>NC_081365.1:13100187-14300187 GCF_030684315.1 Stegostoma tigrinum | reverse complement strand
GAACCAATTGTACCTCAGAAAATGTTGGTGTTTGTGCTGAAAATGTGAGGGGGAGGGAGGGGAGCAGTAAATGATCAGTGTAAATGGAGCCCAGGGAAAGAACAGCAGTTGGACAGGCAAATGAATGAGTAATGTTCAGCCTTAGGAGTGTTTTACTTACACTTCTCCTAATCTAATCTACTTTATTCACTGCGCATAATGTGGTGAGCAGCACAGTGGCTCAGTGGTTCGCACTGATGCCTCACAGCACCAGGGGCCTGGATTTGATTCCAGCCTTGGGTAACCATCTGTGTGGAGTTTGCCCATTCTCCTTGTGTCTGCCTGCGTTTCCCCGGGTGCTCCAAAAGATGTGTACGTTAGGTGGCTTGACTATGCTAAATTGCCTGTAATGTCTAGGGTGGGAAATGCAGATAGGGGGTGGGTCTGGGTGAGATGCTCTTCAGAGGGTCAGAGTGGACTGGATGGGCCAAATGGCCTTCTTCCAAACTGCAGGATTCTACGGGCTTCTCTGCACTGGGGAGACAAAATGCAGACTGAGTGACTGATTTGCAGAACACATGTTCTGCCCACAAAATAACCCTAAGCTTTCTTTTGCCTGTCATTTCAGCACATCATCATGTTCCCTGGCAAACATCTCGGTCTCAAGCTTTTTGCAGTGCACCAGCAAAGCTCAGCACAAGCTTGAAGAACTGCATCTCGTTTGGCAAACTTGCAGCTTTCAGGACTCAGTGTCAAGCTCAATATTTTTAGAACCTGAGCACCTTCTCCCATGTCCTTACCCCAATTCCCACACACCAGACATTGTCATCACGTGGGCTACTACCGCAATCTATTCATTGTCAGCCATTAATGGTCCCAATTAGCAGCCATTGATTCCCCCAGGCTGACCATACTCATTGCTTTGTGTGCCCAACTGCTGTTATCTCTCTGGGGTTCCGCTCCACCTATCCTTTACTCCTTCTGCTTTCCCAGCCACATCTTCAGCTTATATATCAACCTTTTCCGAGCTACAATCAGTTCTGGAGAAGGGTCACAGAACCTGAAACATTAACTCTGCGTTTTCTCCACAGATACTGCTAGACCTTCTGACTTTCTCCAGCAAATTACGTTTTTGTTTCACTCATTTTCTTCACATGGTTCAATAAG
The DNA here is from genome assembly GCF_030684315.1 of Stegostoma tigrinum. Taxonomy (NCBI): domain Eukaryota; kingdom Metazoa; phylum Chordata; class Chondrichthyes; order Orectolobiformes; family Stegostomatidae; genus Stegostoma; species Stegostoma tigrinum. The sequence goes on along the minus strand of NC_081365.1, from coordinate 14,299,041 downwards.
CTTACTTAGAAACATTTGGAATAGATTATGTAACAGCTTTCAGGCAATGAAGTGGGATCCATGTCCAAAATGGAGCATTTTATTTGGCTGGAGTTTTCACTTTTTTTTTGCTTTCTTATCACTCAACTTCATCAATAACCGGTGCAAGTTCAGTTGTGAAATAGCTGCTGCGAAGTAATATTTAACCCAGGATGTTAAAACACATTTTGAAAGGTCAATCACATCAATCACTACCATGTCATGCTATTCCTGCACCAGTACACATTGGTTGAGTTGTAAATAGCCCCCAGTCATGCTGAAATTGGTGGGTGTCAGGAAGAGATTTGCATTGATCGCATGCAATGTAATGATAAAATGTGGCTGTACTTACAAGAAGAAACAAAGAAACACACAGCACATTTTGACATTAAACAGATCCTTTTAGCTGTCATGCGCGATAATAAGGATTCAGGGAAGTCCTTTTGTTTTCAAAAAGAAAGCTTTGCTAAGTAATTTGGGATGTGCTTCCTGAAAGGGTTGTTGGAGCAGATTCAGTTGCAAATTTCAAATGGAATTAGTTAAAAACTCAAAGAGGACAATTCAGGACAAGAATGAGAGATTGACTGCTTTTGCACAAAGCTAACAGAATGTAATGTATGGCTCTTTACTTTCTAGGAAAAGACAATATATTTCTTTTGAGTGTGTTTAGTCATTAGTCACATCTTGTGATTAATTCAAAACTAGATATTGCTTTCAAGATGTCTGCCTTTTCATCCTCTTGTAAATTATATGTGTTCATCTTTACATTATTTCCAGATTAGTGATCATTGGATTCTGACTCATAGATTGGAAGGTACCCAATCTTTGGCCATTTCTACTTACATGACTTGCCTTAAATTTCCAATAGTTAGTCTTGCCTGGTAGGGGCCGCAGTCTGGTGCAAGCCAGGATGAGTGCAGTGTGAGAGTGACATCCACCTTCAGTGGACAAAGATCACTGCAACCAATCAATAGAAATGTATAAGTCCATTGATTCACAATGGGACAAAGTAGGTTTGGGTGGGTGAAGGATGATCTAGAGTGAGAATGACACGAGTAACTAGGGAAAGCCTTATTTATGATTGACATGATGCAAGTAATGAAGCAGGGTGAGATGGCAAGATTGTGTGTTTGGCCCTAAATATGTGTTACTTTCTACAGAGGGAGAGATTAAAAAATGAAGGGAAGATAATGAACTCAGAGGAGAGGAGGAATGTTGAATCTGAGACTGAAATCTCTGAATGTGAAAAGTTCTTAGGTGAAGGAAGAAAGCAGTGAAGATATTTTGAAGGAAAAGTCAAAGGTACTTGGCTAGGCAGAAGGTGAAGTGAGATTCCTTTGCACCTGAGATTCTTCAGCTTAAATTCAGTATTAATTCATACCCTGTTATGGAATATATGCATGCACCACTTTTGAAATGACTTAGCTTTGTAGTGTAGATTTAAAAAGGCCCCTAACTGATTAACCATGACAAAAAAGATGCAAAAATATAAAGCTGAGAACGGCATTGCATTATAATGCTTATTCAGAGAGCCAGTGCAGACACTACAGGATGAACAGAGATAATGGGAACTGCAGATGCTGGAGAATCCAAGATAATAAAGTATGAATTTTGATCTGGAGGGAGGAGGGTAACTTCCACTCCCCCTCCCATTCTTTAGATGACACGTCCATCATGGGCCTCCTGCAGTGCCACAATGATGCCACCTGAAGGTTGCAGGAACAGCAACTCATATTCTGCTTGGGAACCCTGCAACCCAATGGTATCAATGTGGACTTCACCAGCTTCAAAATCTCCCCTTCCCCCACCGCATCCCTAAACCAGCCCAGTTCGTCCCCCCCCCCCCACTGCACCACACAACCAGCCCAGCTCTTCCCCTCCACCCACTACATCCCAAAACCAGTCCAGCCTGTCTCTACCTCCCTAACCTGTTCTTCCTCTCACCCATCCCTTCCTCCCACCCCAAGCCGCACTTCCATCTCCTACCTACTAACCTCATCCCACCTCCTTGATCTGTCCGTCTTCCCTGGACTGACCTATCCCCTCCCTACCTCCCCACCTATACTCTCTCCACCTATCTTGTTTTCTCTCCATCTTCGGTCCGCCTCCCCCTCTCTCCCTACTTATTCCAGAACCCTCACCCCATCCCCCTCTCTGTGGAAGGGTCCAGGCCCGAAACGTCAGCTTTTGTGCTCCTGAGATGCTGCTTGGCCTGCTGTGTTCATCCAGCTCCACACTACAGGATGAGCAGCCTCCTTCTGCATCAAAATCATTCTGTGATCTGCTTAAACCATAGGCATTTATCAAACATTTTGAGATATTTCTATTAAAGCACAGTTCTAAATCCTCCTTAGGTCAGAGAGTATTTGAGAAATGGCAGGGTGGCTTTTGTAAAACAAATAGGCAACAAATAACCTGATATAATTGCTGCATGCCAACAACACCTTTCAGTGATCATTTACTTGGATTGCCACAGACTTTGCGGAGTGAAGAATTGAACATTCTAGATCGCTCTTCCAGCAGCTGACACGATTTTGAAAGGCCCAGGGATAGCCATCATTTGACCTGCTTTTGGCCTGAGGTGAGAGATAACAATCCATTCTCTATCTTAGGGTGGCCACTGATAAACAGTTCTGGGAAATCGTTGGCTTGGGGATTATGTTTATGGGCAGCTGTTGTTTGTACATACTTTAACCAAATTTAGGAGATGCTGGGGAGAAGCAATCTTTGAAAATAGAGAATTACACAGTGGGACTTCTAACAGAACTTGTTCAATGGGAAACCTATTTGGTTGGATGGAGCAGCATGGTTATACCTTGAATGATAATTCAGTTGTTTATGTTCCACGGGGATATAACCAAACTATATGTAGATGTTTTGAACTAATGTGTCCAGGTAAGTTATGACCCATCTCTGGAGCAGGTAGGACTTGAATCTGAGCATTCAGGCTCAAAGGTAGCTTCACTGCCCCTGCATCACAAGAGACATGTGCGAAGCAATGAAAGACTTACTATTAAATTACTCCTCTCGTCACCGCAGGATGTCCCAATATGGTATAGGAAACACAAAGGTAAATACGTACAACAAATGTTCTTATGATCAGAAAGAGTTAAACACCCAGATAATCAGTTCTTAAATGATATTAGATAGGAATTAAAAATTTGTCAGGAACACCAGAGGGATGCCCCCTGGACAAATTTGGAATAATGCCATTAATATTTCACATGGACCTGAAAGAGCAGAATGTCTCAAACAAAAGGCATCATCCTTTACAGTACAGCTCACCCTCTTGGTATTAGAATGCATAGCATTCAGTCATACAACTGTGAAGTGATAACCACCTCCAGCAGTAGAGAGCTATCCGCCTCCATGGCTTCCATTCCCATCATTGAATTCTCTAATACCATGTGGTAGAATCACCAAGGTCCTTCAACAGCACCTTCCAAGCTCATTCAGCAGGCTCATGGGAACACCATCACTTGCAAGTCTCCTTCCAAGTCAAATGCCATCTTGATTTGGACCTTACCACCGATCCTTCACCATCATTGGGTCAAAATCGTGTACAGCCCCATTTTAAAGAACTGGAAATGGTGTACCTAACCCACAGACTCCAGCAGTTCAAGAGGCTTGCTCACACTTCCTTAAGTGTTGTTTGAAATGGGCAGAAAATATTGGTTTCACCAACAACCCCAAAACTAAACTGAATAAAAATACTTCAGAGATAATGGGAACTGCAGATGCTGGAGATTCCAAGATAATAAAATGTGAGGCTGGATGAACACAGCAGGCCAAGCAGCATCTCAGGAGCACAAAAGCTGACGTTTCGGGCCTAGACCCTTCATCAGAGAGGGGGATGGGGGGAGGGAACTGGAATAAATAGGGAGAGAGGGGGAGGCGGACCGAAGATGGAGAGTAAAGAAGATAGGTGGAGAAGGTGTGGGTGGGGAGGTAGGGAGGGGATAGGTCAGTCCAGGGAAGACGGACAGGTCAAGCAGGTGGGATGAGGTTAGTAGGTAGCTGGGGGTGCGGCTTGGGGTGGGAGGAAGGGATGGGTGAGAGGAAGAACCGGTTAGGGAGGCAGAGACAGGTTGGACTGGTTTTGGGATGCAGTGGGTGGGGGGGAAGAGCTGGGCTGGTTGTGTGGTGCAGTGGGGGGAGGGGATGAACTGGGCTGGTTTAGGGATGCAGTGGGGGAAGGGGAGATTTTGAAACTGGTGAAGTCCACATTGATACCATATGGCTGCAGGGTTCCCACACAAGTCCTCCTCCTGGACACCACCCCCAGGCCTCCTACCCTCCCTCGACCTCTTCATCTCCAACTGCCGTCGAGACATTAACCGCCTCAACCTCTCCACCCCTCTCACCCACTCCAACCTCTCCCCCGCAGAACGGGCAGCCCTCCGCTCCCTCCGCTCCAACCCCAACCTCACCATCAAACCCGCAGACAAGGGTGGCGCAGTGGTAGTATGGCGTACTGACCTCTACATCGCCGAGGCCAGACGCCAACTCTCCGACACCACCTCCTACCGCCTCCTCGATCATGACCCCACACCCGAGCACCAAACCATCATCTCCAACACCATTCATGACCTCATCACCTCAGGGGACCTCCCACCCACAGCCTCCAACCTCATTGTTCCCCAACCCCGCACGGCCCGTTTCTATCTCCTTCCCAAAATCCACAAACCTGCCTGCCCTGGTCGACCCATCGTCTCAGCCTGCTCCTGCCCCACCGAACTCATCTCCACCTATCTGGACTCCATTTTCTCCCCTTTGGTCCAGGAACTCCCCACCCATGTCCGTGACACCACCCACGCCCTCCACCTCCTCCAGGACTTCCAATTCCCTGGCCCCCAACACCTCATATTCACCATGGACGTCCAGTCCCTGTACACCTGCATTCCGCATGGAGATGGCCTCAAGGCCCTCCGCTTCTTCCTGTCCCGCAGGCCCGACCAGGCCCCCTCCACCGACACTCTCATCCGCCTAGCGGAACTCGTCCTCACACTCAACAACTTCTCTTTTGACTCCTCCCACTTCCTACAGACTAAGGGGGTGGCCATGGGCACCCGCATGGGCCCCAGCTATGCCTGCCTCTTTGTAGGTTACGTGGAACAGTCCATCTTCCGCACCTACACAGGCCCCAAACCCCACCTCTTCCTCCGGTACATTGATGACTGTATCGGCGCCGCCTCTTGCTCCCCAGAGGAGCTTGAACAGTTCATCCACTTCACCAACACCTTCCACCCCAACCTTCAGTTCACCTGGGCCATCTCCAGCACATCCCTCACCTTCCTGGACCTCTCAGTCTCCATCTCAGGCAACCAGCTTGTAACTGATGTCCATTTCAAGCCCACCGACTCCCACAGCTACCTAGAATGCACCTCCTCCCACCCACCCTCCTGCAAAAATTCCATCCCCTATTCCCAATTCCTCCGCCTCCGCCGCATCTGCTCCCACGATAAGACATTCCACTCCCGCACATCCCAGATGTCCAAGTTCTTTAAGGACCGCAACTTCCCCCCCACGGTGATTGAGAACGCCCTTGACCGCGTCTCCCGCATTTCCCGCGACACATCCCTCACACCCCGCCCCCGCCACAACCGCCCCAAGAGGATCCCCCTCGTTCTCACACACCACCCTACCAACCTCCGGATACAACGCATTATCCTCCGACACTTCCGCCATTTACAATCCGACCCCACCACCCAAGACATTTTTCCATCCCCACCCCTGTCTGCTTTCCGGAGAGACCACTCTCTCCGTGACTCCCTTGTTCGCTCCACACTGCCCTCCAACCCCACCACACCCGGCACCTTCCCCTGCAACCGCAGGAAATGCTACACTTGTCCCCACACCTCCTCCCTCACCCCCATCCCAGGCCCCAAGATGACATTCCACATTAAGCAGAGGTTCACCTGCACATCTGCCAATGTGGTATACTGCATCCACTGTACCCGGTGCGGCTTTCTCTACATTGGGGAAACCAAGCGGAGGCTTGGGGACCGCTTTGCAGAACACCTCCGCTCAGTTCGCAACAAACAACTGCACCTCCCAGTCGCAAACCATTTCCACTCCCCCTCCCATTCTCTTGATGACATGTCCATCATGGGCCTCCTGCACTGCCACAATGATGCCACCCGAAGGTTGCAGGAACAGCAACTCATATTCCGCCTGGGAACCCTGCAGCCATATGGTATCAATGTGGACTTCACCAGTTTCAAAATCTCCCCTTCCCCCACTGCATCCCTAAACCAGCCCAGTTCATCCCCTCCCCCCACTGCACCACACAACCAGCCCAGCTCTTCCCCCCCACCCACTGCATCCCAAAACCAGTCCAACCTGTCTCTGCCTCCCTAACCGGTTCTTCCTCTCACCCATCCCTTCCTCCCACCCCAAGCCGCACCCCCAGCTACCTACTAACCTCATCCCACCTGCTTGACCTGTCCGTCTTCCCTGGACTGACCTATCCCCTCCCTACCTCCCCACCCACACCTTCTCCACCTATCTTCTTTACTCTCCATCTTCGGTCCGCCTCCCCCTCTCTCCCTATTTATTCCAGTTCCCTCCCCCCATCCCCCTCTCTGATGAAGGGTCTAGGCCCGAAACGTCAGCTTTTGTGCTCCTGAGATGCTGCTTGGCCTGCTGTGTTCATCCAGCCTCACATTTTATTATCTTGAATAAAAATACTTATTCATATTTCAGATTATTTCATGCTTCATTCCAGTTTGCAAATTAAGATTGACAAGCAATAATGTGACTTTGGAAGCAGCTTGATAAGCACTCTCAGTTCACCCTTGTCACTTCACCCACCTGACAGAGCTGCACTACAGAGACAATCCCACTTGAGCTTGACATTTTCCTTCTTACTTTATAAATCCTGGAGATCCTCAAAAGCAATTATATGCCTTCTTTAAGGGAACCTGACTAACTGATGGCAACAATGAATTATTTGCAGCTCCTTGGCGCCTATGTTCTGAACGGAGCAGGAATAATTTGTGTTAATTCAACTTTGCATCAATATAAATCATGCTGCAAGCATTTTTTGGAACACCTCCACTTCATGCTGAGTCTCTTGCTGTTTTATTCATTACCCATTTTCTGTTATAGCTGTGATCTGGTTGTTGTATCACTGCTTGCTGTCATTTAGGCAGCAATAAAGTATATTGCAAGTCATCAAAAGTTTTCAAGTAGTGTTATTAAGGAGGGAATTAATTTTCATTTGTCCAATGCCTTGGGGTGTCCCAAATCATTTTGCGACTGATGGTTTACTTTTCAAATATGGTCATGTTGAAACATAGGAAACACAAAGGGATTGTTAACATAATAATAATATCACTGGGCTCATAATGCAGACTGATGTTCTGGAGTATAAATCACATTACAGTAGCAGGAGCAGTTAAATTCAGTTAATTAACTGATCTGGAATAAAATGCCATTATTAGTGATGGATATCATAAAAGTACCAGGTTGTTGTAGACAGAAAAGAATAAAGCAGCTCTGATGAAGGGTCTAGGCCCGAAACGTCAGCTTTTGTGCTCCTGAGATGCTGCTTGGCCTGCTGTGTTCATCCAGCCTCACATTTTATTATCTTGGAATTCTCCAGCATCTGCAGTTCCCATTATCTCTGATTTTGTTCATTAGTAACTTTGTGAGGACAGAATATGCCATTCTTAACCAATCTTGAATACAATGCAATTCCAGATCTATACTAAATTATTTGACTACCTGACCTAAGAGAGAGTCCAGCAAGGCACTTTGTGGGATTAACATGCTTCTTGAGAATAATTGCACTCTGGTGCATCTGTGCCACATGGGGTGCAGTGAACCACTATCAGTTTCTCATGCTGCTCCATCCAACCAAATAGGTTTCCCATCGAACAAGTTCTGTTAGAAGTCCCACTGTGTAATTGGGAATGGGCATTTCAGGCTGTACCTGCCAGCTATGCTCACATTCCAACAATGAATGAAGATCAACAACAGCTACATTTACACAACAAAATCTCGCAGACAATCACAGAATTCTTGCAGTGCAGAAGAATGCCAATCAACTTAAAGTGGTTCCAGTGCTCACCAAAGGAACCATTTCTTAGTGGCACTTTTGTTTCATATATTAGTTTAATTTCCTTTTGAATATTTCAGTTAAATCCCACTGCATTCTCAGGCAGCGCATTTCAGACTCAAACCTCTCGCTCTGTGTAAAAGTTTTTTTTCCCTTCTTTTCTTAAATTCATTCATGGGATGAGGGTATCACTGGATAAGAGTGATAGAATCCTTACAGTGCAGAAAGAAGCAACTCAGCCCATGGAGACTGCATCAATCCTCCAAAGACCATATCACTGAGACCCACCCCTCCCCCCATCCTCGTAACACCACATTTACAATGGCCAACCCACCTAGCCTGCACATCTCTGGGCACTACTGTGAGGAAAGGTATCAGGACCCGAAATATTAACTGTGATTTCTCTTCACAGATGCTGCAGCACCTACTGATGTTTTCCAGCAACTTCTGTTTTTGTTTCTGGACACTACAGGGCAATCTATCATGGCCAACCCCGCCTAATCTGCACGTCCTAGAATGAGCACTCGGCTGGGTGAGATAGATAAGAGCCAAGAAGAGACCACATTGCGTGCATTATTGAGTTGTAGCCCATGATCCTTGGTGAGAAATATGTGCAGCGACAGTTAGAGTGAGAGCTGGTCTAGCGAGTGTGGGATATGTGAGAGAAGCTGGTGGTACAAGGTCTTGTAGAGCACAGAAGATCATCGATCTTCATCCCTTGTCGTGCTTCACCCAGGACACAGCACTGACCTGGGCTGCAACTGGTGTTCAAGCTGACTTGGTCTTCTGATGTCCTGCCGGGATCTGCAGGGCAACCCACCTTCGCTCCACCATCTTGACAACCAGGACCACCAGCCCTTGTTCATGAGGCAGAGAGCTTTCTTTTAAGCCGTGTCCTGAATGCAGAGGCTTGAGCAGTGCAGTGAATGGGCCAATTCCTGGCTTGCAGCATCTGAAGTGGTGTGCAGCTTAGCAGTGGATCGATTGTCTCTTATTGGTGATGGTCGTAGCCTGGCATTTGTGTAGTGCGAATGTCACTTGCCACTTGTCACCCCAAGCCTGGATATTGTCTAGATCTCGTTGCATTTGGACATGGACTGCTTCAGCACCTGAGGAGTCACGAATGCTGCTGAACATTGTGTGATCATCAGCAAACATCCCGCTTCTGACCTTATGATGGAGGCAAGGCCATTGATGAAGCAGCTGAAGATGTTTGGGCCTAAGACACTACCCTGAGGCACTCCTGCAGAAATATCTTGGAGCTGAGATGTCTAACCTCCAACAATCATGATCATTTTCCTATGTGTCAGACATGTCTCCAACCACCAGAGAGTTTGTCTCCTAATATCCACGGATTTCAAAATTACTTGGATTGCTTCCTGCCACACTCAGTCAAACGCAGTCTTGATGTCAAGGGCTGCCACTCTAACCTCACCTCTGAAATTCAGCTCTTTTCTTCATGTTTGAACCAAGGCTGTAATAAGGCCAGGGTCTGAGTGGCCCTGGTGGAACCCAAACTGGGCATCACTGAGCAGGTTATTGCTGAGCGGGTGCTGCTTGATAGCACTGTCACTGACACCTTCCATCACTTTACTAATGATCAAAAGTAAACTGATGGGACAGTAATCAGTTCTGAGGAAGGATCTTGAAATATTAACTCATTTTTGTCCTTCATAGATGCTGCCAGACCTGCTGGACTTTTCCAACAACTTTGTTTTTGTTCTGGTAATTGGTTGTGTTGAATTTGTCCTGCTTTTTATGAACAGGACATACCTGGGAAATTTTCCACCTTGTCAGGGAGATACCAGTGTTGTAACTTTATGGGAACAGCTTGGCTGTGCGAATGGTATTTTCTGGAGCACAAGTCTTCGGTGCTAATGCCTGAACGCTGTTTACTTGATGAACTCTGCCTCAGCCATTGCAGTATTCAGTGTCTCCAATCATTTATCTATATCACATGGAGTGAATCAGATTGACTGAAGAGTGCAACCAGTGCAGCGAATCACTGGAGAAATCAGAAGGATCGTTGACTCAGCATTTCTGGCTGAAGATTGCTGTGAAAGCTTCAGCCTTATCTTTTGCCCTGATGTGCTGGGCTCTTCCATCCTTGAAGATGGGGATATTTGTGGAACATCCATCTCCAGTGAGTTGTTTAATTGTCCAACACCATTCATGACTGGATGTGTCAGGATTGCAGAGCTTAGTTCTGATCTGTTGGTTGTGGGATCGCTTAGCCCTGTCTAACACTTGCTGCTTTTGATGTTTGGCATACACCTTGTTAACTTCACCAGGTTGATGCCTCATCTTCAGGTATGCTTGGTGCTGCTCCTGACATGCCCTCCTGCATTCTCCGTTGAACCACGGTTGATCCCCTGGCTTGATGATAATGGTTGAGTGGGGGATATTCCAGGCTGTGTGGTTGCAGATTGTGCTGCAGTACAATTCTGTTGCTGTTGATGGCCCACAATGTCTCATGGATGCCCAGTCTTGAGTTGCTAGATCTGTTTGTAGTCTGTCCCACTTAGCACAATGATAGTGCCACACAATACGATAGAGGTTATTCTCAATTTGAAAGTGGGACTTTGTCTCTACAAGCACTGTGCAGTGATCACACTTCACAGATAGTAGCATGGACAGATGCATTTGCAGTCAGCGCATTGGTAATGATGAGGTTAAGCCTGTTTTTTCCTCTTGTTGGTTCCCTCACGACCTGTTGCAGACCCAGTTATGTCCTTTGGACCCAACCAGCTCAATCAGTCATACTGCTGCTGGGGTGTTCCAGGCAACTTTCCCCTTTCCAGATGTGTTGCAGGGTTCGAAGCTCAGACTCCAGCTCATCAACTCTGAGCCAGATTTCACCAAGTAACCAACACTTGCTACAGATATGTTAATTATGAACCACAAAGGGATCTGTCAGCCTACACATCATCTATAAAACATCACCTGGCCAGGCAACTTTATTTTTTATTCATTTGCATAATGTGGGTGTCGTTGGCTGAGCCAGCATATCTTGCCTATCCCTAGTTGCCCCTGAGAAGATGGTGAGAGGTGCCTTCTTGAACTGCTGCAGTCCTCTGCTGTGGATTGACCCACAATGCCAAAGGGAGTAATTTCCACATGGACATTGAAATCCCCCACCCAGAGTACATTTTGTGCCCTGCAATCTTCAGTGATTTGACTTACTTTGTTCTTAATACAATATTTAAAAATTTATTTACGGGCTTTTAGTTTGTAACCAGTAAATATTACCCCTGTTTACTCTCAATCTGAAAGTTACCGATAATAGATGTTCAAATCTGTAGCTTTTACCACCCAATGACTTAATGGTTTTCCTGCGATGTCATTCTTCTTCTGTGCTGGGCCCCAGTCCAAGGCTTCACCAAACTATGAAATAAAAAAAACACAAGCAAAAGACATCTCTTGCCCTCTGTACTAAATTTCCACAAGGCCACCAGGTTCCCCGAGCTATATGGTCCTTCAGCCTATGTCCCACTGTGGATATGATCTCTCCTTTCTAACCATGTACAGCTTATTTCTCTGCACCGCTGACATTCTGAGCTCTACATCCTCAGCCACCTACATTGTTCTGATGAAGTTCCAGGAACATTGCCTCATCATTCAATTAACATTTTGTAGCCTATAAGACTCAGTGCTGAGTTTGACAAATTCTAATCATGATCACAATTCCCAGTTATTCAGGCAGCATTCATGATTCTACTATTGCTGTTTACACCTCTTCCTGAGATTTCTTTTTACGTATTTACCCCATCCGCAACCCTTTTTACTTCACGGCATTATCCCTTTTGTAACTTAAGTTCCTCTGCCTTTCATTCTCCTCACAAATCATCCTCCGAGTCATAGAATAAGTTAGTAAGTTTGCAGATGACACCAAAATTGGTAGTGTAGTGGACAGTGAAGAAGGCTACTCAGAGTACAACAGAGCTTTGATCAGATGGGCCGTTGGGCCAAGGATTGGCAGATGGAGTTTAATTCAGATAGATGTGAGGTGTTGCATTTTGGTAGGGCAAAACACCTAATGTTAGGGCTCTGGGGAGAGTTGCCTAACAAAAAGTCCTTGACGTACAGATTCATAGTTCCTTGATGGTGGAGTCACAGGATGACAGGGTAATGTAGAAGGTGTTTGATATGTTTGCCTTTATTGGTCAGTGCATTCAGACTTGGAGTTGGGAGGTCACGTTGTGCCTTTTCGGAACATTGGTTAGGCCACTTTTGGAATACTGCGTTCAATTCTGGTGTCCCTGCTTTAGAAAAGATTTTGTTAAACTTGAAAGGGTTCAGAAAAATTTACAAAGGTGTTGCTGGGGTTTGAGCTATACAGAGAGGCTGAGTCGGCTGGAGCTATTTTCCGTGGAGCGTCAGAGGCTGAGGGGTAATCTTTCAGAGGTTTATAAAATCATGAGGGGCATGGATAAGGTGAATAGCTAAGGCCTTTCTCTAGGGTGGGGAAATCTAAAGCTAGAGAGAAAAGGTTTAAGATAAGAAAGGAAAGATTAAAAAGGGACCAGAGGGCTAACTTTTTCACAGAGTGTGGATGGAACAAGTTACCGGAGGAAGTGGTGGAGGTTGGTATAATTACAACATTTGAAAGGCACCTGGATGGGTATATGAATAGAATCTGTTTGGAGGCATGTGGGTCAAATGCTGGTAAACGGAACTAGATTAATTTAGAAAAGACAGCAATAACTGCAGACATTGAAGTCAGAGGCAACAGAGTGTGAAGCTGGAGGAACACAGCAGGCCAGGCAGCATTAGAGGAGCAGGAAAGTCAATGTTTCAGATTTGGACCCTTCTTCAAAACTCAGGGAAGGGACGGGAGCTGGGAAATAAATAGAGTGAGGAGGGGTGGGGCTGGAGAATGTAGGTGGTATGGTGATAGGTGGATGCAGATGGGGAATAATGGCGATTGGTCAGTGGGAAGGGTTGGGTGGATAGACGGGGAGGATAGATGGGGAGGAAGATGGACAGGTTGATAAGGGCATGCTAAGGACAAATTCAGTGAGGTACCAGCTCTCGTCTCTTCCTCTGCTACATCAATGACTGTATTGGCGCTGCCTCATGTTCCCATGAGGAGCTTGAACAGTTCATCTACTTTACTAACACCGTTCACCCCAACCTCAAATTCACCTGGACCATCACCAATACCTCCCTCTCCTTCCCAGGCCTCTCCGTCTCTATCTCTGATAACCGCCTCAACACTGATGTCTATTTCAAATTCACCGACTCCCACAGCTACTTGGACTACACCTCCTCTCATCATGCAAGAATCTGATGTTTTACTCCCAATTCCTCTGCCTCCACTAAATCTGCTCCCAAGATGGAGCATTCCATTCCCGCAAATCCCAGATGCCCTCGTGTTTCAAGGACTACAAATTCATCTCATCAAAACTGCCCTCAACCCTATCTCTTGCATTTCCCTTACATTTGCCCTCAAACCCCTTCCCCCAACAAAAATAAAGACAGAGTTCTCCGGTCCTCACATACCACCCCACCAACCTTCGCACCCAGTGTGACATCCTCCGTCAGTTCAGTCTTCTGCAGTTCAACCCACCACAAAAGATATAATTCCGTCCCTACCCCATCTGCTTTTTGTAGGAACTGTTCACTCTGCGGCTCCCTCACCCTGTCTTCATTCCCCACTAACCCCACCACGTCCAGCACCTTTCCCTGTAACTGCAGGAAATGCTAAAACCTGCCCATACATCTTCCCTCTCACCTCCATCAAAGGCCCAAAACAAACTTTCCATATTTGTCAGGGGATCACCTGTACAACCTCCACCCTGGTCTGTTGTATCCATTGCTCCTGATGTGGTTTCCTCTACATCAGTGAGACCAAGTGCAGACTGGACCAATTCGGGAAACATCTGTGTTCTGTACGCTATAATCAGCAACACCTTCCGATTGCTAACCAATTAACTACCCCTCCCACTCCCTTGATTACATGGCCATCCTGGGCCTCCTCCAGTGTCACAATGACACCACACGCAAACTGGAGACGCAACACCTCACGTGCTGCCTCAAGAGCCGAGAGCCTGATGGCCTGAACATAGAGCTCACCAATTTTAATATCTCCCCACCTCTGGTCTCATCCCATGTCAAGCCCTCCCTCTCATCCCTGCCTCCTTGAACTGACACGGCCTGTCCATCTTCTTCCCTACCAAACCACCCACCCTTCCCACTGACCAAACCCTGCTACTCCTTACCTGCATCCACCTATGACAATCCTGCCTACCTTCACCCAGCCCCACCCTTCCTCCCTCTATTTATTTCTCAGTCCCTTCCTCCTCCCCAGTTCTAATGAAGGTCCCAACCTGAAAAGAAGGCTTTCCTGTCCATCTGATGCTGCCTGACCTGTTGTGTTCCTCCAGCTCCACACTAGATTAATTTAGGATATCTGACTGGCATGGACGAGTGGGACCACAGGGTCAGTTTATATGCTGGGCATTTCTATGACTCTATAAATCATCCTTTTTGTTCTTTCTTCCCTTACCCAATGTTCCCAACCTCCATACTCGGTTAAAGCTTGTTGAAGTTTTGTTTTGAAAATGTCTCTTTGTTTCTCAAACTTCAATGTTAGGGCATCCACCTGATAACTGTGTTTCTATCTCCACAGGTATCGCTAGGCTAACTGAGTACCTCCAGCAGACCCTGATTTTACTTGTAACATTCACTCCATCAAACTCAATCGGCATAACATTCCTGGGCAGTGAGCCCATGGCACTCCAGTTTGCATTGTTACTTGATGGAATTCTCCATTGCCAAGACTCGATTTGAAAATTATCCGCAATTTGTACGCGCACTTCATGATGCAGAGTAAATGAATCTCACTGGGGGACGTATAGTTTCAGACCTCAATCAGAATTCACTGAGAACTCATTGTATAACCAAAGAGTTGATCTGATCATTTTGCAGCAGCAAGGTCCGCCATGGGGCATAACCTGCAATTTGAATGACTGAGTGAACTATAATTGCAAACTTGGTAGCAGATTGGGAAACAAGCAAGTCAATGCTTTCAAACTCATAGTACACCATAATCATCTTGTAGTTTCTTCCGAACAAGTCTCCCGCAGTATTGAATTGTATCTCTGCCTTTCAAAGTCTGAGTGACCCTATGTTGGTTTTGAAGGTAAAATCCTTTCTGAGGTACCCTGAGCTGATTGAAATCTTTAGTTTTTCCACCCTTATGATATATGTGGATACATTGTCTGCATATGTATTTGGCATCAAAAGCACAACTCTCCAGACATCCTGATTTTTCTCAAAATAAAACAAAAATCCTGGAAATTATGTGGATCAGTTGATTATATTATTTACTATTCTGAGAGTTGCACATCAAAAATGTTACTCCTCTCTGCATATATTGACTGACTGCCTGTGAGATTCCAATAACATATAACATTTTTCTTTACATTTACAACTTCCCTATTACATTTTTCTGTTTATTTCTCTTGAACTGATTGATTTTCCCAAAGTTCTAGTGACTCGCAAACATGAAGTTTTTGGTTAAGTTTCCTTTTCTCTGGGTCAACAGAAGATGGTTTTTTTGAGTTGCATAGGAGTCAATGAAGTTTATAGTGCATAAGTAAGCCATTCAACCCAGTCTAACCCAAGTTGGTCTGATCCAGTCTTCATGTTTTCCCCACTGGAGTCTCTTTCCTCCCCTCGTGAACTAATCATACCAACATTTTTACCTATTAGTTTCACATTCAAATATCAATCTAAATTTCTCAGAAATGCATCTATACTATTTGCTACTTTTGGCTTTCTTTAGAAGTTAATACACCATTTAGGTATGTACATGACACTTTTATCCATCACTCTCAACCTTTAAGAATTCTGTGTCAACCTTCAGCCTTCTCTTTCTGGTAAAACAAAATTCTGACTTTTGCCTGAACGGTAGACCACTTCATTCTGATCCCTACCTTACAAATACAAAGGTATTTTATTGAATACTTCTACATGATTTTTTTCATATAGACCACAACAGTACACCAGTCGTAGTCAAAAGAAATTTTCCTGTACAAATTTAACATACCTTCTCCTTTTTTTCAATTTTATTGCTTGAGAAATGAACCCTGTTTTTTTTTAGTGGCCTAACGATTGTGAGCCCCTCAGCCATACAGTTTCTACATTACTGACGCCCAAGTGTTTTGATTCCTATTAAATAGAGTGGTCTATGTACTTCATCTTGAAATACAAAGTCATAAATCGTTGTGATACGCACAGCGACTCTTCATCACTTAAGCCAAAGTATACATTCCTTCCATTGGCTCCAATCTTAAACAACTTCAGTAACTTTTAAATTTTAACTTTCAAATTACATCAAGGAAATAACTTGTTCTTAACTCTTACGTGCGTCATTTCAGAAAAATGGACTCGCAATAATTTAGTTTCACATCCTTTAATGTATCTGTTGGTGATTTTAACTCTTTTCAAAATATCAATTCATGAGTGGTAAACCCAGTACATGCCTGACATTTGCTGCAAAAACCCTTCTTGACATTGAAATAGATATTTCAGTTTCTTTGATTTAGTATCCACTTCAGAACTGTAGGAAGAGTACAACTAACCGTTCATTAATCTCCACTGAATGACGGCCTCCTGATGCAAAGCCAAGTTAGTGATCTTCTTCATCATGACTAGTAGGTAATTCTAGTCCTTGCTAACCTGCAGCACATCAAGAACTTTTAATCCCATCTCTTGGCAGAGATTGTCCCTCCCGATTGGGTGCGGAATGTGCTTCAGCCCAAATGAATAATGAAACACATTGCTCTATCGTTAAGACAGCACTGCCCATGTGATGTGCTGGGAAGCATCACTGGTTTGTCAATTTAATTCAGCCCTCCTAAATGCCTCGGATGAAGTCTTGGCTAGACATTTGCTGCTTTTGGTTCTGGCAAATTGCCGACACCAGAGATCTTGCTGTATGCCAGCCCAATTATCAACATTAGCCATCCTTTAAAATTCGGATGAATTCTTCATTAATCATTCCAATGCCAGTTAAGCTGCAGAAGGGGCTTCTCCTAGAGAGTGTCTGCTTTCTGTTGCCAGTGCCTTGATTTTGCAGATTTTTCACTTCATTCAAGTCAGTTGTTCCCAGTTGCAAATATACCCTTCAGCAAAGCTTTATGGTGTCAGCGTGTGATAACTCCTCCTCTAGGTATCTGAGGAGCAATGCTATTGGTGAGTAATAAACAACCAACAAAGAAAAAAGAATAAATATTCAAGACTCATAATTGCACATTTTATGAGGCTCTGGCAATCAGACTTGGTGTCACTATTAGGTTATGGCAGTATTAAACAGTCTTAATGTTTACATGTCAGCCAGTGTACATCAATTAATTAAAGTAATTTTCTTCCGCAATAATATTATTGCTGCCTTTTTTTTCCCTGCTACTTTCCTTTTGATTCAGGGAATCAGGTGTTCAAGATTCATACTAGAACATCTCCTTCAGTAAAATCCTTGTGGCTGCATCTGTAGATAGTTTGAAGGTTGCTTTTTATGATTCTAGTCAGATAGTTATTGACCTTTAGTCAGCTTCCCAGCAGTCACTCTGCTAATCCTATCTTCTTCTTTGTGCAACTTGGTTGAGCTTCTTATCCATTGAGAGCTCAGCGTTTGGAACCCATCACAGGGGCATATGAAATGATGTGGGAGAAACTCTGAAAGGGATGAATCATAAATGTACTTGGCTGCGGTAGGGTATTCAACTGGAAGTAGATCTGACCAAGTGAATTAACTCTATGGGGACTGATATTCCATCACCAAGTCACATTTATTTTCATGTGCATAGTATTTAATACTTGTCTAGTTTCCTCAGAGCCAGCTCTCAGAATGAACACATCCTGTTTGTACCTGTCAGCCTGAGCTCCCTGATTGGGCCAGGCTAACAGCCCCAATCAAGGAACTCATATTCTATGACATTCAGAGATAAAGGGAACTGCAGATGTTGGAGAATCCAAGATAAGAAAGCGTATAGCCGGATGAACACAGCAGGCCGAGCAGCATCTCAGGAGCACTCCTCAGATGCTTCTCGGCCTGCTGTGTTCATCCAGCTACACGCTTTGTTATCTTCTATGACAACTACCTGGTTGACTTTATTACAATCACTGCACCAAGACATTTAGCAAATGCACTTTAAGTACCAAAAATGTACAGAAAAACTAATGAACATGGACAAAAGAAAGTTTACCTGTAACCAGTTAACAGCAATCTAATTCCCCGTTTGGTGGCTGGTAAAGATGAAGATCTATTGAGGGAATTTTCTATTTATATTTAATATTTTCTATTTATCTGTTCGGTAGAGAAAACCATATAGTTGCATTGCACAGAGATAATGGGAACTGCAGATGCTGGAGAATTCCAAGATAACAAAATGTGAGGCTGGATGAACACAGCAGGCCAAACAGCATCTCAGGAGCACAAAAGCTGACGTTTCGGGCCTAGACCCTTCATCAGAGAGGGGGATGGGGAGAGGGAACTGGAATAAATAGGGACAGAGGGGGAGGCGGACCGAAGATGGAGAGTAAAGAAGATAGGTGGAGAAGGTGTGGGTGGGGAGGTAGGGAGGGGATAGGTCAGTCCAGGGAAGACGGACAGGTCAAGCAGGTGGGATGAGGTTAGTAGGTAGCTGGGGGTGCGGCTTGGGGTGGGAGGAAGGGATGGGTGAGAGGAAGAACCGGTTAGGGAGGCAGAGACAGGTTGGACTGGTTTTGGGATACAATGGGTGGGGGGGAAGAGCTGGGCTGGTTGTGTGGTGCAGTGGGGGGAGGGGACGAACTGGGCTGGTTTAGGGATGCAGTAGGGGAAGGGGAGATTTTGAAACTGGTGAAGTCCACATTGATACCATATGGCTGCAGGGTTCCCAGGCAGAATATGAGTTGCTGTTCCTGCAACCTTCGGGTGGCATCATTGTGGCACTGCAGGAGGCCCATGATGGAAATGTCATCTAGAGAATGGGAGGGGGAGTGGAAATGGTTTGCGACTGGGAGGTGCAGTTGTTTGTTGCGAACTGAGCAGAGGTGTTCTGCAAAGCGGTCCCCAAGCCTCCGCTTGGTTTCCCCAATGTAGAGGAAGCCGCACCGGCTACAGTGGATGCAGTATACCACATTGGCAGATGTGCAGGTGAACCTCTGCTTAATGTGGAATGTCATCTTGGGGCCTGGGATGGGGGTGAGGGAGGAGGTGTGGGGACAGGTGTAGCATTTCCTGCGGTTGCAGGGGAAGGTGCCGGGTGTGGTGGGGTTGTAGGGCAGTGTGGAGCGAACAAGGGAGTCACGGAGAGAGTGGTCTCTCCGGAAAGCTGACAGGGGAGGGGATGGAAAAATGTCTTGGGTGGTGGGGTCGGATTGTAAATGGCGGAAGTGTCGGAGGATAATGCGTTGTATCCGGAGGTTGGTAGGGTGGTGTGTGAGAACGAGGGGGATCCTCTTTGGGCGGTTGTGGCGGGGGCGGGGTGTGAGGGATGTGTTGCGGGAAATACGGGAGACGCGGCCAAGGGCGTTCTCGTATATGTTTTAAAAGTAGCTACAGTATATAATTCATCTTAAAAACAACTAAGTAATTATACAAATAAGTCACTGATTGTTCAGAGTGGTAGAAGACTGGCTGGGTGTAGGGTAGAGTTAATGGCTTTGATTCTATCGTGGTACTGCAGAACAAGCTTTCTGCGACATTTTGTTTTTAATTCACTCATGGGACATGGGTGCCATTGGCTGGCCAGCATTTATTGTCCACCCCTAGTTGCCCTGAAACTGAATGGCTTGTTAGTCTATTCCTGAGGGTAGTCGAGAATCAACCACATTGCTATGGATCTGGAGTCAAATGTAGGCCAGACCAGGTGAAGATGGCAGATTTCCTTTTCTGAAGGATATTAGCTGACCAATGGGCTTTTCTTGACAATTGTCAATCGTTTCTTAGTCATCAGCTGATTCTTAATTCTAGATTATTACTAAATTCAAATTCTACCATCTGTCCCAGGTGAATTCAAACCTGGGCCTCCAGAACATTAGCTGAGCTTCTGGATTAATAGTCGATTGATAATACCAGGCAGACATTGCCTTCCCATCACAACAGCAGCAGTAATTCACCAACAGAAATTCTCCAAACCTGCTGTAGTTTTATGTGAGGCACCTAACCAAGGCCATGTACATCCTCAGACATGGGCAAGTGACCTGTTGTTACTTCCACTAGCCAATTAACCCAGAGACCCATGTAAAGTCCTGGGGACCTGGATTTGAATCCCACCATGGCAGGTAATGGAATTTTTAATTTAATAAAAAAAATTGGAATTAAGAGTCTAATGATAACCATGAATCTATTGTCAATTGTCAAAAAAAACCCCTTCTGGTTCACTCATGTCCTGTAGAGAGGAAAACTGCCAACCTTACATGGCATGGCCTACATGTGACTGCAGGCTTACAGCAATACGGCCGATTCTCAACTGCCCTCTGGGCAATTATGGATAGACAATGAATGCTGCCTAGCCAGCGATGCCCTCATCTCATGAACTCATAAAAAGAAAGACACAGACTTCCTCACAGACTACCATTCCAACAGCACAATCATGAACAGGGTATCCCATAATGTCCAAAGTTCAGAAGGAATGTCCTGTCCCACTGCAATTGTAGACAACAAGGTTCCTTTTCAAACTTGCATTAAGGTCCATCTTCAGCGTGGCGCTTGCTGCTCCTCAAAATGCTTCAATACAAAGAAAAAAATTTGCAATTTTATAGCGTCTTCCACAAAACGAGGTTATTCCAAACTGCTGTACATATTATAGACATTCTTAATTTGCAACTTCAGGGCACATATTTTTTAAAAGATGGTTGATATAGCCAAAAATGACTGCACATGTACATTATGTGGCTGCCAAGAAAGAGAACTGATAAAATTTAACACCTAAAATGTCAAAGAAACTTCAAATGTTCGAGACTGTAGTATCTTGTGGCTATAAAACAAATGAAGAGCCAACTACCTTTGGTTCAACTACTCCTTGTGGATTATCAAAGTCCCATACTGACAGCAATACCACTTCACATCATGTTGTGTGGCACTGCCACTGTGCTAAACAGGATTTACTTTGATCCAATCTAGCAATTCAAGACCGGATATCAATGGGATGTTGTGCGTCATCAGCAGCAGCAGAATCACACAGAAACACAATCTGCAACCAGATGGCTCAGCATATCTCCCACTCAACATTACCTTCAACCACTCACTGGAGGAGGACGAGGCACCCTAAATAGCCCCACCCTCTGTGATGGGGGAGCTGAGCACATTAAAGTAAAAGAAGACTGAAGCGTTCACAATAACCTTCAGCCAGAAGTGCAAAGTGGTCAACTTGACCTGTACCTGAGGTCCCCAGAATCACAGGCACCAGTCTTTAATCAATTCAATTGACGCCATGTAATCCAGAAATGACTGGGAGCCAGTGGATACAGTAAAGGCTATGAGCTCTGACAAAATTCTGGCAACAGTACTGAAGACTCGTGTTCCAGAATTTCCTGCATGTCTAACCAAACCGTTTGACAACACTCACACCTACCCAACAATATGAAAGATTGCTCAGGTATGTCCAGGACATGAAAAGCAGGACAAATCCAATCTGACAAATTATGGCCCTATTCGTCTGCTCTTGATCAGGAGTAAAATGATGGAAGGTCTCCACAACAGTGCTATCAAGAAACACCTGCTCAGCAATAACCTGCTCAGTGAAGCCCAGTTTGGGTTCCACCAGGGATACTCAGCTCCTGACCTCATTACAGCCTTGAATGAAGAAGAAAGAAAATTACAGCACAGGAACAGGACCTTCGGCCCTCCAAGCCTGCACTGATCCAGATCCTCTATCCAAACCTGTCACCTATTTTCTAAGGATCTGTATCCCTCTGCTCCCTCCCCATCCATGTACCTGCCTAGATACATCTTAAATGACGCTATCATGCCCAACTTCACAACCACTGCTGGCAATGCATTCCAGGCACCCACCACCCTCGGCGTAAAGAACTTTCCACGCATATCTCCCTTAAACTTTTCCCCTCTCACCTTGAAATTGTGACCCTGACTAATTGAATCCCCGACTCTGGAAAAAAGCTTCTTGCTACCCACCCTGTCTATGCCTCTCATGATTTTGTATACCTCAATCAAGTCCCTCCTCAACCTCCATCTTTCTAATGCAAATAGTCCTAATCTAGTCAACCTCTCTTCATAGCTAGCACCCTCCATACCGCGCAACATCCTGATGAACCTCCTCTGCACCCTCTCCAAAGCATCCACATCCTTTTGGTAATGTGACGACCAGAACTGTACGCAATATTCCAAATGTGGTCGAACCAAAGTCTTATACAACTGTAACATGACCTGCCCACTCTTGTACTCAATACCCCACCCGATGAATGAAAGCATGCCGTATGCCTTCTTGACCACCCAATCAACCTGTGTTACCACCTTCAGCGTACAATGTACTTGAACACCCAGATCTCTCTGTGCATCAATATTCCCCAGGGCCTTTCCATTTACCGTATAGTTTGCTCTTGAATTGGATCTTCCAAAATGCATCACCTCGCATTTGCCCGGATTGAACTCCATCTGCCATTTCTCTGCCCAACTCTCCAATCTATCCATATTCTGCTGCATTCTCTGACTGTCCCCTTCACTATCTGCTACTCCACCAACCTTAATGTCATCTGCAAACTTGCTAATCAGACCCTCTATACCTTCCTCCAGATCATTTATGCATATCACAAACAACAGTGGTCCCAAAATGGATCCCTGTGGAACACCACTGGTCACAGCTCTCCATTTTGAGAAACTCCCTTCCACTACAACCCTCTGTATCCTGTTGCCCAGCCAGTTCTCTATCCATCTAGCTAGTACACCCTGGACCCATGCGACTTCACTTTCTCCATCAGCCTACCATGGGGAAACTTATCAAATGCCTTACTGAAGTCCATGTCTGTGGCATCTATAGCCCTTCCCTCATCTATCAACTTTGTCACTTCCTCAAAGAATTCTGTCAAGTTGGTAAGACATGACCTTCCCTGCACAAAACCATGCTGCCTATCACTAATAAGCCCATTTTCTTCCAAATGTAAATAGATCCTATCCCTCAGTATCTTCTCCAGCAGCTTCCCACCACTGACGTCAGGCTCACCGGTCTATCATTACCTGGATTATCATTGCTACCCTTCTTAAAACAAGGGGACAACATTATCAATTCTCCAGTCTAATAGGAACTCACCCGTGCTCAAGGATGCTGCAAAGATATCTGTTAAGTTCCCAGCTATTTCCTCTCTTGCTTCCCTCAATAACCTGGGATAGATCCCATCGACCCTGGGGACTTGTCCACCCTAATGCCTTTTAGAATACCCAACACTTCCCCCTCCTTATGCTGACTTGACCTCGAGTAATCAAACATCTACCCTTAACCTCAACATCCGTCATGTTCCTCTCCTCGGTGAATACCGACACAAAGTACTCATTAAGAATCTCACTCATTTTCTCTGACTCCTCGCATAACTTCCCTCTTTTGTCCTTGAGAGTGCCAACTCTTTCTCTTTTTACTCTCTTACTCCTATGTACGAATAAAAGGCTTTAGGATTTTCCTTAAGCCTGTTTGCTAAAGATGATTCACGACCCCTTTTAACCCTCTTAATTCATCATTTCAGATTGGTCCTTCTTTCCCAATATTCTTTGAAAGCTTAGACTGTTTTCAGTTGCCTAGACCTTATGTATGCTTCCTTTTTCCTCTTTGCTCATCTCATAATTACACCTGTCATCCATGGTTCCACATTCTTGCCCTTCCTATCCCTCATTTTCACAGGGACATGTCTGTCCTGCAGTCTAATTAACCTCTCTCTAAAACCCTCCCATATTAAATGTGGATTTACCCTCAAACACCTGCCCCCAGTCCACATTCCCCAGCTCCTGCCGAATGTTGCTATTGTTGGCCTTCCCCCAATTCAGCACTTTTCCTTTAGGACCACTCTCGTCTTTGTCCATCAGTATTCTAAAACTGACGGAATTGTGATCACTATTCCCAAAGTAATCCCCTACTGAAACTTCAACCACCTGGCGGGGCTCATTCCCCAACACCAGGTCCAGTAGGCCCTTCCTAATTTGGATTATTTACATGCTCATCTAGAGAACCCTCCTGGATGCGCCTTACAAATTCTGCTCCATCTAAACCCCAAACACTAATTGAATCCCAGTCAATGTTGGGAAATTTAAAATCTCCCATCACCACCATCCTGTTTCTCCTACATCTTTCCAAAATCTGTCTACATGTTTGTGCCTCTATCTCATGCTCGCTGTTGGGAGGCCTGTAGTACAGCCCCAACATTGTTACTACACCCTTCCTATTTCTGAGCTCTGCCCATTTTGCCTCACAGTTCAAGTCCTCCACAATGCCCTCCTGCAGCACAGCTCTGATATCATCCTTGGCCAGTAAAGCAACTCCTCCACCCCTTTTACCTCCCTCTCTATCCCGCCTGAAGCATCTGTATCCTGGGATATTTAGTTGCCAATCTTGCCCTTCACTCAACCAAGTCTCAGTAATAGCAATGACATCATACTCCCAGGTACTAATCCAAGCCCTAAACTCGTCTGCCTTATCTACTACACTTCTCACATTAAAACAAATGCACCTCAGACTACCTGCCCCTTTGCATTCATCATTTGCCCTCTGCCTGTTCTTCCCCTTAGTCACACTGACTTCGTTATCTCGTTCCTTACAGGCTTTAGTTACTATCTCCCTACTGTCCACCAGCATCCTCATTTGGTTCCCATCCCCTTTCCACTTGAGTTTAAACCCTCCCAACAGCGTTAACGAAAGCAGCCCAGAGGACATTAGTTCCAGTCCTGCCCAGGTGTAGACCACCCAATTTGTAATAGTCCCACCTCCCCCAGAACTGGTGCCAATGTCCCAAAAACCTGAAACCCTCCCTCCTGCACCATCTCTCGAGCACCTCGTTTATCCTGCCTATTCTTTCAGTTCTACTCTGACTAGCATGTGGCACTGATAGCAATCCTGAGATTACTACCTCTGAAGTCCTACTTTTTAACTTGGCTCCTAACTCCCTAAATTCTGCTTGTAGGATCTCATCCCATTTTTTATCGATATCAATAGTACCTATGTGCGCCACGACAGCTGGTTGTTCACCCGCCCCCTTCAGAATGTCCTGCAGTCAATCTGAGACATCCCTGACCTGCGCACCTGGGAAGCAACATACTTTGAAACTTCAGCTTTTGTGCTCCTGAGATGCTGCTTGGCCTGCTGCGTTCATCCAGCTTCACACTTTGCTATCTCTATACCATTTGGGAGGCTTATTTTCAACCACAGAACCGCCGATCTACTCCCCTTACAATCGAATCCCCTATGACTGTAGCCCTTCCACTCTTTTTCCTGCCCTTCTGTACAACAGAACCAGCCACGGTGCCATGAACCTGGTTACTGCTGCCTTCCCGTGGTGAGCCATCTCCTCCAACAGTATCAAAAACAGTATACCTGTTTTAGAGGGAGATGTCCACAGGGGACACTTGCACTGTCTTCCTGCTTTTTTTCTGCCTTTTGGTCACCCATTCCCTTTCTCCCAAAGTAACCCTAATCTGCGGTGTGACCAATTTCCTGAGCGTGCTATCCACGGCTTACTCAGCATCGCGGATGTTCCAAAGTGAGTCCATCCGCAGCTCCAGAGCCGTCATGTGGTCTAACAAGCACTGCAGCATGGACACACATCTTGCATGTGTAGGAGTCAGGGACATCAGCCGTGTCCCTGGGCTCCCACATTGAGCAAGAGGAGCATAACATGGGTCTGGGATCTCCTGCCATTTTTACTTTTAAGCTTAACTTAGTCCTAATATAATATCAAATACTAGATAAATGAAATGAAAAAAACTTTTACCAAATCACCCCACTTACCAGCACATGAAACATGGTTGGTACAAACATGAACAAAAGAACCGAATCCCAGAGGTGAGGTGAGAGTGACAGCCCTTGATATCAAGTCTCCATTTGACTGAGTGTGGCATCAAGGGGCCCGAGCAAAATTCAAGTCAATGCATATCAGGGGGCAAACTCTCTGGTGTTTGGAGTTATACCTGGCACATTGGAAGAAGGTTGTGATTGTTGGGGGTCAGTCATCTCAGCTCCAGGGCATCTCTGCAGGAGATCCTCAGGGTAGTGTCCTCAGCACAACCATCTTCAGCTGCTTCACCAATGATGTTCCCTCCATCATAAGGTCAGAAGTGAGGGATGTTCGCCAATGATTGTACAATGTTCAGCACAACTCCTCAAGCGTCCATCAACACCACGCAGTCAGGATATTTCTTGAGTTTGCATTGCTCACTGTTGATGACCGAGTGTTCACAGCAGAATCGGAGGAAGTTATTTTTGAGGATTTAGATTTTCTATCTATTAAAAAGTGAAATGATTTAGTGAAGTATTTCTGATTTGAATTTCACGAGAAAGCCAGAAAACCTGCATAATGTTAGAAAAAGTGGCCAATAGTCTACAACAGATAAAACTTTGGCAAAGATCTGTAGCTCAGGTTGTGGGTGAGGTTGTTGACTTGCTCACTGAGCTGGCTTGTTTTTGTTCAGACGTTTCGTGACATCATCAGTCGAGCCTCTGATGAGGTGATGTAACTCTTCTCTGCTTGGAATTTATACTGTTTGGTCCGTTATGGTGAGTAGTGTCATTTCCGGTTTTGATCTGTATGGGTTTGTCCAATTCTATATGTTTGTTGATTGAAATATGGGTAGTGAACCAAATCTCTCGGAATTCTTGAGCATATCTACGTTTGGCTTGGGCTACAATGATTACCTTATCCCTGTTAAACTGATGGCCTCATTGTCTCAATGTGCTGATATTAAGGAGAGTGCATCATGCCGTTTTGCTAGCTGATGTTTATGTATTCTGATGGTAAGTTTGCTTCCTGTCTGTCCAATGTAATGTGTGTGGCAGTTACTGCATGGTATTTTGTAAACTGCGTTGGTTCTGCATGTTGTGGGGATGGGGTCTTTAATCTTTTTGAGTATTTGTCGTAGAGAGGCTGCAGGATTGTGGGCCGCCATGAGTCGTAGTGGACTTAGGAGCCTTGTTGTCAGTTCTGATATGCTCTTGATGTAGGGCAGTGTGGCCACTGTGTTAGGGCATACTGTGTCCTCCTGTTGTTGTCTGTTTTGTAGCCACCTGCAGATGAAGTTGTGGCGACATCTGTTTAAAGCGAGGATTTTGTATAAATATTCTTCCTCTTTCCTGCATGATTCTGGAGTGTTGCAGTGTGTTTTGGCTTGTTTAAATAGTGTCCTAATGCAGATTTATTTGTGGGCTTTGGGGTGGTTGCTGTGGAAATTGAGGATTTGATCAGTATCAGTTGCTTTTCTGAGGTTTGGAATTCCCCGTTGGTCATACATCCAACATTAGCATCCAGAAATGGAAGTTGATGGTTGTTTTCTTCTTCGCTTGTGAATTTAATCCCTGTGAAAACGCTGTTGTTGAGGCGATGGGTCTCCTCCAATTTGTTGTGTTTAATAATGACAAATGTGTCATCTACATACCAGATCCACAGTTTAGGTTGAATGCAGGGGAGGGTGGCGTCTTTTCATGGCTGCATCTGCGATGAGTCCTGAAATGGGTGACCCCATTGTGTACCGTTGATCTGTTTGTATACTTGCCCACTAAAGACGAAGTGTGTGATGAGGCAGAGGTCTAGTAGTTTAAGTATGTTGTCACTGCAGATTGAGCTGCTGGTTTACATTGCTGTTTCCTATGGTAATGTGGCCGTTGTTTCTTTGGCGAGTGGGATGTCGATTGATGTGAATAAAGCTGTAATGTCAAAGAATACCATAATCTTGTCATCGCTGACTTTTATTTTCTTGAGGGCGTTGAGGAAATATTGGGTAGAGTGGATGGAATGGGGTGATCCATGGCCATTCTAACATTGACCATTATTATTAAAGGGAAATAAACTCACAAGGTTTATTCCCTTTGTCCTGTGGAAATTTCCACTAACTACAAGGCTACAAAAAAAAGGTACGATTCAGTACCTAGCAGCTAGTGCTAGAGATAGACCGTCAAAGAATTCCATTCCCACCAGAAATAGCCTGACCAAACATACCTGGAGTTTCAAATATGAGAGGCCTCTCCCACAAAGTAATGCCCCTGTCGGCTATGCCCAGAGCACCTGGACCGGATTCAGGAAGAGCTGGAACACCAATGAATAATACCTAGCAATAGCGCCTGGAACACTCCAATTGTGCTCATACCCAAGCCAGGCAGCGCCACAAGACTATTGACCAGAACTGACACTACCAGGGAGAAGGCAAGGTGCTTAAAGCAAGCTACATTACCAAAATGACAATTTCCTTTGACTGTCTGTGGAAAAGAAATTTCCACCTTTGCAACTCTAGACAGCTTACACCTACGTCAAGTAATGTCATTTGCAACAGTACTATGCTTTTCATCTCTGCAGAGAGCTGTTGCCACAGTGATGTTGGAATGTTTACTTCAGAAGCAATTGGTAAACAGCCTTGTGCATTGTGCATGTTTTTTTTCTAAAAGAAAGACTAAAGAAGCATGAGTGGGTGGAGTTAGGCTCACACAGACCCAAGATCTCAGTTTTGCTTTCAGTCAAGGTTTGGAGTTGACTGTTGAAGCTGTTAGATACAGTTCTGTCTCTGCTCCAGCAAAAACCTTGAATTCTCTCTCTACTTTGAGATTGTTCATTTCAGTATTCCTTTCGCCTGGACCTGAAAAGAGAAAGCAGACAAGGAAGGCCTGTTTTGCTGAATTTGTCTTTACCAAGCGTATGTTTATAGGGGGCTGCTACTTTGAAAGAGTTGATAAGTAACATTTTAAAATATATTATTTTGTTGAGTTTTTCAACACCATTAAATTTATGCCAACTCTTTTGTTTTTGTTTGCATTTTAACTGTGTCATAAGAATAAAATGTGTTTTGCTAAAATCCTGGCAGTGGACCAATCGAATCACATTTGGAACACAACACCTTACACGTGCCCTGAAACAAAGTTAGAAGTTAGGGTCTAGGTTATCTCCTTATATATTTTGAGGGGGTTTGGTCTGGTTCATAACACATTTAGACTCCAAAATGCCCCAGCCAACCTTCAAGTATTGAATATTCCAGGGTGTGCCAGCTAGATGGATAAAAAACTGGCTGGGCAACAGGAGACAGAGGGTAGCAGCAGAAGGGAGTTTCTCAAATTGGAGACCTGTGATCAGTGGTGTTCCACAGGGATCTGTGCTGGGGCCACTGTTGTTTGTGATATATGTAAATGATCTGGAGGAAGGTGTAGGTGGTCTGATCAGCAAGTTTGCTGATGACACTAAGATTGGTGGAGTAGCTGATAGTGAAGGGGACTGTCAGAGATTACAGCAGAATATGGATAGACTGGAGAGTTGGGCAGATAAATGGCGGATGGAGTTCAATCCAGGCAAATGCGAGGTGATGCATTTTGGAAGTTCAAATTCAAGGATGAACTATACAGTAAATGGAAAAGTCCTCGGGAAAATTGATGACCAGAGAGATCTGGGTGTTCAGGTCCATTGAATCCTGAAGGTGGCAACGCAGGTCAATAGGGTGGTCAAGAAGGCATATGGCATGCTTACCTTCATTGGGCGGGGTATTGAGTACAAGAGTTGGCAGTTCATGTTGCAATTGTATAAGACTTTGGTTCGACAACATTTGGAATACTGCGTACAGTTCTGGTCACCACATTGCCAAAAGGATGTGGATGCTTTGGAGAGGGTGCAGAGGAGGTTCACCAGGATATTGCGCGGTATGGAGGGTGCTAGCTATGAAGTGAGGTTGACTAGATTAGGACTATTTGCATTAGAAAGATGGAGGTTGAGGAGGGACTTGATTGAGGTCGACAAAATCATGGCGCGTATAGACAGGGTGGGTAGCAAGAAGCTTTTTTCCAGAGCGGGGGACTCAGTTACTAGGGGTCATGAGTTCAAAGGGAGAGGAGGAAAGTTTAAGGGAGATACGCGTGGCAAGTTCTTTACACAGAGGGTGGTGGGTGCCTGGAACGCGTTGCCAGCGGAGGTGGTAGATGCAGACACGTTAGTGTCTTTTAAGATATATTTGGACAGGTACATGGATGGGCAGGGAGCAAATGGACACAGACCGTTAGAAAATAGATGACAGGTTAGACAGAGGATCTTGATCGGCGCAGGCTTGGAGGGCCGAAGGGCCTGTTCCTGTGCTGTAGGTTACTTTGTTCTTTGAAGCAGACAGTGACAAGTTATCTAATTGTGCAATGTACCCTGAGGATTTGCACTTTGCACTCTGAAAAAAAGAATACAGGCTTGGACTATTTTCTAAGCGGTGAGAAAATTCATAAAGCAGATGTACAAAGGGATCTGGGCGTGTTGGTCCAGGATTCTCTAAAAGTTAACTTGCTGGTAGAGTCTGTGATTAAGAAAGCAAATGTAATGTTGTCGTTTATCTCAAGAGGTTGGAATATAAAAGCAGTGATGTGCTTCTGAGGCTTTACGAAGCTCTAGTTAGGCCCCACTTAGAATACTGTGTCCAATTTTGGGCCCCACACCTCAGGAAGGACATACTGGTGCTGGAGTGTGTCCAGCGGAGATTCACACGGATGATCCCTGGAATGGTAGGTTTAGCGTATGATGAACGGCTAAGGATCCTGGGATTGTACTCATTATAGTTTAGAAAGTTGACGGGAGATCTAATAGAAGCTTACAAGATAATATATGGCTTAGAAAGGGTGGACGCTGGGAAGTTGCTTCCGTTCGGCAGAGAGACTCGGACCCGTGGGCACAACCTCAGAATTAGAGGGGGTAAATTTAAAATGGACATGAGGAGACATTTCTTCAGCCAGAGAGTGGTGGGCCTGTGGAATTCATTGCCACGGAGTGCAGTGGAGGCCCGGATGTTAGATGCCTTCAAGGCAGAAATCGATAAATTCTTGATCTCACAAGGAATCAAAGGCTACAGGGAGAGTGTGGGTAATTGAAGTTGAAATGCCCATCAGCCATGATTAAATGGCTGAGTGGACTCGATGGGCTGAATGGCCTTCCTTCCACTCCTATGTCTTATGGTCTTATGGGCCTCCTATTTTGCAGCTAACGCCTGGAAATCACATTTAGAGCAAGTGGAAGCTTTCAAACAGAAATCCCGAAAATAGCATGAGGTTGTGGACTTGCTCTCCAAGCTGGTGTGTTTGATTGCAGACTTTCGTCACCCTGCTATGTAACGTTGTCAGTGTGACTTTTATTGTTATTTATATGTCTTGTTTTGCTGGGGTGGTTAGCGTCACTTCTGGTTCTATTTTTCAGTGGTTTGTATATCGGGTCCAGTTCAAGGCGTTTGTTGATGGAGTTCTGGTTGCAATGCCAGGCCTCCAGGAATTCCCTGGCATGTCTTTGTTTGGCTTGTGCCACATGCCATGTGCTATTATGCATGTTTGAAAAGGCCCAAGTGACCTATCTAGAGTATATTGTGATTCAAAGGTAAGTGTTGCACAGAGTTACAAAAGTAGAAGCAGTGGAAGTAGAAGTAGACACAGTTCTCACTCCCACAACAGAACAGGGAATATTGAAATTCTTGAGAGAGTGTGGGTTCGACTGAAAGTTCTTCCCAAACTTCAGCATAGCAGCTACACCACTGACAGAGCTACTAACAAAATCACAAAGATAGGGTCGACTGAGAAAAACCACATTGCTTCTGGAAAGCTGAAGGCCATTTTAATATGCCAGCCTGTGCTTGTATCTCAAAGCATTAACCGAGTGTTTGAAGTTACTGTTGATGAGAGTAATACGCGGATAGGTGCTACGCTCCTTCAAGAGGGTGAATCCAATCAGATGCTTCTTGAAAAATCTAAAACAAAAATTTCGAGATGGTACTCCACAATAGAAAAGGCAACCTTGGTGTATTACGCTTCATGAAAAACTTTGAGACAAATGTCTGAAATGGGTACCAAGACATTACAGATGATACTAACCACCAAAGTTCCCTATAATTTTTGTAATGCTTACATGAACGTGTGAGTAGTCTGCTAATAAATTTTAAACTAAAGTCAGAAGGAAAATGAATATGAAATGTTCATGTGATTTTTCAGCTGCTACACAGCTGCACAAGTTTTCACAGCTTACAGGGAGCATTTCTGATAACAGCCCAAAAACTTTGCAGCAATGTTTTAGATCCAGAATATCAGATTGTTTAATTAGAGTTTGTTCCTTCAACCATACCACTTAAAAATCTTTACATTACCAGGATTTTCAGGTACCTGTAAGGAGCTTAAAGACACCCAGGTAGCATTGAAAAAGCTAATATTGACTGAGGCTAAAAGAAAAAAATATATTCATATCATTTCACCTGTTGCTTTATATGTTTAACTCTTTTTTGCCACAAGGAAATGGATCTCATTCCGTTTATCCTACGAGAAAGTGTCACCACTGTGTGTTGGTTCAAAACTCTAAAGTACTATAGGTATTTTTAATATGCAATTCCAAAATGTAATTTTTTTTAGATCTGATGCAGTGAAAAATGGTTGCAGATTTAAATTAAGTGGCTGTCTATAGATAGAGAGGCTGAGGAAATATAAAAGAGTACAAAAAAGTCTGAAGCAATCGAGACTAAGATCTCTTATGACTACAAAGATAATGAAGGGCTTTTCATGCCCAGCTCAATGGCAGCCCTGTGGATTATTTTCCAAACTGCAGCCATGTTTTGCATTTTCTTTTTGAAGAATACACAAAGACAAGAGTTAAAAAACAAATTTCAAATCCACTGGAGTGGACTAGTGGGACTGAACATTGATATGTGTATCAGTCCAGGTTTGAATGTTCGCATGCTGGGAAGGTCACAATCAAAGATCTATCCCAATTATCCCTATGTCGTGGGTAAAACTTCTCTGTCACTCTGAGCACTATATATCATTAAAAAAAACTTGGTGCAAAGAAACTCCAAAAAGCTATTAAAATCAAGAATCTCTACACTAGCAGTAACCTAAACTGCAACAGCTGCAAAATTTCATTACCTGCTTAGCATGAACAATTCAGAAATTGACCAACATGTAAGAACGTAAGAACTAGGAACAGGCATAGGCAATTCAGCTATAAGAGCCTACTCCATTATTTAATATGATCATGACTGTCTCATCTCAGCCTCAACTCCATTTCACTGCTCACTCTCTATAACCCTTTAATCCATTATTAATTAAAAATCTGGCTATCTCCCTCTTAAATTTGAGTCAATGTCCCATTTATTCACCAGACTCCACAGATTTGTGACCCTTTGAGAGAAGTCTTTCTATTTTGGTTTTAAATCTATTCCACCTTATCTTTAGACAATGACATCTCCTTCTCATTTGCTCCATATGGCAAAATATCTCTTACACATCTGCTTTGTTAATCCCTTTTAGCATCTTAGATACCTCAACTAGATGTCCCCTCATTCTTCTAAACTATAGACCCAAACTGCTCAGTCTCTCTTCATAAGACAAGCCCTGGGGATCAATCCAGTGAACCTCTTCTAAACTGTCTCCAATGCAACTACTTCTCCCCTCAAGTAAGAGAACAAATCTTTCCCATAATATTTTACGTGCATTCTCATTAATGTCTTTGCACTTCCTGAGTTTAATATTCTTTTTTTTATCATTTTTTAAACTTTGTTTCAAAGGTTCACCTCTCCTTTCTAATCCTTGTCTCTGGATGTTACATTACTAATTCTGCTCATGTTTACCAGTTTAAATTGGCTCCTTTTGAAACTTAAGTTCATTTGAGTGTGGTAAAAATGTATCCACAAGGGACGGCCTTCCTTCTAAATTAACCTTTTTAGCCAAGCAAGGGTGTGGGTGAATAAAGAAATGGAGCCAGTTCATTGTTTATCACCTGGGATCTTAACATTTTGGGAATATCCTGTCTGGAACCAAAACTTCTCCCAGGATCTGGTCATAACAAATGACAATAGTAAATTTGCAATATAAACTTTCCTGTAATCTGGGAAAGTTCGCATCCAATTTGCTCACATGAAGTTCCAATTATGGTTAGTCTGATAATAACCAGATAATTTGTTTATTAATCATGCTGACTGATGATGCCCTCTAGTCTTAGTTTCACCTGCTCGTGGAAACAACCTCCCTGCCTCCACCTTATCTATTCCCTTCATAATCTTATATGTTTCTATAAGATCTCCCATCATTCTTCTGAATTCCAATGAGTATAATCCCAGTCTACTCAGTCTCTCCTCATAATCCAACCCTCTCGACACTGGAATCAACTGAGTGAATCTCCTCTACACCCCCTCCAGTGCTAGTATCTCTCTTCTCAAGTAAGGAGACCAAAACTGCACACAGTACTCCAACTGTGGCCTCACCAGGACCCTATACAGCTGCAGCATAGCGTCCCTGTTTTTAAACTCCATCCCTCTAGTGATGACAGACAAAATTCCATTTGCCTTTTTAATTACCTGCTGCACCTGCAATCCCACCTTCAGCGATTCATGCACAAGGGCACTCAAGTCCCTCTGCACAGCAGTGTGCTGCAATTTTTTACCATTTAAAACATAGTCCATTTTGCTGTTATTCCAACCAAAATAGGTGACATCACACTTATCAACAGATCTTTGCCCTCTCATAAGTATTAAAGTGCAACGTTCTCAAAATTGAGAAAGTTACAGGAATGGGCCAACTTTTGATACAGGACACCACCACCACAGTTAGAAAGTTTGGAAAGAGAAGATGAATAATCTCAGGGTGGGAATTAAATGAAGCTTGAAGATTCACATTTTCCCTTTGTTAAAGAAGACTGTATCACCTCGTTCTACAATCTATGCAATGCTTTTCACATAAGGCATGAGCTCTTTCAGGCAATATGCTGGAGCAATATGTGGGACGTAGAAGATACGTGAAGGGAACTGGTTGAACACACAGTCAAAGACAACAGTTTTGAGGAGTTTTATTTGAAAAGTGAAATAAAGTTTGCATTGACGAAATGGCTCCTTGGCAATCGTGGAATGGAGTGGAATATTTTTTAGACGAATGAGAGGCAATCTTATTGCAGTATGCAAGATCTTAAGTAGAGTGGATTGGGTAGATGCAAAATGTTATTTGCACTTCTGAGAAAATCTCAGACCAGAGGGTACAATCTCAGAATAAGTGGTTACCAATTTAAGACGGAGACGAGGAGGAATTTCTTCTCTCAGATGCAGTGATTTTATTACTACAGAGACTTGTCAAGGCTACATCATTAATTCTTTATTCATTTTCAGGATCTGGGTGCATATTTATTCAGCCTGCATTTACTGCACACCCCTCCTTGCCCAGAGGCCAGTTAAGAATGACCACACATTGCTGCTGGATTCACATGTAGGCCAAGTCAATTAAGGACTGCAGATTTACTTTCCAGTTGGACATTAATGAGCCTGGGGCTTTTTTACAACGTTAGTTATGTGATTGACAGCTCTCTATTCCATACTTATACTGAATTCGGATTTTACCACCTGCCATGGTGGGGTTCCAACCGGATTCACAAGAATATTGACTTCGCATTCTGGAGGGTTAGCCCAATGACATTAACACCTTGCCACTCCTTGCTGTGTTACATATATTCAAAACTGAGATGGACAGATTTATAATCAGTGAAGGAATCAATGATTATGGGGGAAGAGTCAAGAAAGTGCAGTTGAGGTCGATGACATCAGCTATGATTTAATTGAATCGCATGGATGATGGCTAATCATTTTATCATTAGACTGTTCATCCAGAAACTCAGCTAATGTAATGGAGACAAAGACAGAAGTTGCTGGAAAAGCTCAGCAGCTCTGGCAGCATCTGTGAGAGAAAAAACAGAGTATATGTTTTGGGTCCGGTGACCCTTCCTCAAAACTCCAGTTCTCTGTTTTACTCCTTCATAGATGCTGCCAGACCTGCTGAGCTTTTCCAGTAAATTCTGTTTTTGTTTCTGATTTACAGCATCCTGAGTTGTTACCGTTTTTTATTTTATAATGTTCTGGAAAGCCTAGTTTGAATCATGCCACAGCAGGTGGTGTAATTTGAATTCAATAAAAAAAATCTGGAATTAAGAATATACTGATGATGTGAAACAATTGCCGATTGTCGCCAAAATCTTGTCTGCCTCACGTATGACTTTCAAAGAAGGAAATTTGTCATCCTACCTGATCTGGTCCACATGTGACTCTAGACCCACACCAATATGGTTAACTCTCAACTGCCCTCTGAGAAAGCTTAGCAAGCCACTGAGTTCTAGGGCAGCAAGGGACAAAACATAAATGCTGACCAGCTAGTGACACCCACACCCCAAGAGTGAATAGATAACAGAATGGTCTGATGGGTGAATGACCTGCTCTGCTCTGATGACATGTGGCCTAATGGTGAATGCTCAAACAGTATTGAAGGATTGAAGTTGCGTGCTGAGAGGTGGAGAAGGTCAAGATGAAATTTGTGCTGCTATTGCACCTGTGTTCTATTTTCAATTTGTGCGAGACTGTCAACTCACCAGCTGGCTAACATCTTGGTAAAATATGTCCTAAAAGCAATGGAAAACATGCTTCGAACAAGACAAACAAAAAACATAGTCTGTTTGCTAAAAGGCTTCGCTTTGCAATTATTCTTTATTTATGGGACCGAAGGCAAAGGAAGTACAGAAAAAATTAGTTAGTGAGAAAAGACTGCCAACTTCCCTCCCAGTGCCACATGTCAGGCATTAAGATGGTAAACAAAACAATATCATTGGAAAGCAGCATTACATAATATTCCACACAAAGAAATGCATCAAATCATCAGGCTCAATGGATTTTGGAGCCAAAATACATGCCTGGTTTACTTCAAGCAGATTATAGGGGCTTACTTATGACAATTGACAGTACATAAAAGGAGATTTTCCATTTTGGGAGCACCCATTAAGAAACTGAACTCTACTCAACTCTGATTTTATATTCTGATGCAGAAAGGTTCCCTTCTTTGACATTACATGTGCATGTTATATTTTTTTAATTCTTTCATGGGATGTGGTCACTGCCACTAATTTTTACCCATCTTCAATTGCTCTTGGATCGAGTGGCTTATTAGATCATTACAGTGGGTAATTACGAGTATGGAAAATAAAATCGACATAAAAAGCTATAAGATAATTGATTAGGGCTACGTAGATCGAATTAAGTAGAACAAATTAAGTATATATGAAGGGAAAACAATATGAGTAAGTTAGTCAAATCATGTGACATAAAGGTAAACAGACTGAAGGCAATAATGACTTAATGTAATAGATTAGGCATGAAGTAGAAGACCATTGTCGCAGAAAATAATCATAATGTAATAGGTTAAGTTTAAAATAAAAGACCATTGTGGCAGGAGATAATCAGGATGGAATGAGATAAGCCTAAAAAGTAGAGAACCGCTGTAGCAGAAAGTAATTCAGAAGACGAATAGCTTTAGAGAGATAACACGACCTAACATAATTGGTCATGCTGATAATCTTAGAAAGAGCATAGCAATTAAAAAGGTATAAAAACTCTGCTTGTACGAGGGGGCATAGCTACAAATTGAGGGCTGATGGATTTCAGACAGATGTCAGAGTCAGGTTTTTTACTCAGAGAGTGGTAAGGGTGTGGAACGCCCTGCCTGCCAATGTAGTTAACTCAGCCACATTAGGGGCATTTAAACAGTCCTTGGGTAAGCAGATGGATGATGATGGGATAGTGTAGGGTGATGGGCTTAGATTAGTTCACAGGTCGGCGCAACATCGAGGGCCGAAGGACTTGTTCTGCGCTGTATTGTTCTATGTTAAATAACAAGCCCCGAAGGTCGGGGCTGATCGGGAAGCCATTTTCTGATTGTCACAGCTTTTGTTTGCAAATAAAAGTTTAACTTCTTAAAGAATTCTTTATGCCCCCTGGTGATTCTCCACGACACGAGTCGAGCGCATCGCTGTGGCTCTGGAGTCAATAGTAGGCCCAACATCCAGAAACGACAGCAGATTTCCTTCCCCAAAGGACTGAGTAACTCAGGTATGTTTTCAGACAATTAGGGCAGTTGTTGGTGAAATTATTGTTAGCTGCTTTGATTGGATTTCAACCCATGTTGGCAGGCTTTAACCTGGGTCTCTGAGTTCATTAGCATTATACACTGAGTGAATCCAACTTGTGGCAGCAAAGGCCAGGACAGGGAGCCGACAAACAGGCTGAACCCAAAAGTCAGGAAGCTTGTGAGGCCCATTGTGCTTAAAATCTAGAACTCTCTTTGACACCTGAAGCCCTTCACCATTCACAAACCTGGGCAATGTGACGGAATCACTGATGGGCAGGAGTGGGAATTTGCAGGGGTTGGGTCCTACTGGGGCTGAAAGAAGCTGCCCCTGTCATTGGTTTAGTGCTTGGAACTTTTGAGGGCCGGGGTGGCGGGGGTGGGTGGAGCGGGGGGTGCTGTTGGGCACAGGCTCCAAAACAGCATCAATTCAGTGGGAAGCTGAAGGACAAAACTTTCCTTCTGAGGCCCACAGGAGCAAAACCTCTCCTGACCTCCTTAAAATCACCCTAAAGCCTGGCAAATGACGTTCATCTTGGATAACTCTGACCACTGATAAGTTTTCATTGAAACCACATTGTGTTGAAGCATGCAGGAGATCTTTAATACAGGGAGTTTTACACCAGGATCAACAGTAGATATGATTCATAACTGGTAGAGTCTTTAACAAATGAGGTTTGAATACAATGGATGGATTCTGTAATTGATGATTATCTACACAGAACAGTCAGTTTTAACTTATTCAAGTCTTGTCAGTGGATATTAATTTGTCCCCATGGTTTCATTCACCAGCTCACAAAGTACTGCCAGGGAGGGAGAAACAGCTGGATTTTCAAATCAGCTGGCTGAAAATAAATATTTAAAGTTTATTAGACTGAGAAGGATTATGTTGTATGGCCCTCTGGGATTAGTTAACTGCCCCTGAACAAACAGAACTGCAGTATAGAAGCCATAAATTGAAGAACAGTGTCATAAATTTGCAATGGCAATTAGAATCAGATTGTTATTAGCTTTGCCTGATTGGGAGCATCTGATTATATTTGTGTTTGTTTCTGTTGAAGGCTATGATCCTGCTGCACAGAGCAACATGGTAAAATTTTCAGCATGGAACTAGACCACGGTGCTGAGAG
Source organism: Stegostoma tigrinum (assembly GCF_030684315.1). NCBI lineage: Eukaryota > Metazoa > Chordata > Chondrichthyes > Orectolobiformes > Stegostomatidae > Stegostoma > Stegostoma tigrinum. Next base: position 14,259,784 of record NC_081365.1, on the reverse strand, counting down.
CCCAGGAGCTCAGATATAAGAAGAACATCCTGCCACTCCATTTACCCTATCAACAGACCCCTCCATTCCCTCTACTTCATGTACAAATTAAATTTGCTTCAAAAGTCTTCAATGAAGCAGTCAGTGTTGCATTTTCTGAGTTAAGGAGCTTTTCTTGAAGTCCTTGTTGGATTTATTAGTTAATGGCCTGGAATTTCCCATGGACACATCACAGTATTGTCATGACATTGAAAGAGAACATTTGGCCTATTGTGCCTTTAAGAGTTTGTTCAATGAGTATCATTATCTAGTGCCAATTGCCTGCTTTTCTCCCATATCCTTATTTCTATTATTTCTATCCAAGTACTCATCCAAAGCTCTCTGGAATGCCTCATTGAACATATTGACAGGAAGGTGTTGCTGTAGTGGAGGTGAGAGTTGTGTATGGGATTCCTGCAGAATAAAATGATCTAGGAAACTGTGAGGGAGGTGCCTCGGAAATTAAAGATTCTAATGAGCAATTTCTCTGCATTAGGAGCCCTCTGAAAGTGTTCAATGAAATTGGAGAATTTGGAGAGTTCTGCTGCACTTAAGTTAATAGCTACTCAGGGAAAAAATAGAGAATTAAAATGTCTAGGCTGACTCCCATGTAACTACTAAACAAATCACAAACTTATTGCATACACCTCCCCTAAACTCTTTATATTCCTCACACCCTGGGCCAACATCCCTATCCCTCCTGGGACTTGATACACCAGTTCTACCCCCCCATAACCTCCACAAACTCCCCACCCTTGGGACCTGACACCATCACGCCTCCCCGCTGCGACTGAGTACACACCATCACTGTTGGACCCAACCCGGCTGCCAAACCCCCACCCACAACCCAACACCCCCACCCCTGCCACCAGACATTAACCATAGTCCTAAAACCCCATCAACCTAGCAGACCTGATAGTCCCCATGACCTACCTGAAATGCTCTATCACCTACCTAACTCAATTGCACCTTGCGCCTTAACAGACTGGTGCTATAGCCACCTGAGACCTTGCCACCCTACCTCCCGCTCAATTGCCTTTTGGCCCCATAAACTCAACTTAGTTTACGTATTTAACCCGACAAAGTGACAGCTTGTGATGCTGGACAGTCAAATCAAAGAACAAAATAACTACTGCTGTGAAAAGGTGATGGGACATGACTTTCTCTGACTATCCTGTGCTATGAAGGATCTGCCAGATTTAAAGTATGCTCAAAAACAGCCCGTATCAGAATCATGTGTCAGAAGTGTAGAGATCTTCTCACATGCAAAAAAAGTAGGCGTGGAGTGGTAATCTAATTGTGCTTACTACTCCTTGGAAAATTTAGCCCAATGTGTACATTTACAAAACCTAGTTTTGGATTCTGTTATGAGTGAAAACATCTTTTTCACCTTCCACTTTGAACCCCGACATAATTTGCAAGATCTATATCAGATCTCCTTCTCTTATCAATAAAACAGTATAAGTCTGCTTGGCTCAGAGATTATGGGAACTGCAGTTGCTGGAGAATCTGAGATAACAAAGTGTGGAGTTGGATGAACACAGCAGGCCCAGCAGCATCCTGGAGCACAAAAGCTGATGTTTCGGGCCTCGACCCTTTATCAGAAAAAAGACAGAAACGTCAGCTTTTGTGCTCGTAAGATGCTGCTTGGCCTGCTGTGTTCACCCAGCCCCACACTATGTTATCTCAATCTGCTTGGCTATTCCTGATATTTTGTACCCTTTGTGCTCTGGTGCTAACGCTTTTGATAATGTGGACTATGTGGAGTACGCTGGTGTTGCATAGCCAAGGTTCTACAGATGTTTACCTTTCCTTTTGGAATTTATTTCCCTGGAATTAAACCCTAGTGTCTTGCAATTTTGTACTTGTGGGCCCCATAAAACAGTCATTTGTGAAGAGGGGTGGCTTCTATGATACGCTGGGAAGGAAGTTGTTATATGTTGAAATTTGGTATATTAGAAAAGCTAAAATTCAAAATATTCCCCATTCATAAATTTCCGATTATAGTCCTTGGTATGTGTTGTCGTCTTGCTTTTCCCCATTCTGAAAAGCTAGACACCATTATATAAAATAGATAAAGTGACCATAGTCTGACCAGACCATAATGCTTCTCCATCATTAGAAAGATAGAGATGACTGGTGGTAGTTTAATCTGAGGGTAAACATGCCTCTGGTGAGGAGAGAAGCCCTCACAGTGACCTAAGCTAGTGTGGAAATGGAACACATGCCTCACTCTGGATTGCAAACCAGCCATCAGCTAACTGATCCCCAGTTAGATAGACCTCGGGATTGTACAAGCAATTAAGTAGTTTATTTTTTAAGTGAAGTCACTGTATTAGGGTTGATGTGGGAAGGATATTCTTGATAACTAGGGAATCCAGAACCAGGAGCCCCAGTCTAAGAATAAACTTTTATGACTGAAGGATGAGAAGAAATATCTTCACTCAGACAGTGGTGAATTCTCAACAGAAAACCATTGAGCTCAAACTGTTAAAGACTTTCAGGAGAGGTGTATATGTAGTTCTTCGGAGTACAGAGATGAAAGGACTTGTCGAGAAAACTGGGATGGGGCACTGAGTCAGATGATCAGCTGCGGCTCAAAGGCCTGAATGGCCTACACCCACTCCTACTTTTTATGTTTCTGTGTTTTAATGTTAGAAATACAGTAACCTGTATGTGCTCAGAAAAGCTCTGTAAACTGTGATATATGAATAACCAAATAAATAACTAATTCAATCTTTTGATTGAGGGATCAACATGGTAGGGGCAAAGGGAATAAATCCCCTGACATTACTGAGAGGTAATGTTTCCAAAGCCATCCATCTTGTAGTCATCAAGGCAAATACAAGAATGCAAACAGTCACAAGTTCTATAAGAAACAACTGGCTGGCTGTCAATTCTGATTGGTCAATAGATTGCCAAGACAAAAGCAAGAAAGAACTATTCGCTCTCCAAACTCCCCAAATCTGTAATTCTACAAAGACCATCCTTGTCATTAGCAAACAAAACTTTTAGAGATCTTCTTGAGATTATTTATTACCTGATCTGAAACATAAAGCCACTTGTGCTATTTGCACAAATTGTAATTCAGTAAATATATCTACCACTATCCAGTCCATAATTAGCTGTTTACCTTCCTTTCAAAGTTCATTTGTTTTATTTTGTTGAAGCTGAATGCAGGGCTTGCCTGTTTGCTTCTTTTACTCGAAGTGATTACCTATAATGTCAAAAAGGTCCCCACACATGTGCAGATGTAGCCTGTTCTGTCAATTGGCAATGACAATCTGCAGGAAATATGAGCTCATGTCCTCTTGACATCATCAGGCTGGGTGTAAAGAGGGCTGTGGAGGCTGGAGACAATGACTAGGTAGAGGTTGAGGCTGGGGCTGGTGAAGCCAAATTTCCCCTCCATCGTATTCCAGGGTGTTGTCTGGAGAGTAGCTTTCCTCAGCTGCCATTCCTTTCCTGCACTTTCCCTGCCACCACCTTACTGTGGTGAATCATAAACCATGATCTGTCTACAATTCCAATGAGAAAAATACAAAAATAAGAGACTGTATGAACTTTTAAAATAACTGCTACTTTCTTCACTTCTGAGTCATGTTGGGTTCCTCTTTGGAAACGCAAGCTCTTGTGCTACCTTGGGTGTGGAGGGGGGGGCACTGTTTCCAGCATTTGCCCCCATTTCCAAAAAAGGGTCGTGACCCGAAACGTCAACTTTCCCGCTCCTCTAATGCTGCCTGGCCTGCTGTGTTCATCCAGCTCCACACTTTGTTATCGCTGCCTTCTTATAATTTTTTGACGTTGTATTCTTCTTCATGTTCCTTCTCTTTCAATTTATTTATCACTGAGGGCAGAGAGAAAGAAAACTCAAGAATACACAAACAATCAAGACTGGATTTTATGAAGATAGCAAACCAGAGAGGCTCTGTATCTGAATTCATGCAGCATTCATAACAAAGTAGATGAATTGAATTGACACATTGAAATAAATAAATATGATCTGATATCCATTATGGAAACATGACTTTAGCATTAGCTCCTCAACATTGATGGTTGCATGTCTTTCAAGAACAATCGGAAGCTGGAAATTGGTGGGCATCGGGAGGGAGGGAGATATGGTGTGGACTGTTAATCAAGGGTAGCCTTAGTGGAATAGTTTGAGGTGACCATGGTTTAGATCAGTAATAGTGGCCTGGTTGACAAGTTTGTGTAAGGCTTGCTAAGATAGCTTCTAAAAGCGGTATGTTCTGAAATCACCCAGAAGGTATGGTATTTTGACTTAGTAGTGGGTAATTACAGGATTCGTTTTGGCCTCAGAGTAAAAGCACCTCCAGGGAGCAGCAAGCTCCTATAATATGACTGAATTTTACAATCAGTTTGAAAGCGGTATCAAACTGGTAATTTAAACTTAAAATAAGGACAATTGTATAGCCATGAAACCTGTGAACTGGGATAAAAGGTTAGGAGATGGATCAGTAAAGAAAAAGTGGAAAACCTTCAAGGAAGTGTGACAGAAAGAGGCCGATTAAATATATTCCCAAAATGAAGAATATTCCAAGGGAAGGACCTGCCATCTGTGCTTAAATAAAGACGTAATGGAAAGCATTAAATTTAGGAAAAACATGAAACTGCCCAAAGATGTACGGTTGGTCGATGATTTGGTCAGAATATAAAGAATGGCAGAGGATGGTGAAAAAATTAATTGAGGGAAAGAAATTAGATTTGGATGAAACTAACTAGAATGTAACAATAAACAGCAGGAGCCTCCAAAGATTCCTAAAAAGAATTAATGATAAAGTTTATGTTGTGGAGTCATAGCCTGGAAACAGACCCTTCAGTCCAACCAGTCCACGGGCCCAGGTTCCTTAACTAAAGTAGTCCCACCTTAACCTATAACGTCCAAAATATTTCCATCTACTGAGTTTATCCAAATGTCTTTTAAATGTTGTAACTGTACCTGTATCCACCACTTTGTCTGGAACTTCATTTCACACACGAACCACTCTCTCAGTCAAAGAAAGTTGCCCCTTATGTCCTCTGTAAATCTTTCTCCTCTCACCTTAAAAATATGTCCCCTATATCTGAACTCCCTCATACTGGGGAAAAGGACCTTGTCATTCACCTTGTCTGTGCCGTTGATGATAATATAAACCTCTATTAGTCCACCCCTTAACCCTTTGTGCTCCAATGGAAAATGTCCCAGGCTTTCCAGTCTATTTTTATATCTCAAACTTTCCAGTCCCAGCAACATCTTTGTAAATCTCTTCACAACCGTCTCCAATTTATTTATATCCTCCTTATAACAGGGCAACTGGAATTGCACACAGTACTCCAGAAGAGGCATCACCCACATCCTGTGGAAAATGATATCCCAACTCCTATATTCAAAAGTCTGAGCAATGAAGGTAATTCGTTCCTCTAAGCAGCAAGAACAAGGAGTTAATAATGGATAATAAGAATGTGATAGATGAAATTAACATGCATTTTGTTTTTGCCCTCCCTACAGAGGATATAAAACCAATTCCAGGAATGCAAATCAGCAGATGAAAGGGAGACAACAACTTGAAATCACAACCAGTAGGGGTGTGGTCCTGAGCAAATTGATGGACTGACAGGTCCTAAAGCATTAAAGGTCCCTCATCCTAAATTATTGAAATAAGTCACAAATCAGGTAGTAGTTGAGTTGGTATTGTTATGACAGTGCGTAGAGTATTTGTGGATTGGAAGGCAGGATGTTAAAATTTGGTGTTTGTTAAATATAGGTGTTTGTAAAATACGAGGGGAGAGTTTGAGGTCCCTTTAAAAACTGATCTACTTTTTCTATGCTTAGAGATTTAAAAAAATGTCTGTGGACAGCAATTTGTCGGTTTGCGAGTGGACAGGGCTCCTGAACTGAAACGTTTGTATCAAAAGGCTGTACGGTCAGCAGACCAAGCAGCAGTTTTGCTTTGTTATCAAGACAACACGTTTTGAGTTTAGCCAATTGATTTGAACCAGGCAGCAGATCCAAAAAACAATTAAATTTATATCTGATGGGTTTTGACACCATAGGACCAATTCAATTATAAGAAATATTGATATGTCATCAAGGACATAAAACAAGAGACACTTGGGAAAAGAGAAGAGTGAACGGTCATCTGCAAGAGTGAATAACTCTCAGCTCTCAAGAGAGAATCACTAGCTCTTGCGATCTTCTCTAAGTTTCAGAGAAAGCACCATCTAAAACAAAGGCACCTATGGCACAACTAGTTACTATACCGGACAGAAGAATTCAATGGAAAAGGCGTTCCTTACAACATTTGGTTGAGAAGGCACTGAACATTTTGGAAGACATGTAACCTCGAGACTAAATTCTATTTTTATTGTTAGAGATAATGGGAACTGCAGATGCTGGAGAATCCAAGATAATAAAATGTGAGGCTGGATGAACACAGCAGGCCAAGCAGCATCTCAGGAGCACAAAAGCTGACGTTTCGGGCCTAGACCCTTCATCAGAGAGGGGGATGGGGTGAGGGTTCTGGAATAAATAGGGAGAGAGGGGGAGGCGGAGCGAAGATGGAGAGAAAAGAAGATAGGTGGAAAGAGTATAGGTGGGGAGGTAGGGAGGGGATAGGTCAGTCCAGGGAAGACGGACAGGTCAAGGAGGTGGGATGAGGTTAGTAGGTAGATGGGGGTGCGGCTTGGGGTGGGAGGAAGGGATGGGTGAGAGGAAGAACAGGTTAGGGAGGCAGAGACAGGTTGCACTGGTTTTGGGATGCAGTGGGTGGAGGGGAAGAGCTGGGCTGGTTGTGTGGTACAGTGGGGGGAGGGGACGAACTGGGCTGGTTCAGGGATGCGGTGGGAGAAGGAGAGATTTTGAAACTGGTGAAGTCCACATTGATACCATTAGGCTGCAGGGTTCCCAGGCGGAATATGAGTTGCTGTTGCTGCAACCTTCGGGTGGCATCATTGTGGCACTGCAGGAGGCCCATGATGGACATGTCATCTAAAGAATGGGAGGGGGAGTGGAAATGGTTTGCGACTGGGAGGTGCAGTTGTTTGTTGCGAACTGAGCGGAGGTGTTCTGCAAAGCGGTCCCCAAGCCTCCGCTTGGTTTCCCCAATGTAGAGGAAGCCGCACCGGGTACAGTGGATGCACTATACCACGTTGGCAGAGGTGCAGGATGTGCAGTGATCGAGAACGCCCTTGACCGTGTCTCCCATATTTCCCACAACACATCCCTCACACCCCGTCCCCGCCACAACCGCCCAAAGAGGATCCTCTCGTTCTCACACACCACCCCACCAACCTCCGGATACAACGCATCATCCTCCGACACTTCCGCCATCTACAATCCGACCCCACCACCCAAGACATTTTTCCATCCCCACCCTTGTCTGCTTTCCGGAGAGACCACTCTCTCCGTGACTCCCTTGTTCGTTCCACACTGCCCTCCAACCCCACCACACCCGGCACCTTCCCCTGCAACCGCAGGAAATGCTACACTTGCCCCCACACCTCCTCCCTCACCCCTATCCCAGGCCCCAAGATGACATTCCACATTAAGCAGAGGTTCACCTGCACATCTGCCAACGTGGTATACTGCATCCACTGTACCCGGTGTGGACTCCTCTACATTGGGGAAACCAAGCGGAGGCTTGGGGACCGCTTTGCAGAACACCTCCGCTCAGTTCGCAACAAACAACTGCACCTCCCAGTCGCAAACCATTTCCACTCCCCCTCCCATTCTTTAGATGACATGTCCATCATGGGCCTCCTGCAGTGCCACAATGATGCCACCTGAAGGTTGCAGGAACAGCAACTCATATTCCGCCTGGGAACCCTGCAGCCTAATGGTATCAATGTGGACTTCACCAGTTTCAAAATCTCCCATTCCGCCACTGCATCCCTGAACCAGCTCAGTTCGTCCCCTCCCCCCACTGCACCACACAACCAGCCCAGCACCTCCCTTCCACCCACTGCATCCCAAAACCATCCAACCTGTCTCTGCCACCCTAACCTGTTCTTCCTCTCACTCATCCCTTCCTCCCACCCCAAGCCACACCCCCATCTACCTACTAACCTCATTCCACCTCCTTGACCTGTCCGTCTTCCCTGGACTGACCTATCCCCTCCCTACCTCCCCACCTATACTCTCTCCACCTATCTTCTTTTCTCTCCATCTTCGGTCCGCCTCCCCCTCTCTCCCTATTTATTCCAGAACCCTCACCCCATCCCCCTCTCTGATGAAGGGTCTAGGCCTGAAACGTCAGCTTTTGTGCTCCTGAGATGCTGCTTGGCCTGCTGCGTTCATCCAGCCTCACATTTTATTATCTTCTATTTTTATTGTTTTTGCTTTATATAAGTGGGGCTTCTATTTCTTGGAACAGCATATCATTTGAATGTTGTTTAATTCAGGAATAATTAGTAGTTAAAAAGGATTTATTCGGTTTGTTAATAATTTAGTTAATTTGTTAACTGTCAGCGAAATGACTGGGTATTCGTTGATTATAAAGCGAGTGTCGGGGTTTATTTAACTTAACCACTAGAAGTTGCTGAAAAAGAAACAATTACACCTCTTCTCACACTCCTTTTAATGGATTATAGGGTGAGGCACTTTACTCTGGTTGTTTCGGTTTTAGTTATCAGAGTCGGCGGGGGGGGGGGGGGGGCGGTGGGGGGTCAACCTCTGTTTTATAACAGTATTAATTTTCAACGATTCAAGGATCCAAGAAAGGTTACATGAGACTGCAGAGGAGAGGGTCAGAAAACAGATGACGGCAGGACAGTTACTTTGCCATCAATCATAGGGAAGCTGTTAGAGACAGTCAGGGAGGCCTGTTCATTTATTGAATCCTCCCGATGCATCAAATATATGCAAATATAGTCTTGTACAGGTAAAGAAAAATGACTTGGATTGTTTGTTCTCCATATCCGAAGACTGTACAGAATCAAATTGCTTTAGCACCTATGTATGTATATAAAGTATGAATAATGTATATTTTTGAAATAAAATGCTTATCAAAAGGCAGTTGGAAAGAATCAAAGTTTTTGGGAAAAGTTGGCATGATTTTGAGAAGTAAAATCATGTTTTCCCAAATCACTGAAGTTCCTAAAAGGAGTGACATGAAGCGTGGGCAAGAGGTGGGGGGAGTGCTGCCCATAGAAAATCTTTCCAAAGACATTTGACAAGGCACCACATAACATGTTATTGCTGAAAGTGGAAGCACACAGTTTTATGGGTACATAGACTTACATGGACATGCATGGATTGGTTAGTTAATAGAGTCCGTACAAAGGAGTAATCTGATTGGCAGGTCGTGACAAGTGGAGTCCCACAGGAGTCTGTATTGGGACAGCACCTTTTTACAATTTATATCAATGACTTCGATAAGGGGCACAAAGGGTGGTAGCTAATTTTGCAGGTGACACCAACATAGGTAAGAAAGTATGTTGCAGAGAGGACATAATGGAGATTGGAGGCAGATATGGATAAGTTGTGAGTGAGCAAAAATCTGGCAAATTATAAAATCCCTACAAAATGGAAGCAGGCCATTCAGCCCATTGAGTCTCCACCAACCCTCCAAAAAGCATCCTGCCCAGACCTACTCTGCATTCCCATGGCTAATCCACCTAGCCTGCACATCCCTGGATGCTATGGGTAATTTCACAAGGCCAGTCCACCTAATCTGGACAGCTTTGGACTGTGGGAGGAAACTGAAGCTCCTGAGAAAGTGAGCAACTTCATGTTTTTCCATGGTATTTTTCAGCTGCTGGGTAGCATGGTGGCTACCCTTTGTGCCTTTATCAAAGTCATTGATATAAATTGTGAAGCACCCAGGGGAAACACATACAGACTTGGGGAGAGTGTGAAAACCCAACATTCACAGTCAACCCAAGGGAGGAGTTACACCCGGGTCCCTGGTGCTGTGAGGCAGCAGTGCTAAACACAGCCACCATGCTACCCAGCAGCTGAAAAATACCATGGAAAAACATGAAGTTGCTCACTTTCTCAGGTAGAATAAAAATGTAGATGATTATTTAAACAAATAATCACTACAGAATTCCACTTGTTCATTGGCCGTGAGACGTGAGTATGCAGGTACAGCAAAAAAATAAGGCTAATAGAATGCCTTCTTCATCATCAGAGGAATTGAATGTAAAAGTAAATATGTGGTGCTCTAGTTTATACAGTGAGAAAACAAACTGAATTTGACCAAAAATTTGCAAAGTGTCAATTTCAGGCACTTTCATCAAGGTTTTCCCTCCTTGAGCATTAGCAAATTATTTCTGATGAAGGGGCTAGACCTGAAACGTCAGCTTTTGTGCTCCTGAGATGCTGCTTGGCCTGCTGTGTTCATCCAGCTTCACACTTTGTTATCTTGGATTCTCCAGCATCTGCAGTTCCCATTATCTCTGACCAGTGTTTGCAGTGCTGGCTTCGCCAGGATGTGTCATGAAACTCTAATACGTCAGCATCTTTGGCGGAATCAGTTCTGCCACCTGAAAGGTCAACCACTTAAGAAACAATGCAGAAGAAGATCTTGCATTTGGATAGTGCTTTTCACAACCTCAGGATGTTGGAAAGAATTTCATATTTGTTGAAGATTTTTAAAAGTTTAGTCACTATCGGAGTAGAATGTAAGACCTGAATCTTTTGATGTGGTTTTCAGTCCCTACTACCAAGTCAGATGCAAATGTGGGCCTCACAGTGTCTCAGTGATTAGTACTGCTAACTTGCAGTACCAGGGTCTGAGGTTCGATTCCACCCTTGGGGGACTGTCTGTGTGGAGTTTTCACATTCTCCTCATTGCTATGTAGGTTTCCTCCCATAGTCCAAAAATGTGCAGGTTAGATGGATTGGTCTTGGGAAATGCAGGATTACAAAGATTGGTTAGGAATGTGGGTTTTGGTGAGTTGCTCTTTGGAGGGTTAGTCTGGACTTGATGGGCCAAATAACCTGTTTTCACACTGTAGGGATCCCATGAAAAGTTGCCCATTTATCTTTAATGCAGTTGTTCAGGTGACCTTCTGTGACAGGAGCCTTCCAGTTTCAGCAATTTTGACAAGTGCATGGATCTTCAAGGCCAGCCATGGTTGGTCAATACTGAAACTATTCCCTCTCTCCCAGGATGAAGTGCTGCATGCTGTACATTAATCTACTTTGACAGCTACTGAGGTGAGGCAAGTGTGTAAGGTTAGTGAGGACATTGGGTGGCATTTGAAGAGTGGGAGGTTAGAGAGGAGCTTTGGTGTTGTGGTCAAGTGGGTGAGGTGCTGAGTGAGTGGAAGAATACAAGTGGTAGATGGGTGCCTATCCATGGTGCCATACCAGTGGAGGTAGGAGATGGCAGGTTTGGGGGTGGGAGTAAGTGGGGAAGGGGGGTACAGTATATAGTAAGAGGGGAGGAGTCTCAGCAGATGACATGGTAGCATGGCAAGTGAAGGGACAGGTGAAAGAGTGATAAAGCGCGCGGCTGATCTGGGATGGGTGTCACATCTGTGGCTGGTTAGTTTGAAGGAGTTGTGAGCTTAATAGGGGCTTAGGGGAAATCACAAGTCCAGGGGCCCAGGGTCTGGTAGTAGTATCCAATTTGAGGGGATGGGGGGGGGGAAACGGGATATGGTTGTGATAGGGATCCAGAGTGGCGTCAAATCTGTGGAATCTTGGCTTGGAATCAAAGGCCAGATCAATATCACAGGGTGGGGGTGGAAGCTGGTAAAATTCAGGAGTTGGGGGCTTCTGAGCCTTTTGAGGAGTTTGATTGCCAATGGCATTTATGAGGATGTGCAAGTTGTCATGGGAATCAGTCATGAACCAGGGGACAGCTTTGTATTTGGCCAAGATTAGTGCAGGGTTTAGATTGTATCAGAGATAATGGGAACTGCAGATGCTGGAGAATCCAAGATATTAAGTGTGAAGCTGGATGAACATAGCAGGCCTAGCAGCATCTCAGGAGCACAAAAGCTGACGTTTCAGGCCTAGACCCTTCATCAGAGAGGGGGATGGGGTGAGGGTCTGGAATAAATAGGGAGAGAGGAGGAGGCGGACCGAAGATGGAGAGAAAAGAAGACAGGTGGAGAGGAGAGTATAGGTGGGGAGGTAGGGAGGGGATAGGTCAACCCGGGGAAGACGGACAGGTCAAGGAGGTGGGATGAGGTTAGTAGGTAGGAAATGGAGGTGCGGCTTGGGGTGGGAGGAAGGGATAAGTGAGAGGAAGAACAGGTTAGGGAGGCAGAGACAGGCTGGGCTGGTTGTGTGATGCAGTGGGGGGAGGGGGCGAACTGGGCTGGTTTTGGGATGCGGTGGGGGAAGGGGAGATTTTGAAACTGGTGAAGTCCACATTGATAACATTGGGCTGCAGGGTTCCCAAACGGAATATGAGTTGCTGTTCCTGCAACCTTCGGGTGGCATCATTGTTGCACTGCAGGAGGCCCATGATGGCATTTGTGATGCAGTGGGGGGAGGGAATGAACTGGGCTGGTTTTGGGATGCGGTGTGTGTGATGCAGTGGGGGCTCGGTTCGCAATTGCAGAACACCTCCGCTCGGTTCGCAATAAACAACTGCACCTCCCAGTCGCGAACCATTTCAACTCCCCCTCCCATCCATCATGGGCCTCCTGCAGTGCCACAATGATGCCACCCGAAGGTTGCAGGAACAGCAACTCATATTCCGCTTGGGAACCCTGCAGCCCAATGTTATCAATGTGGACTTCACCAGCTTCAAAATCTCCCCTTCCCCCACCGTATCCCAAAACCAGTCCAGTTCGTCCCCTCCCCCCACTGCATCCCAAAACCAGCCCAGCCTGTCTCTGCCTCCCTAACCTGTTCTTCCTCTCACCCATCCCTTCCTCCCACCCCAAGCCGCACCTCCATTTTCTACCTACTAACTTCATCCCACCTCCTTGACCTGTCCGTCTTCCCCGGGCTGACCTATCCCCTCCCTACCTCCCCACCTATACTCTCCTCTCCACCTGTCTTCTTTTCTCTCCATCTTCAGTCCGCCTCCCCCTCTCTCCCTATTTATTCCAGAACCCTCACCCCATCCCCCTCTCTGATGAAGGGTCTAGGCCCAAAACGTCAGCTTTTGTGCTCCTGAGATGCTGCTTGGCCTGCTGTGTTCATCCAGCTTCACACTTTATTACCTAAGTGCAGGGTTTAATTTCTTTAACCTTTCCTGGATAATCATTCAAAGAGTGTCAGCTGTAATCTTACAAAATGTCTGACTCCAACTCAGAGTTGGGATATTCTTGGAGGCTTCTAGATGGCAACATTTGCCACTCAGAAATTTCAACTTCCTGGGACGTTCACATGGAATTAGCTGCAATGGGAATCCCGCATGGTCCTGACACTCTGTTTCAGACTGTATTGCTGCAAAGGTGATAGTTCAATGGGAAGGTAGGGGCCAGAATGTTTATGACATTTAAAAGGTTACCATTCATTCACTAGTATCCATGTACCCCAGAGAGAAGAGGCTATCTAGCTTCTTCACACTTTCTAGCTCTTCGCTCTGCATCTTGTACTTTGTGCCATTTTGTGTATTTTTGAAATTTAAATGAAGAATTCTTCCTCTGGTGCAATGAGTTCCAAACTGCCCGCAACTACCTGGATGACTAAAACAACTCCTCAAGCCCCAACTAATCCTTCTATCAATTATCTTAAACCTACATATCCTCGTAATTGAGCTATCTGCTAAAGGAAATTGATTCATGCTTCAGATCTCCCACATAATAATGCATACTTCAATTAAATCTCATGCCAGGCATCCTCTGTTGAGAAGAAGATAAAGCCAGACTATCCAGTTTGTCCTCATACCCAAAATTCTCTACTCCCGGATCCAATACTCCCCTCCTCATGCTGACCTGACTCCTAACTTCCCTCCCTACCTTCCATGGACTTGGCATCACCAAACGCACCATCCTCTACTCCCAAATTCTGCATTATCATGTTAACAAATCCATGCTGACTATCTTTGTTTATTCCGTGTCTTTCTAAATCACAATTCATGCCGTCCTTCAGAATATTTTCCAGTAACTTGTCAGAACCAAGAAAATGCTGACTGCTCTAATTACTTGGTCTCTCCCTCCTTCCTTTTGTAAGCAGTAGTACAACATTACAGTCCATCAGTCCTTTGGCGTCATGCCTATAGCCAGCATGGATTGGAAAATTATAGTCAAAGCCCATACTATTGACTCTTTTAGTTGCTTAAACAGTTTGGGACACACATGCATATTCAAAGATGATCAACCTCTTAATATTTCCTGTTTCACTCTGTTTCTGACATCCATTATTTCACAATCCTCCTCCTTTATGCAAATATTAATATAAAGAACAATGCCCACATCTTCTACCTCCTCATACAAGTTACATTTAGTAATTTCTCACCAGTCCTTCTTTTTCCTTAGTGTCCTCTAGCTACTTACATATTTGAACATTTGTGTTTATATTATTTTGTTTGCTCTCTTTTTCCTCATTTCCTCATTTATGTAACCCTTGCATTTTCTATACGCCTCTGGGCCTTCTGCAAGATTTAAGCTTCCCTGTTTGCTTCACCATACTCTGTGTGCACATTGACAGTCAGCAGGATCAAGATTTGTGAGAAGATATTTGTTCTGAACCTTCTTTATCTCCTTAGATTTACATTTTAGATTTTACTGTCACTTATACTCAATTCCAGAAGTACAGGAGCACACTGGAAAGTGTATAATGTCACTACACATGGCGCCATCATAGGTACCAAGTTTAATAGGTACAAGAAAAATTTAAGTAGAAAATAATGAGAAACAAGAGTTAAAATATTAAGCATTACTTCATACAATGGTTGAAAAATAAAGAAATAGGGAATTGTTTACATTAAAGTTTGAACTACGAATATACAGGAATAAAAGTTCAACAGTCTTTTATGATCTTCCAGTTATCTCACTCAGCTGCCTCTTCTTGGAACCGCTACCACAGATACGGTCGCTGTTGCTGAAACTGCTGTCGCTCCAATCTCCCCCGTGACTCTGGAACATGCCTCTTGGTGTCCGAGCTGAGAGACTGCCATGAACTGCCAAGAGACCAGCTGACACACCACTGAGAGACCATGCCATGAGTCAACGAGAGACCAAGCTACGAGCTGAAGAGAGACCAGCTGACACATCTCCAAAAGACCAAGCTAAGAGCTGCCAAGAGACCAGGCTGGGACCCGCCACGATCCACCTCTTTGAATGCCTTCCACTGCTGTCACAGCCTTTACATTCACGTTGCTTTATCAAGCCCTTTTTTGCTAAATTATATCTCAACTTAGCAAAATCGATGCCCTACAAGTTAGGAAATGTCAAAAGTCTACAAGTCATTGAAAGGATTAGGAGTACAACAGCTCCACATCCTTTAATAGCAATAGTCGAGGACTCTGTTAGAAAGCCTTGTTTGAGCTTGTAGTCACTATCACGAAAAATCCTCATGGAATTAGTATCAGAGATAATGGGAACTGCAGATGCTGGAGAATCCGAGATAACAAAGTGTGGAACTGGATGAACACAGCAGGCCGAACAGCATCTTAGGAGCACAAAAGCTGACGTTTCAGGCCTAGACCCTTCATCAGGAAAGGGGGATGGGGAGAGGGTTCAGAAATAAATAGGGAGAGAGGGGGAGGCGGACCGAAGATGGATATAGGAGAAGATCCCTTCCACCTATCTTCTCCTCTAACCCTGCTTTTATTTCTCTTACTTTTAATCTCTAATGTAACCTGGTTGCCAGGATCAGTGACTGAAATCAACAAATGGCCGTAGTTAGAATGATAAAATTTAGCATTGGCATTATGCCAAGCTCAGTTAACCCCATTTTAAAGATATTGATGAAATTCCCAAATGCTTTGCTATATGTTCCCCTTGCCTGGAACTATCTTCATGCCACTCAACCTGGAAATTCAAGGGCCTTCCAAAATCTATGATACCTTGATGGTATCGCGGTCTAATCGCCTGATGTCCAAAATGTACACGTGATCAATGGATGGTCCTCCCCCTCACAGTAAATAACATAAATAGTTAAAATTGGCAATCAATGCCATTCCTCCTCTGGTGAAATATTAGCAAGAGTTTGGGAGAGGATTCTGAAAATTCAAGCCATTTGAGTCTATGTCACTTACCATTAATGTTTTCAAGCAGGTATGTGCAAAATAGAGATGAGAAGCATAGCCCAATGTACAAACACAAATTATAAATGAAAATTGACATTTCAGAAGTGTTTATTTGATTTATGAAATATTTGCATAGTTATATTCCGATAACATTCCATTAAATAAATCTGAAATTAGTCTCCTCAATGTCAAATTTCTGTGCATCCAGGGCAGTTGATTGAAATAACAGTGAGTTTAAAGACATACTCGGGGCTGAATCTGCAGAATGTGACCTACTTTCGGCTTTGCCAAGGCAAATTTTATGACTGCTTCTTTCCAGACAGAGACGGAATATTAGTAAACTGGCACCCACGCCTTCACCCAATTCTTTTTGCACATCAAAGTCTCTTTGATTTGGAAAAAGACATTTCTTTTCAAAGCAACCATCCGACTCCTTAGGCCAGCTGAGTCCGTTGTTTGTATTTTAGGCTTAACCCATTCCCAGAGAATATAGCTCCAGCTGGGAAGCTAGTGTCACCAAAGCACTATTGGGCTGAATGGTCTCAATCTGTGCTTTTGTTTTCTGTGATTCTAATGTTTCTCCCAGGAAAGGCAACACACCTACCAGCCATTACACTGCCCACTGTTGGTCATTTTTGTGGTCATTTTTGTACCTATCTCAGTTTTTACTTTGTTAAAAGTTTTGTGAACATTGATAACTTTTGATGAGAAATTTAAAATTCCTGCTGATAGCTGAAAGAATAAGTGAAGCTTTCGTATAGTAAACATTTTTTGCCAAATTGCTAAAGATTCTTTTGACAAAACAGTCAGGGTTTTCTGATTCCAAGTCCTGAGACAGATCAAAAACAGAAATGGACAGGAGGCTGAGGAATTCTGTCCCTCCTCCAATCTTCTAACTCCCATTTTTACCTGGTGTTCTTCTTGAGGTACTACTACTGTGGCTACCAATGGCCTACTGGTATTATCTCTAGGCTGTTAATCCAGAGACCCAGATAATGTTCTGGAGACCCAGGCTTAAATCCTGCCATGGCAGATGGTGAAATTTGAATTCAATAAAATATCTCGAATTAACAACCCAACGATGATCACGAAGGCATTGCTGATGTTGTAAGAACTCATCTGTTTCACCAATGCCCGTTCGGGAAGAAAACTGCCATACTTACCTGGTCTGGCCTACATGTGACTCCACAACCACAGCAATGTGGTTGATTCTGGGCAGTTAGGGATGGGCAATAAATGCTACTTGGTCAGCAACGCTCTTGTCCTGTAAATGAATATAAAAAAAACAGTAAGGTAAGATCACCCAAGGATGAGAGGAAGGGCATACAAACAAACAGGTTTCAATTGTGTGGTCAAGGAGACAAGTGTTTGGTCCCTCCAACTAGAAGAGAGAGCATTGAGGGTATGGGTGACCACAGAATAACATGAGTGTGAGGGACATAACACTGCCAAGCACCAAGCTCTGTTCGCAGCTCCATTCACCAGGCTCCTCCAAAGCCTTGCCCTGCCTTATGTTCCTACCAGCAATCAGGGACTGCTTGCATTTTACTGTGAGCTTCTCTTCCTAACCCATCACCTGCTGACAAGCAACTCACATCATTTTGCTTCTGGAATGGTCATCAGGCTCACTTGTGGCTCAGGCTCCAACGTAATCTTTCATTGGCTACTTAATGGCCCCAATTGGTAGCATGCAGGCTCAACAAATTTATATGTGTAAATTAGGGAGGGGGATGGGATAGGGAGTAAATGATAGGATAGAGCCTGAAGATAGAGAAGGCCAGTTGGATTGACAAAGGAGTTGATAACGATCTGGCTAGGAGGATGAATAGTTGTTACTGGGACTGTTAGTAAGACCATAAGACATAGGAGCTGAGTTTTGGCCATTCAGCCCAATGAATCTTCTCCACCAATCAATCATGGCTGATAAGTTATTCTCCTGCTTTCTCACCATAACCCATGAGCCCCATGATAATCAAGAACCTATCTATCCCAGTCTTAAATGTAGTCAATGGCCTGGCGTCCGCAGCCTTCTGTGGCAGTGAATTCCATAGAATCACCACTCTCTGGCTGAAGAAGTTTCTCCTAATCTCTGTCCTAAAAGGTCTTCCCTTTACTCTAAGGCTGCGCCCTCGGGTCCTAGTGACTGACAATAGGTAGTGTATAATGGCAGGCTGTGTGATAACAAGGCCTGGTGTGTGATGTTAAGGGTTAGGACATAGGAGAGTTTACACCCTAAAACAAATGAACTCAATACTGAGTCCGGAGGGCTGCAGGGTCCGCAAGTGGAGAATGAGATGTTGTTCTTCCAGCTTGCGTTGAGCTTCGCCGGAACACTGCAGCAAGCCAAGGGCAGCCAAAGATGCCCCCGTCAGGCACAAATTCCCCTCCCCTCCCTTGCCCACTTTCTGCAGGGACTATTCCCTCTAGGACACGCTGATCCAGTCTTCCTTCACCCCCAACACCCTCTGCAGCCCCACAGCACCTTCCCCTGCAACTGGCTAAGGTGCAATGCCTGCCCATTTACCTCCTCCCTCCCCTGTATCCAAGGGCCTAAACACACCTTCCAGGTGAAGCAACACTTCACCTGCACCTCCAACAATCTAGTCTACTGCATTTGCTGCTCACAGTGTGGTCTCCTCTACACTGGGGAAATAAAGTGTAGACTGGGTGACTGCTTCGCAGATGATCTGTGTTATGTTCGCAAAAAAGATCCTGAGCTTCCAGTTGCCTGCCAATTTAACAAACTACCTTGTTCCCTGGCCAACATCTCTGTCTTAGGCTCACTGCAGTGTTCCAGTAAAGCTCAACGCAAACTGGAAGAACAACGCCTCATTTTTCACTTGGGGACCCTGCAGCCCTCTGGACTCAATATTTAGTTCAATAATTTTAGGGCCTAAACTTTCCCATGTCCCAGCCCCCACCCACACACCAGGCCTTGTTGTCACATAGCCTGCCATTACACATCCCTGTTGTTAGTCTCTAACAGTCCCCATTAACAACTATTCACCCTCCCAGCCTGATTGTTATCAACGCCTTTGTCTATTCCAACTGCTCTCCTCTCTCTCTTCAGGCTCAATCCTATTGGTTACTCCCCATCCCACACCCCTCCCTCTTTTCAGCAATATAAGCTGACATTTTCCCAGCTACCATCAGTTCTGAGGAAGGGTCACCGAACCTTAAATGTTAATTCTGACTTTTTTCTTCACAAATGCTGCCAGACCTGCTGAGTGTTGAATATATGAGTTGGACAACATGTTGCGGTTGTATGGAACATTAGTGAGGCTACTTTTGGAATAATGCAGAGATAATGGGGACTGCAGAAGCTGGAGAATCCAAGATAACAAAGTGTGAAGCTGGATGAAGACAGCAGGCCAAGCAGCATCTCAGGAGCACAAGGGCTGACGTTTCAGGCTTAGACCATTCATCAGAGAGGGGGATGGGGAGAGGGCTCTGAAATAAATAGGGAGAGAGGGGGAGAATCTGAGATAACAAGGTGTAGAGCTGGTTGAACATAGCAGGCCAAGCAGCATCAGAGGAGCAGGAAGGCTGACGTTTTGGGCTTAGACCAGGGTCTAGGACCAAAACATCAGCTTTTCTGCTCCTCTGATGCTGCTTGACCTGTTATGTTCAACCAGCTCTACACCTTGTTATCCAACATACTTGAGAGTTTTGTTTTAGGCATTGTCTGATTTGAATCTGGCATGAAAGCATGCTGAAGGTGGATTTAATCAGTATTTCAAGAGAATGGGACAGGTGACAGCTAAGAAAACATTTGCAAAGCTGTAGAGAAAGGGTGAGAAAGAAGGGGTTGCTCTGAGGAGGAGACTGCATGAGTATGGTAGCCTGAATGGTCACTTTTCTACTCCATAACCATTCAATCATCCAATGATTCACATTTGAAGCCATGTTCAGCAGCTTGAAGTCTGTCATTGCAAAGCCCTGTTCCAGCAAAACTAACCTCAAGATAGCAAAATATTTTTAAAAAAACAGAAAATTGATTGAATATGGATTCTTGTTTGATTATGTTATCGAAGAAAATGTTTTTTGGCAATGTCTTATTTTGAACTTTGTTCAGTGATCTTTCTAATTCAATGTTGAATGAAAAAGAAATGAATTTTTATTAAGGTTCAAAGCACAAAAAACAACAGATATACACATGAACGCCATCTTGAGCCTTTCAAGTTGAATTGCTGAATAGTAGCTTATCAGATACTGATATTGAATGCAACATATTCCAAGTGATACATAGAAATATTTAAAAAAATGGGTGGGAGTAAACCCTTCAGATATGCTGCCACCATTCAGGATGACCATGACTGATCATCCTGTTACCCCTTTCTCCCAATATCCTTGATTCTTTTAGCCCTGAGAACTACATCCAACTCTTTCTTGTTTTGGCCTCAACTATTTTCACAACACATGGAGAGGATTGAAATAAATCTATAAGTAAGTATTTGCATCCTGACAGTGGTGGGCACAACATAGATTCAATGGAATTTTTGAAGTAGGCTGACAACTCCAGATGTAAGGGTTTTTCTCCTGTCTCTAAATGATGGTAGGGTTTATCCTCAGCCTCCTGTTCATTTATGTTGGCAATCCCCTCCAAACCTTTCCCAACCAATCCTTACCAGCTCCTACCTGGTGCTGTACTTGCTTTTCTCTGGGAATTGTCCTTTGCTGTTTTCTTTTATGATCAGGGTTTTCTCTTTTACACCAATGGAGGATGCAATTGAAGCCAACATCAAAGCCTCAGCGCCATTTGCCATATCTGGGACTGACAGGCTTAAGTCATGATCATAATCATTGGGGTTAGAGGGAAAAGAATGCAAGTAGACTTGCTCTGACCAGTCATGTGTTGCATATCATTTTTCTACCTAAATGGACTCACATCTCCAAACTCAAACTGTTTCAATTCTGACATCTTTGCATGTCAAATTAGAAACATCCAAGTTCAGAACAATGTGAACTCCGGGCGCAATCCTCTGGAGATCCATTACGCAGAGCTGGCTCATTAGTTCAACGTTTTGTTGCTGCACAATCTTATCAGCTCTCCAAACTGTTAAGAATGAGTAATGTAGGGACAAAGAGAGGCCGTGTTTATCCAACAAATCAAGGGATCAGTCAAAATCATATCCTTTCATCTTTTCATCCATGTTCCAGTGTTGTGAGTTTGTAATGTTCACTGACAGAATTCATGACTAAAATGTCTGTCCTATGATGAGAGGTTGAGGAAATTGAATTTTCATCCTCTGGGTAAACCTTAGCAAAAGTTGAGAGACAATCTCATTGAATTGTATTAGATTCGGAAAGGGAATGATTGGATAGACACTGAGAGATCATTCCTGACAGTTGAGGAATCTAAAACATGGAGTCATAGCCTCAGGATAGCGAGCTGATCATTTAGGACTGGGATGAAGAGAGATTTTTCATTCAGTGGGATGTGAATCTCTGGAATTCTCAACCCCAGGGTTCTGTGGATGTTCTATCAGTGAATATTTTAAAGGCTGGAAAAGCAGAGTTTTTATTTCTCTTTTATCAGGGAGTGAAAGGATGATGAATGTGTGGGAAAGTAGAGTTGAAGTAATAGTCAACTATGCTTGTATATATTGGCAAGGCAGTTTCTATAGGCTATGTGACCTACTCCTGTTCCTGTGTCTTGTGTTTTATTCAGACACCATAGACAATATTTAAGAATAGATTAGTCAGGTGTGTGATTGAAGAAAAAGGTGTGGGCCCAAAATCAAACATTCTAAAATGACCCACAGCTGGCCTGAGCAAAAATTGGTCAAACTAAATTAAACAAAAGCTTTTGGCTACAGATAACAGTGGAAACCAAAACTAGAAAGCTTACAAACATTCAAGGAGAACCAGTGACAACCAGCCTGAGGGTGGCACGTTGTGAAACTATTGACCAAGCTTTCTGGCCCCTTGAATGCCTGAGTATGTGTACTTTATACCTTCCACGTATCAACAGTAAAGGGTATTAGCACAAACCCCTTGGATGGTCTGAAGTCAACTCATGATCCCATTGACCAAAGAACATACAGGATGGTCAAGGGCAAGAGTGGATAAGAGCATAGGCCTGGAAGCCACTCCATCAGTGAAAACTCACAGCAAAAATTTGTTGCAAGAGTCATGACAAAAGACCATGCACAACTTAAAAGGATCCAGGAGAAGTTTCACCCTGACCTGCGCGACCCACCTTTGTGGAAGAGAGCCAACCCTATGTTGGAGGGGAAGGAGATTCCAATGCCCCAGCTGAAACATGTGCATTGATGTAGGTTAGATTCACTTGTTCGACTGACTGATATGAGCGCTTGGGTGAAGTGTTTTCCTTTATAAACTAGTTGAATTGTCAGAGCACAGGCAACAAGATGAATATCACAACTAAACAGGTATTTGGTTTTAAAGCTATTATTTTTAAAGTGGAAGATAAAATGGGCTGGTTGGATTGAACAGCACTCACTAATTTCTATGTACTGTACAGCATCTTTCTTAAAGTCAGATTAGGCAAATTTGAATGTTTGTATGGTGTCTTTCACAAATCTAAGAACATCCCAAAACATATACAACTAAGGAAATATTTCTGAAATATAGCCATTGTTGGATTGTAGGAAATGTAGCAGCAAGATTCACAAAGATCCATGTGACCTTATCAAATAATCTATTGCCGTGAACTATCAGTTAAAATAGTGGCATGGAGATCTCATGAGTTCTTTCAGATATCTTCACTGTTTTATATACACCTAAGAGAGCAGGTTTAAGCTCAGTGTAACATCTCATCGCAAAGGCAGCACCTCCAACAGTTCCCGCACTCCCCTTAGCACTGGCCTGGAAAGTCAGTCTGGATGTTTCGTGTTGAAGCCTCAAAGGGGTTTGAAACTATAACGTTCAGGCTTAGAAGCAAGTGAGCTGTCACTAAGCAACTGCTATTACTAGCTTTTGGAAGCTTCCCATACCCATAGTTATGTTTATGGTCCATTGCTTTTGAGCTCATTGTCCAAGACTCCAAGTCATTGTTTGACATGATTTCTCAGGAGGAAGCACAATGCTGTGGAAAGTGGAAAATTGTCCTACTCCTCTGGTGGATCACACACTTTCAGGTTGTGTCTGAGACATTATTGCCTTTTATTTCTCTTCAGCAGCAGAGTATGACTCCCTGCTGGCAGTACAATGATGGCTGAATGTACTTGCTTCTCTGGCTGACCTCAGGGGTTTGTAGGTCATAGCTTTTCATGACTTGAACAAGAAAATGCTAAAGGCAGTGTTCCAATCTCTCCTAGCTCCGAGTCACCACAATGAGATCACCATTATCTAAATCATCTACAGTCTTCCAGCAAGCTATTACTCTTAATATTTACACAAACCACTTCAAGACAGATATAAGAAATGTTCTCCTTGTCACCCCAGATCAGACAGCTCAGACTAAAAATGGACATTTGTACGATTGTGCACCCCAGCACCACCCCCACACCCCTCAGTTGCACATGATGGAATGTGCCTGGTGGTTAGGACACAAAATGTTCTCTTGCTCTCCAAAATCCCAAACATGCATCCTCTTTAAATTGCAGATAACACACAGGGGCTGAGCCAATGCTATAAAAATGTCATTCATCTCTTTCTGTGTCTGATTGAGGGGGGGAGGAGAGACACATGGACAACATTGGCCTGAATTCAGTAACATATACACAACAGATGAGTCAACCCTTTTGGAAAAAAAACTGCCACTTGTATCGTGTGTGTGCACTCATTACATTGCACAGGGTTATTCTGCCTTCACTTGGTTTCCATTGAAGATTTATTTTCCTGGAGGCTCAGTGACGAACACAAGAGCACATCTAGACAGCTTTTGACAAATTGAGGTTCACATGTTGACGTCAGCTGCTCGTTTGCTCAACCTCAGGCTCATGGAGAGTTCGCTAGACTGAGTGGAAACAGCTGCTGCTCCTGCTGAGATTGTGTCTGTTTATGTTTTGTTCCTTATTTTCCCCTGCAGCCTTTGCAAAGGCATCATGTCCAAGGAGCTCCTCTTGCTTGGCACATGAGAATTCAATCAGGCCATCTTTCTTTTTCTCTTTCCTGAGCAGCCGCTGATACCTCTTGAATTGCAAAGTCACGAGTGGAAGGGCCGGGAGATGAATTACTGTAATGTTAGGTCACAGTGCACACAGACTCATTAACAGGGCGATTCATATCATGTGTCAGCTGTGACTGAGACACAATGTGCTTTGCTTCTGAGTAAGATGATGGTGAGTTCACAGCCACTCCATGATTTCAGACTTCAATTGCAGTGTTGCACTGAGATATTGCTGTCTATTGTCGAAACTGCCCTGTTCTGGAGATGTTATATTCAGATACTGCCTACCCTCTCAGGCACATGTTAGAGGCTACATTACATTATATTTAAAAAAAACAAAACTGCAGAAGTTTGTCTTGTAACTTAACCAAGGTTTATTTCTCAATTATTATCAGAAAATAGATTAACCAGTTATTATTGTAGGTTTTACCTCTCAGGCCCATGCAGAGATGGTAATAACTTTTCTGTGTGTAACAAGTTTGATTTACAATACTTTAAATACTCTTTTCATCAGTTCAAGCTTCCAGCTGTTTCTACAGCTTTTACATTCAAATGTGGAAAACAGGAACAGGAGTAAGCATTCAGCCCTTTGAGCCTGCAGTTCCATTCAACATGATCATGGCCAATCATCCAACTCAGCACCATCTTCTTGCTTTCTGCTTGCTTTGATCCCTTTAGCTCTTAAAGACTATATCAAACTCCTTCTTGAAAACATTCAGTGCTGTGGGCTCAACTGCTTTCTTTCGCAGGGAATTCCATAAGCTCACCATTCTCTGTGAGGAAATTACTCCCTGCTACAGTCCCAAACATCCTCCACCATACCCTTAAGCTGTGACCCCTGGTTCTGGACTCCCTGGTCATTGGAACATTATTCCTACTTTTACCATGTCTAGTCCTGTTTTTTTTATGGCTTTCATTAAATATCCCACTAACGAGGAGGTGACACCCTGCTGGTTTTACCATTGGACTGTTAATCCAGAGACCCAGTTAATGTTCTGGGGACTTTCCATGACAGATGGTGAAACTTAATTTCAATAAAATTCTGGAATTAAGAGTCATATGAAGACCATGAATCCATTGCCAATTGTTGGGAAAGAAAAACATCTGGTTCACTAATGTCCTTTAGGGAAGAAAACTGCCATTGTTACCTGGTCTGGTCTACATGTGACTCCAGACCCACCGCAATATGCTTTGTTCTCTGGGCAATTAGGAATGGGCAATATATGCTGACCTAGCTGGTGATGCTGTTATCCCACAAATGAAATAAATTTTAAAAATCCTTTAAAACTCAAGTAAATAAATTCTAAACCATTTTAGTGTCTTTTCATACGTTAGTCCTGCTATCCCAGGCATCAACCTGGTAAACTTTTGTTACTCTCCCTCCCAAGCCAGAATGCCCTATCTCAGATAAAGAAGCCAAACTACATACAATACTACAGAGATAGTGGGAACTGCCGATGCTGGATAATCTGAGGTAACATGGTGTAGAGCTGGATAAACACAACAGGCCAAGCAGCATCAGAGGGCAAGGAAAGCTGATGTTTCGGGTTTGGACTCTTCTTCAGAAAAAAACAACCCTTCAGCTGTGGTCTAAGTGCCCTGTACAACTTCAACAAGACATCCCTGCTCCTGTAATCAAATCCTTTCATTAGGAAGACCAACAAACTATTTGCTTTCTGCACCACAGTCTATACCTGCATGCTTACTGTCAACGGCTGGTGTGCAAGGATACCCAGATCTCCTCACTTCTTCCCAATCTATTGCCATTCAGATAATAATCTGCCTTCCTGTTTTTATTCATGTTCTATTCCTTCTGCCCACACTCAACGTGCCCAAATAATTTGAAGTATCTCTGCATCCCCCTTGCAGCTCACCCTGCCACTCAGTTTTGTGTTGTCCTATAACTGGAAATATTATGTTTAGATCTCACATCTAAACCATTAACGTATATTGTGAATAGCTGGAATCCAAGCAGTGATACCTGTGGTAATCCGTTAGTCACTGCCTGCCAGGCAAAAAAAAATTATTAGTCCCTTCTGTTTCATGTCTATCAATGAATTCTGTGCCTATTCAAGACCATTGCCTATCATTCTACATGCTAATCTTTTATGTGGGAGCTTATCAAAAGCCTTCTGAAAGCCCAAGTCAACCAGATCTACTGATATCCCCTTATCAATTCCAACAGTTACATCATCCAAAAATTCAGCAGATTTGTCACGATTTCTCTTTCATACATTCATGCAGACTCTGGCCAATCCTGTCACTGTTTTCCCAGTGCACAGCTGTTAAATCTTTTATAATGGATTCTAATATTTCAGATTATGAATGTCAAAGTAGCAATTATATGCTTCCCTGTTTTCTCTCTACCCGCTTTATAGACAGATTTACACGGTATTTAAATAATGAAGTATCTTTAGCAATCATCCAATCCATAGCGAGCGTCCAAAGTCTATAGAATCTTGAAAGATGCCTGTTTATGCATCCACTATTATGTACTTAATTACTTTAAGATGTAGAATATTGGGCCTTGAGGATTTACTAGCCTTCAATCCCATCAATCCTCCCAAACATTATTTCCCTGCAAATGCTGATTTCCTTCAGTTTCTCCCAATCACTAGACCACATGTTCCCTCACATTTTTAGGATGTTATTTGAACCGTCCTTTGTGAAGGCAGGAAATAAAAGTGTGTATTTAATTGGTCTTTGTTTCCTGTTATAATTTCCAATTTGATTTTTTTTTACTCCCCTCTGAGTCCACATCCAGGCTTAAACCTTTAGGTACCATGAATATCAATAGAAAACAGCATACATAATCAACCATGGAAACATTGATAGCTGCAATAAACATGGGGAGGAGAAGGCCTGGTGGTATTATCACTGGACTGTTTATCCAGAGACCCCGTTAATGTTCTCGGGACCCAGTTTTGAATCCTGCCATGGCAGACGGTGGAATTTGAATTCAAAAACAAAAACTGGAATTAAGAGTCTAATGATAGCCATGAACTCATTGTCGATTGACAGGAAAAGCCCATCTGGTTCACTAATGTCCTTTATGGAAGAAAACTTCCACCCTTATCTGGTATGTCCTACATGCGTTTCCAGGCACGCAACAATCGGTTCATAACTGCCCTCTGGGCAATTAGGGATGAGCTATAAATGCTGGTCTAGTTAACCACGTCCTCATCCCATGAATGAATGAATTAAAACAAAAAGTTACTGTCTGCGGAAGTACACTATGTGCAAACTGGCCACATTTCAAAAACACTTAATTCTCTGTAAATAACTTTGGGACATCCAGAGGTTATGACAAATGATATGTAAATACAAATCCTTCTACCAATTATGACGTATGTCAACATTGGCTCAGTTGCAGTATTATTGGCTTTAGGCCATAAAATTATAGCAACATTATCGACACTTAAACTTGCAATCTAGACTGTTATTTTGAGTATTGTTGTCAGAGGTGCTGTTTTTCAAACAAGAAAATTATATCAACGGTCTTGTCATCTCAGGAGAATTTGAAATGTCCTGTGATATTATTTGTAGAAGTGCAGGTGTGATGTTTGGACCAATATTTATGTTCCAATCAATAACTCTGTCTATTCATCTCTTGCTTTAAATCCTCACACTAATGCTTCCCGACTACATCAATGAGAATGAAGTATTGGCTGTGGAGTAACTTGAGCCATCCAGTGACTATCTGACCATGAGGTTGTTGACATGTATTTCACGCTGTGGGGCAGTGCCTGGTCCCTGAGGCATTTGTGGAGAAAGTGAAGTTGTTCACAGGTAGAGTTCAGTCGGATGGCAAAGGTTTCTCATTGTCGGGCAATTTTTAGTGTGTTATACTCAAAGGTGCTCAAAGTTTTGCGGACAATCTGTAGCTCAGGTTGTGGGTGAGGTTGTTGACTTGCTCACCGAGCTGGCTTGCTCTTGTTCAGACATTTCATCACCATTCTAGGTGACATCATCAGTACAGCCTCTGACGAAGTGATGTTATTCTACACTACTTGGAATTTATACTGTTTGGTCCATTTTGGTGAGTACTGTCAGTTCTGGCATTGATCTGCTTGGGTTTGTATTGGGGTCCAATTCCAGGTTTGTTGATTGCATGATGGGTGGAGAACCATGGGTCTAGGAATTCCCGTACATGTCCATGCTTGGCTTGGGCTGCTATTGTTACTTAATCCCAGTTAAACTGATGGCCTTCATTGTCCGAATGCACCATTATTAAGGAGAGTTCATCATGCTGTTTTGCTGCTAGCTGATGTTTGTGTATTCTGATGGCTAGTTTCCTTCCTGTTTGTCTGATGTAATGTTTGTGGCAGCTGTTGCACGGCATTTTGTAAACCACATTGGTTCTGCATGTTGTGGGAATGGGGTCTTTAATCCTTGTGAGTGTTTTTTGTAGAGAGGCTGTGGATTTGCGGGTCACCATGATTCCTAGTGGTCTCAGGAGTCTTGTTGTCAGTCCCAATATAGCTCTTGACGTAGGGCAGTATGGTCAGTGTGTTAAGGGTGTAATGTGTCCTCCTGTTGTCAGTTTAGTAGACATCTGCGGATGAAGTTGTGGGGATATCTGTTTATAGCGAGGATTTTGCAGCGGCACGCTTCCTCTTTCCTGCGTAGTTCCAGGGTGTTGCAATTTGTCCTGGCCCATTTAATTTATGTCCTAATGCAGCTTTGTTTGTGGGCTTTGGTGTAGTTGCTGTGGAAATTGAGGATTTGATCAGTATCAGTTGCTTTTCTGTGTACTGATGTTTGGAATTCCCCGTTGGTTATACATCCAACATTAGCATCCAGAAATGCAAGTTGACTGTTGTTTTCTTCTTCGCTTGTGAATTTAATCCCTGTGAAAATGCTATTGTTGAGGTGGTGGGTCTCCTCTAATTTGTTGTGTTTAATAATGACAAATGTGTCATCTACATACCAGATCCACAGTTTAGGTTGAATGTGGGGGAGGGTGGTGTATTCTAGTATTTGCATGACTGCTTCAACGATGAGTCTTGAAATGGGTGTCCCCTTTGGCGTACCATTGATCTGTTTGTATACTTGACCATTAAACGCAAAATGTGTGATGAAGTAGAGGTCTAATAGTTTAAGTATGTTGTCACTGCTGATTGAGCTGAGGGTTTGCATTGCTGTTTCCTGCAGTAATGTGGCCGCTGTTTCTTTGGCGAGTGGGATGTCGATTGATGTGAATAAAGCTGTAATGTCAAAGGCTACCGTAATCTTGTCATTGCTGATTTTTATGATTTTGAGGGCATCGAGGAAATCTTGGATTGAGTGGATGGAATGGGTTGAGTAGGAATGGAATTGTGGGAGATATAGCAGTTTGGATTGGAAATTGGCTGGCTGAAAGAAGACAGAGGGTGGTAGTTGATGGGAAATGTTCATCCTGGAGACCAGTTACTAGTGGTGTACCGCAAGGGTCGGTGTTGGGTTCACTGCTGTTTGTCATTTTTATAAATGACCTAGATGAGGGCGTAGAAGGATGGGTTAGTAAATTTGCAGACGACACTAAGGTCGGTGGAGTTGTGGATACTGACGAAAGATGCTGTAGGTTGCAGAGAGACATAGATAAGCTGCAGAGCTGGGCTGAGAGGTGGAAAATGGAGTTTAATGCAGACACGTGTGAGGTGATGCACTTTGGTAGGAGTAACCAGAAGGCAAAGTACTGGGCTAATGGTAAGATTCTTAGCAGTGGAGATGGACAGAGAGATCTCAGTGTCCCTGTACACAGATCCTTGAAAGTTGCCACCCAGGTTGACAGGGCTGTTAAGAAGGCATACAGTGTTTTAGCTTTTATTAATAGAGGGATCGAGTTCCGGAACCAAGAGGTTATGGTGAAGCTGCGCAAAACTCTGGTGCAGCCGCACTTGGAGTATTGTGTACAGTTCTGGCCACCGCATTATAAGAAGGATGTGGAAGCTTTGGAAAGGGTGCAGAGGAGATTTACTAGGATGTTGCCTGGTATGGAGGGAAGGTCTTACGAGGAAAGGCTGAGGGACTTGAGGCTGTTTTCATTAGAGAGAAGAAGGTTGAGAGATGACTTAATTGAAACATATAAAATAATCAGAGGGTGGATAGGGAGACCCTTTTTCCGAGGATGGTGACGGCGAGCACGAGGGGGCATAGCTTTAAATTGAGGGGTGAAAGATATAGGACAGATGTCAGAGGTAGTTTCTTTACTCAGAGAGTAGAAAGGGAATGAAACGTTTTGCCTGCAACGGTAGTAGATTTGCCAACTTTAGGTACATTTAAGTCGTCATTGGATAAGCATATGGACGTACATGGAATAGTGTAGGTTAGATGAGCTTGAGATTGGTATGACAGGTCAGCACAACATCGAGGGCCGAAGGGCCTGTACTGTGCTGTAATGTTCTATGTTCTATGTTCTATGTTCTATGTCCTATGTAGGTGTTTCAGTCTCTGTTGTAGATCCTTTGCCAATTTGTGTGAAGTTGTGCCTGGTAGGGAAACAATGGGTCTAAGAGGGATGTCTAGTTTATGTGCTTTTGGAAGTTCATAGAAGCGGGGCATGCGTGTCCCTTCTGGTTTCATTCTTATGTAGCCCGTCTTGGTTATCTGCCTGGCATCCTTTTGTCTCTTCTGTGCCTGGGTGATCCTATTACCTTGCTGTGGTGTTGGGTCTATCGCCACCTGTTGGTAAGTGTTTGCATATGCAAGCAATGTCTGTTCTTTCTCAACGTAGTCTGGTTTGTGCATAATGACGGTCATGTGCCCTTTGCTTGCTGGGAGGATTATGATGTTCTTGACTTGTTTGAGTTTGCCCAGTGCTTTTCTCTTTGCTGTATTCAGGTTGTCCCCTTTGCTCCTTCTGTGTCATGTGGGGATTATAGTTTCTCAGATGGCTTGTTGTGTTTCGTCTGTGAGTCTGTTATTTTTTAATGTAGTCTCTAGGGCAGCCATGAAGTCTGTTCTGTTCACACCTTTGTGGTTGTAGCTCAGTCTGCGTATTAGGACAGCTTTCTCAGTTTCTGTGAGTTGTCTGTTGGGCAGGTTTCTTATCTGTGTATGCAGTTTATTGCTGCCCTTCTCTTTATTGGGGGTCAGTTTCTCCTCGAGCTTGTGTCTCTTTTTAGTTTTGGTTTTGTGTTGATTGATGGTGACGGCCTGTTCTAAGACTGTAATTCCCTGCTGGTCTGTGATGTTTAGATACTGTGACTTTTGGTTGGAAATTTCCTGTTGAGTGGGTTTCTATTTCACGCTGCGGGGCAGTGCCTGGTCCCTGAGGCATTCGTGGAGAAAGTGAAGTTGTTCACAGGTAGAGTTCAGTCGGTTGGCAAAGGTTTCCCTTTGTCGGGCAATTTTTAGCGTGTTACACTCATAAGTGCTCAAAGTTTTGCCGAAGGTCTGTAGCTCGGGTTGTGGGTGAGGTTGTTGACTTGTTCGCTGAGCTGGCTTGTTCTTGTTTAGATGTTTCATTACCATGCCAGGTGACATCATCAGTGGAGCCTCTGATGTTATTGTAGTCCGCCTGGAATTTATACTGTTTGGCCCGGTATGGTGAGTAGTGTAATTTCCGGTATTGATCTGCATGGATTTGTGCATTGGGCCCAATTCTACATGTTTGTTGATTGCATTACGTGTGGAGAACCATTCCTCTAGGAATTCCCGCGCATGTCGATGTTTGGTTTGGACCGCTATGGTTACCTTGTCCCTGTTAAACTGATGGCTTTCATTGTCTGAATGTAGAGCTATAAAGGAGATTTCATCGTACTGTTTTGCTGCTAGTTGATGTTTGTGTATTCCAATGGCTAGTTTCCTTCCTGTCTTTCTGCAGATGCCTACTGAACTGACAACAGGAGGACACATTACACTCTTAACACACTGACCACACTGCCCTAAGTGTCAAGAGCTATATCGGGACTGACAAGAAGACCCCTAAGACCACTAGGAATCATGATGACCCACATGCCCACAGCCACTCAAATGGATTAAAGATCCCTTACCCACAACATGCTGAACCAAGATAACAAAGTGTGAAGCTGGATGAACACAGCAGGCCAAGCAGCATCTCAGGAGCACAAAAACTGATGTTTCCATATTAAGCAGATGTTCACCTGCAGATCTGCCAATGTGGTATATTGTATCCACTGTACCTGGTGTGGCTTCATCTACATTGGGGAAACCAAGTGGAGGCTTGGGGACTGCTTTGCAGAACACCTCCGCTCAGTTCGCAATAAACAACTGCACCTCCGTCGTGAACCATTTTAACTCCCCCTCCCATTCTTCAGACGACATGTCCATCATGGGTGTCCTGCAGTGCCACAATGATGCCACCCGAAGGTTGCAGGAACAGCAACTCATATTCCGCTTGGGAACCCTGCAGCCCAATGGTATCAATGTGGACTTCACATGCTTCAAAATCTCGCCTTCCCCCACTGTATCCCAAAACCAGCCCAGCTCGTCTCCTCCCCCCACTGCATCCCAAAACCAGCCCAGCTCGTCCCCTCCCCCAACTGCATCCCAAAACTAGCCCAGCCTGTCTCCGCCTCCCTAACCTGTTCTTCCTCTCACCTATCTCTTCCTCCCACCTCAAGCCGCACCTCCATTTCCTACCTACTAACCTCATCCCGCCTCCTTGGCCTGTCTGTCTTCCCTGGACTGACCTATCCCCTCCCTACCTGCCCACCTATACTCTCCTCTCCACCTATCTTCTTTTCTCTCCATCTTCGGTCCGCCTCCCCCCTTTCCCTATTTATTCCAGAACCCTCTCCCCATTCCCCTCTCCGATGAAGGGTCTAGGCCCGAAGCGTCAGCTTTTGTGCTCCTGAGGTGCTGCTTGGCCTGCTGTGTTCATCCAGCTTCACACTTTGTTATCTTGGATTCTCCAGCATCTGCAGTTCCCATTATCTCTGATCACATGCTGAAACAACGTGGTTTACAAAATGCCATGCAATGACTTCCACAAACAATATATCAGACAGACAGGAAGGAAACTAGCCATCGGAATACATGGGCATCAGCTAGCAGCAAAATGGCACAATGAACTCTCCTTAATACATTTGGACAATGAAGGCCATCAGTTTAATAGGGATAAGGTAACCATAGTAGCTCAAGCCAAACATTGACACCCATGGGAATTCCTAGAGGCATGGTTCTCCACCTGTAGTGCAATCAAGAAACATAGAATAGGATCTCAATAGAAATCCATACAGATCAAAACCAGAAATGACACTACTCATCATAATGGATCCGACAGTATAAATTCCAAGCAGAATAGAATAACACCACTTTATCAGATGCTCTGCTGATGATGCCATTTAGCACGATGGCAAAATCTTTGATCGAGAACAAGCCAGCACAGCGAGCAAGTCAACAACCTCACCCAGAACCCAAGCTGCAGATCTTCCCCAAAACTTTGAATGTCTGGCCATGTTACATGTGATCTTTTGATTCACATAATGGAATGAGGCAGGAAGTCATAAATTTCCCTCACCAAGAGAACACAGCCTTTAAATTAGTGCAAGCTTCATCACTGGTGATACCAAGGAGAATGTCTTCACTCAAAAGACATGATTGAAACTTATGCACTCATGAATATTATGTGTGTGTGTGCTGTACACTGTCAGTTTGTTAAATGTTTAATGCATCACAGAACAGTGCAGAAATGATATAAATCAGTTTCTGTGTAAAGCAGGGCTATTCACAAGAATTTTCCAATACTTTAACAATCACAAAACTCACATTTTAACGTCAGCTCATAGTAGCTTCTGCTCATGTTGGTCTGACTCCATACCCAGGCTTCATCAAAATTGATCATAGATAAGCGACTAGATTCATGTTCAAACATTGAACAATTAACCCAATGAATACTATTAACACAAACTCTGATATGCATTGAAGCAAAATTTTTCACTGTACCTCGGTAATGTAACAATAATAAATCAAATCAAACTAAAAAACACTCTTCCCTAAAAGATGCTCAAAAGGCAAGGGGGCAATTGAAAAATTCAAAAATTAGTATAGATTTTTGTTTAGCATATATGATATAAAATTGAAGTGTGCAGAAAATTTGCTATATCTCATTAGAGGGACAGATATGAGCCTGATTTCTTTGCAATCTCTATATTCCTTACAAATTTACAGTTTTCACACATATAATATATACACTGCACACATGAATCATGTGTATTGAGCTAGCATCATATGCATTTGATATGTGCATGTCACTTGTCTGTCAAAAATCTGGGGAAAATACTGGGGCCATACAGCAGATCTGTAAGCATTGGGATATTAACAAAGGCTAATAGGTTTTCTGTAAATGTTAACATATTTCTTCTGTAATTCCAGCACTTACAGCTACTATTACACTTCGTATCAACACTTTTTTGCTTTGTTATCAAGTAAAGCCTGGGTAACTCCTTGCCCACTAGAGAAAGGCTAAATGACCCAGAATCAAGGGGTGAAAAATTAGCCAAGGTTTCTGCTCCTGACTGTTGTCTGGTCAACTCTCCCCTTTCAGCCATAAAGCGTTAATATGTAAATGTCAGATAAAGGCATGCATTTTCTCTCCATTGTCGGATCGCTTGCCAACAGTATATGATCGTGGATAAGTAATGGCCACTGGCAAAATTACCAGCTCAACTAATTTAACGGGGAGGTGAAAATGAATGTTAATGTGGAAGGCACCAAATAAATATGTGATCAGAGATAATGGGAACTGCAGATGCTGGAGAATCCAAGATAACAAAGTGTGAGGCTGGATGAACACCGCAGGACAGGCAGCACCTTAGGAGCACATACTGCTTGGCCTGCTGTGTTCATCTGGCCCCACACTTTGTTACCAAATAAATATGTTCTTTCTTTTAAAAAAATGGCCACCAGGAAACTCAAGCTGGCAATGCCTGTGGAGGAGTGCTCCACAGCAGGAGGTGACAGCCTGGTGGTATTATTGCTGGACTGTTAATCTGGAGACTCAGCTAATATTCTGGGACTCAGGTTTGAATCCTACCATAGCAGATGGTGGCATTTGAATTCAGTAAAATATCTGAATTAAATGATGACCACAAATCAATTGCTGGGGAAAAACCCACCTGGTTCACTGATCCCCTTCAGAGAAGGAAACTGCCATCCATACCTGGTCTGGTCTACATATGACTCCAGACCCACAGCAATGTGGTTGACTCTGAACTGCCTCTGGGCAATTAAGGATGGGCAATAAATGCTGCCTGGCCAGCAACATCCTCATCCCATTAATAAGTAAACGTGAAATGTTGGTAGTGAATATAAGCTGTTTGCAGCTTCGTCGTTAATTTCATGCTGAGTCAAACTTGTAACTCCATTAGCATTCCAACACTAAATCTATCTACTCCCATCTCCATATTATCTCAATCCTAGATAGAATAATACTGCACAGGAACAGGCCCTATGTCTGTATCAACTATGATGCTATACTAAACTAATCCCATCTGCCTGCAATACTCCTCTACACCCTCTCTGTTCATGTCTCTGTCTAAATGCTTAATGAATGTTACTATCATACATGCTTCTACAACCTCCCCTGGTGTTCCAGGAGCCTACTAGCCCCTGTGCAAAAGAAACATTCCTTGAATATCTCCCTATAACTTTTCCCCTCTCAACTTAAACCTATAGCCCCTTGTGTTTAACTGTTCACTCTGGGAAGAAGACTCCAACTATCCACCTGTCCAAATATCTCATAATTTTATATAGTTCTGTCAGGTTGCCTCTGTGCCTCACACTCTTGTGAAAACCATCAAAGTTTGTCCAACTTTTCCTTGTAGCTATTATACTCTAATCCAGGCAACATCCTGGTAAAGCTCTTTTGTATCTTCTCCAAAGCCTCCACACCCTTCATATAGTGTGGTAACCACAACTGTACACAATAGAGGATGGCAGATTTCCTTCCCTGAAGGATGTTAGTGAACGAGATGGGTTCATTTCCAATTCCAGGCTTTTCTCATTGAATTCAAACTCCACCATCTCCTGTGGTGAAATCTGAACCTGGGCACCCAGAACATTAGCTGAGCTTCTGGATTAATAGTTTAGTGATAATAACACCAGGCTGTTGGCTTCTTTGTCTCACTTAAAGCCAACTATCCAAGAGTTTAGCCACCAGTCCTAATTTCCCATGCTTAGGGTCAATTTCATCTGATTACACTCCTGCGAGATTCTTTGGAACATTTAATTATGTTAAAAGCACAGTGTTATTTGCGGTATTTTGTCAGCTGTCACCACCTTTAAGACAAGAAAGTTCGCAGTTGGATTCAAAAAACAGACAGAGGAACAATAAAGTTCCTTCATCCCAATTTTAATGGTGGTGTTAAACACACCTGGTTAGCATTTCTATAAAAGTAACCAGTAATATATTTGACACAAATGGCCTGTCTGATAACATGGCAAAAACTAATTGCGAGGCTCTAATCCATTTACATGACTCTGTATAAATTAGTTCCACAACATAAAGGATTACTTTTTTCCAGAATCTATTTAGTCCAATTCCAAATTGGTGTTATTAAAAATATAATCAGTTACACATGTTTTTAATGCGGGTAGCTATTCCTGTCTGACATTTATCTGCAGATTACTGAATGGCTAGCGATGTCACTAGTGAGCAAAATGAAGTGGGAAATTGCAGTTGTTGAAAATCAATATTTGGGACATTCGGAAGGTTTTGTTCAATTGTTTAACTGTATTTTTTAACAAGGTATCCAACTCAACACCTCCATTAAAATGGGGAGCAAAGGATCATCACGCTAGAGGCTTTTTGAGGGCCTGATTTCAAAAAGTAAGACCTTGAATTTCATTTGGCGAACATGTTTATACAAAGTTGTTTGTTGCAATAATTCAATACTCATGCTGCATCTTGTAACATGTTTATGAAGCATGTAGGACTTGCCTATCTTCAAAGGGCCCCTTGCAGTTTTAGAAGCAGTTTAATGATTTTACTGAGTCAACAAAGACTGGTTTTAAATTAATTGAATGGTACGTTCCTATACCCAGTACAATTGTAGCAAGAGTTATGATGAACCATCTGATCAAAAGCCCTCACCCAGCACACACTTTGGATCTGGATGTGAGTTTGCTCACTGAGCTGGAAGGTCAGTTTTCAGACGTTTCATCACCATTCTAGGTAACATCATCAGTGAGCCTCCGATGAAGCACTGGTGTTATCTCCTGATTTTTATTTATCTGTTTAGGTTTCCTTGGGTCGGTGATGTTATTTCCTGCATTTGGTGATGTCAGTTCCTGTTCTTTTTCTCAGAGGATGGTAGATTGGCTCCAAATCAATGTGTTTGTTGAAGGAGTTCTGGTTGGAATGCCATGCTTCTAGGAATTCTCGTGCATGTCTGTTTGGCTTGTCCTAGGATGGATGTGTTGTCCCAATCAAAGTGGTGTCCTTCCTCATCTGTATGTAAGGATACGAGTGATAGTGGGTCATGTCGTTTTGTGGCTAGCTGATGATGTTACCTAGAACGGTGACGAAACGTCTGAAAACTAACCTTCCAGGTGAGTGAGCAAATTCACATCCAGAGCCTCAACCTGAGCTACAAATCTTCTCAAAACTCGCTAACACACTTTGGACCCTTTGAGGACTATCGCTGGCAATAGCTTCCTAAAATTCTGCTACAATATTGGTTCCAGTATCATTGAACTCTTTCAGGCCAATAGCCCCAGTCACAACCTGGGTTCAATTTCACACTTGGGGCAGAACCTGTGGAATCTTGTCTGTGTGAAGTTTGCACATTCTCCCTGTATCTACATGGGTTTCTTCTGGGTGCTCTGATTTCCTCCCACAGTCCAAAGGTGTGCAGGCTAGGTGGTTTGGCCATGTCAAATTACTTGTAGTGATCAGGGATATGTAGATTAGGGGGATGGGTCTGGGTGGGGATGTTCTATGGGTAGGGTGAACTTGTTTGGCCGAAGGGTCTGAATCCACACTGTAGGGATTCTATGATCTATGAACAAGAGGTTGGTTACAGTCAGTCAGTTGTATTGGGATGGGCTACATCATCTTCATTTTAGATACAAGACTTTGAAAACACGCTGTCTCCTCTGAACGTCAGCATTGCAACCAGTTACTGGGAAGGTTGCGGAAAAGTTTCATCGATGTCCCAACGCTTCCCTGGAAATGCACAAGATCCCCCACTTGCTGATGGAAATTTTCAGCCCAAACTGGAGAATGACACTTTGCGATGGTACTGACCTTTTGAGCATCATTGAAAGGCCAAATAGAGGCTAAGTGCAAACAGCAAACTCTGAGCATCCCAACCAGCCCCACTTCAAACAGCAGCGGGCCCATCTATGTCAGGATTTCTCGATACATTTCTTGGTTATTCAGCTACCATAGCATTCACAACACCAAGGGTGAAGGGAGTCACCCTCACTTCTAAAGCAATGCCTAAGAAAGAAGGCATTAAATACTTTTAAGGCAGAGGTTGATAAATTGTTGACTTACATAGGAGTCAAAGTTTATTTGAGGAAGGGAGGAATGTTGGCTTAAGGCTATAATCAGAATAGCTGTAAGCTTATTGAGTGGCAGAGCAGGCTGAAGAGAACAGGATTATTTACATTTGCTCCGAATGTGTACAGTGTGCTACAAACCCATGACTTCAGAATGTCAGTTGGTTACTAATCCACAAACCAACATTGGAAGCTAAGTAAGTCATTGAGGGAGAAAAGATTGGAAGGATGCAGCTAAATATAAGTTACAACCTTCAAATTGAAAATTAGGATGGAAGAATATGATTTAAATGGTCATATGTTGGGGAGTGTGTACAAAGGGATCTGAGTACTTTGGTACATCAGTCAATAAAAGGAGACAGACCGGTGCAGCAAGCAAATAGGAAGGCAAATCGTATATTGACATTCACTGCAAGAAGTTTTGAGTTCAGGCGTACTGCAGTTATAGAGCGCCTCGGTGAGATCGCATCTCAAATATTCTGGTCTTTTTTGGTGTCCCTATCTAGGAATATATATTTGGTATCGAGGGAGGGCAGTGAAAGTTCACTCAGCCAATACCAGGGGTTGCAGAGCTGCCTAATGAGGAGAGATTGGTTTGACTGGGTCTCTATTTACGAGCGTTTAGAAGGATGAGAGAGGATCTGATTGAAATGTATGAAGTTCTAACAGGGCTGGACAATCTAGGAAAAGTAAGAATATTTTCTCTGATTGGGGAGTCTAGGACTAAGATATGCAGTCTCAGCCCAGGTCCCTGGACAGGAAATGCTCAGAGGGATTTGGGGCAATGCAGGCAAATAGGACTAGTTCAGTTTAGGAAACTTGGTTGGCATGAAACAGGCTGAAGGCCCTGTTTCTGTGCAGTATGACTCTGTGACTGAGATGAGAGAAACATTTTTCACTTCGAGGGTAATGAACCTGTAGAATTCTACACCACAGAAGGCTGGGGGCGCCAAGTCATTGGATACGTTCAAAGAGATAGATAAACTTTTAGATTCTAAATACACAAAGTGGTATGGAGAGAAAGCCGGAGTATAACATTGGGATAGAGAATGAAACATGATCCTGTGGAATAGTGGAGCAGGGTCAAAGGACAAAATGGCTTACTCCTGCTTCTAGTTTCTATGTTTCTATGATATGTTGATAAAGTTGGATGGAGACAAGTGAGATGTGGCCTGAGATAACAAAATGTGGAGCTGGATGAACACGGCAGGCCAAGCAGCATCAGAGGAGCACAAAAGCTGACATTTTGGGTCTGGACCCTTCTTCAGAAATGGGGGATGGGGAAAAGGGATCTGAAATAAATAGGGAGAGGGGGGAGGCAGATAGAAGATGGATAAAGGAGAAGATAGGTGGAGAGGAGACAGACACATCAATGACGAGGGGGGTGGGGCCATTAAAGGTGAGGGTAGGCAGGGAGTTAGGGAAGAGATAGGTCATTTCAGGGAGGACGGACAGGTCAAGGGGAGAGGATGAGGCCGGTGGGTAGGAGATGGGGTGGGGTTTGAGGTGGGAGGAGGGGATAGCTGGGAGGAAGGACAGGTTAGGGAGGCGGTGGCGAGCTGGGCTGCTTTTGGGATGTGGTGGGGGGAGGGGAGAATTTGAAGCTTGTGAAGTCCACATTGACAACTTTGGGCTGCAGGGTTCCCAAGTGAAACATGAGTTGCTGTTCCTGCAACCTTTGGGTGGCATCCCTGTGGCACTGCAGGAGGCCAAGGATGGACATGTCATCCAAGGAGTGGGAAGGGGAGATGAAATGATTCATAACTGGAAGGTGCAGTTGTTTGTTGCGAACTGATTGTAGGTGTTCCACCAAGTGGTCCCCAAGCCTCTGCTTGGTTTCCCTGATGTAGAGGAGGCCACAACAGGTACAGCGGATGCAGTATGTCACATTGGCAGATGTGCAGGTGAAAATCTGTTTGATATGAAACGTCTTCTTAGGGCCTGGGATGGGGATGAGGGAGGAGGTGTAGGGGCAGGTGTCGCCCTTCCTGTGGTTGCAGGGAAAAGTGCCAGCTTTGGTGTGGTTGGAGGGGAGTGTGGAGCGGATGAGGGAGTCACTAAGAGTGTGTTCCCTCCAGAAAGCAGAAAAGGGTGGGGAGGGAAAAATGGGGACATAGGAGTGGAAGTGAGGCTATTCGGCCCATCGGGTCCACTCTGCCATTTAATCATGGCTGATGGGCATTTCAACTCCACTTACCCGCACTCACCCCGTAGCCCTTAAGTCCTTGCGACATCAAGAAATTATCAATCTCTGCCTTGAAGACATTTAACACCCCAGCCTCCACTGCACTGCGTGTCAATGAATTCCACAGGCCCACCGCTCCCTGGCTGAAGAAAGTCTCCTCATTTCCGTTTTAAATTGCAGATGGCAGAAGTGCCCAAGGATGATGCATTGGATCTGGAGGTTGGTATCCGAGGACGAGGGGGATCCTCTTTTGGTTGTCATTGCGGGGAGGGGGTGTGAGGGATGAGTTGCAGGGAATACAGGAGACGCGGTGGAGGGCGTTTTTGACCACTATCGGGGAGATGTTGCGGTCCTTGAAAAATGAGGACACCTGGGATGTCTGGGAGTGGAATACCTTATCCCGGGACCGAGGAGGATGAAGGAATTGGGAATAGGGGATGGCATTTTGTTGGAAGGTGGGTGGGTGGAGGTGTATTCTAGGTAGCTATGGGAGTCGGTGGGCTTGAAATAGATATCGGTTTCCAGGTGGTTGTCAGAGATGGAAACAGAGAGGTCCAGGAAGTAGAGAGAGGTATCAGAGATGGTCCAGGTGAACTTATGGTTGTTGTGGAAAATGTTAATAAAGTGGATGAACTGTTTGAGCTCCTCATGGGAGCATGAGGCATTGCCGATACAGTCGTCAATGTAACGGAGGAAGGGATGGAGGATGGGTCCTGTGTAGCTTCGGAAGAGGGATTGTTCCACGTATCCTACAAAGAGGCAGGTATAGCTTGGGCCCATGCGGGTATC
Source organism: Stegostoma tigrinum (assembly GCF_030684315.1). Taxonomy (NCBI): domain Eukaryota; kingdom Metazoa; phylum Chordata; class Chondrichthyes; order Orectolobiformes; family Stegostomatidae; genus Stegostoma; species Stegostoma tigrinum. Next base: position 14,218,161 of record NC_081365.1, on the reverse strand, counting down.
CATGGCCACCCCCTTTGAATATAGGAAGTGAGAGGAATTGTAGGAGAAGTTGTTAAGGGTGAGGGCTATCGCTGAGACAAGGCCTCTCTGGAGCAAAATCATCAACATGAGTAGCCTGTTTCTGTGCAATAAGTACTATTCCATTCTAAGATATAAGGACACCCCAAGAGGCTCATATGGTCGCCATCCTAGGTCCCAAACACTCAATTGAAGTTGTTTACCAGTTAATACTATTGGATTATGTAACTGTCAATGAAGCAATATCATGTATTGATTGGTAATTGTTTGAATACACCCTGCGATCACCCCATGTACCCTGTTTTAAGAAAAGTATAAAAATGTCTTTGTATTAAGTTGTGCGTGCAGCTCCTCCGAGGAATACGGAAGTGCTCAACTTCTGTGTTTTCCGGATGATCTGTACCTGGCTGCATGAAGAAATAAAGAGTAAAGCCTTAGACAGCCAGACCGACTGTGAGTGTTCACTGACTGAGCACAGAATCAAGAGACCCCACTGGGGGGTCTAGATTTACATCTGGATGTAACAAGCCAGATGTGAGCAGGAAAAAAAAACTCATAGTTGTGAGTTGATTGTAGAAACAATAAATAAGTAATATTCCTGTACATCGCAGAATTATTTCATGTAACAGTTTGCTTCTCTTGTGTGATGATAGAAAATGCTAATGTGCTGATTCTGAGGCTCATGATCAAGAGGTGATGGAAGAACCATTTTATCTGGAGAGGCGCCCTGAAACTCTGTTCGACAAATCCAGCTCTCAGATGATTATCTGACACTGTTGATGTATCTGCTGGCTCTTCATGACCCATTGCTTCAGTCGTCATGTCACCAGGCTGTCTGTCAACATCAGAAACATCCACCATTGGCCCACTGAAGCCCACAACACACTCAATCATGATGCATGAAGCAATGGCCTGTGCCAGTGAGGCGCCATTCAGACTTATTTAGCCATCAGAACCTTACTTAAAACATATTAACAGGTTCCATCAGTGATAATGGGAACTGCAGATGCTGGAGAATCCAAGATAACAAAGTGTGGAGCTGGATGAACACAGCAGGCCAAGCAGCATCTCAGGAGCACAAAAGCTGACGTTTCGGGCCTAGACCCTTCATCAGATGACGTGCTCCTGAGATGCTGCTTGGCCTGCTGTGTTCATCCAGCTTCACGCTTTGTTAACAGGTTCCATCATTCTCATTTAATCTGTGTTCTTCCATGTGGCACTGCTCTGCATCACTGATGGCCCTGGAGGAGATATATTGAGCCTCATGAACAGTGAGTGTCTCTTGCCACCCAGCAGTTAGTTTGGTCCTTGTCCTAAGTGAATGAGCGATAAGACACTGGACTGGCGTGTCAGGAACATCAGAATAACTAACAACTTGCCACTAATTCATGTAGAAGAAAATATAGGCTACATTCCTAAATTCTGAAGGGATCGAGCTGCCTACTTCAGTTCCTATTTCTTATGGTCTTATGATCTGGGCAGTTTGAAGCCAGATGCTCTTGTCTGGTAAGCCAGGAATTGATGTTCCAATTAGATCCGGTCGATTGAAACAAACCAGGAAATGCCCAGCCACATGAAATGACAAACTAGTCATTCATCTACATACTCTGTGGAATTTAGTTAAGCTTTGTTGGTGAGTGTTTTTATTCCTGGGTGAATCTAGCACATGATGAGTCAGCTACTGGGTTTATAATGCATGATTGAAGCATCCTCCAAGAAGGACACAGCATTAACTTAAATAACCTCTTTACTCTTGCTGCTATTGGAAATATTAATCAAGGTAGTTTCCTAGGCCCAACCGTTTTCAGTTGCTTCATCAATGCCCTTCCCACCATCAACAGGCCAGAATTGGGGATGTTTGCTGATGATTTCACAATATTCAGCATGATTCATGGTATTTCAGATGCTGAAACTGTCTCTGTCAAATGAGACCATAAGTCCATAAGACATAGGAGTGGAAGTGAGGCTATTCGGCCCATCGAGTCCACTCTGCCATTTAATCATGGCTGATGGGCATTTCAACTCCACTTACCCCGTAGCCCTTAAGTCCTTGTGACATCAAGAAATTATCAATCTCTGCCTTGAAGACATTTAACACCCCAGCCTCCACTGCACTGCATGTCAATGAATTCCACAGGCCCACCGCTCCCTGGCTGAAGAAAGTCTCCTCATTTCCGTTTTAAATTTACTCTCTCTAATTCTAAGGCTGTGCGCACGGGTCCCAGTCTCCCTGCCTAACAGAAACAACTTCCCAGCATCCACCCTTTCTAAGACATGCATTATCTTGTATGTACCTATTAGATCTCCCCTCAACCTTCTAAACTCTAATGAATACAATCCCAGGATCCTTAGCCGTTCAGCATACCTTAATCCTACCATTCCAGGGATCATCCGTGTGAATCTCTGCTGGACACGCTCCTGTGCCAGTATGTCCTTCCTGAGGTGTGAGGCCCAAAATTGGGCACAGTATTCTAAATAGGCCTAACTAGAGATTTATGAAGTCTCAGAAGCACATCGCTGCTTTTATATTCCAACCCTCTTGAGATAAACGACAACATTACATTTGCTTTCTTAATCACGGACTCAACCTGCAAGTTAACCTTTAGAGAATCCTGGACCAACACTCCCAAATCCCTTTGTACTTCAGCTTTATGAATTTTCTCACTGTTTAGAAAATAGTCCATGCCTGTATTCTTTTTTCCAAAGTGCAAGACCCCGCATTTGCACACGTTGAATTTCGTCAGCCATTTCCTGGACCACTCTCCTAAACTGTCTAAATCTTTCTGCAGCCTCCCTCCTCCTCAGTACTACCTGCATGTCCACTTAACTTCGTGTCATCGGCAAACTTCGCCATAATGCCCCCAGTCCCTTCATCCAGATCATTCATATATAAGGTGAACAGCTGCAGCCCCAACACTGAACCCTGTGGGACACTACTTGTCACTGGTTGCCATTCCAAAAAAGAGCCTTTTATCCCAACTCTGTGCCTTCTGTCAGACAGCCAATCCTCAATCCAAGCCAATAGCTCACCTCGAACACCATGGGTCCTCACTTTGCTCAGCAGCCTCCCGTGAGGCACCTTATGGAAGTCTAGTTAGATAACATCTACTCGGTTTCCCTGGTCTAACATACTTGTTACCGCTTCAAAGAATTCTAACAGGTTTGTCAGACACGACCTTCCCTTACTAAATCCATGCTGGCTCATTCTAATCTGACCCTGCACTTCCAGGAATTTAGAAATCTCATCCTTGAAGATGGATTTTAGGATTTTACCAACAATTGAGGTTAGGCTAATCGGCCTATAATTTTCCATCTTTTGCCTTGATCCTTTCTTAAACAAGGGGTTACAACAATGATTTTCCAATCATCTGGGACTTTCCCTGACTCCAGTGACTTTTGAAAGATCACAACCAACGCCTCCGCTAATTCCTCAGCCTCCTCCCTCAGAACTCAAGGATGTAGCCCATCGGGGCCAGGGGATTTATCAATTTTTAGACCTTTTAGCTTTTCTAACACTTTCTCTTTTGTAACGCCTACCATACTCAACTCCGCCCCCGACTCTCCTTAATTGTTGGGAATCTACTCATGTGTTCCACTGTGAAGACTGACGCAAAGTAATCATTAAGTTCTTCAGCTATTTCCTTATCTCCCATCACTAGCCTTCCAGCATCAATTTGGAGCGGCCGAATATCTACTTTTGCCTCTCGTTTGTTTCTTATGTATTGAAAGAAGCTTTTACTATCATTTCTAATATTACTAGCTAGCCTACCTTCATATTTGATCCTCTCCTTCCTTATTGCTCTCTTTGGTATCCTCTGTTTGTTTTTGTAGCCTTCCCAATCTTCTGATTTCCCAGTGCTCTTGGCCACTTTATAGGCTGTCTCTTTTTCTTTGATACACTTTCTGACGTCCTTTGTCAGTCGTGGCTGCCTAATCCTCCCCTCCACCACCAACTCCTCCCCCCACCTCGGACAATCTTTCTTTTTTTTCTTTTCAAATCAGGATAATACCCAGTCTTGGGCTGGAAGCAAGTAACATTCATGTCACAAATGCCACTCTATAACCATCTCCAATAAGAGACAATCTAACCACTGCCCTTTGACATTCAATGGTGCTTCCATCACTGAATATCCCACTATCAATATCCTAGGGATTTTAATTGACCAGAAACTCAGCTGGACTAACTATATAAAGACAATGGTTGCAAGAGCAGTTCAGAGGTGAGGAATGCTGAGGCAAGTAACTCACCTTCTGACTCCTGTCTGCTTTCAACAAGGCACAAGTCAGGAGTATGTTGGAATACTCCCACCTGCCTGGATGGGTGCAGCTCCAACAATACACAAACATTTGTGCACAAAGTAGCCCACAAGCATCTGCTCCCTCCATCACTAACACTGAGTAGCAACAATATATACTATCTACAAGTTGCACTGTTCACCAAAGATCCTGAGTAGCACCTTCCAAACCCACTACCACTTCCAACCAGAAGAACAAGGGCAGCAGATACATGGGGACATCACGCCCTGCAGGTTTCCCTCCAAGGAACTCACCATCCTGACTTGGAAAGATATCGCTTTTCCTTCACTGTCACTGGGTCAATATCCTGGAATTCCTCTCTAATGGCATTGTGGGTCACCCCACAGCAGGAGGACTGCAGCAGAAGGTAACTTACCACCATCTTCTCAAGGAGCAATCAAGGGCAGACTGTAAATGCTGGTCAGCCAGTGACACCCACATCGCATGAAAGGGAAAAGAAAATGGCCAATTCAATGTAGTGGGTTATAAATCTCTGACATGCCTCTGACCTGTCATCTTGGACAATTATTGAAACAATGATATGTTTTATAAAATGACAATTCATCTAATTTAGGATAGTTGATGCATTCTTCCTCATCCCATCATTTGAGTTAAAGTTACTATTAGTCCAAAAGTCATAAAGTCATAATCCAATGCTCTTGACCCTTAAATGCTATTGACAACTGGAGATTCTCTAGTATAAACCAAATCTAAGTCAACCTAGTTGTTGAAATCTTTGGCTGCACAAAGACAAATTGGCTAATTTCCCTCCTTTTCCCTGTTCAACAATTTAAAGGTCAGTGAGTCTGAGTGTCTGGTGAAAGGGATTGAGTTGACTCAGTTCATCCCTGTTAGTTTCTCACTTCTCTCCTCCCTCCCTTCCAGATGGATTAACTGCACTCAGCAAACATAAATTTTCATTGAGCATCCTGATCATGAGTTGATGGAATTTGACCATGTGAGACACAGTAGTCATCAAGACACTCCATCTTCTGGTGCTAGAATCAGGTCATTTCTGGGTTCACCATGATAATTTAATAAAGGGAGTAAGCCATTAATACATAACAGCTTCATTTACTGAAGCATATGTCTGGATTTCTCCTGTCATGTTATATTTTCTGGACAGCGGCTCTGGGTCTGACAGCTTTCCAAAGAAGGAATTGTTTGTAATGGCTGAACGTGTGCTGCATTTATTGTAAATGGAATGTTTGTCTTGAGGATATTGTAAATGCCTGCTGACGTTATTTGAGAACACATACCTTGCTGCCTCCCATTTTGAGTTTTCAGCTAAAACTGAGGAAAGCAGCATTTGTCTTGGCTGCAGCATCATTATAAACCACTCAAAGAAAGGCCCTCTTTTGTATAACATCTTATCATGCCTGTTAAAATACTGTCAGAAACTGTTTCACACAAATCACTGTGAAAGGACAATGGCGGTTGCAACGGAGGCAACAATGTAATTGTTTCCTGACAGAAGGCCACCAAACAGCAAGCAGAAAAAATCAGTCAAAGTATTTTTGATAGTGCTAATTAAGGAAGGAATGTTGGCCCGGAAACTGGGGGAACATCCTACTCATTATATCATGAAATTTTTAATAACTATCAAGCCAGGCAGTCTTCAAGGATTTGGCAGCACAGTGGCTCCATGGTTAGCACTGCAGCCTCACAGAGCCAGGATCCAGGTTCAGCTCCAGCCTCGGGCAACTGTCTGTGTGGAGTTTACACATTCTCCCTGTGTCTGTACAGGTTCCTTCTGGGTGCTGCAGTTTCCTCCCACAGTGTGAAGATATGCAGGTTAGGTGGAGTGGCCACGTTAAATTGCTCAAAGACTCCAGGCATTCGTAAGTTAGCTGGATTAGCCATAAGAAATGCAGGGTCACAGGGTTAGGTTAGGGGGTTGATTCTGGGGGGGATGCTCTTCAAAGAGTCCGTGTGGAGTTGTTGGGCTGAATGGCCTGTTTCCGTACTGGATGGATTCTATGATTCACATGGGTTGATTAGTAGCTGAGATAATGTAACGTTCTGTTTAGGTGCTCAATTCTGGACAGAGTTTCTAAGCCAGAGGCAAGAGTGTTTTCAGTTGATCTAAAGGCAGTGCCGCCATAGGTAATAGGGTGCTAAAAGTAATGAGATTTGCAGATTAATTTTAATATTCTACATTTCAGATCCATTGCTCTTATTTGAAACAACACTTCATGTACTTGATTCTGAACTAACCAGACTGCAACAAAATAACAAACAAAATCGAAATAATAATTAACTGGAGATTTCTTCTTCACGATAATTGATCTACTTTACATTTCTCATCATTTTCTGCCCCATTGCAATGCTTTTCCACTCCCTATGTTAATAGAATCATTATAGGGCAAGGTTCCCCAGAGAGGCACAAAATCAGATCACCAGCCAAATGTTTGCGCCTTGCGAGATTTCAGAGAGGAATGGCTATAGCAGAGTTCTGAGTGCTAACAACTGCATGGTGCCCTTAAAACATCAGTTTTAATGTTGGGTGTGGTTTAAGTGGACACTTGAACACTTTGGACACTCTTTGTCATTTGAACCTTCCCTGGGGAAATGGAAAGGTAATTTCTGAAGAAGGGTCCTGACCCATAATGTCAACTTTCCCTCTCCTCTGATGCTGTCTGCCCTGCTGTGTTCCTCCAGCTCCATGCAGTGTTATCTCAGACTCCAGCATATGCATTTCTTACTATCTCTCAAAATGGAAAGGTTGGTTGCTTTATAATTGGGACTAAACAGATTCCCCACACTCGCTTGCTCTCATAGGTCTACATTCCCTCCTTCACTGTTCTTGCAGTCTCTGCCCCGTTCTCTGCACTTCACTGGTCTTGCAGACAATAAAAGTAGGGTGATGATAGGAAAAAGTTTGGGAAACACGATTAAAGACTGTAGTTACATCACAAAAGTCCTGATGAAGAAGCCTGGACTAATGATATGTGGAGCTGCACTCAAATCTCAACATGGCAATGAGAACATTTGAATTCTCTTCATTAAAGATGTCTCTGATTAGAATATCTAGTAATGGCCACCATGAAACTGTTTTTAAAGCCTATCTGATTCACTGAGATCCTTGAAAGAAGGAAATCAATCATCCTTACCTGTATGGCCTGGCCTACAAGAGGCTCCAGACCTACAGCTGTGTGCTTAACTCTTGCCTATGAAATGGCCTCATACGCCAATCACTTGTCAAGAAGGTGGCTCTCCTCCACCTTCTTTGGGGCAGTAAGGAGTGGGCAGTAATTTTTTTTGAAATCCTTCACAGGACATTGACAACATTGGATGTACCATTATTTATTGTCCATGCCGAATTGGCTAGAGTATAGTTAAGAGTTAACTATATTTCAGAGGATCTGGAGTCACATGTGGGACAGCAGTTTCCTGCCCCAAAGGGCAATAGTGAGCCTGACAATCAATAATGGTTTTAGGGTCATCATTAAACTCTTAATTCCAGGTTCTTCTTGAATTCAGTTTCACTGTCTGCATGGCAGGATTCTAAACCAGGTCTCTAGAACATTACCTAGGTTAACAGTCTAATAATACTACTTTAGGCAATCACCTCCCCATACAGAGCGACAGCCATTTCCTGTGAGTAAGTAAAAGTACATTGACTGCCTGACAATGCAAAACAGGGGATACTGAATTGACACTATTCATCTCTCTTGGTTTTAGTTTCTACTGACTTGAATTGAAATGGAGAGCTGTAAAGTCTATTTTACATTATAGACCAAAGTCAAATTCAAATCATGCTTCCACTGGAACAATTCCCACTTTAATGTTAGCTGTTCATCAACTGTCCAGTTCTTTGTCTGTGCATTGTTGATATTGGGAGTATTGAAGATAAGCCCATTCTTGTCCATATTTAATATCACTCTGTACACGGCCTTCCAGCAAGAGAAGTGGATGGCAACTAACATCATGAAACCTGACCCTGTTCTGCCCCACCCAACTTCATGGACAGATGTAAAATCTTGGTTTTAGAGTAGATTTGTAGCTGAGGTTGTGGATGTTGTGGTTGGTGAGCCAGCCAACCGCAATATAAAATCCCGGTCTTCAACCCTCACCTCCACTGAGAGCAGGGATGGGTTTTGTGATATTCTGTCAGCCTGGCACAGTTGAAACATTGATGCTTTTGAAGATAATATTTTAAATAAGCTAGTGAGAAAGCCATTTGAATTAAAATGAATTAAACAAGTTCATAAGCCTTTAAGCTGATAATTTTAAGTTATATACCAAGAATCGAATGTGCTGTGTTGGGAATACACTTTATATTTAAGGACCATGTGAAAAATTTGGAAGATAAATGTCGTGATTGGAATGAAAGGGATAACAAAGTGTGGAGCTGGATGAACACAGCAGGCCAAGCAGCATCTCAGGAGCACAAAAGCTGACGTTTCGGGCCTAGACCCTTCCCAGTGGATCTCATACAGTATGAGGGCCCTGATTGGAACTGTTAACCTGAGCTGATCAGGGGCCTCTGACTGTCAGAATTAAACAGTTCTCTGAGGGATTCTCCTCACTCTAGTGACTGGTTCTGAGCTAGTTTGTCCTGGGGAAAATTGATGCACAGAGAGATCTGGGTGTTCGGGTCCATTGTTCCCTGACAGTGGCAACTCAGGTCATTAGAGTGATCAAGGAGGCATGCGGCATGCTTTCCTTCATCGGATGGGATATTGAGTATAAGAGTTGGCAGGTCATGTTACAGTTGTAGCAGACTTTGGTTCAGCCACATTTAGAGTACTTTTTTACAGCCCTGGTCGCCATGTTACCAAAAGGATGTGGATGCTTTGGAGAGGGTGCAGAAGAGATTCACCAGGATGTTGCCTGGTATGGAGGGTGCTAGCTATGAAGAGAAGTTGAGTAGATTAGGATTATTTTCATTCGAAAGACGGAGATTGAGGAGGGACCTGATTGAGGTCTACAAAATCATGAGGGGTATAGACAGGGTGGATAGCAAAAAGCTTTTTCTCAGAGTGGGGCGGCTCAATTACGAGGGACCATGAGTTCAAAGTGAGAGGAGGAACGTTCATGGGAGATATGCGTGGAAAGTTCTTTACACAGAGGATGGTGGGTGCCTGGAACACGTTGCCAGCGGAGGTGGTAGACGCAGGCACGGTAATGTCTTTTAAGATATATCTGGACAGCTATATGAATGGGCAGGGAGCAAAGGGATACAGGCCCTTAGAAAATAGATGACAGTTTTAGGTGGAGGATCTCGATCGCCGCAGGCTTGGAGGGCCAAAGGGCCTGTTCCTGTGCTGAAAAGTTATTTGTTCTTTTGTCAGAATCCATGTACGGTGCACAGTAGGTAAAGGGTGCCATGGTGATGGGATACTGGTCTTCTTGGAGTTATTTCAACATGGAACTGTTTGGACATTTTCTGGATAGAAAAGGGTTTTCCCATGTGGCTCCTTTGAAATAAAGACAACAATTTAATGAGTGCTGAGGTTTATTTGTTATTCACAGAAAGTCAAATGCATTCAGAGCAAAAAAAAATCAAGAAAGCTTTGCAGGAGATACCAGGTGAGATTTAAGGGGTCAGTGCATTGAGTATAGGATTTAGGAAGTCATGTTACAGTTCCACAGGACATTGGTTAGGCCACTATTGGAAGACTGCATGAAATTCTGGTCTCCCTGCTAAAGGAAGAATGTTGTGAAACTTGAAAGGATTCAGAAAAGATTTACAAGAATGTTGCCAGGGTTGGAAAGTTTGAGCTTTAAGGAGAGACTGAATAATCTGGGGATAATTTCCCTGGAGCACCTGAGGATGAGTGGAGACCTTATCAAAATTTATAAAATAAAGAAGGGCATGGATAGGATAAATAGGCAAGGCATTTACCCAGGGCGGGGGGAGTGCAAAGCTAGAGGGCATAGGTTTAAAGTGAGGGGGAAGATTTAAAAGGGGCCTAGAGGGCTACATTTTCATATAGAGGGTGATGCGTGTATGGAACGAGTTGCCGGAAGAAGTGGATGAGGCTGGCGCAATTACAACATTTAAAAGGTATACCAGTAGGAAGGATTTAGACAGAGACGGGCAAAATGCTGGCTAATGGGAATAGATTAATTTAGAGTATATAATTAGCATGGGCGATTTGGACTGAAGGGTCTGTTTCAGTTCTGTGTATCTCTATGACACTATGACCTAGACTGTGTCTTTGAAAAGACCAACCTGTAAGCTAGCGGCTGTTTAGAAACCCTTCATGGACTTAGCTTTCTGTTTTAGAGACCAAAGTGGTCAACAAGGAAGGAACCCCAGGAACTGCAAGTCTCTCTCCCACTCTCAGCAAATGTTCCTGGGAATCTGATGAAGTTTCCATATATTAATATTTCCAAATACTTTAAAAACCCTGAATAGCTGAAGTGTGGTCACTTTCCAAAGATTCGGATTGAGCCTGCTTTCAATCTGACTTGAAGATCTTTTATCACTCTGTAGCTGTTTGCAATTTGATATTGCTGACAGGAAATCCATGAGACTGTGAAAAGCCAACAAATTCTAACCTTTGTTTTCAGATTTCATATTTACTAATTATAAATTATACTTTTTGTTTCAATCACCATCTCTGCAAAAAATATTATCTTTTATTTAGTGTGAGTGCCTGTGTCCAGGTTAATCGGATACTGTTCAGTCCTGGATTACACTTTAGATGTTGATTGGTGTTTGCCATTTAATTTAAGTAGCTTTGTGCTTTCATAGACAGATTATTTTAAGTACAATAAATGAGCCTGGTGAAATTTTTTTTTGGAAAATAGTATTAAATGTTGTCTGTATGTTGTTTGGATCAATATGTTTGTAATAATAGTGTGACTGTTGGAGGAATGAGGCTTGATTACCAGCACATTCTTTGCATCAAAGTTTTAACAGCTGTCAGGCAACAATTGAAAAAGAGGCCAACGTTTATTTGCCCTTTCGTCCAGGCCAAAGCAAGTAATCAAACCCGAAACCTTGTGAGTTCTCCGACAGTAGGAGTTTGGATAGACTTCCCAGAGCTATATGTCAGACCGCTCTGTGAATTTCAAATGCCCCTCTGGATGTTCCATAACACATTCCAGAACTTCTTATTCAAGTCTGTAAAATGATTATAAAACAAAAGCCTGCAAACGCTGGAGATCTGAGTACAACACAGATTGCTAGTGAAACTCAGCAGGACTGTCAGCCTCTGAAGGGAGACAGCAAAGTTAATGCTTCAAGTTTGGTGGCTCCTCATTAGAACTTTGTCAACTGTTTATTGAAATGTTAACTCTGCTTTGCCCTGCAGATGCTGCCAGACCTATAGAGTTTTGCCAACAATTTCTGTAAAAGTTTTACCTTCATCTGCCGCCTTGTAAAAGTTGTATTGTTCCTGTGAAACAGCTTTGCTTTTTCTGATAAAACTCCAGATCCATCTGTGGGATTTGTTGCTTCTGCTGAGGATGTCTGTCCCTATTGAAGTCATTCATGCTGTCAGGCACCCAAGCTTCAATTGGAGCCTGCCCTTTCATACTTTCCACATGTGGCATGCAACATCAGAGGACTTTTGTTGAGACCCAGCCCTGGAGACCACAGAGTTAGGGATATAAGTCTAGACAGAGATGATTAATGTTCTCTGGAACATGTTAGCCTTGTAGCTGCTTTGATCAAGGAAGAGTCCCCTCTTGATAGCTTGAATAAGCATTTTGACACTTAACATCAATAAAAACAATTTGTGTTAATGTTCCAATGGCTACACAAGACTGGGATCAAAAACATAGCAAGACCGTTGGAAGGTGAATGCACCATGGGAATGAAAGATAACAAAGTGTGGAGCTGGATGAACACAGCAGGCCAAGTGGCATCTCAGGAGCACAAAAGCTGACGTTTCGGGCCTAGGCCCTTCATCAGAGAGGGGGATGGGTTGAGGGTTCTGGAATAAATAGGGAGAGAGGGGGAGGCGGAGCGAAGATGGAGAGAAAAGAAGATAGGTGGAGAGTAGAGTATAGGTGGGGAGGTAGGGAGGGGATAGGTCAGTCCAGGGAAGACGGACAGGTCAAGGAGGTGGGATGAGGTTAGTAGGTAGGAAATGGAGGTGCGGCTTCGAGTGGGAGGAAGGGATGGGTGAGAGGAAGAACAGGTTAGGGAGGTGGAGACAGGTTGGGCTGGTTTTGGGATGCAGTGGGTGGAGGGGAAGAGCTGGGCTGGTTGTGTGGTGCAGTGGGGGGATGGGACGAACTGGGCTGGTTTTGGGATGCGGTGGGGGAAGGGGAGATTTAGAAGCTGGCGAAGTCCACATTGATACCATTGGGTTGCAGGGTTCCCAAGCGGAATATGAGTTACTGTTCCTGCGACCTTCGGGTGGCATCATTGTGGCACTGCAGGAGAGCCATGATGGACATGTCATCTAAAGAATGGGAGGGGAAGTTGAAATGGTTTGCGACTGGGAAGTGCAGTTGTTTATTGCGAACCAAGCGGAGGTGTTCTGCAAAGCGTTCCCCAAGGCTCCGCTTGGTTTCCCCAATGTAGAGGAAGCCACACCGGGTACAATGGATACAGTATACCACATTGGCAGATGTGCAGGTGAACCTCTGCTTAATATGGCAAGTCATCTTGGGGCGTGGGATAGGGGTGAGGGAGGAGGTGTGGGGGCAAGTGTAGCACTTCCTGCGTTTGCAGGGGAAGGTGCCGGGTGTGGTGGGGTTGGAGGGCAGTGTGGAGTGAACAAGGGAATCCCAGCCTGTCTCTGCCTCCCTAACCTGTTCTTCATCTCACCCATTCCTTCCTCCCACCTCAAGCCGCACCTCCATTTCCAACCTACTAACCTCATCCCACCTCCTTAACCTGTCCGTCTTCCCTGGACTGACCTATCCCCTCCCTACCTCCCCACCTATACTCTACTCTCCACCTATCTTCTTTTCTCTCCAGCTTCAGTCCGCCTCCCCCTCTCTCCCTATTTATTCCAGAACCCTCACCCCATCCCCCTCTCTGATGAACGGCCTAGGCCCAAAATGTCAGCTTTTGTGCTCCTGAGATGCTGCTTGGCCTGCTGTGTTCACCCAGCTTCACATTTTATTATCTTGGATTCTCCAGCATCTGCAGTTCCCATTATCACACCTCAGAGGCCTTGCCTAGCATTTTGATTCAAGGTATGTCATTGAACTTTTAAGGCATATTTTCATAAAATTGGCAGCTTCAAAGGTGATGAAGCATTCAGCTTGAAGAAGAATGCAAGCACATAAATTGACCACTGATACATGTGCAGTGTCCACTTAAAAGACAAACTGAAAATCAAGCTAGAGGAGACAGGATACAGTGGAATTATTCAAAGAGTGCAAAACCACATAGGCTGATATAACTCAGTAATATGTCATTGAAAAACGGATAGACATTTTGACATAGTTGGAACTGCTGATGCTGGAGTCTGAAATAAGAAGGTGTGGAGCTGGATGAACACAGCAGGCCAAGCAGCATCAGAGGAGCAGGGAGGCGAATGTTTCAGGTCTGACCCTTCTTCAGAAATGGGGGAGGGGAAGGGGACTCTGAAATACATAGCGAGAGGGTGGAGGTGCTGATGGAAGGCAGTTAGAGGAACAGATAGATGGAGAGAAGACCGACAGGTGAAGGAGGCGGGGATGAAGCCAGCACAGGTGAGCATAGGTCGGAAGTTGGAATGGGGGTTGGTCAGTGGGGAGGGAGGAGAGTGAAGGTGGGGGAGGGAAGAGGGACAGGTGAAGGAAACAGGGATGAAGGTTTTTTGAGAGTATGTTTTGATCTATGACGTGTAAATCCAGCTTTGAAGTGGAACTGCCTTGCAATATAGCCACTTCAGAAAAGCTAAATTCAAGATTTGCCAGTGTAAAATTCTCTTCAAAGTTTGAAGCCAAGCTTGGATACTGGTCAGTGCTTATTACGGAGAAGTCCATGTATTCACCACATTCTGTACCCCACTTGGATAATACTACTGTGATGATTCCTCATCGGGGTATGTATTAGCCAGGATCTTTCTCAGGCTCCCATGGCATGCATTACATTGACTGTACCAAGGTACTGATCATTGATAACATTGTTGTAGTAGGAAGAACAAAGCAAGAATGTGACAATACTGCAAGTAGCATGTAGGTGGACAGCAATCAAAAATATTACACCATAGAAAAAATATTACATTACAGATAAACTTTTTTCATTCTGTATATTCCAATGTGGGCATTAGACCTGATCTTAGTAAAATTGAGGACATAAAAATCTTGCTAGCTTCTCAAGACAAGGATGATCTTTGAGGATGTCTTGGTCTCTTTAATTCATAAATTCTGACTTCCACTTAAATGTCTGCATCCCTAAGGAAATTCTTGACAAAGAATATGGTTTTCCTATGGCAGGAGGACCACTGCTGCATCTTCAAAACACTTGAAATAGTCACTATCCGAAGCATTGAACCTGCAATTATACAAACATAAGGAGGTGACTGCCCTGGAGATAGATGGTTCACAGAAAGATTTGCTACAAGTGCATGTTACAAAATGGCAAACCTATTACATCTGCGACAAAAGCTCTGTCTGTACTGTGGCCTGACTATTCAAACATTGAGCAAGAAACATTAGCTTTTGTTTTGCATGTCATGCACTCTCATAACTATCTATTCAGCAAAAGATTTGTGGTACAGGCTGACCACAAACCACTAGAGATGACTTCAAAAAAACCATTGGCCAGTGACTGCCCTGACTTCAGCACATTATGATAGTGAGCCAACTAATGACTGCGTGATCAGGTACCAAACAAGTAGCCTGATGGTTACATCGGGTACAATTTGTAGGTTACCCAATCTGTGAAAACAGGTGCTATTCCCTTGGATCTGCCTTGACATTAGACTTGAAGATGATTCCCAAATCAACCTCATGCATTTCACACATTGAAAATGCTAACAGCTAGAAGGAGATACAGAAAAGGAGTCCAAGATGTAGAAACAGTTGAAAAATGCTGTTGAAGAATGGTCCATTCACTTCAGCATGTCCTCAGCCCTGTAAGATCATGTTGGTCCTTTTGGATGGAGCTAGGCATCTTCAGAGGAGCCGTTCCTAAAACAGAGAAAGGCCGTTTTGCCAGAATCTTTGAGACTTGCGAATCCTCAACAGCTACATCTGTCACGCATGGCCATAGACCAGATGAGAAGATTTGCAAGGAAGGTAATGTAATGACATGCTATCAGTGCTGACATTGAGATCCTTGTTAAGACATGTTCAGAGGATGTGTCAATACAGTGCAAAGAACCTCTGATACCATTTGAACTCCCAGTCCATTCTCGGTCTAAAATCACATTTGACTATTTTTGATATCCATGGAAATAGGTATAACACCATTGACTACTTTTAACCAGGTGGCAGTTACAAAATATGTTAAACACAGCTGTTGCATAGACTGTAAGCCTTATATTTAGCTTACTCAGCACTTGTAGAAAGATCCTTCTTGGTAATGATCTGTAAGATCTATGTGACAATAGAATATCAATCATATTAATTCTTCTCCACATTAGCCCTAGTCTAACAGCTGAATGTGTGGTGAAAAATCTAATCCATTAATATGGGCAGAGCAAGTAAGTTCTATACATTGTAATGTTACATTTCAAAGCAATGGAAATAGGAAAAACAATTGTCTGCCTTCCGGAGAGACCACTCTTTCCCTGACTCCCTTGTAAGCTCCACACTCCCCTCCATCCGCACCACACCCGGCACCTTCCCCTGCAACCGCAGGAAGTGCTACACTTGCCCCTACACCTCGTCCCTCACCCTCATCCCAGGCCCCAAGATGACTTTCCACATCAAGCAGATGTTCACCTGCACATCTGCCAATGTGGTATACTGTATCCACTGTACCCATTGTGGCTTCCTCTACATTGGGGAAATCACGCGGAGGCTTGGGGACCGCTTTGCAGAACACCTCCGCTCAGTTCGCAACAAACAACTGCACCTCCCAGTCGCGAACCATTTTAACTCCCCTTCCCATTCCTTATATGATATGTCCATCCTGGGCCTCCTGCAGTGCCACAATGATGCCACCCGAAGGTTGCAGGAACAGCAATTCATACTCCGCTTGTGAACCCTGAAGCCCAATGGTACCAATGTGGATTTCACAAGCTTCAAAATCTCCCCTTCCCCTACTGCATCCCAAAACCAGCCCAGCTCATCCCTGCCTCCCTAACCTGTCCTTCCTCTCACCTATCTCCACCTCCCACCTCAAGCCTCACCTCCATTTATTACCTCCTAACCTCATCCTGCCCCCTTGACCTGTCTGTCCTCCCTGGATTAACCTATCCCCTCCCTACCTCATCACCTATATTCTCCTCTCCAATTATCTTCTCCTCTATCCATCTTCGGTTTGCCTCCCCCTCTCTCCCTATTTATTTCAGGACTATCTCCCCATCCCCCTTTTCTGATGGAGGGTCTAGGCCTGAAACGTCTGCTTTTGTGCTCCTAAGATGCTGCTTGGCTTCATCCAGCTCCACACTTTATCAACTCGGATTCTCCAGCATCTGCAGTTCCCATTATCTCTAGATACGATAGAAGCAAGGAGGTTGCTTCCATTGGCAGGTGAAACTAGAACTAAGGGTCAATGCCTCAGAATAAGGGGGGAGCAGATTTAGGACTGAGTTGAAAATGAACTTCCTCACCCAAAGGCCTGTGAATCGGAGGAATTCCCTGCCCAGTGAAGCAATTGAAGTTACCTTGTTGAATGGCTTTAAGGCATAGATAGGTATATTTCTGAACAGTAAAGAAATTAAGAGTTATGGTGATCGGGTGGGTAAGTGGAACTCAGTCTAAGTAAAGATCAACAATATTCTTGTTGAATTCTTGTTAAGCTCGAAGAGACAGATGGCCTCCTCCTGCTCCTATTTGTTATGTTTTCATGTTCTTAGAACACAAGCATTCCATCACCAGTCGAGCTAACCTTTGGTAGACCAGTAAAGAGCAATTTACTGAATGGTACTCCTTTTAAGACCTGAGACCAGCTTGTAAAACTGCAACAGAAAGTAACCAATGACAACAGTGTAAGTATGGAACTGCCAAAATGACATGTAGGTTCACATGTAGGATTCTACAGAAAGTATTTTGTAGCTAACTGAGGTGAGAAGAATGTGTTCAGAACTAAGATCCAGTGCGATTCCTGCACAACAGCACAATGGTGAACCAGACAAAGCAGGTCTGCTCCATTTTCCCACCCACCTCGCAGTCTTGATGACATAAGACATGGCTGTAAAAAAGCAATGACATTTTCCAAACAAAGTCATGAACATAAGATCTGGAAATATTAGCATATTACCTAAACATCAAAGGGAATCAGGCTCACATGATTCAAAATAGCTACACTTTCTTTGGAAAATAAGGGGATGGTTTATGCCTACCTTGCTTTGAAAAGAGGTTATTTTAACATGTATGGTGTGTATACAATGTTGTGACTCTGCCTGTCACTTTGCTGTGAGTCTGGAAGCTGTGTGCACTCACTGAAACTAGTTGGTTGTTGTAATGTCTACTCCATAACTTGTTATGTGTTTTACTATGACTCGGACTAATATGCAGAGTTAATCAATTCCTAAAAAGTGATTAATTGTTAGGCCATTATCATTCATACCACAGCCAAATGTCAGTAACAGTGTCAGCAGGGCCAGGTAGACCTTTGGTGTTTCTACCTAAGACAGTAGGTCTATCTAATTTCTTTTTTATTAACTTTTCTACAGATTCTTTACACAACGGAGAGCTTGGTCCTGAGTGAATATAAGTTTTGGCCATATTATATTGGGTCTAAAGTCACAAGTAGGTCAGACCAGACAATGATAGCAGATTACCTTCTCCACAATTTTGTATGAGGAAGGTTATGTCTCACCAGGAACAAAAAAAGAAGTTGCTGGAAAAGCTCAGCAGGCCTAGCAGTATCTGCGAAGGGAAAAAACAGAGTCAACGCTTCAGGTCCAATGATCATTCCTCAGAACTGGAGACGTGTTTTGAGTTGGGCAGTTAAATGACAGATGGAGTTCAATCTGGGCAAATGCATGGTGATGCATTTTGGAAGCTCTTATTCATGAGCAAACTGTACAGTAAATGGAAAAGTCCTAGGGAAAATTGATGTTCAGAGAGATCTGGGTGTTCAGATCCATTGTTCCCTGAAGGTGGCAAAGCAGGTCAGTAGGGTGGTCAAGAAGGCATATGGCATGCTTTCCTTCATCAGGCGGGGTATTGAGTACAAGAGTTGGCAGGTCATGTTACAGTTGTATAGGACTTTGGTTCGGCCACATTTGGAGTATTGTGTACAGTTCTGGTTGCCACATTACCAAAAGGATGTGGATGCTTTGGAGAGGGTGCAGAGGAGGTTCACCAGAATGTTGTTTGGTATGGAGTGTGCTAGCTATGAAGAGAGGTTGAGTAGATTAGGATTATTTTCATTAAAAAGACGGAGATTGAGGGGGGACCTGATTGAGGTCTACAAAATCCTGACAGATATAGACAGGGTGGATAGCAAGAAGCTTTTTCCCAGAGTGGGGGACTCAATTACTAGGGGTCATGAGTTCAAAGTGAGAGGAGGAAAGTTTAAGGGAGATATGCGTGGAAAGTTCTTTACACAGAGGGTGGTGGGTGCCTGGAACACGTTGCCAGCGGAGGTAGTAGACGCAGACACATTAGCGTCTTTTAAGATATATTTGGACAGGTACATGGATGGGCAGGGAGCAAATGGACACAGACCGTTAGAAAATAGACAACAGATTTAGACAGAGGATCTCAATCAACACAGGCTTGGAGGGCTGAAGGGCCTGTTCCTGTGCTGTAATTTGCTTTGTTCTTTCTTCTTTGAAGGGTCACCAGACCCAAAACGTTAACTCTGTTTTTCCCCTTACAGGTGCTGCCAGGCCTGCTGAGCTTTTCCATCCACTTTGTTTTTGTTCCTGATTTACAACACCTGCAGTTTTTTGGTTTTTATTTATCATGTCTCACGAACCTGATGGAATGCCTTAAAGAGGTGGCAAAGATAATTGGTGACCTGTGGATGTAGTTTATATGGACTTTAGTAAGGCATTTGATAAAGTCCCACTCTGCAGATTGGCACAAAAACTAAAATCACATGGGATAC
The DNA here is from genome assembly GCF_030684315.1 of Stegostoma tigrinum. Lineage (NCBI taxonomy): Eukaryota > Metazoa > Chordata > Chondrichthyes > Orectolobiformes > Stegostomatidae > Stegostoma > Stegostoma tigrinum. The sequence continues at coordinate 14,198,774 of NC_081365.1, read as the reverse complement.
GGGATGGTGATAATGGGAACTGCAGATGCTGGAGAATCCAAGATAACAAAGTGTGAAGCTGGATGAACACAGCAGGCCAAGCAGCATCTCAGGAGCACAAAAGCTGATGTTTTGGGCCTAGACCCTTCATCAGAGAGGGGGATGGGGAGAGGGTTCTGGAATAAATAGGGAGAGAGGGGGAGGCGGACTGAAGATGGAGAGAAAAGAAGATAGGTAGAGAGAGTACAGCTGGGGAGGTAGGGAGGGGATAGGTCAGTCCAGGGAAGACGGACAGGTCAAGGAGGCGGGATGAGGCCATTGGTAGGAAATGGAGGTGCGGCTTGAGGTGGGAGGAAGGAATGGGTGAGAGGAAGAACAGATTAGGGAAGCGGAGACAGGCTGGGCTGGTTTTGTGATGCAGTGGACTGAGGGGAAGAACTGGGCTGGTTTTGGGATGCAGCGGAGGAAGGGGAGATTTTGAAGCTTGTGAAGTCCACATTGATACCACTGGGCTGTAGGGTTCCCAAGCGGAATATGAGTTGCTGTTCCTGCAACCTTAGGGTGGCAGCTTTGTGGCACTGCAGGAGACCCATGATGGACATGTCGTCTGAGGAATGGGAGGGGGAGTTGAAATGGTTCGCGACTGGGAGGTGCAGTTGTTTATTGCGAACTGAGCGGAGATGTTCTGCAAAGCGGTCCCCAAGGCTCCGCTTGGTTTTCCCAATGTAGAGGAAGCCACACCGGGTACAATGGATACAGTATACCACATTGGCAGATGTGCAGCTGAACATCTGCTTCATATGGAAAGTCATCTTGGGGCCTGGGTTGGGGGTGAGGGAGGAGGTGTTGGGGGCAATTATAGCACTTCCTGTGGTTGCAGGGGAAGGTGCCGGGTATGGTGGGGTTGGAGGGGAGTGTGGAGCGTACAAGGGAGTCATGGAGAGAGTGGTTTCTCCGGAAAGCAGACAAGGGTGGGGATGGAAAAGTCGTTTGGGTGGTGGGGTCGGATTGTAGATGGCGGAAGTGTCGGAGGATGATGCGTTGTATCCGGAGGTTGGTGGGGTGGTATGCGAGAACGAGGGGGATCCTCTTGGGGCCACTGTGGCGGGGGCGGGGTGTGAGGGATGTGTTGCGGGAAATGTGGGAGACGCGGTCAAGGGTGTTCTCGACCACTGCGGGGAGAATGTTGCGGTCCTTGAAGAACGTGGACATCTGGGATGTGTGGGAGTGGAATGCTTCATCCTGCGAGCAGATGCGGCGGAGGTGGAGGAATTGGGAATAGCGGATGGAATTTTTGCAGGAGGGTGGGTGGGAGGAGGTGGATTCTAGGTAGCTGTGGGAGTCGGTGAGCTTGAAATGGACATCAGTTACAAGCTGGCTGCCTGAGATGGAGACTGCGAGGTCCAGGAAGGTGAGGGATGTGTTGGAGATGGCCCAGGTGAACTTGAGGTTGGGGTGGAAGGTGTTGGTGAAGTGGATGAACTGTTCGAGCTCCTGTGGGGAGCAAGAGGCGGCACCAATGAGTCATCAATGTAATGGAGGAAGATGTGGGGTTTGGGGCCTCTGTAGGTGCGATCGAGGGGCTGTTCCACGTATTCTACAAAGACGCAGGCACCTACCTAATACCTCATCCCGCCTCCTTGACCTGTCCGTCTTCCCTGGACTGACCTATTCCCTCCCTACCTCCCCACCTATATTCTCCTCTCTGCCTATCTTCTTTTCGGTCCCCCTCCCCCTCTCTCCCTATTTATTCCAGAACCCTCTCCCCATCCCCCTCTCTGATGAAGGGTCTAGGCCCAAAACGTCAGCTTTTGTGCTCCTGAGATGCTGCTTGGCCTGCTGTGTTCATCCAGCTTCACACTTTGTTATCTGGGATACGGGATAGGCTGGCTGGTTAGCTACAAAACTGGCTTCCACAGGGATCAGTCTTAAGTCCTCTGTTGTATGTAGTATATATAAATGATCTGGAGGAAAATGTGGGTGGTCTGATTAGTAAGTTTGCAGATGACACAAAGATTGGTGGAGTTGCAGATAGTGTCAACAATTGTGAAAGGATACGACAGGATATAGACAGGGGATAGCAAGGACTGCAGATGCTGAAGTTAGAGACAATACAGTGTGGAGCTGGAGGAATACAGCAGGCCAGGCAGCATCAGAGGAGCAGGAAAGTTGATGTTTCGTGTCCGGGCACTTCTTCAGGAGATAGATTGGCAACTTGGCCACAAAAATAGCAAATGGAGGTTAATCCTGACAAATGTGAGGTGATGCATTTGGAGGACCAAATTTAGGTGTGAATTATACTGTAAATGGAAGACCCCTTAGGAATATTAACATACAAATGGATCTGGGTGTTGCAGATCCACATTTCCGTAAACGTGGCAACACAGGTGGCCAAAGTGGTTAAGAAGGTATGTGGCATGCAGGTAAATGGCAGGCTTGACTTCAGCGGCCGGGGCATGGATTCCAAGAGTTAGCAAACGTGATTCAGCGATTTAAACCCTTGTTAGGCTGCATTTGGAGTGTTGTGTGTAGTTTTGGTCACCACATTACCAGAAGTATGTGGAAGCTTGGAGAGAATTCAGAGAAGCTTCACCAGGATGTTGCCCAGTTTTGAGGCCATTGGAGATGTGGAAAGGCTAAAAAGACTAGGATTGTTTTCACTGGAAAGATAGCTGAGAGAAGGCCTGATAGAGGTCTACAAAATAATGAGGGCATAGATAGGGTGGATAGTCACAGGCATTTTTCCAGGAATTGAAGTTTCAATTATGAGGCGGCACAGGTTCAAGGGGAGCGAGCAAAAGTTTAAGGGAGATGTGCAAGGAAAGTTATTCACACAGAAAGTGGTAGGGGCCTGGAATGCACTACCAGAGGAAGTGGTGGAAGCAGGCACATTGGTGGCATTTAAGAGGCCTCTGGATGGTTACACGAATAGGGAGGGAACAGAGGGGTACAGCCTGAATAAAGGCAGTAGGTTTGATTTTTAGTTTTGTCAGGGCTTGATGGTCGGCAGAGACTTGGAGGGCCAAAGGGCCTGTTCCTGAGCGAAACTTCTCTTTTGTTTTAAAAGATATTAGATAGAACAATTTTATCTACCATCGCCAAGGCTTTTGAGTCCAGATTTGTTAACAAAATATAAATTTTGCTAGTTGTACGGTGGGATTCGAACCAACATTCCCAGAGAAATAGAGATAATAGGAACTGCAGATGCTTGCGAATCCAAGATAACAAGGTGTAGAGCTGGATGAACACAGCAGGCCAAGCAACATCAGAGGAGCAGGAAGTGTAATAGCCTGGATATTTGAGCTGCTAGCCCAATGATATTGCAACGATGCCAACACTTCCCCCAGAGCACTTAAAAAAGTGTCCTTTTGCAACGCAAATTTCTCATTAAGTACGGTATTCATGTTTATTTTGTTGCCATTAGAATAGTAATTCATTAGGGTTCAAAACATCTCATTAAGTTAGATATAGTTTTATTCAGGATCTACAAAGTTCAAGGACTTTTTAAAAGTTGAGTTTGAATTGATGCTGAATGCCACTTCCAGCATACCTTTAGAAAACTTCTGCATCTCATTTGGGGATTCTGAATGTCTGTGCAGTAGCAGCTGGAGTTTGCAGAACATGCAGCTCAACTGAGTCACACCAGGATCTGTTAACACATTTACCATAACTAATACCACTGGAGAGCTTATATCATTGCCTAAGTAACTGAATGACTATTCATCAGAGATACAAATTGTGAGGCCAGTGTGAGGGGGTGGGGTGATATTTGAAATATATGTTTGCTGTTGATTAAGTAAAGGGAGGAGAGCTGATAAGAAACATCCACTGAGTACAGAAAGTACGTGTTGTTATCGGAAAATATTCATCTGTTCTCTAGTTGGAACTGCATGGGGAACACACATGGAAACAATAGCAGGCTAACACACTTATCTAACAGCAAAAATACAACACAGACCAAGATCATGGGCATATTCATTTAACGCAAAAAATGTTTCAGCTTCCACTTTAATCCAGATGCGTTCCACAGTATTTGCTCCATAAAAATAAATAGAAAATATCAAATGTATTTTTTTTTCATTGCAGCAACGTTCTTGTTTAGTGATTTACTGTCTTGTATTAACCTGCAGAGGTCACTTTGATGGATGAAGTTCTTCCTCTTGGATTTCTCCATTTCCTCCTGTTGGAAAAGGCTCCTTCACATGCAGAATCCATTCTGGGAACTCTCACATTGAACATCAGCATTTGATAAAGTTTATATTGAAGAGTGCCTCTGTGACTAATGGCAAAATTCCTGAGAATTAAACTTCAACAACATTCTATCATTTATATCCAGTATCAAGCTCACTATGGCACTGGATCTGTGTAAAATCTCTTAACTGTCATGTTTAACAAATAATCTATCATGAGCAAACTGAATTAATTCATTCGGATATTTTCTGAATGATATTTTTGTTAAATAGTTTTTTGCATATTTATTCTATAAACTCAGCAAAGGAATAGCCAGAAGTAGTGCGAAGAAGAGAAAAAGATGAACTGTATTGCAGTAAAATGTTGCATTATATTTAGTGTTTCGAGATGGCGCCAGAGCACAGCAATACTTTGCATTTAGCACACAAACACTTTTCGCTGTATTTTTATATACATGTGACAATAAATTTAAATCGGAAAAGGAAGGGCACAATCCTGCAGGAGACTAGCAATGAGGTGTCCAAGCTGCAATGTGTCATTGAGCTTCACTCATCCTCATGACACGTTACAAATGAGTATTAATTTCTATAGTAAAGAGCCAAATGGCACACTGCTATTCCTAGGTTGTGTGTTGATATAGACATGTCTCATCTGCCTCCCAGATTCTCAGTAGAAAGTCGATACATTATATATGTATTGCAGAATCACAATGCAGAAGAAGGCCATTTGACCCATCATGCCTGTGTCTGCACTCCAAATGAGCATCACACTGAGTGCAATTTTCCTCCATTCTCCCTGTAACCTTGCACTTTCCTCCTTTTCAAATAATAGTCCAATTGAATGCCTTGATTGAACCACACTCTCAGGTAGCTCTTTTCACTTTTGCTTCACTCCCTAATTATTTTAATTTTCTACCATTTTGTCCTTGTCCGTTTTACACGAATGGAAACATTTTCTCCCTATTTACCCTATCCAGAACTCTCATAAGTTTGAATGCTCCTATTAAATCTCCCCTTAGCCTCCTCTTCTTCAAGGAGAAAGCTTCTCCGATCTATTTTCAACATTGAAATTCTTTATCACTAGAATCAATTGTGTAAATCTCTTTTACACTCTCCAGTGCTTCACATTTAAAAGCTTTACGTGAACAATTTGCATTCATTGTTGGCTTTTGTCATTATCAGTTCAACCCAAAACACTTCATTACCAATGAATTATTTTCATTTGGTTTCAAAGTCTCCAGGAATTAAATTTTAATCCCTCAGTCACTATTGAGAGCAACCTAAGAAAAAAGTATACACAGGGTAACAACAAAATTGTTTGAAAAAGCATAGCATGTCAGGTAACATTCGAAGAAGAGCTTGAGCAGTCCATCAACCTTGCCAACGCCTTCCGCCCTGCCCTCATATTCACCCAGACCATTTCTGACACCTCCCTCCTCTTCCTGGATCTCTCCATTTCCATCTCCAGGAACCAATTCATCTCTGACATCCAATTTCAAATACATTGACTCCCATAACTACCTTGACTACACCTCCTCTCACCAACCGTCCTGCACAAGTAATATCCCGTGTTCACAATCCCTCTGCCTCCACCACACCTGCTCTCAGGATGAGTGATTCTAATTCAGGACTCGAGGTAATAGTGGGGATTGGTCAGTGAGGTGGGAGAGAAGATGAACAGGACAAGGAGGCAGGGATAAGAGGGGCTGTGGAAGGTAGGTGGGATTGTCAATCCTGGGCCTCCACCAGTGTCACAATGATGCCACCCTGAAACTGGAGGAACTGCACCTCATATTCTACCTTGGGAGCCTACAGCCTGATGGTCTCAATGTAGACTTTACTAGTTTCAAAACATCCCCAAACCTGGCATCATCCCATGACCACTCCTCCCTCTCATCCCCACCTCCTTGACTGACTGTCTTCTCTCTCACCTATCCAGTCCTCCCACCTCACTGACCAATCTTCACCACTGCCTACCTGCACTCACCTATCACCATCCCATCTAAGATAACAAGGTGCAGAGCTGGATGAACGCAGCAGGCCAAGCAGGGTCAGAGGAGCAGGAAGGATAATGCTTTGGGCCTAGACCCTTCTTCAGAAATGGGGGAGGGAAGGGGGTTCTGAAATAAATAGGGAGAGAGGGGAAGGTGGATAGAAGTTGGAGAGAGGAGATGATAGGTGGAGAGGAGACAGACCGGCCAAAGAGGCGGGGATGGGGCCAATAAAGATGAGTGTAGGTGGGGAGGTAGGGAGGAGATAGGCCAGTCCAGGGAGGATGGACAGGTCCAGGGGGCAGAATGAGGTTAGTAGGTAGGAGATAGGGGCGTGGCTTGAGGTGGGAGGAGGGGATCGGTGGGAGGAAGAACAGGCTAGGGAGGCAGGGAAGAGCTGGGCTGTTTTTGGGATGCTGTAGGGGAAGGGGAGATTTTGAAGCTTGTGAAGTCCACATTGATACCAATGGGCTGCAGGGTTCCCAAGCAGAATATGAGTTGCTGTTCTTGCAACCTTTGGACGGCATCATTGTGGCACTGCAGGAGGCCCAGGATGGACATGTCGTCTGCAGAATGGGAGGGGGAGTTGAAATGGTTCATGGCTGGGAGGTGCAGTAGTTTAGTACAAACCAAGCGAAGGTGTTCTGCAAAATGATCCCCAAGCATCTGCTTCATTTCCCCAAGGTAGAGGAGGCCACAGCAGGAACAGCAGATGCAGTATATCACATTGGCAGATGTGCAGGTGAACATCTGATTGATGCGGAAAGCCTTCTTGGGGCCTGGGATGAGGGTGAGGGGGGAGGTGTAGGGGCAGGTGTAGCACTTCCTGTGGTTGCAGGGAAACATTCCGGGTGTGGTGGCGCTGGAGGGGAGAATGGAGTGGATGAGGGAATCACTGAGAATGTGTTCCCTCCAGCAATCAGAAAAGGGTGGGGAGGGAAAAATGGCGTCAGGTTGCAGATGGCGGAAGTGCCGGAGGATGATGCGTTGGATCCAGAGGTTGGTGGGGCGGTATATGAGGATGATGGGGATCCTGTTTTGGCCCCAGAAAACTGTCCACATCAAGCAGGTGTTCACCTGCACATCTGCCAATGCGGTTTATTGCATTCGCTGTACCCACTGTAGCCTCCTCTACATCGGGGAAACCAAGCGGAGGCTTGGGGACCGCTTTGCAAAACATCTCCGCTTGGCTCGCAATAAACAACTGCACCTCCCATCCATGAACCATTTCAACTCCCCCTCCCATTCTGCAGATGACTTGTCCATCCTGGGCCTCTTGCAGTGCCACAACCATGCCATCCACTGCAGGAACAACAACTCATATTCCGCTTGGGAACCCTGCAGCCCAATGGCATCAATGTGGACTTCATAAACTTCAAAATCTCCCCTTCCCCCACCGCATCCCAAAACCAGCTCGTCCCCATCTCCTTAACCTGTCCTTCCTCCCACCTTTCCCCTACTCCGACCTCAAGCCCACTCCCATCTCCTACTTACTAACCTCATCCCACTCCCTTGACCTGTCCATCCTCTCTGGACTGACCTATCTCTCTCCCTATCTATTTCAGAACCCCTTTCCCCTCCCCCATTTTTGAAGAAGGGTCCCAGCCTGAAACATCAGGCTTCCTGCCCCTTTGATGCTGCTTGTCCTGTTGTGTTCATCCAACTCTACACCTTGTTACCTCAGATTCTCCAGCATCTGCAGTTCCTACTATCTCTGAAAGCATGCCATCTACCTTCCCCAGCCCAACTCCTCCTCTCTCTATTTATTTCAGAGACCCCTTCCCCCTCCCCCATTTCTGAAGAAGGGTCCCGACCTGAAGCATTAACTTTCCTGCTCCTTTATTGCTGCTTGGCATGATGTGTTCTTCCAGCTCTACACTGTGTTATCTCAGACTCCAGCATTGGCAGTTCTTACTATCTCTGTATTTCAAGGCTGTTTTCACAGTCTCCCAGCACTCAGTCAATTTGTGCTCACCTGGATTGTCTCAGTAACTTTGCCTTTGAGGGGAAGCCCAAAGACAGGCAGCTTATTAGAGTTGTTTGGAGTCACTTGTCCAGGAGCTGCGTATATTGCTGCACACCACTAGATTAGAGTCATGTCTGTACTATATGTCATCTGTGTCTACAGCTGACGGTCCTGACACACTGAATGTGCTTCAAACAATGGCCAAGTCTCAAAACTGGAGGGGTGTCATGCTCAACCACACCAAGAGTGGGAGCCCCTTAGTCCAGGAATGATTACATTGAGGGCAGCTTCTGATATCAATCTCATGGCTTGAACCTGGTCAGGCAGCCAGCTGGAGTCAGTAGGGTCAGGATCATCTCCTCGTAAGGGTTGAGGAGCCAAGTGTCAGCTACCCATCTCGCCATGCTCTACTGTCGGCTGTTTCTCCCCTGCACTGAGACAAAGGTGGGATTGAGTGAGATGAACGAGCGTGGCCACAGTTCTTAATGCCAGTGCAGATGGATGAAAGGTAGTGAATTGTCCTGAGGGAGTGAGGGCATGTAGGGTTCTGTCGGTGGGGCGAGGGAGAACAAAGAAAGATGCTGTATGCCATAGTGAGGGTGATAGAGAATGAGATTTCTTGGTAGGTAGGTGCTCCTCTCTTGGTCTCTTGGATAGCAGAGGCCAGGGGTTTGGAAGGTGCTGTTGAAGCAGTGCTAGAGAGTTGCTAAAGTACCTCTTGCAGATGGTACGTCCCAAATCCCTGCAAAAAGCTAGATGAACGAGATTCACCTTTTTCCTTTGTTTTGCTTGTGTTGTTTTCACTAAAAACAATTAGTCAGGGCAGTAAATTTTTCTTCAGCATTTCCTTCCTAGCCATATCGTCACCAAGTCATACAGAATGGAAACAGACCCTTTAGTACAACTAGTTCATGTCAATCATGTTCCCAAACTAAGCTAGTCCTATCTGCCTGTGTTTGGCCCATATTCCTCCAAACTTTTCTTATTCATGTGCTTTTCTTCAAATGGCTTTTAAATGTTCTTACTGTCCCTGCCTCTCACACTTCCTTTGGTAGTTTATTCCATACACTAACCACTCTGTGTAAAATAATTGCCCATATGTCCTTTTTAAATCTTCTCCTCTCACTTTAAAAAATGTGCCCCATAGTTTTGAACTCCATTCACCCCCTCCCATGTCTTAGGGAAGAGACATTCGCTGTTCACTTCATCCAAACCCCTCAATTTTATGACCCTCTATACCGTCACCCCTCAACTTCCTACGCTCCAGTGAGAAAAGCCCCAGCTGATCCAGCCTCTCTTCATAACTCAAACCCTCCAGGCAAAATCCTGGTCAATCTTTTCTGAGCCCTCTCCAGTTTAATATTATCTTCCTATAACAGGGCAACCAGAACAAAAGAACGCAGTCAAACACAAAACCAGGCGTAAACATTCAGCATGCCTGCAGGATTTCTACACAAATTTAAAGGGCACACAGAAGAATAAGAAACAAAATCCGGGGCAGTTAAGTGATTATGATTGTTACCTGATTGAAGGCTATTCTTAAATAATTTGGGTGTAGAGACTTGTTAATGGTGACAGCTCACTCATTACATCATATTTTTCTATTTTCACTGAAAATTTATTCTCAATCTTCTAATCTAAGTTTTAAATAGCAAATTTATAAGTTAATGAACATATATAATCAACCTTGATGTTGGATGATTAACTAAATCCTTGTCCATCAATGAGATGACAATCTAAGCATTTTTAATTGTAAAATAGAGAGGTTTGTTTAGCCGTTTTTTGACCTAGTTGTAAAAAAGGGTCTGACTTTTTTTCATTAACAAGGAAATTCAGGTGGATTCCATTACAGCCACTTGCATGATCTTTAGCCTTTTGGTGTTGCAGTGGTAGTGCCTCTATTTCTGTGCCAGGGGACCAGTGGTCAGGTCCCACTTTCTTTGGTGGTGCATAACGACATATTTTTTCAGTTTAATTTAGAAATACCTGATCTTTAACCCAGCTATGCTTAACTGTCCTGCTTTTTGTTTTAGACTTCCTGTTCCACACAGCTGCCCGAGAGAGTGTTAGTGAGAAAAGCAAGTTTCCTGCCCTTTCTGCTTTTATCATCCATGTCCCAATTCCAAGGTAAAAAAACAATTTATTGTTCAATTTGATATATGGTATCCACTGCTTACCACATCGTTTCTTATAGATTGAAAAGACCACATTCAATTTGGGTCATTTTTTTATCAATGCCTTTGTTACGTCTGTAACCATGGTTGCAAACTCCTTGTTCCTTGACACTTTAATTCTCTGTCTCACTCCCACTTCTGTCTCTTTATCATTGGCCTCCTGCCCTGCTCCAAAGTAGCTCAGAGCATTCTCTAAAAACACCAGCTCATCTTTCCCATTTATGAACATATAGCTTCAAGGCTTTACCTTTTCAATATGCATTAATGAACCTGCTCAACTTGGGTATACGGGGCACCGTTTCAAACCTTTCCGACCACCCAAAACTCATAAATATTATAAATAACAAGGAGGATCATAGCAGACTTTCAGAAGAATGTAGTCACGCTGTTGAACTAGTCAGACTTGCACAAGAGTTAAAATTTCAACATGTTGCCCTTTCGGCTGCTTTTTCTGAAGGTGCAAATAAGGTTAGCTCAATAAGAGTTGCAAAAGCTGGCATTCTAAAATGGCCCTGTTCAGTGACAGAGATCCAGTCAAAAAGAAGAGTAAGATGGCACCATGAGTTTCTAACAGGCCGTGGTGCATGGAATGGTCTAATGGAGGACTGACAAAGAGGCTGTGACCTCCAAATCTGACAGACAGGTCGAAGGTTGTTACCTAGGTCACAGTGATCTCCACGTTGCAGATAAATGACCAGCAGTGCCATTGGAAGTTAAATGGCCTACCCTATTTTGCCAAGGTGAACACTACACTCTTTCCTCAACCACCTTGCATTCTATCTCAACTACTGCACCACCTCCCAACAAAGCACATGCTCTACTACTCTCGCTGTTGACCTCAACATCTTCCCTTACTCTCCACAAACTCAACATGGTCTCTACTCTGCCTACTCACTCATTTGGGACCCTTATCACTGTGCCCCCACTTGGACTGGCACTGGCATCTGTGCTTCCTACTTTCATCTCACTCAATCCCTCCCTTTCCATCATTCCAGGACAAGATAGTTCACAAGAAGGCAGAAAGGCCTGGACAGATGGAGTCGTGCCTGATATCAGACTCCTCACCCACTAATGAGGAGGGAATCCTGCCCCTTGCCAGAAAAGATCGGGACATTCATATCTTACCAACTGAGTAAGTGCCACTCTTCATTCCACTGCAACTCGAACATTAACCCCACTGAAACTGTCATTTATTACATTTCACTTCTGGCTAATGGTCATGACTCCTTTTCTCTTTGTTTCATGTTGGTATTAGCAGGATATCAATGACCTGGTCTGCCAGAAGCTACTCCCTTGAGCTCTCATGTGAGAGTACCATTTGTTCAGTGTGTGCTGTGCAGAACCAATCACAGATACGATGGAGTATAAAGGGGTGTTAATTCTATGTGCGTTGGACAGCCTGAATGTTATTGGACACAAAGATGAACCCTCTCATGTACATCGACTAACAGCTGTCTCCTCTTATACATGTCCAGCAAATGCATCTTTAGCTTCATTTCAAGTACAGTTGTCTAGCTGTGCTCACAGTCCCATGAATTGTGGCAAGCTGTTTTGAGCATGTTTTCGAATTACAAACCCTTTCAGGTGCATGCTCCCCCAGCACAGGCTCCTGTTGACACTGCAGACCATGTAAAGCTGCTGATCAGTTGCCTACTGATTGGACCGGCACAGCTTGGGTTCAAGCCAAATGAGAGAGCAGGCCTAGAATGTCACCACCAGCCACAATATTCCCCCTGATATTTCACATTGGTGACCGGAGCTCCTGATGACAAATGACTATGAGCCTGAAATGTTAACTTCCTCCACAGACGCTGCTTTTACTTCCAACAGGTTCACATTTGATCTCCGGTTTCAGTATCCACAGCGTTTCATATTTGTCCTTGAATGTAGTTCTAGGTTTACTTGAAAGCTGTTTTTGGGTCTGTTGAAAGGCTGCCGATCGACACAGATGGCAGTGAGCTTGGTAATCATTTTCCATCATTTTCAGGTCTGATGCTTGCTGCAGAGCAACAGATAAAGCGGAGGATGTACTGGACATTCCTGAGCTGAGGCTTGGAATGTTTCCGCTGAGAACGTGGGAGCATAAGCTGAGCCACACTACACAGCCATTGCAACAGCAACAAACGCTGCCCTGGATTTTAATTTTGTGCTTGCAAAACATGAAGTTTAAATAGAAACACAGGCAGGGCAGATGACAACGTTCAAGTACAAAAGCACTTCTTTAGATGTGTTAGAAAATGGGTTTAGTATTGATGTTGAGTCGTTGTTACCAATGCAGACTAAATGGGCCAAAGGGTATCATCTGTGCTGTATGATTCAATTACAATTACTGACTAAATTCCAATAATATTGCAGCCCTTTTTTTTGGGAAAGGGGCTTTAAAAGATCAAAAATGCCCACTCGCTGACAGCAGAACTGAAATTAGACATTTTGTTAAGACTGTTAATGTTTGTCTTGGACAAGATGTTCAGAATGCTATTACTTAAACTATTCAATTTCTCGTGGTTTAAAATGGAATGCTCGTGACCATTTAAAATCCGTCAGTGTGAGAGCACTTGCAAGATGACAGCCATCTTGAGTAACACATATTGACGGTGTCTGACTAATCCAGCAGCTGAGGGCACAACAGTTTGAGAGTTTAAGAAAGTTTGCAGCAAGAATAGGTCAATTTACCTGTGAGGCTGCTGCATCCTGTCTCTACTGGCAATTATTCTGATATGGACCCCTCACATATACCACAAGAAAGATTTTATGATAGGGTCTTATTGGTGCAGTTTTTTTTTTCAATTTGTTCATATGGGGGATGTGATTGCTGTTGATAAGCTTAACATTTGTGGCCCATCTCTAATTGTTCTTGAACTAAGTCAATTGCTACAGCATTCAGGTGGCAAGTAGGAGATGAGAAAATTGTTGTGGATCTGGAATCATATACAGGACAAAATGGGAAATAACAGCACAACAGCACTGTTGCATCACAGCGCGAGGGATTTGGATTCAATTCCAGCCTCAGGCAACTGTTTGTGTGGAGTTTGCACATTCTCCCTATGCCGCGTGGGTTTCCTCCAGGTGCTCTGACAATCCAAAAATGTGCAGGCTAGGTGGATTGACCATGGAGATGCAGGGTTGCAGGCATAGGTGGGTCTGGATGGGGTGTACTTCGGAGGGTCAGTGTGGATTCGATGGGCCAAATAGCCTGCTTTCACACAGTAGAGGTTCTATGATTAGATTTCCCTCCCTAAAGGACATCAATTAACCAAATGGGTTTTTACAAAATCAATGATTGTTGTCATGGTTATCACTTCTGCTACTAGCTGTACATTCCAGATACTGCCTGGTCGGGTGGGATTTGAACCTGTATCGTCAGGTCATTAGTCTGCTCCTCTAGATTATTCATCCAGCAACATTATCACCACATTCTCAAACAAAGAAACAACAAACTGTGGATGGTGGGAATCGGAAACAAAAACAATTGCTGGAAAATCTCAGCAGGTCTAGAAGCATCTGCGGAGAGAAAGCAACATTATCATTTTGGGTTCAGTGTCTGATTTTGTTACCACATCCCTATCTCCCTGTGAGGAAAACGTGAATCAATGATTGGACTACACACTCTATGACTCTTTACAGAAAGGAAGGTCTTCCATGAAACAAGAACAGAATATGCTGGAGAAACTCAGCAGGTCTGGCAGCATCTGTGATAGGAGTCATGATTTTAAAGTGGAACATAACTGGAAGGATAAAGAAATATACTTGATTGTGCACTGTTAAAAGGGGTAGTAACTATAATAAGATCCAGAGAGAAGTTCTGTAATAGACGGCAGGGTGGGAAAAATTAATAAAAAGAACAATTAGATCGAAACAGTTATGACATAGTTGTGATTACTCAGACATGGCTGCAGGGTTACCAAGGATGGGAACTGAATATCCAGGAGTATTCATTATTTAGTTGGGACAGACAAAATTTGAAAGGAGTTGGGGTAACATAGCCTCGTACAGTAGTGTTAGTACAACAATAAGGAAGAAAATTGTCTTGGAAAAATATGTTGTAAATCTGTATGGATGGGCATGAGGAACACCAAGGGGCAGAAAACATTGTGGGATTTGTCTTTAGGCCCCCAGTTGGAGATGTAAGGAAATACATTAAAAAGGAAATCAGAGATATTTGCAATAAGAGTATAATGGTATTTGTGGATGACTTTTATTTGCATGTCAATTAGACAAACTAAACAAGCAATGGTATAGTGGAGGAAGATATCCTGAAATGCACCTCAGGATTTTTTAGACCAATACATTGAGGAACTAATCAGAGAATAGGTTATTCTAGACTCCGTGCTGTACAATAAGAAGGGATTAATTAAGAATCACGTCGTGTGGAATCCCTTAGTGAAGAGTTACCATAATACAGTAGAATTCTTCATTAAGATGGGGAGAGGTGTAGATGAATCGAAAACTAGGGACCTGAATCTAAATCGACGAAGCTATGAGAGTATGATGCATGAATTGACAAGGATAGTTTGAGGAATCTTACTGAAGACACTGACAGTGGATACGCAATAGTTAATTAAATAATGCATGCATGAATTACAAAAATTAGTCAACCCTTCTTGGTATCTAAATAAATAGTCAAAAGATTGGTTAACCATGGCTTTCAAGTTAGAGATCCAAGGTAGAGACACATAAAATTGACAGAAAGAAGCAGCAAGCCTGATGACTAGGAACATTCTAGAATTCAACAAAAGAGACAAAAAAATTTGATGCGGGGTGGGGGGAGCAAATAGAATGCGAGAATAAAATTGTGGGGAACATGGAAACTAACTGTAAAACCTTCTATAACTTTGTGAAGAGGAAAAGATGAGTAATGGCATATGCATGCTCCTCACAGCCACAAGCAGGAGAAATTATAATGGGGAGCAAAGAAATGGCAGAGGCACTCCACGCATACATTGGTTCTGTCTTCACAAAATAAGGTGCAAAACCCTCCCAGAAATATTACTGAACCAAGCGTCAAGTGAGAGGGTTGAAGGCAATCAGTATTAGGAAAAAAATAGAGTTGGGGAAGTTAATAGGGTTAAAAGCTAACAAATTGCCAGAGCCTGATAATCTACACCTCAGTGTACCAGAGGAAATGGACATATTGGATACATTTGTTGGCATTTTCCAACAATGCTACAGATTCTGGTGCAATTCCTACAGCATGGAAGCATTGACAAATGTAACCCTTCACATACAAATGTGGAAATATTATTTTTTGCATATAATTTTAAAGGGAGGATGATTTAAAAAAGCAGCAGAACAGACCAGTTGGCCTAACATGAGTAGTGAGGAAGATGCTAGAGAGTACTATGCAAGACGTCATAACAAAACATTTGGAAAGCATAAACAGGATTAGGCATGGGTTTGTGAAAGGCAAATCATACTTAACAAAATCCACAGGAGGTTGTCTTGCGGATGTAACTGGTAAAGTGGATGAGGGAGAGCCAATGGATTTTGTACATTTGGATTTTCATAAAGCTCTCGGTCAGGTCCCTCGTGAGAGGGTTCACAGGTAATGTTAAAGCAGTTAGGACAGGGTGTGATTTTTAAATATGCATCAGGAATTGGTTAATAAGCAGGGAAAGGGAGTGGCAATGAATGGGTCTTTTTCCAAGTGGAAGGCAGTGACTAGTGGAGTACCGCAAAGTTAAGTGCTTGGCCCGGCTATTCCTGATACATGCAAATAACCTGGATAAGGGAACTAAATACTACATTTTCAAGTTTACTGATAACACAAAGCAGGGCAGGATGATGAGGAGAATGCAAGGAGGCTTTGAGGTGATTTAGACAAGTTGAGTGAGTAGGCAGGCACAAAGCAAACTCAGTGGCTATAAAGGTTACAGCTACATTAAATTTCCAACTAGTTGCTTCTGAGGAGCCACTAGAGGGATCCTAAGTGGAATCTCTCGGTCCAGCCTCCACAATGGCTTCAACGCTGTTTTAATTTGTGTCAGGTCACACCAGCCCATTTCATTTCCCCATAATAACGTCGGTGGTGTAGTCCAGGTAGTCAACTTTCTCAATGTCATGACTGTACTGACGTCAGCCTGGTGTACCTGATAAAATATGAATTCCCTACTGGGGCTGTTAACCTGGTTGACACAGGGAATGATAGTATCAGAGATAATGGGAACTGCAGATGCTGGAGAATTCCAAGATAATAAAATGTGAGGCTGGATGAACACAGCAGGCCAAGCAGCATCTCAGGAGCACAAAAGCTGACGTTTCGGGCCTGGACCCTTCATCAGAGAGCTCCCTCTCTGATGAAGGGTCCAGGCCCGAAACGTCAGCTTTTGTGCTCCTGAGATGCTGCTTGGCCTGCTGTGTTCATCCAGCCTCACATTTTATTATCTTGACACAGGGAATCCCAGCTGACATATATAAACAGGACTGTCAAAGGTTCTGCTCACTCTGAGAGCTGGCTTTAAGGAAGCTGTACTAGTGTGAAGTATCATCATATGTAAATAAAGAGTGACTTGCTGGCTCTGGAGTTATTTCAGTAGCAATGACAGTGGGATAGAGATATCGCATGCATTGGTGGGTGCCAACAGAGATGAAGAGTATGGCCAATGACTCCCCCACATTTGTGGAAATGGCCTGGTAAATGCTGGACTTGGTACTTGCTGACTATGCTGGCCCTTTCACGGGCTCAATGTTCTTAGTCATTGTGGATGCCCACTCTAAGTGGTTAGCCGTGCATAGAACATGGGGACAACAACACAAAAACCACAAGCATCTTCTACAACTCGCAGGCTCTAGGAAGAGTTGGTCACAGACAATGGACCATTATTTACTGGCAGAGAATTTGAGTAGGAGAACAAGGAGTGGAAGATGGAGATAATGGGAACTGCAGATGCTGGAGAATTCCAAGATAATAAAATGTGAGGCTGGATGAACACAGCAGGCCCAGCAGCATCTCAGGAGCACAAAAACTGACGTTTCGGGCCTAGACTCTTCATCAGAGAGGGGGATGGGGAGAGGGAACTGGAATAAATAGGGACAGAGGGGGAGGCGGACCGAAGATGGAGAGTAAAGAAGATAGGTGGAGAGAGTATAGCTGGGGAGGTAGGGAGGGGATAGGTCAGTCCAGGGAAGACGGACAGGTCAAGGAGGTGGGATGAGGTTAGTAGGTAGATGGGGGTGCGGCTTGGGGTGGGAGGAAGGGATGGGTGAGAGGAAGAACAGGTTAGGGAGGCAGAGACAGGCTGGACTGGTTTTGGGATGCAGTGGGTGGGGGGGAAGAGCTGGGCTGGTTGTGTGGTGCAGTGGGGGGAGGGGACGAACTGGGCTGGTTTAGGGATGCAGTAGGGGAAGGGGAGATTTTGAAACTGGTGAAGTCCACATTGATACCATTGGGCTGCAGGGTTCCCAGGCAGAATATGAGTTGCTGTTCCTGCAGCCTTCGGGTGGCATCATTGTGGCACTGCAGGAGGCCCATGATGGACATGTCATCTAGAGAATGGGAGGGGGAGTGGAAATGGTTTGCAACTGGGAGGTGCAGTAGTTTGTTGCGAACTGAGCGGAGGTGCTCTGCAAAGCGGTCTCCAAGCCTCCGCTTGGTTTCCCCAATGTAGAGGAAGCCGCACCGGGTACAATGGATGCAGTACACCACATTGGCAGATGTGCAGGTGAACCTCTGCTTAATGTGGAATGTCATCTTGGGGCCTGGGATGGGGGTGAGGAAGGAGGTGTGGGGGCAAGTGTAGCATTTCCTGCGGTTGCAGGGGAAGGTGCTGGGTGTGGTGGGGTTGGAGGGCAGTGTGGAGCGAACAAGGGAGTGACGGAGAGAGTGGTCTCTCCGGAAAGCAGACAGGGGTGGGGATGGAAAAATGTCTTGGGTGGTGGTGTCGGATTGTAAATGGCGAAAGTGTCGGAGGATGATGCGTTGTATCGGGAGGTTGGTAGGGTGGTGTGTGAGAACGAGGGGGATCCTCTTAGGGCGGTTGTGGCGGGGGCGGGGTGTGAGGGATATGTTGCGGGAAATACGGGAGGCGCGGTCAAGGGCGTTCTCGATCACTGTGGGGGGAAAGTTGCGTCCTTGAAGAACTTGGACATCTGGGATGTGCGGGAGTGGAATGTCTTATCGTGGGAGCAGATGCGGCGGAGGCGGAGGAATTGGGAATAGGGGATGGAATTTTTGCAGGAGGGTGGGTGGGAGGAGGTGTATTCTACGTAGCTGTGGGAGTCGGTGGGCTTGAAATGGACATCAGTTACAAGCTGGTTGCCTGAGATGGAGACTGAGAGGTCCAGGAAGGTGAGGGATGTGCTGGAGATGGCCCAGGTGAACTGAAGGTTGGGGTGGAAGGTGTTGGTGAAGTGGATGAACTGTTCGAGCTCCTGTGGGGAGCAAGAGGCGGCGCCGATACAGTCATCAATGTACCGGAGGAAAAGGTGGGGTTTGGGGCCTGTGTAGGTGCGGAAGAGGAACTGTTCCACGTAACCTACAAAGAGGCAGGCATAGCTGGGGCTCATGCGGGTGCCCATGGCCACCCCCTTAGTCTGTAGGAAGTGGGAGGGGTCAAAAGAGAAGATGGAGTTTAATTTAGATAAATGTGAGGGGTTTCATTTGATAAGGCAAATCAGGGCAGGACTTATACACTTAATGGTAGCGTCCTGGGGAGTGTTGCTGAACAAAGAGGCCTTGGGTTGCAGGTTCATTGGAACTTGAAGATAGACAGGGTAGTGAAGAAGGCATTTGATATCTTGCCCTTATTCGTCAATGCATTGAGTTTAGGAATTAGGAAGTCATGTTGCGGCTGTACAGGACATTAATTCAACCACTTTTGGAAAACTGCACTCAATTCTGGTCTCCTTGCGAAAAGAAACGTGTTGGTGCAGAAAAGAATTACAAGGATGTTGTTGGTTGGAGGGTTTGAGCTATGGGGAGAGGCTGAATAGACGACAGTTATTTACGCTGGAACGTCAGAGGCTGAGGAGAGATTTATAAAATTATGAGGGGAGTGAACAGGGTGAATAGCCAAGGTCTTTTTCCCAGGGTAGGGGGAAGTCCAAAACTAGTGGGCATAGATTTAAGGTCAGAGAGAAAGATATAAAAGTGAGCTAAAGCACAACTTTTTCACACACAGGGTGGTGTGTGTGTGGAACGAGCTGTTAGAGGAGGTTGTAGAGGCTGGTACAATTACAACATTTAAAAGGCATCTGAATGGATACATGAATAGGTAGAGTTGAGAGGGATACGGGGCCAAATGCTAATACATGGGAATAGATTAATTTAGAACTTTTGTTGGTATGGACAAGTTAGACCGAAGCGTGTGTTTCCATGATGCACAGCTCTACGACTCTTGGGTGGAAATGCATTTGGCATAAAAGGACAGCTTCATCCCATCCATCATCCAATGGCCTGGAAGAAAGAACAGCCCAAACTTTGAAGGTAGGCCTAAAGAAGCAGCCTACAGCTTCACTCGACACCAACTGTCCCGGTTCATATTTGATTATAGGACCACACTGCATGGGATAGCTCCAACAGAATTGCAAATGTGGAGAAAATTCCTCACCAGGTTAAGTCCGATCATTTCCTGTGCCTAGGGGTGGGAGAGTGAAATGACATCAGGAGCGTCACTGCTGGACACAAGACTCCTCTAAGCAAGAGGGACTGTTTAGAACAGGGAACGAAGCTTGGTGCCAAAACCACAGGAAGGGCCCTGCATGGATAAGAGGAATGGTCAATTCGAGGTCAGGTCCTGCGATGTACAAAGTTCGGGTAGGTGATTTGCTCATGAACCAGCACGTGGGCCACACGAAAACTGTAAGGCCACAAGTGGGGCAGGAGCAAAATGTGCTCAGCTCCTTGACGGCCTTTCCAACTATTCAAAAACCCCTCTGTCTCGCATTGAAGAAGCTTCAGAGTCTGAGATGGACGCGGACGATGTCACAGCCTCAACACCTTTACCACCTGAAGAAGAGGATGAATCCTTTCCGAGATGCTCTGGGATCATGAGGCAGTCCACAGTCTGGTATATGCTGCCCGTATCTGACGCTGAGTCGGAAGAACTGAACTCAGTGCAAAAATGTCCCAGGGCAGGCTACAAGTCCCCGGACTTAAACGGGGTGGGATGTAGTGATTGAAACAAAGTCAGTCAGGTAGACCTCATAGAATATGGGTTCTCTGATTAGTGCTGTTAATCTGGTCTAATCAGGGAGCCCTCTTTGACGGATATAAACAGCAGGGTCAGATGTTCTGTTCATCCTGAGAGCTAGTTCTGAGGAAGCCAGATCAGTGTCAAGTGTAATGTACATGTAAATAAAGAGTGACTTGGTGATGGGAAACCAGCCTTTGGGGAGCTATTTCATGGAACATACCTCAGTCCCTGAGGTGTGTGGTGCCATAGATTGAGAGTGCCATTTCATAATGGGACTCACTTCATCAATCGACAATGACCCCTGTCCGTCAATGTAAATGTTATCTTTGATGATTGGTGCTATGTATATAGACATCTGTGCAGTGTACCTGGAAGCTGCTTGAAAGCCTGTATTCTTGAAGACTCCCATGACCCCTCTCATTTCAAGGGCCAGGTGTCTTGTAAAGACAATCACTGGGAGATAAATGCTATCTACTGTGATCATGGCTGATGACTCTGTTACTCAGCCCTGTTACTCAGATAGAGCTTGGGAAAAATGCAGCCCAATCCTCCACTGGGGCATTGTGGAACAGAATACAGGCCTCCTGAAGATAACTGTTAGGGTCTTGGATTGGTGTGGATGAGTTTCTTGTAGTACAGTCCAGTCAGAGAGTGACACATATTTCATAATTCTTGCAGATGACACTAAGGTTGGTGGAGTTGAAGATAATGAAGGAGACAGTCGGAGAATGCAGCAGAATATAGATAGATTGGAGAATTGGGCGGAGAAATGGCAGATGGAGTTCAATCCAGGCAAATGCGAGGTGATGCATTTTGGAAGATTCAATGCAAGAGCGAACTATACAGTAAATGGAAAAGCCCTGGGGAAAATTCACGAACAGAGAGATCTGGATGTTCAGGTCCATTGTACCCTGAAGGGGGCAATGCAGGTGGATAGAGTAATCAAGAAGGCGTATGGCATGCTTTCATTCATTGGACAGGGTATTGAGTACAAGAGTTGGCAGGCCATGTTTCAGTTGTAAAGGATTTTGGTTCGACCACATTTGGAATACTGTGTACAGTTCTGGTTGCCACATTACCAAAAGGATGTAGATGCTTTGGAGAGGGTGCAAAGGAGGTTCACCAGGATGTTGCCTGGTATGGAGGGTGCTAGCTATGAAGAAAGGTTGAGTAGATTAGGATTATTTTCATTAGAAAGACGAAGATTGAGGGGGGACCCGATTGAGATCTACAAAATCATGAGAGGTATAGACAGGATGGATAGCAAGAAGCTTCTTCCCTGAATGGGGAAGAATTACTAGGGGTCACAATTTCAAGGTGAGAGGGGAAAAGTTTAAGGGAGATATACGTGGAAAGTTCTTTACGCAGAAAGTGGTGGGTGCCTGAAATGCGTCGCCAGCAGAGATGGTAGAGGCGGGCATGATAGTGTCATTTAAGATGTATCTAGACGGATACATGAATGAGCAGGGAGCAGAGCGATGCAGATCCTTGGAAAATAGACAGGTTTAGATAGAGGATCTGGATCGGTGCAGGCTTGGAGGGCCGAAGGGCCTGTTCCTGTGCTGTAATTTTCTTTGCTCTCTTTGTTCATTGTTCTTGTATGTTGGGTTCTGTATAACTGGAGCAGGCAATAAGACCATACGACCATAAGGCATAGGAGTGGAAGTGAGGCCATTTGGCCCAACGGGTCCACTCTGCCATTTAATCATGGCTGATGGGCATTTCAACTCCACTTCCCCGCACTCTACCCGTAGCCCTTAATTCCTTGTGCGATCAAGAATTTATCAATCTCTGCCTTGAAGACATTTAACGTCCTGGCCTCCACTGCGCTCCATGGCAATGAATTCCACAGGCCCACCACTCTCACAATGATATAGTAAGGTGTGCTCTGAAGAGTTGACAGAGCAGCAGAAAAATTCTGATGTTGAAGATGAAGACATTGAGGAGGAGGAACATCACATTCAGTATGCTAAATACTGCACCACTGTCCTGCAATGGGTCAACTAGGATTTACGCCCATTTTGAGCCGATGTGAGTTGAGTGGTGAGCATTAATTGTCTGTAAAGTTATTGTTACTCAAAAGGCAAGCAGCTACTGTTTGGCCCTAAAAGCAAACACTGCTATTTTTGTTTTTTTTTTTTCTCTGTTATTCCTGTTGATCAGTACAGGTTGATGTCTTCAACTGTTTGAAAGCTTTCCAACATGTGATACTTCCGTATTAAGTTATGACAAGATGTGACATTACATGGGAAGTAGGGAAAGATTAACACTCTCCTAAACAGGGTTCTAAATAGGACTGATGCACAGGACTGACACCCTTGTAGCATGACTCTTGTAGCTCTAGTTACAGTGAACAATTAAGAATGGCATGGTAACTCAGTGGTTAGCACTGCTGCCTTACAGCCCAGAGTCCTGGGTTTAACTCTAGCCTTGGCTGACTGTCCTCATGGGGTTTGCACGTTCTCCCCTCAAGTGCATGAGTTTCCTCCAGGTCTTCTGATTTCCTCCCACCATTCCTAAATGTGTAGGTTCGGTGGATTGGCCATGCTTAATTACTCTATAGTGTGCAAGGTAGGTGGTTCAGCCATGGCAGGCATGAGGTTATAGGGATAAGGTGGTGTCTGGGTGGGATGCCTTTTGGAGGATCGTTGCATACCCAATTCGCCAAATGGCCACTATCTGCGGTGTAGGGATTCTATGAACAGTGGATCAGGCAGGTAATGTAAAATGGACTTCTACTTGCAATGATTTGTGACCATGCCACACAAGTGCCCTCCAAATCTGATCATTTTCATTTCCCTCCCAGTACATTCACTGTGAAGGACTGTCATGGCTTGCAATTGACCTGGATACAGCTGGCCTTTAAATATGGTTCTGGCAGCAGAAATCTTGGATGTTCCCAGCAGTGGCAAGTACATCTGTTTCTGTTGAGTGCACAATAGTGTGAGCGTACAGCTGTCGGAACATGGTACATTCACAGTGAGGTGAACAGGGGCGAATTTCATCAAACTGACAGAGAGAAACCTTCTGTGAAACTTCCCAAAGCTGAGAGCTAATTTTGATACAATTCAGCTGATGGCATGTCTGGCATTATTCTAACAAACACCTCTTGCAAACTGATTTGATGGTGAACTCTTTTGGACTCTTACTTAATTCTGATCTGAACTAATCTAATATCACTGAGATTTGCACCTCGGAAATGTTTCCTTTCTCTATTTCTAATGTGCCATCATTTCCCCTTATCCAAGTTTCACCGCCCTCAGGTCAACCATTAATCAGACAGGTATGGGCTTTAGTCAACTTTCTACATCTTGAACACAACAACCTGACTGATTTTGCTGAAATAGTGCTGCACCCAGGAAAGTGTTGTCTCTTGTAATGTTAGTTTCTGACCTACCAAATATTATGAGTAGATATACTGCCACTTCCTACTGATACAAGTTGAACTACTAGCATCATATGGGCAAAGCTACCCACTCAATACCTTAGGTAGAAGTAGGAGCTTGGTCTTGATGAAACAATGCTTATCGAATGTTTATTTCTTAGCACCTATGAGCTTGTTAATTACATTTGAGATACATGATGCTCTCTTGTGAGGTATCAGGCACAACTTAAGGGCATATGCACATCACTACTTGAAATACACCTTGTTAAGATGAAGAAAATCACTGATGAACTGGTTAGTATACACCACACAGCTGGTAAGTGCATGGAGAACTCAATAGGACACTACCTGATTTGTCACACAGCTATTCACTTAGACATTTTTTAAATCAACCTGTTTAGAGATGTTATTATAGGAGCAGGTAGTGAAGTGAATCCAGAACTGCTACCTCAGAGGAAGGGATGATACCACTGCACTCCAAGCACAGGTGTGGGGAGGTGATGGCCTAGTGGTATTATCACTGGACCATTAACCCAGAGACCCAGGTAATCTTCTGGGGATCTGGGTTTGAATTCTGCCATGGCAGGTGGTGGAATTTGAATTCAATAAAACTATTTGAAATTCAGTGTCAAATGATGACCATGAATCCATTGTCAATTGTTGGAAAAATCCAGCTGGTTCACTAATGTCTTTGAGGGAAGGAAACTGCCATCCTTACCTGGTCTGGCCTACATGTACCCCCAGACCTACAGCTATGTGATTGACTCTTAATCACCCTTTGGGCAACGTGGGATGGGCAATAAATGCTGCCCAGTCAGTGATGCCCTCATCGTGTGAATGAATAAATAAAAACAAACCATAAATTCAAGCCTTCCATTATTGACTAGAACAAACTCCCTCCATTTGCTGTTATAACAGTATATTAATCCATTTGTTTTGACTAAAATATGTCAGGACATTTTTGAATCCAATCTCAAAATTACTGCAGTTAACAAAATGTTCTATACTATGGTGTTGTGATCAGTCAGAATGTCAAATGATTGCACGCTATCATCGTCTTGAGTGCTTGATTGGCTATCATGTGGAGAGTTAATGGCTAGTATCACTAACAATCTAATATACTATCCTGAACATCTTATCCAATCAATTGCTTTTGGAGACAATTCATGTATTGCAATCAACGAGCCAGTATGATCAATTGATTAGTAGAATTAGTTGCTCATTCATACAGTGTCACAGCATGGAAATGGGTCATTCAGTCCACTGTGCCCAGGGTAATTTCCTGAAAGTGCTTTTGAATTGGTTCCATTCCCCTGTTCTCCTCCATTAACCCTGAAAATAGTTGATTTTCTGCCATCCATCCTTTTAGGCAACTGACAAGGGAGGGTGGTGGGGTCTTATCTGGCAGTAGTGGTAGTGTCTTTACCTTTGGGTCAGGAGGTATAGATTCAAGTCCCACCTGTTCTAGCGTATGTTTTAATATGTCCAAAATATTTTATAAAAATCTGTGCAACCGCCAATTGGCTCTGTTTCCACTATCCTTTCAAGCACATCATTCCGAATCAGAGTAATTCACTCCCCAATGCAATTATTTTGTTCTCAATAGACTGAGTGGCCTCTTTCTGATCCTACATCTTCTGATCTTTGCCAAATATCCTGAATGTGTGTAGTTTGCTTACGAACCACCAGCCTCTCCCACACACAGCCCAGGTCTGTGGAACAGTTGAGCCTTATTTAGTCTATCAGAAGCCTTCAAAAAGAAGTTAGTTTGTTAATATCACACATTGCTTTTTCCCACTGGGGAATAGTGAGGATGGGGTGGAAGGATTAGCAGGCTGAATGGCGTCACGAACAATCCTTATGTGGCCAATGTGGGACCTGAACCACAGCTTCTAGCTCGGAGGCAGTGATGGTACCAATTGAACCCCAAGACTTCCTTCGTAACAGGATATTACATTGACATAGTGCCTTTAACAAAATGAGGGGTTCTAAAGAGCTTTACGTGAACATTGGAAAACAAAGTATACCACTGCTCCATGTAAGAAGCCATTCGGTTAGATGATCAAAAACTTAATCAAAAAGGTAGGGAGCTCTCTTAAAACGCAGAAGTGGAGTAGAGAATGGAGAGAGATAGGGAGATTATTCCAGAACCAACTGAAGGCCCAACTAATCATAATACAGTGTGCAGCTGGAGGAACGTAGCAGGCCAGGCAGCATCAGAAGAGCAGGAAAGTTGATGTTTCATGTCAGGACTGTTTCTTGCTCCTCTGATCTGCCTGGCCTATTGTGTTCCTCCAGCTCCACACTGTGGTATCTCTGACTCCAGCATTGGCAGTTCTTGCTATCTCTGCGCAACCAATAATGATGTGTGTGCGAGTTAGTGGAAGAAAACGTCCTATTGAACTGATATACTCGTGGACTACGGTTCTCATATGTGCTAGCCTCAGTTTGAGTACAAGTGTGCTGTGAAGGTCAAGTAGAAGAATGAATAACCCCTTCATGGCAGTTAAAGGGCTCCCTCTCATTCTGAGTACTTGAAGTCAGCTAGACAGCAAACCAGTCATAAGGAACCAAGACAAATACACTCTGAGTACTGTCAGTCAACGACCATTGAAAGGGAACGGGACAGAGGAAATTTAACCTATGAAGCCAAGAATCCCAGAATTGACTGTTCAATCACTGATCTTCTAATGTCCACTTTTCGTCAATGACATGGAGGCTGCATGTTGTATCTTTTAGTAATTATCATTTTTTGGGACCCACTTGTCATTTCTAATTTGTCTCTGTGTGCGTAGTATTTCTTCACATATTTAGTAACTAATAAAGTCACTTTTGTGAACTAAAGAAAGCCTTGTTAAGTCAGTTCCTTTCAAAGATAAATCCATTTGGTCTGGGAGAAAGGTATCCGCAAGTGATGGGATTAATTGTAAATTAACCTGTTGTGAACAGCTGAGGGGACATATGAGTAAAGAAAGGAAGGCAGGTCTTCCAAACTCACCCAAGAGTTTGTCATTTGGGACATCTATCTGGAATTGTAATACTTTGGGGAGTCTTGCCAGGGATCCTGTCGTAACAAATTGATCAAGTCTGTCAAAGTTCCTCTTACACCTCTTGGTTCACAGGGAAATAATCTCTGTTCCTTCAGTCTCTCCGCGTAAATCAACGTGCTTATCCCTGGAACCATTCCAATAATCTACTCCAAACCCTTTCCAAGGTCCTGACATCCTTCATAACATGCTGTGCCAAGAACTGGACAGAGTGCACCAGTTGAGGCCGAACCAGTAATATATCAAGGTTTGTCTTAACTCCTTTTTCATTGTAGTTGGTTCAGAAATGTAATTAATTGGATCACAGAACATGTTGTTTGTTGAATAGTTCATCCAAAAGGAGCAAGAGCAAGAGAGCTAACGCTCCACTCTGCAAATTTAGCCTGTTGCCTTTGGACAGGTTCCCCTTCCCTCAAATGGACAGTTCCAGCTGCGTTGACAGTGCCAGTCACGAATGACTTACGAACCACCTCATGAGCGGAAACATAAATCAAGTCTCACAGACCTCCATGAAGGAGACTTTATAACACTTCTGTTACTTTGTGCATTTAAAAGAAGTTACTGTTTTATTATTTTAAGGTAGCTGTGCCACACAGCTGCCCAGCCATTAAACTTGAATTCTGCACAACAAGAGCTAAGAGTTACCTAATGCTAAAAAATTGTCTTTGGGGCCTTGTTAAGGTGTGTTTTTTTTAACCCTTTTCTCTTAGTCTCCTTTCAAAGGGTGCATTGAGAAAAGGCCATTCAGTATATCCAGATGTCCTCAAGAGTGAGGTACCATCTCATCCTCAATGAATTTATTCCCATCAGGCAGTTTTGACAATAGGCTACATCTCCCTGAATCAAATCCACTCACTTATTTTCTTTGCTGCTTTGCCTGTGTCTTGAGTTCACGCGACTAGATGGCAGTCTATTCCATAAATCAACATTTCCAAGCACGGTGGAAATGTGATAATCTGCACAGTTTATTTTGCCTCTCAATTCACTGGCCTCCATTTATCTTTTTCAGTTTGATTTCAACTGTGACCTTGCTTGTAACAGCGCAGTTAATTTGACCCAGGAAATCCAGGTGAACATATTTCTAAGTACTGCTTTCTCATTCAGGGGATAAAGTGTGGTTTAAGACACACAAAATGTTACTGATAATTGACCAGAACCCCTCCACCGACACCCTCATCCGCCTGGCCGAACTCGTCCTCACCCTCAACAACTTCTCTTTCGATTCCTCCCACTTCCTACAGACAAAGGGTGTGGCCATGGGTACCCACATGGGCCCAAGCTATGCCTGCCCCTTTGTAGGCTATGTGGAACAGCCCCTCTTCCGCACCTACACTGGCCCAAAACCCCACCTCTTCCTCTGTTACGTTGATGACTGTATCGGCGCCGCCTCATGCTCCCACGAGGAGCTCAAACAGCTCATCCGCTTCACCAACACCTTCCACCCCAACCTTAAGTTCACCTGGAACATCTCCAACACATCCCTCACCTTCCTGGACCTTTCTGTCTCCATCTCAGGCTACCACCTACAAACCAATATCCATTTCAAGCACGCCAACTCCCACAGCTACCTAGAATACACCTCCTCCCACCCACCCTCCTGCAAAAATTCCATCCCCTATTCCCAATTCTTTGTCTCCGCCGCATCTGCTCCCAGGATGAGGCATTCCACTCCCATACATCCCAGATGTCCTCGTTCTTCAAGGACTGGAAATTTCCCCCTGCAGTGGACGAGAACGCCCTCGATCATGTCTCCCGCATTTCCCGCACCTCATCCCTCACACCCCGCCCCCGCAATAACCGCTGAAAGAGAATCCCCCTAGTCTTCACATACCACCCCATCAACTTTGGATACAACGCGTCATCCTCCAACATTTCCATCATCTACAACCTGACCCCACCACCAAAGACATTTTCCATCTCCACCCTTGTCTGCCTTCCAGAGAGATCACTCTCTCTGCGACTCCCTTGTCCACTCCACACTCCCCTCCAACCCCACCACACCCAGCACTTTCCCTTGCAACCGCAGGAAGTGCTACACTTGCCCCCACACCTCCTCCCTCACCCCCATCCCAGGCCGCAAGATGACTTTCCACATCAAGCAGATGTTCACCCGCACATCTGCCAATGTGGTATAATGTATTCACTGTACCCAGTGTGGCTTCCTCTACATTGGGGAAACCAAGCAGAGGCCTGGGGACCGCTTTGCAGAAAACAACTGCACCTCCCAGTCGCGAGCAATTTCAACTCCCCCTCGCATTCATTAGACAACATGTCCATCCTGGGCCTCCTGCAGTGCCATAATGATGCCACCCGTAGGTTGCAGGAACAGCAACTCATATTCTGCTTGGCAACCTTGCAGCCCAATGGTATCAATGTGGATTTCACCAGCTTCAAAATCTCCCCTCCCCCCACTGCATCCCAAAACCACCCCAGCTCGTCCCCGCCTCCCTAACCTGTTCCTCCTCTCCCCTATCCCCTCCTCCCACCTAAAGCCGCACCTCCATTTCCTACCTACTAACCTCATCCCTCCCCCTTGACCTGTCCGTCCTCCCCGGACTGACCTATCCCCTCCCTACCTCCCCACCTATACTCTCCTCTCCACCTATCTTCCTCTATCTATCTTCGGTCCGCCTCCCCCTCTCTACCTATTTATTTCAGAACCCTGTCCCCATCCCCCTCTCTGATGAACGGTCTAGGCCTGAAACGTCAGCTTTTGTGCTCCTGAGATACTGCTTCGCCTGCTGTGTTCACCCAGCTCCACACTACGTTACTGATAATTACTCAGGTACTCATTACTGACAAATTTCACACAGAGTGCAGTGAACCGATGGAATACTCTGCAACAGAAAACGGCCAAGGCCAGGGCTTTGACTGATTTCAAGAAGGTGTTAGCCCTGGTTAGGGCTGAAAAGACCAAACAGTACAGAGAGAGAGCGGGCACAGGGGTCTGAGCAGAATGATCACCCATGATTTTAGTAAATGGTGGATCAGGCACAAAGGGCTAACCAGCATTTCCCTGCTATTTTCCATGGAATTACCTCAGGCCTTTTGGAATAGGAACTGAAGTAAGATATTTAGCCTCTTGAGCCTGCTCCACCATTCATTAAGATCATGACTGAGCCAACACTCCTAGTGACCACTCTGAGATAATTAGAACTCCAGATGCTGGGGTCAGAAATAACACAGTGTGGAGCTGGAGGAACACAGCAGGCCAAGCAGCATCAGAGGAGCAGGAAAGTTGACAATTCGATCAGGACCCTCTCACATGTTTTCCCCATTACCCTTGATTCCCCAATCAAGAATCTATCTAACTCAGCCTAAAATACAAGGACAATGGCCCCACAGCTCTCTGTGACAAAGTGTTCCAAAGACTCTTAACCCTCTGAGAGAAGTGCAGAGATGTCTGTGTTGTTCTGGCCAACATTTATCCCTCAATCTAATACCACCAAATGAAGATTATTTAATCAAGTTTCATGAGGTGGTGGTATTGTGGAAATGTTACTGGACACATGATTCAGAGTTTCCAGATATATTTCCCAGGGATACATGAGTTTGAATCCCACCATGGCAAATGATGAAAACTGAATTCAATTTTAAAAAGAAAACAAAATTATGGACTTAAAGCACACCTAATGGAAGCCATGTAAACATTACCAATGAGTGTACAAACCTATTTACTACTGTTCTTTACAGAAGGGAATTGGCCATTCTTTCCTTGTCTGGTCCAAATGTCACTCCGGTGCCATAGTAAGGTGGTAATGGCCCAGTGAGCCACTCAGTTCAAGGGCAATGAGGTGGCATGGTGGTTCAGTGGTTAACACCACTGCCTCACAGTGCCAGAGACCCGGGTTCAATTCCACCCTTGGGTGACTGCCTGTGTGGAGTTTGCACGTTCTCCCTCTTTCTGCATGGGTTTCCTCCCAGACTCCAAAGACGTGCAGGCTAGGTGGATTGGCCATGGTTAATTGCCTGTAATGTTCAGGGAGGTGTAGATTAGGTGGGTTAAAAGGGATGATTTTGGGTGAGATGCTCCAAGTGTCAGTGTGGACTTGTTGGGCTGAAGGGTCTGTTTCCACACTAATGGGGTTCTAAGATCTATGACAATAGTGAATGGGGAGAATTTGCTGACCTAGCCAGTGCCACCGATATCTCATGCACAGGAAAAAGTATAGTTGACTTGTTTGCCTTCATCATGAAACATTTACACTTCTCTGACTGTGCCATTGTTTCTGGGACACCTAAGGTCATGACAGATTTAGCACAAAGAACATATTTTTTCTTTCCTGTTGACCACAATTTATGCAATATGGACAGAAACACTAACATTCTTTTTTTCTTCATTCATTCACGGGGTGAGGGACACTGCTGGCTAGATGACACTTATTGTCTGGAGGGCAGTTTAGAGTCAACCACGCTACTGTGGGTCTGGAGTCACATGTAGGCCAGGCCAGGCAAGGATGGCGGTTTCCTTCCCTAAAGGACAGTAGTGGAGCACACGGGTTTTTCCGACAATCGATTCATGGTCATCACTAATTCCAGATATTTCTTTTTATTGAATTCAAATTTCACTGACTGCCATGGCAGGATATGAACCTGGGATCTTAGAACATTATTTGGGTGTCTAGATTAACAGTCCAGCAATAATACCACTCAGTCATTGTCTCCCCTGATAATAAGACATAGATTTCGCTTTGTCTTCATCTCACCTTTGCACAAGAATTGCTACCATCACACCAAATTCAGCACAATGGGAACTGATTCAGGGAGTTACACTGTAAAAATTAAATCAAAAGCAAAATGCTGGGCAAATAAGCAGAAGATTCTGGAAACCCACCAGGTCAAACAACATGAGAAACACAGAAACTTCATTTTGAGCAAATCTAAATTTCAGATGAGACTTCTCCACATTTGCACATTATATAATTTTAATACCAAGCTGTGGTCCTTTGGTTTGTAAAACTGTGCTGTTTGTCATCCATCTGCGCCTCTCCACTTCCTTAAGATCTCTGAGCAATATTTTCAAAACAAACTACGCTTCTTCGGACGAAAGTGGACATGGCTTATGGACTCAAATTATTTACCATTGGTAATGGTAACATGTATTTCACCATGGTAGAAATGAACCCAGGGGAAATGAGTGGAGGGAATTTCTCTAAGTGCACTGACATGAGGACATACTTCTTTAACTATGATGCTGAAGGTTATGCACAGAAGCTGATCATTGTTATATTTGGTGGGACTCATGATTGTCCATGCTATGCATTGCCAGAGGGAAAATAATGGATATCATCTCAAACTCAAATTTGTAATAACTAGACAATCTAATGCCGAGGATAAGCAATGCAAATATAATTGTCCTTTATGCACACACAACCTCCCACCCCATCCAGAGAAAGCGCCACTAATACCAAGCATGACGAACCCTGCTCACCTACCACTCTTTGCGCACTGACTGAGGTTGGCAAACAGTTGCGAACAGGACAGTTGTTCATTGATACAGCTATTCTCTCAGCCAGTGTGTGTAGCACTGTAGGGGGAAACCTAAGATGGCCAAGGAAGACATCAACATAAAAAAGGGACAGAAACTAAACAAAGAAAAATTAAAAGCAGAGGGTCAACTATGAGATTTAATATTTCTAAAGGCAGGAAACGTGGATTAAACAGTCTACTGATGTCATCATTCCATGGTAAGTTTCAAGACTGTGGGAAGATGACATTTTGTTCCAATCTGAGCACACACAGTTTTCTATGTTGATGCAGGTGCTCATAGTTCAGGCAAAATTGTGACTATTCTTAAGCGAGGTTGGGAATTTGAATATATGTTCCAAAATTCACAGTTTATTACAATTGCAGATGTATGTAAGACTGTCTCAAGCAGGTCTACTTCTTTCTTTTCTGTCTTTGCTCAGTACTCTGCAACAGTTGTGGCGTTCACTACAATTTGGGACTGATCCTTTCTCTTTTAATCTTCAGTGAACATTCATGTCTCAGAGAAAACCAAGCATCACTTGCTTCCGCCACTTTTCCCTTATTCCCCTTTCACATGCTCTGTTTCAGTTTTCAGAATGTGATCAAAATTGTGAGAGGTCTGGACAAAGTAGGTTACAGGGTAAGTGCACTGGCTGAAGGAGCAGGGGCCACCAGTGTGAGATGATTTGCGAAAGAAACAGTTGTGCAATGAAGAAAAGTGTATTTTTGCCAGCCAGGGATTAGACGCACTGCCTGAAAGAGTGTTGGAGGTAGATTTTAAAAAGAGGGATCAATAAGCACTGGGAGGGGAGCAAAAATTGCAGGGCCACAAGACTAGAGTACAGCACACCAAATTGTTTTTGCAAAGAGAAGGCGTAGGCTTTATGGGCTGAATGGTCAATTTTCTACTGTAGCCATTATGGTGAACTTCTAATGTTTAGTTTCAGATGATGTCTGTATGATTAACTGCCTTCACTCCTTTATATCACCATTCTATGGTATGCATAATATCATCCCTGCCCTTCCTTTTCCTAAATCAATATCACTCTTTTTATCGCTTGGCTCATCTTGAAATCAATGAGGCTTTGAACTTTTTAATTAAGCAGAAAAAAGTCTATCAACACACTAGTTTTCCAACAGTTGAATCTCCAGTCCTGGTCAAACAAAACTCAACATAAAGACACATAAGGAAATTTTTGATTTATAGCATCCGCAGCTCTTTCAGTTTTTGTTGAGGAAATATTTGGGCAGGTTACCAAAATTGCTGATCTTCACTAACAGTGCATTAAATTTTCTTGCTCAGGCCTACACTACTTCCATGATTTCTTTTCTTATCCTGATTGAATTAAGTCTACCTTCTTCTTTGTGAGTCGTTATAATACTCCTCTTTTAACCACTGCCTTTGTATCTGCTTATAACAAAGAAACATTTAATAAGTCACTGCAGGTAATTCTGCCCAATTTTGTTGGGCATTGCAGGGGAAAATTTATGACTATGCACTGCCAGAGAGGAGTCTTGCCTGCTTGTAGTGAGCATCATAAACCTGGATGCTTGCTGCTAACAATTTGTTTTGTCCATTACTTCAGATAATCTGACCTCTCTCTGGACTCCAGTATCATTTCTGGCTTTGGCTGAATTGCTCCTACAAAGCTGAGCTGTAAGTCCCTGAATATACTCTTGTATCATGTGTGGTCTTCAGCTTATTTTACCTTCTGTCAACTTTCCTTCTCCTTCTCAATTTGCTATGGTTCTATCGCCTAAGAGAGTCAGAGAGAAATTGTATTTTCCCTTGATTGACTTGGGTTTGTGTGTGGTTTCCTGGCTATCCCCAGGGAGTACATGGGTTCTGGGAGGAGAGGGAATATGTGTACTACAATTTACAAGATATTGTTCAAATGGACCAGCAGATCTTTTCCTGCCTGTGATATATTGTATGTTCACTAAATTGGTCTTATCTAAATGTATAAGAGATACTGTTAAATTAATCAATTTTTGTTTACTACTCATTCCACAGAGAAATTAAGTACTTCTGCATATCAGCTGTCAACCATATTGATGTCTACAATCACCTTGGTTATCCATAAATCTGAAACGTTTTGCTGTCAAATAATTTCTCAGTAAAGTTATATCCATGGCTGTCTATACATTTGTGCAAATTTCTTGACTTCAATATTTCTTTTCACAAATCGATGCCCTGCTAATCTCCAAACCAAGATATTTGTCAACTTGTGCGTATGTTACAACAATTGTGTACAGTTTTGGTCCCCATATCGAAGGAAAGACATACATACCTTGGATGCCACGGAGGAACACCAGATTAATCCCTGAGATAACAGGACTGTTATAAGAGGAAGGGTTAAATAAATTGAGCTAATATTTCAATGAATGACAGGCGATCTCACTGGTACTTAAAAATTCTTAAAGAGTGTGTCAGTGCGGATTGGATGAGGCAGATGATCATCTGTGATCCAACTGAAATGATTCAGCAAATTCAATGAGCTCAATGGCCCATACCTGCTCCTATTTCCTGTGTTACTACAAGTTCTATCTCCATAGGTGCATGGAATATTGGCCCTACCACTAAAAGCTGCAGATTACCAACAGGACAAACTCGAATTCTACTTTGGCGGAACTTCCATTGGTGCCTTTCAGTTTTGTGATTGGTTTCTGCATGTGAAATGTATCCAGTTGATCCATATTTTCCCTCAAACTTGTTTTTATTTAAAAAAAACTCATTTGAGAGACAAGATAAATGGTTCATTATATGATACTTTCAGACATGATCTGTATTCTATACTGTATCCTATGCTTCTATTCTATTCTATACTTCTATTCTATTCTATCTGTATTCTGCATTCAGATGTGAGAGCTGTATTCAGAATTCTGTATTCTGTATTCAGAATTACTGGCCACGGTGCTGATAACTCACATATTAAATCTTTGGCTTGTAATGAAAGGAAAAGGACTTGCAATCAGGTGAATTTTACACATAAGTTCAGCGAATCTTACAGATTGCAAGGTATTTTCAGAGATGCAATTATCTTGAAATGTATAAAATTGGGCAGCTTATTTACACAGAGAAAGTAATGAGGCAGAATGCTGAGGATAAATTTTTTTGTTGGGATGGAATTTTCAATTTGAACTTCATTGTTGATACAAAAAAGTGGTAAGTACTGGTACTTTCAAATAATGTCAGGAGTGTACACCAGTCAAGCTAGTTTGGGAATAAATATATAACACTAGTACCCCAATGCTGATAATGTGAAATGTTACCATTGTGCACAATATAACGCAAGCGTAAATTTGTCCAAAATTGTTCAACACCAGTGACACATCAGCCCAGGGCATTATATTTATTGAATAAAAGGAGAGATAATTTGGAATAGTGATTCTTAACTTTAAAGTGAAATTACTAAATAATGTGTTCTAAAATTATAGAATTTTCCTTCTTCAATTCTTGCAACTGGCTTTAACATTGGATTGGGGTAAAATGTCCGGCCCCATTGGCAGTCCTGTGGGTGGAAGGTACACAGAGAAGGTGATGACTGGTTAATTCAAGGACTCAGATGACCTCATTGATCCCAGTCGATGAAAGACCTGTTCTAGCCAGGGCCCGCAAAAACCTTCCGCCAAAACACTGTCATATTTAATAACTCACACAGCTGAGAAATTGGCTAAAGTGTCTCCATGGCAGCTCAAAATCTGAGCCCCATTGCAATTTTTATTTTCTTCTGTTCCAGCCAGAAATTGTCAAATTGTTGCCAACTCACTTTTCTCGCGAGCTTCCCTATCCTACCACCCCCATCAACTCACTTCAGTTCCTGTTTTGAGAGGCCCCAAGGTTTCTTGGAAATGGGACAATGGGCTAAGCATCTGGAAGGATTTCTGTGTGTTTAGCTGCAGGCAGGTCTGTTCTGAACCAATTTAGTGCAGCTCTGGCCATCTGTTTCTGTTATGTCTAAGCCCACGCCAGGTTAACACTTGAACGTCAGTTTTTTTTGCTGGAGGTGTAAGGTAGGCAAAGTTTGACGATGCATGGGATGCAAACTGCGATAAATTCATAAAAGTTCAAGAACTTAGCCATTTGTGGGTCAAAGTGTCACAGAAACAGCCTGAGTTCAAAATCATGCTTGAGTGTAGAATTATCAAGGTATTGAACAGTAACTGAATGATCAAATTCAAAAGCAGTTTGCTTGTTTAAATTCCCACAGCACGTCTCTTTATGGGTTCTGCTTTCATTCTACAAAGGAAGTTACTCAAGATGAGGCAACACCTGTTTTCACATCCTGTTTGGCTCTTTTTTTAATTGCTCTTTTATTTTTCTACACAGTCTCATCCTTCATTTCTTCCCCAGTGCTAGCCTCTCTCGAAGCTCTCTAAGACAGCAATGTGCGTGAACAATGTTGTGATCGCAATAATGTTATTACTGGACAATTCAGATCCCACACTAAAATCTAGTTTGATAAGTTATATTTTGTTTATTTTTGGTTTCATCAAGGTGGTCCTTCACTGAAATCCAAATATACAATGCTGTAGATTTGGGGTTAAAAGTAAAACAAAGGTTTATTAGTAATAAAAATTCAGATAAATTACAATATAACAGATCATTTACTTTCAACACAAATTTAACCTTTTCAAACTCGCAGTAAAATATAATCTCATTAACTCCGATGACACTGTTTTACAATTCTTACATAACAGACAATTTCTTTCTGTTTTCCACACATAACACTTAACTTAGTTGGAGCTTCAATTCTTCATATGAAGAATCTGTCAGCCTCTTCCAAGAGTGTTCAAACAACTGAGCTTAGGCTTCTCAGTTTCAAACAATCTCTTCAGGATTTTAACCAAACACTTCTGGTGTGGAACTTTAAAACTAAACTCCTTAACTGAGATAACTTCTTACTTAATAGTTCTAAATCTAGCTTTCTTTCTCAGGAGCAATTGTTTTACACATTCCAAATGCACCAAAGCTTCTGCCAACTGCTATAAACTGAAACTACAAGGCCTTTTTTTCCCTAAGATGAGGACATTTCCCCTAAATACCTAAAAAAACTTCTATCAGAAAGCTTAATGCTCTAAGCTGTTTATTTTATTTGCTTGTAAACTGTTCCAACTTTTTTTTTAAAAGCCCTGTTGCTCTCCAGGAAGTGTTCCTCTAAAACACGTTTTAAAAGAAATTAGCATGGCTAAAGACCAAGTGAATCAAAAATCCCTACCGGTGCGTAGAAAACTCATTAGCCATGAGTTCAAATTTCAAAGATGCAAAAACAAATTGTTGCAAGAGATATATATAAATAAGGTACTCACCTTTCAGCACGATAGTAAAAAGCTTTATTAAACAGAACTTATACAAAAGCCAATCTACAGGGGTGCCATAGCGTAGCGATGCTGTTACTGTTTGAATAAATCCAGCAACCTGGCCAAGATGCTGGGGTTATGGGTTCAAGCACCACCTTGACGCCATGCAATTATCAAAAGCTACTCATTACTAATGAAGAGTGCAATGTGGTTCTTCATTGTAGGAAAAGATCATCTGGTTCACTAATGCCCATTTTGGAAAGTTATCCACCATCCTGATATGCTGGAGTGTATTCCATATCGACAAGGGCTGACTCTTAAATTAGAAAGTTGATCAGTTCAAAGACAAGTAGGGAATGACGATAAATGTTTATCTGAACAACAACAAACACATCCAATAAAATAAGCAAAAGCACGTGGAAGGAATCATATCTGGGTCTGCACAATGTGAGCTAGAATAAGATTTGTGGCTGAATCTGATGAAAAGTCCAGTTAGTTCCATTTTGATCTCGAGAGGTGGCACAGTGGCTCAGTGGCTCAGTGATTAGCATTGCAGCCTCATGGCACCAGGGACTTAGGTTCAATTCCACCCCTGGGTGACTGTCTGTGTGGAGCTCTCCCTGTGATTGTGTGTGTTTCCCCGGGGTCTCCGGTTTTCTCACACAGACCAAAGATACTCAGGTTAAGTGGATTGCCCATAGTGTTCAGGAATGTGCATGCTAGATAGATTAGCCATGGAAAATGCAGGGTTACCGGGATTGAGTAAGTGGGGGGTGGTCCGGGTGGAATGCTCTTCAGTGGGTGGGTGTGGACTCAATAGTCTGAATGTCAGCTTCCACACTTTATTTCCACACAGGGATTTTCTGATTCTAAGAACACTCTGCTCCATCTTTTCTGCTTTTGACAAGTGATGAGAATCTCATTAAGCAACAATGACTGTCAATTGAGAGTGAATATTGTTTGTTTTTTGTTAACAAACCTCACCTCGCTAGTATTCATCTTTCTATCTTAACAAAAGCATAAAGGCATCTAGAGAACTCAACATGGAGTGCGTGGTGAATTCAGCTCTCTACATTGTCCAAATGGCCCCCATGTTGCATACAACCAAACTGTATTTCAGGGCAAAACCCGCAGGCATGAGCCACATCTAACTCCCATTCATAGACATTGGCATTTGGCCTCTGCCAGCTTCTCACAACCATCGTGGCACTGCTCCTATACACTGACAGGTCGTACTGAAGGAACAGACGTGTATTGCAGGAGATGCCAGAACTATCAGTGAAAGACTGCAACTGGAACACATTGTACACATGGACAGATGCCCACTCATGGATTGGGCCATGCTGCATCTCAGGACTGTTCACTTCCTCCCTTAGGAGGAAGTGAACAGTCCTGAGATGCCTACTTGCATAATCACGACATCTATTCCATGACAATTAACGCAGTCACAGAACCAGGCAACTGGTTTTGCTGGTCATAGGATGTCAATCAATGGAGTGCACATCTTGCCTGACTGCACTGTGGTATGCCAACAGACACTCCCACCATGTGCTAGCAGCTTATACAGCCAACACACTGCATGTGCCACAAACAAGCAGCCATAGCATGATAATAAAATGTGAGGCTGGATGAACACAGCAGGCCCAGCAGCATCTCAGGAGCATAAAAGCTGATGTTTCGGGCCTAGACCCTTCATCAGAGAGGGGCATGGGGTGAGGGTTCTGGAATAAATAGGGAGAGAGGGGGAGGCGGACCGAAGATGGAGAGAAAAGAAGATAGGTGGAGAGGATGAAGTCTTAAGGAGTAGCCTTCACCAAAGTGCTTACAGGCCCGCACTGGTCAGGGAAGTTGAATGCTAAATTGCCTTTGGAGAGGTACAGTCACCTGGCAGGGAACATAGAACATAGAACATTACAGCACAGTACATGCCCTTCAGCCCTCGATGTTGTGCCGACCTGTCATACCGATCTGAAGCCCATCTAACCTACACTATTCCATGTACGTCCATATGCTTATCCATGTTTTTTTTACCCCAGTTAAATATCTTCCTCTGGTAACTGCTCCTTTCCCTTTCCATGGAACCGGGCACTTCTTGACTGAGGCAGCTGGGTTAGGTCAATCAAGGGTGTGGACCATCCTCAGTCCAAAGACTCCATCTGCAGATACCATGGGGAAAGGGAGTTGGCTGAGCGCCAAGTGGGGCAGCTGCACTGGCAGGAGAGTTGGATATTTATGCTTCAAGCGTGAGGTGCAGGCTGGAGGATGAGGAATGATAGTGGTGAAGGGGTCAGTATTCTAAAAGAGGGAGTTAGTGACAAAACTTTGTTGGGAGGAAAGCACGATGGAGGTTTATTTTTTTTTTAGGAGCACTCTGTGTTCAAGGGGGAGACAATGCATAAACAAATCTGACATGTGCTCGCAGCTGGGCAGGCAATGTTGGGCAAGTTCAGGCTCATGTAGATGAGTTGGGTGTTGGAGACTACCTGTGGAAGTGCAAAGCTTATCAGGTTAAAAGGAAAAGGCGTTTAGGAAGAGGATTTGGATGCTAGGTGTTCACAGGCATGTTAATGAGGAATACCGACTGTCACCTTCCATCATGCTGAACTTCTCACTACTGTGAGATTGTGCAGTTAGAGTATGAGAATCTGCTCAATAGTGGAACCTATTGACACACCGAGGGATTCAGGTAGATAATGATTTAGAGGCATTATTACTAGACTATTAATCCACAGATCCAGGTAATGTTCTGGAGACCTGAGTTCAAATCCCAGCAGGGCAGATTGTGGTGTTTTAATTCAATAATAATCTGGAAATAAGAGTCTAATGATTACCAACAAACCATTGTCAATTGTCAGGAAACAGTAATCTGGTTCACTAACGTCCTTTTAGGGAAGGAAACTGTGATCTTTACCTGGACTGGCTTACATGTGACTCCGGACCCACAGTAATGAGTTTGACTCTTAACTGCTGGGCACTTAGGGATGGGGCATAAATGC
Organism: Stegostoma tigrinum; assembly: GCF_030684315.1. Lineage (NCBI taxonomy): Eukaryota > Metazoa > Chordata > Chondrichthyes > Orectolobiformes > Stegostomatidae > Stegostoma > Stegostoma tigrinum. The sequence goes on along the minus strand of NC_081365.1, from coordinate 14,158,146 downwards.
TGACCATGACAACAATACCCTCATCTTGTGAATGAATGAAAAAAAATGCCACCGGGAGCACTTGTGTCTGGATGTGCCAGACATTTCATTGTGGGCATCCTTAGAAGAGGCTTCGCAGTGCCCCTGGCAAGAAAATCTTCCTTGGCATGAACCTTCAAGGGTCAGCGGGGGGCATTGGGGGGCAAGTAGGACAGTGATGCAGGCTCCACTCACCTCTGGAATGTCCTGAGGAGACTTTTGAAGGAGTAAAGTGATTCCTCCTCCAGTTGGGTCCCTCCTGGCACCATCCTGTTTCCGTGTGAGGAGTGGGCATCTGGAGAGTGCACCTGGCTCCCACCCACTAGTCACGGTACCTTTGATTTTGGGAACCAATGGTTGGGGCAATGGAGTGCAGTATGTGGGTGCCAGCCTCACTAGAAAATACCGAGGGCACTGGGCCTGGCTCTCCATGGCAGCTGCAAAAGTGTTTGGACAAACGTTAACACTAACTTGAATCCTGACCCTAACCTATCTCTAATCCTAACCCGAACACTAATCCTAATCTTAACTCTAACCCAAGCCCTAACCGAACCCTAACATGAACCCTTACCCTATCCCTAACTCTAACCCAAAACCTAATCCTAACCCTTACCCTAACCCTAACTCTAACACTGACCTAACCCTAACTCTCATCCTCAACATTCTGTGTAAGCAGCCTGATGATCTGCACCGCTGCAGCTTTGAGTCATAAGGGCCATTGCATCCTAGATATAAAAAAAAGTTGCAGATACTGTAAATCAGAAACAAAATCAGAAAATGCTGATAAAACTCAACAGGTCTGGTAGCATCTGTGGAGAGAAAGCAAAGGTAAGTTAACATTTTGAGTCCAGTGGCCCTTCTTGATAGGAAAGACTCTGGACCAGAAACATTAACATTGCCTTCTCTCCACAAATGCTGCCAGACTTGCTGAGTTTCTCCAGCAATTTCTGATTTTATTACATCCCCGATGCCTGTCAACTGCTTCTATCCTTCCGCGTGCATGTGGATGAAATCCCCAATTGTCGACATCACAGGGTCCTCTTCTGCCTGGGCCTAAGCAGGTGCCTGGTCTCTGACAGACCCCTGAGTGCTGGGGCATGCACTTCCTCAGCCAGCTGCAGAGCTGGCACAGTGAACGGCATATGTGACAATGTGTGCTCCCACGAGCCCTGAACCTAATGTTACCATTTGCTGGTTTGTGGTGGTACGGGAGGCAGCCTTGTTGATGCTTCCCTTAAGGTTTCAATCTTCTCATGTTCAGAGGCCAAAGATCTGCTTTTGAGGATCTGTCCATTTTACCATAAGAGGAGAATGAAAGGACTGTGGATGCTGTAAACTAGAGACAAAAATAGAAACTACTGGAAAAGCTCAGCAGGTCTGGCATCATCCGTCAAGAGAAATCAGAGTTAACGTTTTGGTTCGAGTGGATCCTCCTCAGTTCTGAAACATTAACTCTGACTTCTTTCCACAGATGCTGCCAGGCCTGCTGAGCTTTTCCAGCAATTTATATTTTTGTTACCATGAAGGTGGTAGCCATGCTGGTAAGCAAAAGTAAGAGAAAGTACCAGTGGTTAGGAGCAGTAAAAATGAAGGAGACTGACTGTGGGGGTTAATTTGAGAATTGCTTTGGAAACTCCTTCAAATAACTCAACACAGCATGGGTTTAGCCAAAAACAAATATGATTCAGCCTATTGTCAGTTCCATGTGATCTAATGTTGACATTAGCTCTTTTTATACATTCACAGTTTAGATTTAGAGTACAGATATAATTCCAATGAGCACCAAGAGGCCATGTCATCTGCGTATGTTCATACAAATGTCCTTCCTTTCACAGGACATCTGCAAGAAGTTGCATTCCTCAAAATAATAGAATATTACAGCTAAAAGAAAGGGGCAAATTTGTACATTCCAAACATTGAGCACATTGAAATAATTTTGTTTAAAACAAAGCACAATTTTCATAAACCATAGAGCATTCGGCATACCAAGGATATTCCGGCTTTTTGAAGGAATCTTCCAATTAGCCCTACACCTTTGCACTTTCCCCAAGGCCCTGCAAATTTTTGTTGCTTTTCAGGTATGTATCTAATTTCCTTTTGAAAGTTACTTGGCACCTTTAACCACCCCTTCAGGCTGTACATTCCAGATCACAACTCGTAATGCATCAGAACATTTCCTCCCTGGTGCTTTTGTGAAATTTTTTGCTTAAATTTAAGATTTTGGCATTGAGCTATAACACTTGGGGATGTGGTTTTGTACCACCTCATGACTATAAGACAATGCTGAGCACTAAACTCACTCTAAACTCACATACACGCGACACGCGCGCGCTCACACACACGCAACACACGTGCACATTGACACACACATGCACACTGACACACGTGCACACACACACACACACACACACACACACACACACACAACATTAGCATTGAAAATAAAAATAAGTATTCAGGAACTCAATGGAGATAAGAATTCCAAAAGAAAGGGAAGAATTCTATAAATGAAGCCTTTCCAAATACTATATCCAGGCCAGGTTTTCACTCAAAGTGTTATCTATGTTTTCTTTCTCAGGGCTGCTATGTATTTCCAGCCTCTTCAGATTTTATTTCAGATTTACGGGATCTGTCTGCACAATATGTGCTGCTTTTAAATCTGTAACTCATTACTGCTGTCTCACGCGTATGGAATGCAGTTTTTGTTCCATCGACACCAGCCTGTATGGCGAGGCTAGAGACGCAGTTGAAGGAAGAGAAAGAAATAACACATATAGTGAGCGCTGCTCACTAGCTCAGAACGGTGCGGTAGCCTTCACAGCCAATGACGGCCGTTTGAAATGAAACTGCAAGGCTCCACAAATGGCAGAGTTATAATGACTGGATATTCTTATTAATGGCAATGGCTGTGCATATTCAGATCCCATGCAAGATTCCCAAATTTGCCCTTGTTTGAGACAAGACATGCCATGTCTTTATGCTCTCAGGTGAACTCGGATGAACTGGCTCTCCCTCTTTATTCAGCCATCCCCACTCCTCGCTTCAGTTTGGACACAACAAGATTAATTTAAAATCTGATGCTCTCCCTTGTTCCAGACCCAAATGAAACCATGTTTTAAAAAAGAGCCATTTTAACTAGGCCTTCTTCAATTAATAAAGAGTGATCCTTAGTAATTAGTAAACACAAGAAGACTTAGTTATACAATCCATGTATGTACTGATTAGAAAACAGGAGGAAAGTCCAAAAAGATAAAAGGTAAAAACAAGATATTTGTATCATTCTTTGAATTGTTCACGAAGAATGTATAGTTGACATTATGGTTTTTGTAGTGGAGGTTAATAGTTTGATGTTTATTATTGAATATTTGGTTTAACGATCCTTAGTTTCATAGGTTGGTTAAGATTCTGATTTTCTTTCTCCTTTCAACAATGATTGAATTCCAGCAATCAGCATGAGACAGTGCCTTTTGCAGCACTCAGACTGAGAGAGGATCTTTCTTTATCTGCAACACAGGAGTCACTATTGGTTAGAGGGTGGGTGTGTTGTTAGCTCTTTGACTATGACCTTCATAGTGTATTGAAACTCAAACTCAGGCTGGTAGTCAAAATAATCAGTCCCACAAACACAGTCCAGTTGAATTGAAACTGTTTCGGAGACAGGATGAACTGCAGTTGCTGGAGAATCTGAGATAACAAGGTGTGGAGCTGGATGAACACAGCAGGCCAAGCAGCATCAGAGGAGCAGGATCTGAAGAAGGGTCTAGGCCTGAAACATCAGCCTTCCTGCTCCTCTGATGCTGCTTGGCCTGCTGAATTGAAACTGACTTTTTAACTCCTGTCCAACTCCTATTCAAAATGCAAAACAGAAAATGTGCTTTACACTTTGGGATGTATTCCACAGGGGATGGTTTGCTTCTGATTAGGGATTCATCAGCTCCATGTTGTCTTTGTAGTCACAAGAAATCCTTGTTTTTTTTTGACTTGCCTTTTCCTCCTTTGAAAGGCTGTTGCTTGAGGTCTTTTAATATCAATAGGTGTGACATGCCACAACCTGTCTCTTTTTTGGCAGTGACTTAATTTACATCCGAAGCAAATTTTTGGCCAAATCAGCCCGTTTTTTAAAAAAAACAAACACATCTTTGAATTAAAAATTAAAAATGTCTGCAGCATTTCGAATGTTTTCACCTGGTGACTTTAACAAAAAGGGCATGTGTTCAGAATTTTATATGGGAAGAAACAATTACATTTTGTTTTCAGACAGCACTGTTTTCCTGCTAACATGCGTGTGGTATATTAATAAAAACAAAGTCAACATAAAAATTATTGTTTATTTTTAATTTCAAATTCCAAAAAAAATTGCAATACAATCCAAAAATTAAAATCGACTGCAAAGCACACCTGGCAAACACTGGCTAAATTATTCAGTTGAAATACAGAAGCACAGAAAATTGTAGTACAGATGGATCATGTTGGAATAATTCTCCAGCCTAATCTCACTTTTCGACTTACTCTCTAATTCTGATGTTCAAAGCACTTTGAGACTATATTCGAATATATTTCAAATGCAATTAAAGTATCTGCCTCAATTACTTTTTCAAATAGTGATTTTCAGAATCCACCATTCCCTGGATGAAAAGAAAATGCCCCTCAGCCGCCCTGTAATCCTTTTACTAATTTCATTGAATTTATTGGCCTCTTTCCTAACTTATTTGAACCCCTCATAATGTCACACGTTTCCACTAAATGCCTCCGCACTCTTTCTCTTTTCTAAAAGATGATAGTATAATGTAGGGTATGCAGGGTAGTTTGATCTTCGCAGTATCATAGGTCAGCACATCATGGGCCAAAGGGCCTGTACTGTGCTGCACTGTTCTATGTTCTATAAAATCTTTAATAGTTTCAAAAATGTCAAATCTTTGAATATTTTATGTTTTGCTATGATTAAGGTCCTATGTTAATTGACATTGTTAATGATTTTCTCTTGTCTCTCACTCTCTCTCTTTACATTTCATTGCTGTCACCTTCACCATACCCTCAAAGCAAGCCATCCTGGACTGGTCCTCACAAATTATCATCGTATCTTCAACATCCCTCTACTCTCCACATGGTAACCCTTTCTCAAACAATGCTTATCCTTCCCAGAGCTCTATGTTTGATTCCCTCCAAACTGGTTTCTATCCTGTCACATCACTGAAGCAGCTCTTTCCAAAGTGTCACTTACAAGATAAAGTGTCCATTGTCATATCTCTGAACTTCTCTGCAGCCACTGACACTTTGTCTTTATATGTTTATAGGATGTAATGTCCACTGGTAAGTCCAATATTTATTGCCCATCCCAAATTTCCCTGGAGAAGATAGTGGCTCTGAGCTGCCTTCTTGAACTAATGCGTCCTTGGGGAGTAGGGACACGCAATGCTGTTAGGGAGGGTGTTCCAGGATTTTAACTCGACAATATGAAGCAAATGAGATATAAATTCCAGTCTCAATAGTGTGAGCTTGGAAGAGAATGAGAAAGAGGAGGTGTGCCCATGCATCTGCTGCCCTCGATGTTCCAGTTAGAAGGGGTCATGAAGTTTCTGTTTGAGATGCTCTGATGAGTTCCTGCAGTGTATCTTGCCAACAGTACACACTACTACTGTTGTACATTGGTGGTGGAAGGCATTGAATGTTGAAGTTGGTGGATAAAGTGCTAATCAGGTGACTAGTTTGTTCTGGATGGTATTAAATTATTTGGATGTTATTGGAGCTAGGCTCATCTGGGCAAGTAGGCACGCTGCCCTTCTCCCACACTGGGTCCGACTTAAGCAACACATGAATTTTGAAATTATTATTTTTGTTTTCAAATCCTTCCTTTTTTTGCACAATGACTGAATCTCTCACATTTTCATCAGCACATTCAAATTTTCTCCTGTTTGATAACACCTCCACATACCATGCTATGCATGGATTCAAAATGTGGTTGGGCTTGTTACATAATAACTAAAACATTTCATCTGAACATAGTTAAGGAATTTTATGAGACCATGAGATGTAACAGCAGATATAAGCCATTCAGCCCACTGAGTTTGCTGTGTCATTCCTTGAGACCACAGCAGATCTGGTAACCCTCAACTCCACTTTCCTGCCTTATCCCTTTAATCCTTAATTCCTTTGCTGCATTAAAATCTTGTTTGCCTCAGCCTTAAATGCACTTAATGACCCAGCCTCGTGGTAAAGAATTCCATAGATTCAGTCTGGGAGAAGAACTTTGTCCCCAGCTTTGGCTTAAATGGATGACCCTTTATTTTGGGATTATACCCAGACTCACCCAAAAGAAGAAATAAAAACCTTACTGCCCTGTCAAACCACCGAGCAATTTTAAATGTTTGATGAGGTCTCTGGTTATTCATCTAGTCCCCAGTGATTACAAATATAATCTACTCATTCTCTCCTCATAGGAAAATCCCTGTATACCTGGGACAAACCTAATGACAGTAGGATATTCTCCGATGACAGTACCTCTTTCCTCAGATAAAGGGTCAAAAAACTGTTCAAAGTATTCTCGTAATAGAGCAACCATGCGTACTTTTAAATCTGAATGTAACCTGGCTACTAGGAGATTAGCTGAAAACCCTATCTGTTACTATCTTTTTGAGAACCTTGTTGCATGTTTGCTCTTCTACTTGTATGGAAACCCTATAGCCTACTCCCAGTAGTGTCAATGCCCTTCTTTTGTCCTTTGACTCTAGTCATTTGACCTTATTTGACCATCCTTCTAGCATATCATTCTTCACCAAAGCCCAGCAACTATGAATCAGGCAGATGACCACAGGAGAAGTGCCAGCTGACTGGAGAATAGCTAAAGTGCCTCCATTGCTCAAGAAGTGCAGCGGGGATAAGCTGGCTAATTTGGTGTCTCAGTGCACTGCACAGAAGGGATATCCACGCAGGATAGATTCAAGTATGACAAGTACCTGCCTGTTTGTCTGCAGTAAAGAACATCTCAGTATAGATGACGCGTCAACACGTTAACTATCGTAGCATGGCAAGGTCTGGATGCCGGTAGATGCTCAGAGAGAAAGTGTTAAGAAAGGAAATGGGCAGTTTCTGATTTTCAGCCTGATCCAATCCATGAGCTGGATGCCTGTCCTTCTATGCAAAGTGTCACAGCTGCAGTTTTTCAATGCTACTTTCTGGAGCACCCTGCAGTGCAAGTCTGTACGTCCTAAGTGGCCCAGATGTGTATCTGAAAGGAGGCATCATGGTCAGGAGGATGTTGGTAAATGCCAGATGCCAATGTTCATGGACTAAGAAAGTCCGTGACTGGTGCCCGTGGATCATGCCCTTAGCTTGTTTGGTCCGATACAACATGGGGCAAGTTGAAATTGCCAGGTGGTGCTCTGATTTCCATGTTGAGTTCTTTTTTGCTGTCTCCCTTATTTGGATCTTTTGGTAAGATAGGATGCTTAACGAGGCAAGTTGGGGCACTAACAAGGCATTTAACAAGCAATAACACCCCCCACCACCTCATTGGCAACCTGCCACTGCTTGGCCATAAACTCCTTTTACCACTCATCAAAAGTATAAAAGGGGAAGTTTACCTTTGGCCCAGGAGGTCTGGGTTCAACTTCCTCTTCTCCAAATGTGTGTAATAGCATCACTGAATGAGTTGATTAGAAAACATCAGAAATGTGCAGAAAGATGCTCCTGACAACTAAATGGGCCTTGCCACATTCCTGATCTGCGTGCACCACACATCTCTCCATAGCTCTTTCATTCAGAAATCTGTGAGGTTTCATCTATATTTCTGCTAATAAACATAAAAGATTGACAAGAATGTGGAACTCGCAACCACATGGGCATGGACAGTTTGGGCCAAACTTTTCTCTGCCAGGTATCTGTATAATCTTGCGAACCTTCAAATTGCTCCCTTATACTCTCTTCCTCAGAGATAATGGGAACTGCAGATGCTGGAGATTCCAAGATAATAAAATGTGAGGCTGGATGAACACAGCAGGCCAAGCAGCATCTCAGGAGCACAAAAGCTGACGTTTCGGGCCTAGACCCTTCATCAGAGAGGGGAATGGGGGGAGGGAACTGGAATAAATAGGGAGAGAGGGGGAGGCGGACCGAAGATGGAGAGCAAAGAAGATAGGTGGAGAGGGTGTAGGTGGGGAGGTAGGGAGGGGATAGGTCAGTCCAGGGAAGACGGACAGGTCAAGGAGGTGGGATGAGGTTAGTAGGTAGCTGGGGGTGCGGCTGGGAGTGGGAGGAAGGGATGGGTGAGAGGAAGAACCGGTTAGGGAGGCAGAGACAGGTTGGACTGGTTTTGGGATGCAGTGGGTGGGGGGGAAGAGCTGGGCTGGTTGTGTGGTGCAGTGGGGGGAGGGGATGAACTGGGCTGGTTTAGGGATGCGGTGGGGGAAGGGGAGATTTTGAAACTGGTGAAGTCCACATTGATACCATATGGCTGCAGGGTTCCCAGGCGGAATATGAGTTGCTGTTCCTGCAACCTTCGGGTGGCATCATTGTGGCAGTGCAGGAGGCCCATGATGGACATGTCATCAAGAGAATGGGAGGGGGAGTGGAAATGGTTTGCGACTGGGAGGTGCAGTTGTTTGTTGCGAACTGAGCGGAGGTGTTCTGCAAAGCGGTCCCCAAGCCTCCGCTTGGTTTCCCCAATGTAGAGAAAGCCGCACCGGGTACAGTGGATGCAGTATACCACATTGGCAGATGTGCAGGTGAACCTCTGCTTAATGTGGAATGTCATCTTGGGGCCTGGGATGGGGGTGAGGGAGGAGGTGTGGGGACAAGTGTAGCATTTCCTGCGGTTGCAGGGGAAGGTGCCGGGTGTGGTGGGGTTGGAGGGCAGTGTGGAGCGAACAAGGGAGTCACGGAGAGAGTGGTCTCTCCGGAAAGCAGACAGGGGTGGGGATGGAAAAATGTCTTGGGTGGTGGGGTCGGATTGTAAATGGCGGAAGTGTCGGAGGATAATGCGTTGTATCCGGAGGTTGGTAGGGTGGTGTGTGAGAACGAGGGGGATCCTCTTGGGGCGGTTGTGGCGGGGGCGGGGTGTGAGGGATGTGTCGCGGGAAATGCGGGAGACACGGTCAAGGGCGTTCTCAATCACCGTGGGGGGGAAGTTGCGGTCCTTAAAGAGCTTGGACATCTGGGATGTGCGGGAGTGGAATGTCTTATCGTTGGAGCAGATGCGGCGGAGGCGGAGGAATTGGGAATAGGGGATGGAATTTTTGCAGGAGGGTGGGTGGGAGGAGGTGTATTCTAGGTAGCTGTGGGAGTCGGTGGGCTTGAAATGGACATCAGTTACAAGCTGGTTGCCTGAGATGGAGACTGAGAGGTCCAGGAAGGTGAGGGATGTGCTGGAGATGGTCCAGGTGAACTGAAGGTTGGGGTGGAAGGTGTTGGTGAAGTGGATGAACTGTTCGAGCTCCTCTGGGGAGCAAGAGGCGGCGCCGATACAGTCATCAATGTACCGGAGGAAGAGGTGGGGTTTGGGGCCTGTGTAGGTGCGGAAGATGGACTGTTCCACGTAACCTACAAAGAGGCAGGCATAGCTGGGGCCCATGCGGGTGCCCATGGCCACCCCCTTAGTCTGTAGGAAGTGGGAGGAGTCAAAAGAGAAGTTGTTGAGTGTGAGGACGAGTTCCGCTAGGCGGATGAGAGTGTCGGTGGAGGGGGCCTGGTCGGGCCTGCGGGACAGGAAGAAGCGGAGGGCCTTGAGGCCATCTCCATGCGGAATGCAGGTGTACAGGGACTGGACGTCCATGGTGAATATGAGGTGTTGGGGGCCAGGGAATTGGAAGTCCTGGAGGAGGTGGAGGGCGTGGGTGGTGTCACGGACATAGGTGGGGAGTTCCTGGACCAAAGGGGAGAAAATGGAGTCCAGATAGGTGGAGATGAGTTCGGTGGGGCAGGAGCAGGCTGAGACGATGGGTCGACCAGGGCAGGCAGGTTTGTGGATTTTGGGAAGGAGATAGAAACGGGCCGTGCGGGGTTGGGGAACAATGAGGTTGGAGGCTGTGGGTGGGAGGTCCCCTGAGGTGATGAGGTCATGAATGGTGTTGGAGATGATGGTTTGGTGCTCGGGTGTGGGGTCATGATCGAGGAGGCGGTAGGAGGTGGTGTCGGAGAGTTGGCGTCTGGCCTCGGCGATGTAGAGGTCAGTACGCCATACTACCACTGCGCCACCCTTGTCTGCGGGTTTGATGGTGAGGTTGGGGTTGGAGCGGAGGGAGCGGAGGGCTGCCCGTTCTGCGGGGGAGAGGTTGGAGTGGGTGAGAGGGGTGGAGAGGTTGAGGCGGTTAATGTCTCGACGGCAGTTGGAGATGAAGAGGTCGAGGGAGGGTAGGAGGCCTGGGGGTGGTGTCCAGGAGGAGGACTTGTGTTGGAAGCGGGTGAAGGGGTCAGTGGAAGGAGGGTTGGGTTCCCGGTTGAAGAAGTAGGCATGCAGGCGAAGACGGCGGAAAAACTGCTCTATGTCCGACCGTGACTGGTATTCGTTGATGTGTGGTTGTAGGGGGACAAAGGTGAGCCCCTTGCTCAGGACTGACCGTTCGTCCTCAGTCAGTGGGAGGTCTGGGGGGATGCTGAAGATTCGGCAGGGCTCAGGGTGGCTTTTGTGCTCCTGAGATGCTGCTTGGCCTGCTGTGTTCATCCAGCCTCACATTTTATTACTCTCTTCCTCAGCACTGGTTTAGTGGTAATCTCAAGCTTCAGGCTAATGCCTTGGACAAGAGATTCATGTCCCACTATGAACTGCTGGTAGAATGTAAATTTAGCTAATTTGTAAATCTGGAATTAGAGGAAGTGATGGCTCAGTAGTATCATCAATGGATGACTCTTAATCGAGAAATATCCTGGCAATGTTCTGGGGACCTCGGTTCAAATCCCACCATGGTAGAACTTGACTTCAATGTAAATCTGGAATTAAGAGTCCAATGGCAACCATGGATCCATTGACAATTGTTAGATAAATCCATGTTTGGGAGAAGAAGCTGCCATCCTTATCTGCTCTGGCCTACATGTGATTCCAGACCCACAGCAATGTGATTGGTTCTTAACTGTCCTCTGGAAAATTTGGGATAGAAATTTAGTAGTTCTGACGAAGGGTTCTGCCCCAAAATGTTGACTCTCCTGCTCCTCTGATGCAGTCCAGCCTGCTGTGTTCCTCCAGCTCCACACTGTGTTGACTAATGGTATTTTGAACCTCTTTGATTCATTGTCCTCAGCAAGTTTGCGCAAGGAATCTCCTTGTCATTCTCTACTCCAATTTTAATTTGGGCATTCCTGGCAAAGAAATCAATTTTAGCAAAGTTCTTCTTTGGGTATTCTGCACACTAAAGACAGCAGTTTATATACAAATTAGTGTTGAACTTTTGCATGTGTTGTTCTCAGGATCAACGTTTATGAAGAAAGTTCGGACAAGATATGCATCTATTGAACACAATATTTTCATTTCAGTGTTGTTTGCCCACAAAGAAGACTAAAGACTACAACATAGACCAGATGGTTTCCAGCACAGCAAGCCTTTGCCAACTAATAATAAAGTTTTTTCTTCTGATTCATTTCAGTGCTTGTGATATGCCACAGCTGGAGAACATGCTGCAGATGTTTATAACAAGCCAAAAGCCAAAAAAGAGAATGGTTATTGTTGCAATGTTTAGTAGACAAAAGATATGTAATTAAAATGTAATCTTACAATAAACCAGAAGCTTGCTGAGCATGTAAAACAAAAAAAAGTACTTCAGGTGCTAACTTAGCTAAATCTAATCAATCATTAGCATCTAAGTTTCACCAACTTTGTGGCTTTGCATCTATCTGAATGCTGGAAGTGGTTTCTGTTTGGGCTTTCAGATGGGCCAGTCTCTTTGTAGCTGAGGAAGTTGCCAACCCAGTTCTGCAGATTTATTTTAGGGATAACAAGGTGTGGAGCTGGATGAACACAGCAGGCCAAGCAGCATCTTAGGAGCAGAAAAGCTGACTTTTCTGGCCTAGACCTCTCACCCAATTTATTTTGGCAGTTTGCAGAATGTTTTACAAATGGAAAGACAGAACTTCCTAATTCATCGTCAAAGTGTCTCCATCAGCCTGCAGCCAAATCATTACCTTTGACATACAAGGTCAGAAGTCACACGACACCAGGTTAGACTCATTTGAAAACTCCCAAGGTCACCAGCACGTGGAGGGTTGCTAGAGACTAGGCACCTGCTCAGGCCCAGGCAGTGGAGGACCTATGGTGTCAACAACTAGGGACTTCGTCCCATGCACAGGGAGGAGCAAGAACTGTCGACATGCATCTGAAACATAATAACAGAAGGTGTAGCAGTGAAGCTAGTCTGACTGGATGGGTTGAGAGTCAGGCCCAGCAACCTCAGGGTCTCTGCTGGAGAGGTTTACACACCTGCATGCCATTACTCTAGCCAATTGACCTCAGGGCTGCTGACATGGCAACTGGAGCAGTGATTTTGGACAGAAATCCATGCGTTTGTTCCTCACAAGGCTAGGAGCAGCCACCAGGAGATGAAGCCACAAAAACAGCTTCTGCAGAAATCTCCTCTCAGGGCATCTCCACCTTGCTTGCCTCTCTCTGGCTGTTGGAAGTTCAAGTTGAAGAAGGTCTCATTGCCTCTGGCAAGAAAACTCTTAGTATGTCAGATAGGTCCCGTGGGGGTTACCTGACTAAACCTCCAAGGCCAGTGGTCTGCACTGTTGAGCAGGCTCCCTACAACTCAGTTGTAGAATCATGGATGACAGTTGGACGTAACAAGAGGGAGAAGAATAAAATAAATCACAGAAGTGACACATCATTTGGTACCTTTCTATAAATGTCACTGGTTTGATCTTCCATCGGGTTGGTTGTCTTTCTCTGTAGCCCGAATGTAGCTGTTCCAGTATGGTGCCCAACTTCATCCCCTCACAGGGCGCCCCATAGATCAATGTCTGCTGAGAGTTTGTTGCAGCATGTGGAAATAAGAGGAACAAGGTATATACAGGCCATTGGGTCCTGTAAATGACATTGTTCCTCCTCTTCCAACATTCCTGGTCTTTTCCTGGCCTCTGTGTCCTGAAATGATGTGAGTGAGGTGGTCAGCAATGTTTGGGGCAGGCACACGGGCCGGAATAGGTGCAGGGAGTGATTTGGGGCAATCCAGCAGGATGGCCAAGGATTAGGGAAGCCCCGCAGCTCTGTGTTTGTCCAGCACTCAGAACTGTGTGTCCTGCAGCCATCTCACTCACAGACCGAGTCACTTACCCCACCCTCTCTGGATGTGGTAATGGCCATTTTCACCCCCATTGCACACTTTTCATTCCCAGCACAACAGAAGGTAATAGTGTCTACCACTCAGCCAGTAGCTTTCAGTCTCTGCTCCAATGATACCCCACATCCAGATAGCCTTCCTGATCGCCCATGTACCCTATAGACTTTACACTTCCCTAGATCCCCATCCAACTTGCTCACCATGCACACCCACCCACCCCTCCCCGCTCCCCGCTCCACTCCTAGGCCCTGGCACATGAGGTGATCATGTCAGTTGTGAATATCTATTTTTGCCCCTCCTTGAAGTTAGAATGCTTCTGACCATGGATGACAACCCCTCTCATATTAACCCCTCCCATCCAGGTATCACGTTAACACTCCACTGCAGATACTGTTGCCCTCCCTTCACAATTATCATCCCTGCTTTCCTCCCTCAGTCCATAGCCTGAAATCCCGACAAATGGGGTGGTGGGTCTTTCCCCATGGAAACAAACCCCTTTATACTACTCCCCCCCATGTCCCCACCCCGTCCTTGCTCCTTTCCTCTTTGTTTCTGTGCTTAAACCCAAAAGAAGCACTTTGAGCTACCTAACTGGGTAACCTGGATGAGAAATTCCCAGATCCCTGGCTGACAGCTGTTTAACTCAACTAACATAATAGTCCTACTCCTGGGCTAACTGTGAACTACTCCTTGGATCACAGAGACTTGAACCCCCTGACTAAGAGCACCCAGGCCAGATGCCTGACCCTAGCCAATCCCCTGGGCTGGTATTGGAGCCTTCCGTTGACTGTGTCAGGAGCCCCAGCTTACTGGTCACTCCATGGGCACAGGTGCGAACTACCACCTTTAGACTTTGAGTCATGTATGTTTGCTTGTTGCTCATACTGTGTGCTTGTCACCTAAGCTGCAGGCACATGGTTTGAGATTGATGGAGCACGGTGCCATACAGCCAAATGAATGCCCCTTAGTTGAGCACTGTTGACCAGCAAGCTGAGCTCCCTGTTTGCGTGACTGCATTAATTGGCACAGCAAAGCATGGGAATGCACGGGTGTTTCAAGCACGCAGGTAGGTGCTAACTTAGCAATTGGCAAGAGAGCAAGCGAGCAGCCCTAAGATTCAGCCACGTCCAATCTCCGAGCTGGGTGCCTGTCCCTGTGCACAAATTATCTCTGTGGCAGCATTTCGATGCTTGTTGCTAGTACACAGGTCTGTCCTTTCTGAGAGGGCTACGGGTAGATCTGAGAGGTACCTGGATGGTTGTGAGGGATTGACCAGATGTTAATTTCCATGGATGAGGGGTGTGCATGGCTGGAGCCAATGAAATGATTGTGCAGCCTGGTGACTTCTCACAGCGAAAGGAGAGCTGAAGTTTCCAGGTATCTGTTCTGACTTCCACGTTGAGCACATTGTGGAGATAGAAAGCTAAGTATCAGTGAGACATGCTGAATTGTTATAAAGCATTTAATGTAGAAACATTTGAACTAGAAACAGGAATAGGCCATTTGGAGTATTTCCTGTGCTTCTTTGCCATTGTTTAATGATGCGTAGAGTTTGTTGTGTTTGTCAACTGGGTTAATGATCTTTATAAAAATTTCCTTTACAGTAAATTGGATTAAATTGCCAGTGGTAGCTTCATTGTGGACAGGCTTAGTTATGTTAGTAATGGATTTATGAGGCATGGGATTCATTTTGCATTTAATGTACACAGTCTGATTTATGTTGATAAAAAGGTTATAATATTCTCTGTTACTTATTACTAAATGAAGACACGTTGACAACAGAGCCATTCGGTTCTGTACACCTCTATTGCTTCACTGAGACAAAGAAGGTTGTGTTTACTCTTCACTATCTCCCAAGCCTCTAATTTTATAAAGTTAGTTCCTTCCTTTATTAGATAATACTTTTTTTTCTGATGTCATGCCAAATGAAAAACAATTCTACTATTGAAGGAGCAATTGCCATCGCATCTTCTTTTGTCGTTAATAATCTGTTTTTTTTGCCTCTGTCTTTCATTCTTTTCAATCCTTGTCTGTTTAGAGTTTCCCTCTTTGCCTTTCCATGCAAAGAAAGCCTTGATGCAGCTCGTTTTATCCTGTTCCAGGTTCTTGCTCAGCAAATAGTGCCTATTTAACAACCATTCGCCCCTGCCTGTGCCTCACTAACTTGCGCTCTGTGCCAACCATGTTCACCCCTATGTGTGCCTCTGTAATGTCCTGGTGCCAATCCCTTGCATTTTCTCTGCAAGGACTTCACCAACCCTCTTTCAGTACTGCACTTGTCCCATTTATGCCTATCCATCCCTACTTGCCCTCTTTCAGTACTGCACTTGTCCCATTTATGCCTATCCATCCCTACTTGCCCTCTTTCAGTACTGCACTTGTCCCATTTATGCCTATCCATCCCTACTTGCCCTCTTTCAGTACTGCACTTGTCCCATTTATGCCTATCCATCCCTACTTGCCCTCTTTCAGTACTGCACTTGTCCCATTTATGCCTATCCATCCCTACTTGCCCTCTTTCAGTACTGCATTTGTCCCATTTATGCCTATCCATCCCTACTTGCCCTCTTTCTCAATGACAACCTTCTTTACAAACACACTCTCAGGCATTGTCTCAATAGCTCAATATTGATGTTCACTACTTCCACACCATGTCTCAGGAACCTCTTTTAAGGTAAATGAATGCAGCTGGCTGGATGTATCACTGTGAACTGGCTGTATCCCTATCACTCATGATATGAGCTTCAAATAACTTCCTTTCTCATCAATGTCTATCAGGCACTGAGTGTACCTCATGAACCTTCCCCTCTGACCAACTGTTATTACCACTTCATCAGCACTCCATCCTCCACATCATACTCACTCCCTTCTCTACTGATGCACCATGGCCCCACTGCATACAGGGGTCCTGAGGAAGGGACACCAGACCTGAAATGCTAACTCTGAATTTTTTTTCACAGATGTTGCCAGACCTGCTGAGCTTTTCCTGCATCCTCTGTTTTGTACAATGTACAAGACGCATTTAAAAAAACACCAAGGTCATTTTGGCGGCCCCCTCCTCATTCTGCAACCCTTGCCATTTGTAATGATGGATGAAGGAGGCACATAGGATCATCATTGGAGGATCCACTCCAGACTGCTCGTCATCCTGACTTGGGGAACTTCATCACTGTTCCTGCATTGTCACGGGGTCAAAATCCTGGAACTTTTATCCATGTAGCACGCTGGGTGTAGCTCCAGCACATGGGCTGTGGTGTTTTCAGAAGGTGGCTGCCCACTGCCAACTCAAACACAAGTCAGCAATAAGTGGCCATACAAAATGAAAGAATAAAAAAGCCTGATGGCAACTGTCACACCAAATGCTGCCATCTTTAAACTTTGCAATGTGCTTCAGCAGATATGTCTTTCACCATTTCCCCTGTATTGTGCTTTGCTAATGATCAGTACATTAAACTGCGTGCATATTCCTGCTGGCAAATCACCTGTCTATCTGGTTCTTCAGGGACAGAGGGGTGTGATTTGGTAGGAGGTGGGCTGCCATATTTGGAATCGATACTTCCCCTAATCAACCTGTTCAGAGATGATATGACACGCTTCTGGAGCAGGTAGGACTTGAATCCTAGCCTCCTGGCTCAGAGTTGGAGCACCATTGTAACACAAGAACTGGGCTTAGTACAAGGGCCAAGTTGGTTACAAAACAACACGGACATGATGGGTTGAATAGCCTTATTTGATGGTGGAAGGGTGTCTCTTTGTTTTGCAGCTGTGAAATTGGTCAAATACATTGAAGATTTTGCCACCCAACATGTCGAACTTGCCTCTGATACTGAACTTGTCCCTTTGCCTCCATTGCTAATTTTAATATACCCCAGTGAATGTCGTACTAAACATACCACTTCTAATTCTGGTTCAGTATTTTCTTCTTGCAACACAGGAGACAAATGTAATGGTTCGAGAGTCATCATAAAAATATGTGAAAGGGTTTGTCTGCTATACATCCAGCAGTAATTGGCGTAGGTTATGATCCTGCTAACAGTCATGCTCAATATGAAAAGGTTTGGCGGGGTTTTAATAACTACTTCTGCAGAACAATGCATTTTCAGTCTATTATGGAAAGAGGAGAGGATACGGTGAAGACTTTGAACAAAGAGAGCCTCTGTTGATAAAACTAGTTTCTTGGAAGATGGAGAAAACTTTCCAAGTAAACAAGTCAGTAGAGACCTGAGTGACAAGATGGAACATGAGCCATTATTGAAGGACAAGTGTGATCTTAACTCAGTGCCTTAAGAGCATGCCAAATTATCTTTCTGGAGACAAGAGCACACCATCATGATCAATGGAGCTGCGGCCAGTTAAAAACTCACATTTCAACAGTGGAAAGTCACGCTTCCCTTCCTTGTTTCCGCTTTCGTTAAATCAACTAACAGCCTGATGACAGCTGAAGGGGAAAAAAATAACCTCTCAGGTCTTGGACAGAGCCTACGTGAACTTGAAACAAATCCAGTCACAAAGAGAAACTTCACAAGGGACTCTGAGGAAGTATCAGCTCAGCTCAGTTTGTAGCTTTGAGGTCAGCAGGTCATGGCTTTGAGCTGAATATAAATCAGCTTGCACAGCACTCCAGTGCGATAGTGCGACCGAGGAGCTGCCCTGAGACTCAAGTTGCTGCTATTTGCTGGAGGCCGCCCTACAAGAAAGATTTCGAACCACAGAAACCCTACAGTGGGGAAGGAAGCCATTTGGCCCATCGTGTCTACACCAATTCTCAAAGGAACATCCCACCCAAACACAGCCCCGCCAACTCAATGCTGTAACCCCACATTTATTATGGCTAATCCATCTAGCCTACACATCCCTGACCACTACCGACAATTCAGCAACCAACAGGCACATCTTTGGGCTGTGGGAGGAAACTGGAGCATTTGGAGAAAACCCACACAGACATGGGGAGCACATGCAAATGCCACACAGATGGGCACCCAGCCCCTGGTGCTATAAGACAACACTGCCAAGCACTGAGCCACTGTGCCACCTTGCATTTACGTAGCACCATTCTTGATCTCAGGAGATTCCAGAGCATTTCCCAAACAATGGAGCATGATTGAAGGGTAGCCACAGTCTGAAAGGTGGTATATCTGATAATGCAACACTGAATTATCTGCTTGCATTGTGCTTTCAAATGTTGAGTTGCTGTTTCTCACAATTGGCCCAAATGATGATGAAACTTGTCTTGATTCTTACAACAATAACAAGAACTTATATTTACATTGCACTTGTAATGTAGTAGAAGATGCCAAGGCATTATAAGACAACATCTGAGATTGAACCTCAGTTAGGAAATACATGAGATCATGGCTGAAAGCCTAGAATATGAGATAAAGAGATGAGGAGGTATTAGGAGGCAATTCAGGAATTATTAACGGAGGAAATTGAAAGCTTTCTCCCCAGTGGTCGGTATTATGACCAGCTGAAGAGGAGTAAATCAACTGCCCTCATTTTAACTCCCTCAATCAGCCGCAGCAAAGATTTTTAAATAATTGTAACAAGGTGCTATTATCACACATCAATTAAAATATAATTTGCTAAATCAAAAGCTAGGAGTCACATTTAGGTTTCATTGAATGCAAGAAAAAGGGATTTAATTGCTTACTAACTTCTCCTCCCCTAAATAAATGCTTGGTATCAAATACAGGCACAAACACAGAAATAAATTTTAAAAAAGCACAAGTAGAAGATCAGGAAAATAGGATTTTAACAGTCATTACAGTTCATGAGGTGTCAGATTTAAGGCCATAGTTGTTTTAAGTTGATAACTGGTACCATTTGCAGCAGTGAAATTTGGAGACATCTTTGAGTTCTTGGTGAATCATTTCAGCAACTTGCTTTTCTCTGGACACTGTCTTCCGAGTGGCAAAGTGAGACAAATCCATTTTTCCTCCCTCTTTCCGTCTCTCTCTCTCTCTCTTGCTCTCTCTCTCTCTGCCCGAAGAACATTTGATTGAAATACAGTTGATTTGCTTATTTCAGTGTTTGGCTTCATCGTTTCTTGGCTAATCTGCAGGAGTGTCTTTTATTCCATTTTGGAGATTTCGAGAAAATGTATATGTCAAACTGATGGTACAGATGTGAGTGACCGTCAGTTTCAGTTCAGATGGATCTCATTATTTTCATGGCCATGGCTCAACCTATGCTCAGGTTATCGTTGCCACCATTGTAACTCAGTGAATTTTCCCTTGATAAAACCACTTTAGCCCATGAAAGGCCCCAGTTACTAAAATCAGGTGTCTAAAATCAAGACGAAATTTAATGGTCAATTTTTATCACGATCATAAAATGCAGCAATGGGGTGTTCAGCAGATCAAATTACACAAGCACAAATATTTTTGATGGTTGTGAACTTAAGAAGGTAGGAAAAGACCAGATCATCAAAGAATTTGAAAACATGAATGAAAATGTTAAACTTGAGTCGCTGTTTAATTGGATGTCAGCATATGTCACCAAACATAGAGGCAGTGGATGGATAGCATTTAATATGGGTCAGCACTCAGGAAGCAGAATTTTGGATGACTTCCAATATACAGCGGGCAAAATGTGGGACACTACCAGAAGTAGAATCATAGAGTCCCCACATTGTGAAAGCAGGCCATCCAGTCCGTCGAATCCACTCTGGCTCATTGAAGAGGATCCCACCCCATGACCTTGCATTTCCCACAGCTACATGGCCTGCACATCCCTTAACACCATGGGCAATTTAGCATGGCCAATGCACTTCTCTGGATTGTGGGAGGCATTCAGAACATACCGGGCAAACTGAATAGAAACACGGAGAATGTGCAACTTCTGCACAGGTCGTCACCTGCGGGCAGAATTCAACCCAGGGCCTTGGCACTGTTAGGCAGCAATGCTAAGTGCTCAGCCTTTTTTGCCACCCTGTACTGTAGATGTATATTAGAACAGCCAAGCTCAGAGGTTTTGGAGCTGAGGCAAGTTTGGTAATAGTGATGGCATAACTAGAAATTGTCAGACTTACTGGTTTGAAGACATATGGATGAGACCTCTTCTTGTGCAATACCAAAGTTGCAAATTGTCTGGTTTAACTTCTGACAGCTTTTAGAGAGAGGAATGCAGTTAGCTGCAAGAGTGGAGTTTGGAATAGGATCTGAAAGAATATTGCTTCAGCCTTTCTAATGTTTAAGCGGATGCAGTTTCTGCTCATCCAGTACTGAAGTCTAACAAGGTGTAGGAGCCTCTATTAAAAAGGGATTACAAAAACAAAACTAACCAGGGACATCAAAATCAATAAGAAGATATTTTGTGTTTGCATAAAGAGGAAGTAGTGGGTCAAGAGCAATGTTGGCCAACTGAAGAATGAAAGTGAAGATATTGTCAATGACTATGGGGAAATGGCTACAATGTTGAATAAAATTTGCCTCAGTATTTACAGCAGAAAAGGAGAATTGCTTTGCCAGAAGTCTCAAGGAAATTAATGGTCGATGAGGAACATGGACAGAAAAAAATTAACAAATAAAACATCATTAATGAGAGAAATTAATGGAATTAAACAGTGACAAATCCCCAAGAACTGACAGTTTTCACCTGAGTGTTAAATGAAGTAGGAGTGCACATTGTAGACGCCCTGACTTAATCTTTCACATTTCCCTAAATACAGAATTCATCCCTATGGATTGGAAGATGACGTCACTCTGCCTTTTAAGAAGGGCAAAAGAGAAAAGCCGGGGAATTACAGACCAGTTATCCTAACATCTGTTGGAGGGGAAATGTAGGAGCTTATAATTAGGGATAGTATAACTAAACATCTTGAAAATTTTCAGTTGATAGGGAGAGTCAGGATGAATTTGTGAGAGGTAGATCATGTCTGACAAACCTCATTCAATTTTTTTGATGAGGTGACTAAAGTAGTGGATAGGGGAAAGTCAATGGATGGACATGGATCGGAGAATCATCATAGAATTCCTATCCTGCAGATAGAGGCCAAACAGCCCATCAAGTCTGCACCAACCCTCCAAAGAATCATCCCACTCAAAACCCAGGACACACCTTATCTCTGTAATCATACATTTTCCATGGCTAATTCGCCTTGCCTACACATTCCTAGGCATTAATATGATAAGGTTGAAACTAAAACAGAAGTTGTTGGAAAAGCTCAGCAGGTCTGGCAGCACCTGTGAAGAAAAAATCAGAGTTAACGTTTTGGGTCCAGTGACCCTTCCTCAGAATTGATAGTGGCTGGGAAAATGTCAGTTTGTGTGTAGGAAATAGGGAGGTGGGTGGGGTAGGGAGTAAACAATAGGATAGAGCGCAAAGAGAGAGAAGAACAGTTGGACAGACAAAGGAGTTGAGAACGATCTGGCCAGGAGGGTGAATAATTGCTAATGGGGACTGTTAGTGACTAACAACAGGGGGTGTTGAATGGCAGACTGTGTGATAACAAGGCCTGGTGTGTGGAGTAGAGGGTGAGGACATGGGAGAGTTTGGGCTCTAAAATTATTGAACTCAATATTGAGCCCAAAGGGCTGCAGGGTTCCCAAGCGGAAAATGAGGTGTTGTTCCTCCAGTTTGTGTTGAGGTTCACTGGAACACTGCAGAAAGCTGGAGACAGATATGTTGGGCAGGGAACAGGGTGGTGCATTAAAGTGGCTGGTAGTTCAGAGTCTTTTTTGCGAGCAGATATTCTGCAAAGTGGTTACCCTGTTAACGCTTTGTTTCCCCAAAGTAGAGGAGACCACATTGTGAGCAGAAAATGCAGTAGACTAGATTCTGGGAAATGCTACCAGTTGCCTGCCGCTTTAACACAACACCCTGCTCCCTGGCCAACATCTCTGTCTCTGGCTCATTGCAGTGTTCTGGTGAAACCCAATGCAAACTGGAGGAACAACACCTTATTTTCCGCTTGCGGACCATGCAACCCTCCAGACTCAGTATCGAGTTTGTTAATTTTAAGGACTAAACTCTGCCATGTCCTAGACCCTACCCCACACACCAGACCTTGTTACCACATAGCCTGCCATTACGCACCTCCTGTTGTCAGTCACTAACAGTCCCCATGAACAGCCTATTCACCTTCCTAGCCCGATCGTCATCAACTCCTTTGTCTGTCCAACTGCTGTTCTCCCTCTTTAGGTTCTATCTTGTTGTTTACTGCCTACCCCACCCCTTCCATATTTTCTGCATATAAACTGACATTTCCCCAGCGACCATCAGTTCTGAGGAAGGGTCACTGGACCCGAAACGTTAACTCTGATTTTCTTCTTCACGGATGCTGCCAGATCTGCTGAGCTTTTCCAACAACTTCTGTTTGTGTTCCTGATTTACAGCATCTGCAGTTCTTTTGGTTTTTATACTTGAGAAGAATTTGCCACATAACAATAAGTAGTTATTTCCATAAATTATGTTTGAGTTTCAACTATCACAGGCAAATTTAGATCAATGGAACAACAACATGTATTCAAATGATACCCATTTTTACATCATTTATTATATCAGTACCATTTGGAAATGCTTTAGAGCCAAGTATGTGGGGATGTTCATCCAATATTGTGGTTGTGGAGTGCAGTAAACAGAGTTCCACAGGACAATGACTGCAGCACCACGTTTTACACTTTTCATCTTACATGACAGTCTTACATTTGATGAAACTATTTAAATCTTGCACTCTTGATTAAAGGATAGTGAATGGGTACAGGACAGTACAGAGTTGATCTAAGGAGGCTAAGAGGGGATTTAATAGAGACATACAAGATGATCAGAGGATTAGATAGGGTGGACAGTGAGTCTTTTTCCGAGGACGATGACTTCAGCTTGTACAAGGGGGCATAGCTACAAATTGAGGGATGATAGATTTAACACAGATGTCAGAGGCAGGTTCTTTACTCAGAGAGTGGTAAGGGCATGGAGCGCCCTACCTGCCAATGTAGTTAACTCAGCCACATTAGGGGCATTTAAACAGTCCTTGGATAAGCATATGGATGATGACAGGATAGTGTAGGGGGAGGGGCTTAGATTAGTTCACAGGTCGACGCAACATCGAGGGCCAAAGGGCCTGTTCTGCGCTGTATTGTTCTATGTTCTATGTTCTTCCATTGTGTCAATTTGAAATTCCAACTGGGACCTGAAGGAAAAAAGAGAATATGTGGCACTGTACTTGGACAGATATGAAAAGTCCCTCTGGTGTCCCAGCACTATTTACCGCTCAACCGACATCACTAGAGGAGATTATATGGTCACTGCCACCTTGCTGCATTTTGGGGGATTGATGTGCACAAATTGGCAGTCATGTCTATTATGTTATGGCATTGACAACACTTGTCTGTTTCAGAGTGTGCCTTCCTCCAAAGGACATTTCAATGAGGGGAAATTCTGTTTGAGTACATCAGTGGCAGAAAGCTTGGTTTGTCTTTGTAACCATGAAGAGTGCAGTGGTACTGTTGGGCATTGAGAAGGCCAGCAATTGTTAGGATTCTGACTCTGTGCAATAGGGAATTAGACACAGCATTACTTCATTCTCCCTCTTAATGTCACTTGCACCAGTAAATGACCCTCGAAGGGACACTCCAATCCCGTTCCTAAACTGCTCCTCCACCAAGGGCAGAAATCCCCTCAATCTTGTTAATTAAGATCCTTTGCTCTGCTATTCTGCACATGTAACCTCAAAGAGACAGGCATCCAAAATTGTGGGAGCAGTACGTTTAAAACATTGCCAACAAATATTAGGGTGTGGTGATGAGGTTTGGTGGCTTGTAATGTTTCTGCCCACATCTCATTGACACATCTTGGAGGAGTGTAGATAAAATTGAGTGGCGCTGCTTGTCACTGAGGTTGGCAAACAATGTGCTGAGCCTGTCAAGACCTCTGCCTGACACTTCTTCCCGCTGAGCTCAATATTAAAGAAACCATCGCACAGGAGGCTTTAAAATGTTGCCAGGCAGTTGCTGGATCATTTAGGAAATTTCTAACACTAATTCTCATTCCTCCCCAACAGCCACCCGTGCCAAGCACAAATTCCAGGTGTCCAAGTGTGCAAAAGTAATTTGTTATTTTTTTTAATCAAATACTTTTCTTTCTGAATCGCTCACCAGAACAGGGCATGCCAGTTCAAGGCACTTGAGCACATAATCTGCGCTCCCAGTGCAGTAATATGAGAATGTTGCACTTTTGGAGATGCCATCTTTCAGAAGAACTGTTAAAACCGACAACCCATTTCCTCTCTTAGACACTGTAAAAGTGCCTATATGGCACTGCAGTAAAGACAAACATGGGATTATGGGAATTAACCCTAACCCTCAACCAATGTCACTGGAGTAGATCATACAACCCTCATTCCTCAAGCTTACACATCAACAGATAATACCAATGTGCCATCATCTTGTCTACTTAATGCCTGTAAAGTTGAGAGAACATTCCCCCCCCCCCCCCAGTTAACAGTGCTTCAGCAATCAAAACAGCTGTTGATGAGAATATCACATGGCTTTTTTGTTCACTACTGATGGTAAACACTGATATTCTGCAGTTACAGGCAACCCGGCTGACATTCACAATAGAGAAGGCAAAAGGACAGAGTGTTGTGCGATATTACCTTGCCTTCATATTGCCTTGGGATTTCTAAAATACCCATCCAACCATATCATCCGCAGACAAGATCTCTTCAGCTTGACTGTGCTATTGTCACACTGGAGGATCCCCACTTCAAGTGAGGTAACACATTCACTTTGATGATCAGTATCCTCTGGGAGATGGTTTTGGGAGTGATCTGATTGCAATTACTAAAGAGGGAGAAACAGCCTTTAAAGCACTTGTTGAATCAAGGCAGCAACTTGCCAGGATTTACTTGCACTTAACTTATTGACCAACAGATGTCAGTTTAAGACCGTGTTAAGCTTTTTACCATTCTGCTCATTTTGAACAAGTCCTGTTCGTGACATTCATCAACAAGGATTAAAAATGGCAAAAACAGACTCAAATCCTGGACTGGACTTTGAAAGTAGGGGAAAGGAGTGGCAGAGGGAAAAGTCTCATTCTGACTTTAATAAAAAGACATATCAGTACCGACAGATACAAGGGTATCACTGTACAGAAAACTTTGAACATTGACACTAACGACTCTGAGACAGCCGCTGGTGAATATGATTGGGTATTTGAAGAGCAGAATGGAAATGAAAAATCCCACTGGATGGGAAGAGGGCCCAGAGAAAACAGAGGCCAGCAAATCATGCAGCGTGTCAGCCTTATCCCTCTGCAGTGACTGCCATGGGAAAATGTATCCCCAGTGTATAACACAGGCCTGAACACCATGGCACAAACCATCATCTTAGAAGGCTAGACACTGCCTACGTACAGAAAAATAGGCAGTTGTATCTCTGCAGAGATAAAGACAGGTATATATTATTCAGACAGAGAGAAAGCTGTATCCATGTCGAGAGATCCATATAGAGAAATAGAAGCAGAGATATAGTCGTACAGAGATGGATACATAAATATTTAACTTCAAAGAGACACAGACATGCATCTACAAGGAGTCAGATAAAGTGAACAATTAAAGAAGAGAAAGTTACATAGATAACTTGGATTTCTATGGAGAAAGATATGAATAGTTTATAAAGATGTGTCCATACCTCTAAGCTTGGGGTTGGATATTTTGGATATCTGTTTTGCGAAACAGAATGATGCAAACAGCACGGGTTCAATTCCTGCACTAGCTGAGGTTACAATGAAGGTGCTGCCTTCTCAACCTCACACCTCTCCCAAGGCATGGTGACCCTCAGGTTAAACTCACCTCCGGTCATCTGTCTCTCAAATGAGAGTGCAGGGCAAAGGCGACTTCACTTTTCTACGCCAACAGTATGGGGCATGGTGGTTTTCCTTTTGAAGAACACATAAGGACAAGGATTAAAAAGCCAGTTTCAACTTTGCTGGAGCATTCTAGTGGGACTGAATGCTGTCATGTGTCCGAACCTGAGTTTCAGCATTAGTGTGCTGCACCGATCACAGTCAAAGAACCTTTCTCTAGTTAACACAATGTTACAGGTAAAAGGATTCTATTGCGCTGAGTGCTAAAGGTCAGCTGGCCAGAAGCCAGACAAAAGTATTTTCATGAATAAAAGCAAAATACGAGAAATCTAAAACAAACAGAAAATGCTGGAGAAATTCAGTAGATCTGACAGCAGTTCTGAAATAGGGTCATACTGGACTGAAAGAATTAACTTTGTTCCCTTCTGTGCTGATGATGCGATACCTGCTGAGTCTCTCCAATGTTCTATGCATTTGTTTGGAAAATAATTCTCTTGCTCCTGGAGTGCTGAATGCTGGAATTGAGTCATGATCAAAAGGGTCAGAATAACAGAACCTCAACCCATCTGCAAAGCAAAAGATTGTGAAACCATTTATGCATCTACAACACCAACCTGTATTTCTTAAAATCATTTTAGGCTAATCTCTTTTTTCTAATTTGTGTATACGTGTGTTGTGTTGGTATTTCTTCTCTTTCATTAATTCAAAAAAGCCTTCTTAAATTGGCTCCTTGAAATCATAAATTCACTTGGTTCAGGGGGCAAATCTATCCACAAGAGAAGGGATCCTTTCGAAATTAACCTTCTTGTAACCAGCACAGGAAGTTGGTGAATAAAGAAGGGGAACCTCATCAGACCTGAGAGATTCATAGTTTGGGATATTCCATCTGGAAATAGAAGGAATTGTGAACCCTTACAGTGAGAATGACTTAAATGTATCAGTACAGAAATATACCTCAGCATACACATAAGGAGATGTCACTCCAAATAGATGTGCGTTATACTGAGGGAACTACATGTAGGATCTACTGGCAGAACTAAAGAGATCATAGAATCCCTACATTGTGGAAGCAGGCCATTTGGCCCATTGAGTCCACACAGACCCCTCTGGAGAGAACCATCTACCCCCACCCCTGACCCACCCATTCCTGCATTAACCATGACAAATCCACTTAGTTTACACATTCCGTGACACTATGGGCAATTTAGCAAGGCCAGTCCACTTAACCTGCACACCTTTGGACTGTGGGAGGAAACCCACGCAGGCACAGGGAGAATGTGCAAACACTACACAGTCACCCAAGAGTGGAACCGAATCTAAGTGCCTGGTTCTGCGAGCCAGCAATGCTAACTGCTGAGCCAGTGTGCCACCCCATATCGATGTGTTTATATAATGCTAGGTTCCAAAGTGCGGATTGATACAGAAATAAGATTTCCTGACAGAGATTCGGAGATCTATCTACTCAGATATTTGTGGTAGACGTTGAAACTAAACTAAGTTTTACATAAACTGAGAAACAGACACTGAGACATTAATTCACTTTGGCATAAAAAGACATTTGGCTCATGGGCCCATGCCAGCTCCCTGTTGAACAATCCATTCAGTCCAATTGCCCTGTTCTAATCCTGGAGTGAGTCTACTTCCCTTAAGTGCCAAGTTCCTTTGGAGAACATTATGATCCTTGCGGGTCCCATTGTGACTCCTACTCAGTGCATGAAAGCATTCTTCATCAAATGCTGCTTTCACTCTTCAACTGGTGTCCTGCAAACACTGTACAATGAGAACAGCTTTTTCTTTGGACATTCTTAGCTGATTCTGACGTGAATGTGTGCACATCAAATCTCTTCTTCAAACTAACCATTTAGTTATAAATTCCTCTTCCCTGGTTTGATTCTGATACATCTCCTTAGCACGATCTCAATGACCCTCACATCATTTGACTCTAGTTGTGGCTGGGCAAGAGCTTTAGAAAGGTGGTCACCCACTTGCCAACCCAGGTTCCTTCAATCAGCCTCTGAACCCAGGGACCCCTCTGCGAAGCTGAAAGGCAATCCAACAGGCTATGAGCAGCCTACCATGACAGACACAGACCACTAGATCACTCAGCTGCCTGCACTGGAACTGAAATCCAGTGTATGACATTGTTCCTGATGTTCAAACAAGAACAATTAGGGGCTCCTCACATCAGGAACACAAAGAAGGAATATATTTCATTGTAAGTGTGGGAACTTTCGCATTTTGAACTAATTCCAAAAGCAGGAGTGATTCGAGTAGAAAACCATACGTCACATTAGTATTTGAAAGCCTGCTGGGAATCCAGGCAGTCAGGTACCTAGTATGTACTGGCAGATTTTCTAAGAGGAATTGAGGAAGTGCCCACTGCCATGAGCTGTTGGTTAATCAGAGGCTGGTTGCTCCTGGCAGTGATTTGGAGGAGGCAGTGGCTGCTCGATGTAGAAACACAGCCCAGATTCCCAGAGCGGGTAGAAGGAACACAGAACGAGTGAGCATTCTGGTGGATCTGTGAGTGAGTTTGGGTAGGGGGGAAGGAGGTGCTAGTGTTGTCATTGAGTGGGGGTCATAGGATATAGTGGGAGTCAAGAGCAAGGGCTGCAGGTGACTTTGAGTGGCCCTAACATCAGATACCCCCTTCGACCTGCCCTCACTGGTTAACTAATTGTTTAGGTTGATTTTTACTCATCCTACATGGAGCTGAATGGTGGGAATAGGCCCCTCTGTGGCCATTAAATAACCATTAAGGGCCTCAGTTATTAGCAGAATAAGTAAATCAAATGTGTGCCTTCCCACTGCAAATATAATTCATGCAGGAAGGGCTCTGGGCCACCACTGCCCCTCCTCCCTGTCTTTCTGCTTCCAAAACCAGAAGATTCTGGCAATCTGGGAAATGTTTACAGAAGGTAAATGCATGGCATTACTTCCGATGTCTGACCTGTGCCTCCACTTTCATACTAGCTTCCTCCAATGAAATACTCTTGTCAGACACTGGTACGGGAAACTAGTGCAGCATCCAAGAAATACAAATGAAAGATGTGTTTTGATTGTCTGGGACATTGGTAGAGTTAAGAAACTACAAAACCTTTAAGAAGGATTTGGGTGAGCACTTGAACTTCATAACATCCGAGGTTATGGAAAGTAGGCTTAAGTGCAGATAGGTTGGTGCAGGCTTAATGGGCCAAGTGGCCTCCTCTGTGCTGTATGACTCCAAGACTCTAAGAAAGTAAATGCTGGAAATGCTCAATAGATCTGCAGAGGAGTTAACATTTCAAAACAGTGGAAGGTTACACTCCTGAAATACTGACAGTAATGAGGTTGCTCACTGGTAGGCACCCATGTGATTTGGTGGAACAGGCGCTTTCACTGTTCTGACTTCAGTGCAATTATTCTTATGCTATTGGAAATACGTGAACAGTAAGCTCCCACAATGTATGTGTGATATTAAAGATGAAAAGATATTTTTCTGTGGTCAGTCCTTTCAGATACTATTCTGTCTGAAATTACAATAAAGAATGGATGGACAAAAGCAAAATTCTCTAGATGTTGGAATTTTTAAACAAAGTCGGAAAATGGGAGACACACTCAATAGGTAACATGACATCATGAGAAATAGGAGCAGGAGTAGGCTATGAAGCCCATTAAGCCTGCTCCGCCATTCAATAAGATCATGGCTGATGTTTTCAAGGACTCAGCTCCCCTTACCCACCCGATCACCACTACCTTTAATTTGTTTACTGTTCAAACATATGTCTCTAAAAGCATTCAAAGATGTAGCTTCAACTACTTCAATGGACAGCGAATGCCTCTGTTTCATCTTCAGTATAATCAACCTCACTGTTTCTTTCTTAACTATTCACTGAATAATTTTACATGTTTCTATAAGATCGCCTCTCAGTCTTCTAAATTCCAAAGAGTATAACCCAGTCTACTCAACCTCTCCTCATAAGCCAACCCTCTCAATTCTGGAATCAACCCCATGAATCTCCTCTGCACCTCCTCCAGTGCCAGTACATCTTTACCTAAGTAAGGAGACCAAACTGTATGCGATACTCCAAGTGTGGCCTCATCAGCACCCTATACAGCTGCAGCATAACCTCTCTATTTTAAAAACTTCATCCCTCTAGCAATGAAGGACAATTTTCCATTCGCCTTCTCAATTACCTGCTGCACCTGCAAGCCAACTTTTGTGATTCATGCACAAGGACACCCAGTTCCTTGGCAGCAACTAATGCAACAATGGGTGAGAGAGAAACCAAATTAATATTTTGGTTCAAAGACTTTTCCTCAGAATGGATGGAAATGTTTACAGAGGGAGCAGCAAATGGGGAACATCCTGTTATCGTAATAGTAACCATGACAACTGACATCTAAATTCCATCGCCTGAGCTCAATGCCTGGAACCTTTCTGGACTAAAGAGTCTGTTAGAAGGTGGTTGTTGAGAAAGAAACTGACCACATTGAGCCAAGCTCATGAAATCTTCGGTAAACAAGGAACAGTCTAAGCCAAGATCAACATCATGCAACAGGTGAAACAAAAGCAGATGTACATCACTCAGTACTAATTTTTTTGTTCAATTCCTCTCTGAATAAGCAATGGAATCCCATTAGCCATCTTGATTATGTGCTACATCTGCAAAACAATGGTTTTGTGTCTCATGCACTAGAATGCCTGAATTGGAGTCACAGAGATCTGCAGCATCGAGAAAGACCCTTTGGCCCACAGTTTCGGCACCAGTCAAAAACAACGAGCTAACTATTCTAATTCCATTTCCAGCACTTGGCCCATAGCCTTGTATGCCTTGGCATCACAAGTGCACGTCTAAATGCTTCTTAAATGTTATGAGGGTTTCTGCCTCTACCACCCTGACAGGCAATGACCTCCCACTGAGTGACAAAAATATTCCTCTCACCACCTTTAACCGTCTTGCCCTTTACCTTAAATCTATGCCCCTGGTCATTGCTCTCTCCATCAAGGGAACAAGTTTCTTCCTGTCTATCGTATCTACGCCTCTGCATAGTTTTATATATCTCAATGATGTCCCTTTTCAATCTACTACACACAGGAAACAATCCCAGTTTATCCATTCTCTCTTCATAACTGAAATTCTTCAACCCAGGCACCATCCTGGTAAATCTCCTTTGCACTCTCTCCAGTACAATTACATCCCTTCTATAATTCCTCCAGAATTGCACACAGTACTCTAGCTCAGAATATCAGATTTTTGCAGTCATTTTCCACCAAAATGCTGCTCATCTTTTAACATGCTATCTGCCAAAGTAAAAATGTCACTTTTTCTGTCAAGATAACCCATTTCCAAACTTTATACGAGATAACAAAGTGTGGAGATGGATGAACACACCAGGCCAAGCAGCATCTTAGGAGCACAAAAGCTGACCTTTCGGACCTAGGCCCTTCATCAGAGAGGGGGATGGGGAAAGAGGGTTGATTGTGTTCATCCAGCTCCACACTTTATTATCTCGGATTCTCCAGCATCTGCATTTCCCATTATCTTTGATCACAATTTTAACCTCACTACGAAGCCTCGTCCAGGATGCCTAACCTGAAGAAGTTACCTGCCTTCCTCTGGATCAACCTCAGGGGATCTCTCTCCCACTGTCCATCTTTGATCCGCCTCCCCATCTCTCCCTATCTATTTCAGAACCCTCTCCCCATCCCCCTTTCCCGATGAAGGGTCTAGGCCTGAAACGTCGGCATTTGCACTCCTAAGATGCTGCTTGGCCTGCTGTGTTCATCCAGCTCCACACTTTGTTATCTCGGCTTCTCCAGCGGCTGCAGTTCCCATTATCTCTTATCTCCAAACTTTATATGCCTACTTTGCCAGCGACTTCCTTATGTTTTCTTCACAACATATTTTTCTGTCTGCCTTGCTATAATCTGTAAACTTAATGATCATGCCTTTGCTCTCCTCATCTAAGTCATTGATGTATAATGTAAACATTTGCTGCTACAGCACAAACTCTGATTGGTCTCCACTTGTCATATCCTGCCAATCAAACAAAAGCTTTATGCATTCTGTTTTTTTTGTAACACAGCTAATCCTCTATTCAAGGTAAAATGTTAGCTTCTGTAGCATGAACAGTTATTTTCCACAAAAGCCTTTTTACTCAATGCTCAAGGGTCCAGTCATTTATTGTACACTTCCCTCTTGTATTTGACATCCCAAAATGCATCACTTCACACTTGTCAGGATTAAACTATCTGCCAGTTCTCCAACCAACTTTTCAACTGATCTATATCCTGCTGTATTATTTGACAACCTTCCTCATTATCCACAGCTCCAATTTCTGTGACATCTGCAAACTTACTGATCAGACCATTGACATTTTCATGCACATCATTTATATATTACAAACAAAGGTTCCGATACTGATCCTTGCTGAACACCACTGCTCACAAACCTCTAGTCAGAAAAACAGCCCTCCACAACGACTCTCTAATTTCTTTTGGCCAAGCCAATTTCGTATCCAACTTAACAACTACCATGGCTTCCATGCAATTTGATCTTCCAGAACACCATGCCTTGAGGAACCTTGTCAAATGCTTTAGTAAAGTCCATGCAGACAATATTCACTGTCTCACCCTCATCAGTCACCTTTGTCACTCCCTCAAAAACCTCAGTCAAGTTTGTGAGACAGGACCTACCAGTATAAAGCCATGCTAATTGTGTCTAACAAATCCATTCTTCTCTAAGTGCAAATAAATTCCGTCCCTACAAACCTTCTCCAATAATTTTCATAACACTGATGTAAGGCTCACTTGCCTTTAATTTCCTGGATTATCCCTGTTGCCCTTCTTGAAGTTAGGAACAACATTGGCTATTCTCCAGTTGTCTGGAATTTTGATACGGCACCTTGTCACATGCTTTGTGGAAATCAAGTACAGAATGTTTTCAAATACAGAGTCTATGGGCTCTCCTTTCTATATAGTACATGTAATCCCCTTAAATAACTTTAGTAAAATGGTTAAACATTATTTCTGTTTGACAAAATCATGATGATTCTTTCCGATTATCTATTGTTTTTCCCAAAATCCACAGCTATAATCTCTTTAATGATCAAATCCAACAGCTTCCTCTCAACAGACACAAAGCTAATTGGCCTATGGTTTCTCATTTTCTATGTCCTTCCCTTTTTGATTAGACTATATTTGCTATTTTCTGTTCAAATGGAACCTTTCATGAACCAAAAGAATTGCTGAAAATTAACACCAATACATTTACTAGCTTATTAGCCAATTCTTTATAAGACCCTAACATGAAGGCCTGGAGAATTGATAGCCTGAAGTGCCATCAGTTGGCGTTCTACTACTTCGCTTGTAATTTCATTAGCTTCCTCTTCCCTTCTGTTTCCTGATTTACAGCTTTCACTATAAATGCATTGACTTTCAGATCCAAATCTTCTATTGGTTCACACCTTTTGTGAAGTCATGTATTGGGATGAAATTCATCTGCAGCCCATCCAGCTTAAAAGGGGCAATTAGTCAAATGCCAGAATCCAGTAGTTTTTGAATGACAAAGCAGCGAGCAAAAAAAATTGTTAATAATTGGAAGATGCTGGAAGCCTCTCTCTCCCTATGCCACTCAACATTTATGTCTGTGCCAAGTGCAAATGTAGCTTATGGTTACAGCCATTCATGGAAGACTCAAAGATAAGTGCAAACTTTGCCACAGTTGAAGAAATAAGAGAAAAGCTATGTCATCATTGTTCTGGCCATTCTCACAACTCAAGTACCTCAAAGACTTTTAAACAGCAATTGTCTTCACCTTCCTCTCTGTACTAAACACTGTCCCCCAGCCTCAACCTTTTTTAGCTTAAGGATGCTCCCAGAGATGGGGGAGCCCAGAACCTATGGAATTCATGACCACAAGACCAGGTGTATTTTCAAGAAGGAAGTAAATAGAGCCCTTGTGGTTAAAGAGACCAATGCAAATGTGGAGGGTGGGATTAGGATATTGAATTCGATGATTAGCTGTGGTCACATTGAATGGCAGACCAGACTTGAGTTGAATGGCCTCCTCCTGCTCTTATTTTCTGTTTTAATGTTGTGATATGCGTGCACTTGTTGCATTTTATTGTGCATTAGCGTTAGTAGATAATAAAATTCCTCATTTCTTTCATCCAAGAAAATTTTATAATTGAATTATTTCATTCTCATCCAGTTTATTATGTTTTGATTAAAGTGTGATAGCTGCAAGCTGAAAAAGAAATTAAAAATATTTGTTACAACTAATGGAGAGATGTTTGTAAAGACTGGACCTATTTAAGCAGATCATAACACTCCCTAGCGTTGAAACTGGAGACCCTAATCTAAATGCCTTTTGAACAAAGGCTTCTATTTATATAGCACCTTGCATAACCTCAGATTATCTCAATGCATTCCATAAACAGTGAGATATTTCTGAGGCATTATCATTGTTGGAATGTAGGAAAGCTAATTCATACATAATAATTTGATAGTAATCAGATATTCTGATATTCCTGATTATATGTATTCATTGAATTGTTCTGTGATTGTTTATCTGAGTCTGGTAACTGATCCAGGCTTACTATGCTTGACTGGTTAAGCCTGGATTTGGAATCAGAGATAAGTAAATGCACACCTGAGAGGCTAACGGAAACTACAGCTGAGATAAACAGTGTGCCAGATATTTTGTGAATATAAGAATATTTTAAAATCTTTGTAAATAAATCTGTTGCACACTTTGAAAATAGTGACATTTCTACTTTGCTGTGAAACAATCCAAACACAGGAAGGATACAAATGGATATTGTAGAATGAGCAGTGTATTCACATACAACATAGAACATAAAACAGTACAGCACAGGACAGGTCCTTCAGCCCACGATGTTGTGCTGAACTTTTACCCTAATCCTAAGGTCTATCTAACCTGCACTCCTACCTTATACTATCATCCATATGCCTATCTAATAGCTGCTTAAATGTCCCTCATGAGGCCAACTCCGCTACCCTCTCCGGCAATGCATTTCAAGCCCCGACCACTCTGAGCAAAGAACCTACCTCTGACGTCTCCCCGATATCTACCTCCACTCACTTTAAAACTATGCCCGCTCATAATAGCTACCTCCACCCTAGGAAAAAAGTCTCTGGCTGTCTACTCTATCTCTACCTTTGATCATTTTATACTCCTCTATCAAGTCACCTCTCATCCTTCATCGTTCTAAAGAGAAAAACCCTAGTTATCTCAACCCTTCCTCATAAGACCTTCCCTCCATTCCAGGCAACACCCTGGTAAATCTCCTCTGCGCCTTTTCCAACACGACATCTTTCCTGTAATGAGGCGACCAGAACTGGACACAATACTCTAGATGTGGCTGAACCAGGCTTTTGTACAGCTGGAGCATAACTTCACGGCTCTTGAAGTCAATCCCTCTCTTAATGAAAACTAACACACCATACACCTTCTTAACAACTCGATCTACCTGGGTGGCAGCTTTCAAGGAACTGTGAACATGAACCCCAAAATTCCCTTGCTCCTCCACACTGCCAAGAATCTTTCCGTTAACCCTGTATTCTGCTTTCAAGCTTGTCCTTCCAAAATGAATGACCTCACACTTTTCAGGGTTAAAGTCCATCTGCCACTTCTCAGCCCAGCTCTGTCTTCTATCAATGTCCCTTTGTAACCTAGAACAGACCTCCATGCTGTCCACAGCATAACCCACCTTCGGACCGATCGTGAACATACTAATCCACCCCGCCGCTCCTTCATCCAAATAATTTCCAAAAATCACAAATAGAAGGTGACCCAGAACAGATCCTTGTGGTACACTACTTGTAACTAAGCACCATGTTGAATATTTTCTATCCACTACCTCCCTTTGTCTTCTAGGGGTCAACTAATTCTGAATCCAATCTGCCACATTTCCTCCTGTCCCATGCCTGCTTACCTTCTGCATGATACTATCATGGGGAACCTTATCAAACACCTTACTTCAATCCATGTATACCTCATCTACTGCTTTGCCTTTATCCACGTGTTTGATCACCTTTTCAAAGAATTCAATAAGATTTTTGAAGCATGCTCTTCCCCTCACAAATCCATGCTGACTATCAAGAATCAAACTGTGCCTTTCCAAATGATCAAAAATCCTATCTCTCAGAGCCCTTTCTAATAATTTCCCCACCACTGACGTAAGACTAACTGGCCTCTAATTTCTGGGGTTATCCTTATTCCCTTTTTTGAACAACAGAAAGATTTGCCTCTCTTCAATCTTCTGGCACTATACCTGTGGACAGTGAGGACGAAAAGATCATTGCCAAAGTCCCTCCGATCTCTTCCCTCGCTTCCCATGGAATCCTTAGATAAATCCCAACAGGCCCGTGGGGACTTATCTATCTTCAACTTCCTCAAAATTCCTAGCACATCTTCCTTACTGATAGCAACCTCCTCTAGCCAACAGCCTGTTTTACACTGTCCTCCTCTACAATTAGGTCC
Organism: Stegostoma tigrinum; assembly: GCF_030684315.1. Classification (NCBI taxonomy): domain Eukaryota; kingdom Metazoa; phylum Chordata; class Chondrichthyes; order Orectolobiformes; family Stegostomatidae; genus Stegostoma; species Stegostoma tigrinum. The sequence continues at coordinate 14,121,575 of NC_081365.1, read as the reverse complement.
CTCTCAGTTGTGAATGCTGAAGAAAAGTATTCATTCAGGACCTCTTCTATATCTTTAGGCTCTGTGCACAAATTCCCTTTACAATCCTTGATCAGCCCTACCTTTTCTCTGGTCATTCTCTTTTTGCTCATTTATGTATAAAAAGCCTTGGCATTTTCCTTGATCCTATCTGCCAAGGTTTTCTCATGTTCCCTTATAGGTCTCCTAAAACCTTTCTTCAGCCCCTTCCAGGATAACTTGTATCCCTCTAGAGCCTTTTCCGTTCCTTGTTTCCTAAACCTTACATAAGCCTCCTTCTTCCTCTTAATGAGTCCTCTCTTGAGAACCACTCTCACTCAACCACATGTTCCCTGCCTGCTAGGGACAAACTTATCGAGCACACGCAGTATGCATTCCTTGAACAAGCCCTACATTTCAATAGTGCTCTTCCCTGATAGCATCTGTTTCCAATTTATGTTACCCAGTTCTTGCCTAACAGAATTGCAATTGCCCTTCGCCCAGTTATAAACCTTACCCTTCTGTATGTGCCAATCCTTTTCCATGGCTGTTGTAAAAGTAAGAGTTATGATCACTGCTGCCAAAATGCTCTCCTACCAACAGGTCTAACACTCGGCCCGGTTCATTGTCAAGCACCAAATCCAAAGTACCCCCTCCTCGTGTTGGTCTATCTACAAACTGTGTCAGGAATCCTTCCTGAACGCACTGGACAAAATCCTCTCCATCTAAACTATTACAACTAAAATGTTTCCAATCAATATTTGGAAAGTTGAAGTCACCCATGTTTACAACCCTATGACTTCTGCACCTTTCCAGTATCTGTCTCCCAATCTGCTCTTCCACTTCTATGAAACTAAAAGGGGGTCTATAAAAAAAACCCAACAAAGCAACTGCTCCTTTCTTCTTCCAGACCTCAAACCAAACTGACTCTGTAGACATTGTCATTTTTTAACTGTCTTTCTGTCGCTGCTATACTAGCCCTATACTAGCAATGAGATCTCTCACCCACTGCAACTGTCTTGTCACTTTTCGACCTATCTTCTCCTCTATCCATCTTCAGTCCGCCTCCCCCTCTCTCCCTATTTATTTCAGAATCATCTCCCCATCCCCCTTTTCTGATGAAGGGTTAGGCCTGAAGCGTCAGCTTTTGTGCTCCTAGGATGCTGCTTGGCCTGCTGTGTTCATCCAGCCCCATACTTTGTTATCTTGGGTTCTCCAGCATCTGCAGTTTCCATTATCTCTGATCAAAATTTTAACCTCACTGCGAAGCCTCTTCCAGGATGCCTAACCTGAAGAAGTTACCCTCCTCCCTCCGGACCAACCTCAGGGGATCTCTCTCCCACTGCAACTCTCTTGTCGCCTCTCCACCTGTCTTCTTCTCTATCCATCTTCAGTCTGCCTCCCCCTCTCTCCCTATTTACTTCAGAATCCTCTCCCCATCACCCTTTTCTGGTGAAGGGTATAGGCCCGAAACATCAACTTTTTTGTGCTCCAAAGATGCTGCTTGGCCTGCTGTGTTCATCCAGCCTCAGACTTTGTTATCTTGGATTCTCCAGCATCTGCAGTTCCCATTATCTCGAATGAGACTCCCCTGCCTTTTTTCCATCTTCCTTATTTCTTTTAAAGCATCTAAATCCTGGAACTTCCAACAACCATTCCTGTCCCTGAGTTACCCAAGCTTCTGTAATGGCCATTACATCATAGTTCCAAGTACTGACCCATGCTCTAAGTTCATCCTCCTTATTTGTATGTTACATGTTCTTGTATTTAAATGTATTATTTTCACCTAGAAAGCAGACAATATTGGGCGGCACGGTGGCTCAGTGGTTAGCACTGCAGCCTCACAGCACCAGGGACCCGGGTTCAATTCCCACTTCGGGTGACTGTCTGTGTGGAGTTTGCACATTCTCCCCGTGTCTGCATGGGTTTCCTCCGGGTGCTCCGGTTTCCTTGCACAGTCCAAAGATGTGCAGGTTAGGTGGATTGGCCATGCTAAATGGCCATAGTGTTCAGGGGTGTGTGGGTTATAGGGGGATGGGTCTGGGTGGGATGATTCAAGGAGCGGAGTGGACTTGTTGGGCCAAAGGGCCTGTTTCCACACTGTAGGGAATCTAATCTTCATGTAACATCTAGTCTGAAAGATGTCAACTCAGAGAGTATGGTCCTGCCTCAAATTTGCACTAGGACATCAGCTACAAGGTCAATCTTGAGTCTGCGAAGAGATCTAAGTGCTACCTCCAAGCCACAGTTAACATAGTGATGCCTAACCCAAAATTCTGCTTTTGAAACAGTTAAGCCATATTTCTTCCAACAGAGGGCTTTAATCATCATGGACAATGGGAATTAAGTATTTGCTGTTGCACTTCGGTATATCAAGGAGACAGAAAATGTGCTTGCTCAGCGGCCCTGGCTTTAATTAAAGCTTTAACATGACCCTGGTACATCACTCGCTGTAGTGTATACAGCGGCTGACCTATAACCAGGGTTAATGGAATGGTTTTAAAACTAAACGTCAGAAACAAAAGCTAGAAATAAACAGGATGGAAACAAATCATTACCTCCGGCAAACCGGGGAGGAAACCAATCTCTACACCTTGATCTTTGATCCATATTTTAAAGTCTTTTATGCAGCAGGCTTTTAAAGTGTAAAGCACAATAAACAGTGTTTTTATTATGAGGCTAGACCCACTATAACACCACCTGGTTCTTATCCACTCACCATCTGCAGTCACTTATTGTTTGGTTCCTCATTTATGGCTCTCCTTGTCTGACTGCAAACCTCAGATATGGTTTAACACTGAGGGATTTTCAGAATATTTCAAGGAACACTCAGGAGGATGCAATCATTGAATGTAAAAGAGTTTACAATGTATAGAATAGGAGTGGCAGCATATTACAGGGGTTGCAGGGTATAAAGGATTATAACAACAGTGGGTGTATAACAGAACTGTTTGCATATGACAGGAGTGTGTGTTTAACAAGGACGTTGGAAGATTGTGGTGTATAGCAGGAGTGAAGTGTTGAACAGAAGTTATCAAAGAGTTCTGGATAAAAATCTCATGTCTTAACCAACGATCTCAAATAAAAATCCTGACCACAAAGAAATTTGACAATCTCAATTCAATGCTACAAATTAATTATAATTATGGCTGTAAAGCATAAGTAATGTCAGGTGAGCTGCAAAATTCCTCATTTCACAGTGACATTCCAAGCTGTCATAGCTCGCACGACACCAGGAGCTATGTTTAGTTTAAGCTCATCACTGGTAGTCTCTCTTTAACGAGACAGCAGCCCTATTGACCACTGAGATTTTAGTGACATTAACTTTTCTTAGCTCACACCTTGGACTGTAACATATCACATATGCTGTGCACATAAGGTGATGTGCTTCCAAACACATAACCACTACCACCTAGAAGCTTTCTAAAAGCCACTTCAATCCAGAAAGGCCTCAGGTGTTAAAATTAGACGATGAAAGTTGAATATCAATTACCCACGTTGCCCATTATCATAACATTGACCAAGATATTTGCTTAAGTTACTGTATCTTCCTTATCTGCAAGTATCACTATTCATGAGACCCAGTAATCACCTCAAGTTTCCTTTTATGGGCTAACAAATTACTGTGAGAAAGGAATACTGCTTAAAGTTTTGGCAAAGATCTGTAGCTCGGGTTGCCAAGCTGGTTTGTTTTTGTTCAGATGTTTCGTCACTATGCCACGTGACATCATCAGTGGAGCCTCTGATGAAGTGATATTATTCTACTCTGCTTGGAATTTATACTATGTGGCCTGTTATGGTGAGTAGTATCATTTCTGGTCCTAAACCAGCCCAGTTCGTCCCCTCCCCCCACTGCATTTCACCAGTTTCAAAATCTCCCCTTCCCCAACTGCATCCCTAAACCAGCCCAGCTCTTCCCCTCCACCCACTGCATCCCAAAACCAGTCCAACCTGTCTCTGCCACCCTAACCTGTTCTTCCTCTCACCCATCCCTTCCTCCCACCCCAAGCCGCACCCCCATCTACCTACTAACCTCATCCCACCTCCTTGACCTGTCCGTCTTCCCTGGACTGAACTATCCCCTCCCTACCTCCCCACCTATACTCTCTCCACCTATCTTCTTTTCTCTCCATCTTCGGTCCGCCTCCCCCTCTCTCCCTATTTATTCCAGAACCCTGACCCCATCCCCCTTTCTGATGAAGGGTCTAGGCCCGAAACGTCAGCTTTTGTGCTCCTGAGATGCTGCTGGGCCTGCTGTGTTCATCCAGCCTCACATTTTATTATCCTGGAATTCTCCAGCATCTGCAGTTCCCATTACCTCTCATTTCTGGTTTTGATCTGTATGGGTTTGTATGTGGGGCCCAATTTTATATGTTTGTTGATTGCATTATGGATGGACAACTACGCCCCTAGGAATTCCCGAGCATGTCTATGTTTGGCTTGGGTTACAATGGTTACCTTGTCCCAGTTAAGTTGATGGCCTTCGTTGTCTGAATGTACTGATATTAAGGAGCGTTTGTCATGCCATTTTGTGGCAAGCTGATGTTCCAAGCAGAGTAGAATAACATCGCTTCATTGGAGGCTCCACTGGTGATGTCACCTAGCATGGTGATGAAATGTCTGAATAAAAACAAGCCAGTTCGGTGAGCAGGTCAACAACCTCAGGAATACTGCTGGCCTAAATTACCTGATATGTCCAGGCAACCCACATAGAAGAGACAAAAACTGGTGCCCTTCAGAATTCTCTTCTTAATCAAGAACCACTGAGACACAGCCCAGTGACAATAAATTTGCATCTCCGGTTAGAACATAGAGAACATAGAACAGTACAGCACAGAACAGGCCCTTCAGCCCACAATGTTGTGCCGACCATTGATCCTCATGTATGTACCCTCAAATTTCTGTGACCATATGCATGTCCAGCAGTCTCTTAAATGTCCCCAATGACCTTGCTTCCACAACTGCTGCTGGCAACGCATTCCATGCTCTCACAACTCTCTGTGTAAAGAACCTGCCTCTGACATCCCCTCTATACTTTCCTCCAACCAGCTTAAAACTATGACCCCTCGTGCTAGCCATTTCTGCCCTGGGAAATAGTCTCTGGCTATCAACTCTATCTGTGCCTCTCATTATCTTGTATACCTCAACTAGGTCCCCTCTCCTCCTCCTTTTCTCCAATGAAAAGAGTCCAAGCTCAGTCAACCTCTCTTCATAAGATAAGCCCTCCAGTCCAGGCAGCATCCTGGTAAACCTCCTCTGAACCCTCTCCAAAGCATCCACATCTTTCCTATAATAGGGCGACCAGAACTGGATGCAGTATTCCAAGTGCGGTCTAACCAAAGTTTTATAGAGCTGCAACAAGATCTCACGACTCTTAAACTCAATCCCCCTGTTAATGAAAGCCAAAACACCATATGCTTTCTTAACAACCCTGTCTACTTGGGTGGCCATTTTAAGGGATCTATGTATCTGCACACCAAGATCCCTCTGTTCCTCCACACTGCCAAGAATCCTATCCTTAATCCTGTACTCAGCTTTCAAATTCGCCCTTCCAAAATGCATCACCTCGCATTTATCCAGGTTGAACTCCATCTGCCACCTCTCAGCCCATCTCTGCATCCTGTCAATGTCCCGCTGCAGCCTACAACAGCCCTCTATACTGTCAACGACACCTCCAACCTTCGTGTCGTCTGCAAAATTGCTGACCCATCCTTCAATCCCCTCATCCAAGTCATTAATAAAGATTACAAACAGTAGAGGCCCAAGGACAGAGCCCTGTGGAACACCACTCACCACTGACTTCCAGGCAGAATATTTTCCTTCTACTACCACTCGCTGTCTTCTGTTGGCCAGCCAATTCTGTATCCAAACAGCTAAGTTCCCCTGTATCCCATTCCTCCTGACCTTCTGAATGAGCCTACCATGGGGAACCTTATCAAATGCCTTGCTGAAGTCCATATACACCACATCCACAGCTCAACCCTCATCAACCTTTCTAGTCACATCCTCAAAGAACTCGATAAGATTTGTGAGGCATGACCTGCGCCTCACAAAGCCGTGTTGACTGCATTTAATCAAGCTATGCTCTTCCAGATGGTCATAAATCCTATCCCTCAGAATCCTTTCTAACACCTTGCAGATGGCAGACGTGAGACTTACTGGTCTGTAATTGCCGGGGATTTCCCTATTTCCTTTCTTGAAGAGAGGAATTACATTTGCCTCTCTCCAGTCCTCAGGTACAACTCCAGTGGAGAGTGAGAATGCAAAGATCTTCGCAAGTGGCGAAGCAATTGCATTTCTCGTTTCCCAAAGCAGCCGAGGACAAATCTGGTCTGGGCCTGGCGACTTGTCAATCTTAATGTTTGACAAGATTTTCAGCACATCAGCTTCCTCTATCTCTCTCCATTCCAGCATGCACACCTGCTCTTCAAAGGTTTTATTCACTACAAAATTTGTTTCTTTCGTAAAGACAGAAGCAAAAAACTCATTTAGGGCTTCCCCTACCTCCTCAGACTCCACACACAAGTTCCCTATGCTATCCCTGATCGGCCCTACTCTTTCTTTAACCATTCTCTTATTTCTCACGTAAGTGTAAAATGCCTTTGTGTTCTTCCTAATCCGTTCTGCCAAGCCTTTCTCGTGCCCCCTCCTGGCTCTCCTCAGACCATTTTTGAGCTCTTTCCTTGCCTGCCTGTAATCCTCTAGAGCTGAGCTTGACCCTAGCTTCCTCCACCTTATGCAAGCTACCTTCTTCCTTTTGACGAGAAGCTCCACCGCTCTCGTCATCCAAGGTTCCTTTATCTTACCCCTTCTTGCCTGTCTCAGTGGGACATATTTATTCATCGCTCGCAACAACTGTTTCTTAAACAGTCTCCAAATGTCTATAGTGCCTTTACCATGGAACAATTGCTCCCAGTCCATGCTTCCTAACTCATGTCTAATCGCATCATAGTTTCCTCCTCCCCAATTAAATATCCTCCCATTTTGCCTAATCCTCTCCTTCTCCATAGCTATGTAGAATGTGAGGCAGTTATGGTCACTATCACCAAAATGCTCTCCCACCACAAGATCTGATACCTGCCCCGGCTCGTTTCCAAGCACCAAGTCTAGAATGGCCTCTCCCCTGGTCGACCTGTCAACGGTTTTACTCACACTTGCAACAATGACTTCACAAAATTGGAGTTAAAGGTTACACATGGACTGTTCACTTTGGGAAAGAAGGGAGGTAGATGATAGATATACATACATTTTAATTGATTGTTGAATGCAGCATGAGAGAGAAAGCCACAAGGGTTGAATACAACAAAGATAAGGAAAGTTCTTCTCTCACTATGTCCCTCAAGCTCAATCTTAGAAAGACTGCTCTCAGTTCTAATATTCCCAGTGAAAGCTGTGAGGAATCAATGTGTAGTTAAAAAGTTATAAATGTGCTGTCATGCAAGTAGACTTTGATGAAGATGAATGCAGCCCCAGTGATGCAAAGTTAGGCAAATTATACCTGCGTAGAAGGAATATATTCAAGTTGACATGAAATTGGTGGTCCATTCGACAAGTTGCTGAAAATATGAAGAGTTAATCTTGGTACTACATTCGAAAAAGCTCTTATGCGAACTATTCAATTTCAGAATGCCTTACCACAACCCGGGCAATCAAGGCAACTAAGGGGTTAGGCTTGATTCATTTCCACGAGAGGGAAAGATCGCTCCAATCCTGTCATGATTTGGGTCCTCAAAGACATACTTCAGTGTTTGTAATGAAGAATGCAGCAATGGTTTGTAATTTTATTATGATTTTAAGTTAATAATATTGTGGCCTCTGCCTTCATTTTAACTATAAAGTGCGGTTGTGTATCATTGTTTATTTATGAAATTCAGATGTTTCTGTGCTTTTCATTTCATAACTTGATTTGTCAATAAATTTTCTGACATTGTAACCCCCAATTCTTAAATCAAACACCACTGTTGCCATTATTATCAGAAATGTGTGAATTTACTTTGGGCTTTTTGAAACATATCCAAACAAAGCCGACTGATTTCAGGCCAATAATGCACCTGAGGGTAAACTGAAGGATTGAGTGTGGTCAGTAAGAATCCAGATTGTGAAATCCAGCAGAGGTTCACTAACTCATCCTCAGCCTCCGTCAGCTGGCAAATGAGACTGGGGTCAGTGAATCTGCCACATGAAGAAAAGCTGCACCTGAATGATCTATCAGATCAAAGAATTGAAAATGCTTTGTGGCATTAATGACATGTACAATAACTTTGTTCTGTCCCCTATTTTAATAGAGACCTCTTTAAAATAAATAGATATTGCATATCTTCTACACGTTGATGAAATAATAACCCAATTGTTGGTAGACACATGAATGACTGCCTGCCTATCTTTAATGGCACCTATACTTTGGGAAAGGCACTGCTTTAAAAAGGCTTTAACTACTGTTTGCTCGTGCTCACCGATGAATGATATGTATATTAGCGTTGGCTGAAGTATGTCCTCAGCTATTTCCCCAATAAATAACTGAAGAATAAATATTAATGCAAATGCAGATCCACTACCATCAGCAGTGCAACACAGGCATACTTAAAATAGAATAGCATAGCAATTTATTGTCACATATATTTAAAAAAAATACAGTGGAAAGTTTTGTAAATCGCCATACCATGGCCCTTCTTTGAGAAGTACACCACCTTATTTGTGTCCCATCTGCAAAGCCTGAATTTAAATGTAATTTATTACTGACAATTCTATCAGGTTGTTAAATCTGATCCTGTTGAGGTGAACCCATAGCTTAGGGTGGTATATTCCGTGGGTTGTGGTATATCCTGTGGCTTGTGTGAACCATATTGCCTACTGCATTTCCACTGCAAATATTTGCTGCACTTATGTCAATGCATTCTCAAGTCAGGCACACTTGCTGCTCTCCAGAATTTGAGCACATAGTCTCACCTGACAATTGTGCAGCAGCAAGGGTTTGAGGCATTGTCAAGGATAACATCTTCCAGATGAGATGACAAACTCAATTTTTGTCTGCTTCATCAGAGGCCTCTGATGAAGGGTCTAGGCCCGAAACGTCAGCTTTTGTGCTCCTGAGATGCTGCTGGGCCTGCTGTGATCATCCAACCTCACATTTTATTATCTTGGATTCTCCAGCATCTGCAGTTCCCATTATCACTAACACGTATTAGACAGGTGATTCATTGGCTGTGAAGCAGATTTTCAACCTACTAAATATTTGAAAGGACCTTTATAGGTTCACTCTATTTTATTGCCTCAGTTGTGTTGACATTTTGAATTATTACCATTAATCAATTTGACCATCATAGAAGTTAAGAGAATAGCAGGTGTCTGAATAAGTCATCATGTTATAATTTTAGTATCCAAAGTCAAATTAACTCCACTGTCATATGTTGGGATGAAGAATTATTTCTCCATTTATCTTATCATGTAATTTCATACTTAATGATGTAAGAGTAAAAGGCCGCTTTTCTTTTCCACTCATTTTCCTGAATTTATTTCAGGATTAGAACAGTCTTAAGGAAACCAGCAAGCAAAAACTTGCAGTGCCTCAGCATTTTCTGTGAGTGTGAATGAGAAATCGGTTCCTCTTTCTTAATTCACCACTAACATCTGGGCTTTGAGGACAATTACCTTGGATCAAAGTAACTTGGAGACATTGACCCTGTAATCACTGTCAGTTGGGATCAATGAGGGCCTTTGAAGTCATGGCAGTAACACGATCTGACTGAAATGGCCCAGGACAACCTTACCTATTGTGCAACCACGGTTTCTCTTTGTTAGCCGTTTCTCAAGCAGTGAGTTCATACTTGCAACATCAAATTCAAATGAATAGTCAAAATACTAAAACCTTCTCTTACATTTGGTCCATTCATCACTCATTATGGAGTGCAGTGGCATTAAGTTATAGATGTACCTGTAATCTGCAGTTACTCCTACAAAACCACCTTCAGTCAGGCAGGAGGCAAACGATTCATTTACATAAGCGGTTCTGTTCCAGTTGTGTAAGATTGGTTGTTAGTCAAAAAGGAAAAGAAATATGAGGTGTGCCAGCAAATTCCACTTGTTCCTTGTATTTATTTTAGAAGCACTGCCATTTGAAAATCCCAAACCGAAAGTTGAAAGGAACCATCCACTGCTTAATCACAGAGGTGAGAAATAGTCAGATCTGAAATCGGCAAGTTGTGGGTCTAGACCACTATAATATTGGCTGAAAGCAAGGCTGAAACTTCAAATATGAAACAAAAACAGAAATTGCAGGTCTGGCAGCATCTGGGAAGAGAAATCAGAATTAACCTTTCAGGTTCAGGGGCCTTTTTTTTCTTCCCTACAATGTGGAAACAGGCCTTTTGCCCCAACAGGTCCACACTTACAGCATCCCACCCAGACCCACACCCTGTAACCCACCGAATCTACATATCCCTGAGCACTATGGGCAATTTAGCATAGCCAATCCACCTAACCTGCACAGCTTTGGACTGTGGGAGGAATCCGGAATACCCGGAGACAGGGAGAGAATGTGCAAACTCCTCACAGACAGTTGTCTAGGGCTGGAATCAAACCTGGGTCCCTGGCGCTGTGAGGCAGCAGTGCTAACCACCGAGTCACTGTGCCAACCTGCTGAGCCTTTCCATCAATTTCCATCTTTGTTTCATATTTGATGTTCCAGTCTTGCTTTAAGCCAATATTACAGCAATTTCTGTTTTTGTTTCTGATTTCCAGCATCTGCGGTTCTTTCAGCTTTTAACTTCAAGCATGAATCTGGTTTATAAATTTTGCTATTTGGGTTGAGAATTGGATTTTAGTGGGTGGAGGAATGCTGGAGTTCTAGTTACCATTATTCTGTTAGGTTGGCGATTGATTGAAGATTGAGTTGCAACTTGGGATTTTTTTTAATTCCTTCATGGGAAGTGGGCTTTTGTGGCTTGGCCAGCATTGATTGCCTATCCCTATTTGTCCAGAGAATAGTTAAGATTCAACCACAAAGGAGGATATTGGCAGTTGTTCCAGTCAGAGGCATGGCATTTTGACAAATTTATGAGGATTCTGACACTAACTTTAGATTCACAAGAACTTTAAATTGCCAGTGAATGACTATGAAGTAGGGTAAGGGTTGGAGTGATATTCAGCATCTGCTTGAGAAAACCTACTCAGCCTCTTATCCACACTGGTACCTTCCAAGGAATCCGTCTCTGTGATGGATCAATCATGTTGGGGTCAAGTTCAGACAGGGTTCAGGAGTCACATGATCCCTAGCACATGTTACTTCGCCTGCTGACCTCCAGCAGGAACCCCACCCCGCGTTATTGTCCAGCGTGGGAGTAGTCATCCTCCCCAAAGAGGATGGGCTTTTGCATTCATGACACACATGTCACACCTTTTCGACTCAATGAGATATTGTTCACCATCACCTCACATCCTGCAATGGCAGTGAAAATGCTGTTGACCTCCACTTCATCCACCAGGCCTCTGGCCTGAAGCAATTCCCCTCTGTGACACATTTTCTGAGGCTTCCCCATCTCTCGGTTCAGCAACATACATGTGCCTACTGGTGTCCAGCTGCTTGATATCTCTCTGGCGTTCAGAATTCCACACATCCCGTTCCTTGTTTCCCTCACCACCACCATCACGCCCGCCACTCCTCACCATCTGTTGATTTTGAATGAATAGCCTTGCACTGTTTGGGACAGTTCCAATGGATTGGGAAGCAGAGCTGCAAATATAATAATCTCAGGATTACCACCTGAGCCTTGCGCAAATTGGCATAGGTAAATAAGGCTAAAGAGATAAATTGTTGAAAGATTAGTGTGGGAGAAATGAGCTCTAATTCATGGGGACTGGCACCAGTACGAGGGAAAGAGAGAGCTGTTCCTTCGGGATGAACTTCATTTGAACTTTGGTGGGACCACTGTCCTTGTGAATGTATAACCAAGGTTGTAGATAGGACTTGAAACTAATTAGTGGCAGGGAGAGTTCAATTGAAGGAAATTTAAAGAAACAAAAAGGAATGAGGGAGCATAGATTCAGGTCAGTAAAGAGGCAAGTGTTTGTCAAAATGTTACAGGAAAGAACAGATAATACAGGCAGAAGAAAGTAGCAACATGAGAGCTTGAATGTGCCTTCATGGTAAAAAGGCAGAGTTAAGCTCTTTATCTGAATGCACATTACATGATAACAAGTTGGATGAGTTGACAAGTATAAATAAATGAGTTGTGAAATCGTAAATATAAATGACTTGATGGCGATTACAGAGATACAGTTACAGAGAGACCAAGATTGTGAACATAACATTGAAAATTATTTAATGTTCTGGAAGAATAGGCAAAAAAGAGAAGGAGGTGGGAAAGTGTTTATTAATAAAGTACAATGGCGAGTAATGATTTAGGTACAATTGATTGTGATGCAGAATCAATTTGGTGGGAATAAGAAATAACAAGGGAAAGAAGTCACAGGGGGAGTTCATTTATAGCCCCCCTCTGAAGAAATATCTCACTGTTGGACAAAGTAGAAATAAGGAGATAATGGAGGTATGTAAGAGGGCATATGTTACAATTACCATGTGTGGGTTTAATTCACATACTGCTAGACAAATCAGATCAGCAAGTGGAATATTTGGAAATTGGAAAATAAATATGGAGAGTGCCTCAGGGATTTTGTTTTCTTCAACAGTACACTGCAGAACCTACCGGAGAAAGGGTTATTTTAGCTTGAGTAATGTGCAATGAGAAGGGGGGAATGTTTAAGAAGAAAACTCACAGTTAAAGAGCTTCCAGGGAGTGGCAAACACAACATGCTACTGCATCACAGATAATGGGAACTGCAGATGCTGGAGAATCCAAGATAATAAAATATGAGACTGGATGAACACAGCAGGCCCAGCAGCATCTCAGGAGCACAAAAGCTGACGTTTCGGGCCTAGACCCTTCATCAGAGAGGGGGATAGGGTGAGGGTTCTGGAATAAATAGGGAGAGAGGGGGAGGCGGACCGAAGATGGAGAGAAAAGAAGATAGGTAGAGAGGAGAGTATAGGTGGGGAGGTAGGGAGGGGTTAGGTCAGTCCAGGGAAGACGGACAGGTCAAGGAGGCGGGATGAGGTTAGTAGGTAGATGGGGGTGCGGCTTGGGGTGGGAGCAAGGGATGGGTGAGAGGAAGAACAGGTTAGGGAGGCAGAGACAGGTTGGACTGGTTTTGGGATGCAGTGGCTGGAGGGGAAGAGCTGGGCTGGTTGTGTGGTGCAGTGGGGGGAGGGGACGAACCACAGCCGCCACCCCATCACCAACCCACTCTCTCCGCCGTCACCCCCTCACAAACCCACTCCCACAGCCGTCACACCCACACCAACCCACTCTCACCACCGTCACCCCCTCACCAAACAACTCTCACCTCCTTCACCCTCTCACCAACCCGCTATCACCGCCACCACGCCCTCACCCACCGCTCTCACCGCCGCCACCCTCTCACCAACCCGCTCCCACTGCCGTCACCCCCTCACCAACCCGCTCCCACCACCGTCTCCCCCTCACCAACCTACTCTCACCACCATTACCCCCTCACCAACCCGCTCTCACCACCATTACCCCCTCACCAACCCGCTCTCAACACCGTCACCCCCTCACCAACACACTCCCACAGCCGCCACACCCACACCAACCCACTCCCACCGCCGCCACCCCCTCACCAACCCACTCTCTCCGCCGTCACCCCCTCACCAACCCACTCCCACCGCTGTCACCCCCTCACCAACCCACTCTCACCACCGTCACCCCCTCACCAAACAACTCTCACCTCCTTCACCCTCTCATCAACCCACTATCACCGCCACCATCCCCTCACCAACCCGCTCTCACCGCCGTCACCCCATCAGCAACCTAGTCTGACCGCCGCCACCCCCTCACCAACCCACTCCTACTGCCGTCACCCCCTCACCAACCCACTCCTACTGCCGTCACCCCCTCACCAAACAACTCTCACCTCCTTCACCCTCTCATCAACCCACTATCACCGCCACCATCCCCTCACCAACCCGCTCTCACCGCCGTCACCCCATCAGCAACCTAGTCTGACCGCCACCACCCCCTCACCCACCCGTTCTCACCGCCGCCACCCCCTCACCAACCCACTCCTACTGCCGTCACCCCCTCACCAACCCACTCTCTCCGCTGTCACCCCCTGACCAACCCACTCTCTCCGCAGTCACCCCCTCACCAACCCACTCCTACAGCTGTCACCCCCTCACCAACCCACTCCTACAGCTGTCATCCCCTCACCAACCCACTCCTACTGCCGTCACCCCCTCACCAACCCGCTCCTACAGCTGTCACCCCCTCACCAACCCGCTCCTACAGCTGTCACCCCCTCACCAAGGAAGAGTGATGTCATGTACTTTGGTAGGACAAGACAAAAGGCACTTTATAACTTAAATGGAGAGACACCCTAAAAAGATATAGCATGGTTTGATCTGAGAAGCCTTCTTCCTGATATGCACTCAACATACAAGGGCAGCAAGTTAACATGGCTTTCCCATGAAAAGAATTTAATATTAAAACCAGAGATGCTACTGCAAGAAATTAGTAGAAAATCTGTCTTCCCCTTTGTCTCTGGTGGAGGGGTTTGCGACTGCTTCTTCGCTCTGGCTCAAAACAATGGCTGCATGTCACCAGGATCATTCTGAGATCGTGAAATTTGCTGCAAGGAAGCAAATATGTCGTCCCTTCCTTCTTTCATTCTGTCTCCTGAGAGAATTAGTTGTTTGGGATTGCAAACCAGCTGAAAACATTTGGATTCTCAGGCACTTTCACGAGCTCCATACAGAACATAAAACAGTGCAGCTCAGGACAGGCCCTTTGGCCCACGATGTTGTGCTGAACTGTTATTCTACTCAGATCAAGACCTGCACATGTGCTGCCCACAACTACTTTAATTGAACTTTTCATTTGACTGATACCTATCCTGTTGTGCTTGTGATAGTTTCCTTGAAGAATGACCCAGTCAGAACCATTCCCCTGGTTGTCCCTCATACCTGGGAAGGCTAAAAGGGAGATGTGTATGCGGTTAATGAAGGAGCCAGCCTTCAGCTTATCGCCCCCTGGTACAAACTAGCCCCCAGGAAGCAAGTAGTAGAATTGACCGTTCATGAGGTAGATGATGGAATTTATCATTGAGAGCAGTCCAATTCTGATACAGGAATTTCACTAAAAATAATACTAACAAGAGCAAGTGTAATGCAGTATCAGTGAAAGAATAAATCGTAAGGGTTTCCTGTAAATAATCCTGAAGTGCTTCAAAGAGATTTACATTCAAAAGCTCTGGTGTGCTTTGCAGTTTGCCGCAGACAGAAAACCAGGCCAAATTTGTTTTTCTTTCTGTCAGTAAACGTAAAGTTCCATATTTCCACAAGTCCTGATCAATCCTGAGAAAAAAATGCCCCTATCTGGCTCGAGTTTTTTTTGCCACACCTAGGATAATAATAGCATACACATTACCATTAAGCCAATTCGCTCATGTTCATTACGTAAAGCAGAGCTTCAAAGTGTTTATTCTCGTTTAGACCGGAGCAACTGATTCCCATGCATCCTGACATCAAACAGAGAGGCGCAGGAAGACACGGAGGCTGTTTCAATCACACCTCCACCTGTCAACCTTTGATTTTATTATCTGCTTCAAGCAGGTGGACAGGTGGCTAAGTTATAAATCAGATGATGCATGCATAATAATAAGAAGAATTAAACTGTCAACAACGTGTAATCTCAAGTACAGATCTGTTTGTGTGTCTTACCTCTGAAGCCTTGGTAATTAAGTATTTGCACTGACACATTCTGGGCGGGAGATGGAGGAAATATACACAGCAGCTTTGTTAGCATCTGGAATGGGAAAAGGCAGAATAATTACGATGAAGGATGACTGCATGAATTATGATCATATCTTTACAGTTGTGATCTATCAGAATTACTGTTAGGAGAAAGACGCATTATTTATGTAACAACCTATGTATCCTCAGGATATCTGCTGCAAAGCAAGAAAGTTATCCCCAGTATGTGTATTAATATTTATTTCTTACCCAGAAAAATAGTAGGTAATTATCCGACCACCATCACATTGCTGTTTATGGAACTTTGCTGTGTGTAAATTGGCTAAACGATGTCTTACATTTCATTGGTGACCTCACTTCCCAAACTACATTTTTGATTGCATGTCTTTTTTGGCATGCAGATGCTGTGAAGATGTTGCACTAACACAAAACTTGCTTTGTTATTTTTTTCCTTGAGCCATTGAAGAACTTGATGAGCCATTGAAGAACTTGACGTGCCATCACCATCTCTGTTTCGATAATCTCAGGACAGCTGGACCCACTGGAAGCAAAAAGATCAATGACATGCTTTTGGGATCTATTTCAAGTCATCAGGAGGACTTCCTTTCAACTGCGCTGTAGGATTGTTTATGTCCAGCTGTGAAGAGGAATCTAGGCTCTAGTTTAATAGACAGTACAAGAAAACGGGAAGAACTTCCAACAATACTGCACCCACCCAGTGTTCCAGAACTATTATGCAATACTGCAGATGCTGCAAGTCTGAAATAAAAATCAAAAATGCTGCAAAGACTCAGCAGGGTGCAAAGTAATGGGATTCACATCTGTAATCACTAATCGCATGATTAGTCCAGGTGTATAAAGAAAGAGTGATGGTATCAGTGCTGTATAATTGGGAGCGAGAACTGAAAGGTTTGAACAGGAGCAAGAGAGCATCTAGATGGAGCTGTAAATAATAATTGTTAAACAAAATTGCATGAACTCAAGAGAATTCTTAGAGCGGTCTGACTGACATTGGCCACAGCGGAATTTGTGCAAAATCAGAGGAAAAGTAGATCTCAGGAACTGGGAGTAACCCATTACACTTCATTGCCAGAGGGATGGTATTTTTAAAAAAGGGAAATTATGCTATAGCTGTATACAGGGGTGATGAGGCCATACGTGGAGTACTGTGTACAGTTTTGGTCTCTTACTTGTGAAAAGATGTACTGGCACTGGAGAGGGTGCAGAAGAGGTTCACTAGGTTGATTCTGGAGTTAAGACAGTTGGCTTATAAGGAGACATTGAATAGACTGGGACTATGCTGATTGGAATTTAGAAGAATGAAGGGGTATTTTATAGAAACATGAAGTGCATAGGCAAGGTAGAAGCAGGGAAATTGCTTCCCCTAACGGGTGAAACTAGAACTCAGGGGCATAATCACAAGGTCAGGAGGAGCAGATTTAGGACTAAGTTGAAGGGGAACTTCTACACCCAAAAAGTTGTGAATTTGTGAAATTCCGCGCCTAATATTTTGAAGACAAAGATAGGTAGGTTTTTGAATATTAAAGGAAGTAAGGGTTTTAGTGAATGCACAGATAAGTGGAGCTGAGTCCACAAAAAGATCAGCCACGATCTAATTGAATGGCGAAACAGGGTCAAGGGGTCAGATGGCCTACTCCTGCTCCTATTTCTTGTGCTTCTTATGTTTTCAGTTTTTGCTGAATGCCATGGCGAGTTTCTCACTTGGTGGCATTGAGTTGCCAGTTAAGGGGAAATTATTACTTGTTAATTGGCTTGTTAGCATTGTAGCTCACCTCATTCATCTTCCTTGCTTACCATGGGAATGGGAGTGAGCATGGGAATCAGAACAGTACCTGGTAACTTCACCTTGCTTATTGGCTGCAAGGAGCAACTGTGTCATCAGCATGATCCATTGGCACCAGGCGCACATGACCATGTCTCACAAAATTCATGGAGTTTTTTGAGGAAGTGGCGAAGATGATTGATGAGTGTCGACCAGCAGATGTTGTCTACATGGGCTCTATGATAGCATTTGACAAGATCACTCATGGTACATTGGTCCAGCAGATCAAATTGCATGGAATCCATAACAAAAATCGAAAGAACTGCGGATGTTGTAATCAGGAATGAAAACAAATTTGCTGGAAAAGCCCAGCAGGTCTGGCAGGATCTGTGAAGGAAAAGACAGAGTTAACGTTTTGGGCCCTCAGAACTCAGAACGGAGGAAGGGGCACCGGACCCGAAAGGTTAACTCTGTTTTCTCCTTCACTGATGTTGCCAGACCTGCTGAGCTTTTCCAGGAACTTTGTTTTTGTGCATGGAACCTGTGATAAATTGGCAAATTCGATATAAAATTGGCTTGCTTATGGAAGACAGAGGGTAGTTGTGGAGGGGTGCTTTCTGACCGGACTACTGTGACCTGCGGTGTTCAACAAGGATCAGTGCTGGGACCTCTGTTGTTTATTACTTATCTAAATGTAAATGGCATAGGTGAAAAAGTAGCAGATCTAATTTTTACATTTACAGACAACATGAAAATTGGTGTGGTTTTGAATAGTGACAAAGGTTTTCAAAGGATATGGGAGGATATAGATCAGTTGGAAAGTTAGGTGGAGAATTGGCAGATGAATTTAATCCAAACAAGTGTAAGATGATGTATTTTGTGAGGTTAATGTAAAAGGAAAGCATATAGTAAATGGCAGGATCCTTAGGAGCATTAATATTCAAGGGATCTTGGGATGTAAGGTCCATAGCTCCTTGAAAGCGGCAACACAATGAATAAGATGGTAAAGAAGGGACACTGTGTGCTTGCCTTCATCAGTCAGGGCATTGAGTGTAAAAGATGGTGAGCCATATTACAGCTGTAGAAGGCTGTAAGACCATAAGACATAGGATCAGAGTTAAGCCATTCAGCTCAACAAATCTGCTCTACCATTTTATCATGGCTGATATGGTACTCAACACCATTCTCCTGCCTTCTCTCCATAACCCTTAACAATCAAGAAAGTTTGAGAACACTGGCCAACAGATTTAAGAATAGCTTCTTACTTACTTTTATCAGACTTATGAATAGGTCTCTATGTATTAGAGTTGATTTTTCTCTGCACCTGTAATACAGTATTCTGCATTCTGTTCCATTACCCTGATGTACTTATGTAAGGTATGGCTTGTCCAGAAAGCATACAAAACAATACTTTTCATTGTATTTTAGTATATGTGACAATAAGAAATCAAATCAAATACCTTCTTCATGTCCACTGTATCCAGGTCTTTCAGTATCCTGTAAATTTCAATCAGATTCCCCCCTCATCCTTCTAAATTCTATTGAGTACAGACCCAGAGACCTCAGCCACCCCTCATATGATAAGCTCCCTGAGATCGTTCTTGTAAGACTCTTCTGCACTCCCTCCAAGGCCATCACACCTTTCCTGAGATATGGAGCTCAAAACTGCTCTCAATAATCTAAATGCGATCAGACCAGAGCCTTATACTGCCTCAGCAGTACATCCCTGCCCTTGTATTTTAGCCCTCTTAAAATGAATGTTAACAATTCTTTTGCCTGCATAACTGCCTACTAAATCAGCATCTTAAGCTTAACCCCTCTGGTTCACTAATGTCCTTTAGGGAAGGACATAGCCCATCCTTACCTGGTCTGACCCACAGAAATATGGTTGACTCTTAACTGCTGTCTGGTAATTAGTAATGAGCAATAAATGCTGCCTGTCCAGCAACACCCTCATTCCATGAATGAATAAAGGGAAAAAAAGACTTAACAACAATGCCCTCAGATAACAAGGTGTAGATCTGGATGAACACAGCAGGCCAAGCAGCATCATAGGAGCAGGAAAGCTGATATTTCGGGCCTAGACGCAACAATGCTCTCAGTTTATTTATCCAGACTGTTAATGTGTAATGTGAATAGTTGTTGTGCCAACACATATCCCTGTGGATCTGCACTAGTTACTGGGTATCATTCTGAAAAAGACCCCTAATATCTCTGCTTTCTGCCAGTCAGCCAATCCTCTGTCAGTATATCCAGCATATGCCTCTATTTTTGCCCTGACACCATGGGCTCTAATTTAGCAGCCTTCATATGGCACAGGGATGGAATAATCATTTTTCTATACAACTGAAGCAAGGCTTTGTTTCTCCTGTACTCAAATCCTCTTGTGATAGACATCTCACTTATCTTTCAAATCACTCATTGTGCATTTTTAGTGGCTTTTAGCAACTTATGAGTAAGCATATCTGAAACTACGTGAGCATTAACAGTTTGCAATCTTTCAGCATTTAAGAAGCACTTTACATTTTTGTACCTCCTAGCTAAGTAGATCGCCCTCACAGTTATCTATATTGTATTCTAAATGCCATGCTTTTGCCTGCTTTCTTAGCAGCCCACATCACTTTAAAGAGATAAGAAGCTGAGGCTATTGGCCTTAGAGACGCTTAAGACTGAAGTGTAGATTTGTGGGAATTGTTCAAAACGCATGTTATGGCTTTGATAAAGTAATGAGAGAGAAATTGCTTCCAGTGGCAGTGTCACTAAAGGAAACAGATTTAAGGATATTGGCAAAATTGGGGAGGCGACATGTGGGAAATAATGCAGAACAATTTTGCGACCTGGAAAGCACTGCCTTAAAGATGTGTGGAAGCAGACTTAATGGTAAAATTCAAAATTTAATTAGATAAATATTAAAAAGGAAAAACTATTACAGCGCCAAGGGGGACAGAAGAAGAGTGATGTTGATTCAGCAACTTTACAAAAGAGCTGGCACAGACAGGATAGGTCAAGTGGTCTCTTTCTGTTATATATCACTCAGTAGCAATAATGTGTATAGTAACGCTCATAATGAGGGCGTGCTTCCTGCTTGATATATTGGCCTGCTGAGTTCCCAAAGAGCAGGCAAACTGCCACTGAATAGACAACAATCCTCCATCTGTGGGACGAGGCTAGTGGTTCCACGTGCGATGCTAAAGCATATGAGGCTGTTGGCCAAGTGCTGGAAAATGGGATTGGAATTGTTAGGTGATTGTTTCTGTCTGTTGCAGACTTGATGGGCTGAAGGATGTCTTTCAGACTGAAAAGGTCTCTGACTGTGACTAGGAGTCAGACTTGCAAAATTCAAACTGGAGGGCAGCACAGTGGCTCAGTGGTTAGCACTGCTGCCTCATAGCAGCAAGGACCCATGTACAATTCCAGCCTCGGGCAAGCGTCCATGTGGAGTTTGCACATTCTCCCCATGCCTGCGTAGGTTTCCTCCAGGTGCCAGCTTCCCCCCACAGCCTAGAGAAGCACAAGTTAGGTTGATTGGCCATGGGATATGCAGGGTTACAGGATATGGTAAGGAGGTGAGTCTGAGTGGGGATGCCTTTCAAAGGGTCAGTGGGGGCTCAAAGGGCCGAATGGCCTCTTCCTGCACTGTCCAGATTCTATAAAATCAGGAATACTGCAGATACCCAGCAGATCTGGCAGCATCTATGGAGACAGAGAGAGTTAGCGTTTCAAATTGGACATGACTTTTCATCAGAACTGAAAGGAGCTCAAAAATGGTGGGTTTTATCCTATTGATGAAGGAGGAGCAAGTGGAACATACTGTTAGTATGCTCAGTGTCAAAGGCAAAGAGATTAGTAAAGAAAGGAAAAGAGAGATAGAAACGGGAAATGGATGCAAATGAAAGTGTGACAAAAAGAATATGTGTTCACTCTGCTGAGAGCAAAGCCAATAAGACTCAAAAAGTACTGGTAGTGGATGGAGTAGGGAATAGAGTACCCAGGTTAGGATCTGAAGTTGTTGGATTCACTATTAAGCCCTAAAAGCTCTACTCTGTAAGGAAAATGATATATACTGCTTCTTGCTTGCATTGTGCTTTGTTGGAACACTGAATTCGGACAGGAAAAGAAATGTTAGCATAGAAGCAGTGTGTTTTCTTCAAATTGCTAGCAACAAAGAGGTTGGGGTCATTCCTACAGACAGAGCAGAGCTGTTCCTCAAAAGTATCACCCAGCCTGTGTTTGGTCTCCACCACATAAAGTAGGCAACATTGTGAGCAGTAAGTACAGTGGCCTCAATTAAAAGAAATACAGGACACCCATGGGATCGCCTATCTCTGAAATGATAGCAGAAGCAGTGATGTAAAGACTGGAAAGGACTGCCCTTCCGCAAATCCAACCTAAACTATGGATACGCTATGTAGACAACACCTTTGTCATCTTTGAATGGACCAAGTTAGAAGAGACACAGAAACTCATGAACAACACCCTCACTGGAATAAAATTCACCAGAGAGGAGGAGAAGAGCAAACAGCTCCCATTCCTGGATATCTTGGTAGAGCGCAAGACAAATGGAAAACTGCAAACAAAAGTACACTGAAAAGCCACACGCACAGACCAGGTATTGAACTTCAATAGTAACCACCCCAGCACTCACAAACGAAGCTGCTTGCAAACACTATTTAACAACACACTGCAGCAACATGGAACTACGCCAAGAGGAGGAGGAATACCTCTTCCAAGTGTTTAAGGATAATGGGTATCCAAAGAACTAGCTCAGGAGATGCCTGCAGGAACAGCATCAGAAAGATTCTACACGCCCCGACACACTCATCACACTACCCTACATCAGGAACACATCAGAACTCATCACAAGATTTCCTCGACCGCTGGGTATCAGAGTGGCACACAAGCCCACATCAACCTTATGACAAGTGCTCACCTGAACTAAAGACACACTCTTCACCATGGACAGGGACAATGTCATCTACAAGATCCCCTGCAGAGACTGTGAAAAACATTACATCGGACAAATAGGAAGGACACTAACAACAAGAGTACATGAACACAAACTGGCTACAAAAAGACATGACCAATACTCACTCATCTCAATCTACATGGATAAGGAGGACCATGACTTTGACTGGGACAACACGAAGATCCTAGTGAAGGCTAGGCAGAAACAAGCTCAAGAATTCCTGGAAGCATAGAACTCCATGTAGCATGCTAATAATAAAGACATTTAACTTGACCCCATATACATTCGACTACAGGGGAAACCCAGAAATGAGGCAATCCATCGCAAAGGACCCCAGAGTTTAAAAACCAGGTGGCAAAACACACTGACACTTCATCAGAGGCTGCACTGAATTTGTTACTAAGCACGGTAACAAAACGTCTGTGGAACAACAAACCAGCTCGGCAAGTCAACCAACCTCAAGAAATACAAGTAAACTGCTGCTTCACCTGGGAGGCACCTTTGGGGTCTTGGGCATTAGGGAGGGAGAATGTGGATGGATTGCACAGGAAGCTGCCATGGAAGAATGAAGAAATATAGTTGGAGGAGTGGGCCAGGGTATTACAGAGTGAACTGTTTCTGTAGAATGCAGATAATAGAGGGACGGGGAAACTGTGTGTATTAGTGGCACTTTGCTGGAGGTTCTTTGAAGTGGTGAAGATGATCCTATAAATGCAGAGATTTTATTAGTGTGGAAAGGGAGGCCAAAGAGAACCCTACCATAGTTCTGGGAGGGAGCATTTTCTGTTTCTGTTTCAGATCTAGACTGGCCAACTGAAAGGGCATGAAAATGATCATTGGATAAACATTTGGATGATAACAGAATAGTGTAGGTTAGATGGGCTTCAGATTGGTTTCACAGGTTGGCACAACATTGAGGGCTGAAGGGCCTGTACTGTGCTGTAATGTTCTATTTCCAACATCCATAGTATTTTCGCTTTCACTTGAGTTAAATTGGCACTTGAGGATGAAGCTGTAGAACACACAAAAATTATTTTAAGCTCAACCGGATAGATATCTCCCTCTAACTGACTAAGATAAATTTATCTCTTCAGTACTCCTTTGAAGTAAAATATGAGTACTTTATTAGTTTTCATCCTCTGTTTATTTATTTTAGGGAAGAGTGGGAAAATAAAAGCTTCTATAAATTTTTCTCAGAAAATAAATAGGTAGCCCTTTCAAATTAAACTTTATGTTAATCACAGTGCTTATATTAATGGCTGTTCTTACTTTAATAGTAGTCTTTGTACCTGTAATAATATCATAGATAGTCCATGAAGGGATACTTGTATTTCTTTCTCTCATTAAAACAAACGTTTTAGTGTTGGAATTCATGGGCGGTTCTATAGTCCAGGTGTATGACAGCTATATCTGAGCTTTGGGTAATTTTGTTGCTTAGAGACAATGGAGCAAATTATAGGGTGGAATATTAAGTTTCTTTTCTCACCAGTTTACAGAAGTCATCAAAACATGGAGACAGTGAAAGGAAATTTCATGGAAGAAAGATGTATCAAGTCACACTATATATATTACATATAAAAAAAATGGTGAAATGTAACTCCTGAGAGGAAAAAGCGAAGTAATTAATATGTAGGTAGACAAACAGGAGGCTGGAAGAGCACAGCAAACCAGGCAGCACCTGGAGGAAAGGAGCAGTCAATGTTTCGATGATTACACTACTTAGGGACTGAAATGTTGACTGCTCCTTTCCTTCAGACGCTGTGTTCTTCCAGTCTCCTGTTTGTCTACCTTTATTCCTTCATCAGCTATCTTTTTGTCTCTACTTAATATCTAGGCCAACAGGATATCAAGCCTGCTTTAAGAGATTAACAATAAGATTCGTAAGGGTTAGATCTCATTAACTTGTTCTTTGTATATTTCTTGAGACCTTGAAATGAGATTTCTTACAATAGCTCCTCTCCTTGATATCAAACCGTTACTTCATGTGAACATCATTCTATTCGTCTTCTATGTGCTGCCCGTCTGCCAAATTATCTTGAAGGCTCTGTGCTAGTTTCCACAGGTGATCTCCAGTTCTACCCCACTACCACTTTTCTCAACTCCTGAACTAAATAATCATTTGAAATAGTGAAAGTGTTTTTTGTAGGTCAGTCTCACGAATCTGCCGTGGTTTGTTGAGAAGCGTGGCTGAGAAAGACTCCACCGAAAGATTCAGCTTTGGTTTGAAGTTTCTATCAGCTTATCACAAACCCTCTGGCAAGGGTGGTATCAGGGCTTCTTGTCAGGTCAAGTTAAACTAGGTGCCTCAGATGTAATGTAACTAGCTAATAAGTACTACGTAATAGACCTAGGATGTTTAGCATAATTGAGCTCAACTTCTGCCAAAGTCTTGCTGTGGGAATCCCTCTCCAGTTGTTATCAGTAAATTAGTGTAATACCAATAATAAAGGTTGGTGATGGTGACATCTGTCTGTGACATCTCTGATGGTGCTGTGTGCCATGACCATAACATGTACCATGGCGATAGAAGGACAAACTTAGCCATATCTACCAGGAGTGATTGTTTAGAGATAATAAAATGTGAGGCTGGATGAACACAGCAGGCCAAGCAGCGTCTCAGGAGCACAAAAGCTGACGTTTCGGGCCTAGACCCTTCATCAGAGAGGGGGATGGGGAGAGGGAACTGGAATAAATAGGGAGAGAGGGGGAGGCGGACCGAAGATGGAGAGAAAAGAAGATAGGTGGAGAGAGTGTAGGTGGGGAGGTAGGGAGGGGATAGGTCAGTCGAGGGAAGACGGACAGGTCAAGGAGTGATTGTTTGTTTGCTTGGTGATGCTATTGAGGGATATGACACCAAGATGGATGGATGGAACTGAAACACATAGTATTCAGAGTCAGAGTCATACAGCATGGGAATAGACCTTTCAGTCCAACTCATCTATGCCGACCAGACTTCCCATCTGGCCTAATCCCATTTGCCAGCATTTAGCCCATATCGCCCTTTACCCTTCCTATTCACACACCCATCCAGGTGCCTTTTTAAACATTGCAACTGGATCCACATCTGCCACTTCCACTGGCAGCTCATGCCACACGCGCACCACCTTCTGTGTGAAAAAGTTGCCCCTTGCCTGACATGCCAGGGGAAAATTCCCCAGCTTATTGACCCTCTCCTCAAAGCTCAAACCCTCTAGTCCTATGTTGTTGCAAGACAGCTCAAGCCCAGAAGTGACTTAACAGATTGTTCCGATTAAACAGAGTAATGAAACATGTTGAAGGGCTGAATGACACCCACCTTTACTTACATTCATAAAATTATTTTTCTAGTTCTGGATTGAGAAGAATTTTATTATCCATTTTTGGTGATGGAAGGAAATTATGACGAGAAGACGGCAGAAATTTGGGAATGTTGAGGGAGACATCAAGTAGCTGGAGTTGGGCTTTTCTGTGACCATTGAAATGGGAGCTATGCAATATCAGGATTTTTGTACAAGCTTTTTGTGGCTGGTGTCTAACGATCAAAGTTAATGTTGGACACTCTGGAGGCAGGAAGTATGTTTCTGCTGATGGGTGAGTCCAGAACCAGAGGACACAGTTTAAAAATAGGGGGTAGGCCATTTAGAACAAAGTTGAGGAGAAATTTCTTCACCCAGAGAGTGGTGGATATATGGAATGCTCTGCCCCCAAAGGCAGTGGAGGCAAGTCTCTGGATAGTTTCAAGAAAGAGATAGATAGAGCTCTTAAAGATAGTGGAATCAAGGGTTGTGGGGATAAGGCAGGAACAGGATACTGATTGTGGATGATCAGCCATGATCATAATGAATGGTGGTGCTGGCTCGAAGGGCCAAACGGCCTACTCCTGCACCTATTGTCTATTGTCTATCTCCTGACTCCCCAAAGTTATCTACAAGGCACAAGTCAGGAGTGTGATGGAATACTCCTCACTTGTCTGGATGAGTGTAGCTTCAACCGCCTATGCCCACTCCCATGCTCACGCCCACGCCCATGCCCATGTGACCCTTTATTTACACAGTTCCATCAGAGCCGGCTTTCATAGTGTGAGGAAGTCTGACACTTCAGCTTTTATCTGTCAGCCAGAGCTCCCTTATTGGGCCAGATTAAAAGGTTCAATCAGGTAACTCATATTCTATGAAGTCCACCTGGCTAACCTCATTATAATCACTACCTCCCTCCCTCTCTGAGTCTGAGGATGTAGGCCTGTTCTTTATTGTAGCTCCTCTTGGCACAATTTAGCACTGGGTCAGGTTGGTCTAACTCTGTTCTGAGGAAGGGTCACTGAACCCAAAACATTAACTCTCATATTTTCCTTCACAGATCCTTCCAGACTTGCTTAGCTTTTCCAGGAACACTGTTTCTGCTTTGACTCAGCCTTGGATATGGATGGCGTGTAACATACAGTAGCTGGTCTTTCACGCTGAGACCATCTAGGCAGAAGTTCATTCTTTTCTTCAGGTGGCAAAGGTGTCAGGGAGGTGACATCTGCCAGGTTCATCTCAGATTCCAAGCTCTCTACAATGCTAAACAGACAGGGAGAACCCATGGGTTGAGCCAGTTTTTATGCGGAGCTTGGCACATTTTGTCCCTGCCTCATTTGCGAGATTGCAGCTTTTGTATCGCTCACTTGGTTTATTCAGGACCATTGCACCTAGCATATATTAATATGTCGCTGATCCTGACCTCATATTGACCAGAGATAATGGGAACTGCAGATGCTGGAGAATCCAAGACAACAAAATGTGAGGTTGGATGAACACAGCAGGCCAAGCAGCATCTCAGGAGCACAAAAGCTGACATTTCGGGCCTAGACCCTTCATCAGAGAGGGGGATGGGGTGAGGGTTCTGGAATAAATAGGGAGAGAGGGGGAGGCGGACCGAAGATGGAGAGAAAAGAAGATAGGTGGAGAGGAGAGTATAGGTGGGGAGGTAGGGAGGGGATAGGTCAGTCCCTCTTCCGCACCTACACAGGCCCCAAACCCCACCTTTTCCTCCGGTACATTGATGACTGTATCGGCGCCGCCTCTTGCTCCCTAGAGGAGCTCGAACAGTTCATCCACTTCACCAACACCTTCCACCCCAACCTTCAGTTCACCTGGGCCATCTCCAGCACATCCCTCACCTTCCTGGACTTCTCACTCTCCATCTCAGGCAACCAGCTTGTAACTGATGTCCATTTCAAGCCCACCGACTCCCACAGCTACCTAGTATACACTTCCTCCCACCCACCCTCCTGCAAAAATTCCATCCCCTATTCCCAATTCCTCCGCCTCCGCCGCATCTGCTCCCACGATAAGACATTCCACTCCCGCACATCCCAGATGTCCAAGTTCTTTAAGGACCGCAACTTTCCCCCCACAGAGATCGAGAACGCCCTTGACCGCGTCTCCCGTATTTCCCGCAACACGTCTCTCACACCCCGCCCCCGCCACAACCGCCCAAAGAGGATCCCCCTCGTTCTCACACACCACCCCACCAACATCCGGATACAACGCATCATCCTCCGACACTTCCGCCATCTACAATCCGACCCCACCACCCAAGACATTTTTCCATCCCCACCCCTGTCTGCTTTCCGGAGAGACCACTCTCTCTGTGACTCCCTTGTTCACTCCACACTGCCCTCCAACCCCACCACACCCGGCACCTTCCCCTGCAACCGCAGGAAATGCTACACCTGTCCCCACACCTCCTCCCTCACCCCTATCCAGGGCCCCAAGATGACATTCCACATTAAGCAGAGGTTCACCTGCACATCTGCCAATGTGGTATACTGCATCCACTGTACCCAGTGTGGCTTCTTCTACATTGGGGAAACCAAGCAGAGGCTTGGGGACCGCTTTGCAGAACACCTCCGCTCAGTTCGCAACAAACTACTGCACCTCCCAGTCGCAAACCATTTCAACTCCCCCTCCCATTCTTTAGATGACATGTCCATCATGGGCCTCCTGCAGTGCCACAATGATGCCACCCGAATGTTGCAGGAACCGCAACTCATATTCTGCCTGGGAACCCTGCAGCCTAATGGTATCAATGTGGACTTCACCAGTTTCAAAATCTCCCCTTCCCCAACTGCATCCCTAAACCAGCCCAGTTTGTCCCCTCCCCCCACTGCACCACACAACCAGCCCAGCTCCTCCACTCCACCCACTGCATCCCAAAACGAGTCCAACCTGTCTCTGCCTCTCTAACCGGTTCTTCCTCTCACCCATCCCTTGCTCCCACCCCAAGCCGCACCCCCATCTACCTACTAACCTCATCCCACCTCCTTGACCTGTCCGTCTTCCCTGGACTGACCTATCCCCTCCCTACCTCCCCACCTATACTCTCTCCACCTATCTTCTTTTCTCTCCATCTTCGGCCCGCCTCCCCCTCTCTCCCTATTTATTCCCGAACCCTCACCCCATCCCCCTCTCTGATGAAGGGTCTAGGCCCGAAACGTCAGCTTTTGTGCTCCTGAGATGCTGCTTGGCCTGCTGTGTTCATCCAGCCTCACATTTTGTTGTCTCATATTGACCATGCCTCTAATTCATGCAGGGCCATTTCTGTGATTCCCACACCAAACTTTGTCCCCTGGAGTGAACTGTCTCTCTCACTTGGCAGAGTCTTGGGTCCAGCATTGGTGTTCCTGATGCTGTTTCAGCCTGTCCCTTTCCTCCTCTCCATATCTGGAAAGATCAGGTTCAACTGGTGTGGAATCTTCTCCCCATTAGCCATTCTACTGGAGCTTTACATGAAGTAGTAGACTGTTTACTTAAAGCCTTCATTTTGAATAGCTCTTTCTGCCAGGCCATTGGACAATGGATGATATGATGCTGCTCTTATATGTTGAATGCCATTCGAGTTCAGGAAATATTCAAATTCTTTGCCATTAAACAACTGCCTGATATTTGTAACCAACACTTTAGGGAGTTTGTGCATTGTAGCAAATGTGCAGTTTTTATATCGTCGTTCCCATGTTTGACAAATGAACACTAAGCATGACCAACCACTCTGAGTGGACATCTATAAAAACTAAGAACATTGAGCCCGTGAAAGAACCAGCATAGCTGATGAGTACTGATTCCAGGGTTTACCCAGCTATTTCCTTGAATATGGAGGAGCAGCTCATGGGAATTTTTGTCCTCGTTGGTTCTCTGGCCACTGCCCTACCAACACAGCTCTGTCTGCATCCAGTCCTGGCCACCAGACATAACCACTCACCAACTTCTTCATTTTGGAAACCCTCAGGTGACACTGGTGGAGTTGAGCCCCTATCTGGCAGTGAAGTTTGCTCAGGGCAATCACTTTTGCTCCCTGCGATAATACGCTGTTCTCTACTGTTTTCAGCTCTTTCTGGGTCCAGAAAGGTTTCAACTCTGGCTGTGACTGCCATTTGATTTTTCCCATCACCACATGCATATTCAGCTTTGCCAGGACCAGAACTTTCTGCATTCAATATTGTCCGGAATTTTGTCCAGAAAACTAAAGGCCATTATGGGTTCTTCCAATGATGTATCTGCCAGTTGGAGGTGGCTCAATGCATCCACATTTGCTACTTGGCCTCCCAGATGGTGTTCCAGGGTGTAATTCTATGCGATAAGACAGTGTAGAGCTGGATGAACACAGCAGGCCAAGCAGCATCTCTGTGGAGCTGGATGAACACAACAGGCCAAGCAGCATCAGAGGAGCAGGAAGGCTGACTTTTCGGGTCAAGACCCTTCTTGAGAAATTATATGCATTTAGTATTAGAGCCCATTGCTGGATTCAGCCTGAAGTTATGGGTGGAATAGCCTGTTCACTTTATGAAGATCTAGTAGGGGTTGTGGCCTGTTATTATAACAAATTTATGTTTGTAAAGGTATTAGTGGAACTTCCTGACTCCAAACATGACTGGAAAACCTTTCTTCCCTGTCTGAGCGTATTTATGCTCTGCATTAACCAGAGTCCCTGGTGCATATGTTTTGGGCACCCCGCTCTATCGGGCCACCAATGAGCTAATACTGCCCATGTCCACAAACAGAGCTGCGTCAAGACTCCGTTTAAATAAGTGATAACTCACTGTCACACCCTGGAGCTACACAAAAACAAAGAGGAACACCTGTACAAAGTCTTTGCAAACAGCAGTCTAACAGTTTCGCCCACTGAAGCCTGGCAAACCAACAACACCAAGAAAACACTGTATCCCCCAACACACTGACCATTGTGTTTGGTTGGTTCGCCGAGCTGGTTCGTTATTCAGCAGTTGTTTCATTACCATGCTGGGTAACATCACCAGTGCAGCCTCCGATGAAGTGCCAGTGTGTTTTCCCACCTAGTTTTTTAAATTCTGGAGTCTGCTGAGCTGCATTACCTCACTTCCAATTTTCCTTCGCCGTGGAGTGTATATGGGTTTGAGCTCTATGTGTTTATTGATGGCTTTCTTTGTGGAGTACCAGGATTCTAGGAATTCCCGTGCCTGTCTCTACTTAACTTGTCCCAGGATTTTGGTGTTCTCCAGTCAAGTTGGTCATTCTCCTTATCCATGTAGATTGAAATGAGTGAGTATTGTTTGTGCCTTTTTGTAGCCATTTGGTGTTCATGTGCCCTTGTTGTTAGTTTCCTTCCTGTTCGTCGGAAATTGGACAAACAGGAAGGAAACTAACAAGGATACATGAACACCAAATGGCTGCTAAAGGACCCCATTTTAAAAAAACAGGTGGTAAAACACACTGACGCTTCATCGGAGGCTGCACTGATGATGTTACCCAGCACGGTAATGAAATGTCTGTGGAACAACAAACCAGCTCGGCGAGCCAACCAACCTTAACATCCACAACCCGAGCTACAAATCTACTCCAAAACCTTTAACACTGGCCGTCCTACCCTATGTTAGAAACACATCAGAGCTGACTACAAGACCCCTACAACGTCTTGGAATAAGGATAGCACACAACCTAACGGCCACACTTTGCCAGTTACTCTCAAAGACAAAAGACCCCCATGCCCACAATGAGCAGGACCAATGTGATACGTAAAATACCATGCAGCAACTGCGAGAAACACTGCATAGGACAGATGGATAAGAAAGTCACCACTAGGAGACATGAACACCAACTCACAGCAAAACAGCCCAACCAATTCCGTCTTGCTTCAACACAGTCCAACATAGAAGGACAGCAATTGGACTGGGACAAAGTCACAGTACTAGGACAAGTGAGACAAGAGCAAGCATGAGAATTCTTGAGGCCTGGTTTTTTACCACTGATCCAACTAACAAACATGTTGAAATAGACCCCATCTATGTACCACTACGGTGCAAATCCCGAAATAAGGCTGTCCACAATGACAGACCGGACCATATAAATTCAAAGAGAGACAGAACAACAAGCTCTTCAATGGAGGTGACACAGCACTAACAATGTTTCCTAGAAGGGAGGTGAAACATTTGTATGAAAGCCAGTCAGCTCGGCGAACCAACCAACAACCCCTTATATACCCCAATACAGTACAGGGAGGCATTGCATGTCAATACTGGATCTCACTTGGGATCATTGTGTGCCAACAGCTTAGGGAGTGGCAGCTGTTTCTTGACTTCTCTGAAAACTATGGCTTGGCTACACGAACATTTCCAAGGCTGACCCTTTGTTAAGAGTTGATACAAAGGAGCCAGGATGGAGGCCAATTTATGTATGAACTTTACTTAATAGTTCACCAGCCCAAGGAAAGGCCTAAACCCCAGTACAGACATGGGAGCCTAGACACCTTTGATCACACTCACCTTACCTTCTAAAGGGTGAGACTTGGTTTTGTTGACTCTGTAGTCCAAACAGGGCACCTGGGGCTCCTGGAATGCACACTTTTCCCTTCTGAGGCATACACCTGCCCAACAGAAATTGCTAGGGACAATATCGAAGTTCTCTAAGTCCTCCTGATTGGTCTTCCCCATGATGAACACATCATTCAGATAAACTACGCCCTGGGCTAGACCTTGTAAAATGTGCTCCAACATTTGCTGAGAAATCGCACAGACTGATGATAACCCAAATGGAAGTCTCATTTATTGGTACAAACCCTTGAGGGTATTAATTTTAGCATGCTTCTGGGAATCCTCATCGAACTGCAATTGCAAGTACGCATGGCTCATGTCCAACTTTGTGAAGGACAGCCCTCCTGCCAGCTGGGCATGGAAATCCTCTGTGCAAGGAATTGGGTATTTATCCAGCTGCGAAAAGTGATTTATCATTTCTTTAAAATCCCCACAAAGATGAACTGACCCATTAGGCTTCATAATTGGTATGACGGGTACTGCCCACTTCACAAACTGGACTATTTCGATGATTCCTTACCTTTACAGTTTTCTGACTTCTGTCTCTACTTTTGCCCATAAGGTAAATGGCACTGGGCGGGCCTCAACGCACTGTGGAATTCCTTGCTAGTCACCGTGCAAGGTGGCCTTGGTTCCTTTGCTAGTCACTGGACCTTCATGAAAAAATTCTGGGTGCTTTATTAGGACTTCACTCAGGCAACAAATTTTCTAATTGACAAATGTTTAGCCAATCAAGGTGGATCTGTCTCAACCAATTTCACCCAATCAAGCTTGGACCCAAGCGCCTTACTACAATCAGTGGCAACTGAACCAGCTGCTTCCCAGAAGAGACCAGAACTGAAGTTGTCCTTAATCTGTAATGATTCGCCTGTATAGGTTCTCAATCTCGCTGAAGTCTTGTGTAAACTTTAAGACTGGAGTCCAGAATGAATTTTGTTAAAGACTGGAATCACTGCATTGACCTCCATTAGAACCCGGTGACCATTTAACCAGATATTTTGTTTGATTGGTTCTGAATTGGATGTTGCAAAGCAGTTTGACTGTTCCATACCAGGTGTAGGTGGACTTTCCAAGATGTGCACTCTCCTGCTTTTGAGTTCTCTTCCTCTGTTTATGCCCAGTGGGCTCTTTTGCTGTCTCGAGTCCGCATACTGTCAGCAACTACAATGGCTTACCGGCCTGGATCATGAAGAAACTTTAACTGTTTGGCCGATGCTTGGCCTTGTTTTGAGGTTTTGCTGTAGATTGACCTAGAGTCCCTCTGTTCGGGATATGTCCTCAGTGAGGCTATGCAATTGCTTTCATTCAAATTGCATTCCCCAAACTCAGTCACCCTGGTTAGTAGGTGCTTTTGCATGGTCACATCATTAATCCCACATACTAAACAGTCTTGCAGCATCTCATTAAGGTTTAAACCAAAATCACACATCTCTGCCTGTCATCTTAACCTAGTCAAAAATCCTGATACGGAATCCCCTGCTTCTCGAATTACTTAGTATAAACCGATAGCATTACAGAATTAGAGGAGGTTTGGGATTGTAATACTTCTTAGTTAAATCCTTCAACTCTTGAAAGGCTTTATAATCTGGTGCCTCAGGGAAAGTTTGGCTTTAATAACCAAAAAAGCTGGGGGGCCACAAGCTGTCAGGAGAATTTTCATCTGCCCCAGCATCATTTGCCTGGAAAATAAAACACAAACTGGGCCCAGTCCTCCACAGCTGGATCAACTGAGTCAAGCTTCCCAACTAATGGGATGGCGCCAGAAATGTTCACCCCAATTCAAAGATGACTGTTGTCTGTGAGCTTTACTCTGGTTACCACTGATATAACTTCACAGAAGCCGGTATCCTGTCAGCAAGCCACCCTTTATTTGTACGTGGAAAGTCCTCAACACTGATCCAGCTCCCTCAGAGCCAGGTCTCAGAGTGTGAGGATATCTGACATTCCTGTTTTTGTCTCTCAGCCAGGGCTCCCTGATTGGAGCAGATTAACCAATCAGGGAACTCATATTTAATGAGGTCCAGCTGGTTGACCTCGTTACAATCACTACATCCTCCGACACCAACACTCAGTACCAATGTTGTGCATCACTTACAAGACACACTGCAGAAGTTCACTAAAGATCGGCAGACAGCGCCATCCAAACCCACCACCTCTTGCACCTAGAGGGACAAGGGTAGCAGATACATGAGAATATCACCACCTCAAGTTCCCCTCCAAGCCACTCATCATCTCGACATGGAAATATATCACCGTTCCTTCACTGCCACTGGATGAAAATCCTAGAAATCTCTTCCTGATCCCTACATCAAATAGGCTGCAGCAGTTCAAAAAGGCAACCCATCACCACTTTTCTAAGAGGAATTAGAGATGGGCAATGAATGTTAGCCCAGTCAACAACACACCCATTCCATGAATGAATGAAAATAAATGACCTTCCAGGCCTTTGTTCTGAAGTGCCGGCTAGGTTACATGCTGGATTACATCAATGAATTATGGAATCATAGAATTCCTACAGTGCAGATAGTGACCACTCAGTCCATCAAGTCTGCACTGACCTCGTGAAGATCATCCCACCCAGGCCCAGCCCCTGCAGCCCTATCCCTGTAACCCTGCATTTTCCCATGACTAACTACGTAATTTGCACATCCCTGGACACTACGGGCAATTTAGCTTGGTGCTCCAGCTAACCTGCACATCTTTGGACTGTAGGAGGAAACCAGAGTACCCAGAGTAAACTCATGCAGATACGTGTAGAACACGCATACATTGCGGAAGTTAAAACTACAATGTTCCCTCAGGAAGATTTCTCGAGATCTGCACTCTTCCAGTGAAATTGCTGACATAACAACAAAACTTACCAGCAGAATTTTAACTGTGACTGACTCTCCAGCACACCCCAGTTGTTTGACACTGGCTCATACTTTTAAAAGCCATTGACTTTGATTGTGGTTGGCAACCCACAGTGTTTCATTGAGGTAAAATTTCTGGGTTTTAGCGGTCTTTTGGTACAGACTAGCTACTGTGGTGGGATTGAGCCTACATCTCCAAAGGGTTCTACTAGACTTTTGGATTACTAGAACCAGTACAGTGACTATTACACCATTATTTCTCTTAAAATAAATTCTGAATTATGCTGTCTCTGTTTGTTAAATTTTGAACTTTGATAGAACACTGAAGCAAGTTTGGGATGAGAACTGCTCGATGACCCTTGAAATTATACACTACAAAATTTATAACATAAATGCTTAATATATTCCTCTGAAAATCCTTACTCAGCTACTTTAAACAAATAATTCAGAGGAAAATGCTTTGGCAAGAGGATTTATTAGGCTGTGGGATTTTTCTTTTGACCACTTAGCAAGGTCTTATAACAAATAACCTCAGCACCGAGATTTCTCACCACCTCCCACAATCCTGCCCTTCTTCCTAAACTTGAAGCTGTGTGCCAGCAGATAAGTAAAATGATTCTGGTCAAACTTTGCAGAAAATAAATGAGATACAGAGCTCACTAGCCAACAGAAATGGAATAGATACGCTAAGGAGGAAACTAAATAAATGTATGAGGGAAAAGAAGTTGAAAATTTTGTGAATGAAGTTATCTAGAGAGAAGAGACTTATGTCAGCATTGGGACCCATTGGATCACATGGCCTGTTTATGTATCAAGCACCAGGGACCCAGGTACGATTCCACCTTTGAGTGATCGACTGTGTGGTGTTTGCACATTCTCCCTGTGTCTCGGTGAGTTTCCTCCCACAACCCGAAGATGCGCAAATTAGGTGGATTGGCCATGCTAAATTCCCCACAGTGCCCAGAGAAGTGTGGTCTGGGTGCGGTGCGGTACGGACTTGTTGGGCCTGCTCCCACACTGCAGGGATTCTACAATGATAATTATAACAGAGGTGCCAACCCATTGGAAAGGGCTCAAAACTCGGGTGGTAAGAAAAACAGAAGTTTCTGGAAAAGCTCAGCAGGTCTGGCAACATCTGTAAAGGAAATCAAGAGTTAACATTTTGGGTTAGGTGACCCTTCCTCTGAACTGAACAATTAGGTGGTATTTAGTGAGAGTGAAGCTACGTTGACATTTTAGGTCTGTGACATCGCATCAGCACTGATGGGTCCCCCTTGAAATAAAGCCCTGCAATTTTAACAAGATCCAATTGTTGGTGAGAGGTTGTCAACAGAAAAAAAACACATTCGGTGACTGGGGGTCGGGGGGAAGGTGGGGATGCATTACCGGGGGAACCCACCAGCCTAGATTTGTGACAAGAGTGAAAACTTGAAATTGCACGGCAGGATGGAAAGGAGAAAGGGAAGACTTTACCTGAAAGGACAGGCTCTGGTAGCACTTTATAAATCAGTGAGTGCGCTGGGCTCATTTAAGCATGCTGATAAAAGGGGGCTTGCAGGAAAGGTGAAACATCCCTTCCTGGCAGCGAAAACTATTATTTACGATGAAACACATCTGTTTTCAAACAGCTGATCATGGGCTGACGTTACCCATCTTGTTCTTGTAATTTAGCAGTTCCATTAGGGCTCAGAGCTTTTCCACGTCCGCTCGGATCACATGTGGTTCCATTTTATGGGATCAAGATGTGTTATTCCTAATTTTTTTTTATTTCGTTTCTTTCATGATTAGCCGGAGGACTTTTTTTCTCCTTTGACCTCCTCGCAAATTTTACTAGGCGATTCCCAGACCCCCACACCAAGCTGGGCACAAGCTCTCTTTAAGGTCCTGGGTAGAATTATTCAGGAGCCACACGTTTACTGAGAGTGAGTGGAATCGGGCTTCTCAGAAGAAACTAGATACGAACACGTAGATAAGTTGGACAGAATTCTGTGCTGTCTGACTCTATGACTCTGTGACACTATGACATGAGAGAGAGTTAAGGGAATACACGGTCATGCTGATAGGGTTACATAGAAGGAAACTTCAGTGGACACCAACCACCCCTTTTAGATTTGGGACTCTAATGCCATGCCTTCATTGTCACTGGCTCAATATCTTGAAGCTCCCTGTCTAACAGAACTGTAAGTGTCCCCACACTCTAACTACTGCAGCATTTCAAGCCAGTAACTCACCACCACCTTCTAAAGGGCAGATGGGATTGGGCAATGAAGCCTCATACAGCCAATTGGACGTGACCTGGACTAACCAGGAGTAAACCTCATGGTGTTTCCCCTTGTGTACACACAGGAGGTGATGGCCTAGTGGCATTAATGCTGGACTGTTAACCCAGAGACCCAAATAATGTTCTGGGGACCCAGGTTCGAGTCCCACTATGGCGGATGGTGCAATTTGAATTCAATAAATATCTGGAATTAATAAACTAACGATGACCGTGAATCCATTGGCATGTGTCAGGGGAAAAACCCATCTGGTTCACTAATGCCCTTAAGGGATGGAAACTGCCATCCTTAACTGGTCTGGCCCACATGTGACTCCAGACCCACAAAAATGTGGTTGACTCTTAACTGCCCTCTGGGCAATTGGGGATGGGCAATAAATGCTGCCCTAGTCAGTGACATTCTCATCTTGTGAATAGACAAAGAAGGTGGTAGATTTCAGATAAGGGATCACAGAATTAAGGAGGAATTCCTTCACTGAGAGGGTAGTAAATCAGTTGCCCCAGAGGGCTTTCAAGGCTGAGTCAGTAAGTTTATTCAAGGCTGACATAGACAGATTTCTAATCAGTAAGATGCTCAAGGATTGTGGGGAAAAAGCAGGAAAGCGAGGATGAGGATTATCAGATCAGCCATGATCTCAATGAATGATGGAGCAGACTCAGTGGGCTAAGTGGCTTACTTCTACTCTCACCTGTTACAATATAAATAAAAACCGACAGAACTGCAGATGCTGTAAATCAGGAGCAAAAAAAGAAGTTGCTAGAAAAGCTCAGCAGGTCTACAGTGTCTGTGAAGTGAAAAAACAGAGTTAACGTTTCAGGTACATTAACCCTTTCAGTTCTGAGGAAGGGTGGCCAGACACGAAATGTTAACTCTGTTTTTTTTCCTTCACAGATGCTGCCAGATGTGCTGAACTTTTCCAGTAACTCTGTTTTAGCTCAGGAAGTCTAAGTTGCTGCAAAAATACACGCGTTTACATAGAGATGCAAATCTGGAATTAAGGGTTGTAATGGGAGAGGCTTCAATGTATTTTTCCATCACATAACTGACCTGGAATCTCTCCTGATCTTAATGCTTTCCATTGACACATGATGTAAGGATTTATAAGCTAATGTCCATCCTGGTTAATTTATTTGAGTTTTTGAAAAGATGACTAAACACATTGATGAGGTTAGTGCGGTTGATACAGTTTACATAGGCTTCATTAAGGCGTTTGACAAGGTACCACATGGAAGGCTGTTTCAAAAGGCAACAGCTCGTGGGATCAAAGGCAAGTGGATCTAAAATTGGTTTGCAAATAAGAGGAAAAGGATGATGATGGAGAGTTGTCTTTATAATTGGAAGCCTGCGACTACTGGCGTACCACAGGAACTTGTGTTGGGATCCTTGCTGTTTGTTATGTACATTAATGATTTGAACATGAATCTGGAGGTATAATTAGCAAATATATAGAATACACAAAAGTTGGTACTATTGTTGATTATGAAGAAGACACTGTCAGGCTATAGAATGATATTGATCAACAGGTAATACAGGCAGAGCAAGGGCAGATGGACTTTAATCCTGGTGATCATGAGATTAATCATTTTGGGAGGTTGAGCAAGTGAAGGACTTACACAAGTGAATCGTACGTCTCTGGGGTTTACTGAGGAACAAAAGAACTTGTATGCACAAATCCATAGATAATTGAAGGCATCAGAACAGGTAGGCAGGGTTGCGAAGAAGGCAAATGGGATGCTTACCTTCATTAGTTGGAGCGTAGAGTACAGGCCCTATGGGGTCTCCCTGTTTCTCTATGATTTTATGACCATGTATATGGATGGAGGTTCGTTGGGCTTATTGTTCTGGGGTGGCACTCAAACCTGAAAAGAAAATGATGTGGGCTTTCTTTTCAGTCTTTTTCCATCTTTCATTCATGAGAGTTAAGCATTTTAGAGGTAGGCATGAAACAGAGTGGAAGGCATAGTTGTGTAGAATTACGGCTGAATTACACAATTCGCAACTTTGACGTTTTATTTGACTCTGGGATGAACTTCAGGCCATTTATCTTTTCCATCCTCAAGACTGTTGTAAAGACCACAACTTTTGTTTTTCACTTTTCTTTATTTTGGATTGTGCACCAAAATGGGAAAAGACCTGCTTTAAACCAAGTCATTGCTGCATTTTTATAAACAATTTACTGGAACTCATTAAGAGTTGTGTTTACACTACTGCTTTGTGTAAACAGTGCAGGAAATGTTTGAGACCCAGTGGCACTGTGGGGACAGGTGTGTTTTCAGAGGAAGCGTTGCCCAGAGATATTTCAAACCCCATGCACTTATCTTTGAGCTCATTGACCTACATCAACTTCCAGGTGAAGGCTGCTGGTGGCAATGGCACTGAATTAGTAATGTCTCGACTGATGTTCTGGGGATGGATCTGATATGATGAAAGATCACAACCTAAAATACCATTAACTCTGTTTCTCTCCATGGATGCTGTCTGACCTGCTGAGTTTTTCTAACACTTTTGCTTTGTGTTTATTGGGAATTATAGCCTTTGCCCTGCTGTCTTTGATGCATGCAATTAACACTTAGCTCTCTGCTTTCCTGTGAGTTCAGTTGTTTTCCTGTGAAATCAATTTCTTTTCCTTCTGGAGGCCATTAAATAGTATGTCTTAATATAAATCCTTCCACTGCTCCCAAAATTCACCTAATTGCTCCATCTTTAAAAGATATTCCTGAATCTTAACTGACTTGAAAAGCCTGACCCCAGGTTATCTCCATAAGAGGAGTAAGCTGAAGATTGCAATTAGCCTCTGTGCCTGTGAGCTTTGGAGGAAACAAGGGCAATCCTGCTCCCCATTGGGAAAAAGGCAGAGTCGCCACAATTCTGGGCAAGTTTGAGAAGATGGTGCCTTTGTGGTAACTTCAACTGGAAGAGGATTTGAACTCACGTAGTTAGTGTCATTCTGCATTGTAAACCAGCTGTCCTGCCAACTGAGCGAACCAATCCAATTGGTATCTGCAAGATTATAGGAAGAGAGAAAGGCTTTGCTGCTCCTGGGGCCTGCCTTACCATTCAATCAGATTGCGACTGAGCTCCATTCCCTGCTTAGCCTCCATATTCCTTGATTTCCTTCCCGAATGAAAATGTATCCATTTCAGCTCTGAAAGATTCAATTATCCCCCAACATCTACAATCGTCTGGGACATGGATTTAATCACTTGCAGGGATCCAGCGCTTGCCGGAATCAACATAGCATGAATATCAGCTGAAGACTGGATCAGATTTGATGCCCTTCCGTAAGGGAAAGGAACTGCAAGTAGGATCTCAGAATGATACAGCAATGAACAACAGCTCCTGATGTTAAAAGACACCATGTGTAGGTTCTTGCCAGGGGTTATACCTCCATGAGAAACGTACACCTTGCTTCAAGGCACTGCCAATCATCATTATCCTCACAAGACAGAAGGATTCTGTCCACTGTGACCCTGAGTATCTTTGATACCATTTCCTATTAGTCCCAGTCTCCTCCCTTCCCCCAGAATCCAATAGATTTTTCCATAACAATTCTATGTCCAATACTCCACTTGAAATATTGTATTCTCTCTGCTTTCCGGGCAGGGAGTCCCGGGTCATAATAATTAGCTGCACAAATAAAGAATCTCCTCATCATCTCCCTTCCTTCCCCCAGGGATGTACAATCCAGCTATGTAACAGCGTGAAAGAAAAGCTGCATGTCACTGTCTGTGAAACTCAATTGTGGACATGTTAGGGAGAACAGACTTTAGATCATTCAAAATAAAAAGGAAGCAATGAAGACACAAGCAGAAATGTTTCTAAACAGTCAGGTGGTAAGGTCTGGAATGCTCTGACTGAGAGCGTGATGGCAGCAGATTCAACTCGGGCCTTCGAGGTGGAATTGGATTATTTTCTACAAAGCCTCTCTGTCCGGAGTTACAGGAAGAAAGTGGGAGGAAGGCAATAGCTGTATTTCTCATTTTGGAAGCTCGCGTGAACATTGGCCAACTAGCCTCCTTCCTCCCTGTGACAATTCTGTGATTCTGCTTTTTGAATACTGAAACAGGCAAGAGAACAAAGTAGGATGTTTTTGTGAGACAGTTCTCCACTTACGTTTCTTGCACATTATTAGGTGCCACAAGTAAGAGTATGTAAGTAATGTTTATTTTATTGAGTTTCAGAGCACAATACATTCAGTTGACTGGTGAACTGGAATTTTGCTGAATAACATATAAAAATACTAAATGGTCCCTTGCCACTTTTGTAGTCTCAACTACGTGTCTACCTGCTGCAGAAACTGCAGTGAATGATACCATTGTGTCAAGTCCAGGCAATAGCTATTGGGAACATTCAAGGTGAATACAGGCTGGGAAAAGATAAGTCATAACTGAACAGGGATTACAGCTTCAAACTGATGCAGGCCCATTTGTAAGAAAATCCACCAAACAAAGACAAATTGACATCTGGAATGACCGAGAGGAAAAATACATTTTAGAAATAAGCCCATGAAACAATTAGACGTTTGGATAGATCACATTGTCCAGTGCAGTTTGTGTGTGGGCCTTGCCAGCACTGAGTTTAGAACGATATTTATACATTAGAGGCAGAAAGAGTTGGAATATCATGCTGATACAGTAGGATAAAGCGCGTTGGTAAAAACCTAATGTTGTGGTGTCTGGTCAAGTTAGAGGATAGTCACCAAACTTCCTTTCAAATGATTGTTAGATAATCTGGCCATGTATACTGTGACACATCTGTGGGCTAGATGATATTTAAACCCAGTGCTTTCATATCGGTTGATGGGTCAGCACAACATCGAGGGCCAACTGCCTGTACTGTGCTGTAATGTTCTATGTTCTAGTCCCGTCCCCCAAGACCCTCAATCCTCCTTTCTAGATATTTTCTAGTCACCTTGCTCAGAGATGGTATTACACAGCTCTGGAGAAGATGGAACATGAGCCTGGATCCCCTGGCTCAGAGTTAGGAATACCAAAGGGCCAAAAGAGCCCTATAAATGGCGCTCCTTTATTTGTTTCTAAATGACCTGTTCAAGTATGTTATGACATATATTTAAAGCAGCTGGGGCTTGAACCTGGGTCTTCTGGCACAGAGGAAGGGGCATTACACCACAAAAGCCCCAGGATTACCATTTGATTTTGTTAAACTCAGCTGAGATGGATATTTTTAACCAACCTGCTCAGAGATATGACAACACATACTCCTCTGGAGCAGGTGGGACTTGAATCCAGGCTTGGGGCTCAGAGGTAGGGAGACGCCCACTATGCCCCTTGAGCGCTTTGATCATAGAGTATGGATGTCATTGGTGAGGCCAGCATTAACTTCCGATCCCTAATTGGCTGTCTTTTGTAGAGATGTTCTAATCATTCAAAAGGGTAATGGCATCTTTAGTGGTCAAAGCATTGATGCTGAATTTGGTTACCGTGATATTTTAAAAAGTGACAATGGGAATCCTGTCAGTTCAAATCGTTTAACTCCTTGGTATTCCATTGTTGACATCATTGTACATAGCTCTACTCTGTGCCTTAGATAGAGAAATCATCCGGATCAATACTAATGCTCTTCCCCAACCTTAACA
Organism: Stegostoma tigrinum; assembly: GCF_030684315.1. Classification (NCBI taxonomy): domain Eukaryota; kingdom Metazoa; phylum Chordata; class Chondrichthyes; order Orectolobiformes; family Stegostomatidae; genus Stegostoma; species Stegostoma tigrinum. The sequence goes on along the minus strand of NC_081365.1, from coordinate 14,078,477 downwards.
CTCTAAAGAAGCAGAATGAAATAACAATACTATGGTAAATAATTTGCCCAAACCACTTCGGATCACAGAATCCTAGAGTGGTTGCAGCTCAGAAGAATGCCATTTGATCTTTTGAGTCCATGCTGACCCTCTGCAACAGCCGTTTAGAAAGGCCCACTTCCTTGTCCTTACCTCATCACTCTCAAAATGTTCCTCATTCAAACTCTTATTCAATTGCCTTTGCAAACCAATGACTGAATTGGCCTCCATCACACCCTTAGTGACCTGAAGGAATGGTGATGTATCATCTTGGTTGATGTCAAGTTTCTTGAGAATTGCAGGAGCTGTACTCATCCAGGCAAATGAGGCCCATTTCAATACACTCCTGACTTGTGCCTTGTGAAAGGTGGACAGGCTTTGGGCAGTCAGGAGTTGAGTTATTGGCAGCAGGATACCCAGCCTTCCCTTACTTATGTAGCTGCAATATTTACATGGCTAGTCCAATTCAGTTTCTGGTCAATTGTAACTCCCAAGGCGTTAATAGTAGTGAATTTAGTGATGGCAATGCCATTGAATGTCAAGGGGCACTGGTTACATTCCTGCTTGTTGGAGGTGGTCATTGCCTGGAACTTGCATGGCATGAATGTTACTTGCCATTTCTCAGCCCAATCTAGATATTGCCCATATTTGGACATGGACTGTTTCAATGATGAGTTGTTAATTGTGCTGAACATTGTGCAATCATTGGTAAACATCCCCACTTTTTTTATCATGGGATATGGGCATCACTGGCTGGCCAGCATTTATTGCCCGCCCTAATTTGCCCATGAGAAGACGATCGTGAACTGCCTTCTTAAATAGCTGCTATTCACCTGCTGTAAGTTGACCCAAGCACACAACGAGGGAATTTATATTTTTTGATGGAAGAAATTGATTAAGCAACTGAAGATGGTTGGGAAAAGGATATTATCCAAAAGAAACCCTGCAGAGATGTCCTAAAGCTGAGATGATTACTCCATAGCAACCATTTTCCTTTTTATTGGATATTTTACAGCAAAGACATTTCTCCAATTCCAATTTACTCAGGCTTTGCTCGGGCTCCTTGATGCCACACTCAGTCAAATACAGCATTGATGTCAAGGACAGCCATTCTCACCTCACTTCTGGAATTCAGCTTTTTTCTCCATGCTTGACCCAAGGCTATAATGAGGTCAGGAGCTGAGTGGCCCTGGTGGAACACAATCTGGGTGTCACTGAGTAGGATATAGCTGAGCAGGTGATGCTCAATATCACTGTTGTTGACACCTTCCAACACTTTACTGATGATTGGGAGTAGACTGATGGGGTGGTACTTGGACAGGTTGGATTTGTCCTTTTTTTTGGTGTACAGGACATAGTTGGGCAATTTTCTACATTGTTAGTTTGATGTCAATGTTGTAACTGCACTGGAAGAGCTTGATGAGAGGTGCAACAAGTTCTGGAGCACATGCCTTCAGTACTATTGCAGGAATGCCATCAGAACCCATAGCCTTTGCAGTATCCAGTCCCTCCAAATGTTTTTTTTGACATCATGTTGATTTGGCCAAACAGTAGAGTCTGCGTTTCTTAGGAAATCTGCAGGAGGCCGAGGTGGGTCATTTCCTCAGCACTTTTGCTGAAAACTGTTACAAATGCACCAGCTTGTTCTTTTGCACTAATGTGCTGGTCTCCCCCATAATTGGAGATATTTGAGGAACCTCCTCTTCCTTCAGTAAATTGTTTAATTGTCCACCACCATCAGATATGGCATGAGTGTAGACCTTTGATCTGATCTTTTGGTTATGAAATTGCATATTCCTGTTTATCACCTGCTGCTTATGCTGTTCAGCGCAGAAATAGTCTTGTGTTGCAGATTCACCAGCTTGACTCCTTATTTTTAGGTATGCATGGTGTTTCACCTGGCATGTCATCCTGCACTCTGCTTTGAACCAGGGTTGATCCCCTGGCTTGACAGTAAGGGTGGAGCGGGGGCCATGAGTTGGAAGGTTATATTGGGTGTGATTATTCTCCTTTGGATGGCCCACAGCACCTCCTAAATGCTCAGTTTGAATTGCTAGATCTGTTCAATATCCATTTCATTTGGCATAGTGAGTGTGGTACACATCATGCTGCAGGGTATTTACAATGTGGAGACGAGATTTCTTCACCATGAGAACTGTTTAGTGGTCACTCCTACTGATACTGCCATGTTTATCCAGTGCAACTTGCTGATGATTGCACTGTTCAAGGTCACCATGCATTTTCTGATAATACACCAATGGGCACATATTTCAATAACTCTGTTGGCGCTGCTCTGTGTTGGGGTTTCATGGAAGTTATTGCATAATCTCACAACCTTGACAAAGAGGACCAGAACCAGGACAAGATCATTTGTCTCACTAATAATTCGAAGCTCATGCAACAGATTTCATTCCACTCTCACCTTTCCCTGCAAGAAAGAATGGTGCCAGTTAGGTAAAATGGCACTCATCGACACCTTTTCATTCACTCATCTTCTCACCTTTCCATCTGCAAAACTGTAGCAGCTCTCATACATTGCTGAGGGTCTCCACATGCTTCCAGTGTTTCGGCAGCTCATTTCCAGAGCTACGTTCGGGTCTAATTTAGCATAACACTAATGAATGCTAGTTAACTTTCAGATCTCTTTATGGCACCACTTTAATTGCCTGTGGTTCAGCAGCTGAGGGTTATAGGAGTTCAGCTTGAACTAATAGTTCCCTTTGATGCATCAAAAGCCTAAGGCAAACCACGTGAGTTCAAGCAGATCAGCGAGTCTAAGCACATTAACCTACTTTAAGGTCTCTGTGCTTATTGCTATATAACAATCACAAGCACACAGGCATTCACACACACACACACACACACACACACACACACACACACACGTACACATACATACATACATAGAATTAGCTTTAAAACAGTGTGTGAAGAAACAAAACTTGGAAACTTTGGCAGCTGTAATTAACATGTCAATCTGTCTACATTCCTGTGCCTAATAGTAAGAACTGTTTCCCAAGTGAGGCCTCTGCTTTAATTCTCCAAAAGCTCATTGCACAGTGTGATCACATACAGGTGACTCAATTTAATCAGCCTGAAGTTGCAGCCATGACCTGCATTCAATTTTTTAATCTGCTACAATCTAATATTGACTTGCAAAGGATCACAGAGTCTTGCAGAACAGAAATTGGCCATTCAGTTCATTGTACCTACATCAGCTTTTACAAAAAGCTGTTTGATTTGGCCCTGAACACCAGCTTTATTACCATATTCTTACAAATGATTCTCCTTCGGGCACATGCCCATGGTAATTTGAGGGCTCCCGTGCATCAGTTGGGCCACTCTTTATGATAGTGTAAAGTCTTTCAATTGCCCTCAAGCTTTTTTCCCCAATGTTTTTTACATCTGTGACCTTTAATTTCTCACTCACTTTCCCCAGGTAGCAATATCCTTCTACTCATTCTAACATAACCTCTAATTTTCAATACCTTCAACAGACCTGCTGTAAGAAGAACAATGTCAGCTACTTAATCTTTCCAGGTAAATAAAGTCCATTATTCCTGATGCTATTCTGCTGAATCACATTTGGAATTTTGTCTTCAGTTCTGGGCACCTATTTTAAGGTGGAGAGAATGCAAAGGAGATTTAGTAGAATGGTACCAGGAATGAGGGGTTTTAGATAAAAAGAAGAATGAGAAAATCTGGCCTCCCTGCTATACGAAGAATGTTGTGAAACTTGAAAAGGTTCGGAAAAGATTTACAAGAATGATGCCAGGGTTGGAGGGCTTGAGCTCTCGAGAGATGCTGAATAGGCTGAAGCTATGTTCCCAGTAGAATCGGAGGCTGAGGGGTGGCTTTACTGAAGTTTTTTAAATCACAAGGGGTATTGATAGGGTGAATAGCCAAGATCTTTTCCTTGCAAAGGGGAGCCCAAAACTAAAGGGCTTGGAGTGAGCATGGAAAGGTTTAAAAGGGACCTAAGGGGCAACTTTGTCACACAGGGGGTGGTGTGTGTATGGAATGAACTGCCAGACGAGGTGGACACAATTACAGCATTTGAAAGACATCACGATGGGTGCATGAAAAGAAAGAGTTTAGAGGGGTATGGGCCAAATGCTGGCAAATGGGACTAGATTAACTTAGGACATCTGGTTGGCATGGATGAATCGGACTGAAGGTCCTGTTTTCGTGCTGTACAGCTCCATGACTCTCTGATTATAAGTTGGGCCTACTCTTCTTGGGCTAGAGAAGATTAAGAAGTGACCTGATTGAGGTGTTCAAAATTATGTACAATTTTGATAGGATAACGAAAGATATCCCATTTTGATCATTTGATATATCAGTAACAAGGCATCACAGTTTCAAGTTTGTCAGCAAGGGAGCTCACAGTAAGGTGATGGGAAGCCTTCTTACTCAGAGAGTGGTTCAGATTTGGAATATGCCACCTGGGAGATTGGTGGAGGTGGATTTCATAGGAGATTTTGAAACAGAGCTGGATATGTACTTGAAAGTGATGATAGATCAGGAGATTGGGCTAGCTGGGTAGCTCTTTCAGGAGCTAGCGTAGTCACTGCTCGAATGGTCCCCTTCAGTACTCTAAAATTCTATGAATCTATGACCCTGTTTTATCTTGTGCTTTCAGCTAATTTTGCTGCCTGCAGACTGAGATTCCAGTCTGGAGTATCTCAGGCTGTGGGTACCTGTACACACTCCATCCCCAAGGCTGATTGCTCCTCACCTACATTGCTCTTTCTGTACAATTACATTCCTTCTGTAACATCTGTACAGTCGGTTCTCAAACACAGCTCTCGAACATCTCCCTCTGCATGTGCTCATTTTAGACTAGTGTTTTCTCTCTTACTGGTACCAATGTGATCAGTGACATTATCCAACGTGGATACTGGTAGTGATATGCAGTCATGTGAAGAAACAGTATGGAGATAGTGAAGAACATTCTGAGTCCACAAAAAAAACATGAAAATTACTGGTATAACAAGGTGTGGTGCTGGATGAACGCAGCAGGCCAAGCAGCATCAGAGGGGCAGGAAGGCTGACGTTTTGGGCCTAGACCCTTACTACTGGTGCCAGCTTTGAGGAGTGGATTTCTGTTGAGACCAGTAGAATTACCAGTATGTAGCAACTTCCAATATGAAGTCACATCTGACTATATCAGTACTATCCTATTTAAGTATAGCTCAGTAGACCTCAAACTGGTTTAATACTGGATTTGGGCAAGTCCACACTGTTTATTCCTATTGTAAGAATATCAGAAGTACATGTTAAAAGATAAGCAGTCATCCATTTACTCTTGACATCTGTAAGGTGCTAGAAGGCATCATCGATGGTGCTATTAAGCAAAAGCTCGAAAACAATAATCTGCTCACTGATGCCTAGTTTGCGTTCCATAAGTGCCACAAAAGAGCTGAATTCCAGAAATAAGGTGACTGCTACAATTAACCAAATGTGGCAACAAGGAGTTTGAGCAAAACTGGAACCTATGGGAATACAGAGAAACCTCTCGACAGGTTACAGCCATACCTGGCTCAAAGGAACACTGTTATAGTTGTGGAGGTCAGTCATCTCAGCTCCTGGGCATCTCTGCGTGAGTTCCTCAGGACAATGTTCTAAGTTCAAACACCTTCAGCAGCTTCATCCTCCTGAACATCATAAGGTCAGAAGTGGGAATGCTCATTGATGTCTGCACAATCTTTAGCACCTCAATTACAGAAGTAGCATGTATCCATATGGAGCAAGACCTGGGCAATATTCAGGCTTGGGCTGTCAAGTACCAAGTAATATTTGTGCTGCATAAGTGTCAGACAATGACCATATCTAATAAGAAAGAATCTAAATATTTGACATTCAATGACATTACCACCACTAAAGCCCATGTTATCAATATTCTGGGGGTTTACGCTGACCAGACACTGACATGAACTAGCCATATAATACTGTGCCAACAAGAACAGGGCAGATACTAGTTATCCTATAGAGAGTAGGTGGAACCCTGAATTCCCATAGCCTGACCAGCACACACAAAACAAAGTCACTGATGTGGTGGAATGCTCCTCATTTGCCTGAGTGAGTATAGTTCCAGCAACACTCAAAGGTTTGATATTATCCAGGACAAAGCAGTCCACTTGTTTGGCACCTCATCCACAATCACCAACTACCTCCAACACTGATGCTCAGTAGCAGCAGGTCACCGAAGCTCCTAAGACAACCCACAACCAGTTCCATCTGGAAAGACCATGGCAGCAACTGGCACATGGGAGCACCAACCCTTGCAAGTCCCCCTCCTAGCTACCCACCATTCTGACTCAGAAACATGCTCCTGTCCCACTGGTATGACTGGATCGAAATCCTAGAACTTCTTCACTTACAGTAGTATGGGTCTACATACAGCCCATGGACAGTAGTGTTTCAAGAAGGCAGCGCGCCACCGTCTTCTCAAGGACAACTGGGGACGGGCGTTAAATGCTGAACCAGCCAGTGACACCCACCTTGCCTGACTGAACGATTTATTAGTGCCATTTCGATAAGAAAATCTGCCATCCTTACCTGGTCTGGCCTATAAGATGCTCCACAATGTGGTTGTCTTTTAACAGTTAAGGATTGGACAATAAATACTGGCCCACACAGTGACACTCGCATCCCATGAACAAATGCAAAGAATTTTAAAAATTATAAGCTTGCAGAACCTGTGGCCTGTGGGAAATACAGAGGAGAGAATTAAATGACGCGCCATTCATAGAAAAGGTGAATCAGGAAGCAACCATGCTCATTGATGCATCTACTGATTCTCTGTTACTAAGCTTTTGTTTTTCATCTTTTTCCTTCTGCATGCTAAAAGGGTCAAAAAATGTCTGGAAATCTTGCACCACTCAGTAGGGCACTTTAGATGACAATATTCATCTTTTAGAAACATTTCAGTGCTGGTTACTGGTACACTGTTGGAATTACAATAAGTTGCTTCACAGACAATTCTATTTTTCACTAATGTTGGTTTTACTCACTGAAAACACTGAAAAAAAACTCACTCAAATTGCACAAAGAACATCCAAACGCATGTCACAAGGCAGCTTGTGCATACTGTGTTCCTCCTGTCATCCGCATCTGGCCGCTACAACTGTTGAACACAAACTCAGTGAACTCAACATTTGAGTATCTCCCAGAGCAGCTCTGTACTTTGATTTTACGTGTAGATTGTGCAGAAGTAGAACTGAACATGAAAAACAGATGGAGGGCAAAAGGCTCGATGTTAAAATATTTCTCTGACATGATGCGGCCTTGCAAACTTTCGCATGGGACCAACATTCATGGATTGGCCTGAATCACAGCTTCCCATCTGAACTTTAACTCCCAGTGCCTTGCTCATAGCAGGCTGGGGAGCAGTTCAAAAAAAAGGGCCTCTCTTACCTCCTTGTAACTTGACCATCTTGCTGATTTGAGTCTGCAGGTTTCTGCTAAAGCAAATAGGGCATTCTCCACGAGAATGTGAATTGACACAAATCAAGCTTTCAATGTCCTGATACAATCCTTACTGAATTTTAACCTGGTTGGGAACTTGCCATGGTTTTCCTGCCAAGTAGATAAGGCCGGTACAGAAAGTGCTTGAATGGCTTCGAATAACCCCTCCCCAAGATTCCCTTTCCTTGATTTCATCCTGAAATCTTCTTCCTCCCCTTATGGGTCTGCCTATCTTTGGGGGATGATGTTGTGATGTTCATGGTGCTACTCTGGTAATCCAGAAGCCCAGAGTAATGATGTGTGGCCATTAGTTCAAACCCCAGCACAGCATCTGACGGAGTTTAAAATCAATTCATAAAATCTGGAGTTGAAAGCTAATCTCCAAATAATGACCATGCCCACAATCATTGTTCAGCATTAAAAATATTTTACTTTATTCTTACAGGGGTTGAAGTCTGGGACAGCATTTGTTGCCTGTGCTTATTGCTCTTGAAATGGCTGACTTGGCTGTTTCAGAGGACAGTTAAGTGTCAACCACATTGTGACGGTTTTGCCTTCACATGTTGGCCAGGTCAGGTAATGACAATAGATTTCCTTCTGCAGGTTATGCTGGATGACCAAGGATATTGATGAGAAAATAATGGAGAGAAAGGAAGCATTTAATGTATACCAGTGTAATAACAGCAATAGAAATCAGGAAGAGTATCTCAAATGCAGAACTGAGGCTAAGGTCGGAATAAGGAAGGCTAAGAGGAAGCATGAGGAAAGGATGTACTAAAACAAACAACAAAATGTTCTTCAAGCATATTAACAGGAAACAATTAGTGAAAGATCAAGTGGGGCCCATAAGGCACAAGTACGATAAATAGCTCACTGAAGCAAAGAAATGGAAAAGGTACTAAATTAATGCTTTGCTTCTGTACTTATCAAATTGGAAGATAGTGACAATGGGTCAACTGAAAATGTGGCTGTCCAGCAACTGAACAGCATTGATATAGATAAAGAAGAGATGCTAAAAACACTGGCAGCATTCCAGGTAGAGAAATCACCAGGCCTGGATGGGATGCATCCCAGATTGCTGAGAGAGGTAAAGGTGAGTACACAGCCATTGACAGAAATATCTCTGATAGCAGGAGTAGACCCAGGTGGAGTGGAGTATTGCAGCTGTGACACCATTGTTTAAGAAAAGGACAAAGGAAAGCCCTGGAAATTACAAACCTGTGAGCTTGACATCAGTAGTGAGAAAACTGACAGAGGCTGTAAACCGGAATAAGATAAATATGCACTTCTGCACTGTAGACATTCTATAATTCTATGCTACACTTAGAGAAAAGTAAGTTAATACTAGACAGTCAACATGGCTTTGTGAAGAGAAGATCATGCCTGACAGATTTAATTGAGCTCTTTGACGAGATGATGCAGGCAGTGGATAAGGGAGGTGCGATGGATGTTGTATGTTTGAAACTTAAGAAATTAATTTGATGTGGTACCACATAGCAGGTTGGTTTCCAAATCAGAAATGTTTGGATTGATGGACCCCTGGCAGTATGAATGAGAAGTTGGCTAAAAGACGGAAAATAGATAATAATGGGCATTTCTCAAACTGCAGAGTTGAAAGTGGTGTTCTGAGAGAACAGCGTTGACATCTTTGCTTTTTCTAATTTATACAAATGGTTTGGTGATGGATGTTGAGTGAGAAATCTCTAATTTTGCAGATGATTCTAAGCTAGGGGGAATACTGAATTGTCAGAATGATGCTGAGTGACTTCAAAGGGACATTGACAAGGTGATCAAGTGGCTAGACACCTAGCAGATGAATTCCAATGCAGCGATGTAATGCATTTTGGCAGAAGACACACAGAGAGACAACACAGGCTCAATGGTGTAACTCTGAGGGAATATAAGAGTAGACAGAACTTGGAGTTCAAGAGCATAATTCTCTGAAGTTGGCCAAGAAAGTTGAAACAGTTGTTAAGAAGGTTTATAAATAGAGGCATAGAGTATAAAGGCATGGCAGTGATGCAATACCTTTACAAATCATTGGTTAGACCACATATGTGGTATTGTGTTCAGTTCTGGGCATATTATTTAATGAAGCGTGTTCAAGCCCGAGAGAAAGTTTGAAGCAGATTTACTGGAATAATAACAAGAATGATGGATTTTAGATACAAGGAAAGATGAGAGAAATTCAGATTATTTTCCTTGGCGCAGGGAAAATTAAGAAGTGATCTTATTGAGGTGTTTAAAATTATGAATAATTTTGACAGGGTAAAGAAGTATATTCTGTTTCCATAATCGGTATGCCAGTAACTAGGGATCACAATTTCAAGATTGCCAGCAAGTGAACTTGGAATGAGATGAGGAGAAATTTATTTACTTAGAGCATTGTTAACATTTGGAATGTTCTGCGTGGGAGAGTGGTGGAGATGGATTCCATTGGAGGTTTCAACTGTGAGCTGGATATATTTGGAAGTGATGATTTAGGAGGTTCAATGGTGATGAGACTAGAGAATGAGACTAGCCGGGTAGCTCTTTCAGGAGACAGTACAGACATGATGGGCCAAAGGGCTCCTTTCTATAATACAAAATTCTGTGAGCTTCAACTGCCCTCTGAAATGGACTCGTTAGTCAAACAGATCAAGGGCCATAAGGGAAGGCAACAAATGAGAGTAACACTCATACCTTATGAAAGAATAAAACAAAACCTGCATGTTGGCTTCATTCAAGACTTAGTTTGTCCTGCCTCACCCATCACCAGCTGCCAATCTCCATCTGCTTCTGAGCATAGACAGCAGACAGGGTGAGGCCTAATTGTTAAAACCACAGGCAGACCACCTACTGCCCGTGGCAAGCAGGGAACTTTCTGACTGGAACATATTTCCATTGAAACCCCCTTGGGTTCAAAATTCCTCCTCATCCCACCACTGCCAAGACTCTGTAAAGAGGAACTTGAGCAATCCTAAAATAAAATCACTGCATTTCATACACTTTAGGTTATTTTACAGAGATAAGTTCTGAGGGAATGGATGGTCCCTTGCCTAAAGTGGTGCTGGGTATGGCTTCAACCAGTCTCAGTGTGGCAGTGCAGTGCCCTAGGCCAGGAAGGGCATCATTGTGGGTGACCCACCATTATTATGTGTGGTGGATCAGATAGCCTGCAGGTGACAATCACCACAATGAGGAGGGGGCATGGTGGTTGTGTGCTGCCTTCTTCAATATGAATGGATACTAGGGTTTTGACAGATACAAATCATGATCCACTCCTGCAAACATGTACAGACCTGAATTTTAGCTTAGAATGCTCTAATTTTTAATCATTATTCATTTCTGTCACTATCTAGGCCAGCATTTTTAGTAAGTGCCAAATTTGATTGGTGAAGGTGTCTGTGTGCTAACTTCTTGAATAGTCATTGCCCTTCATCTGTTAGGATACCCACAGTATATTTGAAAGGGAGTTCTAAGATTTGACTCAGTGAAACTGAAGGAACGGCACTATATTTCCAAGCCAGGATGGTAAGTGGCTTGGAGGTAAACTTGCAGATGGTGAGGATCCAATGTGTCCGCTGCCCTTGTTCCACAAGAAAGTCAGGGACACAGGTTTGGAAGGCCCTGGGACGAGTTACAATTTCAGTATGGCAGAAGTTGTGAATGGTGCTGAATATTGCACAATAATCAGTGGACATCCCCACTTGTGACTTTGTGATGGAGGGAAGATCATTGATGAAGCAGCTGAAGATGGTTGAGTCAAGACACTACACTGAGGAACTCCTGCAGAGATGTCTTGAATCTGAGATGACTGACCTCTAAGTGCATCAATCATTTTTTGTGCCAGGTATGACTCCACTCCTGAATCATATTGTCTCCAGTTTTTCTTGGATTCCTTGATGCTACTCTCAATCAAAAGCATCCTTGAAGTCAAGGTCAGTCACTCTCCCCTCACCTCTGGAGCTCAGCCATTTTGTCCATGTTTGAAGATAGGAGCTGGGGACCTATGGCAAAACCCAAACTGAGTGTCAGTGAGCCGGTTATTCCTTTCTAAGTGCTGCTCGACAACAAGGTTGATGATTGCTGCAGTCACTTTGCTGATGATAGGGATTGATGTGGTGGTAATTGGCCTAGTTGGATGGTTCCCTGCTTTTTGTGCACAATGAATATCTGGGCAATTTTCCACACAGCTGCACACAAGCCAGCATTTTAATCACAGTTTATGAGATAAAAGACAGAAAATGATGCATGGCAAAACAATTATTTTCAATAAACCAATTTCACAATCATTCCCTTCTATGTTTCCCTTCATCACTGACCCACATTGGGCCCAGTTTGATTGTAAAGTTCTCATCCTTGTTTTCAATTCCACCCGCGTTCTCACTGCTCCCTATCTCTGTAATCTTCTTTTACCCTGCATCCCCTCAAAATCTGCCCTCGCCAACACCTCTGATTTCATTACTCCACCAATCGTGTTGTGTCTTCTGCTATTTAAGCTCTGGAATTCACTCCCTAAATCTTTCCATGTGTCCACATAACTCTCTCTAGCCTAAGACATTCCTTGAAATGTTCCTCTCTATCTGGACATTTCCTCACAACATGAAACAACATAGAGCATTTCACTGTGTTATTACAAAATCATAGGACAGCAACAGCATGGAAAGAAATCCTTCCGTCCATTACATCCCTGGCAGGAGTAATTTACTTTGCCTAAAACCTTGGAATAACTTCCTCTCCAGGGTTCTTACCCAATTCTGTTTTGCAAGCTACAACTGAATTTGTTTGCACTGCACCCTGCGAGTGCACTTTCCTGATTGTAAGCTCATGCTCTGTTAAAAAAAACTCATATCTCCATTTGTTCTTTTGCGTTAAATATGTAACTTTGGACTTGTGAGTGCTCAGTAATGGGAGTAACTTGCCTCTGTCTAATCTAACCAGGCCCCTGTTGGTCCTATCGTCTTTCCACCTCCTGTATGAATGTTGTATGAATGCAATTTAATGTTGTTGCTTCCAGGAGCATTTGGAGGTTTCAATGGTACCCAGCCCATGGCCACAGTAATAACAGGCAGTGTTGAAAAAACTCTGCAGGTCTGGCACATCTGTGGAGAGGGCAACAGAGTAAATGCTTCAAGTCTCATGTGACTCTTCTTCAGACAATTCATGTTTCGGCCAGTTTTAGTTGTACAAGTGAGCGTGGTTGCGAGAGACACAAATAGGTTCTGTCATGGCAGCAACAGCATTGCAGAAAGCCTAAACTGAAAACATAGCTGTCAGAAGGCTTGCAGCTGATTACAGCTGACCACAAATCATTCCACAACTGACAGTAAGTTGGTATGATATGCCCACTGTGTGCATTTGATGTGAGTGGATCATAAACAGGGGAGGCAAAGATTTAGTTCTAATGTCACTACATGTTCCGGGCTAATGTTCCGGGCGTATTGCTTTCAACCACCGCCATGGCAGATAGTGAAATATAAATGCAATTTAAAAATCTGGGATAAAATGCTATTCTAGTGATGACCACAGTCAATTGTCGTCTATATCCTTCTAGTTCACTAATGCAGTATAGGGGGGGAAATCTGCTGTCCTTATCTGGTCTGGTCTACATGTGACTACAGACCCATTGTAATGTGGTTGGCTCTTAAATGCTGTCTGGTCAATCAAGGATGTACAATACATGCTGCTCTAGCCAGTGTATATACACATCCAATGAGTAAACAAGAAAAAAGGGCATTTAAAATCGTTTCAATTTTGGACCCATATATCCTGCTGGCAAAATCTTTAAAACAATTATAGCTCAACATGCATTTAACTACATGAGGATCCCCTTAGAAGAATCTTTTTTTTTGAAAATCCAACTAACCAACTTTCAGAAGCTTATGATTGACATTAATTAGGGCAGAGTGTTGCTTTGCTCGTGAATACATTGTGCCAACTTCAGATTTTCTAAGTAATGGCTCCTGAACCTGGCAAGGAGGTCAAGGGAGGCCTAACAGAAGAAGGCTTGCTTTCAGCAGTGGAGTTCAAGCAGTGTAGTTACAGTCCTTTTTTTAATTCTTTCATGGTAATTGAGCATCACTGACAAGCCCAGCTTTTGTTGCTCACCCCTAATTGCCCATGGATTGATTAACTTGCTAAGCCATTCTAGAGGCAAGCATATTACTGTAGGTCTGGAGTTACATCGAGGATGTAGGTGATGTGTGCTTTAAAAAGGTCCTTAAAGCAGCAACATCAAGTATTCTTGAATGTTCTGACTGAATGCAACCACCTGAATAGCAGCCAGACCCATTTATGAGCATTACCATCTCTTCTAGAGGGCTCAGCCAATGCAAATATATCTCTCCTCCTCCATTGGTCTGCTACTCCCTCCAAAGTGGGTTACCCTCCTCTGTAAGGGAAAGGAGGATTGGCGGTGAATGTGTTTGTGTTGCATGTTTGTAGCTGAATAGCCAAAACTGTGGAGATGTCTTGAAGTTGAGAGAGTTGGGTGTGAGGCCGATAGCATTGATACGTATTTGAGTGTCAGATGGAATGTATTGATATTATATGTTAATGCTGAGAGCCAGGGTGTGCTGATAGGTGCATGGACTATTCCATTGAACAGTGTGAGAAGCTAATGGTGTTGTTGGTAGAAATGACACTTGGTGTAAAGAGGCAGAATGATGTTTATGAAATGACACTAACCTTAACTACCTATGTGAGCCAATTAACCTACTTGCAATGTCCCTGATGTCTCCCTGGTCATTTCTTCCATTTCCTTCCCAGGATGTCTCTTGGGCACATCTGGGCATCCATCATTAAAAGTGTATCCCTCCTTGCCCATCTCCAAAACCAAAGCTTCCAGCACATCAAGAGAAATGCTGGAAATCCTTTTCCTGACTTGTCCCGTATCCCAGACCTTCAGCCAACAAAACCAGAAACAGTTACAACTGTGAACTGCGCATGAATCTTTGTTTAAGAAAAATGAGCTGCCTACATGGGCGTTCAGACTGGCTGTGTATTGTGCAGCCAATCAGCAGTGCCCCCTGTAAGTAAAACAGAATTTGCTGGTGAAAATCTCCAGGTCTGGCAGCATCCATGGGGAGAAACCAGGGCTAACGCTTCAAGCCCAGTGACTCTTCACCAGAACCCCAATCAGAATCAAGAAAGTGTTCTGGTGTTGAGTCATTAATTCTGTTTTCTTCCCTCAGATGCTGCCAGACTTGCTGAATTTCTCCAGCAATTTCTGTTATTTTTGTTTCGCAACTCCATCATTTGCAGTTCTTTGTTTTGTTCTGTTGGAGCTACATGCAGAAGTTGTACAGGTAAAGAGGCAGAATGATGTTTATGAAATACTTGATTCAGTTGGTCCGGGTAATGACACTTTCCATTCTCTGTACCCAAAAGACAACCTATGTCAATTTTCCCTCTAAAGTGCGCCCAGGAGCCCAAACATTAGTAACTCAGTCATGATCTTCACCACTCTCACAGCAGCCGATCTCGGCTTTAAGCAACTAACAACTGTAATTAGACAAACACTACAATGCACATATGGTAACAGTTTCCATTCCTGGAACAATCCTTAAAAATGTGCGCCACTACATCTGTCAACAGTTAGCAAACCTGTAATCCTAGAATGGGGACAAAATAGTAAGATCACAATGCTGCTTTTGTGGAGCATCTTATCAAATTGTAAAGTCTGAAAGTGCATTGCATTGTAAATTACTTATGAAGCGCAAGAAGGTGAAACCAAGAGCAGATCTCAAAAATGGAACAGAGGTGTTGTAATAAGGGTAGAGGAGAGATGGCGGATGGCAGAAAGGCACCGCAAGAGAGGCTCTTCCCAGTGAAGAACGGAAAAAGTGATGAAGAATGAAAGAACATTGAATCTGAAACTTTACATCTGAAACAATCATGACGTGGTGAACTTTCACAGGGCTCTTCAAGAAGGTAGGACTCCCAGCTAAAGACCAGAAGTGCTGCTGTTAAAACATAGAACGTAAAACAATGCAACACATGAGTAGGCCCTTTAGCTCACCGTGTCTGTGCTGACCGTGATAATGATCTAATCTGACCCCATTTGTCTGCACATGGTATTCCCTATTGTTTATGCCCTGTCTATTCACATTTCTGTCTAAAGCCTATTAAAACATTGTTATTGTATCCTCTTTAATCTCATTCCCTGGCAGAGTCTTCCAGGCACCTACCACTCTCTGTGTAAAATGTCTTTCCTCGCACATCTCCTTCAAACTTTTTCCCTCTCACCTTAAATCCATGTGCCTTGTATTTGACATCTGTGTCCTGGGAAAAAGACTCCAACTATCCTCCCAATCCATGCCTTTCGTAATCTTATATACCTCGATCAGGATACCCCTCAGTCTCCAACACTGTAGCAAAAAACAATCCAAGTTTGTCCAACCTCTCTTTATTGCTAATCCACTCAAATCCAGGCAACATCCTGGTAAAATATAAATACAAAGTTAGGAGATATAGTTGACAGCGAAGAAGGTTATTAAAAGCTATGGAGGGATCTTGATCAGATAGGGAAGTGGGCTGAGGATTGGCAAATTATACAGTAACGAGTAAGGTCCTGAAGAGTGTTGTGGAGCAGAGGAACCGAGGAGTACTAGTACGCAGTTCGTTGAAAGCGGCGTCACAGGTAGACAGGGTGACAAAGGAGGCATTTAGTGTGCTGGCCTTCATCAGTTGAGACATTGAGTATGGGAGTTAGGACGTATGTTACACTTGTACAAGTCATTAGTGAGGCTGCACTTGGAATATTGTGTGCAGTTTTAGAACATAGAACATTACAGCACAGTACAGGCCCTTCAGCCCTCGACGATGTGCCGACCTGTCATACCGATCTCAAGCCCATCTAACCTACACTGTTCCATGTACGTCCATATGCTTGTCCAATGACGACTTAAATGTACCTAAAGTTGGCGAATCTACTACCGTTGCAGGCAAAGTGTTCCATTCCCTTACTACTCTCTGAGTAAAGAAACTACCTCTGACATCTGTCCTATATCTTTCACCCCTCAATTTAAAGCTATGCCCCCTCGTGCTCGCCATCACCATCCTAGGAAAAAGGCTCTCCCTATCCACCCTATCTAACCCTCTGATTATTTTATATGTTTCAATTAAGTCACCTCTCAACCTTCTTCTCTCTAACGAAAACAGCCTCAAGTCCGTCAGCCTTTCCTCGTAAGACCTTCCCTCCGTACCAGGCAACATCCTAGTAAACCTCCTCTGCACCCTTTCCAAAACTTCCACATCCTTCTTATAATGCGGTGACCAGAACTGTATGCAATACTCCAAGTGCGGCCACACCAGAGTTTTGTACAGCTGCAGCATAACCTCATCGTTCTGGAAATCAATTCCTCTGTTAATAAAAGCTAAAACACTGTATGCCTTCTTAACAGCCCTGTCAACCTGGGTGGCAACTTTCAAGGATCTGTGGACATGGGCACTGAGATCTCTTTGCTCATCTACACTACCAAGAATCTTACCATTAGTCCTGTACTTTGCCTTCCGGTTACTCCTACCAAAGTGCATCACCTCACACTTGTCTGCATTAATCTCCATTTGCCACCTCTCAGCCCAGCTCTGCAGCTTATCTAAGTGTCTCTGCAACCTACAGCATCCTTCGTCACTATCCACAACTCCACCAACCTTAGTGTCATCTGCAAATTTTCTAACCCATCCTTCTTCGCCCTCATCCAGGTCATTTATAAAAATGACAAACAGCAGTGGACCCAACACCAACCCATGTGGTACACCACTAGTAACTGGTCTCCAGGATGAACATTTCCCATCAACTACCACCCTCTGTCTTCTTTCAGCAAGCCAATTTCCGATCCAAACTGCTATATCTCCCACAATTCCATTCCTCCACATTTTGTACAATAGCCTACTGTGGGGAACCTTATTGAACGCCTTGCTGAAATCCATATACACCACATCAACCGGTTTACTCTCATCTACCTGTTTGGTCACCTTCTCTAAGAATTCAATAAGGTTTGTGAGGCACGACCTACCCTTCCCGAATCTGTGCTGACTATCCCTAATCAAATTATTCTTTTCTAGATGATTATAAATCCTATCCCTTATAACCTTTTCCAACACTTTACCAACAACTGAGGTAAGGCTCACTGGTCTATAATTATCAGGGTTGTTTCTACTCCCCTTCTTGAACAGGGGAACCACATTTGCTATCCTCCAGTCATCCGGCACTATTCCTGTAGACAATGATGAATTAAAGATCAATGCCAAAGGCTCGGCAATCTCCTCCCTGGCTTCCCAGAGGATCCGAGGATAAATCCCATCTGGCCCAGGAGACTTATCTATCTTCACACTCTGAAGGATTTCTAATACCTCTTCTGTGTGAACCTCAATCCCACCTAGTCTAGTAGCCTGTATCTCAGTATTCTCCTCAAAAACATTGTCGTTTTCTAGAGTGAATGCTGTTGAAAAATATTCATTTAGTGCTTCCCCTATCTCATCTGATTCCACACACAACTTACCACTACTATCCTTGATTGGCCCTAATCTTACTTTCATCATTCTTTTATTCCTTAAATACCTATAGAAAGCCTTAAGGTTTACCCTGATCCCATCCACCAGCAACTTCTCATGTCTCCTCCTGGCTCTTCTGAGCTCTCTCTTTAGGTCTTTCCTGGCTACCTCGAAGCCCTCAAGCACCCTAACTGAGCCTTCACATCTCATCCTAACATAAGCCTTCCTCTTCCTCTTGACCAGAGATTCCACCTCCTTTGTAAACCACGGGTCCTGCGCTCTCCAGTTTCCTCCCTGCCTGACAGGTACATGCTTTTCTAGGACACACAGGAGCTTTTCCTTGAATAAGCTCCACATTTCTAATGTGCCCATCCCCTGCAGTTTCCTTCCCCATCCTATGCTCCCTAAATCCTGCCTAATCTCATCTTAATTGTCTTTCCCCCAGCTATAACTCTTGCCCAGTGGTATATACCTATACCTTTCCATCACTAAAGTAAACATAACAGAATTGTGATCGCTATCACCAAAGTGCTCACCTACTTCCAAATCTAATACCTGGCCAGGCTTATTACCCAGTACCAAATCTAATGTGGCTTCGCCCCTTGTTGGCCTATCTACGTACTGTGGCAGGAAGCCCTCCTGCACACACTGGACAAAAACTGACCCATCTATAGTACTCGAACTATAGTGTTCCCAGTCAATATTTGGAAAGTTGAAGTCCCCCATGACAACTACCCTGTCTCTCTCACTCCTGTCGAGAATCATCTTTGTTATCCTTTCCTCTACATCTCTGGAACTATTCGGAGGCCTATAGAAAACTCCCAACAGGGTGACCTCTCCTTTCCTGTTTCTAACCTCAGCCCATACTACCTCAGTTGACGAGTCCCCAAACATCCTTTCTGCAACTGTAATACTGTCCTTGACCAACAATGCCACACCTCCCCCCCTTTTACCATCTTCTCTGTTCTTACTGAAACATCTAAATCCTGGAACCTGCAACAACCATTCCTGTCCCTGCTCTATTCATGTCTCCGAAATGGCCACAACATCGAAGTCCCAGGTACTAACCCATGCTGCAAGTTCACCCACCTTATTCCGGACGCTCCTGGCATTGAAGTAGACACACTTCAAACCACCTTCCTGCCTGCCGGTGCCATCTTGCGTCCCTGAAACTTTATTTCGGACCACCCTACTCTCAACCTTTTCTATACTCGAACTACAATTTTGGTTCCCATCCCCCTGCTGAATTAGTTTAAACCCACCCGAATAGCCTTGGCAAATTTCCCCCCCAGGATATCGGTACCCCTCCGGTTCAGGTGAAGACCATCTTGCTTGTAGAGGTCCCACCTAGCCCAGAAAGAGCCCCAATTATCCAAGAATCCAAAGCACCATCCCTGTAGTTTTGGTCACCCTGTTGTAGGAAAGACATAGTTAAACTGAAAAGTGTGCAAAGAAGATTTACAAGGACGTTGCCAGAGCTAGTAGGTCTGAATTATTGGGAGAGATTGGCCAGAATAGGACTTTATTCCTTGGAGCGTAGGAGGTTGAGGGGTGACCTTATTGAAGTCTACAAAATCATGAGGGGCATAGATAGGATGAATGCATATGGTCTTTTTCGCAGGGATGGGAAATTGCAAATTAGAGGGCATAGGTCAAAGTTGAGAGGGGATAGATTTAGGAAGGACCTGAGGGCCAACTCCTTCACGCAGAGAGAGTTGTATATATAGAATGGGCTGCTCGAGAAAGTGGTTGAGGCAGGTACATTAGTGACATTTAAAAAAACATTTTGTTAGGTACCTGGATAGGAAAGGTTTAGAGGGATATGGGCTAAACGCAGGCAATTGGAACTAGCTGAGTGGGCACCATGGTCAGCATGGACATGTTTGGGCCAAAGGCCCTGTTTCCATGCTGTATTACTCTATTACTCTAAATCTTTGAACTCTCTTTGAACCCTCCACATCCTTCCCATATTATGGTGACCGGAACTGCACACAATTCTCCAAATGTGGCCTATGCTAAGTTTTACACAGCTGCACCATTTTATACTTTTATACTTACTGTCCCAACTGATGAAGGCACATATGTGTACAGGTTCTTTACCATCTGTCCAATTGTTTTATCACTTTCAGGGAGCTTTGAGCTTGTGTCCCAAGATCTCTCTGTACATCAGAGTCATAAGGGCCCTGTCATTCATTATATATTTCCCTTTTGTATTTGTCCTCCCAAAATGCATTACCTCACACTTGTCTGCATTAAACTCCATCGCCATTTCTCCACCTAACTTTCCTTCTTGCCTAATCTACTGTATTAAAGCCTTGACAACATTCCCCACTATTTATAACTCCACCAATTTCTTTATCAGCTGCAAACTTACTCATTGACTTTCTCGTCTGAATCATTTATATATATATTACAAGTAATGGAAGTCCCATCACAGATCCTCCAGAACACCACTGGTCACAAACCTCCGATCAGATAAAAAAACACCTCGCCACAACTACATTCTGCCTTCTATAACCAAGCCAGTTTTGTATCCAACTTAGTGACTCACTGTGAATCCCATGTGACTTAATCTTCTGAACCAGTGTTCAATGAAGGACATTGTCACATCCTGTAGAAGAGTCCATGCAGACAGTTTCCACTGCCCTACCCTCATCCATCATCTTTGCCACTCTCTCGAATAACTCAGACAAATCTGTGAGGCAAGTTGCCCCCAGCACAACGTCATGCTGGCTACCCCTAATAAGTCCATTCCTTTCCAAATGGAAGTAAATTCTGTCCCTAAGAAACTTCTCCAATAATTTCCCTACTACTAATGTGAGGCTCACCCACCTATAATTTCCTGGATTATCCCTGTTGCTCTTTTTAAACAAAGGAACAATATTGGCTATTATCCAGAGTTCTGAACCACACCTGTGGTAAAAGAAAATATGAAGATCTCTGTCAAGTCTCAAGAAGCCCCCTGGCTTGTCTCCCTCTGTATCCTATGAAAGGTCATATCAGATCCTGCAGACTCATCTACTTTTCTGAGGCCTTGTGGACTTATCTACCTACTTTTACCCAGATACTCCAATTCTCTAATCATTCCCGAATCTCCAATCCATTTACAGTGTTACTGTAGCAGAGCATGACTTCCCTGTAGAAATCCAGGGTCAAAGGTTCAAAGGTGATGAATCTATTTTAGATATGAAAAGTGCTTTACAAAATGCAAAACCTATTTCATAATTGATGGAGTACAGACCAAAACACCTGCTTGCAAAACCCAAAACATAATGTTTATTTGGACTGTACTTGTTGAACATTTATTCTGTGAGACCAAATGGCATATGTTCAAGTCTTGTACCTTTATGAATTGCTCAGGACCTCAAGGAGTCTATAAGTCCCTGTTGCTGTGTCCACAACAATGCTTTAACCAGTCAGGGTCAACTTTCCAACCAATCAGTGCCATTTTTTCTATTGTGTACTCCATTAACATCGATTGAAAGTTGGCATTATTGCAGTTGTCTTCATGAGGGTAAAACTAAAAGCTTTGGCAACATGTCTTTCATGGTAAAGATCAAATTCGCTCAGGTACTTTTCTTTCCCTTTATTCATTAACAGGATGAGGGCATCATTGGCTGCGCAGCATTTATTGCCCATCCCTAATTGCCCAGAGGGCAGGTGAGAGACAACCACATTGCTGTGAGTTTGGAGTCACATGTAGGCCAGACCAGGTAAGGATGGGAGTTTCCTTCCGTAAAGGACATCAGTGAACCTGAGAGGTTTTTCCTCAACAATCAGCAATCTATTCATGGTCATTATTTGATTCTTTATTCCAGATATTTTATTGAATTCAAATTCTGCCATGGCGGACTTGAACACAGGGTCCTGGGGATGTTATCTTGGTCCCTGTATTAACAGTCTCGCGATAATACCACTCGGCCATCACCTCCACACAATTGACTCATAATAGATACCTCCTTTTGACAAACATTGACAGGTGAAACAATGATGAAACTCCAGTCAAGTATTCTTACACTAGTGTAATGCCTCTACTATTTGCTTCTTTTTAAGTGCTCCTTTTTCTAATCTGTAATGAAGCCCCCCATTAAAGTCTGTGTTGCATTAAAATGTTTGCGGATTCTGTAGGTCAGCCAGGGTTACAAGAATGCAAAGAGAAAGCTCTTATTTTCAACACACAAGCCTGAAGTGTTTTGGCTCTCATTAAAGGAATCTGCTTGTGCTTATGTCCAAACCCTAGAAAGTGTTTACTCCGTTTCTAAAATTATATGCAACACCACAACAATGAGGAATGAATTTCAGCCATGTGGCTTATTTATTTTGCTGAATTTTTGACAGGTTTTCATTTTGATCTTCCTCCAATCCTGGCCTCCCATGCAATCCCAATTTCCTTCATCCCACCATTTGTGAAAATAGCATCAACTACGTAAATCGATACTTTAGGAGTTCCTCCCTCTTCTCAACTGACCTTCTTCACCACTTCATCTCTTTCTCTCTCCTCCTTTAAGATAGTTTATGATCTTTCTAGCTGAGTCATGGTGTAGATATTTAAAAGGACAGGCTTGGTAAATATTGGTTGGAAAGTCCAACCAAGAAAGGTTTTCTTGATGTTTTGCACCACAAAGTGTAAATTTATTTAAGCAGTATTCTGTTTTCTTTGTTGTGTTAGTTAACCTGTTCTTCACACAAATAATCAATACAATGGAGAGACCTTTTTTCCATAGAGTCCCTACAGTGTGCAAGCAGGCCATTCAGCCCATCAAGTCCACATGAACCTCCAAAGAGCATCCAATCCAGACCCACCCCCTACCCTATCCTATCCCTGTTTTTGAAATAAATAGTGATTTGTGGTACTCTTCATAAAATGCACTTAGAATGTTGCTACAAGATAGATCATAGAATCCCTACAGTGTGAAAACAGGCCCTTTAGTCCAACAAGTTCTCACCAAACCTCAGAGCATCCCTCCCAGACCCATCCACCTCATCTACACATCACTGAAGACTAGGGGCAATTTAGCATGGCCAATCTGTCGAACTTGCATCTGTTTGGACTGTGGGAGGAAACCATAGCACCCAGAGGAAAGCCACGCAGACACAGGGAGAGCATGCAAATGCTACACAGGCAGTCACCCAAGAGTGGAATCGAGCCCAGGTACCTGGCACTGTGAGGCAGCAGTGTTAACCTCTGAGCCACCGTGCCACCCACATGTTAGCAAAGCTCAGTTAATTATTTTTCAATAGTTTCCAACTACTTTATGTATACATATTTTATATGTCATATATTATATATACTATGTGTCTGGTGTGTGTGCCTCCCCATCTCAAATTGTAGTAAAGCAGTAAATTTGATGTTGCTCACTGATTTTCTGAGGCATCATAAAATATACTTGTCTTGGAGATGCCCCAGATAACAGCACCAGTGGTATCTGTAATCTCAGAAGATTTCAACTCAATGACATTTCTCACAAAGCAGGAGAATCACTTGTTTTTAATAACATGCCTTCCTTTAGACAAACCATGTTCACAATGCCCCAGGATGTTCATTGAATGGTGGGGAATGGTCTACTTCACGGAACTGGTGGAGCAGGAGAAGGGTGCAAAGCACTTGCTTGGTGTTCAGAATCCCAATGTAAACAGTGGAGTTTCAGACACAGGCATCAAAACAGGTGAATTTTGTTTCATTCATTCACTTGTGGACCATGGTCTCTGCTGACTAGGCTAGCCTTTATTGCCTTCCCCTAATTGTCATTGAGAAGGTGGTGATGAGCTGCCTTCCTGAACTGCTGCAGTCCATGTTCTACAGATGGACACACAATGCTGTAAGGGATGGAATTCCAGGACTTTGACCCAGACACACTGAAGGAACAGTGATATATTTCCAAGTCAGGATGTGGAAACTTGCAGGTCTATCTGCTACCCTCGTCCTTCTAGATGGAAATGGTCATGCATTTGAAAGGTGCTATCTGAGGATCCTTGGTGAATTTCTGCTTTGCATCTTTTAAATGGTACACACTGTTGTAACTGAGCATCTGTGGTGAATGGAATGGGTATTTGCGGAGATAGTACCAATTAAGCTGCCTGCTTTGTATTAGTTGATGTCAAAGCTCTTGAGTGTTGTTGGAGCTATCTCACCCTGATATAGAACATAGAACATAGAACATAGAACATTACAGCACAGTACAGGCCCTTCGGCCCTCGATGTTGTGCCGACCTGTCATACCGATCTGAAGCCCATCTAACCTACACTATTCCATGTACGTCCATATCATTGTCCAATGATGACTTAAATGTACTGAAAGTTGGCGAATCTAAAGGAAAACATTCAATGGACAAGACAACCAGGGTCTCCATGTAGTCAGAGATAACGGGGACTGCAGATGCTGGAGAATCCAAGACAACAAAGTGTGAAGCTGGATGAACACAGCAGGCCAAGCAGCATCCCAGGAGCACAAAAGCCGACGCCTCGGGCCCAGACCCCCCACCAGATTGTGGAGAGTATTCCATCATACTTGCAACTTGTATCTTGTACATTCTGGACAGGGCTTTGGTGAGTCAGGTGGTGAGTTACATGCTGCTGTATTCCTAGACTCTGACTTGTTCTTGTAGCTACTTTGTTTATGTAGTGAGCCCAGTTGGGTTTTTTTGTCAATGGTAACCTCAAGGATATTGATAGTAGGGATTTCATTGATAGCAACACCCTTAAATGTGAAGGGGCAAGTGGTTAGATTGTTTCTTATTGGAGGTAGCCATTGACTGGCATTTGTGTGGGACAAATGTTACCTATCACTTGTCAGTTCAAGCCTTGATATTGTCCAGATCTTTTTGCATTTGAACTGCTTCAGTATCTGAGGAGTCATAAATTGTTCTGAACATTGTGCAATCATTGGCAAACATTCCAACTTTGGACCTTATGATGGAGGAATGGCGGGGGGATCATTGATGAAACAGTTGAAGATGGTTGGGCCTAGGACACCACCCTGAAGAAATCCTGCAGAGATGTCCGAGAGCTAAGATTACTGACTTGCGATAACCACACAAGTTGAGTGATGCACCATTCATTTTGGACTTATTTTGTGATAATAAAAAATGTTGTTTTCTTTTTCTTTTCGAAAAAGATGCAACAAAGAATTTGGATGAAGTTGGTTCTCCATTGCCTCCAGAAACCAGAAAGTGATGGTAGTTTTAAAAATGGACAAATATCCAGATGTGAGAGATAATGGGAACTGCAGATGCTGGAGAATTCCAAGATAATACAATGTGAGGCTGGATGAACACAGCAGGCCAAGCAGCATCTCAGGAGCACAAAAGCTGCTTGGCCTGCTGTGTTCATCCAGCCTCACATTGTATTATCTGGAAATATCCAGATGTGTGTAAGTTATATCTCAGCTTGCTGTAGGGGACAAGGGAGGAAATTGTAGGTTTATTCAATTTCAAAAATGTACTTTATTCA
Organism: Stegostoma tigrinum; assembly: GCF_030684315.1. NCBI lineage: Eukaryota > Metazoa > Chordata > Chondrichthyes > Orectolobiformes > Stegostomatidae > Stegostoma > Stegostoma tigrinum. The sequence continues at coordinate 14,053,060 of NC_081365.1, read as the reverse complement.
TAAAAATATCTTTATGTGCATATTCACTAAAGCAGTATGGCTCTGAACAGGAGTAGACAAAGTCAACAAACATTGGATAATGACTCCACCCAGCAAACAAACCAAAGACAGCTCTTACTTGTACAAGATTACATTTATTGATATTGAGGACCCGGGAGGGTCTGAAAACTGAATGGGCCCCTATTTAACTTTGTATAATGACCTTAGACAGTGGTCTTTCCCTACTGTACATTGATGGTAGCTTCCCCAAGTTTCAGTGCATCCCTGAGCATATAGTTCTGGAACTTGAAATGTGCCAGCCTGCAACACTCAGTTGTGGTTAACCACTTGCTCTGGAAAACCAGTGAGTGTCAGGCAGACTAAAGAATGCCTTTTAGTCAGTTGATGATCCTTCGGGCACAGTCGATGTTTGTCTCTGTGTACGCCCCAGGGAGCAAACCATAGAGCACAAAGTCCTGTGCCATGGAGCTGCTCACAATGAATCTTGACAATTGCAGGTGCCCTGAGCCAAAATTTTAATTCTTCTCTGGCCACAGCGGAGCTGCCAGAACACTGCAGGACAGCTAATGTGGTTTCACATTTCAAGAAGGGTGGAAGAAATAGAGCAATGAATTATAGATCAGTTTAGGTTTAGCAGGAGGCTCAGAGGAATTTGAGAGAAAAAGAAGATTTTCACTCAGAAATAAATAGAACATAGAACATTACAGCACAGTACAGGCCCTTCGGCCCTCAATGTTGTGCCGACCTGTCATACTGAACTAAAGCCCATCTAACCTACACTATTCCATGTACGTCCATATGCTTATCCAATGACGACTTAAATGTACCTAAAGTTGGCGAATCTACAACTGTTGCAGGCAGAGCGTTCCACTCCCTTACTACTCTCAGAGTAAAGAAACTTCCTCTGGCATCTGTCCTATATCTTTCACCCCTCAATTTAAAGCTGTGCCCCCTCGTGCTCACTGTCACCATCCTAGGAAAAAGGCTCTCCCTATCCACCCTATCTAACCCTCTGATTATTTTATATGTTTTAATTAAGTCACCTCTCAACCTTCTTCTCTCTAACGAAAACAGCCTCAAGTCCCTCAGCCTTTCCTCGTAAGACCTTCCCTCCATACCAGGCAACATCCTAGTAAATCTCCTCTGCACCCTTTCCAAAGCTTCCACATCCTTCTTATAATGCGGTGACTAGAACTGTGCACAATACTCCAAATGCGGCCGCACCAGAGTTTTGTACAGCTGCAGCATAACCTGATCGTTCTGGAAATCGATCCCTCTATTAATAAAAGCTAAAACACTGTATGCCTTCTTAACAGCCCTGTCAACCTGGGTGGCAACTTTCAAGGATCTGTGTACATGGACACCGAGATCTCTCTGCTCGTCAACACTACCAAGAATCTTACCATTAGTCCAGTACTTTGCCTTCCGGTTACTCCTACCAAAGTGCATCACCTCACACTTGTCTGCATTAAACTCCATTTGACACCTCTCAGTCCAGCTCTGCAGCTTATCTGTGTCTCTCTGTAACTTACAACATCCTTCTTCATTATCCACAACTCCACCGACCTTAGTGTCATCTGCAAATTTACTAACCCATCCTTCTACGCCCTCATCCAGGTCATTTATATAAATGACAAACAGCAGTGGACCCAACACCGACCCTTGCGGTTCACCACTAGTAACTTGTCTCCAGGATGAACATTTCCCATCAACTACCACCCTCTGTCTTCTTTCAGCAAGCCAATTTCCGATCCAAACTGCTATATCTCCCACATTTCCATTCCACCGCATTTTGTACAATAGCCTACTGTGTGAAACCTTATCGAACGCCTTGCTGAAATTCATATATACCACATCAACTGGTTTAGTCTCATCTACCTGTTTGGTCACCTTCTCAAAGAACTCAATAAGGTTTGTGAGGCACGGCCTATCCTTCACAAAACCATGCTGACTATCCGTAATCAAATTATTCTTTTCTAGATTATTATAAATCCTATCTCTTATAACCTTTTCCAGCACTTTACCAACAACTGAGGTAAGGCTCACTGGTCTATAATTACGAGGGTTGTCTATACTCCCCTTCTTGAACAGCGGAACCACATTTGCTATCCTCCAGTCATCTGGCACTACTCCTGTAGACAATGACGAGTTAAAGATCAATGCCAAAGGCTCGGCAATCTCCTCCCTGGCTTCCCAGAGGATCCGAGGATAAATCCCACCTGGCCCAGGGGACTTATCTATCTTCACACTCTATAGGATTTCCAATACATCTTCCTTGTGAACCTCAATCCCACCTAGTCTAGTAGCCTGTATCTCAGTATTCTCCTCGACAACATTGTCGTTTTCTAGAGTGAAGTGTCTGAAATGCTGTGTCTGGGACAGGACTTGAGGTGGGTGACCTCGTGAGATCATTGGAAAGTACTTGGATGAGCATTTTAAGTGTCATAACATTGAAGGGTGTGGGCCAAGTGCTGGGAAGTGGGACTGATGTAGATTTGGCATAATTTTGGCAGTAGATATTCAATGGTCTTATGCAGAGCATGATTCTATGTGGATGAGATGCAGATACGTCCTTCACAACAATGCGTATTTACAACTACAGTTGAGGGTGGAGGGCAGGGTCCCAATGGTGGCACAATTGCTTTTGTTGAAGGAGCCAACAATGATATTTTTTATTTTAAATGTGTCAAGATTGAGGGCGCGCTGGGATGTGACGCCAATACAGCTACAGTAGGGAAATGTTCCTTTGATCCTGCGATAGACTATAAGCCTGCAGCATTGCCAAGTAAAGCTAAGCCTTTCCCTTGCTGTCACCAGTATCGTGAGACACATAACAAGGATCATGAACATGATGTAGCAAGCCTGGAGGAAATGTATCAGTAACATTTACAGAGTCTTCAAACATTGCAGGATAATTCAGATTCATTCATGCAAATTCTAAATAATTCTGTAACACAGTCCATCCTACATGAACAACTGAAACCGAATCAGAATAAAATTTTCAGGCAGTATCCATGGCAGAGCGCTGATATTCTGAGGTAGTATCTACAGCACAGCTCTGAGATTCTGAGGCAGTATCTATAGCAGGGCTCTGACATTCTGAAACAATATCTACAGCAGAGATTTCAGATTCTGACAAGATCAGAAATCACACGACACTAGGTTATATTCCAACAGGTTTATTTGAAAAAAAAAACAAGCCTTCGGGGCTTGTGTATTCAAATAAACCCATGGAATTATAACCTAGTGTCATGTGATTTCTGACCTTGTCCATCCCAGTCCAAAAGTGGCACATCCACATTCAGATTCTGAGACAGTTTCTACAGAAGAGCGTTGAAACTCTGGGACTGTACCCAATTCAGAACTCTGAAATTCTGAGTCAGGATCAACAGCGGAGCTCTGACATTCTGGGGCAGTATCTACAGCAGAGAGCTGATATTCTACAACAATATATACAGCAGAGTACTGACATTCTACAACAATATATACAGCAGAGTACTGACATTCTACAGCAATATATATAGCAGAGCTCTAATATTCTGAGACAGTTCCAACATCTTGCTCAACAGCAGAATCAGTCTGGGTCTACAAAGACTGCACCTTCTGTCCAGTAGAAACCTTAGGCAGAGAGTACTAGTGACGAGTGTACCGCCAGCATATATTCTATTGGGAAGAGGTGTAAATGTTGAACGCATGAAAATCCCGACCTATAACACTGTCCCACCTCTACTTTGCTCCCCTACATCTCCTTCTGCATATTGTAACCTTGGAGATATCTTGCTTGTCTTTAGTGTTTAAGTTCTATGTTCTTTTCCTACATTTGACTGTATGCTTCTCTCCCTGAAGACGATTTATTGAAGAATGTTTCTGTGCCTGTATTTGCACTGTGACAAGTCATTTTGATAGGTATTCAAGTTATTTGATGTTTGTTCCAAAGTGTGTTGTCCAACTATATTTAAGTCAGCACTGTTCTGATGTTAATGGTACATATTTGCTCTTGTTGCTTTGGGATAAGTAATATTCTTATTCAACATAACTACTGTCAAAAGAAGTGCAATATCAATGCCAATGTATGAGAATTAACAGTATTATGGGTGAAATTTGACATACAAAGTGATTCCCTCTGACAGCGTTTTCCGAATTAAAGTCATACCTTACAAGTTTAACAGCATTTTCCCAGAGGGAGGGAGATTGTATCTGTTTTCAAGATTTAGTAAGCAATAAACTGTAACAACCATGTGATCATTTGGCGCACGATCAGAGGCTGGGTTTCGTATCTCCTCATGCTCTCCAGGAAGCCTATCTGCCTCTGGTTGCCTATGCCATTCTTCCATTTCATCCATTTCCGCTGCTAGTTCTTCTCCAGGGTTAAGGGTCAGTCCTTCTTGAAAAGCACAGTGGTGCAGTACTCAAAATGTCACTTCATCTTTCCCTGTACTGAAATAAAAGCAAAATTTCAGGCGTGCTGGAAGTCTGAAAAAAGAACTGAGGAAGACCCATATCAGACTCAAAACATTAACTCTGTTTCTCTCTCCATATATGCTGCCAGACCCGCAGAGTTTTTTGAGCACTTTGTGTTTTGATTTGTAAGTTTATTTCTATCTGTGCACTTTGAGATAGATGACTGACCCAGGCACACACTGTCTGAGATGTTACTGGATCCTCTTTTGATGACCCCTGTGACTGAATCATGCAATCAATAAAACTGGTATAACAGCAATCATTGAAGCCTGAAGGCTGAAGACAAAGGCAGCAACCATGTGCCCAGGTGTCAGAATCCATGCCTAAAAGATTCGGCAAACTCTGTTCAAAATACAAAACAACATCAAGTGCAAACTCAATACCTGTCATTCAGCAGCACATCTACTAAACACTTCAGGCCAATTTCCACACCTCTTAATACTTTTTATTTCAAACACTTCACCGATATTTTCAATAAAGAGACATTTATAAGCCATGCATTGCAAATTCACATAAATGTAGCTGCCTTAAGAAGGTCCAAAGGATCTCTTACAGCTGTAGGCCTATTGAGGCTAGAAATAAGCCAATTTTCTCAAAAGTTTTGAAAACTTTTTTACTATTAATGCCCATTCACAAAACTTTTAGACTGTTTAAACAGTCTATCTGTTAGAATTTATCTCATACAACTGCCAACTGTTGAAACACATCTTAGACTACATATGAAAAGCAATAATCGACTTACATTTGTATTTTTATGGCATTGAGTGTCAATGATTATATACGTGTCTTTTGAACAGTAAAGAAACTATGGGTTTTAAGTTGCGAGGAGATAACAAAAACTGCAGATAATGGAGTCAGCGTCAGCACAGTGTGGAGCTGGAGGAATACAGCAGGTCACGCAGCATCAAAGGAGCAGGAAAGTCAAAGTTTTGGGTCAGGACCCTTCATTAGGAATTTGTGGGTAAGTAAAGCTGAGTCTGCGAGAAGATCAGCCATGATCTTATTGAATGGCCGAGCAGGCCTAAGGGGTCTGATGGCCTACTCAACCCCCTGTTTCTTATTACCTTATGTAAGTACTAGAAACTGGTACTCAAAAAGTTAAGCTCTTGTTTTTGACTGGTGAAGCCTTGATAGGCTGAAGGCCGTTTTTTATGTGCTGTAGACTTCTATGGCTCTTGGCGTTTAAATGGCAGCCTTCGAAATCTCCATTGAGAGCTTGGGATCATAAATATCCAAGTCAGTGTCTTCAAAACGTTGCTGATGCTTTTGCTCATGCACTTCTGCTTTTCACCACTGTGCATGTCAGACACGAGTAAATGTGGCATTGGCGGGTCTGCTCCTGATGGGGATGGCAGGGAATTAGAAAATAAACAACAGTTAAGGCATCTATTCCATTGTAATTTGCTTAAACTTAATCGTGGGAGAGAATATAAATGCACCAGCAATCATGGGAGAAAAGGCACTAAGGGAACTAAAGGGGCTAAAAGCTGATAAGTCTCCTGGAGTTGTTGGGATGCATCCTAGAATTTTAAGGGAATAGCTATGTTGATTGTGAGTATCCTGGTAATAATCTTCCAGGACTCCTTAGCTTCTGGAAAGTCCTAATCAATTGGAAAACTGTCAATGTAATGGCATACTTAAAAAGGGAAAGAGATGGAAAGGTAGGTAATTATAGGTCACTGAGTTTAGCAACTGTTATTTGAGAACTATTAGACTCTGTTATAGTGGATAAAATAGCAGAATGTTTAGAAATTCATAATGAGGCACGGTGGCTCAGTGGTTAGCACTGCAGCCTCACAGCACCAGGGACCCAGGTTCGATTCCAGCCTTGGGCAACTGTCTGTGTGGAGTTTGCACATTCTCCCCCTGTCTGCGTGGGTTTTCTCCAGGTGCTCCAGTTTCCTCCCACAGTCCAAAGATGTGCAGGCTAGGTGGATTGGCCATGCTAAATTGCCCATAGTGTTCAGGGGTGCGTGGGCTATAGGGGGACGGGTTTGGGTGGGATGCTCCAAGGGGCGGTGTGGACTTGTTGGGCCGAAGGGCCTGTTCCACACTGTAGGGAATCTAATCTAATCTCATAGGATCGGCATGATTTCATGAAGGGGAAATTAAGCCTGAAAAATTTATTTGAGTTACACGAGTAGGAAACAAGTAAGATACATAAAGAAGAAGCAGTGGGTGTAATGTATTTTGATTTCCAGAAGGCATTTCATAAGGTACCACATATTAGACCACTTAATAGGATAACAGCCTATGATGATGGAGGCTGTATATTAGCATGGCTGGAAAATCGGATAAATAATAGAAGAGAAAGTGTTGGAATAACTGGGGATTGGGGTGTGGGCCTGTAGAGGAATGCCATAGGAATCAGTGCTGCGGCCAAAATTATTTACAAAATGTATTAATGATTGGAACAAGAGAAATGGAAATACTATTGTTATGTTCGAAGCTGGTGTTATTAATGGACAAGCCAGAACTCAGACAGGAACTTAGATTGGTAGATCATAATTTTATTTGTTTTGGTTTTAACAAGGTGATCTTCCACTGAAACATAGGCATAAAGCTGCAGGTTTTGTTTTAAAAATAAAGCAAAAATCAATTAACAAAAGAAATTTTGATGAAATGGAATAAATCAAAACATCTGTTTATGCTACAATTTCAAAAGTTTTTAAACATATATTAAAAGCATAATCCCATTAATCCCAAAACACTATTTTATGAATTGAAAAGAAACAAAATAGCCTCTGTACGTTATCCAAAGTAGACCTTTGATACACAAACAAAAACATTGCTTTTACAACACTAACGCCTGAGTCCCTGTGTCGAACAGCTTCATAGCTTTTAATCACTTGTGGCTATAAATTTTAGATTGGACCTACAAATAGCTTCTTCCCGAAGCTGTCAAATATGTGCATAAATGCACTTAGGTGTAAGTAACCAATTCAGAGTTTTATCCGAGACCCTTTGTCTGCATCTAGCACCAGTTCTTCACTCTTAAAGTAACGCAGTTCAGTATTCTTCCTTTTTCAGAGCTTCACAGAATTGCCCAAAATTCACAGTTGAAACTAGAACCAAAAGTTGTCATCTCTATTTTATTTTATGAATAGTTCACTCAAGCTTACAAAAAAATCTAGAGTTCTCTAAAATTAATTTGTCATTATTTTCCTTGTTAGGTGTTAAAATAATACAAAGTAACATTAGTGATGCACAGACATTTGTTTCTTTGAAGAATCACACCACGTTTATCTCGCAATAGCCAAGTTGTGGGTGACATAAAAGTGTGTAGGAAAGCAAGAGGTGAGGGTGACAATTAGACTCTATAACAGGATATGGACAAGTTACATTAATGGATTAAAACTTGGCAAATGGAACATAAAGTGAGGAAAAATGAGATAAGACACTTTGGCGAGAAAAATAGAGGGGCTAAACATTATTTACATGGAGAATGACTGCAGAAAGCTGCATTACAATTTAGCAGGTAATAAGGAAGGCAAATGGTAAGTTAGCCTTAATTTCAAAGGATAATAACTATAAAATTCAGGAAATCCTGCTAAAACTGTACAAAACACTATCTAGACCACACCTAGAATATAGGAAAGTTTGATGCCCCCTTGTACACTGGGTCAGGATAAACTGGCAATGGAGATAGTCCTGTGAAGGTTTGCTTAGTTGATCCCAGATATGGGGAGAATGTCTTCTGAGGATAAAGTTGAGTAGGTTGGGGCTGTACTCATTGGAGTTTGGAAGAATGACAGGTGATCTTACAGAAATGAACAACATTCTTAGGACCTTGGCATGACAATGTGAATAGATTCTTTCCCTTGTGGGAGTGTCAAGGCCAGTGGGCATTCTCTGAGTACAGGAGATCGCCCACTTATAGTGAAAACATGGAAGAATTTCTTTACCACAGAGATTGGGTCGTAAGTATATTTAAGGCTGAGATGGGCATTTTTTTAAATCAATTAGGGAATCAAGGAGTTTGGGAAATGTCAGGAGAGTGGAGTTGAGACCAGTTATGATTCCACTGAATGACACAGCAGACTCAATGGGTCACATAACCAGCTTCGGGTCTTCTGTTCAATGGACCAGGGTCCATGCCTTCAGGAAAGCATGACAACTGAGCAGCATGTTATTCAAACAGCAACTAGAAAGGAGCTCACCATGAGGCTATCCCAAATAGCAAACTCTGTCAGGGTTTTGTTAGAAAGCGGAGGTTGGCCCTCTCTGAGAACTAAAACCGAAATACCCAAAGAGGAGCTCCTCACCCTATAATCTGTAAAAAGAGTGTGAAAAGTGGTTCAGCAACTTCCCATGGTTAAATAAAATGAACGTCTGATACTCACTTTACAATCAACAAGTAACAATTTATTTATCCAACTCCAACAGTGAACAAATTAACTAAACTATTAACAAACTGAATAAGCCCTTTCTAATAGCCAACTATTACTGAATAAAACTGTATTTTAATAGTATGCTGTTCCAATAAATACAAGTCCAACTTATGCAAAACAGAATTTTAAAAATGTAGAACTTGGTCTCTTGAAATTACAGCTAGGTTATGTGTTTTCTGAAATGCATTATGCCCTCTCCATCAATTCTTCTGTCAACACCTTTGTACTTCAGGTGGTGCTTTTTCTAAGTCTTTGATAAGTCTCTGAGAGCCAGTGATTTTCTGTCAAGAGCAGAGAACAGCTAACTCTGGCAGATGGCAGGTAGCTCTGCTCTCTTTGTCGAACTGCCCCTTTCTTTTATACCCTTTATGACATATTAATTTCTTACAATAGGATCAGTCCTATGTTGTTAAAATGATCAGGTTTAAATTGAATTGGTTTTCAGTAACTAGGCCACTGGTTCTAATTGATTGGCTTAATTCAAAAACACTGTTGTCATGGTAAAAACTTACTGTTTGGCCTGCTAACTGTATGACTTTTTGGCAGAATGTTTTAATTCAGATGCTGTCTGTGTACATGCAAACTTTCAAGCTGCTGCTCTTAGACTGTTTTCTTTTAAATTTCTAGGCATAGAAAAAGGCATAGCATCCTTCAAAGGGACCATGCAATGCTTTGCCTCCTAGGATTTTACAAATGCCAAATTCAAACTTCTTGCCTCCCAAACCACAAGTATTCTATCCAACTTCACCACAGTTTCGAGAAGACTTCCAGATTAGGGGAGGTTGTGGGTGAGGGATACCGCATTCAGCGGCATTTAGTGCCAGAGCAGAGGAGCCTGGCATTGAGGAGATGCCCTTGTCAGTGATTGCCTCTTCCCCACACTCTCTCTGTGACCTCCCTCACCACTGCCCTCATCCTATTTTCACTGATCTGTGGTTCTTCTGTGATCCTGGGCTTCAAGGATTCATTACTTGCAATTATTGCATGCTCATCTGGGTGGCATTATTGAACGACTTGCAACTGCCTTGAATTGGCTGGTTTTTCTATTGGGCCAGGATTTTTCCTAGAGCCCTTGACCCACTGATGCCCATTAGTTCAGTAAGCCTTCCTGAAAAGAGGTAATGTTAGAAATGTATAGGTTTAATGTAGTTTTGACGGGCCAAAGTATCACTTCAGTATCATGTGATTCTATGATTCACTCACTGGCTGTTCTGCGGGTGAACAAGCTGTAACTATTCCCTGTTAATCCTCGTTCTTTCTTCAGAATTCCTGGAGCATTTTCAGCATGTCTTTTGTTGTTGTTGTTGTTGTTACATTACAGAATTGTGCTTTTTTTTCATGTAACATGCTGCATTTTTATTTATTAATGGAACACAATACCGCTAAAAAGCTCTACATTTATTACCCATTCTAATTGCCCTTGAGAACCTAGCAGAAAGTTATCCCCCTGAATAACTGCAGTCTGTTGCGATTAGGTTGTGAGCTCCAAAATTGTGGTCCAGTTTCAGTGCAGGAGTGTGAAGTCAGGGCACTGAGCTGATGGGGAACATAGAAGTGGCATTGTTCCCATGCACATGCTTTACTTGTCATTAATGGCAGAGGCCGCTGGCTTGAAAGGCATTCTCGATGAAGCCTTGATTAGTAGATGCAGTGATCTGGTGGATAAGACACACTGGGATGTCAATGGAGGAGGTTCTTTATTAGTTTGTTCGTGGGATGTGGACTTCACTGGCAAGGCCTGCAATTATTGTGCATCCCTAATTGTCCAAGTGGGCAGTTCAGAATCAATCACATGGAGTCACAGACCAAGTAGGAGTCTCAGGCTTCCTCCAGAAAGGACGTTGGTGAACCAGATAGATTTTTATTATAATCGACCGTGGTTACATCATTGCCATTGCTTTACATTCCAGACCGTTATTGAACTTAAATTTCACCAGCTGCTATGTTTGGGTTCAATCCCATGCCCCCAGAATATGAACTTGGATTTCTGAATAACTAGCCCAGTGGCATTATCACTATTCCATTGCCTTCTTGTGTTTAAAGCAATGAGTAAGTTGCCATTTTAATCCCAACCTGGGCTGTTAGAATACAACAATAGACTCGATTACTTCTTGGGATACATAAGGAATTGATGTGAGTATGATACTGAGAGATCCCCACTACATGCATGTTGTGTCTCATGGCTCTTATTCAATATAACTTTAAGAGAAAAGCTCACAATTTTATCACTAATTCATAGGATGTGATATAATGCATAAAAATCTTAACTTGGACCATTTGAAACAGGATGCACTAATGGAACTGTGCTACTGTTTCTAACTGAATATCTTCATATTAGTATGTATGATATTAATATGTGTATACAAGAACCTGTAATAAATATCTGTTGATTATTTTATTCTTCTAATTGACACAACCTATATCTAAATCTTACATTAGAGCAAATTACTGCAGATGCTGGAATCTGTATTGAAAACAAAAGAATACTGGAGATCACATGGAACCACAAATGCTGCCTGACCTGATGTACCTTCCAACACTTGTGGTTTTCAGTCGAAATATTGTGTTGCAGGACCCAATATTTATTTCCTCATCAGGTACAAATACACAGCTGAAGGAAAAGCCACATCTCAGTGACAGTTCTAAATGGGTGTTGAGTGAACAGAAAACAATGGAGTCATGAGCAAACTAATTGACTCTGATGTCCAGAAGCGAAACTTGAATTGGCCAGCTTTCTGTCCTTGGAAACTGTACCTGATGAGACGCAGTAGGTTAGTAGGAGAAGAAAATTGGAGGGAACAAAGGAAAATATCATTTTCGCTAGTGAGTCCCTAGCTGCACAAAGCTCAGTTTATTTCTGCTATTGCTAACTCTTGCTCTTGGTCTTGGCCACTATTTCTCTTGGTGCTGAACCATAAAAAACTATTGTTTAAATGGGGCTAGGCAGTATGTATTACATGGTTGTGGCTGCTGATGTTGCAGATTCCCACAGAGGGAATTAATGTGTTCCAGCTGGTGTGGTCACTTACCAAGGTTCCTCAGAGCAGGCAGTGGGGTGGCAAACAATCTGGGAAGTGCTTTTGTGGTCATGAGGTGAGACTGCAGACAAAATCCTTGCGTGTTCCCACCCCTATAGATCCCACCACTCCAGCAATCTACACACACACACACACACACACACACACACACACACACACACACACACACACATACACACACATTCACACACACAAGCATGCGCGCACGCACACACACACACATACACACACATTCACACACACAAGCATGCGCGCACACACACACACAAACACACACACACACACAGACACGTACACAAACACACACACACACACACACACACACAGAGACATGTACACACACACACACACACACACAAGCACACACACAGACACGTACACAAACACAAACACACATACACACAGACATGTACACAAACACACACACACACACACACACAGACATGTACACAAACACACACACACACACACACACAGACATGTACACACACACACACACACACACACACACAAGCACACACACAGACACATGTACACACACACACACACACACACACACCTGTGTCTAAATACAACCAACCTCATTCCAAGTTAAAACTCTGATTTTGGATGAAGCCTAAAACCTATAATTCAGTTCTGACCTGAGAGTCATCTTTTGCATATTCCTATCGCTCTGTCTGTTTGTCATGACAGCATAGCACTAACATTGCCATTATAAACACTTTACACAGCGCCTAACACTCTTAGTCACCTGCAGAGATTTATCATCTAACACTCCACTCACACCAGCTATTTGATCTTTTGATCTCACTGCTGTTGATCTCTCTGCCTATAAACTCTGCTTGCCCTGCTCTCTCACCTGACGAAGGGGCTGCACTCCGATAGCCTGTGTGATTCCAAATAAACCTGTTGGCCTATAATCTGGTATTGTGTGACATCTTCAGTGAAAGGAAGAATAACTTTAGTCCTTGCAAATTGTGAAAAAAACATGTGATATTAAAAACAGGACAGTGCCAGAACAAAACGGAAGGTAAAACAGCGTGTAGTTTGAAGCCCTCAAGGCGTTCAATCGAAAAGACACATGCATTTCAGCAGTTTATATAATTGTTTTAATAGAATTCCTACAGTGTGGAAACAGGTCCTTCGGCCCAATGAGTCTACACCCCCTCAGAACATCTGACCCAGAGCCATCCCCCTTTCAACCACCCATTCTACACATCTCTGAACACCTTGGGCAATTTAGCATGGCTAATGCTCCTAACCTGCCCATCTTTGGACTGTGGGAGGAAACCGGAGCACCTGGAGGAGAACCATGCAGGCACGGGGGAGAATGTGCAAACTCCACACAGATAGTCGTCGGTGGATGGAATCGACACCAGGTCTCTGGTGCTGTGAGGCTGCAGTGCTAACCACTGAGACACTATGCTGCCCAAATTTGATTTGTTGTCAAGTACTGTGATCTATCTCAACAGGAGGAGGAGAGGGGACCTAATTGAAGTATAGAAGATAATGAGAGGCATAGATAGAGTTGATAGCCAGAGACTATTTCCCAGGGCAGAAATGGCTAGCACGAGGGGTCATAGTTTTAAGCTGGTTGGAAGAAAGTATAGAGGGGATGTCAGAGGTGGGTTCTTTACACAGAGAGTTGTGAGAGCATGGAATGCGTTGCCAGCAGCAGTTGTGGAAGCAAGGTCATTGGGGACATTTAAGAGACTTCTGGACATGCATATGGTCACAGAAATTTGAGGGTACATACATGAGGATCAATGGTCGGCACAATATCGTGGGCTGAAGGGCCTGTTCGGTGCTGTACTGTTCTATGTTCTATGTTCTATCTGAGTAGTCAGCTGACAGTGTGATTGCGAACGCTCTCTTTCAGTTTATTTCAGGAAAAGTTGCATTATTATTTCAGTGGCTTATGCTGTAAATAAAGTACGAGTAATGTGTACGTCCCCTGCAATATGTTTTTATTATTTAGCCTGTGTTTTTAGATTGATTATGTGACCCTTTTGATTATGGAATATTTGATCAAGCAGCACAGTCCAGTCCCATGATTGCCGGATAGTGAAAAGTTTACTGTACCATCGTAGCCAAGGAGATAACAGGAGGAGGGCAAGGGTGCAGCATCATTCATTCAGACCGAATCTAAAATAGATTGCAGAACGCATACTTTTAAAATATTATATTCAGTTTTTAAAAATTCCTAAATCTGCCTGTGAAATTGTGAGAAAGGAAAAAGGGAGAAATGTCCGGTGTGGGCTAAGTTAGCTGATCTCACCCAAGGGAATAATTGCATCCGAGTGCTCCAGAAATGGAAAAGGGAACGCAATCAGCCAGAATTCTCAGTTATATTTGCTTTCTAGTGCACTGGATGAGTGCAGATGGGGACTGCAACAGGATATGTTCAGCACAATGCTGCCAATATTTCACTGGTGGTAACTTTTGACAATTGTTCCTGGGGTATGATTGAGAAACAGTGAATCATTAGTTCCGAGTCAAGATCGAGATTGGCTCAGAGGCAATCTTGCAGGGTGTGGTGTTCCTATGGATCTGCTGCCCTTGTCCTTCAAGAAGACAGAAGCTTTTAGATTTGGAAGGAGACTCGGCAAGAAAGGGATACAACAAATTATTGAATAAATAAGACAGACATATTCTTGAACTATCATTCGTAGCCTCAGGATGCAAATGATTTTACCGCCAATGAAGTGATTATGAGATGTAAGCAATGTACATACATTGAAAAAAAATCAGAGCAAGAATAGGCCATTCAGCCTTTTGAGCCTGCTCTGTCTTTTAAAATGATCATGGCTGATCGCCCAGCTCAGTACCCAGTTCCAGCTTTCCCCTATACTCTTTGACCCTGTTAACCAGAACAACAACATCTACATCCTTCTTGAAAACATTCATTGGTTTAGTGTCAACTGCCTTCTGTGGCAGAGAATTCCACAGGCTCACCACTCCCTGGGTAAAGAAGTAGACATAGAGTCATACAGCGTAGAAGCGGACCTTTTGGCATGCCATTTTAATGCCGAAACCCATCTACACTTATCACATTTGCCTGTGCTTGGTCCATAGCCTACAATGCCCCTGCATTTTAAGTGCTCATCCAGATGCTTCTCTAATGTCTCCACCATTCTCTCAGGCAGCACCTTCCATAGTTTTACTGGATGAAAAAGTTTTTCTTTGATCTCTTATAAACCACTTAAACGTCATCTTTAACTCGTGCATTCCAGTCTTACACACATCTGCCATGGGAAAAATATATTGTAAGAAACCTCCATTGCCTACTGAGGCACAGTGAGGTCCTCCAAATAACACTGTGATAATAAGTAGCTACTCAAGGCTGAATTTTTCTAAAATAGGCAATTTGTCGATTTTGTCGAGATTCAACGAAGCTTTCTCGCTGTGGATCCTAGTGAGATTTCTCATGCAGTCTTCCCAATCTGTTTAATGTTTAATACAATGGCCTGTAATAATCTGAAATGCATTGCCTGAAAGTACGATAGCAGCTAGCTTGGCCGTAGCTTTGAAAAGGGAATTAACTTGTGAAAGAGAGATAATGGGAACTGCAGATGCTGGAGAATCCAAGATAACAAAGTGTGAAGCTGGATGAACACCGCAGGCCAAGCAGCATCTCAGGAGCACAAAAGCTGACGTTTCAGGCCTAGACCCTTCATCAGTTTGTTAACTTGTGAAAGCACATTTTCCCAGGACGATGGAGAAAGAGTAGAGTAGTGAATCCAATTGGATAGCACTTTAAAAAATCCCATATTTACATTATGGGCTTAATGTCCTCCTTCTGTGGTTTAATATTTGAAGACTCCTCTTTCATAACTTTGTCCTGTTTGTATTTTTTGGCCTGGAATTTTGGAAGAGGATGTTCATGCAGTTACCTTGTTGGGTGGATAAGTTGTCAAGCAGGAGACCAAGACAAAAGACTTGGACACGTTTTCACTGGCCCAGCTATTGTCTCCTGTCAGATCATTAAGAAGGGAAATGAGAAAGGTCAGCACACATTATCACTGCAGATAGTGATAGCAGCCCAAGGTTATGCACCTCATAGCTTTGGCATCCAGACAATCCTTTGAGGAAGCTACACCCTTGAATGTTCTCAGAACGCTCACATTCACCATTCATGCCCTAGTCCCCAGGGACCTCTGCAGGATGGCGTATCATTGCAAATCAACCTGTTACTGTAATTCAGCAGGATGTGGGAATTTGCATGTTTCTCACATTCATCCATGGTGTGAGTGCATTTTTAAGGAGAAAGCATTGCCCTAGAAATCCCATTTTTGACCATGGTGCTGATTAAAACCATACCCTGAGCTTTCTTCTCCTTCATGTTAAAACCTCAAGGAAGAAGTCCAAGTTTATCTGTTATCAATTGTGACAGGCAAACCAACTAAATGTAAATAAGCAGGAGGCTGGAAGAATACAGTAGACCAGGCAGCACCTGCAGGAAAGGAGCAGTCCACATTTCCTTTCAGTCCTGAAAAAGTGTAATACCTGAAACATTGACTGCTTCTTTCCTCCAGATCCTTCCTGGCCTGTTGTGTTCTTCCAGCCTCCTGTTTGTCTCGCTTGGATTCCAGCATCTACAGTCTTTTTTGTCTCTAACCAACTAAATATATTTGTGAGACACTCACTGATACAAGTCCATTTTGCTTGTAGAAGAGCAAGAAGAAGCAAGAACAAATGACTTGAAGGTAGAGAAATCTACTCCTATATGTCCATTCCCATAGAGCAGGCAGCGTTTACCATGATGAGAAAAAGCACTGCTGATGTTTTGAGCACGGTGGGACATGGAGGAATGCATGATGAAAATGCACTTAGTAGTTTTGATCCATCTCCCCCCTATAACGATTCTTGCACTTTAGGACTTTTGCAAAGAACGAATCATGCAGACACAGGGCTTAGTTTAACCACAAACTTTATTACTTATTGAAATAAAACAGATGTCCTGATACAAAACCTCTAAGCTGGCCGTTAGAATACAGCACCTTGGTTTGATTTGTCTGTCTTGAATCTCTCTCTGCTTTAACCTCAGCTCCCGCAGAGTAACCTCAGACTTATTTTTTTTCCCAAAATCTTTACTGACGAACCAAGAGGCAAAATCCCACATTTGTGCCCAAACCTGTTCAATTTAGACTCAAATCCCTTGGATTTAGTTGTCACCCTTAATTTTTTTTTTGGTCACACACTCAATACCCCTTGGATTTAGCTGATAACTTACAATCTTCAAAGTGGTTGGTTCTTCTGGAGAGAACGGTAGATCGCCAAGTTAAACTGACTGTTCCTAACTCTCATTTGTAACTTCAGGCCATCTCAGACAAATAAAATCACTATGCTTCGGCTGGAATACTTACAAGCCCCAACATGACAGATCTATCTGCTGTTTTTTATGGACCTGAGTCAGACTAACCATTCCTTAACTTCTTCCAACTGCAATAAAGTTCCTTCAGTTGCATAAAAGCTGAAAAAAACTGCGGATGCTGTAAATCAGGGTCAAAAACAGAAGTTGCTGGAAAAGCTCAGCAGGTCTGGCAGCATCTGTGAAGAAAAAATCAGCGTTAATGCTTCGGGTCCAGTTCTGAGGAAGTGCCACCAGACCCGAAACGTTAACTCTGATTTATTTCCTTCACAGATGCTATCAGACATGCTGAGCTTTTCCAGTAACTTCTGTTTTTGCTCCTTCAGTTGCATCTCTTTTCATAATGATACACATCAAACATATCACAGCCACATCAAACATTTTTCTGTTGTCAAGGATGCCTGAAAATTAATCCACCTCAGTGTATTTCACAAACAGTCCAGCTGAATATGGTCAGTGAAACAATGTAGGCTTTTTACATGGGAAAACTAGTCAGAACAATATGGTCAGTTCACAGTGTCTCCGAATATCTCTAGTCCTCTTAGGAGATGATGTAGCAACAGCACCCAGCCCAACATGGATAATGGTTTGACTTATCTGTTTCCTTCCTCAGTGGGAACTCATCTTAGTAGCAGTGGCCAGATCCCCATACTATTGCCCTCCTCATTGAAGGCAGCCTCCTTGCCTTTCTTTAGGAAGGTTGCTGGTCTTACCTTTTCCTGGGAGATGGTTGGAAAGTTGAAACAGCAAGGTCGCACTGGAGACAATGGGAACTGCAGATGCTGGAGAATCCAAGATAACGAAGTGTGGGGCTGGAAGGACACTGCAGGCCAAGCAGCATCTTAGGAGCAGAAAAGCTGATGTTTCGGGCCTAGACCTTCATTTCTGATGAAGGGTGTAGGCCCGAAACGTCAGCTTTTGTGCTCCTAAGATGCTGCTTGGCCTGCTGAGGTCACATTGGATATTTGCATCACCGATCATGTCATCAGATGGCACAGTGAGATCAGAAGACTCTTTGCTTGGCCTTTAGGAAGTATAAAGAGCCAGACTGATGCCCTGAGATGGCAGGATTGATGTATGAAGAAAGACTGAAACACTTAGAACTATATAGATGAGGGGAGATATCATAAATTCTATAAACTGTCTAACAGGAATAGAACAAAAATGTGGAATTAAGAGTCTAACAATGGCCATGAAACCATTGTCTATTGACAGAAAATCACATCTGGTTCATTAATGCCCTTTGAGGAAGGGAGCTGCCATCCTTACCTGGTCTGGGCCTACATGTGACTCCAGACCCACAACAATGTGGTTGACTCTGAACTTCCCCCTGGGCAATTCGGGATGGACATTAAATGCTGCCTGGCTGGCAACATCATCATTCTGTGGATGAGAAAAATACAGGATAAACTCAAGATTAGTGTTCCCAATGACTGGGCAGTCCAGATTCAGGGTAAACCACTTAGAACAGAGACAAAGAGAAGTTCCTTCACCCAGAGAATGGCGAGTCTGTAGAATTCATTGCCAGAGCAAGCAGCTGAGTGCAAAACATGGAATGTTTTCAAGAGGAAGTTATGTACAGTTCATAGGGTTAAAGGGATCAGAGGATATGTGGTGAAAAAGGGAACTGGGCACTGAGTTTAGGTTAGCCATGATATTTGCTGAATGCAGGTTAAGACAGATGCATGACCTTGAAAGTATGCAAACTAAAAAGCTGCATAGTTTGGACTTATTTTTTCAGACTACTCCATGGGCTGTGCTTGGCTTGCTTACCTACTGTTGCGATGTTGGTGCTGATTCTGCGAAGTCAGTGATTGCCGAACAACAATATTCCTACTGTGGAACTTTGGAATTAGTTGGCACTGGGAAGCATACAGCTTATTGTGAAAAAGCATGCATTTGATTTCACTCAAGATCCTAATTATCCCACATCAAGAAATGTATCTATCTATTTGTGCCTTCTGCTCTTTTATCCAATTTTCTCTTCTACCTTTTGTTTTTGCTTGCAACATGATTCCAAGAACCTGCAATCAATTCATATCCTGCCCAAACGCTTGTTGTATGGGTCTAAATAAAATATGTTGGTAGATTATATTGTTATTTAGATATGCCAAGGATAAACAAGAAAGAAAATTCATCTTTCGACTGTAAAGAATTGGCCACTTTCTTTATTAATTTACAGAGTATGGATGTCACTGGCTGGACCAATAGTGAGCTGCCGTCTTGAATTCCTGCAGGCCATGTGCTGTAGGTAACCCACAATGTGATTAAAGAAGGAATTCCAGGGTTTTAACCCAGCGGCATTGAGGGGGCAGAGGCGTATTTCCAAGTCAGGATGGTGAGTGGCTTGGAGGGGAACTTGGAGATGGTGATTTTCCCATGTATCTGCTGCTATTGTCCTTTCAAATGGAAGTGGTTGCGGATTTGGAAGGCACTGCCGAAGGATCTTTGTTGAATTTCTTCTCTGCAATTTGTAGGTCGTACTCTCCACAATTGCTGAGTGGCTGGATTAGATTTATCTTGCTTTTTCAGTATACGATCTACCTGGATAGTTTTTTGCATTGTTGGGAAAACAGACATGGAAAGCAGAGCAGAGATAATGGGAACTGCAAATGCTGGAGAATCCAAGATGACAAAGTGTGAAGCTGGATGAACACAGCAAGCCAAGCAGCATCTCAGGAGCACAAAAGCTGATGTTTTGGGCCTAGGCCCTTCATCAGAGAGGGGGATGGGGAGAGGGTTCTGGAATAAATAGGGAGAGAGGGGGAGGCGGACTGAAGATGGAGAGAAAAGAAGATAGGTGGAGAGGAGAGTATAGGTGGGGAGGTAGGGAGAGGATAGGTCAGTCCAGGGAAGACAGACAGGTCAAGGAGATGGGATGAGGTTAGTAGGTAGGAAATGGAGGTGCGACTTGAGGTGGGAGGAAGGGATGGGTGAGAGGAAGAACAGGTTAGGGAGGTGGAGACAGGTTGGGCTGGTTTTGGGACTCAGTGGGTGGAGGGGAAGAGCTGGGCTGGTTTTGTGATGCAGTGGGGGGAGGGGAAGAACTGGTCTGGTTTTGAGATGCGGTGGGGGAAAGGGAGATTTTGAAACTGGTGAAGTCCACATTGATACCATTGGGCTGCAGGGTTACCTAGCAGAATATGAGTTGCTGTTCCTGCAACTTTGGGTGGCATCATTGTGGCACTGCAGGAGGCCCATGTTGGACACATCGTATAAACAATCCGACCCCACCACCCAAGACACTTTTCCATCCCTACCCTTGTCAGCCTTCCGGAGAGACCACTCTCTCCGTGACTCCCTTGTTCGCTCCACACTCCCCTCCAACCCCACCACACCTGGAACCTTCCCCTGCAACCGCAGGAAGTGCTACACTTGCCTCCACACCTCCTCACTCACCCCCATCCCAGGCCCCAAGATGACTTTCCATATTAAGCAGATGTTCACCTGCACATCTGTCAATGTGGTATACTGTATCCATTGTACCCGGTGTGGCTTCCTCTACATTGGGGAAACCAAGCGGAGGCTTGGGGGCTGCTTTGCAGAACACCTCCGCTCGGTTCGCAATAAACAACTGCACCTTCCAGTCGCGAATCATTTCCACTCCCCCTCCCATTCTTTAGACGACATGTCCATCATGGGCCTCCTGCAGTGCCACAATGATGCCACCTGAAGGTTGCAGGAACAGCAACTCATATTCCACTTGGGAACCCTGCAGCCCAATGGTATCAATGTGGACTTCACCAGCTTCAAAATCTCCCCTTCCCCCACCGCATCCTAAAACCAGCCCAGTTCATCCCCTCTCGTCACTGCATCACAAAATAAGCCCACATCGTCCCCTCCCCTCACTGCATCCCAAAACCAGCCCATCCTGTCTCCACCTCCCTAACCTGTTCTTCCTCTCACCCATCCCTTCCTCCCACCTCAAGCCCCATCTCCATTTCCTACCTACTAACCTCATCCCACCTCCTTGACCTGTCTGTCTTCCCTGGACTGACCTATCCCCTCCCTACCTCCTCACCTATACTCTCCTCTCCACCTATTTTCTTTTCTCTCCATCTTCGGTCCGCCTCCCCCTCTCTCCCTATTTATTCCAGAACCGTCACCCCATCCCCCTCTCTGATGATGGACAGCAGAGCAGTTTCCTGGCAGACTCAGCCCATTGCTGGCTCCAAGCGACCTTCATACTGGCCAGTCCAAGGGAGAGGCCTATCAGAGTCGGGTATAGGTGTAAACTCTAGGCAATAACCTGGGCGCATCTCATCCAGGACTGTCCAGTGGGACCTTTTGAGGTGGGGGGAGCATAGGGGTGGTCGGATATAATCAGCCTTTCAGGCCTGTCCACAGGAAACAAGGGAAAATGAGGAGGGGTGGTGGGTATTTTAGGGGCAAAAATGGCCACTGCTGAGCCTTGACAGGTCAGTCTTCAGGACCAGGGCCTTTTGGATCTGGGGAAGGGCAAAGTATAAATTGTGATAGTCATGGTGATGGTCATCAGTAAACTTCTAATTCCTGCTTTTATGAAACTCAAATTCTGGCAGCTGCCATGGCTCACCTCTACCAGGAAATTTTGGCAGCTGCACGGCATTGGAAATGAGGTGGGAGGTGGGAGGGAGGGGAAGGTTGTTGCCTAGTGGGTGGAATAGGAAGATGTGGCTGGAACCTTCCCACAGATGTGCGGTGAGCTGGTGCAGCAATCAAACATAGGACTTAATTGTATTTAAAAGAGTGAAGGAGGCACTGAAGAGAGCAGATATCAGGTGATGACATTTGCAGCAAGCCTCAGGAGCCTGGGCCTGAATGTACCTGGAATAGAAACAATATGAGGACATGACTTCCCGAGTTCTGAAGACAAGTCAAACCAAACTCAAAGCACTCACTCTGTTTCTCTTTCCACTGATGCTGACAGACCTGTTGAGTTTCCCCAGCATTCCCTGTGCTTGTGACAGGACATGGGATGATTTAGAACATAGAACATAGACCAGTTCAGCACAGTACAGGCCCTTCGGCCCATGATGTTACGCGGAAATTTTACATTAACCCTGAGGTCTATCTAACCTCTACTCCTATCGTATACTATCATTCATATGACTATCTCACAATCGCTTAAATGCCCCTAATAAGGCCTACTCCACTACCCTCTCCGGCAATGCATTCCATGCCCCAACCACACTCTGAGTTTGTTTGGGATCAG
Organism: Stegostoma tigrinum; assembly: GCF_030684315.1. NCBI lineage: Eukaryota > Metazoa > Chordata > Chondrichthyes > Orectolobiformes > Stegostomatidae > Stegostoma > Stegostoma tigrinum. The sequence continues at coordinate 14,030,605 of NC_081365.1, read as the reverse complement.
GGCCAGGAATTGTCAATAAATATGCTCTTCTCTCCACAGGAGACTAAAGATGTACATAGACACTTTGTGGAAGGATTGCTGTTATGCTTAGTGTTGGGTCCCTAGAGCTGCTTATCAATTGCCAGTGTAAGGTGGTACGGACCAGAACAAACCCCCTCAAAATATATTAGGAAGATAGCCTGGACCCTAACATTTTCTTATTTTGAAGTTAAATATCAGGCATTACATTTCTGATGCAACCCAGTTGATCAAACTATTCAACGGTAGGCAAAACACGCTTCATTCATGCTCCATAGGTAAAATACAACAAAAGAAAAAATAAAGGAAAAAATTGGCTCAGCTGTAACTCCTTCAAAATTCTTCACAAAATAATGGACACAGTAACTATTATTAATTTACTGTTCCAAAATAGTAATATCCCATGAACACAAATTTGACAAAGACAAATTCGGAAAAACAGATTGTCTCACAAATAGTGCCAGAGCAAGAAAACACCAAGCAAAAGCTCTGAGATAGTATAGCAGGGAAAGGTGTACTGCAGCTTCCAAACCCTGCTGACACTGCAGCAACAACTGCTGAAAACTAAAACTAAAAATCCTGCTTCTGTGGGAGCTTGATCACAGCCATTCAGGCTGCTTATATTGTTCCAACTTTAAATAAAAACATGCCTCACTAGCTGTTTAGAAGTTCTCAATAGATAGCTTTTCACCTCTGCCTTAAAGCCTGCCTTTACGAAAAGCACAAAATGCATCTCTTACAGCCATAGTTATTGTCCATAATTCCCTCTACCCATTTACACTCTCATTTTGTACATGTGTCTGCCTCACAATTCACTTTGTTACCCTGGGTTGTGTTTGCCTGGAATTATGGATGGTGGTGGTAGAGGTTCCAACATTCTTATCATTACATGATATATGAGAAATTTATTCATTGCCATTTGTTTTTGTGGTTTGCAAGTTATTATGAGACCTGTTTGACTGAATTATTGGGGATTTGAACCCTGAGCTTCTACCATTGAGGCAGAGACACTATCCACTACAAGATTACCTTCTTTTAATCTGTATCAATGATTTTTAACCTCATCATTCCAGAAAAGTCAAGTTGTGATTTGACAGTGTCAACTTATATAAGTCTCATCAAAAGTTGATCTTTGACACCTACAGGCTCTGTAAAATTGTAAGACATAGGAACTGAAATAGGCCTTTCAGTTCATTCAGTCTGCTCCACCATTCAAAAAGATCATGGAAATTCGGATAATCCCTAACTTCACCTTTCTCTTTTAACCCTTGATTCCCTTACTGATGAAAAATCTGTCTGCCTCTGATTTCTTGTTTCTGCTTTGGAAGGAAGTATGCTGGATGCATTGTAGTCACCAACAGGTATTGGCCAATGTTTTCCAATCATTATTAAGAGATCACAGACATGACAAAAACAGTAGAGTATCAATGACTGAAGGATTTCTAGCCTAGATTTTAATGCATACCACTCTGCCAAACCCCCAGCAAACCCCAAGAGGAGAAGAGAATACCCCATTGAAGGCAACAACTTCTGTAGACATTTAAATTGAAGCAGATGTGTTAGAAGCAGCATCAGCAACTTTCAGCTGCTACTGCAGTTTATTTTACACATTTTAGTCAAAGATTCAATGTTATTCTTTTGGCTTTTGTGTAAGTGTATTGACTTCAGAACGTTTGGTATATTTACTATGGCTTTACATTTAGTTTAAGGATTCAATGTGATTGTAATTTGATCCATTGTAGTTTAATTAGTCCTCATTTATTTTAAAATGTCAATATTTTTCAATGATTCCCCTGGAGCCTCACAGGCTGAAGGATGGCCTCATAGAGGTTTATACAATCATGAGGGGCATGGACAGGGTGAATAGCCAAGGTCTTTTTCCCAGGGTAGAAGAGTCCAAAACTCGAGGGCATGGGTTTAAGGTGAGATCTAAAAGGGACCTAAGGGACAACATTTTCATACAGAGGGTGGTGTGTGTATGGAACAAGCTGCCAGAGGAAGTGATGGAAGCTGGTACAATCACAACATTTAAAAAGCATCTGGATGGGTATATGAATAGGAAAGGTTTAGAGGGAAATGGGCCAAATGTTGACAAATGGGCCAAGGTTTATTTTGGATATGTGGTCTGCATGGACGAGTTGGACCTAAGGATCTGATTCCATGCTGTATATCTCTATGATTGTCAGTTTAACCTGCTAATAACGTAGCTATACTTTTCCCTGGCACAGTGTGGCAGCGCAGGGATTACACTGAAGCGAAGGTGCCAAAATTTCACTGATGAAACGCAAATATATTTTCGTGTTGAAGAGAAAAAAAGACAGACTAGAGTTCTTGAAATGTGTAAACCTGCTCAACTAAAAAATAAATGAGTTTTGTGATGTGAGACTGGAAGAGAGTTTGAAAAATGCAGTTGCTTTAAGGATGATTCTGACTTCATCTGACATTTAAAATTAAAGTGGGAGATATTGTGGGAGATCAGTCAGTATTGTTCACTGGCTTAATGAGTCTTCAACAATGTCGTTGCCTTGGAGATGCCTCAGACAACAGTGGTATCTGTGATCTCAGAAGATTTCAGATCAATGGCATTTCTCACAAAGCAGGAGAATAACTTGATTTTAATTTCCATGGCTGGGAATGTTCATTGACCATAGGAAAGCTGTTGTTAAACTTGAAAGGGGTCAGAAAAGATGGACATGGATATTGCTAAGGGTGGAGGGTTTGAGCTACAGGCACAGACTAAATAGGCTGGGGCTATTTTCCCTGGAGCATTGGAGGATGAGGTGTGACCTTATAGAACCTTATAAAATCATGAAAGGCATGGATAAAGTGAAAAGCCAAGGTCTACTTTCCTTGGGGGGTAAAAGGGACTCAAGAAGTAGAGTGCGTAGGTTTACGGTGAAAGGGGAACAATATAAAAGGGAACGAAATGGCAGAGAGTGTGGTGTTTATGGAATGAGCTGTCAGAGGAAGTGGTGAAGGCTGGCATAATTACAACATCTGAAAGGGATCTGGATGGGTCCACAAATAGGAAGGGTTTAGAGGGTTATCGGCCAAATGCTGGCAAATGGGACTTGACTAATTTAGAATATCTGGTTGGCATGGACCAATTAGGGAGAAAGGGTCTGTTTCCATGTCCATGACTGTATGGTTGGGGTGGAATGGCCTTCATCAAGGAGTTGATGGAGCAGGAGAAGGGTACAAAGCATAGGCTTAGTCTTCAGAATCCCACCGTGACAGGTGGAGTTTCAGACTCAGGCACCAACAGAGGTGAGTTGATGAGTTGAATAATGCATCATTTGTGGTGGGGACTTACCACAATTGGACTTACTTTGTGACAAAGAATAATTTCATCTTCCTTTTCTCCTCCCACAAATGCAGCTGAGAGTTTGGATGCAAGTGGTTTTCCATTGCCTCCAGTTCCTGAGAGGCCAGAAAGAGATATGGATGAGACAGAGGCAAGTCCTTCACACCAGTGTATACCTATAGTCAAGGACGGAGGGCATTGACCCAAGGGTGACACACTTGCCTTTGCCAATGATGCTGACAAGGACGCTTTTCATTTTAAATTTGTTGAGATTGAGGACATTGTGGAATGAGACACCAACAGAGCTACAGGAGAAGACCTCGATGAACCTACAGTAGACAACAAGCCTGCAGCACTTCCAACTCAAGCTGAGCTTTTCTCTTGTTGTTATCGCACCATGGGACACACAATGAGGGTCATGAACATAATGTAGCAACTCTAGAGCAAAGGTGACTGCCACATTTACAGGGTTATCAAACATCTCTGGACAGGTCAGCAACCTTGGGAAAATTCTAAATTAATTCTGAAGGGAAGAAAAGCGTTCTAGGGCAACAAGTGATGGGCAATAAGGCAGTTGGGCCCACATCCTGTGAGCGGCTAGAAAATGAAACTCCATCTGGACCCGAAATGCACATTTGGAGCAGAATCAGAGGCGTCAGAATTCAACTCCAAGGTGCTATCTACAGCAGAGCTCTGAGATTCAGTATCTGTAGCTTACTCAGCAACAGAATCCATGTGGGGCTGTAACTCCTGCACCTTCTGACCAGGAGCAACCACACACAGTCTCTGAGCAGCTGCAGGCCAGTGTAGAGACAACTGGTGCCAGGCACGTGTCCACAACTAAAGAGGTCTGATCAGGAAGAAGGGTAAATAGAGAAAACATGAAGGTCCATACTCGTAACAGTATTCTGTTTCAGTTTTGGCCTCACCTCTCTAAACGCTCCTATAATGCTGTAATAGGGGATATATAGCCTCTGCATTCATTTTTCACTTTTATGTCTTTGTTTGATATTTCACTGTATGTTTTGTTCTGTAATTTTTTTACTTCATCGTTCACTTACTTAATGGCACTTTCTTAGCAAATGTTTTACTGTTGTTTTTGCTCATGATTTTGATAGTTGTTCAAATTAACCTTTAGCTGAAAAGAATGGGAAATGTCTATATTTAAAAATGAGAGAAGCTAAGGAACCTCATTTGCACAAGTTTCGCTTGGCTGGGAAATATTTTTATTCGGAGAAATGCATAATATGTTTAGCATACAAAAAAATTGCACTTTAAAGGTAAAACTATACCTGTAAGTGCTTCAAAAAGTTTTTCTTTTCATAAATAAAAACATTTTCCAACAGTTTGCTTGCAATTCTTGGTGAAAAGCAGTTACACCAATCTTCAAGATTAAATTGGCTAAAGCTACACCAGTGAGGCAGTGTTTTGTTGCCTTGGCAGTGCATTATGTCTGCGCCTGATCGCATAATCCAGGAGGCCTGTTTGTTTCTGAGAGCATGTAATACGCATCCATCGCATTTATTTCCGATGCTGGCTCAACTCCAAAATCAACCGTCAGATATGCATTGCACAACTTCATGCCAAATGGCTGGGGCACTGTCACAAATGATTATTATAAGGTGCACTCTGACACCATAGAGTCATGGAATCCCCACAGTGTGGAAACAGGCCCTTCCGCCCAACAAGTCCACACCAACCCTCAGAGCACCCCACCTAGACCCATTCCCCATAGCCCACCTAATCTACACATCCCCGAACATGATGGGCACTTCAGCATGGCCAATCCACCTAGACTGCATGTCTTTGGTCTGTGGAAGGAAACTTATGCAACTTTCAAAGAATAGTGCCACTTCCTGTTGATGAATGAAAGAACTTTCTGTAGTGGTAACTTCAATGAAATATGTGTTTCCAACGATCTTTGGTTAGCCAGCAATCCCACAGAATGCAAAATCCCACTCCCTTACCCTCTCTGGGGACAAGTCAAATTTAATAAGTGCTGAATTCATGCAAAACATCGCCTCAGACACATGGTGAATGCAGTACTTTGCAGCAAATTCTGACAAGTTGGATATGTCTCCATTCCGAGATTGAAATGAACCACACAAAAACATTCCAATTGTCATCACTAATAAGGCCATACTGCATCTTAGGTTCAGCAATGGATCTTCATTCAATGTCACAACAAGGCATCCAACTGCATCCTTGTCCTCACACACAGCTCCTTAGACATCATTTCGTACAGCTCTGCCTGTACAATTTCTCTGGAGCGAGGGAACTGACCATCCTCACGTGCAGCCTAAGATATTGCCGCACCCTCTTCTGATGATCCCTGCTTTTGCATCATGCCCCTCACAAAAGCCACCATGCAGAAAGAGGAAGCAGTAGTGGTGTCATCAGTGCAGTAAGCCAGAATCACAGTCAAATATTCCGGGAATATGTGCTCACCTCTCACCGTGACAGATGGTGAAATGTGTTACAACATAGAACATAGAACATAGAACAGTACAGCACAGAACAGGCCCTTCAGCCCACAATGTTGTGCCGACCATTGATCCTCATGTATGCACCCTCAAATTTCTGTGACCATATGCATGTCCAGCAGTCTCTTAAATGTCCCCAATGACCTTGCTTCCACAACTGCTGCTGGCAACGCATTCCATGCTCTCACAACTCTCTGCGTAAAGAACCCGCCTCTGACATCCCCTCTATACTTTCCACCAACCAGCTTAAAACTATGACCCCTCGTGCTAGCCATTTCCGCCCTGGGAAATAGTCTCTGGCTATCAACTCTATCTATGCCTCTCATTATCTTGTACACCTCAATTAGGTCCCCTCTCCTCCTCCTTTTCTCCAATGAAAAAAGTCCGAGCTCAGTCAACCTCTCTTCATAAGATAAGCCCTCCAGTCCAGGCAGCATCCTGGTAAACCTCCTCTGAACCCTCTCCAAAGCATCCACATCTTTCCTGTAATAGGGCGACCAGAACTGGACGCAGTATTCCAAGTGCAGTCTAACCAAAGTTTAATAGAGCTGCAACAAGATCTCACGACTCTTAAACTCAATCCCCCTGTTAATGAAAGCCAAAACACCATATGCTTTCTTAACAACCCTGTCCACTTGGGTGGCCATTTTAAGGGATCTATGTATCTGCACCAGATCCCTCTGTTCCTCCACACTGCCAAAAATCCTATCCTTAATCCTGTACTCAGCTTTCAAATTCGACCTTCCAAAATGCATCACCTCGCATTTATCCAGGTTGAATTCCATCTGCCACCTCTCAGCCCATCTCTGCATCCTGTCAATGTCCCGCTGCAGCAGCCTACAACAGCCCTCTATACTGTCAACGACACCTCCAAACTTTGTGTCGTCTGCAAGCTTGCTGACCCATCCTTTAATCCCCTCATCCAAGTCATTAATAAAAATTACAAACAGTAGAGGCCCAAAGACAGAGCCCTGCGGAACACCACTCACCACTGACTTCCAGGCAGAATATTTTCCTTCTACTACCACTCGCTGCCTCCTGTTGGCCAGCCAATTCTGTATCCAGACAGCTAAGTTCCCCTGTATCCCATTCCTCCTGACCTTCTGAATGAGCCTACCATGAGGAACCTTATCAAATGCCTTACTGAAGTCCATATACACCACATCCACAGCTCGACCCTCATCAACTTTTCTAGTCACATCTTCAAAGAACTCGATAAGGTTTGTGAGGCATAACCTGCCCCTCACAAAGCCGTGTTGACTGCATTTAATCAAGCCATGCTCTTCCAGATGGTCATAAATCCTATCCCTCAGAATCCTTTCTAACACCTTGCAGATGGCAGACGTGAGACTTACTGGTCTGTAATTGCCGGGGATTTCCCTATTTCCTTTCTTGAAGAGAGGAATTACATTTGCCTCTCGCCAGCCCTCAGGTACAACTCCAGTGGAGAGCGAGGATGCAAAGATCCTCGCAAGTGGCGAAGCAATTGTTATAAAGCAGAAGTTGACCCTCTCCAAATCTAAAACTGAAGAACCAAAAGAGGAGCACCTTGCCCTATAATCTGTCAAAAAGAAATGTGTCAGCTCACTGGGCCTCAACTCCTTCATCTTTCTCATTGGTTTTCCCATCTTGCTTTAACTTATGGCTATGGCATCTTGTCACCACACAGTCTGGAAACATTCCGGGGTAGTTTTCTCTTAGTTTTAACATAGTTATGGAAAAAAATAGGACAGGTCTGCAGGTTAAGGTGCTGAACTGGAGCAGGGCTAATCTTGGGGCCATTGGACAGGATCTAGCAGATTTTGATTGGGTGAGCCTATTGGAAGGAGAAGGAGCGACTGACAAATGCGAAGCTTTTAAAAGAGTCCAGGGACAGTATGTTCCAGTTAGGGTGAAGGGAAAAGCTGCAGATTTAGGGATCCCTGACTGACAAGGGATATTGAGGCTCTGGGCAGGAAAAAGAAGAAGGCACACATTGTGTTTAAGCTATCGGGCTCAAGTGTATCCCTAGATGACTATTAAAAAGTGTGGGAGCACACTCAAGATGGAAATCAGCAGAGCAAAAAGAGGGTGTGAGATTGGACTGGCAAATGAAGTTAAAGATAACTCCAATAGATGTTGTAGCTAAATTGGTTGATTGATTGATTTTATTGGCACATGTACTGAAATGCAGTGAGATACTTTATCTACGAGCAGTACAGGCAAATCACAGAAAGCAAAGGATGTACAGATCGAAAAGGCATACAGGTTACATTGGACGTTGCATTATTTGTGGCTAGAGTCCATTCAACAGTCTGATAACAGCTGGAAAGAAGCTGTTCCTGAGCCTGTACGTGCGTGTGTACAGACTTCTGTGTCTTCTGCCTGATGGAAGAGGTTATAGGAGATCATTACTGGGGTGCAATGGGTCTTTGATGTTGACCAATCTTCTGCGGGAGCGAACCACGTAAACAGATCCATGGATGGAAGGTTGGGTTTTGTGATAATCTGGGCTGTGGACACCACCTTCTGTAGTTTCTTATAGCCCTGGGCATAGCAGTTGCAATAGCAGGGCGTTATACACCCAGACAGCATGCATTCAATGGTGCATCTGTAGAAGTTGGTGAGGGACATTATGGACATGCCAAATTTCCCAAGTCACCTGTGGAAGAAGAGGCTTTGTTGTGCCTTCCTGAATGTCGCATTTACATGGGAAGTCGAGGGCAGGTTGTCAGTTACCATCACTCTGAGCAACTTAATCTGCTTCACTCTCTCAACTTCCATTCCGTTGATACAGATGGGGGTGTGTTCTCCACCTTTCTTTCTGAAGTCAATGATCAGTTCTTTAGTTTTGCCAACATTGAGTGGCAGATTGTTTTCATTGCACCACAAATGATCTGGATGTGAATATACAAGGCATGATTAGTAAGTTTACAGATGATACAAAAATACAAGGTATCATTAATAGTGAAGAGAGTTACCAAAAATTACAGCAACATCTTGATCAGATGGGGAAGTGGGCTGAGGATTCGCAAATGCAATTCAATACAGACAAGTATGAGGTATTACAATTTGGAAAGTCAAACAGGGTAGGGCTTATACAGTAAATGGTAAGGTCCTGAGGACTGTTGAGGAAGAGGGGTACCTGGGAGTACAAGGGCATGGTTTATTGAATGCAGGGTCACAGGTTGACAGGGTGGTGAAGAAGGCATTTAGCATGCCGGCCTTCATTCGTTGAGGCATTGAGGATAGGTGTTGGGATGTTATGTTACAGTTGTACAAGTTATTGGTGAGGTTGCACTTTTGTGTGCAGTTTTGGTCACCCTGGATGTGAGTTTGCTCGCTGAGCTGGAAGGTTCGTTTTCAGACGTTTCGTCACCATACTCGGTAACATCATCAATGAGCCTCCGATGAAGCGCTGGTGTTATGTCCCGCTTTCTATTTATCTGGTTAGTTTTCCTTGGGTTGGTGATGTCATTTCCTGTGTTGGCTGTGTCATTTCCTGTTATTTTTCTCAGGGGATGGTAGATTGTCTCCAAATCAATGTGTTTGTTGATGGAGTTCCAGTTGGAATGCCATGCTTCTAGGAATTCTCGTGCGTGTCTCTGTTTGGCTTGTCCTAGGATGGATGTGTTGTCCCAATCAAAGTGGTATCCTTCCTCATCTGTATGTAAGGATACGAGTGATAGTGGGTCATGTCGTTTTGTGGCTAGTTGATGTTCATGTATCCTGGTGGCTAGCTTTCTGCCAGTTTGTCCAATGTAGTGTTTGTCACAGTTCTTACAAAGTCACCCTTGTTAAGGAAAAACAGGGCTAGCAGACCTGAGTTAGAGGCAGAGGTTGGCCTGGATAGGACTTTATTTCTTGGAATGTAGGAGCATGAGGGATGACCTTATTGAGGTGTATAAAATCATGAGGGGCATAGATAGGATGGATGCAGCTCATCTTTTTTACCCAAGGATGGGGAATTGGGAACTAGAGAGCATAGTTTTAAGATGAGAGGGGATAGATTTAAGAAGGACCTGAGGGACAACTTCTTCACACAGAGAATGGTGTGTGTATGGAATGGGATGTCAGAGAAAGTGGTTGAGGCAGGTACAATGGCAACATTTAAAAAACATTTGAATAGGGGCATGGATTGGAAGGGTTCAGAAGGACAAGGACCAAATGTGGGCAATTGTAACTAGTTGAGTGGGCACGATAGTCAGCATGGGCCAGTTCAGGCGGAGGGCCTGTTTCCATGCTCTATTAGTCTATGACTCTGTATGGTTCATGACTAGGATCTTTCCAGCAGCTCTTCGATTTCTCTTGGGATTTCCTCCACTACTTTAAGTATTCCTACTGGCTTAGCCTCTTTTACTACATCCGTTATCGCCAGAGCCCCTCTTAATCCACCAGCACTGTGGCTTTGTGTGTCCAACCTTATAGCAGAAACACCTAAGGTCTTTCAGCTCTTTTCCAGCCTCTTGTGCTTCTTTTCTCACATGTGGTAAACTGTGTCCAGCATGGTCTACGTTTCGTTTTTCATTGAAGAATTTCCCTCTTTCTCGATTTCTATCCCTCACAGAATGAAATTGCTGTCCGAAGCTAAATTTTGATTTATGCACTAATGCATATTCATCCATCATAACTGCAGCTCTTCTCGCTGTTTTAACTTTCTGTTCCTCAATATGAGTTGTGATCATTTCTGGGAGAGAATTTTTAAACTCCTCCAGCAGAATGATATCGCTAAGAGCCTCATGTGTCTTTTCTAGCTTTAAAGCCCTCATCTATCTAGGAAGTTGCTCTGTTTAATTCTTTCAAGCTTATTATGTGCCTGTGATAATGGGAACTGCAGATGCTGGAGAATCCAAGATAACGAAATGTGAGGCTGGACGAACACAGCAGGCCCAGCAGCATCTCAGGAGCACAATAGCTGACGTTTCGGGCCTACACCCTTCATCAGAGAGGGGGATGGGGTGAGGGTTCTGGAATAAATAGGGAGAGAGGGGGAGGCGGACCAAAGATGGAGAGAAAAGAAGATAGGTGGAGAGAAGAGTATAGGTGGGGAGGTGGGGAGGGGATAGGTCAGTCCAGGGAAGACGGACAGGTCAAGGAGGTGGGATGAGGTTAGTAGGTAGGAGATGGAGGTGCGGCTTGGGGTGGGAGGAAGGGATGGGTGAGAGGAAGAACAGGTTAGGCAGGCAGAGACAGGTTGGACTGGTTTTGGGATGCAGTGGGGGGAGGGGAAGAGCTGGGCTAGTTGTGTAGTGCAGTGGGTGGAGGGGGCGAACTGGGCTGGTTTTGGGATGCAGTGGGGGAAGGGAGATTTTGAAGCTGGTGAAGTCCACATTGATGCCATTGGGCTGCAGGGTTCCCAAGCGGAATATGAGTTGCTGTTCCTGCAACCTTCGGGTGGCATCATTGTGGCACTGCAGGAGGCCCATGATGGACATGTCATCTAAAGAATGGGAGGGGGAGTGGAAATGGTTTGCGACTGGGAGTTGTTTATTGCGAACTGAGCGGAGGTGTTCTGCAACGCGGTCCCCAAGCCTCCGCTTGGTTTCCCCAATGTAGCGGAAGCCACACCGGGTACAGTGGATGCAGTACACCACATTGGCAGATGTGCAGGTCAACCTCTGCTTAATGTGGAAAGTCATCTTGGGGCCTGGGATAGGGGTGAGGGAGGAGGTGTGGGGGCAAGTGTAGCATTTCCTACCGTTGCAGGGGAATGTGCCGGGTGTGGTGGGGTTGGAGGGCAGTGTGGAGCGAACAAGGGTGTCACGGAGAGAGTGGTCTCTCCGGAAAGCAGACAGAGGTGGGGATGGAAAATTGCCTTGGGTGGTGGGGTTGGAATGTAGATGGCGGAAGTGTCGGAGGATGATGCGTTGTATCCGGAGGTTGGTAGTGTGGTGTGTGAGAACGAGGGGGATCCTCTTTGGACGGTTGTGGCGGGGGCGGGAGTGGGGTGTGAGGGATGTGTTACGGGAAATGCGGGAGACGCGGTCAAGGGCGTTCTCGACCACTGTGGGGGGAAAATTGCGGTCCTTGAAGAATTCCCTGGCCCCCAACACCTCATTTTCACCATGGACGTCCAGTCCCTATACACCTGTATTCCGCATGCAGATGATCTCAAGGCCCTCCGCTTCTTCCTGTCCCTCAGGCCCGACCAGTCCCCCTCCACCGACACCCTCATCCGCCTAGCCGAACTCGTCCTCACCCTCCACAACTTCTCTTTCGATTCCTTCCACTTCCTACAGACTAAGGGGGTGGCCAAGGGCACCCGCATGAGCCCCAGCTATGCCTGCCTCTTTGTAGGTTACGTGGTACTGTCTTTCTTCCGCACCTACACAGGCCCCAAACCCCACCTCTTCCTCCGTTACATTGATGACTATATCGGCGCCGCCTCTTGCTCCCCAGAGGAGCTCGAACAGTTCATCCACTTCACCAACACCTTCCACCCCAACCTTCAGTTCACCTGGGCCATCTCCAGCACATCCCTCACCTTCCTGGATCTCTCAGTCTCCATCTCAGGCAATCAGCTTGTAACTGATGCCCATTTCAAGCCCACCGACTCCCACAGCTGCCTAGAATACACCTCCTACCACCCACCCTCCTGCAAAAATTCTATCCCCTATTCCCAATTCCTCCGCCTCGGCCGCATCTGCTCCCACGATGAGGCATTCCACTCCCACACATCCCAGATGTCCAAGTTCTTCAAGGACCGCAACTTTGCCCCCACAGTGGTCGAGTACGCTCTTGACCGCATCTCCCACATTTCCCGCAACACATCCCTCACACCCGGCCCCCGTCACAACCGCCCAAAGAGGATCCCCCTCGTTCTCACACACCACCCCACCAACCTCCGATACAACGCATCATCCTCCGACACTTCCGCCATCTACAATCCGACCCCACCACCCAAGACATTTTTCCATCCCCACCCCTGTCTGCTTTCCGGAGAGACCACTCTCTCCGTGACTCCCTTGTTTGCTCCACACTGCCCTCCAACCCCACCACACCCGGCACATTCCCCTGCAACCGCAGGAAATGCTACACTTGCCCCCACACCTCCTCCCACACCCCTATCCCAGGCCCCAAGATGACTTTCCACATTAAGCAGAGGTTGACCTGCACATCTGCCAATGTGGTGTACTGCATCCACTGTACCCGGTGTGGCTTCCTCTACATTGGGGAAACCAAGCGGAGGCTTGGGGACCGCTTTGCAGAACACCTCCGCTCGGTTCGCAACAAACAACTGCACCTCCTATTTCCACTCCCCCTCCCATTCTTTAGATGACATGTCCATCATGGGCCTCCTGCAGTGCCACAATGATGCCACCCGAAGGTTGCAGGAACAGCAACTCATATTCCGCTTGGGAACCCTGCAGCCCAATGGCATCAATGTGGACTTCACCAGCTTCAAAATCTCCCCTTCCCCCACCGCATCCCAAAACCAGCCCAGTTCGTCCCCTCCCCTCACTGCACCACACAACCAGCCCAGCTCTTCCCCTTCACCCACTGCATCCCAAAACCAGTCCAACCTGTCTCTGCCTCCCTAACCTGTTCTTCCTCTTACCCATCCCTTCCTCCCACCCCAAGCCGCACCTCCATCTCCTACCTACTAACCTCATCCCACCTCCTTGACCTGTCCGTCTTCCGTGGGCTGACCTATCCCCTCCCACCTCCCCACCTATACTCTTCTCTCCACCTATCTTCTTTTCTCTCCATCTTCGGTCCGCCTCCCCCTCTCTCCCTATTTATTCCAGAACCCTCACCCATCCCCCTCTCTGATGAAGGGTGTAGGCCCGAAACATCAGCTTTTGTGCTCCTGAGATGCTGCTGGGCCTGCTGTGTTCGTCCAGCCTCACGTTTCATTATGTTATATGCCTGACCTGGTTCTTATCTTATTTTTCTGAACTGTTGTCTATATACTTCTGGTACCAATTTGTCGGCATGCAAAACAGCCTGTTTTACTTCTTCATATTCTCCTGAAACCTCCCCTGACAGACTTACAAACACCTCACGAGCCCTGCCTATCAACTTGATCTGAATTAACATTACCCACATAGTCTCTGGCCAGTTCATTCGTTTAGCCAATTTCTCAAAGGAAATGAAAAAGGCTTCTGCATCTTTTTCATGAAATTTCGGTAATGTTTTGACATATTTGTATACATTCCTATCAAGTTTTTGGCCATGAGGTGCATCTGCTCATATCACTCTCCTCCTCACTGAACCTATCTTCTATCTTCATTTCCATCATTTTAAGGCAGCTCTGCTGTCTAATTTGCAAGTTTTGAAGTTCAAACTCTCTCTCTTTTTCCCTTACTTCTCTCTCTCTTTTTTCTTTTTGCCTTTCTTCTGCTTGTAGCCATAATTCAAACAGTTTCAGTTCCCCTTCCTGTTCAAATTGCTTCATCTGCAATTGAATTCTAGCCATGCCCCTGTTGGGAGATGATGGCCTACCGGTATTATTGCTGGACTGTTAGGCTGGAGACGCGGATACCATTCTGGTGACCTGAATTCAAATCCTGCCATGGCAAATTGTAGAATTTGAATTCAACAAAAAATATCTGCAATTAAGAATCTAATGATGACCTTGAATCCATGGCTGATTGTTGGGGGAAAGACCCATCTGGTTCACTAATGCCTTTTAGGGAAGGAAACTGCCATCCTTACCTGGTCTGACCTACATATGACTCCACACTCACAGCAATGTGGTTGATTCTGAACTGCCCTCTGGGCAAATAGGGATGGGCAATAAATGTTGCCTAGCCAGCAAAACCCTTATCCCATCAATGACTTTTTAAAAAAATTCGAAAGACTCTTTCCTTCAAATTTAAATGTCAAGCTATTGCTGTAATTATCTCTTTTTTTCTCATGTAAAGAAACAGCCGCATCTCCAGCTTTTCTGCCAAATTCAGCAGCTTTTCCTTGCTCACCTTGTGCATAACCCCCAAAGTCATTCCTTCCACCTCCATAAAACTCTACATGACTGAAAGAGCCATTACTTTACTTTTGATTTAACCAACAACAAGCAGCCAAAATTAAACAGATTTTCTACCTCACACCTAAGTTTTATTTAAAGATCTAAGATAACTGTCCCCAAGTCTGTTTAAATCAGCTGGGACCTTTCATACCCTAAATCTTTTCATATCTGTCCAGATCCCTCCAGGCCTGTCCAAATCCATCCAAATCCCAATCTGCCCCAGCCTGTCCAAATCCCAGACCCGAGCTAGCCAGATCCCGGATCCAAACCGCCAATCTGTCATAAAGTGTAAGTTGATCCCACTACGGTAACTAAAACTGAAACACCCAAAGAGGAGCACCTCTCCCTACATAATAAAATGTGAGGCTGGATGAACACAGCAGGCCAAGCAGCATCTCAGGAGCACAAAAGCTGACGTTTCGGGCCTAGACTTGTGCTCCTGAGATGCTGCTGGGCCTGCTGTGTTCATCCAGCCTCACATTTTATTATCTTGGAATCTCCAGCATCTGCAGTTCCCATTATCTCTGATACTATTTTCACCTCTCCCTACAATCTGTTTAAAAGAAGTGAGAAAAGTGGTGTGACCTGCCTCTCAGCAACTTTGAGTGGTTAAACAAAATAAAGCCCTGACACTGACTTTACAATAACAAGTAACAACTTATTAATCTTCCTGGCCAGAGAATCAGTACTTAATAGGCAGTACGACGGCTCAGTGGTTAGCACTGCTGCCTCATAGCACCAGTGACCTGAGTTCAATCCCAGCCTCGGGTGGCTGTCAGTATGGAGTTTACATGCTCTCTCTGTGTCTGTGTACAGATGTACAGGCTATGTGGGTTAGCCATGGGAATATGGGGTTAAAGAGTAGCCAGGTGGTGGGTTTGGGTGAGATGCTCATCACAGAGTCAGTGTGGACTCGAGAGATCGGTGATCTGTTTTCATAATGTAGGGAGCTCCTCTTCCCCTCCTATTACCACAGATGAATGCAGCCCTCCTATCACTGTCACTATCATCATTCCT
This sequence comes from Stegostoma tigrinum, assembly GCF_030684315.1. Lineage (NCBI taxonomy): Eukaryota > Metazoa > Chordata > Chondrichthyes > Orectolobiformes > Stegostomatidae > Stegostoma > Stegostoma tigrinum. The sequence goes on along the minus strand of NC_081365.1, from coordinate 14,014,836 downwards.
TTGGTGACTCGACACAATGAAACCTGTAATGAGTTGCCTGCTTCCCCATGAACTCCATGCACGATCCTCCAATAAGCTCTCTGATTGTTATTGAGTGAAATCCCATGACTGACTGGAGCGCTCTCCCCAGGGTGACTTGGCAGGAGAAGTCTTCCTGAGCATGGCCCAACCCCCAGGCTGATGTCTCCATAAAACCTCAAGTGACTGAACTGTACGATAACCTTGAAGGATTACAGCTAGCCTTTGGAACAGATCATGGCCGAATTCCCAGATGGAAAGGTTATGGAAGCCCAGGCTTCAGTACAGCCAAGCAAGCAAACCAATCCTCTGGACTGGAATCAGACATGCCCCATGACTAATTGTAACTGTACCCCCTGACTGGGCATAGTCCTCTTTATCCCACCAAAGACTGTTCCCCTTCGATTTACGCACATGGCCATTTGTTTGAAGTTCTTGCAATGAGTTTCCACATAAGTAATTGGCACCTGCTGTAGGTGTCAGGGTGTAGTGTGTTGCCAGTTGCAGAAGTATAATGTCCCATTTAAATAAGATGACAGCTCTTTTGGGACATTAAAGGCAACACCAGCCAACTGAACAGCATGCTGGGAATTGGATTGTGCCAGACACTTATGCAGGCCATTTACCTTGACTGATTGCAGGTGTTAATGAGACAGTGGAATTGAGATAGCAAACCGGGAAGCTTGCAGCATTCCCTGTCAAATCGGATCAAGCCAGGCAGATGCGCAAGCCATTCACCATGATTGACTATATTGAATAGGTGTTGATGGGACAATGATGTAAAGGTATGAGGGGGGACAATAGATCGGAGTTTCAATGAAGCTGTTTCATGACAGTCTGGCTCCTAAATTTGGCTCAATCAATGGGGAAATTAAAATATCCAATACCATCATTTGTAACATGTTTTCCTGGGATGGAAACTCAATTTATATGAGGCATCTGAATTATGTTAATTTACATTGTTATATCAATTTGCTGAAGAAGTGTCCTGACCGAAACATCAACTTTCCTGCTCCTCTGATGCTGCCTGACCTGCTGCGTTCCTCCAGCTCTGCACTGAGTTATCTCTTGTTGGCTGAGGTTGCCCATTGTACTTCTAAAGTGCTTGAACGGTTATGAAGATGTTTTGTAGTCATGAATGATGCATCATTCTTTTTCTGTTTCAAAACTTTGGCTAATAATATGTTTAACATGGTTATGTTTTCCAATTTAGCACTGTGTGTTATCTAACTCATGAGTATCGCATTCCTTGTGGCCCTTTGAACTAAAATCTTCTAAGATTACAGATACTGTTATCCAAGGCAACTCCAGATACAATGCTTCATATAGTCAGTGAACAACAGTGACCTTTCAGCATCCACCCACCTTCATTGAAAATATCAAGCGAGGTTAGAGCCATCAGCAATGCAATTGTAATTTACAATCTACACCATATCCACCACACAAAGCAGGATTTGGGTTTTGCAAAAACAAAACTTAAAACATTTATGAACGAAACCAGAAATTGCTGGAAAAGTTGAGCAGCTCGGGTAGTATCTGTGCAGGGAAAAAAACAGAGTTAACATTTCGATTCCGATAACTGAGTTCTGAGGAAGGGTTACCGGACCCGAAATCTGTTGCTGCCAGACCTGCTTAGCTTTTCTAGCAACTACTGTTTTGTTCCTGATTTACAGCATCCATAGTTCTTTCAGTTTTTATTTAGCATTTGTAATTTTTAAAAAGCATATCAGCATTTACTGTAGCAGATAACCCCACATTTTACTGCATTATTTGACGATCCTGGGAACTGCGCTGTTTGCAAAGACAATTACAGATATTTCCTTCCATGCAGCACCTTGAACTGTCCTTGGCAATCTGGACTGCTGTTCCAAAAATTCTGCTCTGCTTTAATTCCAGCACCGCTAAAAATAAATTCACATCTTCGACGGTGAAGTTTTGGCAATGTTTCTTCATGCTTTCCACGCTGTAGGGCATCTAACTTAAAAATCTAACTTAATGTCCTGCTGTGCTCTTCAATGGAAACGTGGGAACTTCTTCAGCAGAATCTCATTTTAAAACATTGCATTTTTCAAAAATATGAAAACTAATTAAGTTATATGACACATAATCATTTTAAAACATTGTATATTGGAACCAATGAAATCAGCAAGGATGACAGTATATTTGGATTTAAGTATATCTGCCAGCTCATTAAACTAGCACGAATAGCTAAACTAACACTAGTTTCAGAGCAATGCCTTCACCTGAGGATAGCTCCTGCAAACTACTCAAAAGGTTTCCAAAGTATAAATAGATCAAAAATGCTGCCCTCAATGCGCATTCCCTCCTCCTGACATACGATGTGGCGGCATAGTCTTCTTCCTTCTACAATCAGAATCAAGGCCAGAGATCTCTTCAAAAGATAGGATTGCAATTTTCCTACCTTTTTCTGTCATTGGCCTGTTTCCGAGTGCACAAGTGTTGGAGACCTGTGGGAAATTTTTTATGATCATATTGCACTCATAGTTCCTCAGACTATAGCACTGAACCTTTACGTATCATTAACTCCGAGCTAAAAGCCTAGCATGTAACAAATCTTTCACAGCAAATTTGGTTTAAATTATCCATGGTCCCCTGCGCAAATAAACTCAATATCAACAAGTAACCCAGTTTCAGGAATTGGGGGCATTGCAGTGGGGTTGAATTTAGAGACATCTTTTCAATCGAGTTTGAGAATTCTGAAACCCTCCCATACAATTCTGACTTCAGGAATCAATAAACTGGTAACAATTACAATCCAAATATGAGAAAATCCTTTTAGGGGAGATGATGAGAGGGCATATCAATGCAAGTCTCTCTTTTTCTGGTTCATTCATCGGACATGGGCATCATTTGGGCCAGCATTTGTTGCCTATCCCTAGTTGTCCTTGAGGTGGTGGTAGTGAGCTGTCTTTGATTTGATTTATTACTGTCACACATACCGAGATACAGTGAAAAGTACTGTTTTGCATGCTAACCAGACAAATTTTACCTTACATAAATGCAATAGGGTAAATGAACAGAATGCAGAATATATTGTTACAGCTATGGAGAAGGTGCAGGGAAAGATTAACTCTATGAGAGGCCCATTCATGAGTCTGATCACAGCGGGGAAGAAGCTGTTTTTGAACCTGTTGGTACATATTTTCAAATTTTTATATATTCTGCCGAATGGAATTGGGTAGAAGAGAGTATAATCTGGATGGGAGGTACTTTGATGATGTTGGCTACTTTCTTGAGGCAGCAGGCAGTGTAGATTGAGTCAATGACAAGAAGGCTGGTTTGCCTGATGTCCTGGGCTGTGTTCACAACTCTCTGTAAATTTTTGTGGTCTTGGGTTGAGTAGATGCTGTTGCAAGCTGTGATGGATCCACATAGGACGCTTTCTATGGTGCATCAGGAAAAATTAGTAAGATTCCTTGCAGACATGCTGAGTTTCTTAGCTTTCTGAGGAAGTAGAGGTGTTGTGTGCTTTCTTGGCTATAGTGTCGAAGTGGATGGACCAGGACAGATTAGTGGTGACATTTACTCCAAAGAACTTGAAGCTCTTGACCATCTCCACTTCAGTCCCATTCATGCAGACATAGAACATAGAACATAGAACATAGAACAATACAGCGCAGAACAGGCCCTTCGGCCCTCGATGTTGCACTGACCTGTGAACTAATCTAAGCAAATCCCCCTACACTATCCCATCATCATCCAATATGCTTATCCAAGGACTGTTTAAATGCCCCTAATGTGGCTGAGTTAACTACATTGGCAGGCAGGGTGTACCACGCCCTTACCACTCTCTGAGTAAAGAACCTGCCTCTGACATCTGTCTTAAATCTATCACTCCTCAATTTGCAGCTATGCCCCCTTGTACAAGCCGATGTTATCATCCTAGGAAAAGAACTCTCACTGTCCACCCTATCTAATCCTCTGATCATCTTGTATGTCTCTATTAAATCCCCTCTTAGCCTCCTTCGCTCCAATGAGAACAGACCTAAATCCCTCAGCCTTTCCTCATAAGACCTTCGCTCCAGACCAGGCAACATCCTGGTAAATCTCCTCTGCACCTTTTCCAATGGTTCCACATCCTTCCTATAATGGGGCGACCAGAACTGTACACAATATTCCAAGCGAGGCCGCACTAGCGTTTTGCAGCATGACATCACGGCTCCGGAACTCAATCCCTCTACCAATAAAACCTAACACACTGTATGCCTTCTTAACAGCGCTAGCAACCTGGTTGGCAACTTTCAAGGATCTATGTACATGGACACCAAGATCCCTCTGCACATCCACACTACCAAAATGATCGTGTCTTCCACTCCTCTTCCTGAATTCGATGACCTGCTCCTTTGTTTCACTGACAATGAGGGAGAAATTGTAGTCTTTACATCATACTACTAAACGTTCTATCTCTTCATCATACAGTTGCTTCGTTGTTTGAGATCTGACCCACTTCAATTGAGTCATTAGCGAATTTGTAAATGGAGTTAGAGCTGAGTTTGACCACACGGTTGTGACTGTGTAAGGGGTACAGTAAGAGGCTGAGTGCGTGCAGGAATTCTTTATTTCACTGGCATCATAAGACCATAAGACAAAGGAGCACAGTGTTTGCTCCACCATATGATCAAGCTGAAATGTTTCTTCACCCAATTTTCCTGCCTTCTCCCTTGATCCTCTTGCTATTTACCTCCATCTGAAATATAGTCATGAATTTGGCCTCCACAATCTTCTGCAGCAATGAGTTCTACAGATTCACCACCCTCTGGCTGAAGAAATACCTCTTCTTCTGAGCTCTAATGGTCATCCATTCACTCTGATGCGGGGACCTTGGGTCCTAGTCTCTCTTGCTGGTGGAAATATCTTCCTCACATCCAGGAAGAGAGACAAAGGTTAAATTGGGAAAACAGAATATTAAAATGGAGTTAAGCTTGTCATCTACATATGGTTGAAGCGTCCCCTACCTCTCTCTTCCTCTGTCCCCCTCCATGAAGCCCTTTTCTGACAGATACCCCTTCCTCCAAAGGTAGCCGACTTCGACTCTGTTCATGCTCTCCTACTTGGCCTCCCTCACTGATGCCATCTGATGCTGGAGGCCCCCATTACACAAGTATGAAGGGGTTAATTGTAAATGCCACTGAAGGGTGAACTAGGCAATCCTCTGGCTCATGAGAAGGCTGGAAGTAACATTATCAAAAACAATGGAGTGAGGTAACTGTCACTGCCAAACACAACTGAAAGACTTGAGCAGATTTTTGCATGAACAATCGTGCAGAAGGAGCATTCACACATTCATCTGAAGGGTGTTACTGCAGGGCAATCTGAAAGGGGAGAGTGGTCATGATACACAACAGTACCAACAACATAAGTTTAAAAAAATGGATGAGGTATCACAGATAAAATATAGAGAGTTAAGACATAATTTGAAAAGCAATTACAGGGTTGCTACCTGTGCCAGATGACAGTGCCAGTTAAAATAATTAGAGGTTGATTACATGATTACATGGCTGGAGAAGTGTTGCAGTAGGGAGAGATTCAGATACCAGGGATATCAGGATCAGTTATGGAGAAGGTGAAACCTTTTTAAAAGTGGACTGGGGGAACGGGAACCAATGTTCTTGAGATGGTGCTATTTGGAGGGTTTGAGCCAGAATGGCAGCGGGATGTGAATGTGAACAGGGAAACAGAAGAGGGAGAAGCAAGGATAGAGATAAGAGATGGAGAGATAAGAAGGAAAAGTGGAAGGAAGAATAAACAAAGACAAAATAAAGATAAAACGATTAGCAAGGTTAAAAAGACAAGTACAAAGGTTTTGTGTCTTAATGTGTGTCACAAGGAAACAATGAATCAGCAGCACAAATAGTTATAAATAGTTCAGATGTTGTTCCAATTACAAAGACATTGTTGCAGGGTGACCAAAGATGGAAATTGAACATCCAGGCCTATTTATTATTTAGGAAGAACCGAGAAAAGGGCATGGAGATGAGGTTTTAAATAGTCATTAAAGGGAAAATAAATGCAATCATGAGGAAGGATATTGGCTTGGAAAATCATGATGTGAATACTGCATGGGTAGAGATAAAGCTTCTATAAATATGTAAAAGATAAAGATTAGTAAATGCAAATGTAGGTCTTTTGCAGTTAGAAACTGGGGAAATTATAATGGGTAACAAGGACTGAAAGCATACTTTAGTTCTGTTTTCACAAAAGAGGGTGCAAATAACTTCCGAACAATGTTAGAAACTGAGATGAGGGAAAATTCTTCACTCAGAGCATAGTGAAACTGTAGAATTCTCCAACACAGGAAGCTGTGGTGATCAAGTCACTGAATGGAATCAAGAAAGAGATTGATATATTTTTAGATTTTAAAGGCCTTAAGGGGTATGGGGTGAATACAGGAATATGGCATTGAGGTAGAGGATCAGCCATGATCATATTGAATGGAGAAACATGCACAAAGTTTATCTTTTTTTCAATTTTTCCTTTTACCAATCCTGGAGCCTGGTATCCCTCACCAGGGGGTAGGAATTGTACTGTTTTCTGTTATGGAAGCACCATTAGGTCTATCCAGTCATATCCAGATAAAGGCGTGGAATAAACCAAGTGTGAAAGAAATGGTAAACACTAAATGGGTTTGCAATATTTGTGACACGAATCATCATAAAAAGAGGACAAAAGCAGAGTGTGAACACAGCTGATAGAAAGAGGATGGTGAAGACTGGTCATCTCTCAATCAGACTTGTGGTCATTGACAGTCATGACCAGCCATGTGTATGTGGTTGTAATTTTCAGTCAATTTGCACCGTAGTCTATGCCTGGGAAGTTTGTAAGTTGCTGTCTAATCAAGGAATCAAAAATTGTAATTTTTTAAAGTTTCAGTCAACCTTGTGTTGATGTTTCATATTGTGGTTTGGCTAAATTTTAGGTAGGTCGCACAGGTCAGGGAGATAATTTTACGAGTTCCATAAGGAATTAATCTGAGGTTGATTCAAACTCTGTGTCATTTTCAGTTTGTTCTTGTGATTCCTGAAATCCAAGCACTGCTGTAAGAGGAGTTGGGAATGGCAACCCTTACAAAGATTATGTTGAGAAAGCCAGCTATTAAGCTTAATAGGATGAACTATCAACAGATACAGAAGAGGAGGTTTTCCAGGACAAGTGAGCAATTCACGTTCCTACAGAACAGCAACAAATCACAGTTGATCAGAAAAGTATCTTTTCAAATACACATAAGATGAGAAAGTAGCTAACTTCCAATGAGGAACTGTGAAAGAAACAAATTCTGTGTGAACATTTGAACATACTGCTATATATTTTAAGCTTTGTATCTTGCAACTAGTGAGAGATACAAGTGGAAAGCTAGAAAGAGAGAAGCCTCATGGAAATTCCTTCAATGAAATTCAAGATTTCAGAAGAAAATAGATCAACGTGCATCTTGCTGGAAGGTCTTGTGATGCGATCCCTGTCTTTGAGTGAGAAAGCTCAGGGATTGAGCTTCTTACGAGCCTTGATGTCCACAAGAAGTACATTTATAATATGACCAAACATAATCAACTTCCAAATTATTCCCACAAATAGAAGCCCTGCAGTGGAGAAGCAGGCGATTCAGTCCATCAAATCCATGCCAACCCTCCAAAGAGCATCCCAACAGATCCACCCCGTCCCTACAACCCTGCATTTTTATGGCTAATCCACCTGTCTTGCACAACCTAAATATTATGGCAAATTCCCTTAAATGTGGGAAGAAACTGGAGTACCCAGAGGAAACCCACACAAGCACAGGGAAAGCCTTCAAACACCACACAGATGCCTGAGTGTAGTATCGCACCTAGGTCTCTGGCGCAGTGAGGCAGTAGTGCAAACCACTGAGTCACCATGCCACCCCACCAGAGTGGGAGAAACTCATGGTCAGTCAATCCTGATGTGGAGTGTAATCTTTTCAGGTTAAAGGCTCTGGCTTCAAGCTCTTGACATTTTCCAGGATAATCAAAACACAGAAAACAGGCATAGGCATATGCTCTGTCTGCCTCATGTTTCTTGAGGTGTGGGAATCTTTCTAAATCTTCTTACTACAACATAATTATCATTTCTTGAGTCTATGAGGTGATTCAAAACTCCCAGAATGAACATCATACTAAAGCTACTGATTAAAGAAGTTAATAATAATGGGAAGCACTCCATGCAATGGAATATAGATATTATCTGGATAAAAATAATTGCATGTTAAACCTGTACAGTTTAGAATATTGTATTTCATCAACAGGTGTCACTAGGGAGCTTTAAGTAAAGCTAGAAATAGTGACAAATGATTGAACATTTTGGTTGAAAATGCAAGAGACATTAAAAAAAGGCTGCTTATAATATTTATAAATATATCAAAGGCATAAACAATTCCTATTTAAAGCTTCAGAAACATCTTGTTTGCTTTTTTGTTTTCCAATACCTTCTGTTACTATCTAAAGCTTGCTTAAAATAAGCCATTCTTTCCTTTTGGAAAGCGAACAGCACAATTCAGCTCAAGAATAAGAACTCAATACACACCCTGACCTTCCTTCCTGTAAGTTAAGCGTTATTATCTGATTTTCCTGTCCTAAGCTACAGTTTTAACCTATTTATTACCATGTACTGTCAATGATTTCCTTTTCATTCTAATTTTATCAATTTTATCTCCTCCTGCTCATCTTATCAATTTTATCTCTTCACCTCTCGAATATGGAAAATGTACTGTATTGCAAAATGGCCCAGTTCTTTTCTCAAAGACTATTCTGACTGAATGAGTCTCAGGTGAGGAGGCATCTCCGTCAGGTCAGTACAAATAGTACATGGATGTGGATGTCAGCAATCAGCAAAATAACCCAAATCAAATTCTTAGTCCTTGTGAAGGTCTGGGAGTCATTTTCACTTTGAGTGATAGCTTTGGACTCATGACAGTTGGGTATCTCTGGCTGGGTCAGCATTTACTACCCTTCCCTAATTGTCTTGGAGATAGTGGTGGTGAGCTGCCTTCTTCAATTGCTGCAGGCCTTGTGCTGCAGGTAAGCCCACAACATCATTAGGGAGGAAGGTTGAGGATTCTCACCCAGTGACATTGAAGAACAGCAACATATTTCCAAATGAGAATAATGAGGGTTCATCCTAACCACTCAGCATCTCAGCAGTTCCCTATTAATGCTGACAGCCCTTATCTTCAAGGATCCAACACTGATGCCAAGCAAACCTCCCCTCCCCACTCCTATGCCCAGAAGGAGACAGCTCCTGTACCCTACCTAGGAGGTGAAACCCCCTGCCACCTATCACGAGGAACCCTGCTGCCCTTGGGGGCGTCCCACCACTCCCACATGAAATGTCATACCACCCTCCTTGTCTGAACCAACATGCACGCCCACTCCAAGCTACCATGAGACCATAAGGCCACAGAATATAGGAGCAGAATTAGGTCATTCAGCCCATCAACTCTGCTCCACCATTCAATATGATCGTGACTGATTATCGAACTCAGAACCCTGTTATCGCTTTCCCCCCATAATCTTCAAGCCCTTTAGCCCTAAAAGTTATTCTTGAAAATATTTAACATTTTGGCTTCAACCAATTCATACAGCTGACCACTCACCATGTGACAAAATTCATCTTCATCCCATCCCCGAATGGCCTACTCCCTGCCCTTAGTCCATGACTCCTGGTGTTGGACTCTCCGATCATTGGTAACATCCATTCTGCATTTACCCTGTCTAGTCCTAGCCCTGTTGGAATTTTACAGGTGTCAATGAGATTCACCTCATTCTTCTAAACTCTAGTGAATATATTCCGAGCTGATCCCAGCCTCTCTTCATTCGCCAGCCCTATTAGACCAGGAATCAGTCTGCTACATCTTTGTTGCACTCTGTCGGTGACCAGAATATCTTTCCACAGATAGAAACCATAACTGTACAAAGTACTGCAAGCATGGGCTTGTATGGCCCTGTATAACTGCAGCAAGAAAATGTGCGCAAAGTTAGACACTGCAGTACTGAAGGTGTGCTACATTGTTCGTGTTCTTTATCTTTGAAAAAAGCATGAAACTGAGGCCTGAGTGTTCCACTGTGCACACATGAAAGGCTCCACAGGGCAATAAAGGCAGATTATCCCTGATGTTGTGGCTGATAAAATATCTAGTCCCTGTCACAGTACTGTGTGTAAAACAGTTGTCTCTCTTCCTACATTGCAACAATGACCTCATTTTGTAAGCACTTCCTTGACTGCAGAAAAGCTTTGGGATCTCATAAAGGTACTCTGTCAGTGAAAGGGCCTTATTTTTCTTTTAAAAAGCAAAGCAAAACATTTGAGATGTTAAAAAGTTCTGCCCAGGATCCTTTCAATGAATTAACAAAAACTTAAAACTTCACTCACTCAGCAGTGAGACCCAGCCTGTTCATAGGAAAATGTTCTTCAATTTTCCATGATGGAATTCGGTGAGACACCAACTTTTATTAAAACTTGGCCATTGCTCACACACACCAGCGATAACCTCCTTCAAGCTGCACCTGTTAGCAGGTTTACTGTGAAAATAGTAAAACTCAGGGGAGAGGGCCCTTTCCAGGGGCAAGAAAAACCTGTAGCAGAACTGGCCTCAGCTGTGGAAAGGTGATTTTCCAGCCCTCTAGCTTTCCATTGGAACAACAGTGTTTTTCTTTACTTCTTTAGCACCAGTAGTTGTTTCAAAAATAAACTCAGCTGCCTTCACTGAAAGCTGCTTGAGTCACCATCTGGCTATCCCTCAAGAAGGTTTAGAAATGTGACAAGATGAATGATAACACATGCACCATTTGAGGTTTTTGATGGTAAAATGATGGATATGTAGCCGGCCTTTGATCTAATTATGAAACGAGACACTGAACCATGTGGGAGGATACAAATTTTTGCATCATTTCAGCCCATTTTCCCATTAGCTGTAATGGCTCCCAATCCCAACATCTTCAACTTAAAATTCTCATCCTCATCTTCAAGCCCTTTCCTCTGTAATCTTCTCCAGATCAACAACCATCCAAAACATTGTGGTCCTCCCACTGTTATCTTGTATCTTCTTCCTCTCTTCACCACACCGCTGACAGCCAATAGTCTTCACCATTTTTTTCTTTATCATCAGGAAACATAGAAAATAGGAGAAGGAAGACTTCATTCAGCCTCCAAGACTGTTTCATCCTTCAATATGATCATTGGCGATCATCTAATTCAGTACCCTGTTCCCATCTTGCCCCCACACTCTTTGATCCATTTAATCCTAAGAACTGTATCTAACTCCTTCTTAGAAACATTCAATATTTTGATCTTAACTCCTTCCTGTTGCGGAGAATTCTGCAGGTTCATCCCCGTCTTGGATCCTCATCTCCAAGTTAAATGGCGTACCACCTGATGCCTGGTTCTAGACTTTCCAGCCATTGGGGACATCTTTCTTCCCCTGTCTAGTCCAGTTAGAATTTATATAATTCAATGAGATCCTTCTTACTCTTTGAAATCTTCAGGGAATACAGTCATAATTAATCCAGGCTCAAGAAATGAAGGGAGGGAATAAATGGGTCTTTTTTTTCCAAGTGGCTGGCACTGACTAAAGAACAAAAAGCAATACAGCACAGGAACAGGCCCTTCGGCCCTCCAAGCCAGAGTCAACACATGGCCAGTGGTGTGCCGCAGGGATCAGTGTTAAGATTCCAGCCATTCACAATATATTTTAATGATTTAGGTGAGGGAACTAACCATATTATCTCTTAAGTTTGCAGCTTACATAAAGTTGGGTAGAATGGTGTGCTTTGAGGAGGACACAGAGATGCCTCAGTGTGATTTGAGCAATTTGAGTGAGCGGCCAAATACATGTCAGGTTCAGTATAACGTGAATAAATGTGAGGTCATGCATTTTAGCAGCAAAAACATGAAGGACGATTATTCCCTGAATGGTAATAGATTAGAAGAGGCCATATGTAATGAGATTTGGGAAATTTTCATACACCAGTTGCTGAAGATAAGCATATAGATACAGCAGTTGGCGAAGAAAGCAAATGGGACACAGAAGTTCATAGTGAGAAGCTTCGAGTACAGGGGCAGGGATGTCTTGCTGCAATTATACAGTAAGACCATAGCTGGAGCATTGTGGAAGCATATTCTGGCTATGGTTACCAGCGGTCACAGTTGTTGGTTACAGGGTTGGTTATTTTAGTACCAAAATGAGGAGAATTTCTTCACCCAAAGAGTAGTGAGCCTGTGGAATTGTCTGCCAGAGAAAATGGTTCAAGCCAGAATATTGAATATTTTTGAGAAGTTGGATATAGTTCTTCGCGCTAAAGAAATCACAGGGTATGGGGGGGAAAACAGGACGGGTTACTGAGATGGATGATCAGCCACGATCATATTGAATCGCAGTATAGGCTTGAAGGGCCAACTGACCAAGTCCTGCTCCTCCTTCCAGTGTCTCCACATTTTGTTTTTACACTCTGATCTTTACTCCCCCAGGCTATAGTCCTTGTATAAAGTTATGTTTATTGAACCCTGTTAGTGTTCACTCACATGGATGTGGACCACATCTTCCTAAATGATGGCGATGAACTTGAGACAAGTAGCAAGAGTATCTGAGTGAGTTTCACCAACAGTATAGAGCTATGGAGAACATAAGGCTTGCCCAGCAATCTGAACCCAGAGATGATGAGAATAAAGCTGCAGAGAAGCCCAGAAACAACAGGGAGCAGCAGACAATAGACTTTAAGGTATTCCTTAATATTGGAGTGTGCAGAGGGAAAGCTTGCCCACAATGCGCAGGAAGAGCCCATAGCGTAGAAAGTAGCAAAGCACATGAATAATCAACCAACTGCAGTGAGTGAAACATCCTCTTGAATCTGAGATCTTTACAGGATGACGAACAAACAGATTTCTCAGCTCACTGCCAGAAAGTATGCAAAGAAAAAGGGCACCGCCAAGCTATTAAGGGACCCCACCAATTCTAATTATGATCAGCCCAATCCTGGATGGTAAGAGACACAGCTGTTTGTGTAGGGAGGATGGTAGGTTAATCATTTGGAATTTGCAGGTTGTGATTCAATCAGGTAGTACAAAGGAAGGTTTCCTCATACAGGAGCATCAAGAACAAGGGATGGTTAGAGCTAGACAGTTCAGGAGTGGAATCAGGAATCACTTTTTTAGACCAAAGCAGCTGCAATCTGAAACACTCCTCTGTAAAACTTTGTGGATGCTTGATCTTTCAAAACAGAGAATCATGTTTCCTGTTGAATAACCATATCAGGAGATGTGAAGGTTAACAAATAGAAGATTAGCTGTGAGCTGATTTAATTGCAGAACCCTCCTGTTCGAAAGCCCTTGTGCTGAAATATAATGAGCACGGTTTCAAAGGTGGGTGGGTAAGGGCGTATGACATTACTAAAATTTGATTTCTGTCAGCCTTGTGAGCTCCCATCTATGATCATAAGGAAGGGGCTGCCACATACCCAGGCCTGCGTCACTATTTTATCAAAGGAAATTAAGAGCGGCTCTGATGCTGGGAAATACTGTGTAAAACAGTAGGGACAGGATGGGAGGACGAACAGGAAATGCAGTTGGGGAAGTGCAATGCCTCTAGGCAACAGGAAAAGTTCCTGCGATAATGATGCAAGGACACACCCGTGCATTGACCTGCTGTATTCTCCAATCTCATTGATGAAGGGAAATAACTCAAACATTAAATATTTAAGAGTTATTCCTTTAATATTAAATGACTGCAGTTCTTCACAGACACTTTCTTGTAGGAAGCCCAGTACTTTACCCTACAGATGTTTGTGCAGCATCTCTCTCCTCCCCCATACATCTATAATATAAATTCTGAGTAATGTTATGTAATTATTTGAATTTCCATGTGACTCATGGTTCAGTGAGAAGCAGCATGCAGTCAGACGGCTGTGATTTCACATCTAATTCCAGGGGCATCAGTGCAGATTCTAGACAGAATCTCGCTTGATGCACTCTTGGAAGTGACCTTTTTCAGAAGGGAGATTAAATGAGTCCTCCATCAGAATTGCAGAAAAAAAACACCGGAGTTATCCATTATGTCTTGGCCAGTGTATATCCAACAATCAGCATCACTAAGTTAGAACATTTCATTTTCATTTTAAAAGGTTCATATTTTGCTGGACATCTGCCCTGTCTCACCCTTCTTCAATTGGCCACTACTTCAGGAATGTGGCAGATTGCTGTGAAATCTAGATGCCATAGGCTGTCACTTTCTGCTTTATGACTGGCTGTGTTGTCAACTCTGCTCTCTGCCAGCAATCAATGAAATCAGGCGCCGACTCAAAATCCTTCTTCCTTTTCCACACTCACATCCCTGTTACAGGCTCCATACAAAGTTATGTGTCATTCAGTTGTGATTGATGGGGTTTTTACCCGGATTCAGAGTGATAAATATTACTAAACAATTGATATAGGCCAGAAACACAGATTTTGTACTTGTAGATTGCTAAGTTATCCAATTATTCTGAATTATTATACTTCTTTTAAATTAATGTTTCAATTGTTTTAAAGGTTTTTTATGTTGCTTAAACTTCCAACCTCACTCCATGTATGTCTCAATCTTTAATTTGCTTTAGGTAAAGTGATTTGAATGTTGTTGCTTTTCATTTTCTGTTTAATTGTCTAAGAGAATTATGTGATTGGCTGCATAGGCGGTTTGATGACATCAGTGCAGTTCTGTATTAGTGATCATTTCCTTCAAGCTCATCAGACAGCATCCTTGTTTCGTAGCTGACTAAATTGTGAGGCATTGTTGTTTGTGTGCACTCACTGTGCAAAATTTGGCTGTGACTCTTTCGATGTTGCAACACTGGCTCAACCTTCAAAAGGGCTTGGTTGGAGAAAAAAGCATTGTGGAATCATGAAACATATAAGTGCAAATTATGAAGGGTCTAGGCCCGAAACGTCAGCTTTTGTGCTCCTGAGATGCTGCTTGGCCTGCTGTGTTCATCCAGCCCCACACTTTGTTATCTTCATCTCAATGACATTTTGTTTTTGAGTTTTATTTAACATAGAAGGAGGTTATCAATGAATGACTAATTTTTGAAGCTATTTTTTGCGCATACCACTGTCACTACAGAGCTCATTGCTTCGATATAGTGATCAAATGGACATGGAAGTGGGGAGAGGGGGTGAGAAGTAAACAATACTTGGGGATAGAGCCCAAAGGGAGACAAGAGCAGTTAGACAAAGAAGTGGATAACGATTTGGCTAGGAGGGTGAATAGCTATTAATGGGGACTGTTATTGGCTAACATGGGGTTGTGTGTAATACCAAACTATGTTCAGAGGACTGCAGGGTCCACAAGCGGAAACTAAGGTGCTGTTCTTCCAGTTTATGCTGAGCTTTGCTGGAGCACTGCAAGATACCTGAGACAGATGTTAGCCTGGGAACAGTGTGGTGTATTGAAGTGTGTTCCCAGGTTCTTTGGACTCTACGCTTACCAATCATCTACTCCTTACCCCACATGCCACCCTACTTTCAACATATAAACTGCCATCATCAGTCTGAGGAAGGGTCACTCGACCCAAAACGTTAGCTCTGATTTAGACCTGCTGAACTTTTCCGGCAATTTCTGTTTTTATTTCTGATTTACAGATCTGCAGTTCTTTCAGTGTTTATGCAGTCTGGCGTGGTGCCATATGAAGGTTGGGTGGAACCTGACTTGGGAAGAACGCTAGGTGCACCTTTTCAAACTTGGCTTTCAAGAAACTTTCCTGATGCAGACCATGGTTCAGATTGTCTCTAGGTGCCTCTTTAAAGTGTTGAGCCAGGAAAATTGTTTAGAAGGGGAGCTTGCCTATCTTCATAATGGCGTCAGCCAGATTGAGAGTCCTGTTCAAGACCTGAATCAGCCCAAATCCTTAAAAAGTATTTCCCAAGTTTGGAAAGCCTGGAAGATGGTCAGGAATCCTGCAACTGGGACCTGCCCATTCCTTTTTTTCAAAGGGTTCCCAGGTTATCAACAGACTGAGAAAATCCAAGCTTTATTCACTTTTGCAGTGTAAAAAATGCAGAATCTAATTTGTGCATAGCAAGATCCCACAATTAGCAATGTGTTAATGTCCATGCAGCCTTGATTTAGATGATGTTGGATCACCATGTTGTACATTGTCAACTAAACTGCATTCGCATTCTGCCCCATTCAACAACCCAACAAACTTCCGAACTCTGCACTGTAGGTTAATGAAATAATAAGGATTTTTAAGAATAAGAAAAGTGAGCAAATAAATAATACTCGTAGCAGCTTGGAATAATTTTTAAAACTATCCTTAAAAAACCAACTTAGAATAAAATCTGCAAAGTTTTAGAGAAACTCAGCAGTTCTTTTAATGTCTGTAGAGAGAAAAATGATTAATTTTTTGAATCCAAAATGATTCTTCAGAACAACTTAGTTACGCAACATCTGAAACATGACAAAGCAGTGATTGCTGGATCTTCAAGGGGATGAGTTTGAAGATGTTTTCAAAGGTGAGGCGAGATTTAGGATATAGCCACCAAGGAGTACCACAGCCAAGTCCAAGTACATTTCGAAAGGCAACTAATATGCTGATTGTACATCAGTAAAGCTTGACTCTGTTGAATGACTACATTTGAAATGATTTGATTCTGCAGGAACATACCAGTGAAGGATATATTGTACCCTGCTGTATGGCAAATTAAATTAGCCACCAGATGTCCTTTTGTTTTGTGACAAGTCTGAATCTAAAAACATAGCTCAACATCAAACAATGTATACCACTTGACAGCAAGTCAGTAGACTCCTCAGTTTCCTCTGAGGAAATGCTCATTGAACAAAAGAAATTCCTGTGGGAAACCAAGAGATTACATCACCTGCATGGGTAATAGTTTGTCTTTATTAGAAACTCCATTTGGTTAGTTCAGTTGGTGGGACGGCTGATTTGCAAAGCACCTTCTCAACCTCTCCACTCGCCTGAGGCATGGTGACCCTCCGGTTAAACCACCACCAGTCATCTCTCCCTAATAACAGTGCAGCCCTATGCTATTTAGGGACTATGGCATTCTGAGGTCAGTCAGCTCAGTTGGCTGAATTGTGATGCAGAATGGTGCCAACAGCATGGGTTGAATTCTTCTGCCAGCTTGGGTGACCATGCAAGGCCCACTTTCTCAACCTTACCCCCTTTGCTGAGGTACAGTGATCCTCAGGTTAAACCACACTAGTAATCTCTCTCTGATAATAAAATGTGAGGCTGGATGAACACAGCAGGCCCAGCAGCATCTCAGGAGCACAAAAGCTGACGTTTCGGGCCTAGGCACTTCAGCAGAGAGGTTCTTATAAACAGTATTTAAACAATGACCAGGCTTTCTCACAAAATCTAGGATGAGGCAGTGTGGACTGTCAGCCTTGCCACTTCACAGTTTCATCTACCCCCTTGGATGGACATAAGTTAGTTAACTTAACTAATTATCCCACAATAAACTCAGTAAAACAGTTTATTAAGTCACCTTACCATCTGTGATAGTGTTGTACTCAAACTGGCTGCTAACTTCTACACTTTGTGACAGTAGCTACACTGCTATAATACGTAAGGATAGCTACTGTGGATGCTGGGGATCTTAAATGAAAACAGAAAATGGAAATAATGAAGTCAAAGAGTATCTGTGGAGAATCATTTCTGGACCCCATCCCAGAGAGGTCCTCATTTTAACTTTCCACTTCGGAATTTATGTGTTTTTAGAACATAGAACAGTACAGTACACACCCTTCGGCCCACAATGTTGTGCTGGCCGATTATCCGACTGAGATCAATCTACCCTGCACACCCTACATTTTACTATCCTCCACGTGACTATGCAAGAATCGCTTAAATGCCCCTGAAGTTTTTGTGTCTTTTGATGGGCGGATATCTGGAGGAACAGAAACAGAATTTGCTCGTAAAGTTCAGGTCTGGCATCATAGAACATAGAACATAGAACATAGAACAGTACAGCACAGAACAGGCCCTTCAGCCCACAATGTTGTGCCGACCATTGATCCTCATGTATGCACCCTCAAATTTCTGTGACCATATACATGTCCAGCAGTCTCTTAAATGACCCCAATGACCTTGTTTCCACAACTGCTGCTGGCAACGCATTCCATGCTCTCACAACTCTCTGCGTAAAGAACCTGCCTCTGACATCCCCTCTATACTTTCCTCCAACCAGCTTAAAACTATGACCCCTCGTGCTAGCCATTTCCGCCCTGGGAAATAGTCTCTGGCTATCAACTCTATCTATGCCTCTCATTATCTTGTATACCTCAATTAGGTCCCCTCTCCTCCTCCTTTTCTCCAATGAAAAGAGACCGAGCTCAGTCAACCTCTCTTCATAAGATAAGCCCTCCAGTCCAGGCAGCATCCTGGTAAACCTCCTCTGAACCCTCTCCAAAGCATCCACATCTTTCCTATAATAGGGCGCCCAGAACTGGACGCAGTATTCCAAGTGCGGTCTAACCAAAGTTTTATAGAGCTGCAACAAGATCTCACGACTCTTAAACTCAATCCCCCTGTTAATGAAAGCCAAAACACCATATGCTTTCTTAACAACCCTGTCCACTTGGGTGGCCATTTTAAGGGATCTATGTATCTGCACACCAAGATCCCTCTGTTCCTCCACGCTGCCAAGAATCCTATCCTTAATCCTGTACTCAGCTTTCAAATTCGACCTTCCAAAATGCATCACCTCGCATCTATGAAGAAAAATCAAGAATTAATGTTTCAGACCCAGTGACCCTTCCTCAGAACTGATGGTAGCTTGAAAAATGTCAGCTTATATGCAGAAGATAGGGAGGGGGTGGGTAAGGAGCAAACAATACGTGGGGATAGATCACAAAAAGAGAGAAGAGCAGTTGGATAGACAATAGAGTTGATAACGATCGGGCTGCGAGGGTGATGATGGGGCCTGTTTGTGACAAACAATAGGTAGTGTGTAATGGTAGGCTATGTGATAACAAGGCCTGGTATGTAGGTTAGGGGGCTAGGACATGGGAGAGTTTAGGCCCCAAAATTATTGAGTCCAGAAGGCTTCAGGGTCCCAGGTGAAAATGAAGTTAATCATTAAATCCTTTCATACATACAGAAAACCCGGATGCCGCTCATTCAAAATCCAAAACAAGTGATTTTAAATGGTGACTCATGGCTAGCCCTGCTGCCTCAGAGCAAGATGGTTCAATTCCAGCCTCGGGTGACTGAGTGGAGTTTGCACATTGTCACCTTGTCTGTGTGCGTTTCCTCCAGTTGCTCCGGTTTGCTCTCTCAGTCCAAAGATGTGCTGGGTGGATGGTGATAATGGGAACTGCAGATGCTGGAGATTCCAAGATAACAAAGTGTGAAGCTGGATGAACACAGCAGGCCAAGCAGCATCTCAGGAGCACAAAAGCTGACGTTTCGGGCCTAGACCCTTCATCAGAGAGGGGGATGGGGTGATGGTTCTGGAATAAATAGGGAGAGAGGGGGAGGCGGACCGAAGATGGAGAGAAAAGAAGATAGGTGGAGAGGAGAGTATAGGTGGGGAGGTAGGGAGGGTTTAGGTCAGTCCAGGGAAGACGGACAGGTCAAGGGGGCGGGATGAGGTAGTAAGTAGGAAATGGAGGTGTGGCTTGAGGTGGGAGAAGGAATGGGTGAGAGGAAAAACCGATTAGGGAAGCGGAGACACGCTGGGCTGGTTTTGTGAAGCAGTGGGGGGAGGGGAAGAGCTGGGCTGGTTTTGTGATGGAGTGGGGGGAGGGGACAAGCTGGGCTGGTTCTGGGATGCGGTGGGGGAAGGGGAGATTTTGAAGCTTGTGAAGTCCACATTGATACCATTGGGCTGCAAGGTTCCAAGCGGAATACGAGTTGCTGTTCTTGCAACCTTCGAGTGGCATCATTGTGGCACTGCAGGAGGCCCATGATGGACATGTCGTCTGAGGAATGGGGAGGGGAGTTAAAATGGTTTGCGACTGGGAGGTGCAGTTGTTTATTGCGAACCGAGCGGAGGTGTTCTGCAAAGCATTCCCCAAGCCTCCACTTGGTTTCCCCATTGTAGAGAAAGCCACACCGGGTACAATGGATACAGTATACCACATTGGCAGATGTGCAGGTGAACATCTGCTTAATAT
This sequence comes from Stegostoma tigrinum, assembly GCF_030684315.1. Classification (NCBI taxonomy): domain Eukaryota; kingdom Metazoa; phylum Chordata; class Chondrichthyes; order Orectolobiformes; family Stegostomatidae; genus Stegostoma; species Stegostoma tigrinum. Next base: position 13,994,684 of record NC_081365.1, on the reverse strand, counting down.
GGAAGGTCATCTTGAGGTGTGGGATGGGGGTGAGGGAGGAGGTGTGGGGACAAGTGTAGCACTTCCTGCGGTGGCCATGGGCACCTGCATGGGCCCAAGCTATGCCTGCCTGTTTGTAGGTTACGTGGAACAGTCCCTCTTCCACACCTACACAGGCCCCAAACCCCACCTCTTCCTCCGTTACATTGATTACTGTATCAGCGCCGCCTCTTGCTCCCCAGAGGAGCTCGAACAGTTCATCCACTTCACCAACACCTTCCACCCCAACCTCAAGTTCACCTGGGCCATCTCCAACACATCCCTCACCTTCCTGGACCTCGCAGTCTCCATCTCAGAACCAGCTAAAACTGATGTCCATTTCAAGCCCACTGACTCCCACAGCTACCGAGAATACACCTCCTCCCACCCACCCTCCTGCAAAAATTCCATCCCATATTCCCAATTCCTCCACCTCCGCCGCATCTGCTCCCAGGATGAGGCATTCCACTCCTGCACATCCCAGATGTCCACGTTCTTCAAGGTTCGCAACTTTCCCCCCGCAGTGGTCGAGAACGCCCTTGACCGCCTCTCCCGCATTTCCTGCAACACATCCCTCACACCCCGCCCCCACCACAACCACCCCCAGAGGGTCTCCCTTGTTCTCACATACCACCCCACCAACCTCCGGATACAACACGTCATCCTCCGACACTTCCGCCATCTACAATCTGACCCCACCACCCAAGCCGTTTTTCCATCCCCACCCTTGTCTGCCTTCCAGAGAGACCATTCTCTCCGTGACCCCTTGTCTGCTCCACACTCCGTTCCAACCCTACCACACCCTGCACCTTCCCCTGCAACCGCAGGAAGTGTTACACTTGCCCCCATCCCCCTCTCTGATGAAGGTTGTAGGCCCGAAACGTCAGCTTTTGTGCTCCTGAGATGCTGCTTGGCCTGCTGTGTTCATCCAGCTTCATACTTTGTTATGCTGGTTGGGTGAATTGACCATGATAAATTGCCAATAGTGTCCAGGAATATGCAGGTTAGGTGGATTAGCCATGGTAAATGTGGGTTACAGGGACAGAGTAGGGAGATGTGTTTGGGTGGAATCTTCTTCGGAGTATCAGAGAAGACCTGATGGTCATATGGCCTGTTTCCACACTGCAGGGATTCTACGATTTGTGATAAAATACAGATGAATGTTCTCAATGAGTGTGCTCTCTTGGGCATCAGACCATCAGGTAGCAGTCCTCATGTTTATGAAAAGATAAAGCAGGATGGCTGGATTGTTGGGAGGGAGTAAGGTGTGCTCTTGCAGTTTGCAATTCAGAAAAGATAATTTAATGAGGAGACTGTGTTGTGTAAACATGTGGATTCGGTAAAATCTTAATGTCATCCTGAATAGTTTTGGAGCACTATTTCTGGCCATGGATTCAGTCTTGGCCAGGTCAGTGATCGTCCCGAACCATTTCCTCGAAGTGTCTGAGGAGATGAAGCCCAGCCTGCCCCCTGCCAACCTGCCTCCGATTGTGGGCCACATTGCCCAGCAGGAGGGGAGTGAAAGATGATACATTAGTCGAGAGTCGTGTGCCTCTCTATTACAGACAGGGAAGGAGAAATAAGCTGAAGGCCATAAATCCAGCCTCCTGTACTTTTGTACTCAGAGTGTTTCTTTTGGTGTCGGGGGGGGGGGGTGCGCGGAGTGCGAATTAGGGACAGTAGGAGGGCAATGTTGATGAGTAGGCCCACTTGGGCTTGTAGTTCATTTATAGAACCTGTATCAAATTTTCATGGATTTACATAAAGCATTTTTATCACCCACTCATTCCAAATACCAAATCAATACATTCTTCACACACCATTCACTCAAGAAAGATATGATAAAAGAAGACTGAGATAACAAGGTGTCGAGCTGGATGAACACAACAGGCCAAGCAGCATCAAAGGAACAGGAAGGCTGACGTTTTGGGCCTAGACCTTCTTCAGAAATGGTGGAGGGGATCAGGCGTTCTGAAATAAATAGGGAGCGAGGGGGAAGCTAATAGAAGATTGGTAGAACAGAAGATAGGTTGAGAGAGACAGATGGGTCAAAGAGGCAGGAATGGAGCCAGTAAAGGTGAGTGTAGGTGGGGAATTAGGGGTGAGATAGGTCAGTCTAGGGAGGACAGACAGGTCAATGGGGTGGGATGAGGTTGGTAGGTGAGAGGTGGGGGTGGGGCTTGAGTTGGGAAGACAGGATAGGTGGGAGGAAAGACAGGTTAGGGAGGTGGGGACAAGCTGGGCGAATTTTGGGATGCGGTAGTGGGAAGGGAGATTTTAAAACTTGTGAAGCCCACATCGATACCATTGGGCTGCAGGGTTCCCAAGCGGAATATAAGTTGCTGTTCCCGCAACCTTCAGGTAACATCGTTGTGGCATGGCAGGAGGCCCATGATGGACATGTCATCTGCAGAATGGGAGGGGGAGTTGAAATAGTTCGCAACTGGGAGGTGCAGTAGTTTAGTGCGAACCGAGCCTAAGTGTTCTGCAAAGCGGTCCCCAAGCTTCCGCTTGGTTTCCCCAATGTAGAGGAGGCCACAACTGGAACAGCGGATACAATTCCCAAAATGTCAGACTTCCTGTTCCTCTGATGCTGCTTGGCCTGCTGTGTTCATCCTGCTCTATACCTTGTTATCTCAGAAATTTCCAGCATCTGCATTTCCTACTATCTATAAAAGAAGACTACCAGTTTTAGACTAAAAGGATAGCTGAAGTTCATGTGTTTGATAAACTGTGGTTTTGAGTCTGGCAAAGAAAGCGGTGTTTTGCTACTCTTGGGACAAAATAGCAGAACTTGGATAGAATTATTGCAAGAAATGAATACTCGGCCGGTTATGAAGTTAGCCGTTGTGGGTTCGGTATCTGGAGGTCAAATTTCTTTCCATAACAGGTTTTGAATTTTCAAATCATGGTCAGTTAAGATGCATTGCTAAGTACCTGAAAGCAAAGGCAGCAGAGTGTTTAGATGTTGCTGATGTCTCTTTCAGGGTTTCCTGTAGATGTCATGGGTCTTTCGAGACTGCAGATGAAACTTGTGATTTCTACCTGTTTCAGTCACATGGCCCATATTCTTACAGCTCCTTGAAAGCCATTGCGAGAGAATTGAAATAATGAATGAAACCTTCACATTTACTTTGGATGAATGTATTTCTGGTCAGCAATCACTGCCAGTGCACCCCCCACAGAGACAACTTGTGTTTTGCATAAATCCTCAAATTTCTGCAAATGTTATTTCACAGATGGTATTTTGATAATGCCCATTCCAGAGGGTAAGGATTCAACCCAGGATGAAGTTGCTAATCCTTGCGATCATGTTCTCAGTTCACCAGTATTCATTTAAATAGGAGAGTGGCAACTTTGTGCAAAGAGTTGAGGAATTTCGATAAAAAAGCAAACATTTGCAAAAGAAATAATAATGCTAGAAAATGCAACTTCAACGACTTTAGATTTCCTGGCCCATAAAATGAGCCCCCCAAGAAATACATTGTTCAAGCCGTTAGCCAGTTTACGAAGCAGGAAGAAAGGTATCTAGTCTCAATTGTCATCTGCATGGAGCATACTCCTGCTCTCAAATTCTCAAAACATGATCCAGGAGTTCTTCAAATCAATATTTAAATCTATTTCTAAGAAGAACAGAACTAAGAATAATATAAGTATTTTAGTATCAAAGTCATTCTTTGGCAAGTTAATATAAAAATTCACAGGAGCAATTTGTATCCCTGACTGAAATTGCAAAATCTGGGGGTTTTAGCCACATGTCCATGTTTGTTCTACATTTACTCCTGAACCAGAATTAGAGATACTTTTATAACAAACTCCAAAACCTATGTCAGAAACAAAAACAGAAATACCTCGGAAAACCCAGCAGGTCTGGCTGCAGCTGGTGTGTATTGGGTTAGGGTAAGGACATGGGAGAATTTGCTTAAGCCCTAAAATTGTTGAACTCAATATTGAGTCCAGTAGGCAAGAAACTAGCAGCTCAGGGTCGTTTCTGCAGAGTTTGCAGAAAATGACCTGCCATTTCAACAAACCACCAGGATTCTCTGGCCAATATTTCTGTCCTGGACTTGCTGCAATGTTCCATTGAAACTCAGCACAAGCTAGAAGAACAGCGTCTCTTTGTCTGCTTGGGAACCCTGCAGCCTTGTGGACTCAATATCAAGTTCAACGATTTTAGGCCTGGAGGTATCTTCTCCCATGTCCATATTCTAACCCCCATATGCCAGACCTTGTTATCACATGGCTGCTACCATAAATGACTGATTATCAGCCACCAAAGGTCTTGTTAAGCAGCTAGTAATTCTCCCAGGCTGACCTTTACCCATTCTTTTGTCTGCCCTGCTGCTTTTCTCTCTTTCTTTAGGCTCCATCTCCAACTATGATTTGGTCCTGTTGCCCCTCCTGCTCTCCTCTTCTTCAGCATATATGCCAACCTTTCCCCAGCTACAATCAGTTCTGAGGAAGGGCCACCTGACCTGATGCATTAATTCTGTTTCCTCAGGGCTCTGTAGCCCATGGGCTGTTCCTTGGGACACACACTGAGATAAACAACGACTGCACCTTGACGGCCATCAACTCAGAAAGATGCTCTTTGGTCTGCCCAAAGCCTATTGGACTTCTACAGCAAGGAGTTGACCTCAAGTGAGTGTTGTAAACTGGTACATTCCAGGGCTACATGCTGAGAAACATTCTAAGGCTTGGGGCAGCTACCTATAAGGCACAGTGGGAAAAGACCTTCATCTAAGGTTTTTGGCCAAAGTACTATGGAGTTCCATTCAGTTAACTGAGCCTCCCAGTACCTCAAATTTGCATCAATATTGCACAAGTAAGAAATGCCTTCAGTTTGCTGTTGGAGCCATCAGGAAAGTCAAACTCTAACATTTATTTCTCCTCCATATGCAAAGACCCAAATCGTTATAGTGTCAATATACATCTACGAAGATTTGTTAAGAATAAAGTACATGCTTGAAATAGAAAAATGAATTCTGCTTTCTCTCTACAGATGCTGCCAGGCCTGCTGAGTTTTTCCAGTACATTCATTTTTTGTTTTTGATTTTCATGGTCCACAGCTCTTTGTTCTTTTTTACCTCTGAAATGTACATTATTGATGTTTGTAACTAGACAGAGACCATGGCTGATAGTATAGATGCGTGCTACATTGATCCCAGACTTTAGAGGCTAGACAGAAGTCAGTAATTTTAGTATCACAGTCTCAACACTGAGTTTCAATGGCTTGAGATTTCCTGATTTCTGACATTGCAGAGAAACTCCAGTACAAATACTAGGTTGCATTCCAGGGCTGTGTTGACGGACTAATAGACCATTTCCGGTTCTGCTCGTCCCAACGATATTTGATACAAGCAGAGTAGTCTGCAATTATAAAATCCAGCCAACACAAACTTGATGGTTTGAAATGCCAGGATTACTTCTGCAAATTAGTTGATTTACAGATTAGTCACGTTAAACAGATTCTTTCATATCTGATTGAACTCTTGCCACTTTGAAAATCAAATGAAGCATCCGATTTCTGAGAGTAGGTTTTAGCATGTGGCCCTTATATGAAGGCCTGTGCAGAAAAAAAATCATCTATGCTTGCAATATGTCCAGGTAATAAGAATTTTTGGTTGTTAATACAATAGCTAGATGAAGGTTAGATAATAAGGGGATAAGGGAAATGAAATCCAAACCTATTGTCTTTGCCAGTGGAATGGCTAGGTCTGTGTTAAAGGTTCTTGCATCAGATGTTCCACTGAGGAGTGGGTGAGGGGCCAGAAAGGAGCTTATTTGCTGGTACACTCATTAAGCTTGCTGTCAGACAGGTAACCATCGGAATTCATGGGGTGGACGAATTTCTCCCAAACAGCACAGACTCAGCCAGTCCTCAGTCAAACTGCGTGCGGAGAGTAAGAATTACACATTCGAAAGTGATCACGATTTGCTTCTTTCCTAAATCAAACATGAATAATGGCAAAGAATAGTTGACACAGATGGTAACAATAAGCATGCAGACGCCATGACTGCCAGTTACTGGGGCAGCTTCATGTCGGACTTCCGTCTGCCTTTTTCCAGCATGCACGATTAAAGGATATGCAACACATTTGCTGAAAAAAGACTGTGTGCAATTAACCTTTCTACAATGCTCGACATTATGGAAATGGTTGTCATAGTTTAGGGACAGTCCACCACCCCTTGCCTTTCTCTTGCTATCTACAACAGGTGTCCTTGTCTCCCATCTCTGGATCCAGACATCTACCAACGCCTTAGCTTCTTTCTCTCTCTGTCATTTTTTTGTCACAGATTCTACCTGGCTATACACAATCACAAGGGGAAAAAAAGCAAGCAAAGTAAAATGAAATTAGCCTGAACGAATTGACTGGAGGCAATTGCATCAATTTGCCAATGTTGCTTTCTCCAACACTTTATCAGCCAATCAGCCTGGGCTCAGCCAACCACAAACAACAATTACAAAAATTCACTGCTGAACTCTTACAGTTCGAAAAAAATCTCTTCCAAAGAAACAATTACTACAACTTCCAGGAAATTCAGAGCAATGACATTCCATCCTCGTAACGTACAAGAGTCAATGTGTTGCTATGTCTAATAACCAATTTGCTGCATTCCGACTCTGTTTAATTTGAGACCATGTTGGATGTGGAGATTCTCTAATTATAACACACAAGGTCCAGTCTTAATCTGAAGCAGTAACTGAAGCCTTTGGAAATTTGTGAGACTCAATGCCCTGATAGCTAGTTCTGAAAAGCGAAGCTTCTAAAGCCGAATAGCCAGTTCAATTGTTGTGTAGCTCCAAAACTATGCTGAGCTACCCAATCGCTGCTGAGAGCCAACATTCAGTGCAAGAACAAAGTTAGGAGGGAAGATTAAAATTGAAACAAGGATTCCTCTAGCCTCCAAATAAGGGGGAGCAGATTTAAGACTGACTCGAGGAAGAACTTCTTCTCCCAAAGGGTTGTGAATCTGTGGAATTCCCTGCCCAGTGAAGTAGTTGAGGCTACCTCATTGTACGTTTTTAAGGCAAAAATATATTTTTGAACAATGAAGGATTTAAGGGTCATGGTGAGTGGGTGGCCAGGTGGAGCTGAGTCCACACTGTAGGGATTCCAATAGGGCGGCACGGTGGCTCAGTGGTTGGCACTGCAGCCTCACAGCACCAGGGACCCGGGTTTGACTCCAGCCTCGGGCGATTGTCTGTGCAGAGTTTGCACATTCTCCCCGTGTCTGCGTGGGTTTCCTCCGGGTGCTCCGGTTTCTTCCCATAGTCCAAAGATGTGCAGGCTGGGTGGATTGGCCATGATAAATTGCCTGTAGTGTTCAGGGGTGTGTGGGTTATAGGGGGATGGGTCTGGGTGGGATGCTTCAAGGGGGCGGTGTGGACTTGTTGGGCCGAAGGGCCTGTTTCCACACTGTAGGGAATCCAATCTAATCTAAGCTATTCTATGATCCTATTGAATGATGGGGCAGGCACATGGGCCCCAGAGCCTACTCCTGTTCCTATTTTTTATGTAATTATGAGTTTGGGAAGAGGAGTAAGTCATGAAGGTACCGTAGAATAGTGGCATTAGTACCAGGCTAGCAGGCCAGAGGCTTGAACTGATTATCTGAGGAAAAAAATCTGAGCTCAAATCTGACCTTGGCAGCTGAGAGAATTCAAATTCAATTTATTAATAAATATGGAATGACGGATGATGATCGTGAATATACTTGATTGTCATAAAATCCCATCTGGTTCACTTTAAGGAAGGGCATCTGTCATCTTCACCCTCTGTAAGACGCACAGCTGTATGCTATCTTCTGAACTGGCAAGCTATTTAATCATATCAATATGCAGGCAGCTCACCATCACTAACTGAAGGGTCGGCCAGGTGGACTTTATAGATTATGAATTCCCTAATAGGGCTATTAATCTGGTCCAATCAGGGAGATCGGACTGATAGATAAGAACAGGAGTGTCAGACTTCCTGTTCACTCTGAGAGCTGGCTCTGAGTGAGCTAGATCAGTATCAAGGATGCTCTGTGTATAAATAAAGGGTGGCTCAATTACAGGATACTGGCCTCTGTGGAGTTACATAAATGACAATGCGAGTAAAGCATGTTCCTGAAGAAATTTATTTGCAATAGTTGTCCTTAAGGTGGGGTAAATATTTCTGGCACTAAGCCAATATTTGGTAGGCTTGACTTCTTCAAACCTGCCACCAAAGATAGGGCCCAGTAAGTGGAAAGAAAGCATTTTTTAAAGGTAAATGTCACTGGGGCAGATGAAAAACAACAAGTAATTCTCCGGACAACTTGTGGATTCACAGCCTTTTCGATTATTAGGAGCTCATATTTCCCGGAGCACCAGATACTAAAACCTTTCCAGAGTTGATGCATTAAGTTAAATAATATTATGATCCCTAAGCCTCCTCTAATTCTGAACCTCTGTTGGTTTTACTTGGCAACTTGAGAACCAGGAGAATCTGTATTGGGATTTTTGACTGTGTTAAGATAACTAGGAAATGTATATGACTTTGATTTAATTCTTAATGAGATGCTGAGAGACTGTTTCATATGTGGGATTAATAATGTGACCATGTAAAATTGCTTAATAGCTGCAGCCCAGGTGGACTTCAAACAGGCATTACAACAGGTTTTATCATTGGACAATGTGGCAAGTGGAGTAAATGAGTTTCACAGTATTCCAATGGAACTGGATATCTTGTATGTGGAGCAGGAAGCAATTCCATGATTCTGTAAGGCCTGCCCAGTGCCGTTAGCTTTACAGGAAAAAGTAGAGATAGAAATCAGAAGGCTGTAAAGTGAGGGAGTCATCAAACCAGTCCAGTTTGTAGATTCAGAGTGCTGGTCATAGTGTGCATGAAATCCAACAGGTCAGTTTGTCTTGGTAGGGATTTTAAATAAACAATAAACCATTTTTTGCATCTGGATAACTACCCAGCCCCTTGCATAGAGGATTTATATGCAAAGCTGGCAGTGGGTTCAGTTCTACACAAAGCTGGACATGAGCCCTGCATTACAGTTAGATGAGGATTCTCAGAATTAGGTTACAATGAATACCCCTAAGTGGTGTGCCATTGAACTAGATTGCCACTTGGTGTGTTGTCAGCCCTGTGCAACTTTTCAGTGGTGAATAGAGAACATTTTGACAAGGCCTAATCCAGGTCACCATTTATTTTGATGATAATGATAGAGAATAATAGAGAAGATCAATAAGGAGCACTTATTACTCCTTAGACATTTCTCCCAGGTGGACATATGCCTTACAAGGGAAAATGTGTATTCCAGGCACCCCAAGTGATCTACTTGGACTACAAAGTTGACAAAACTCAGTTACACACATTGGGAGATAAAATGAGGGTGATTAATGGTGCCCCAACTCCCACATCTGTACTGGAGAATAAGCCTTTCCTTGGGTTGTTGCCTTATTATGGAGAGCACCAACTTTTTTAAAAGAGAGTCAGCCTTGGAACTGATCACATAGACAAGGCATAGCTTTCAGGGAAGCGAAGAAACAGCTATCATTGTCTAAGGTATTGGCACGCTATGACCCCAAGCAAGGTCTGGTATTGACATATGATGATTTCCTGGATGGCATCAGGGTAGTGTTAGCTCATTGGTGGCCCAATGGAGAGGAATGCCCAATACGTGTCCAGGATTTTGGCTAATGCAGACCGTAAGTACACTCAGATACAGTAGCATAATTTGGTGATCATATTTGGAATCGGGCAGTTCCACCAATACCATTGTGGATATGAACTTGTAATAACAATGGGCCACAAACCCCACTACTCAAAGAGGATAATTGTTGCTTGTAAACAATGGCCTATTGTCTGTGACCAACATATCCAGGGATCCTTGTGGGGGTGCTGCTGGCACCAGTTTAAATCTATTCTTCCTGCACCCGGGGAGAGAAGGTGAAACAATATCAAGAATACCAGTGCTAGACGCAAGACGCTGCTAAGTGAGATTTGGTGTAGGAATCATGGGAATGGCCCTGAATGGGTAAGCAGCATGGTCAACACACGGTCAAGATCCTGTGAAATATGAGGTTCGGCGAGGTGCAACAGCCCTGAACAAGCACATGGACAATATGAAACTGCAAATTCACAAACTGTACAGGAGCTAAAAGTGCTTGCTGACAATTCCAGAGCCTATGGGTTCTGCCTCTCCATCAAGCATTGATGCTACCTCAGAATCTGAGATGAACATGACAGATGTCATCGTCTTGACATCTTTGCCACGTGAAGAAGAGAATTAATTTCTTCCAATACGCTCCAGGTGCAAGAAGAGAGTGACTGTGAATTACACACACATTCCAAATATGACTTTATCAGAGGCACAGTTGGAGGAACCTGACCCAGTGTTAAAATGCTCCAGGAAGAGCTATTAAAGCAAAGAACAGGCCTATGCCCTCAGAGAGGGAGGGATGCTCTGACTGTTACCAGGTTAGCCAGGTGGGCTTCATAGAATATGAGTTCCCTGATTGGGGCTGTTAATCTGGTCCAGTCAGGGAGCCTTTGTTGACAGATAACAACAAGAGTGACAGACATTCTGTTGTCTCTGAGAACTGGCAGTGTCAAGTAGTATATATGTGTAAATAAAGGGAGACTTGGTGATGGGATACTGACCTCTGTGGAGCTATTCAACAGGGGTGCTATCAAGTGCCACATACGAGCCTGGGCAGCGAACTATTTGACTACAGAGGCCATCATAGCCAAGCCCGATCTAGCAAAGTGTGTTCCAGCTGGAGTAATCCTGAGGTGTGTGTGGTACAATGGTCAGTATTACTGCCTGCTAGCACCAACGATCCAAGTTCAATTCTAGCCTTGGGTGACTGGCTTTGTAGAGTTTGCACAATCTCCCCATGACTGCATGGATTTCCACTGAGTGTTTCAGTTACAGGGATAGGGTGGGAAGAGGAACAGTGCTAGCTCAATGGGCCAAAAGGCCTCTATCTGCCCTGTAGGGATTCTATGAATAATTAGGTAAACCGCAGCAGTGGTAACTGCTTGAAAGCCCATCCCCATGGCAGAAGAACTCAACATTTAAAAATAAACTTTTTTTTCAAATTCAAGATTATTTCACATCTGTAATGAAGTGGAATGTCTAAAGTGTGACAAATGCATGGGAGACAAATGGAAATTTTGTACCAAATCAATAAAAGCATGACCTAGACATTTCTACTTCAAAAATTCCTTTAAAAGTCAAGAGAAATTTTTAGAAGTGGGTCCCAAACATTGCAGTGTTTTGGTGAATGATGTTTCCAAAGTACACCATTTGACAGCAATTAAAGACGACCTTCTAGAAAATCACATGTGGGAACTCAAAGTTCAGAACATTTCGAATGTGTGAGATAAACTTTTGACCAAGAATCTACATGTTTACTTTCTTCTTGTTTTTCCCAAATTTCTGCTCATCTTGCTACCTGGTGCCAGCTCCCGCTGAGGTGCAGTTTCACTGATGCCAACAGTCTGAAAGTGCCCTGCCAATTTGGCCATTTCCCACTGCCCATTGCTATGTTGACGTCTGGACAACTAATTTTATGAAGGAAATGCATTGTTCTGGAGAGAACCCAGAGCAAAGAAATGGTGGTATTTCCTGGCATCATAAAGAAAATTAAGAGGAAAATTTCAAAGATGTGGGAGAGAAAAGGAAGATTGTGTGGTGATAGCTTGGCTGTTTTCACAATTACCAAAGCGGGTTTGAACGCACCAATCCTGCCTGCTGCCGCATTTGGCTCAATTTGGTCTCACATCCGCCACCATGAGTGCCACTATTTAGGTAACTAATCAAGAGAAACATGGACACGTAAATATCAAGGAGATTTTAAAGTGTCCAATGGAAAACTGATCAGTGTATCATAATGATTTATTTCTTTACAACAGAGGTATAGGTATTTAAGGAATAAAAGAATGACGAAAGTAAGATTAGGCCCAATCAAGGATAGTAGTGGTAAGTTGTGTGTGGAGTCAGATGAGACAGGGGAAGCGCTAAATGAATATTTTTCAACAGTATTCACTCTAGAAAACGACAATGTTGTTGAGGAGAATACTGAGGTACGGGCTACTAGACTAGGTGGGATTGAGGTTCACACAGAAGAGGTATTAGAAATCCTTCAGAAGGTGAAGATAGATAAGTCCCCTGGGCAGGATGGGATTTATCCTCGGATCGTCTGGGAAGCCAGGGCGGAGATTGCCGAGCCTTTGGCATTGATCTTTAACTCGTCATTGTCTACAGGAATAGTGCCAGATGACTGGAGGATAGCAAATGTGGTTCCCCTGTTCAAGAAGGGGAGTAGAGACAACCCTGGTAATTATAGACCAGTGAGCCTTAGCTCAGTTGTTGGTAAAGTGTTGGAAAAGGTTATAAGAGATAGGATTTATAATCATCTAGAAAAGAATAATTTGATTACGGATAGTCAGCATGGTTTTGTGAAGGGTAGGTCGTGCCTCACAAACCTTATTGAGTTCTTTGAGAAGGTGACCAAACAGGTAGATGAGAGTAAATCGGTTGATGTGGTGTATATGGATTTCAGCAAGGCGTTCGATAAGGTTCCCCACAATAGGCTATTGTACAAAATGCGGAGGAATGGAATTGTGGGAGATATAGCAGTTTGGATCGGAAATTGGCTTGCTGAAAGAAGACAGAGGGTGGTAGTTGATGGGAAATGTTCATCCTGGAGACCAGTTACTAGTGGCACACTGCAAGGGTCGGTGTTGGGTCCACTGCTGTTTGTCATTTTTATAAATGACCTGGATGAGGGCGTAGAAGGATGGGTTAATAAATTTGCAGACGACACTAAGGTCGGTGAAGTTGTGTATTGTGATGAAGGATGCTGTAGGTTGCAGAGATATAGATAAGCTGCAGAGCTGGGCTGAGAGGTGGCAAATGGAGTTTAATGCGGACAAGTGTGACATGATGCACTTTGATAGGAGTAACCGGAAGGCAAAGTACTGGGCTAATGGTAAGATTCTTAGCAGTGTAGATGAGCAGAGAGATCTCGGTGTCCATGTACACAGATCCTTGAAAGTTGCCACCCAGGTTGACAGGGCTGTTAAGAAGGCGTACAGTGTTTTAGCTTTTATTAATAGAGGGATCGAGTTCCGGAACCAAGTTCCGGTACAAAACTCTGGTGCGGCCGCACTTGGAGTATTGTGTACAGTTCTGGTCACCGCATTATAAGAAGGATGTGGAAGCTTTGGAAAGGGTGCAGAGGAGATTTACTAGGATGTTGCCTGGTCTGGAGGGAAGGTCTTACGAGGAAAGTCTGAGGGACTTGAGGCTGTTTTCATTAGAGAGAAGAAGGTTGAGAGGTGACTTAATTGAAACATATAAAATAATCAGAGGGTTAGATAGGGTAGATAGGGAGATCATTTTTCCTAGGATGGTGAGGGCAAGCACGAGGGGGCATAGCTTTAAATTGAGGGGTGAAAGATATAGGACAGATGTCAGAGGTAGTTTCTTTACTCCGAGAGTAGTAAGGGAATGGAACACTTTGCCTGCAATGGTAGTAGATTCGCCAACTTTAGGTACATTTAAGTCGTCATTGGACAAGCATATGGACATACATGGAATAGTGTAGGTTAGATGGGCTTGATCGGTATGACAGGTCAGCACAACATCGAGGGCCGAAGGGCCTGTACTGTGCTGTAATGTTCTATGTTCTATATTCTATGTAGATGGAGCTTGTTACAGACACCAGTCTATGTGTCTCGGAGCTACCTTCATCTATAAGTTCAAAAAAAGACCTCTTGTAAGATCAAATCTACAAAAAGACTCAAAAAGGTGTATGTAGAGCAGTGATCTCCACTTGTAGGCATGACCGTTGACCTTTAGGGGCCGCTTAATATAGGATAGCTACTGATAAATTCAACAGAGATGTTAGGAGTTTTTAGTTTTACCCAGAGATTGGGCCAGAATGTGGAGTAAAAGAACTGAGAGGTCTGAGGAAGGGTCACTGGACCTGAAATGTTAACTCCGATTTCTCTTCATGGGTGTTATCTGACCTGCTGAGCTTTTCCTGCAACTTCTGTTTTTGTTTTTGATTCACAGCATCTGAAGTTCTTTTGATTTTTATTCAATAGTTTGATTCTATCCCACTGCTCATTAACACTTGAGATCTGTAGTAATCCTGAGGTTACTACTTTTATGATTCTGCTTCTCAGTCTCTTAACTAAATATTTCCTTTCTCAGATTGCCTGACAGTCCTTATCTGCCTGCGTGTTCTTAACCTGCTGTCTGACCACCTTGCCAAATGAACTAGCCATGTAGTTTCCTTCCCTGCAGGTGTACCTGAGTGGTCTAGCTGCAACTCAAGTACTGAAACCCTCAGATCTCAGGCATGTGTGTACAGTGACACTTCCTACAGATGAGATTATCCACAACAAATGGTGTCATCCATGACTTCCTAAGTGCTGTAAACTATAAATTCCACACATCTGAGCTTCCCTGAAAAGACTTAGCCCTGATGCCCTTATGTTGAAAGCAGAATAGTTTCGGGTCCAGACCCGAAACATCGGTTTTCCTGCTCTGCTGATGCTGATTGGCCTGCTGTGTTCATCTAGCTCCACACCTTGTTATCTCACCTAACACCTCCCTCTGCTGCACTAACTTAGTCAAAAAATGCATTTATCTGCTTTGATAAGATGTCATGTTTTGAGTTCTTTCAAAATATTGGCTGCCCTGCACTAGGGGGCACAGACTGGAGAGCTCTTTTCAGTGAAGCTGGATGAAGACAGCAGGCCAAGCAGCTTCTCAGGAGCACAAAAGCTGACATTTTGGGCCTAGACCCTTCATCAGAAAAGGAGAATGGGGAGAGGGATCTGAAATAAATAGGGAGAGAGGGGGAGGCAGACTGAAGATGGATGGAGGAGAAGATAGGTGGAGAGGAGAGTATAGGTGACAGGTAGGGGCCCCAAGATGACTTTCCATATCAAGCAGATGTTCACCTGCACAACTGACAATGTAGTATACTGCATCCACTGTACCCATTGTGGCTTCCTCTACATTGGGGAAACCAAGCGGAGGCTTGGGGACCGCTTTGCAGAACACCTCCTCTCGGTTCGCAATAAACAACTGCACCTCCCAGCCGTGAACCATTTTAACTATGCCTCCCATTCCTTAGTCGACATGCCCATCCTCGGCCTCCCGTAGTGCCACAATGATGCCACCCAAAGTTTGCAGGAACAGCAACTCATATTCCGCTTGGGAACCCTGCAGCCCAATGGTATCAATGTGGACTTCACAAGCTTCTGAATCTCCCCTCCCCCCACTGCATCCCAAAACCAGCCCAGCTCAACCTGCCTCCTTAACCTGTTCTTCCTCTCACCTATCCCCTCCTCCCATCTCAAGCTGCACCTCCATTTCCTACCTACTAACCTCATCCCGCCCCCTGGACCTGTCCGTCCTCCCTGGACTGACCTATCCCCTCCCTACCTCCCCACCTATACTTTCCTCTCCACTTATCTTCTCCTCCATCCATCTTTGGTCCGCCTCCCCCTCTCTCCCTATTTACTTCAGAACCCTGTCCCATCCCCCTGTCTGATGAAGGGGCTAGGCCCGTAACGTCAGCTTTTGTGCTCCTGAGGTGTTGCTTGACCTGCTGTGTTCATCCAGCTTCACACTTTGTTATCTTGGATACTCCAGCATCTGCAGTTCCCATCATCTCTGATCACAGCTCTTTTCAATGAACCTGACTGCTTCCAGCTCCTCCTTCCATTCACTCTCTAACTTTATTTTCTCCCCACCCACCCCCCATTTGTTAACAGGATGAGGACATCAGTGCCTAGGCAACATTTAGTGTCCATCCCTGAAGGGCAGTTCAGAGTCAGCCACATTGCTGTTGCTCTGGAGTCACATGTAAGCCAGACCTCGTAAGGATAGCAGTTTCCTTCCCTGTAGGACATTAGTGAACCAGATGGGTTTTTCCCAACAATTGGCAATGGGCTCATGGCCATTATTAAATTGTTAACTCCAGATATTCTATTGAATTTAAATCCCACCATCTGATGTGGGGGGATTTGAACCCCAGGTCCCCAGAATGTTATCTGTGTCTCTGGATTAATAGCCCAGCAATAATACCATTAGGCCATTGCCTCTGAGTCCCTTTAGCACTTGCTCTTCTAACGGAGGCAGACTGCCTCTGGGTTTTGCATGCACCCATGCTTTGCTCAGTGACTTCTGTGAGGAATAGTTAAGGTGCTCAGTATCATAAATTAAAAGAAAGCTCAATAAATCCATAAAGGTGAAAGGAATCACATTTTATCTGGATAATACATGAAGATGGGAGGTGTGGGGAGGTTGGATAAGAGCATAAATACCCAAGTAGACCATTGAGATGAATGGCCTCTTTCTGTATTTTACATTGCACATAAAGTGCTGTCACATATGCTAAAAAAATTCTTATTGACAGAGCAGATGAGAACTGAAGTTCTGAGCCAGAGATGTTGGCTTTTTAATTTGTATGAGTACATTCACAGCTATACTTGGCACCAATCACAAGCCTCTGGAACTACTCCATCAAAGTCTTCATCAAAATGATCACCTCACATTGAACAATAATCGCTGTGTTGCAAGCTTATTACCTCCAAATAATCCATAGATCAACAAAGAATAATCACGCAAGCATTCTCTTATGAAATTCCACAAAACTATCAGCAGCAGCAGCAAGTTGCTAAAACATATATTAATCGAATGTCTTCCATGCAATCCTAAAAGTCATAAAATTGGTTGAAATGCAAAAAAACGAAAGTCTGAGCCTTGCCTCTAGTAAATGTTCACAACAGTAAAAGGCAGATGGTGGAAGCGGTTAGTGAATCAAATGTTGTAGACTTTTCCAGAGTGTAAGAACGTGAACATAAGTGCTTTCTGATCCAAAGCAGAAGCTATCCGTGGTTTAATAATTGTAGGTTATTTATATAAGCCAACAATGCGAAAGAAAATGGGGAAATGCTTTAAAACGTAGGGGTGTCACCAGCTCTCCTCAGCTTAATCAAGATGGGCAGAGTATATGTGTCACTCATCACTAAAGGAGTCTGAGTTTCTGTAGTAACATATACTTTTACATGTATGGTGTAGCTTAGAGCTATGGATAGTGATTGTATAAGTTTTAATGTCCCTTCCATCAGACAGTTAAACAGCCTCTCCCGCTCCTACATTTGATATTGACACGGCCTGGAAGGATTCAGAAGTTACTAGGAATAACCTTTATTGTAGCATTATGAATATCCCATTTATTAGATCCTTGACTAGGACTTGAACATCCAAAGCTCCTAACTTTGAAACAGGAGTGCTATACATAGAGGAAACAGACCCAGACAAGCAATGGGATCTGAAAGAAAACAAAACACCAATACCTCCAAGTCAACAACGTTCTGGCTTGGAAGTGCTTCGTCATCCAATGAATTCAGCACCAGCATGTCTCTCGGGGGGTTTCTCAGAGTAAAGGTCAGAATTGGGGACGTTTGATGATGATTATACACTGCAAAGTACTTCAGGTACTCAAGCATTCTGGGTCCATGTGCAGCAAAGCCTGGACAGCATTCAGACTTGGACTGATAAGTGTCAAGTCACTTTCAGACCACAAAAGAAACAGGAAATGATCATCTCCAACAAGAAAGGTTACTCAGATCGCATCAACCTTCAAGATCATCACTGTTGCTTAATCCCTCACCATCATAATTTTCAGGTCCAGCCTTAATTAGAAAATTTAATACATAGGTCGCATGAGTCATAAGGTCATAGAGTCATACAGATGGAATTAGACCCATTGGTTCAACTCATCCATGCCAACCAGACATCCCAGTCTGGTCTTGTCTCATTTGTCAGCATTTGGTCTATATCCCTCAAAACCCCTCCTATTCACATACCCATCCAGATGCCTTTTAAGTGTTTTAAGTGTACCCATCTCCATCATTTTGGCAGCTCATTCCATTCACACACCATCCTCTGCATGTAAAAGCTGCCCATTGGGTCCTTTTTAAATCCTTCCCCTCTTACCTTAAAACCGTGTCCTCCAGTTTTGGACTCCTGTCGCCTGGGAAAGAGGTCTTGGTTGAGCAAGTGAGAGACTGCAAGCTTAATAGTGAGCTGCCTGATGACTCTAAAGTTTCATGTAGCAGGAATTCGCCCTATTCACCCCCATTGCAAAGTGGCGACAGTTGCATCATTCACAAATTGTTGTGCAACAACTCACTAATGGTTCTTTAACAGCAGTTTCAAACTGGTGTCCTCATTATCTACAGAAGAAGAAAGGCAGCAGACATAAGGGAATTCCTGTGAGGAGATGAGCCCCTCTAAAAATCATAAAGCATATTGACTTGGAAATGTGTTGCTGGGTCAATGTCTTGGAATGCCCTTGCTTTGTAGCAGCTCAGCCACACATGAACTACAACTGTTCAAGGAGGCTGCACGCCACCACCTTCTCAGATGTACTTGGGTTCAACAATAACAGCTGCCTGCAATACCTATCTTCTGTAAAGGAATGAAAATAATCAAATTCACTCATAACGGCTATCTGCACTTTTGATGCTCTCCATGTTGGCCTCTGTTCTCCCATTCTTTGTAAATGTGAGCTCCTGCAGAAGAAAATTGGGGCATGCTACTATAATAGAGGTCCTATATAAATGCAAGTTGCTATTGCTTCAGTCAGGTAAGAAGAACAAGGGGAAGAACTAGAAAAATGGTGCCCGTATAAATCCACTCTATGTGTAAACTGTGTGGCATGTGTGAGGGGTTGAGGTGTACTTTTGTAAAATAATGTGCCTGAATAACACAGCACAGTGCCTCAGTGGTTAAGACTGCAGCTTCACAGCACCAGGAGCTTGGGTTTGATTCCGCCCTCAGGCAGCTGTCTGTGTGGAGTTTGCATGTTCTGCCTGTGTCTGCATGGGTTTCTGCTGGGTGCTGCACTTTCTTCCCACACTCCAAAGATATGCATTGGCCATGCTAAATTGCCCTGTGTCCAGGGGTATAAGGGCTAGGTGGATTAGCCATGGAAAATGCGGGGCTACAGGGATGGGGTGGATCTGGGTAGGATGCTCTTCAAAGGGTTGGGTGGGCTGAATGGCCTGCTCCCACACTGTAGGGATTATGTACACTTAAAAATGAAAGTACTCAAGAGTTCCTGTAGAAGCCTCTCTTCGTTTGCCAGGCTAAAAGCATGTTATGCTAGCAGCCTCAAACTTATTTCATCACCTGTAGAGCTTAATCGAGGTGGCCATCTCAACAAACCTCTGTTGGACTCAAACTCCTAATACAGATGGTGTTTATTCACCATAGTGCAATACTGCACAACGGACACTGAAAGTTTGGAAAGTAAAGTAGTTCATTGAGGATTTACAATCGTGCATTCATTGTTATTTTTGAAGTTACTCTTTCTTCGTCTTGGACACAAACCAATATGTGGCATCAGCATTAATTATACATTGCTTGAGTTACCATTCCACACGTGTGAGTCAGGTTACTGGCTAGTCTCAGGCTATTCTCAATGAAAGCCATCAGAGTCCAGCCAAAACCTGTCTACACCTGTCATCTGCTTACATATAGTCTGCTTGACAAGAATCAGAAGCAACAACAGTGTCTGGTTTTCCTTCATTCCTCACCCAGGGATAATTAATTACTTTTACATTGTTCTTCAAGTGTCGCTGGCCATCTGTTTAGATATTAACTCTGGATAAACATGTAACTGTTCCAAATGCAATATGTTCCAGTGAATTAACTGATTTCTCCTTTAGTGCCAACGGTATGGAAATCCAATGGGCAGGCTGCTTCCCAGCATATACAGTAATACTTGCTCTGGAAGTAACACTACGATATATTGTCCTGTCCTACACAGAAAAAGTTCTTACTGTCAACCTGATTTTTAAAAGTTCATAATTAACCTTGTTTGGCACTCATCTGTCATTACAATAACTAATGCAATACTGTGGTGTGGCAATCGAATGGAATGGTGAAATGTTGAGGAAGGCAGACTCTGCAGTGGAAGCAGATACGTGTTTGGAACAGAAAGGACTATAAGAACATGGAAAAAAGCTGGGATTTGGGAATAATTATAGCATTCTTTCAACTGTCTACACTCAACACTCAATTCCTGGAGTGTTATTCAAATTCACTAAATGCTGGAAATCTCAATTATGACAACCTAGTGACGTTGTTAAGAAACTCAAGCATATGAAATAATCTAAGGTGGATGGGACAAGCTCAATCCAAAAGTTGTTTCAAAATAAACAGGAGAATTTGAGCTCTTAGTACCAGTGGCACAAATTGAAAGCTGTCAGCAGAAATAAATTCTTCAAGAAAAGAATTAATAATGTCTGAAATAATTTTCCAGTCCAACAACACCACTTTGGGACAATCAAGATCCAGGTGGTTGGTAAATTGGGGAAATATAATGATCAAAGGTTAAGATTAGGGCCCTGAGAGGGCTTCCCTCATTGTTATCTTGATCCAGCTTCCAAGGTTAAATTCACCAAAATGCCCCACTCCACTCCAACACACAATGCCTCCCTTCCCTATACCGACATCTTCAACCTATTGTTAGCCATTGTTAGAACACTGTGCTGTGGAATTTCCTTCTTAATCATCTCTGCTCCTCAGCCTCCCTTGATTCAAACAGAGACTGAGTTTAATATGTGCATTGTTGGCCAACATTTTAGTTGGCCCTTCTTGATATTTCCTCTTGCAGTCCAGTGTCAACTTCCACATGCTTATGCTTCCATGTGACATTTGCAACAGTTTATCTAAGTTAAAGGTACGCACACAAATGCAAATTCTTGTTGATTTTGTTCAATGTTCAAACTCCAAGCATTTCAAATATAGGTTTCTACTCCTGCTCCTAATTTGTACATGCACATGTAGGCATAACGCCAACTGGTCATTACGTCTTGGCTGTTTTCCTGCCACTTTCAGCCTTTGTATTGACCTAGACTTTTTTTCTTGATCTTTTATGTATGTAGTTTCCACACAAAAGAAAGATCTCTCAAGGGTTTGTGTAGTAAAGGGCAGGAGTTAAATCATGAAGAAACAGACCTGGGATATATGTGGAACAATCACATTGCAATTTGTTATTGAGTTGTGAATAAGACATTATCCAACAAAATGATGATATGTGGCTCAGAAAACGAGGTTTACTGAATTTCCAGTTGGCTTTAATGTTTGCCAGTGAATTTTAATGCCAATCTTTCTTTGAACACTTCAAAGAGAATAGAAATTATTAATTAGTCAGTACTTATTGCAATAATTACTCATTAGTAAATGACCATTCATAAACAAAACATTTACTTCTTTAATTGCACCTTCAAAGAAGCAGAGCAAAATAATTTGAAGGTCCAGCAATCTGATTATCAAAATTAGCCTTTGCATGAACTTCCACATATTCAAAGTGGGGGAGATTTTGCAAAAGAAATGCTACAAGGGCTTGACAGAGTAGACAATGAAAATCTACTTCCTCTGATTGGAGAGTCCAGGGCTAGAGGTTACAATCTTTGGATAAGGAGTAAGCTATTAACGATTTAATTTGATTTATTGCTGTCACTTGTGCCAAAGTATAGTGGAATGCGTTGTCTTACGTGCAGTACAGGCAGATCCTACAATACAAGTGCATCAGAGTAGAGTGAAGGATACAGTGTTAAAGCGGCCAAAAAGGTGCAAGAAGGTTTGTGACTGACAGGAGAAGAAATTTCTTCACTCAGAGTGTTGTGAATCTTGAAGTTCTTTACACAATGGGGTTTGGGGTGCTCAGTCATTGAGTATATTCAAAATAACCATTGAAAGATTTTAGGACACAAATTGGCTCAAGGTATACGAGGGTCAGATGGGTAAGAGAAATTGAGGAAAATGATCAGCGTAATCTTATTGAATGGAGAAATTGTCTTGAGGGATTGTATGCTCTAACTAATTTTTATGACCTTATCTTGTTATCTCATGGCACATCCCATTAATTTAACCAATTTGTGCATGGTTCTGGCCTAAAATGTGTTACCCATTTGGTTTCTGGAGGAGCGAGCTGACAATGGTACAGTGAGGGCAACAAGGCACCTGGGACATAGAACATAGAACATTACAGCACAGTACAGGCCCTTCGGCCCTCGATGTTGTGCCGACCTGTCATACCGATCTCAAGCCCATCTAACCTACACTGTTCCACGTACGTCCATATGCTTATCCAATGATGACTTAAATGTACCTAAAGTTGGCGAATCTACTACCGTTGCAGGCAAAGTGTTCCATTCCCTTACTACTCTCTGAGTAAAGAAAGTACCTCTGACACCTGTCCTATATCTTTCACCCCTCAATTTAAAGCTATGCCCTCTTGTGCTCGCCGTCACCATCCTAGGAAAAAGGCTCTCCCTATCCACCCTATCTAACCCTCTGATTATTTTATATGTTTCAACTAAGTCACCTCTCAACCTTCTTCTCTCTAATGAAAACAGCCTCAATTCCCTCAGCCTTTCCTCGTAAGACCTTCCCTCCATACCAGGCAACATCCTAGTAAATCTCCTCTGCACCCTTTCCAAAGCTTTCACATCCTGCTTATAAAGCGGTGACCAGAACTTTATGGGACATTGTGAATGTCTGTATGGATTGAGTTTCTCTGCCATGAATGAGTTACAGGGTTGGTAATTAAATGGAAGAATTACTGAAGGAGGGTGGATGAGAAATTCAAACTCGAAACAGGAATAGAAAGCGGGATGAAGAGAGAAAAAGACTTGATTAAGAGAGAAATAAGAAGTAAGCAGGACTAGAAAAGAAAAAAATGCAATTGAAAATTGCTGTTGTTAAAATTGCCTGTAAAAAAAGTTTATAAACTGAAATAATGAAATTTTACTCTTGTATTTTTTCACATCATGGGTGAGAGAATTAATCACAATGCTCCATTGTTCAGAAGTATCATATTGTTACAAGGTTATAATGCAGTTAATTTGAAGACTTCATTTTCATTGACAGTTTAATGGTCAATTAATCGATACATGCAGCAGTTTTATAAAAATCACTGTGTTGCTAATGACACTGTTGTTTTGGTGAAGCTAAAAGCAGCATTCCACACATCAATCCATAACTCACTGTGTATCTCTTCCTCATCATAAACTGCTGGTCAATTTGTAGGTTACTAAATGGTATACATTGTTCACGTGCTGTTACTTTGGAAAGTTCGGTAAACTTTACTGTAACGACTTAATGTGCTGTTGCAGTGGACTCACTTTGTGAGAAGTGAATGCAGAAGGGTATTTGGGAAAACCGCATTGTTCTGAGAGCATTTATTTGTTTCCCCCAAGTTACCATTTGACAATTTTCTCAGTGTTTCTCCCCTCCCGTACTGTCTTTCACTTCACTGAATGACATTCCTGTCGTTACCAAGCCAACCATTTGGTACCTCACTTCAAGTGGCCATTCTTCATGTGACAGGCTAGACTTTCAAGACTTGGGTGGGGTGCATCGCAGTCAAGCCTGACTCAGATTAGTCCTGTATGGTACATTGTAACATGTGTCATCCAAAGAAATCTTCTAGGATTATGTTTGTATGTTCAGATAGGATATAGTGTGCAGAAACTTGTCCTGGTCTCACCAGACCATACTGATATTTATGCTCTACTCCAACCAGCAACCTTTCTTGATTTGCCGAAATCTATCATTGTTGTCCTCTATTCCTTCTCCTTCAATTGTTTATCTTGCTTCCCCTTCAATATCTCCTTGCAGTATCATGTTCTACATTTTTAGCACTCTTTGGGTAAACAGGATTGTTCTGATTGATTAACTTTGTATGGCCCCTGCTTCATGTTGTGCTTTAAACAAATGTTGCTGCTTGCAGTGATTGGAACAAGGTCAGCCAGGTGGACCTCATAGAATATGAGTTCCACAATTGGGGCTGTTAACCTGGTCCAATCAGGGAGGCCAGGCTGATATATAAAAAACCCAAGGGTCAGAGATACTTCCACTCTGACTCTGAAGAACCAATACTTACGTCAAGGACTGTTCATGTGTAAATAAATGATGGCAGATAACTGCCTCTGTGGAGTTGTTAATATATTGAGATATGATTAGATTCCCTACAGTGTGGAAACAGGCCCTTCAGCCCAACAAGTCCACACCTCCTCTTGAAGCATCCCACCCTGACCCATTCCCCTATAACTCACACACCCCTGAACACTATGGGCAGTCTAGCATGACCGATCCACCTAACCTGCACATCTTTGGGCTGTGGGAGGAAACCGGAGCACCCGGAGGAAACCCACACAGACAGGGGGAGAATGTGCAAACTCCACACAGACAGTCACCCAGAATCGAACCCGGGTCCCTGGTGCTGTGAGGCTGCAGTGCTAACCACTGAGCCACCGTGCCGCCGTTTAGAGTATGTCAGGAATCTACACATACACTGTCCCTGGGGCTGCTCGCTCATCATCGTGAAATAATGCGCCTCATATACTATAAGACTCCTTTATTTACAACAATACGTAGTGGGTTATGAAATATAGCTCTCTAGTGCAGTGACTCTGACCTCTGCCTTTACACACTTGTTCTAAACTGGTGTCTTCTGTCTCCCTTACTGATGTCAGAGCCATGCCATCAGTTGCATCATCAGGGTTGAAAAGAATCTCATTCCATCACATTCCCCTCCTAGTATTAGCTAGGCTGACATGAACTTCAACACATGTTCAGCACCAGGCATATGCCTGGCTCCGTTTTGAAAGGCAGGTCCGGCACTCATTTTGCAAAGCACCCATCCACTTCAGACAGCAAAGTGTGGAGCTGGATGAACACAGCAGGCCAAGCAACATCTCAGGAGCACAAAACTGATGTTTCGGGCCGAGACCCTTCATCAGAGAGGGGGATGGGGAGAGGGAACGGGAAAAAATAGGGAGGGGGGGGGGGCGGACCGAAGATGGAGAGCTTCAAAATCTCCCCTTCCACCACTGCATCCCAAAACCAGCCCAGCTCGTCCCATCCCCCTACTGCATCCCAAAACCAGCCCAGCCTGTCTCCGCTTCCCTAACCTGTTCTTCCTCTCACTGATCCCTTCCTCCCACCCCAAGCCGCACCTCCATTTCCTACCTACCACCTCATCCCACCTCCTTGACCTGTCCGTCTTGCCTGGACTGACTTATCCCCTCCCTACCTCCTCACCTATACTCTCCTCTCTACCTATCTTCTTTTCTCTACATCTTCGGTCCGCATCCCCCTCTT
Source organism: Stegostoma tigrinum (assembly GCF_030684315.1). Classification (NCBI taxonomy): domain Eukaryota; kingdom Metazoa; phylum Chordata; class Chondrichthyes; order Orectolobiformes; family Stegostomatidae; genus Stegostoma; species Stegostoma tigrinum. Next base: position 13,969,472 of record NC_081365.1, on the reverse strand, counting down.
TCCCTATTTATTCTAGTTCCCTCTCCCCATCCCCCACTCTGATGAAGGGTCTCGGCCCAAAGCGTCAGCTTTTGTGCTCCTGAGATGCTGCTTGGCCTGCTGTGTTCATCCAGCTCCACACTTTGTTATTCTGGTTCACTCATGTCCTTTAAGGGAAAGAAACTGGCATCTTTACCTGGCCTGACTGCATGTGACTCCTGACCTACAACAATCTGGTTCAGTCTTAAATGACCTCTGGGACGGGCAATAAATGCTGATCTAATCCTGATTCTGTGACTGAAAGAAACATAATTACACAATTCCTGTTGCTTTAATAGTCAGATATTATTGCTTTAATAATCAAGAAACAACCACAACAGTGATCAAGATGCTCATATATTAATTGGAAATATTATTCTGATTTCAGTTCTGAAAAGGGTCATCGGACCCGAAAAATTAACTCTGATTTCTCTCCACAGACGTTGCCAGGCCTACTGAGCTTTTCCAGCAATTTGTGGTTTTTTTGTTGAATAATATTCTGAATTTTGGGGCTCTTGCATCACAGTAGTAGCGTCTGAATTAGGAGACACCGGTTCAAGTCCCAACTGCTCCACAATGTACGACAACATCTCTGAGCAGATTAATTTAAGAAAATCTAATCCAAAGCCTATTTTAAACAGGTTTATGAAGTTAGTCACAAGAGAAGAGATTGTATCAAATTGATCTGTATTCATGAGAGACTCAACAACTGAGGGAATCACAGTGAAGCATGTAGAATTCTGATTGAATGAACAGACTTGATATCGGGATGAGACGCCCCCCTTCTGGAGGCCCTAGAGAAAGGGCTTACTCTCTTATCATATGGGGAGGCTGTTTTGAATGGAGATGAGGAGAGCTTTCATTCAGAACCTATTGAATAAAGCTGCAGAGGCCAAGTTATAGACCACACTGAATAAAGAAGTAAATGGATTTCTAGATGCTAAAGGTGACTATGGAGATGGGAGGAACTGTAGTATGGCATCAAGATAGAGGATCAATAATGACCATATTGAATGTCAGGGTAGGCTTAATGGAGCCAAGTGTGTTACTCAATCCTATTTTTTCTCCTGCATCAATCATCAGGATCACCAGTCAGTCAATGTGGTTCTTTAGACTCATAGAGTCACTACAGTTTGGAAACAGGCCATTCGGTCCAACAAGCTTACACCATCTCTCCAAAAAGCATCCCACCCAGACCTCCTCCCTTATACCTGCATTTCCCATGTCTAACCCACCTAACCTAAACACTGCTGGAAATTATGGGCTACTTAGCAAGGCCAATCCACCCAACCTGCACATCTTTGGGCTGTGGGAGGAAACCCAAGCACCCAGAGGAAACCCACACAGACACGGGGAGAATGTGCAAACTCCACAGAGACAGTTGCCCGAGGATGGAATCGAACCAGAGTTCCTAGTGCTGTGAGGCTGCAGTGCTAACCACTGAGACACTGCGCTGCCCATAGATTTTATAAATTCCTACTTTATAAATAAAACCAGTCTGACTCCAAACCAAAACGCAAACAGATTCTAAACATTGCCTCATACCTAACATGCATTATCTGATCTAAAATGTTACCTTTTCTTTCACTGATAAAACGTTTCATTCTCGTGGGACAGGGATTTGAAAGGAATTCAGGGATTTCCATAGGATATTACTCTATTAAAACCTAACTGATTACAGATATAACAGCATCTTCGGTTTTTTTGGTACATCCTCATCACTGTTGTGATCCTTTGATCTTTTACTTATAAATTCTGTGTCTGATACTATCTCTCTCACTAACACCTGAAGGAGCAAGACTCCGAAAGCTTAAGTTTTCAAATAAACCTGTTGGACCATAGCCTGGTGTCATGTGACTTCTGACCTTGTCCACTGCAGTCCAACATCAACACCTCTACATCAGGTTCCTTATCAGATTGAGGTGATTTACCAATTATACTAGTAACCTTGATCCTGTAAAATTAATAATGAGCACTGTTATGCTAATAATCAGTGTCTGAGTGAAAGAAAGAATGGTATTTGTATCATGGTGCAGGGTCTCCTGTAGTGTTTTTGAATTAAAGAACGACTCTTTATCAAGTGTACTCTCTCCTGTAAAAAGAAAGAAATACTTCAGTAAATGTCACACAACAAGGTTCCACGACTTGCGATTAATTGGTAACCAGATCTGATTTTGGATAAACCTAGGCCATAATACCTTTGTTTTTCCCAATCCTCACCACTACCTACCTGCACTCACCTACTGCAATCCAACCTTTACTCACTTCAGAATCTCCCCACTCCCGGCATCATCCCAAGACCAACTCTCCCTCTCATCCCCGCCTCCTTGACCAGTCCATCTTCTCTCCCAATCATCCCCTCCTCCCACCTCGCTGACCAATCCCCATCACTACGTACCTGCTATCACCATCCCACCTACCTTCCCCAGCCCAACACCCCCCCCATTTATTTCAGAACCCCCGTCCCCTCCCTCATTTCTGAGGAAGGGTCCGATCCTGACCCAAAACATCAGCTTTTCCTGCTCCTCTGATGCTGCCCGGCCTGCTGTGTTTCTCCAGCTCCTCAATGTGTCAGCTACAGGTACAACCTATGCTGCAAAATTTCTTGCTTATCTTCAAAGGCAATTAAGGAGAAAAGTAACAATATATTGAGTCAACATTATTCAACACTGGCCCGTTTCCATGCAACCATAAAGTATTCAGTTATCCATGTATTTGCTTAACACTGACTATCAATTTCTTTTAGAGTCAGGGGTCACATGACACCATCTCCAACAGGTTTATCCAAAATCACAAGCTTTCGGAGCATAGCCCCTTCATTAGGTGAAGTGAGAGAGTAATGCACAGAACAGAGAATTTATGAGCAGAGAAAAATCAATAGGCAGAGAGATCAAAAGACCATGCAAATGGTGTGTGTAGAGTGTTGAATAATAAGTCCCTGTAGGTGTTCAAAACTGTCAGACGGTGTGAGTAAAGTGTCAACAGCTGTACGGCAAATAAAGGGATGCCCTAATACCTGATTAATTGAGGCAGACAGATAATGACAAATGTTAAAAATAAGGCAGTACTGGGGACAAACCGGCTGACCGGAATAACATGGCCGATAAAAGAGTCGTGTGCTGAGGGCCTAACAAAGGTAACAAGTAATCCAAAACTGTACTAATCGAGGTAGAGAGACCATAACAATTTGTCAAGGTGATGATGTCAAAACAGGGCAGTGAGGAAGGTTTTACAGATACAGAACAGTGCGGTGGGGTCGCACGTAGCACAACATGAACCCAAGATCACAATTGAGGCCGTCTTTGTGAATACGGAACTTGGCTATCAGTTTCTCCTCGGGTCTTTGTGTTGTTCTGTATCCCAAAGGTTGCCTTGGAGGATACTCACCTGAAGACTGGAGACTGAATCTCCTTGACCGCTAAAGTGTTCCCCAACTGGGACAGAGCATTCTGCATCTGTAAACCCTTACTGTCCTGCTTTGTCATCAACACCTGAATAAATTGTTATGAACTCTCTAGCTCAATTAGTTTATACAGTTTTGGAATAATTATTGCAATGGTCAGACCCTCAACATGCAAATCTTACACCTATCATATTATTCTAGTCATTTAGTTTGTGTCCAGCACTGCATTGGATTTGGAGGTTGGTGGGGTGGTACATGAAGACTGAGGGGACTCTATCCTTATTGTTGTTTGGGGGACCGGGTTTGAGAGCAGAAATGTGGGCAATGGAGGAAATAAGGTTGAGGGCGTCCTTAATGACAGGGGAGGGGCAATTATGGCCCCTAAAGTAGGTGGGTACGTGGGATATCCTGGAATAAAATGCCTCATCCTGGGAATAGATGTGGCAAAAGCATAAAAATTGAGACATTGGGATATTATTTTTGCAGGTGGGTAAGTGAGAGGAGGTGTAAGTCAAGGTAGTTCTGGGAATCAGTGTGTTTGAAATGGATGTCAGTGCTGAGTTGGTTTCTGGAGATGGAGACAGAGAAGTTGACGCTGGGGAGGGTGGTGTCACAAATGGCCAAGGCGCACTTGAGGCCCGGGTGGAACATCTAGGTAAAGTTGATTAATTGCTTGAGCTACTCATGGGAGCATGAGGCTGCACTGATACTGTCATCAATATAACGGAGAAAGAGGAGAGGGATGGAGCTGGTGGAATTGTGGAAGACGGACTGTTCCACGAATCCTACAAAGACGCAGGTGTAGCTCGGGCCTATGCTGGTGCCCGTGGCCACCCTTTTGGTTTGTAGGAAGTGGGAGGAATCAAAGGAAAAGTTGTTGAGGCTGAGGATCAGTTCTGCCAAGAGAATGAGAGAGTCGGTGGAGAGGGACTAGTTGGGCCTGCAGGAGAAGAAGAAGTGGGGTGCTTTTAGGGCCTCTCTATGGGGATTACAGGCGGAAAGGGACTGTACATAGAGGTGAAGATGAGGTGTTGGGGGCTGGAATCGAAAGTTTTGGAAAAGGTAGAGGGCATGTGCTGTGTCCTGAATGTAGGTGGGGTGTTCCCGGACCAAAGGCGAAATAATGGAGCCAAGGTAGGAAGAGATGAGCTTGGTGGGGCAAAAGTGTACTCCTAAGATGCTGCTTGGCCTGCTGTGCTCATCTAGCTCCACACTTTATTATCTCAGAGATAGTGGGGCAGCCACGTTTATGGGCTTTGGGTAGGAGATAGAAACAGGTGGTGTGGGCTTGGAGAACTATCTGGTTGGAGGCCATGGACAGGCGATCTCCTGAAGTGATGAAGTTGTTGATGGTCTGGGAGATGATGGTTTGGTGAACATAGGTGGGCCATGATCATGGGGACGATAGGAGAAGGTGTCAGAGAGTTGGCATCTGGCGTCAGCAACGTAGAAGACAGTTTGCCATACAACCTCTGTGCCCAAATCCACTTATCGGCATGTTTAATGGTAAGGTTGGAGTAGGAGCAATGGGAGCAGAGGGCTGTGCATTTCTGATGGAGAGAGGTCGGTCTGAGTAAGAGCGTTGAGAGACCTAAGTGATTGATATCATGAAACATTTTGAGATGAAGAGGTTGAGGGAGGGTAGGAGGCTGGGAGGGGGTCTTCATCACAGCTGATGATGAACAGTCATCTAGGCTCGAAACGTTAGCTGGCTCTCTCTCCATGGGTCCTGTCTGACCCATTGTGATCTCCAGCATTTATTGAATTCAACAGTGAAAACAATGTTAAGATCTTGAGGCAGTAAAATGCTTAAATGGTAAATGAGGCATTGTTCCTTGAGTTTGTGTTGTGCTTTGTTAGAACATTGCAACAGGCCCATGTCAGAAATGTCAGCATGAGAATAAAATGAGTTGTTGAAAGAGCAACTGGGAGGGCAGGGTTATCCCTATGGACAGACCATCTTGCCAATGTAAAGGGGACCCCATTTTGAGCAGCAAATGCAGTGGACTAGATTGAATAAAATAAAAGTAAAGGTGTGTTTGGGGCCTCGGGCAGTGAGGAGTGAAGAGGTGAATGGGCAGGTTTTACACCTTCTGTGATTGCACGGGAACTGAGGAAACATTAGATGGAGGCGTCGACTGGGATGTCGTGGAGAGAATGGATTCCTGAGGATCTCATTGTGTGGGATCCTCCCTCTAAATGCCCCACCTTCTGACTTGAATATGAAAAGGAAATGGAGTCTTCAATGATTCTATGCCTTCAAAAATCAGTGTTGGGGTGTTGTGGTGGCACAGTGGTTAACACTGTTGTCTTACAGAGCCAGGGATCTGGATTTGATTCCAGCCTTGAGTGACTGTCTGTGTTCATTTTGTGCATTCTTCTCAGGTCTTTGTATGTTTCCTCTGGGTGCTCTGGTTTCCCCCCACAGTCCAAAGATTTGTCGCTTAGGTGGATTAGCCATGCTACATTGCCGTGTAGTGTTCAGGGATGTGTAGATTAGGTTGAGTAGCAGGGTAGCAAGGATAGGGTGGTGGGGGGTGCTATGTATGATGCTTTTTGGAGGAGTCGGTGTGGATATGAAGGGCTGAATGGCCTGCTTCTACAGTGTCAGATGCTATGATTCTTTCTCTCCCTGCCACATACAACATCCAATGTTTTAAACCTGCCAAACAGAAATGTTCAATGATTTTTTTAAAAAAAGACGTCTTTAAGTTTGTGTCTTGTTCTCTCGTTCCTGAGTTCCCCAACCAGCACGATCGGGAGCGATATTCATTCCTACAGACTCTGGGTGTGGGAAATCTTAATGTTCCCCGCAGTTAAAAGCCAGCAGCATCTTTTGAGGATATATTTGGGAAGATAGGGATGGCCTTGGTAACAGGTGAAATCATAGACTTGAACCTGAGCCGAATATTGAAAACTTGCTTAGGATTAATCTGAGTAAGAGCAAGGAAGGGGAGCAAAGGGGAGACAAAAGATTTTCAGACCTGCCAAGTGACTTTCTATCTGTGGCTTCCCAGGAGAAATACCCTGTTAAAAATAAAATTAGCAATATTTTGAAACAAACACATTTTGAAATAAATATTTTGAATAATGTTTTGGTTCAATGTGTGTCATTTGCAAGTTTTGCTGGTTTTTCATTTTCAGTTGGATCAGATCATTGTTAAATAATTCATTGGCATTCACCACTGGAGGTACTACATATTGCTATGCATCACATCAATTGTCCTTTGGAATGACATCTGTGGTTCAGTAACTGATTGTGGCTAAGGGTTATTATATCCAGCACCAACGTTAGATTTCCTCAGCTCCTCATTTAATGAGGTCCTAATGGCCATCATGTACACAACTGAAATTCAACACCATCTACATGGATAGTTTCTGAATGAGTTAAAATTTTGCTCATGCTGACCTTTTCCTGACCCTGCATACAGTCCAGCAGGACGTACTGAAGCTAATACAATCTCAGTCTAACCAATGTGATTACATCAATTCTTGGTGTTTTGGTTGAGATGTTCTGGATCAGACCAGTATGGACATTGCAGTTAGGCCTTCTCATTCTTATCACAAACACAAGTACGAACACACCGGCTTTGGAATGAGGACCATTGGAGGTGTCAAGGAGAGGAGTCACAACTGAACCATTTCTTGCTGGAGGAGCCGAAATCCATGGTGACAAGGACAATGTATTGCTCAAAGATCACTGGTCTGTTGTCTGTCCATTAAAGTGAACATGTTAATTAAAAATCAAAAAGAAATGAACAAGTAAAGGTGCAGGGTATCAAAATGGTGAATGATCACCAAAATGTGAGAGGAAACAGCAGAAAACGTAAGCCGAAGAGTGCAAAAGCAATTAGAACCAGAGATAGTAATAATGGTAAAATGTGAAAGCCTAAGGCTCTTGATCTGAATGTGAAGGTAAAAGTGACCATTGCCTTACCATAGGGCTGCTCTCTCGTGAGAGAGACAATTGATGGTTGTTTAACCTGAGGTTACCCTGCCTCACGTGAGGTGATAGGTTAAGGAGGAGAGTCCTTCATGTAACCCCAGCAAGTACAAGAATTGAACCCATGTTGTTGGCATCACTAACCAACTGTCCAAAGAACTGAGGGAGCCAACCCCTGATTTGTTTGCAGAATTAATAACAAGATAGTTGAGTTGATGGCAAAAATAGAATTAAATGAATAAGACTTTATAATGGATATGAAGGTGTGGTTGACTAAGACATGGAATTCAATATTTAAGGGTATTTGACATCCCTGTTGAATAGGCAAAAAGGAAAAGGGGGTGGGATAACTTTGCTAATAAAGGATCGGAACTATGCAGTGGTAAAGGATGATATTGGTGTCATAGATTGTGATGTAGAATCAGTCTGGATGGAAATAAAGAATAACATGTGAATGAGGTCTTGGGTGGAAGTTGTCTATAAACCCCTGAAGAGTCGTTCAACTGTAGGGCAAAGTATAAATCAGGAAATAATGGAGGTATATAAGAAGGCCATTTTAATTAACATGGTTTATTTTAATCTACATATTGACTGGAAAAATCAGATGGGCAGGTGTGACGTGGAAGACAAATTTCTAGAGCTGTATACTGTAAAACCTATATAGTTCTAGTTTTGAGCAATGAGGTAAGATTCATAGAAGACCTTGGTTATAGATCCTCCAGAATTCACACATGTTCGAATTTCAAATTTGGTTTGAAGGAGAACAACTCACGTCTCAAATCAATATCCTCAAATTAAGTAAAGGCAACTGCAGAGCTGTGAAGAATGAGTTGTCTGAAAATATCTAGGAAATAGATAAAAGTTCATGGATGAGCAGAAGCTCATCTGCTCTGCAAAACAAAAAATATTCCAATCAGCATGTGAGATATGAAGGATGTATCACCCATACTTCACAAAGGCAGTCAAGACAAGCATCCAATCGAATGCTAAGGTGTATAAAATGCCACACAGCAGTCCCATAGCAGTGGGGGAGACCGATAACTGAGATCCCAGAGCCTGTGCAGAAACCCTAGAGCCTGTTAGAGAACTTGGCCAAACTCAAACAGCGACTGAAGGGCAGTGGAGGAGGAAGAAGAAGACACAAAGATGAACCCTACTGCTGTGAAATTTTGCATTATATTCAGTATTTCAAGGTGGTGCCAGAGCATGGCGACACTTTGTGTATAAGACAAGAGAATACGCTTTTCACTGTGTTTTTATATACATGTGACAATAAGTCTAAATCTAAATATAATCTACAATGTAGCCATGGGCCAGAAGATTGGGAACATTTTTTTTGGAACCAACAGCAGATGACTTAGAAACTAACAATGGGAGATAAAATTGATTATCAAAGCAAATCAGCAAGAAATATAAAAAATATATAAAAAAGAGTTTCTTCAAGTTTATGAAAAGAGAACAACAATAAAATTGTGAGACACTTGGAGAGAACAATTGGGGAATTGACAATGTGGAACATGGAAATGGCAGAAAATTTAAACCCACATTTAATATCGGTCATTGCATTGGAGGACAATACAGACATCCAGGAGCGATCAGGTAAACAAATGTTATTGAAAAGAAAGATCTTGTGACAGTTTCGATTGTGAGGGACGAAGTATTTTACAACCTAATGGGACTGAAGGCAGACAGGTTTCCAGGACCTAATAGTGTGCATCCAAGAGTTACAAAGGACGAGAGCGGAGATAGTGAGTGCATTTGCTAGAATATTCCAGAACTTACTGGATTCGGGAAGAGTTCTAGCCATTTGGAAGACAGAAAGCAGGAAATTACAGACAGTTAGCCTCACGTCTGTAAAATGAAAAGGCAAACTATTATTTAAATGCAGAGAGATCTGGGGGTTCTTGAGCATAAAACTCAAAATATTCGCACGTAGATGCAGCAAATATTTAAGAAAGCAAGTTAAATTTTGGATGTTATTGCTACAGGACTAGAGTTTAGAAACAGGGAAGTCTTGTCACAACTGTTGTTGGGGCCATATTTCGAGGACTGTGCAATTTTACCCCAAAATTTTAGAAAAAATACTGAACTTAGGGGCCATTCAAAGGAGATTCATAAGACTGATTCCAGGGATGAAGGGGCTGACTTCTCAATAATTGCTAAATAGGTTAGGCCTTTATTCATTAGCATTTAGAAGTATAGGGGTGATCTTCATAACAATATAGAATCTCTTAGTAAGAACCAAAAGAACTGTGGATGCTGTAAAACAGGAACAAAAATAAAGTTGCCGGGAAAGCTCAGCAGGTCTGGCAACATCTGTGAAGGTAAAAACAGAGTTAACATTTCGGGCCCGGTGACCCTTCCTCAGAACACAGAATCTAGACTTTCTTAGTGAGTTTATTAAAACACATTGAAGGGGGCTTGACATGGTAGATGTTGAGAAGATGTTTCCACTCATAGGATAATCCCAAACTTGGAGACATAGTTACAAATAAAGGGTCATTCATTTAACACTGAGATATAAAGGAGTATCTTCTCCCAGAGGTTAATTAATGCTAGTCTAGAATTCTCTAACCTAAAGAGCTGTGGAGGCTAGATCACTGACAGTATTTAAAGAGAAGGTAGATAGATTTTTGAAATATCAAGGAGTTGATAACAATGTTGACCTGTTGTGAAGGAGGAGTTGAGGCCTGGGGCAGATCAGCAATGATCTTGTTGAATGACAGGGCAGGCTTGAGGGGCTAAATGGATTATTGCTTCTCTTATTTTTATGCTTTTTTCTAAAACCATACTAAGTGCCATTTGTTGTATCACCAACTACCGTTAGGAGGTTCACTTTACACCATGTTATCTCAGATTCTCCAGCATCGGCAGTTCCTACTATCACTGTTAGGATGTAGTTGGGTTGGAGACATATCGCCTACTTACTATGCTGAATCTAAAGGCCTATCTTAAGATCTATGTTAGAGAGTAAGTCATGACTATCTTTTAACAAGATAAGGCATTTGGTCTTACAAAACAAGATTTAGCTTGTTGCACCATAACAATATGTATAAGTTAAACTGACTACTTTGGTCTAATGATAAAAACTATCAGGAATCATTGGTGGTGCATCTGTCTCCATTTGGGGCCTCCTTCTAGATAGTCTGCTTCTTCTCTAACCAAAGACTTGTGTCTAACTGGCTGGATCTTTATACAATTTCCACATTAACACACATTCTTTACTTTATACAACATACCCTCCTTTGCTCTCCCACAATTCATCTTTATGCATTTGGTTAAAAGGCTACTTTTACATTTACTTCTGCCCTAATGGCTCTGACTTCAAAAATTGTGGCCCGTTGGTTAGCACTGCTGCCACACAATGCCAGGGACATGGGCATGATTCCACCCATGGGCAACTGTCTGTGTGGGTTTCCCTCTGGGCACTTCGGGTTCCTTCCACAGTCCAAAGCGTACAGGCTAGATGGATTGGCCATGATAAATTGCAGGGCCCAGGAATGTGCAGGCTAAGCGAATTGACGAAAGGAAACGCAGGGCCATGGGGATAGGGTAGGAGTTGGGACAGGGTGGGATTAGTGTGGACTCAACAAGCTGAATGGCCTGCTTCTACACTGTAGGGGTCCTAACTATTGGTGGTTTCGAGGTTTTGCATTTCTTCCTCTTTGGACTTGGGAGATTGATATGCCCTTGGTTTCAGGACAGTTGACCTTGATTCTGAGCATTTGTACTTGTAGACAACAGAGAGAGTGGACTGAAAAATGTGATTGGAATATAGGCCTAGTGTAACATTGACACTATGACACTAGTTTGTTGAGAGGTTTGTCTTGACAATTATCTGACCTTGACTTTGTGGCATTATTTAATCCACTTAGCCAAATATATTGTCGCTCTGACATCGCTGTTCAAGGGGCTGTGAGCTCAATGTTCAGCCCACTTTCAATTCCATCATCACCTGACTGAATTATCTCAGAAATTAGAGCTTAAGGAATCAGGAAGTTCCAGTGTGTGTGGCCTGAGCTGTGAAATCATGCTCACTTAGGCAGCATGAGTTAATGAAAAGACTTGGACTGAGGCCCTTTCTAAACGTGCTTTTACAAGGTTGTTTCCAAGCTTGAGCGAGGGGGGGAGATCAGCTCGTAAGGTATGTGAAACAGCAGCTGTGACTGAACCTTCCCTCCCTATCCCCCGCGGTGAATAGATATTCTGCTGTATAAGAGAGTAAAAACAACCTAACTTTGTAATTCCATGTGACCTCACACTGATGCTAAACAGCCAAGAAGATTGGCTCCTGGTGATGTCATCATCATGTGTTAAATATTTTATTAAGGTCTAATTAACCTTCAGCACATTTCTTTATTTTTAGTAATAACAAACATTTCTCTCCAGCGAGCGGTTAACACTATTATTTTTTCTTTTAATAAATGTAGAAGGCTTTTTCTTCCTGAAGCATATTAAATTGCCTCTCGAGGATGTTAAGGGTCCAGTTGAAGTATGAATCACTGTTCAGAGTGAATCATACTGCAGCTGAGTAAATTCTACCCTCGTGCCCCAGGAGCTGTATGAAATCCCACTCGGCAAACACAATTTATGGGCCTGCACGTGAAGGAATTTAAAAGATAGAGACTGGCTCACATAACTGTTTGCATTACCCACTTCACACGTGTGCGATTGCACTCTGGAGAGATGGCAGTACACCGACCATGTCTTCATTTTCCAGTTTGCTTGTGTTCCAGTCCCTCCATGGATTCTCTCTTCTCAATCTCTGTAAACTCCCCAAAGCTACCCGGGCCACTCCAATCCTGACATCTTTTGGATTCAAAATTAGTTGTCTCAGTGTTGACATCTTTGTCTTCAAATGCTTCAGCTCTAAACTCTGGAAGTCCTTAACTAATCCACCTCATCTCATTACCTTCTGTCCTCCTCTAAGATGCTCCATGAACCCATCTCTTTGACCGAGCTCTTAGCCTGATGTGGAGGCGCCAGAGTTGGACTGGGGTGGACAAAGTCAGAAGCCATACGACACCAGGTGACAGTCCAACAGGTTTATTTGAAATCACAAGCTTTTGGAGCACGCTGCTTTGTGAGGTGCAGTGCAGCATCCCGAAAGCTTGTGATTTCAAATAAACCTATTGGTCTGTAATATGGTGTCGTGTGACTTCTGACCTCGTCTCTCACAGTCTGGCTCATTGACAAGTAGTGTCCAGTAATTCTCCTTTGAACCAACGTGAGATATTTTGCTGCATTGAACTCACCTTGTTAACTCTTTATGTCTGCCGGTCAAAGTAAGGTGCAGAGTTGCAGACAAAGCATGGAAATTGGAACCTGTCAGAAAACGTGGTGGAGCTAGGTTCAGCTGAGGCATTCAAGAGGGCATTGGATAGAATTGCTATGGAGGGATATGGAGAAAAAGCAAGGAGTTGGCATTAGGTAATAGAACCAGTGCAGCCACAAAGGGCCGAACGTGTATACAGTAGCAATTCTATGACTCTAAGCCACTTGACAACAGCAAATAGCCATGACAATGTAAAATCCACCAGCTTTCTAATACTAGATCACTTATTGGTGGTAGGTACGAAAAATTTCATCGAAGGGAAACTGCATACAGAAAGACTTGAAAGAACAAAAACCAAACAAGATGAAAGATGGCAGTTTTGAACTGGCCAATATTCATCACAAAACTTGTTGATATTCACTGAAACATGAGATGACCATGCCCACTTGGGTGAAATACAGAAGGTGCTGTTGGCATTCAAGAATCAGAACATTCGGCACGGAGAAATTACAGCATGTAATACTTGTTGGAAAGGAATTGTTTTTGAAGACGTAACACCTGCTTAAGGCTTCAATATTCAAGCTGCAGGAAATATCAGATTTGTTACAAATTATTTGCTAAAATCTGATGAATAAATGGAGTGTGATAAAAATGGAGCATACTTTCATTTTAACATCCACTGCTTTTTCAGTTCTATCTTTAGGCACTTCTCAAAGGTGTGTCAATCAATGTTTGAAAAGTCAGAGTTCAGGAAGGGACTGACGTCAATTCCAGCCCGGCTCATTTTATAGTCACCTTGGTAAATGCTTGACCTTCACCTGATAATCTGCAAATTCTAATGATTTTGACCTGATGCACACTTCTGTCTGACAGCCCTGAAATACACACAGCACTTCTTAAAGAGTTTGCATCACTCATATTTACTTCTTCGGTGACCTGATGAAATAACAGTAAAGTTGTGTGGTAGCAGTCTACCCAAATTATCGGTTGAATTCCATCTAATTTCACCTCACCCCATTTGATATACAGAATTGTGATCAAACTATTAAAATTACTGCTGAATTTAGAAAGCATCTCCTGACCAGTTCAGGCAAATATTGCATGTTCCAGTAGCATAGATTTTTTAGCCAACTTGGTCAGACACACCCCTGGAGCAGGAGGGACTTGAACCCAGGCCTCCTGGCTTAGGAGTAGAGACACTACAACGCTCAACTCTGTTTGCAGATCTTAGCTAGTGTGGCTAGGTAAAATAAAACCTGGCCAATTGGGCAAGATGTTGCAAACGCCAATGATTTCAGTCGAGGGTAACTAAGGCTAAGTGATGCCGTGATATGGTCAGTTAAAGTGCCCACTTTGTAAACAGGTGATCCAGAACTTCAGCCTCTGTGCTGCCTGTTTGGCCAGAAGCAACCTTTGTATGAAGTGAGGTTCTTGAGGTGTGGTGATGGATGTCTGCAGCTTGGTATCGAAATTCACCTGCCACCAGAGGTGTGTTATATCATCTCTGAACAGGTTGATTAGGAAAATATGTACAGCATTGCACGACTCAGTCAAAGTAAATAATTCATCAGAACTTTCACGGCTCAATGGTGGTGTTCCTACTCTGAGCTAGGAGACCCAGATTCAGGTCCCACCTGCTCCATTAGTTGTGTAATAACATCTCTGAATAGACTATTAAAACTATCAAGTAAAGGAGTGATGAGCTTTTTCTCCTGAACTGTTCAGCCCTTGGACCGATACGCCATCCATAATGGTAATTGTCAGAACCACAGTGAGCTGTTTAGGCTAACAATTGCACATTCAAAAAACAATCCAAAATCAAAATCTGAATCAGGCCATAACTAACAGAAGTGTCAACCTCTAATAGTAACATAAGAAATCAGATCTCTTCCAACACGTGGAAATTTGCAGCCTCTCTCTCACTGCTTTTTGAAGCTATGTGGCAGTTGGCTATGTCAAGCAAAATAACAGATGCTGAGATAACAAAGTGTGAGGCTGGATGAACACAGCAGGCCAAGCAGCATCTTAGGAGCACAAAAGCTGACGTTTTGGATGAAGGTTGTAGGACCAAAACGTCAACTTTTGTGCTCCTGAGATGCTGCTTGGCCTGCTGTGTTCATCCAGCTCCACACCTTGTTATCTCAGATTCTCCAGCATCTGCAGTTCATATTGTCTCTGAAACTAACAGATGCCATTTGTGTGGGCGTAGCTGCATGGACCTTCACTTACTTTATAATATGCTACTTTGCATAATCCATTCAAATGAGATTGACTTGGACTCAATTTCTTTGCAAATCTTATCTCCTGGGACTACTTCAATTAATGAACTAAATGCAGTCAATCTTAACAACATGCCTTCAGTCCTTGCCTACGTTTCTGCATGATGACTCATTGGCAAGGTAAATACATTTAAAAATTGGCATTGCTGCAAGGACTGAACAGGGAGCTTGTTTCTTTGAGAGGTTAGGATACATTTTGGCATCAAAGATTTTTATTTCAATCGGTACTAAAACTATGATTCAAAAATTTAAAGAGCCGCAAACTTGTACTTATACCATGACAAGCTATTAAATGTTTATTATTGGATGGGATAGGGTTGGTTGTAGCGAATTGAATGGGGCATAACTCTTTCACTCCATGGTCAATATTCAGGTTCAGCTCTTTATTGATGGGACGAAGCCTCATGAAATGATTTTTGACAGCCTCAATCCAGCACCCGGTGATGGTGTATGCCTGATTAACGCTAAACAGCTAATTTCACACAATGAGGATGGGGACAATGCCTCACTATTGAGTATTCTCCTAAAATAGTCTCTGTTGACCCATCGACTGCAAATTTGTTTGATCTCCTCAATGCCAGTCCTGGTCAAATGTGGCCTTGATGTCATTCTCCCCTCACCTGTGGGATTCAGCTCTTTTGTCCATGTTTGAATCAAGGCTGTAATGAGATCATGAGCTGAGTGGCCCTGGCCGAACTTGAACTGGACACTGGTGAGCAGGCTATTGTTGAGCTGGTGTTACTTGATCGCACTGTTGATGACACCTGGTAAAATGAGCAAGCAAAATTGAGAATCCTGTGTTCTGTCACATTGGATGGCAGCCATCCATCTTGGTTAATGATGGACTGGATCCAAGGATGATGTGACTTCTGTATGAAATAACATCTATATTTTTGTTTGTGAGTGGGAGTCACTGTTGCCGTTGGCATAGATGAATACTTTTGCCTGAGGCTGACTGGTTTATTTTCTTTCATTCCACCTGGTTCTGTGGTCATTTTTGTTGCTGGTAAGTAGCAGTGATATAGGTGGAAAGAGGAAAGAGGTTCTGCTGAAGGAGTTTCAGTAGCTATGGGTTAAACTGGAAAAGCAGATCCAAAAAGGTAATAACCTCCAGATTATGACCTGAGCCAAGACCAAATCGGCACAGGGTCAACCAGATTAAAAAGGTAAATGCGCGCTCAAAGATTAGCGTAGGAGAAGCAGCTTCAATTTCATTGTTGAGGAAGGAGGGAGCTGTTCCGATAGGATGGGCTCCACCTGAAACATTCTGGGACCAGAGTCCTTGTGAGCCACATAACTGTGGATAGTGCTTTAATGTAAATAATGGGGGCTGGCTCTGTTCCATGGAAAATTACAGAGAAAGCGAAAGGAGGGGAAGACTCAGCAGAGGCTATTAAAGTTTGCAGAGCAAGTAATTGGAGAGAGTATGGAAAAGGTCAGGAATCTAACTTCATGCACAGTAGATAAGGGGGCAACTGCGAGAAGGGAGGACAGTCAATGCAAGAATGTAGATAGACACTTTGACTTTCTGTTTCACTGAGCTGGAATTAATGCATTGAATTGTCTGAGTGTTTTTTTTTCTTTATTCATTCACGGGCTGAGGACATCACTGGCTAGGCAGCATTTATTGTCCATCCCTAATTGCCCAGAGGGCAGTTCAGAGTCAACCACATTGCTGTGGACCCGGAGTCGCATGTAGGCCAGACCAGGTAAGGATGGTAGTTTCCTTCCCTCAAGGTCAAGTTAAAACCTACATGGGGAGAAAATAAGAGCTGCTTTCATGTCATGAGTGCAATTGCATCTGTGCAGATGGATCACAGCAACATATGCCTAATTAGAATGTATTTAAAAAATGCTGAGTCAGAGTGTGACAGCCAGATTGCAAGTTTGAAACAGATTTCGCTCTATATCCTCACTACCTGTCTGTAAGCAGATTGTGGTTTAATTTTTCTCCTTTCTTTAACAGTAGGGCAGAGGGCCATAGAGATGCACAGCATGGAAACAAACTCTTCAGTCCAACTCGTCCATGCTAACTCAATAGCCTAAATTAATCTAGTCTTATTTGCAACATTTGGCCCACTTCCCTCTAAACCATTCCCATTCATATCCCCATCCAGATGCCTTTTAAATGTTGTAATTGTAGCGGCCTCCGCCACTTCCTGTGGCAGCTCTTTCCATACATGCACCACCCTCTGTGTGAAAAAGTTGGCTCTCAGGTCCCTTTGAAATCTTTCCCCTCTCACCTTAAACCTATGTCTTCTGTCTGTGGCTACTGACTTGACAAGTACAAAATCAAGACCGTTGTAAGAACTCAATTCCAAAGAAGGGTCCCTCAACCCAAAATGTTAACTCTGATTTCTCTCCGCAGATGCTGCCAGACCTGCTGAGCTTTTGCGGCAATTTCTGTTCTGCTTCTGAGGGAAAATCATGCCCTTGGCTCCCAAAGTCCAAAGTTGAGGCTAGCAGTCTGGGCTTCATTTTTTAGGTTAGGTAGAGGAGCAAACCAGAATATAAAGACTTGTAGGCATTTTCTTCTCTTTAAGAAGTCCATGTATCGCGAATGCTGCTCGCAGCTTCTCAATCGTCACCCCCGAGTTTGCTGAACGAACTTTATGTACATCCAACCACTTTGAATGGGCATTCACAAGGACCAAGAACATTGATGGCATGAAAGGACCGGCATAATCCCCATACAGCCAAGCCCAGGGTTTACCTGGCCTTTCCCACAGATGTGGGGGCGCTGCTGGTGGCAGTTTTTGTCCTTGTTGGCACTCTGCATACTGCCCTGTCTAATGCAGCTCATTTGGCATCCAGTAGACATAGCTTCTTGCTAGCATCTTCATCTCGGAGACCCCTGGGTGACCCTGGTAGAGCTCAGCCAGTGTCTGGCAGTGACCTTTACTTTGGACAAGCACCCACGCTCTCTACAGTAAGATGCCATCCTCCACGATGATTTGGTCTGGCCAGGTCCAGAAAAGGTTCAATCCTGTTTGCAATGGCCTTTCTGTTTCCACTATTTCCACCAGCTATTTTAGTTTCATGAGGACAAGGTTTTTTTGTGTCCACAGTTGGATATCGACAGCAATGATTGGGAGGGTGTCCAGGAATTTCAAAACCAAAATGAACTCTTCCATGTGAAGCAACACCTGTGGAGTATCTGCCAGTGGGACATAGCTCAAGACATCCCCATTAGCCACTTGATTTCTAACTTATACTTGTACCCGCTGAGAACGAGGGCCCAATGCTGAACCCTACCCTGAAGTTATGGGCAGGATCGCCTTGTCTTCCTTCAGTAACCATAGCAGGGGTTTGTGATGTATTACTATGACAAATTCCTGTCCAGAAAGGTGCTGGTTAAACTTCCTCATGCCGAAGATGACCGTCAACCCTTTCTTCTCTCCTGGGCTTATTTGTGTTCGGTATCAGCCAAAGTCCGGGGAGACATTGCATGTCAGTGCTACCTCTCGCTGCAGGTCATAGCCGGCCAGCACATGAGACGATGAAAGCTACTTTTGCACATCCCTCAAGCCCGCTTCTTGGCTACGTGGCCCTTTGACAGCTGCCTATTTGTCAATAGTAGGCATTAAGGTACCAAAATGGAGGCCAAGTTACATATGAATTTTCCACAATAACTCACGCTGGTACAGATGTGGGAGGTGGGGTTCCTTTGATTGCCTTCACTTCCCCTTCTAAGAGGTATAACCTGGTTTTGTTGATGATATTACCCATTTCGTTCACTTGGGGCACCTGGAACGTACATTTCTCCCCTTTAAGATGTATGCTCACCTGGGACAAATTTTTAAGCTCTTTGTCCAACTTCTCCAAGGGCTATTTATTGGTCTTCGCTATTATTACTACATCATCCAGATAAATGGCAACCTGGGTAGCCCTTGTCAAGTATTCTACGTGGTCCACTGGAAAAGGATACAGGCTGATGATATCCAAAATGGCAGCCTTGTATTTTGCTGTCAGCCTTATGTATATTAATTGTCATGTACACCTGGGACTCCTCATCGAGTTGCTAGTGTAGGTACGCATCACTCATGTCCAACTTTGTAAAGGATAAACCCCCACCAATTTTGTGTACAAGTCCTCCATGAGAGGGATTCGGTATTTACCCAGCTGTGAGAAGTGGTTAAAATAGTATCAGAGATAATGGGAACTGCAGATGCTGGAGAATCCAAGATAGTAAAATGTGAGGCTGGATGAACACAGCAGGCCAAGCAGCATCTCAGGAGCACAAAAGCTGACGTTTCGGGCCTAGACCCTTCATCAGAGAGGGGGATGGGGAGAGGGAACTCCAGTTCCCTCTCCCCAACCCCCTCTCTGATGAAGGGTCTAGGCCCGAAACGTCAGCTTTTGTGCTCCTGAGATGCTGCTTGGCCTGCTGTGTTCATCCAGCCTCACATTTTATTATCTGTGAGAAGTGGTTTACTGTTTGTTCAAAACCCCCACAAAGGCAAACTTCACAAGTGGTAACATCAACACTGCCCCATCTGCATGCTGCACTGGTTAGATGATTCCATCGCTCTCTACCCTCCTGATTTCTGCCTCTACTTTTGCCCACAAGGCAAATGGCACCGAGCGGCGTTGAAAAATCTCAGGATTGTTTTCTGGTCAGCATGTAAAGTAGCTTTGGCCCCTTCGATAATCCCAAGACCTTCCTGAAAATCTCCCAGGTAATTCATTAGGACTTCACTGAGGCAGCCATTTTCTAATCAAAAAATGTTGAGCCAATCAAGGTGAATCCTTCTCATCCAACCCCATCCCAGTAGGATTTGACCCGAGCATTTTACTACCATCAACGGTAACTGCACCGACTACTTCTCAAAGGAGACTGGAACCAAAGTCATACTCTTAATCTGCAACAGTTCTCCACCGTAGGTTCTCAGACTGGCAGAGGTCTTGTGAAAACTTTAGAGTTGGAGCCCCGGGCGAATTTTCTCAGAGATAGATTCTACAGCCATAGATACAGCTGTACAGGTATCACCCTCCAGGGGAACTGGGTGACCATTTAACCAAACATTAATTTTAATTGGTTCTAATTTGGACGCCACACATAGGGGGGCTTTCCAGGCTGTGCACTCTCTGGGTACCGGCCTGCGAGTTTTCCTACTCAAGCCAGGTCTTGTAGGATGCCTTTGCTGTATCGTGTGGGCAGACCGGCAGTATCCACAGTGGCCTGCTGGTTCAGATGCTGAAGCACTGTTCAACCACTTGGCCAAAGCTCAGCTTTGTTGTGGGATTCTGTTGTGGGCTGGCCTCGGGTCTGTCTGCTCAGGATATGCCCTGTGTGAGGCTTTGTCATTGCCTACATCCACATGGTGTACCCTAAGCTCAGTCAGGTAGGCGAGAGTGTCCACTTCCATTCGAATATCCTGTAGCTCCCATACTCCATGTGCACATCTGTTTGAAGTCCACTTGAACCCCTCAGCAGGTAGCTGCTTCTGCATGGATACACCATTTATCCCACATACTGAACAGTCTCTCAGCATCTCATTCAAAGTCACATACCTTTGCCAATTGTCTCAACCTCATCAAAAATCCCGATACAGGTTTCTTCAGTACTGTAACAACCAAATAAAACCAATAGCATGTCAGAATTAGAGCAGGTTTGGGGTCATAATATTCCTTAGCCAACTCCAACAACTCTGGAACGATTTTAGTGTCTGGTGCCTCTGGGGAAGTTGACCCACTTATGACTGAAAATGCAGTGGATCTGCAAGCAGGATTACTCATTGCCCCAATGTCATTGCCTGGAAAAAGATATTGTATTTTTTTCTACACAGTGGGTCAAGTCTTCAACAGCAGCATCAAACGGTCAAGCTTCCTGAATAATGGCAAGATGTCAGAAATGTTTGCCCCAACTCCAAGATGATTGTTGCAAACGAATGTTCTTCAGATGCATCCTGTTTTGCTGAGATAACGGCTTAGAGGCTGGCATCCTGTTAGCAAACCACCCTTTATTTAGGGATAGTAGGAACTGCAGATGCTGGAGAATCTGAGATAACAAGACGTAGAGCTGGATGAACGCAGCAGGCCAAGCAGCATCAGAGGAGCAGGAAGGGTGATGTTTCGGGCCGAGGCCCGTCTTCAGAAAAATGGTGCTGAAAAATCCAGCTCTTGTGCAGCACTTTCTGAAGAAGGGTCTCGGCCTGAAAAATCAGCCTTCCTGCTCCTCTGATGCTGCTTGGCCTGCTGTGTTCATCCAGCTCTACACCTTGTTATCTAACATAGCTCATGACCACTTCATTGTTCACGGAGCACATGCGAATATTATGAGAATATTGCGAGATACCACAAGCAAATACATAGTGAAAAGGTGATAGGAAGTAGAAGCCTTTAATTTTGCCGTCATCAGGGATAGTGCACAAGGAACAGACGTGGAGAAAGGACCTCCAGTTTATGCAGCATGAGAATGAAAGTGAAAACCACAGTTGCTGGAAATCTGAAGCCAACACTGAGAATGCTCGGCAGGTCTAACTGCATCAGTGAAGAGAAAATTTGAATTATTATTTGCATCTGATAGAACTCCATTCTGAAGAGGAGTCATATTGGACTCAAATAATGTCACTCTGTTTCTCTCTTCACAGATGCAGCCAGACCTGCTGCGTTTTTCCAGCATTCTGTGTGTTTGTTCATGCAGCACGAGAAGAGTATTGGGCCCTTGTTGCATGGGGACGCTGGAAGAACAATTAACTGTCCAATCTCAGTTCTCAGTTCTCAGATCAGGCAGGTAACCTCCACTTAGTCAGTATGTTGTCATGGGAATACAGCAGAGACTGTCAGTCTCTATGGCTCTATTTCTCCACAAAATAAATTACAAGTCTCTATGAATTTATTCTGACTTGTGCACAATGCAAAGCTTCAATGTCTAGTCTCCTTTTAGCAACATTTGATGTTCCATAATATTAATCAATTGCCTAATCTCTTCTGCTTTATCTAAAGTCTTAGCGTGATGCCATATTCCAGTGTAACATAGAGGATGATGTTTAGCAATCAGCAAGTGAAAATGAAATGTAAATGCACTTCTTTACCCAAAAAATGCACGGGAAATTTAAAACTTAATTGATAGACATTTGTGAGACAAGGGTATGAAAGAATATGAAACCAAGATGAGCAAGTGACATTCAGCTACACATCAATCATTTGTTTCATTAATTCACAGGAAGAGGATGTCACTGGCAAAGTCAGCATTTATTGCCCAGAGGACAGTTACGAGTCAACCACATTGCTGTGGGCCTGGAGTCACATGTAGGCCCAGGCCAGGTAAGGATGGCAGTTTCCTTCCCTAAAGGACATTTATGAACCAAATGGGATCTTCCCAATAATTGATGATGTTTTGCAGTTGTCACTAGACTCCCAATTTGAGAATTTTATTGAATTCAAATACCAGCATCTGCCATGGCAGAATTTGACCCAGGGCCGCCAAAACATTACCTAAATCTCTTGATTAACAGTGCAGCAATAATGCCACTGGGCCATCGTCTCCCAGTCGTGGTCTAATGAATGATGGAACAGGCCTGAGAGGCTGCATGATCTTTATTTATTTGTTTGTCCCTATGTCTTATTGATGCACTCCAGGCCATCAATGCTGCATGCTCCTGTCACCTTCAAATCCCCATCAGCTCTTTCTTGACATGGTAGCTGAATGCAATACTTCCTTTCATTGCCTTTCTGCGATTATTGGTGTTTCAACACTCTACATGTGATATTGTTGTGAATTATAGAGCAGTCTCCCTTGGCTTCTAAGGTCATATTTGCACTAAAACCTTTGACATATTTTGGCACTCATTGCTTTGACGTAAAGTGGTACTGTATAATCTCCCCCCCAAGCTATTTCTGCGGTAATCCCATTTCCTCTTAAAGTACTCAAGTTCTAGAAAAATAAAATTGCAATGTGCAGAAGCTATGTTCAACGCATGTGGAACTGTAGCTATACCACACTAGAAGTATGATTTAAAAAATAGATACACTGGCATAAAAACCAAAAAAAAACAAAATTTGAAATCAGAATTGGAAGGTTAAAACTATCCAGGAAAATCAAACAAGAAATATTTTTGTTCTCCTGGGAATGCGACAAGTGAAATAATGTAGGGGTTTGAGAGCGTAGATTGACAGAAGATGGACAGAATCTTGTGGAGGAGATGTTTGGGGTGGGGGGGGGGGGGCCTCAAATGCTGGCCAGAGTTGCAGGTGAAGCCAGCGCCTTTTTCTTGGAAGCTCTCAACATCTGGCGTCATATTGAAACTCTTAACAGGGCGGCAGTGACACTTGGTCCTGGCTCAAGTGGATCAAGTGCAAGAAACTTCAGGGTGCAGCAGTGCTGCTGGGAGGTGGTACCACATGAAACAGCGACCTCACATCCAGGAGAGAAGTGAGCACAGGTAAGTGATGGTGGAAGTCAGTGGCGGAAGTGTGGTGCGGCTGGGGATTCAGCAGTGCAGGTTTTCATTGCCTTCCCTTTCCAAATGTCAGTTCCTTCAATCGGGCGCTAATGCCTTCGAGCAAGGGGTCACAAACCTTACCCACTGCAAACCCACCCCCACTCCCACAGGGCTAACCAGCAAAATCACCAGTTTCTCACAAGGTTAAATCCAGAAATGGCAGGATGAGGTTGTGAAGTGGATCATAATTGCCACTGAAGAACATTGACTGGCAACGGCTAAGCAAAAAAATGTTTGAGTCGCCATAGCATGCTGCATGTATTAATAACAGAACGAATATATAGAAAAAAACTGAAACAAAATTAAGACAAAGCCCATCTTAATTCAATTCATGGCTTCTGGGATCAGAAAAGATACTACTGCTGGAAAAGCATCACACATTGGGAAGAAAGGAATTGAAAGGTAGGATTAAATGGAATCGAGTGAGAGGAAATTCTTACAGGCACTAACCTGAAGGTCGAGTCAAATTCTTCACACTGTGCTATAAGTTATATCTAATTTTACGAGCTGATATTTTTCCCAAACCAAGCCATGCTACTCACTCCAACATTACTCCTTCATTGGTTTTCTCTGACACAACCAACAAGTCAGGCTTTGTAGCAGGACAGCAGAGATAAGTTAACACTTCAGAAAGAACCCTTTCAAGAGTGCTACCTTAAACATAAAACAATGCCTGCATTATTGAGGTATCCCAGCATTGTCTGTGCCCTGTTTCCATTCAGCTCATTCACTAAAATGAGAAATAAAGATAATGTCAAGTAGCTATTGTCTCTGAGGACCAAAGGACTGCTTTCTCATTACAGACACTAGTGGTGGCAAGTTTAACTTGAGGCCACCATGTCTCAGGCAAGGGGAGAGGTTGAGAAGGTAGGCCATCCATGTTAACCTCAGGTTATACATGAATTGAACCTACACTGGTGTCGAGACATTGCATTACTGAGCTAACTGACCCCCAGTGGAGGAAAATATTGACGTCCAAATGCGCTTCACTGTTTTTGCATGCAATGAAATAGTTTGAAAAGCTGTTGTTGTTACAGTCACAAACGTTGCCACTTTATTGGCATGCCAGAATCTCTCTCAATGCACAACTGAGGGAAATGGTCAACCTGTTTTATTCATAAACAAGCATAAGAAATGCTGGAGCAACCCCACAGATCTGGCAGCACCTGTGGAGACACAAACAGAGTTAGCATTTTTTGATATGACTTTCCTTCAGAACAGTTCTGTAAGACCTTAAGCTATAGGAACAGGAGCAGGCCATTTGGTCCCTCAAGCCTTCTCTATTACTCAGTCGGGTCATAGTTGATTCAACACTAAGTGTGCACACTTTTCTGTCCTTTCCGTTGATTCTCTCACTGATTGAGATTCTATCTGAGCCTTAAATATACACAAGGACTCTGTCCCTAAAGGTCTCTGACGCAAGGGGTTCGAAAGATTCTCAACTGCCTGAGAGAAGAAATCCCTCCTCATCTCAGTCTTAAATTGACACCCCTTTATTCTAAGATCATGTCCTCTGGTCTGAGACTCTCTCAGGAGATAAAACACTCTCTCAGTATTTACACAGTCACAGTCAAGACACTTAAGAATCTTGTATATTTTAATAAGACCAACTCTCATTCTTCTAAACTCCAGTGGATAGAGCCCCAATCTGTTTATCGTTTGTCCGCACCAGAGATCGTCCCAGTGAACCTTCCCTGAGATTCCTCCAATGAAATGATACTTTTCCTTAAATAAGGAGACAAAAACTGCTTACTGTACTGCAAATGCCATTTCCCTACCAGCTTGTAAAATGGCAGTAAGAATTTCCTGCTCCTCTGATGCTGCCTGGCCTGCTGCGTTCCTCCAGCTCCACACTGTGTTATCTCTGACTCCAGTTCTTGCAACTGTAGTAAGACTTCCCTACACTTATGCCCCAACCTCCTTGAATTAAGGGAAACATTCCATTATGCTTCATAATTACCTGCTGCTCCTGTGTGCTAGCTTTCTCTGTTTCATGTACCAACAACACCAAGTCTATTTGTGTTAATGAAATGTGAGTCTGGATGAACACAGCAGGCCCAACAGCATCTCAGGAGCACAAAAGCTGATGTTTCGGGCCTAGACCCTTCTTCACAGAGGGGGATGGGGTGAGGGTTCTGGAATAAATAGGGAGAGAGGGGGAGGCGGACCGAAGATGGAGAGTAAAGAAGATAGGTGGAAACAGTATAGATGGGGAGGTAGGGAGGGGATAGGTCAGTCCAGGGAAGACGGACAGGTCAAGGAGGTGGGATGAGGTTGGTAGGTAGGAGATGGAGGTGCGGCTTGGGGTGGGAGGAAGGGATGGGTGAGAGGAAGAACAGGTTAGGGAGGCAGAGACAGGTTGGACTGGTTATGGGATGCAGTGGGTGGAGGGGAGCTGGGCTGGTTGTGTGGTGCAGTGGGGGGAGGGGACGAACTGGGCTGGTTTTGGGATGCGGTGGGGAAAGGGGAGATTTTGAAGCTGGTGAAGTCCACATTGATACCATTAGGCTGCAGGGTTCCCAGGCGGAATATGAGTTGCTGTTGCTGCAACCTTCGGGTGGCATCATTGTGGCACTGCAGGAGGCCCATGATGGACATGTCATCTAAAGAATGGGAGGGGGAGTGGAAATGGTTTGCGACTGGGAGATGCAGTTGTTTATTGCGAACCAAGCGGAGGTGTTCTGCAAAGCGGCCCCCAAGCCTCCGCTTGGTTTCCCCAATGTAGAGGAAGCCGCACTGGGTACAGTGGATGCAGTATACCACATTGGCAGATGTGCAGGTGAACCTCTGCTTAATGTGGAAAGTCATCTTGGGGCCTGGGGTGGGGGTGAGGGAGGAGGTGTGGGGGCAAGTGTAACATTTCCTGCGGTTGCAGGGGAAGGTGCTGGGTGTGGTGGGGTTGGAGGGCGGTGTGGAGCAAGCAAGGGAGTCATGGAGAGAGTGGTCTCTCCGGAAAGCAGACAGGGGCGGGGATAGAAAAATATCTTGGGTGGTGGGGTCGGATTGTAGATGGCGGATGTGTCGGAGGATGATGCTTCGTATCTGGAGGTTGGTGGGGTGGTGTGTGAGAAAGGGGGGGGATCCTCTTGGGGCGGTTGTGGCAGGGGCGGGGTGTGAGGGATGTGTTGTGGGAAGTGCGGGAGATGCGGTCAAGGGCGTTCTTGACCACTGGGGGGAAAGTTGCGGTCCTTGAAGAACTTGGACATCTGGGATGTGTGGGAGTGGAATGCCTCATCGTGGGAGCAGATGCGGCGGAAGCGGAGGAATTGGGGATAGGAGATGGAATTTTTGCACACAAGTCTATTTTGTGTTGCAGCTTTCTCCTGTTTTTCTCCATGTAAATGGACTCTATTCTTTTGTTCTCCTTTCCAAAATGAGCAACGTCACACTTTGCCACATTATGCTCCATTTGCCAACATTTTGCCCATTTATGGTTGAGTTTCTCCAGCATGCTCTGTGTTTCTTTCTGATTTCCAGCATCTGCAACATTTTCCCTTTATTTTATTTTTTTTTCATCCTAGGTAAAGTAGAAATTTTGGTCAGAACTTGAGGTGAGCTCCTCGAGCCTATTCAATTAGTGCCAGGGAAATGTCAAATCCACGGAACAGGCAAACTCTGTTTCGACTGTCGTCAAAATCTGGCATCTTTGACAGATCAGGACTTCCTCAGTCCTAACGGAAGTGCCAGCCTGGAGAAGCTGAAAATAGGGGATTTTTGGAATAGTGATATCTGTACAAAGTGAGCATTGTAGACCTGGATAAATTATTTTCTTTTAATGAGGCCCATTAATATTTTAATAGAAGATACCAACTGATGAGGAGGTAATCCAGAAAGTTTTGCCCGTGATTAACAAGACTAAATAAGAGTAGCACTGTAAGTGTATTTACATTTTGTGGTAATTTACAGTTTGTGGACATTAGTTGTACGGAACTGAACATTTTTCTAGCTAAAATAATACTCTGAATGTTTCTGGCTGGAATAGTCCCGTCTGCTAGAAGGTTGCAACTTCATCATGCTGCTGTTAATCACTCTGCTGTTAATCATTTTCATTTTACAAATGATTATTGTTCTACATATTTCTGTTTTCCATTTGTTAAACATCTTCAAGAAATGTGAACAAAGGATAAAGTTCTCACTTGGCTAGTGCCTTCTGAGGGACTGCAGGATAATGAGTTAAAGTAGTGTCAATCAAATGAACAAATTTAATGTCCCAATGTGTTTCGTCAGCTTGAATTCAACCGGCAAATTAATATACCGCTATTGCAGCCTTCTATTCTAATTTATTCCCATTCTGAGTATTGAATTCTTGGTCAGCAAGGTGCATTTTCAACATTGTCACAGCATCTGAATGGAGTGCGTTGTAGGCTTAGCTTGAATTGGGAGTCAAGAATGGGGCCGTTGCTCAGTAGCCGAGATTTTTCAGGTTTTGGATGGTCGCTGATCAGATATACCCTTTGAAATTGCACTTCAGGTCAATGTGGAGGACCCAATACATTGAATGAAAGTGGAAAAATCCAATGGGCAATTACCTAGCATCTGGAGCTCACAAGAAACATCCTGAATTGATGAGTTGGACCGAGGGTCTATTGCCATGCTGTACATCTCTATGACTCAATTACTCTTTAGTTGCTATGAAGGAATCTGACCTACTAGCCTGAATAACCAGAGAGAGCTGGAAGAATTTATTACTGACTAACAATGTAAATGATTCACCACTGATCAAACACTTAAACTCATACTTCACCCTTCCCACCCTTCCCATTGTCCACCCAGTCAAAACATAATCTGATCACTCTCACTATCTCTTTTTGACACCCGCCACACAAACTTACCACCTCCTCCACCCCTGCTCACCTTTAGACTGAACCTGACCCCCACCCTTGCTGACTGCCCAAACCAGGCCCACAATACCTCACAGCCCCTAACCCAACCACGGACACCAAGCCTAACACCCACTGCTCTTGCTGTGGACCCAGCCCAACTTCATCACCACACAAACACATCCGCATTCCCACTTCCTGTAACCTCAACCCAATCAGCATCTCACGGCTCCGACCACTCACAGCCGATTGTCTCACCCTCCCCCGTAATGTCTAATTCCCCATCTGAACTACCCAAAGCACTAACCCTGCTTCCTGATTCATTCACTTAACTGGGATTCAAACGTCCTCACCCACCTACCACCTTATCCCCTTACCAAACTGGCAATGCCCCCGCCCAATCTACAGTCCCAACACTCAGCTATGCTTCTATTATCCTACTCCCTCTTCCACTACTTTTCATTTTTACCATCACTCAGTACCTGCCAAATTGTCTTCATGGCCTTTCAACCTTGGAATATATAGCTAAAGTCAAAGGGTCATAGCTCCACTCCACTGGTGCCCACATGTATTCCTGACCACTGAGGAGAAAAAAGATCCATCTCCTTTGATAATATATGGGTGAACACTTACTTTTAAGTGTGATCCTCATCCTAGATTCTCCCACATGAACAAAACTCCTTTCCACATCTACCCTGTCAAGACTCCACAAGAACGAAAACAATACTGGAAAAGCTTAGCAGGTCGGGCAGCATCTGTGAAGGAGAAAACAGAGTTAACGCTATGAAACAGGTGACCCTCAGGATCCTGTATTCTCAATGGAGTTTTCCCTTTTAAACTCCTGCAGATATAACCTTAGCCTGTCCTTCATAAGACAACCTGTCAATTCCAGAGACTAGTCAAGTAAACCTTCCCTGAACTGTCTCCTCGATGTCCTGCCCAAAATTATCTCTCAGTCATTAGCAAACATTTTTACCTCTGTCCTTATCATAGAGGGAAGATCATTGATGAAGCAGTTGAACGTGGTCGAGCCTAGGACACTATCCTGAGGAACTCAGGCAGAGAAGTCCATGAGCTGGGATGACTGACATCTAACAACCACAACCAGCTTCCATCGTGCCAGGTATGACTCCAACCAGTGTAGACAGCTCCCCTGTATCACATTCACTCCAGTGGTGCTATGGCCACTTGATGTCACTCACAGTTAGAAGGATAATTGGTATTTTTTTGAGTTTGGCCTTTAATGCAAACTGAAATGGGGAGAAAGCAAAGCTTTTACCTTCCAAAGCATTCTTCTCAGATTGATATTGCACAAAAAATACAATGCAACCAATGAAATACTTCTGGAAGACTGATCATTGTTGTGACAGAGAGGAAACAGCAGCCAATTTGTCCACAGTAAAGTTCAAACAATGCAAGGAATAAACAAAGAAATCTACTCTGGTTTGAAGAGTAATTATCATACACATCTACCTCAAAGGATGAATGGTACATCAGTTTAAAGTCTCATTTCAATGAGGACACCTCCAGAATGGGACTAGAATAGCTAGGTGGCTGTTCTAGATTGACATGGCTGAGATGGGCCAAAGGGCCTTGTTCTGTGCTGTAGATCTTTTTGACTTTATAGCAGTGCCCCACTCCTTTCATACTGCACTCAAGTGCTAGCCGGGACCTCTGCATTCATGTCACTGGAGTGGGACACCTCTCCTCAAATTTCAGATTCAGGGACAAATGGATGTCCGATTGAACCAAACCTTGTTGGTCAGTGCAGATGTGTCTCTCACTTTCCGGAGAATCACATGGCATGGTTCCCTTGACTATAAAAGCTGTAACAGTGAGTGGGGAGTGACAGGGTGCAGCTTTCTTTTACTGTTATTCGTAATGATAGGTGTAGTTCAATCCATGGGACGCACTGCAAAAGATGTACCTGGCACTCACAGTCTCCTGTGGCATGTTTTCTACTTTTCCTATTCCCAATTCATCTGGGATTTCCACCTTGTTTAGCTCCTCTCCCAGAGTATTATATAAGTGGGTAGCTGTATGTGGGCTATGCAATGATTGCACTGCATCAGATTTCCCGACAGTATGGGAATGATTGTGCGATGGAATCAGTTCTGATACCCAGCTAAGCTGTCAATTAAGCAGTGAAACTGGCCATACTATCACAAGCTGCTTTGTTCTGCATTCCTGAGAAGTGTGAAACATGTGTCAGATATGAGGTCAGTGCTGTTACCTTCCACATGGTTAGCTCATTTCCAGTCAGAAAGTCTCAGGTGCATAGCTAACTTAATATTGGAATGGTTATGAATGACAGGATCCATTAGCATGACTGTGATGGAATTGAACAGGAATTTTTGGCCCTCAGAATCAAAATTTGATCAGTAAAAGCATTTTGATACAAAAACTGCATTTGCATATCACCAATTTCCGTGACCCAAAGCACTTTGCAGCCAATGATTATCATTTGAAGTGTAGGCAAAGTTATAGAACATAAGACATAGAACATTACAGCACAGCACAGGCCCTTCGGCCCTCGATGTTGAGCTGACCTGTCATACCGATCTCAAGGCCATCTAACCTACACTATTCCATGTACGTCCATGTAGTTGTGAATGTAATGAACACATAAGATAAGAGTAGAAGAGTTGGGGACACCACGGTGGCTCAATGGTTAGCACTGCTGTTTCACAGTGCTAGGGACCCAGGTTCAATTCTAACCCCAGGTGACTTTCTGTGTGGAGTTTACACATTCTCCCCATGTCTACATGGGTCTCCTCCCACAGTCCAAAATGTACAGACTGGGTGGATTGTCTATATTAAATTGCCCCATAGTGTCAGGGAATGTGTCTGTCTGGGATGTTCTAAGGGTTGGTGAGGAATTGTTGGGCCAAAGGGCCTGTTTCCACACAGTAGCAATTCTATGAAGTTGCCTAATCAGTCCATCTAGCCTGTTTTGCCCCTCAATGAGCCCATGTTGGATCTGTTTGTGCTTCAAATTCTACATTGCCATCTGCCCCCAGCAAAACCTGATTCTCTGTCTAACATCAATCTATCCAGGCTTGCCTTAAAAATATCCAATGGTCCCATTCTGAAGCAGGAGTTCCGAAGACACCCAACCCTCAGAGACATAACAAATTCTTCTCGCTCTGACCTGTATTAGCAAACCTTCATTTTCAAACAACGCTCCCTAATTCACAGACAGGAGGAAAATTTCTTTCCATGTCTACCTTGTTAAAACCATTCAGAATCTTATACTCTTCAATACTATCCTCACTCTTCCAAACTCCAGTGACCGATATTTATTCTTCAATCAACAAAAGAAAAAAAATAAGATCTCTGTTATTGCCATTCATTAAGGTTGCTTGGTTTAAATCTGACTCCAAACTATTATTTGAATTCATATCCAAATCTTTCCCTCCAGTAAAGGCTACATTTTATTTTCATTTTGGTATTTTTGACAATGGACTGAAAAGGGCTGTTGTAGAAAACAAGGATTGTGATAGGAATTGCTGCAGTTTTTAAAAGCAAGCTACAAGAGCTCATTTTACGTTGTGCTTATGCAACTGTTTTGCTTAAGCATTGGAGAGAATGTTTGTAGATGTACTGGTATCTGGAATGTGTACAAAATGAGATTAGGCCAACTGCACTTCTGATACCACCAATGTTTTTCTTTGTCTGTATATGTCCAGCACAGTTTTAGACGGGAACTAACTAGTGAACTAGATCAAACTAGCCGAGGTATATGTTGATAGATCATAGCAAGTAGTGAACTGATATCAGTGGTGAGCAAGTTGTTGGAGGGAATCCTGAGGGACAGGATTTACATGTATTTGGGAAAGCAAGGACTGATTAAGGATAATCAACATGGATTTGTGCATGGGAAATTGTGTGTCACTAACTTGATTGAGTTTGTTGACGAAGTAATGCAGAGGATTGATAAGGGCAGAGCAATGGACATGATCTATATGGGCTTTAGTAAGGCACTCAGCAAGCTTCCTCATGGTAGACTAGTTAACAAGGTTAGATCACATGGAATACAGGGAGAACTAGCCATTTGGATACAGAACTGGCTCTAAGGTAGAAGACAGAGGATGGTGGTGGAGAGTTGCTATTCAAACTGGAAGACTGTGATCAGCAGTGGGATGCAAGGATTGATGCTAGGTCCACTGCTTTTTGTCATGTATATAAATGATTTGGATGTGACCATTGGCAATATGGCTAGTAAGTTTTATAGATGACACCGAAATTAGTGGAGCACTGGGCAGTGATGAAGGTTACCTCAGAGTACAACAGGACCGTGTTCAGATGAGCCAATGAGCCAAGGACTGGCAGATGGAGTTTAATTCAGATAAATGTGAGGTGCTGCATTTTGGAAAGGTAAATCAGAGCAGGACTTAAACTCATAGAATCGTAGAGACATACAGCGCGGAAACAGACGCTTCGGTCCAACCAGTTCATGCCAAACTAAACTCGTCCCACCTGCCTGTTCCCAGTTCATATCCCTCCAAATCTTTCCTATTCATGTATTCATACAAATGTCCTTTAAACATTGTAATTGTACCCACATTCACCACTTCATTAGGAAGTTCATTCCTCGGGTGAACCACCCTCTGTATAAAAAATTTCCCCTCATGCCAGTTTTAAATATTTCTCCTCTACCTTAAAAATATATCCACTTGTCTTGAAATACCCCATCTTACTGAAAAGGCAACGACCATCAACTCTATCTATTCCTCTTGTTATTTTATAAACTTCTATCAAGTCACCTCTCAGCCTCCCATGCTCCAGTGAAAAAAGTCCCAGCCATCCCAGCCTTTCTTTATAATTCGAACCTTCTATACCTAGCAAATCTCTTATGAGCCCTCTACAGCTTGATAATATCCTTCCTACAACTGGGTGACCAGAACTGGATACATTATTCCAGAAGCAGTCTCACCAATGTCCTGTAAAACCTCAACATAATGTCCCAACTATACTCAAAGGACTGAGTAATGAAGGCAAGCATTATTCCTTTAAGGGTAAGGGCATGGGGAGTGTTGCTGAACAAAGAGACCTTGGCTTGCAGGTTCATAGTTCCTTGAAAGAGGACGTGCAAGTAGATAGGATAGTGAAGAAGGTGTTTGGCATACTTGCCTTCATTGGTCAGTGCATTGAGTATAGGAGTTGGGAGGACATTAGTTATGCCACTTTTGGCACACTGTGTGTAGTTCTGGTCTCCCTGCTATTGAAAGGATGTTGTGAAACCTGAATTGGTTCAAAAAAGATTTACAAGGATGTTGCCAGACTTGGAGGGCTTGAGCTATAGGGAGAGGCTGAATGAGCTGGGGCTATTTCCTTTGGAGCATCGGAGGCTGAGGGGTGACCTTGCAGAGATTTATAAAATCATGAGGGACATGAGTAGGATAAATAGCCAAGGTCTTTTCCCGCGGGTGAGGGAGCCCAAAACTAGAAGGTTTAAGGTGAGAGGGGAAAGATTTATAAGGGACCTAAGGGACAACCTTTTCACACAGAGGGTGGTGTGAATATGGAATGAGCTGCTAGAGGAGAAAGTGGAGGCTGGTACAATTGCAGCATTTAAAATACATCTGGATGAGTACCTGAACAGGAAGGGTTTAGCGGGATATGGGCCAAATGCTGGCAAATGGGACTTGATCAGTTTAGGATATCTGGTCAGCACGGACGAAGTGGACCAAAGGGTCTGTTTCTATGCTGTACAGCTCTATGACTCTAACAAATAGTAGTTCTCGTTAAGTGCGGAAACCCAGTCCACAGGAACATAAGGGCTATGAACATTCTCCATCTTAGTGTGGGGGTTGGGCATTTAAATGGTCATTGGATAAACACATGGATGATAATGGAATAGTGTAGGTTAGTTGGGCTTCAGATCGGTTTCACAGGTTGGCGCAACATCGAGGGCCAAAGGGCCTGTACTGTGTTGTAATGTTCTATATTCTATGTTCTATGTTCTATGTTCTATGTTCTATGATTTCTGTTAATCTGGGTCTATCCTACAGGTAAATTGGTGACTTTGAGTATTTTGACAATATTTTTAATCCTGTGATGAATCTGTGAATAGCGAAGCTTGATTTCCAGCGTGCTGTCTCCCAAAAAGAATGACAGCAGATGTAAATCTGAGTACAATGCTGAGCTACATACTTCAGTTCAACTTTGAATTTGAGTTTCCTGGGTTAACCCTAAATCTGTGCAACATTTTATTCAGGATATTACATTTAAAAGAAAATTAACTTGATGAATGTAGGTATCGCTGGCTCGGCCAGTGTTCATTGCACGTCCTCAGTTGCCCTGGTGGAGCTGGTGGTGAGTTGCGTTTTTTAAACTGTTTCAATCCTCTTGGGGTAGGTAGATCCACAATGCCTTCAGGGAGGAAGTTCTAGGGTGTGGACCCAGCGACACTGAAGGAACAGCGATAAATTTCCAAGTGGAGTGGACAGTGTCTTGGAGGGGAGCTTGCAGGAGGCGATGCTGACACAAACGCTTTCAATTGTGACAAAAACAGTTGTGCTTTGGGCCAGAGATAATTAGATTGAGAAGTGTATGAGCTTTTAAACCCTTTATCTCTGCCTGGTACAATTATTCTGCTGGTATATGTGTATGTTAGCGTGGGCAAAAACAAAATGCAGTTTTCACTACGGTACTGAAGGATGAAAGTGAGGCAAACACTTTCAAAGGCTTCAGCTGTAATAATGGGTGACTCATGGCCTCAGAAATAGAGCAGTGTTAGTCTTTTGTCTCAAAAAGGCACCAGCAAATGCATGCCCACAGTACCTGTTGAGGGGCCTGACGCAGATCAGACAGCATCTGAGGAGTAGGAAAGCCAACATGTTGGGCCAAAGCCCTTTGTTAGGACTGGGAAGGGGGAGGGGAGCCAAAGATCAATACAGGGAGGGGCAGGGGCTGGAGGAAGGGTAGGTGGAATGGTGATAGACGCATACAGGTAGGGGTAATTGTGGTTGGTCAGTGGGAAGATGGACCGGTTAGGTCAGATCCGGAGGGGGAGGCTGGACATAGGATAAGGCTAGGGGTGGAGGGACTTCGAAGCTGGTGAAGTTGATATTTAGGCCATCAGGCTGTAAGCTCCCAGAAAGAAATATCAGGTGTTGTTTTTCCAATTTATGTTTGGCCTCACTCTGACAGTGGAGGAGGCCAAGAATGGACATGTTGTTAGGGAGTGGGAGGGGGGATTAAAGTGGACGATGACTGGAAGGTCAGGTTGGTTGGTGTACGCAGAGCGCAGGTGTTCTGCGAACTGGTCCCCGAGTCTGAGTTTGGTCTCCCAGAAATACAGGGGACCACATTGGGACCAATGGATTCAATAGATCAAGTTGGAAGAAGTGCAGATGAATCTCTTCCAGATCTGGAAGGCCTAGTTTGGGACCTTAGACGAAGGTGAGGAGGGGAGGTGTAAGGGCAGGTATGGTACCTCCTTCAGTTGAAGGGAAAGATATTGGGTGTGGTGGAAATATTGGTGGGGAGTGTTGAGCTGACAAGGGAGTCATGGAGTGAACAGTCCGTGCGGAAAGTGGACAGGAGCGGGGAGGGAAATATCTTTTTGGTGGAGGGGTCTGATTGTAGGTGGCAGAAATGTCAAAGGATGACATGTTGTTTTTGGAGGTTGGTGGGGTGGTATGTGAGGATGAAAGGTACTCTCTGCTTATTATTATTGAGGTAAAAGGATTTGAGGGTAGAAGGGCAGGATTTGGAGGAGACGCAGTTGAGGACAACCTTACCTACAAAGCAGGGGAAATTATGGTCCCTAAAGGAGGAGGATATCAGGGATACCCTGGAGTAGAACGCCTCATCCAAGGAGCAGATGCAGCAGAGGCAGAGGAGCTGACAGTATGGGTTAACAGGAGGGTGGCTGAGATGATATGTAATTGAGGTAGTTCTGGGAGTCAGAGTCTTTGAAATGGATGTCAGTGGTGAGTCAGTTTTCGGAGATGGAAATGGAGGGAAGTGTCAGAAACAGTTTAGGTGAATTTGAGGGCCGTATGGAAGGTGCTGGCAAAGTTGATGAACTGCTCGAACTATTTGCGGGAACATGCGGAAGCACTGATACTGTCATCAATATAACGGAGAAAGAGGAGAGGGATTGTGCTGGTGGAATTGTGGAAGAGGGACTGTTCCACAAATCCTATAAACAGGCAGGTGTAGCTCGAGCCTATGTGGGTGCCCATGGCCACCCTTTTGGTTTGTTGGAAGTGGGAGAAATCAAAGTAAAATTTGTTGAGGGTGAAGACCAGTTCTGCCAAGCAAATGATAGACTAGGTGGGGAAGGACTGGTTGGGCCTACAGGAGAGGAAGAAGTGGAATGCTTTTAGATCCTCTTTCTGGGGGCTACAGGTATAAAGGGACTGTATGTCCATGGTGAAGATGATGTTTTGGGGGCTGTGGAATTGAAAACTTTGGAAAACGTGGAGGATGTGGGTTGTGTCCCAAATGAGGCAGAGAATTCCTGGGCCAAAGGGGAAAGAAGGAAGTCGAGGTAGGATGAGATAAGCTCACACAGGATGAAACAGGCAGAGACAATTGGTCAACTAGGATTTTGGAACGAAGGTAGGAATGGGCAGTGTAGTTTTAGGGAACTGTCAGGTTAGAGGCTGTGGAAGGAGAGGTCACAAAGTGATGAGGTTGTTGATGGTCTGGGAGTTGATGGCTTGTTGGTCAGAGATGCGCTCATGATTGAGGAGACGGGAGGAGGAAGTGTCAGAGAATTGATGTTTGGCCTCAGCGATGTAGAGGTCAGTTTGCCATACTATCACCACATTTCCCCTCCCCCTCCCATTATCGGTAGGCCTAATGGTGAGGTTGGGGTTGGAGGGAATGGAGCAGAGGCCTGTGTTGGAGATTTTGGTGAGACTGAGAGTGGTCAACAGAACCAAGCGATTGATGGTGTGGCAGCAGTTTGAGATGAAGGAGTCAAGCGAGGGTGGGGGGTCAGGGAAGGGGGACTGGGATGGTGAGGGGGTGAGAATGAGATGCTGAGGCAGTGAGAATGGAACGGTAAGGAGATGAGAGTGGGACGGTGAGGCTTTGAGAGTGGGACGGTGAAGGAGTGAGAGTGGAACGGTGAGGGGATGAGAGTGGGACGGTGAGGGGGTGAGAATGGGATGGTGAGGCAGTCAGAGTGGGACGGTGAGGGAATGAGAGTGGGTCGGTGAGGCGGTGAGAGTGGGATAGTGAGGGGGTGAGAGTGGGACAATGGTGGAGGCATGGTGAGGGATGGAAAGCCTGAGTGGGACCATGGCAGTGGAAAGGAAAATTGGAATATCTTACGTTATCTTGCTTTTTCCTTGTCTTATTCTAACTTAACGTGAATGGTGCCATGTATGAACGGCAAAGGTACAGTTTTCACTGTAATTTTATATTGAATACACGTAACAATAAATGATTCAATTCAATTCAGAAGTTCGGAGATGAAGTTAGGATGCTGAGTGTTTAAAGAGGTCTGTGTCAAGAGGTAAGTATGGGAGACTTTAGTGTGCTTATCTGGAGATAGAATTGGTCCTCACCCTCAACAATTTTTTCTTTGATTCCTCCCACTTCCTACAATCCAAAGGGCTGGCCTTGGGCACCTGCTTGGGCCCGAGCTACATCTGTAGGATTTGTGGAACAATCGATCTTCCACAATCCAAGGGTCAGTGTGGACTTGTTTGGCTGAAGCGCTTGTTTCCACACTGTAGGGACTCTATTATCTATGAACTACAACAGCACAATCCCTCACCTGGTTCTCTGCTATATTGATGATTTGCATCGGTGCTCCCTCATGCTCCCGTAGCAATCTCAAACAGTTCATCAACTTTGCCAACACCATCCACTCCACCCTCAATTTCACCTAAACCATTTCTGACACCTCCTTCTGTCTCCATCTCTGAAAACTGACTTATCACTGACATCCATTTCAAATACACTGTCTCCCAGAGCTACCTCAACTACACCTCCTTCCACTCACCTTCTAGCAAAAACACTATTCCACACTCATAATTCCTCTGTCTCCACTGCATCTGCTCCCAGGATGAGGCTCTCTACTCCAGGACATCCCAAATATCATCCAACTTACCCTTACTCTTTAATTAAGGATGCCTTCAACCGCATCTCCTCCATTTCCCACACACTGCCCTCAAACCCTCTCACCCCCAAAGAACAATTAGCGTGGACTCCCCTTAGTCCTCACACACCAGCCCACCAACCTCTGATTACAGCACATCATCCCCCAACGTTTCGGCCACTGACAATCAGACCCTGCCACCTCAAAAATATTTCCTTCCCCACCCCTGTCTGTTTTCCACAGGAACTGTTCATTCTACAACTCCCTCATTAGCTCTACACTCCCTACCAAATTCACTGCCACACCCTGTACCTTTCCCTGTAACCACCAGAGGTGAGACACCTGCCCCTACACCTCCCCTCTCATCTCCGTCCAACCTCATCTATTGTGTCTGTTGTTCCAGGGAGACCAAGTGCAGATTCAGGTACCGATGTGTGGAACATCTGCTCTCTACTTTCATCGACCCACCCAACCTTCCAGTTACCATCCATTTTAATTCCCCCTCCCACTCCCCTGGCCACATGTCCATCCTTGGCCTCCTCCACTATCAGAGTGAGGCCAAATGTAAACTGGAAGAACAGCACCTGGTATTTCACCTTGAGAGCTTACAGACCAATGGCTTCAATATTGACTTCACCAGCTTCAAAATCCCTCCACCCCACCCCAGCCTTATCCCAAGTCCAGCCTTCCACTCCCTCCATGCCTCCCTTACTAGACCTAACCAGTTTATCTTCCTACACATGTGTTTTCCCATTGGCCAACCACAGTAACCCCTAACCTGCATCCACCTATCATCATCCCACCCAAACTAACCCCAGCTCTCCCCTCGCCTCTATTTACCTCTCGGCTCCTCTCCCCCTCCCCAATCCTGACAAAGGGTTTCAGCCCAAAACATTGACTTTCCTGCATCTCCAGTGCTGTCTGACTTGGTGTTTTTCAGGCTTCTCATTTATTGACTCTGGCTTCCAGTACCAGCAGCCCTGTCTCCCTGCCCACAGCACCTGCCTGATTCAGTTGAGAAGTTTCTGGTAAACCCCTCTCTTCACATCCCAATGATGAATATAGCCCACTTTGTGGAACCAATATTTTAAGAATGGTTTCACGGAATTATGCACAGAGCAGAATGATGCTATTCAGCCCCACAGCATTGTATGTGGTTTCCTTCGAGTGCCCACAATTTCCTTTAGAAATTATTGATTGTTTTTCATTCCTTGTGCATTCCTGCCGCAACTCATTCAAAAGAAAAAATCATAATGTAGACAGGAGTGCGCTTATTAATTTAGAGTCTGGCCAGTTCAAAAGAAGGCAGTCCGATTTGTTCCACAAATGCTGGAAGAGGTTCAACCAGGTGAAAGATAAGTCTAGAAAAGCAGGAGTAACACAAAATAATCTGGTCTACGGTCTTCCCTCCTCTCTTCCCCAGGACCACTACCCTGCAGGGGCCTGACTTTCTTCCTCCCATGCACCAACACACAGAATAGACACCAACAACTGAGCCTCGTTCGTTCCAATAACCTCGGGACCATGGCTAGCATATGACCTTTATCAGTCATGTTGTGGATTATAAGAGCAGCGTTGTTATATTGGAGCTGTACAAAACTCTGGGTAGGCCACACCTGGATTAATGTGTGCAGTTCTGGTCACCACACTACAGAAGG
The DNA here is from genome assembly GCF_030684315.1 of Stegostoma tigrinum. Taxonomy (NCBI): domain Eukaryota; kingdom Metazoa; phylum Chordata; class Chondrichthyes; order Orectolobiformes; family Stegostomatidae; genus Stegostoma; species Stegostoma tigrinum. The sequence continues at coordinate 13,929,563 of NC_081365.1, read as the reverse complement.
AATGTGATTGTACTGGGGGTGGGGGTGGTGGGGTACAAAGGAGATTCACCAGAATGTTGCCTGAGTTGGAGCAGAGTAGCTATGAAGAGAGATTGAATGGACTCATTGTTTTTTTTCTCCCCTTTGGAGTTCAGAAGGCTGAGAGGGGACCTGATGGAAGCATGCAAAATTATGAGGGGTATGAAACAGGGTGGCTAGAAAGGAACTGTTCCCCTTTTGTTGAAAGATGAATAACAGGAGCGTAATTCTAAGGTGGAGGTCAGGGATTTGAAGATTCTCTTTTCATCCGGAGGGTGGGTGCTTGACAGGGTAATAGAGGCAGGAAACCTCACAATCTTTACAAAATACATGGGCGAGTACTTGAAATGTCATAACATTTAAGGCTATGGGCAAAGTGCTGGATCGTGAAATTAGGGTAAATTGGTTGGCACAGACTCGAGAGGGTGAAGGGCCTGTTTTGTGCTCTACATCTTGATGACTCTCTAACTCATAGAACATAGAACATAGAACAGTACAGCACATAACAGGCCCTTCAGCCCAAAATGTTGTGCCGACCATTGATCCTCATGTATGCACCCTCAAATTTCTGTGACCATATGCATGTCCAGCAGTCTCTTAAATGACCCCAATGACCTTGCTTCCACAACTGCTGCTGGCAACGCATTCCATGCTCTCACAACTCTCTGTGTAAAGAACCCGCCTCTGACATCCCCTCTATACTTTCCTCCAACCAGCTTAAAACTATGACCCCTCGTGTTAGCCATTTCTGCCCTGGGAAATAGTCTCTGGCTATCAACTCTATCTATGCCTGTCATTATCTTGTATACCTCAATTAGGTCTCCTCTCCTCCTCCTTTTCTCCAATGAAAAAAGTCCGAGCTCAGTCAACCTCTCTTCATAAGATAAGCCCTCCAGTCCAGGCAGCATCCTGGTAAACCTCCTCTGAACCCTGTCCAAAGCATCCACGTCTTTCATTTAATAGGGAGACCAGAACTGGACGCAATATTCCAAGTGCGGTCTAACCAAAGTTTAATAGAGCTGCAACAAGATCTCACGACTCTTAAACTCAATCCCCCTGTTAATGAAAGCCAAAACACCATATGCGTTCTTAACAACCCTGTCCACTTGGGTGGCCATTTTAAGGGATCTATGTATCTGCACACCAAGATCCCTCTGTTCCTCCACGCTGCCAAGAATCCTATCCTTAATCCTGTACTCAGCTTTCAAACTCGACCTTCCAAAATGCATCACCTCGCATTTATCCAGGTTGAACTCTATCTGCCACCTCTCAGCCCATCTCTGCATCCTGTCAATGTCCCGCTGCAGCCTACAACAGCCCTCTATACTGTCAAAGACACTTCCAACCTTTGTGTCATCTGCAAACTTGCTGACCCATCCTTCAATCCCCTCATCCAAGTCATTAATAAAAATTAACAACGGTAGAGGCCCAAGGACAGAGCCCTGTGGAACCCCACTCACCACTGACTTCCAGGCAGAATATTTTCCTTCTACTACCACTCGCTGTCTTCTGTTGGCCAGCCAATTCTGTATCCAGACAGCTACGTTCCCCTGTATCCCATTCCTCCTGACCTTCTGACCATACTTTGGTGCTGTTGTACAAATAAAGGTAAAGTCACTGCAGTCCCTCTGAATCATTGGTCATTGTTGTAATACTCTTTCATTAGTAAGAAATAACTAGTTTAACATGAGAGACACCACATCGCAGACAAGGGGAGAGTTTGAGAAGGAGGGTCCTCCATGTTAATTTCAGAAGGTGCAACATCCACGGCCCTTCAATACCTCAGACAAATAACAATGACAGTTTAAATTTATTTAGTGCATTTAGCATAGAAAAAGCATGCCAAGGTTCTTAACAAAAGTGGCATCAAAAAACAAATTGAGATTTTTGACACATAAGTAGGATCAGGGAAAGTCACCAAAACTGAGGCATTCAGCAACATTCAGAGAGATAGGTGGCGAGGTTGAGGCAGAGCATAGAATAAAAGTAACTGAAATTGCAGGCAGAGTGCAATAAAAATCAGGGAATTGCAAGGCTGGATGTGGGGAGATCTCAGATGCTTCTAAGGCTGCAGGAAGTTAGAGAGGTGGAGCACGGGGGATTTTAAAACAAAAATGAGAAGAAAGAGATCGTTGTTTCTGATCATCCAGGTATTCCATGGTTGGAGCACCATGACCAAGTTTGACCCTATCCTCCTCCAATGTCCACACAAACATACTTTGTCGAAGGGTCACCGAATGGTCGGCTTGTTCAGTCACAGGATTTGGATTTCCCCTTCTCCACTCCAGGTTCATTAACATCAGTCAGTCATGGTAGACCAGGAAATAGACATGGGACTTTCCTGACTGAGTATCACACTGCTTACTCAGCGACCAGGGTTAGTTGGACTGAGCCTCTCAGACGTTGTTAGCAGAGAGAGGAAATTAACCACACAGACAAAAAAATGAGACCCAGATTACCTGTTAAATTCATTTTTTTTAAATTTCAATTTAAGTGGTGGATGGCCACAGCTAACAAAATGAAATAATAAACTTCAAATTATCAAGAATGTGCAGGAAAAAGGATGGGATAAAATGTTCCTTCCTAATATAATCTGGACTAAACTAAGAGCCTCCAGTAGAATGGCTTTTGATGATTGTACAATGTTCAGTAATTTTGCAGAATTCCTTGTTACACTAATTTGTAGAAACCCTACACTGCATAAAGAGGCCATTCGGCCTATTGAGTCCATGCTGATCCTTCGAATTGCATCCCACACAGACCCAGCCCTCTACCCTACAACATTGCATTCCAATGGCTAATACACCAAGGCTGCACATCCCTGGATACCTTGGGCAATTTAGCATAGTCAATCCACCCAGCCTGCACATCATTGGACTGTTAGAGGTGATCAGAGCACCGGGAGGAAACCAAGCAGATAGGTGAAGAATGTGCAAACTCCACACAGTTACCCAAGGAATTGAATTGAACCCAGCTCCCTGGCACTGTCAGGCAATCGTGTAAACGACTGAGCCGCCGTGCCACCCTATTCTAGGGGTGTAGGCATTGCCAGTATTTATTGCTCATAAGTAATTGTGTTTAAAAGGTGGTGGGGTATTGCCTTATTGAACCATGACAGTCCCCGTTGTGTAGGTGCACTACAGAGCTGCTAATGAGGCAATTCCAGACTTTTATCCCAGCGACAGTGAAGGAACAGCCATGTCGTTCCACGTCAGGATGGTGAGTGACTCGGAGAGGCAGTTGTTTTTTCAAGCGTCTGTTGCTCGTTTCCTTCTCGGTGGAAGAGTCCACAGCTCTCAAATGTAATACACTAGAGTATTGTTGAACTGAATCCAACTCCATATTTTTAGTGAAAGTTTTATTTCAGTTAAATGCACTGCATAAAACTCACAGCCTATTCGTTATTAGCTCCTGATATTTACACAGTAAGTGTGCACCCAATTAACCTTTTAACAAACATACCCATCATCTGTTTTCTTGTTCCATGATACTCAGGTTTTCCTTCAAATGGTAGAAACTGAGAAAATAGGAAGAGGATTAGTCCATTCAACCCATTGAGTCTGCTCTGCCATTCAATATGATCGCAGCTGATCATCCAACTCTGTCTCCTCATTCTGATTTCTCATCATATTAGAGAGTGCTGATGAAGGAGCCTTGGTGAATTACTGCAGAGCTGACAGCGCGGTTGTCTATGCATGCAGACTGATGAAATTAATGGTCTTTCTCCTGAAAATGAACTAAATAATCTGAAGACATAAACTAGTTGAATGACTGTGAAGGATGAACTGCGTCCAGCTTGCTGCGCCAAAACTGTGGTTGAGCTCAAGGAGGACAAAGAGGAGAAAAAATGAACTACTCAGTACAAATCTCACTTTCTTTATCAGCCTCACAGTGAATAGTTATCATGTTGCAAAATTCGGGCAACAATGTCCTGTATATAATACCCTGATGCTGAGGGATACTGGTCTGTAAGAGGATTTGGGAAATGTGTACCCACTTTACTCTGTACTATAAAAGATGTTCCTCTCAGTCCAAGATATAGTTGGCTCGAAAGAAGAGGAGTTTCGCAAGGTTACTAAACTGTACTTTTCCCTTCAGCGGCGTGCTGTCTGCACTGAAAATGCAGCCGTTCCACTCAAGGTCTTGCAGCTGGTTGTGAAAAGAAATAAAAGGCCTCTCTCTCTGGTTCGAAACGTACACAGCCTTTGATTGAGAGATTGTATGGGGCCTGTCACAGCGCTGACTTGACTCTCTGATTTCACTGAACAAGGTTCTGTTTTGATGGGCCAGAGCTTCAAAGTGTCGCGCGGGCCTTCGCAGGGAAATCTGCGCTGGACAACTGGCCTCTCTCGAAACCATCCTTCACAAGCACTTCACAGCTTCGGCAATAAGGAGCTGACAGTGTCAGCAAGTTTCTGGGCAAATGGGGCTAGCTGTGCCAGTACAAACACGAGCTCACCTCTGCATGGACCAGTGAGGCCCGCAGGACTGTGGGCTGAATAGGAGTTATTATTAGAGGGGAGGTTCCATGCTCGGCTCTGGTAGAGCACACACTGTTTGGATCCCAGTAAAACAAGGAGAAAGCCTTCAGCACTGTAACTCACTGAGATCACACTCAGTGTTCCTTTTGTGTGAAGAGCTGAAGGATAAATAGCTGCAATTTTGAAGAGAAACCACTTTGCACCACACCCCCTACTTTGCAAAACTCCTGAGAAAATAGCATCGATGTATTAAGATCAATTCTGGGAAGAGCCAGGCAACTGTTTTCACCACCATCTCACTCTCCCTCCCAACCGCAAACACTGTTTCTCAGCCACTGACTCCATTCCCCCCACCATGCCATTTCTGTGAGCCTCAGCCAGGTTTTCCGTGCCGTGGTACCCTTTCTGACCCTGGAGTTAGTTTCAAAACTTGTATCTTCTTAAGTAACCGTAGAATTTATTCCATGACCTAGTCTCCATTCCTGTACAGCTCGCCCGTTGCTGAAACTCGCATTCATTGCCTTTATACCGGACCACACTTAGGTTACTGTGCATTTGGAATTTGCGCATTCTCCCCTTGTCTGTGTGAGTTTCATCAAGGTGGCCCAGTTTCCACCCAGTGTCCAAAGACGTACAGGTTAGGTGGATTGCCCACTGCAAAATTGCCTTGTAGTGTCTATGGATGTGTAGGCGAGGTGAATCAGTCATGGGAAATCCATGGTTACAGAGATAGTGTTGGCGGTGGATCTGAGAGGGATGTTCTTCAGAAGGTCAAGTGATGGGCTGAATGGCCTGTTTCCACACTGGAAGGATTCTATAACTAGAGTTTTCTGCTGGTCAAGCTCCCACCTTGCACTCTCCTGAGCTAACAGACAATTCTATTGGCGATATCCAAAATCTGTTCACTTTTCTGCTCACTTATCACTGCGCTGCTCACTGATTGATCTTGGTTGCTGATCTACAGGGTTATAATTTTAATATTTTTACCCCAGCCACTGTTATTTCCTCGATCCCCACAACGCTCTGGGATCATAGAATCATAGAAGTCGTATAATGTGGAAGCAGGCCATTCGGCCAATTGAGTCCACAATAGCCTTCTGAAGGGCATCTTATCCAGACACACCCCACACACCCCCAACCCTAGCCCTATAACCGTTAATTTCCCATGGCTAATTCTATTTATTTACTTATTTTTACTTATTCATTTTGTGGGATGTGGATATTGCCGGCAAGTCAGCATTTATTGCCCTATCTTAGCCGCCCCTGAGAAGGTGGTGGTGAGATGTCTTCTTGAACTGTTGCAGTCCTCCTGCTGTGGTTTGACCCACAATGTTATTTGGGAGGGAATTCCAGGATGTTGATCCAGTGACAGTGAGGAAATGGTGATATATTTCCAAGTCAGGATAGTGAGTGGCTTGGAGGGGAACTTGGAAGTGATGGTGTTCCCATCTGTCTGCTGCCCTTGTCCCTCTAGATGGAAGTGGTTTAGAAGGTGCCATCTGAGGATCTTTGGTGAATTTCTGCAGTGCATCTTGTAGATAGTACACACTGCTGCTACTGAGCATCAGTGGTGGAGGGATTGAATGCTTGTGGATGTGGTAGCAATCAAGTGGTTTGCTTTGTCCTGGATTGTGTCAAGCTTCTTGTGTGTTGTTAGGGCTGCACCCATCCAGGCAAGTGTGGAGTATTCCATCACACTCCTGATGTGTGCCTTGTAGATGGGGGACAGGTTTTGGGGAGTCAGGAGGTGAATTACTCGCCACAGTATTCCTAGCCTCTGACCTGCTCTTGTTGTGACCGTGTTTATGTGGGGAGCCCAGTTGAGTTTCTGGTCAATGATAACACCCAAGATGTTGGGAGTGGGGGATTTAGTAATGGTTACACCATTGAATGTCAAGGAGTAAGACCATAAGACCATAAGGCATAGAAGTGGGAGTAAGGCCATTCGGCCCATCAAGTCCACTCCGCCATTGAAATCATAGCTGATGGGCATTTCAACTCCACTTCCCTGCAGTTATACTAGAATGGCGTGGCCAGGGGAGCGGCAAGTTCTGGAGCACAAGTCTTCAGTACAATTACTGGAATGTTATCAGGTCCTGTAGCCTTTGCAGTAGCCCGCGTCTCCAACCGTTTCTTGATATCATGTGGACTGTATCAAATTGGCTGAAGACTGGTATCAGTAATGCTGGGGACCATTGGAAGAGGCCAGATGGATCACCTACTTGGCACTTCCGGTTGCAGATTGCTGCGAAAGCTTCAGTTTTATCTTTTGTGATGTGCTGGTCTCTTCCATAATTGAGGATGGAGATAGTTGTAGAGCGCGCCCCCCCCCCCCCACCCCTCCAGTGGGTTGTTTAATTGTCCACCACCATTCATGACTGGATATGAAAAAATGCAGAGCTTAGATCTCATGACTTAGCTCTGTCTATCACTTGCTGCTTATGTTGTTTGTCATGCAAGTGGTCCTGTTTGGTGGCTGCACCAGTTTGATAGCTCATCTTCAGGTATTCCTAGTGCTGCTCCTGGCATCTCCTCCTGCATTGTCTATTCAAGCAGGGTTGATCCCCTGTTTTGATGGCAATGGTTGAGTGGGGGAATATGCCGGGCCATGAAATTGCGCTGGAGTGTAATTCCGCTGCTGTTGATGATCCTCAGGGATGCCCAGTCTTCAGTTGCCGAATCTAGACTAGGTCTGTCCCAGTAAGCATGGTGATAGTGCCACAAAACACAATGGAGGTTATTCTCAATGTGAAGGTAAGACTTTATCTACCACAAAGACTTTTATCAAAACTGTCACAGAAAGATGCATCTGCAGCTGGCAGATTGTTAACGACGAGGTCAAGTATATTCTTCCCTCCTGTTGGTTCCCTCACCACCTGCTGCAGACTCAGTCTAGCTGTTATGTCTTTTAGGACCCGACCAGTTTGATCTGTAATACTGCTGACAAGCCACCCTTGGTGGTGGACATTGAAATCTCCCATCCAGAGCACATTTTGTGCCCCTGCCATCCTTAGTTCTTCCTCCAAGTGTCGTTCAAAAGGAGAAGCACAGATGCATCAGCTGAGGGAGGCCAGTACATGATAATCAGCAGGAGGTTTCCTTGCCCATGTTTAACCTGAAGCAATGAGACTTCATGGCGTCCAGAGTCAATGCTGAGGATTCCCAGAGCAACTCCCTCCCAACTGTATACCACTGTACCACCTCCGCTGCTGGGTTGATCCTACTGGTGAGACAGGACATATCCAGGGATGGTGACAGTGGTGCAGAGGGGCACTGGCCTAGTGGTATTATTACTGGACTGCTAATCCAGTGACCCAGGTAATGTTCTGGGGACCTGGGTTCAAATCCTGCCATAGCAGATAGGGGAATTTGAATTCAGTAAAATATCTGGAATTAAGAGTCTTACAATGACCATGAACCCATTGCTAATTGATGGGAAAACCCCATCTGGTTCACAAATGCCCTTTTGGGAAGGAAACTACCATCCTTACCTGGTCGGGCCTACACATGACTCCAGGCCCACAGCAATGTGGCCAACTCATAACTGCCCTCTCGGCGATTAGGGATGAGCAATAAACGCTAGCTAGCCAGCGACACCCTCATCCCCTAAATGAATATTTTTTTTTTTAAGAACAACCTGCATGTCCCTCAATACTACGGGCAATTATCATGACCAATCCACCCTAATCTGTACATCTTTAGACTGTGGGAGGAAACCAGAGCACCCGCAGGAAATCCACACAGACACAGGGAGAATGTGCAAACTCCACACACACAGTTGCCTGAGGGTGGAATTGAACCTGGGTCCTTGGTGCTGTGGGCCAGCTTGCCACTGAGCCACTGTGCTGAAAGGAGCAAATGTTCTGTCCTCTCCACTGCTGTTTGTCTAATTGTAGAGAAGGCTGGATATATTACATAATGAAGAGGTTGCTGGAGTGTAACATCTTTCTTCATATTCTAACAACTGCGTACATTTACACTCAGCATGAGTTCGAGACTATTGCTTCTTTCTTCAGAGCCTCTCCATTATCAGCTCGTGAAATCTTTTACATCGCTACCGCCTGCTTCCTACTTACATTGTCAAGTGTTAATCCTTCCCTCTATATCTGTTCCCAAGTCAACATCTTTAAGTAATGTTTACAAAGAATGTCAGCTAAATTCTCCCCCCGGATGTTTAAATAATTTGTCTAGCCTAATAATTAGTTATTTTCTCACTGATCATCTTTGTCTCCTTCTTTTCCCCTCAGAGTTATAACTGTTTGTTTTTTTTTCTGAGATTTTTTGAGTTCCTGCTACTTTCTTGTGGTTGCATGAATTCATCTAGTAGGCAAAGATGTGAAAGCCTTTATTTCTTCTCTGAAGTTTTTGACTTCCTACTCCAGTGGATTAACTTGAATTCTTGGCAGTGTATCTTGTCACGGACCAGATCAAACTTCTCCCTCAAATTATATTTAAGAAGATTGTATAGGCCCTAGCTTTTCTTATTTTAAGGGTAAGTGTAAGAAGAATGTGGGGAGATCTTATAAAAACATATAAGATTCTGAAGGAAATAGATAAGGTGGAGGAAGGGAGGTTGTTTCTGCTAGCAGATGAAACTAGGGTTAGAGGGCATCGCCTCAAAATAAAGGGAAGCAGATGTAGGACTGAGGCCAGGAGGAACTTCTTCACCCAAAGGGTTGTGAATCTGTGGAATTCCCTGCCCAGTGAAGTGGTTGAAGCTACCTCACTGAATGCTTTTAAGGCAAGGCTAGATAAATATTTGAACAATAAAGGAATTAACGATTATGGTGAGTGGGCGGGTAAGTGGAGCTGAGTCTCAAAAAGGTCAGCCATGATCTTATTAAATGGCGGAGCAGGCTCGAGGCACCAGATGACCTACTCCTGCTCCTAGTTATTATGCTCTTATGTTCTATTAAGTGTAAGGCTTTGTATTCCAGTTCAACTGGTCAAATTATTTGACTTTAAACAAACACGCTTTATTTTTACACTCCAATTAAAATATGGACAAAACAAAAATTAAAGTGCTAGTTTAACAGTAACTCTATCAAAATGCTTAACAAAATAATAACTATACTAACCATGATGAGTTAACTGTTCCAATGTAGTAACATCCTTGGCAAAGGCAAAATCAGTAAAACAAACAGTCTCACATGCAATTCTAGCAGCAGGAAGAGAATCCCAGCTTTTAGCTGTAACAAAAAGAGGAATAAGAGCTTCCACATCCAGCTTCAAGAACCCAACCACAGCAGAAAGCTAGAACTAAAAGTCTCGGTTCTGTGGGAGCTTGTTCCTACCTATTCAGGCCATTTCTGTTGGTACATTTTTTTTTAAAAAAGCCCAAGCTTTTCAAGCCATTGGCTTATTGACTTTTGGCAGACTAGCCATCCCTGCTGTCTCAATCTTTCTCCATTTAAAAAAAAGGCAAAATACACCTTTTAAAGCCAGAGTATGGTCACAACCTACAATGGCTTGACACTTCCAAACGTATTCTGTTGTAACTCAAATCTCATTACTGTTAATGTGAACCTTTGTTTATGTAGAATTTTTGTCATTTTGACTGGTACTCAATAATGGTTTCTGCTCTATTTCTACTATAAATTGAAAGCCTAGAATGTAATCAGAAAGTATTTTTTTGCATTCCCAAATAGCTATAGTCATTTTTCTTTGTTCACAGCTTACCATTGTTCCATTCCGGTTCATGGTCTGGGACAGTTTTGTATTGCCATCTTTTTGGATTTGGAATAGCACTGCCTCTTGTTGGTGATATGCCAGTTGATAGTTCAAAATCATTATACAAGATCCTGACTGCTCTAGGACCAATGGTCTCATCTTCTTCATCTACTTAGATTGTCATTCCTTCCCCTTTACCTCCTCCACCATCACTACTTTCAACACATTATCTCCTCTCATCCTGCCAAACTATTGTTCTCAATGACTGCCTCTAATTGCCTTCTTCAATTTTCTCCATCTCACTGTCTCTCTCATTCCATTTTCATTCTTTGATATGAAATGAAAAACAATTTGCATTCAACGTTGACACCTATGTCTTCAAAGAGTAATTTACTTAGGATGTGGATTGATGGAGAAATTGTCCTATAAGGAGAGACCAGACAGCCTTGGAATGTTTTCTTGAGAGCACAGAAGACTGAGGTGGGGACATGATTGAGGTGTGTAAGATCATGAGGGGCATGGACAGGGTGAATAGAGAGCCGCTGTAAGCCTGGGTTGAGGGGCCAATCACAAGATTCAGAGGGGATTTGGTAAAAAGCCTTTTCACCTGGCAGCTGGTAGGAATCTGAAATGCTCTACTTGGGAAGGTAGTGGAGTCTGGAAACCTTATAACCTGTGAAAAATGTCTCGATGGGTATTTCATAACATTCAAGGATACGGCACAAGTGCAGGAAATTGGGATCAGCGCATTTTTAGTGGCAGTTATGTTGATGCAGACTCGATGGGCTGAAGGGTCTTTTCTGTACTGTATAACTCTATGATTTTATGATTGCCGTAGTATGACATTAGCTAGTTATATTTAGGTGGTGCCTTCATTATGGAACAAATGATGTAAAGCACTACCCTTATTCATTCATGGGATGAGGACATCACTGGCCAGGCAGCATTTATTGCCCATCCCTCATTGCCCAGAGGGTAGTCAAGAGTCAACCACGTTGCTGTGGGTCTGGAGTCACATGCAAGCCAGACCAGGTGAGGATGGCAGTTTCCTTCCCTAAAGTGCAGTCATGAATAAGATGGGCTTTTCTGACAATTGACAATGGATTCACATTAGATTTTTATCATTAGATTTTTAACTCCAGATATTTTTATTGAATTTAAATTCCACCATCTGCCATGGCAGGATTCAAACCCAGGTGCCTGGAATGTTGTCTGTTAATCCAGAGATAATACCATGAGGCCATCACCTCCCCCAATTCAGAGAATTGACCAAAATGCAGGGCTAAACCACACGCTTTGAAGATATACAATGCAAAAAAAAAAGACAGCTTCAGCGTTTAAGAAGCTAATTCCTAAACTGTGAGATTGTTCTTCTACATCAGTTGGGGATAGGGGATAAGAAGAGACAGGAAGCTGGACTGAAAGTCATTGAAGAGGTTAAGTGGGTTAAGGTTGAATTGAACAGTGAATTGTGAGTGAGATGTTTGCATCAATGTTATAGAGAGAGGGTGAATTAGAATCTAATGGAGACTGTTGACAGGAGAGGTGATTGACTCGAAAATTTGAACAAAAAATGTTTGGGTTCTAGCTCAGGATATTGATAAGAAAGTTTAGATTGGATAATTACAAAATGTACATCATAGCGGCAGAAACCAAAGGTGCATGATCTTGCAGAAATAAGCTGCCTTGGAATCCAAGAACAGGGGCCATTTCATTTGGCTCCAATTTGAAGAGTGAACAGTTGATCAGAACATGAGCAAGAAATAGAAGCCCTACAGTGTGGAAACAGTTCATTTGGCCTGTTGAGTCCACACCGACCTTGCAAAGGGCATCATACCCAGACACACACCCCGACCCAATCCCTGTAACCCCACATTTCCCATGGCCAACCTACCCTAACCTGCAAACTCTGGGCAATTTAGCATAGCCAATCCACCCTAAAGTGCATAGCTTTGGACCGAGGAAGGAAACTGGCAGTCAGAGGAAACCCACACAGACACAGGGAGAATGTGCAAACTCCACACAGACAAGTGCCTGAGGGTGGAATCAAACCCGGGTCCTTGGCACTATGAGGCAGTGATAACCATTGAGTCACTGTGCCGCCCAAGCATCCGAACTGCTTCGATTTCAATAAAAGATTTCTGAGGGATTGGTGGGACAGGAAGTAAAAACGTTAATTTCCTGTGTCATGCAGTATAAAAAAACGGATTGTGTTAAAAGCTGTGAAGGAGAGATGTGAGGGCTGATTCAATGCTGAATTCTCCTAATATACTTGGCTGCAGTGTGCAGTTCAGAACTGTGATCTGTTCTGTCCAATAGTCTAAATACAGACAAATTGTGGTTAAGTTAAAGATCATTCCTGACAATCTGGCACCTAATATCCCTCTAGTTAAACTTCAATATTGACATGGCAAAAATATTTATGTAAAATGCAGTTGGCAAATTCCAAATCTTATACTTGCGAGCACACAATATATGATCTTAACTAACAATTTACTAATCATTGTGAGGAATACCATTAAATCTTAACTCCTGAATGAGTAACACAGCTTTGGTGATTTAGAATACTTTCAAGTAAGAAATAGAAAGGCCACATCAACTGAAAAGACTTTGCAGGAGTGAAATGTGAATGATACAAAAACAGTGTCCAGCATTTCAAAACAAAAGGAACTGCAGATGTTGAAAATCTGAAACAAACAAAAATACAAAATGCTGGAGAAACTCAGCAGGTCTGGCAGCATCTATTGAGAGAAAACCGAGTTAACCTTTTGTGTCCAGTGGCCCTATGGATGCAAAATATTGATTCTGCTTTTGCTTCACAGATTTTTCCAGACTTGCTGAATTCCACCAACAATTTCTGTTTTGTTTGTTTCAGATCGCCAATATCCACAGTTCTTTATCCTATTAAAATATGCAACATTCTGTTGATATTGTACAAACTGCAAACTAACACAATCAAATGATACACAGGCGTTAGAGTTGATGTATATATTTCTGATGTAACTTCTGAAAATTCAAAACACCGTGCTTTTATCAAGCCAATAAAACACAAAAGGTACAGAATCTGAAAATGGTACAAACAAAGTTATGTTCAGATGGACATAGCCACAGGGTAGTTTGCTGGTGTTTGACTAACAGGTAGATTGCATTATGAAGTCAGGGTTGAACCCTTCTAATAACTAGACAAACACCCAGAGACCCACGCCTTGCCTCATAATCTGTTAAAAGGAGTGTAAAAAGTAGTATAACGTGCTTCTCACCTTCACCACCGCGCCCCCCCCACTCAGTTAAAAAGGAGTAGTTAGATAAAATGAGATCCTTTCAATTAGTTCACAATCATCAAGTGACAATTTATTTATCTGACTCTAACAGTGAACAAATTAACAGAACTACTAACAAACCAAACAATTCCCACTTAACAATAAATAATCCCAAATAAAATAAAATTCTCATAGTATACTGCTCCGAAAAATACATGTCTCACTTATATAAACTAAAAAAAACAAACATAATATCTTAAAATTACAGCCAGGATACATCTGCCAGAATGCTACACACCCTTTCTGCTGATCTTCAGTCAGCAGCACCTTTCTCTGTTGAATTCTGTGTCAGGAACATTAGCTAGGATTGCCATGATATCTTTTGTTAGGTGATGGTTGTTCTGAGAGCTGAGGGAATTCTGTGAAAGCTAGTGGTTTTCTCTTTAGCTGGTGGGTTGTTTACTGTATGAGATGGAAGTTGCTCTCATACTGACTTTCGAACATTGTCTTCTTTTACATACTTGATGACCTATTAATTTCTTACAAAAGGACTAGTCCTAGGTTGCCAAAATTATCATATTTAAATTTCATTGACTTTTTAGTTTCTAAGTGCCTGACTTAAATTAGTTGGCTGATTTTCAAACTGGTTGCCTTAATAGCAAATCAAACTAATATTTAGGTTGTTAACCATGTAACCATTAGATCGAATGTTTCAATTTCAGGAGCTCTGTGCACTTGCAAATTTTTTTAAAATCTCCGAGCCTAGAAAAATACACCATCTTTTAAAAGGACCATGTGCTCCCCCCTCCCCACCACTTTATGATTTTAAAAACATAACATAATCTACCCAACGTTGCAACTGCCCATCTCTTTCCAGTGAAGTCATGGGTAGATCAAATAGTGAAGAAGCTTGGTGGCTTGCCTTTATTGGTCAGTGCATTAAATAAAGGAGCTGGGAGGTTATTTGTGGCTGTATAGGACATTGGTCAGGCCACTTTTGAAACACTGTATGCATTTCTGGTCTCTCTGCTATAGGAAGGATGTGAAACTTGAAGGGATTCAAATAAGATTTACAAGGATGTTACCAGGGTTGGAGGGTTTGAGGGTTGGGGAAGTCTAAAACTGGAGGGCATCGGTTTAAAATGAGAGGGGAAAAATTTAAAAGAGATATAAGGGTCAACTTTTCCATGCAGAGGGTGGTGCATGTATGGAACAAGCTGCCAGAGGAAGTGGTGGAGTCTGGTACAATTACAATATTAAAAAGGCATCTGGATAGGTATATGAATAAGAAAGATTTAGAGGGATATGGGCCCAATGGTGGCCAATGGGACCAGGTTAATTTCGGATGTCTGGTCAGAATAGATAAGTTGGACTGAAGGGTCTGTTACCATGCTGTACAGCTCTATGACTCTATGACTCCAAGTGACCTGGCAACTATTGACGTAATTAAAGGTTCGTTTAAGAAAGGTATCCACAATTCAATTTTAATGAAGGTCAAAAGGAGGGCACCCCATCCTCCTCTCCAATTAAGTGCAGTCCCTTATCACCACACCAACCAGCCCTGCCACAGAGGAGGGAACAAGATTCCATGCTGGCTGACGCTAGTTCAGATCAGATTTGAATCAGTTCCTTAGCTAGTTTGAAGAAGCCCAACCAGCCAAGTTGTTGCTCAGTAAAATCTCAAAACCTTTTAAAATCATTTCCAGACTTTAACCTCAGAATAAACGCTATAAAAATGCTGTTTTGTAAATGTTGTTTTATTTTTATATAAATATATAGTTGTATATTACAGCTAGAAACTAAAGGGCTATTTTGAGGTGTTTTAATGGGGAACATTTCAAATATTTCAAAGCACATAATGTGTAACAAATCCATAAGGAGCTAACTGGGGGCAGTCTGAACCAGAAATGTCTTCCTTACAAGAAGCCTGAAAAATTGTACAAGATAGACTTCTCATTTCTTCAAGCTTGGAATGAAATGAATCACAGAACTCAAATCAATACATGGTGACAATGCCATCAATAATTTTCACTGAAAAGTGTCCTTAACATCAGAAGGAAGCCTATAGCTGCCATGTATTTTGGAACCAAGTACAGTTGGCTTGGAGCTGCCATTCTACACTGAATCTAGCAGCCCATCTAATTGCCAGTGATAGGGCATACAGCACTGTTGAGTTTTAATAAGAGAAGACAATTTGCTTACACAAGGTGTAGTCTTTTGCATGACAGCATGAGCTATAAGTTACATTGATTAGTTGGGCATAATTACAAGGAAAATCAGAGTTCTGAGATAACATATCTGTCTTCACTGGGACCTTATGCTAGCTTTCTTTGCCTCCCAATGACTAAGTCTGTCATTGGAGTGTGTGAAACTTAATGCAGCATCAACATTAACTCTTTCATAACCATTGCCTTATACCACAGTAGTTGCTTCATCAGCAAACTGAAGGTGGGGGAGTGGGATTAGCAGAACTGCTCTTGATGTTCAGAATGACCTTGCTTTGCACTGTAATTGTTCAATGACGTTGTAGCTGTCATGGGACAAAAACTGCATCAGGAAAGGGGGATTAGGAAAACTGACTGGAAGCTCAGACAAGTTGAAAAGTTTCGAGGGACTTTTAAAATTGAAATAAAATGGAAGAGGCAGATGATTTTAAGGACAGAATAATGGTTTGATGAAGCAGACTACCCATATCAGCAAGGGTGGCACCAAGAGTTGGACACAAAGCAACAGGCATTTAGTCATCCTCAGTGACAAAATCAAACCAATCTCAGTACATCAGAATCGAAGCCAGAATGGGTGGCCTTGATCATGCAATTATAATGCTTTCCAGCCAGTTCAAAACACAGGTGTAGTTACTAGTTTGAAATTTGTTTCTATGCCAATTAATCTTCTGCCCCCCCTTCCACTGGCAAACAAAATATTTGCACACCTACAAAACAAAGGACTTTCAATATCAACCAGCTGAATCTTTTAGCTCTGTCGAAGCAATACTAAAATGGATTTTCTGATTGAACGAACCTCTTTAGCCAATTAGAGTAGCTATCTGTTCCTCTGTAGGGCCCAGGATTTTATTTCGTCCAGTTGTGAACTTTCATACAATCCTTAATTTAATCACTGTAACATTGGTGAGTATTCGGGCAGCTGCCTCGGTCATAAGCTCAGGAATTTCCTCCCTAAGAGTGGAACCTTCCAGACTCTGACAAATGGAGGAAGGAGGCTAGAAAGCTACTTCATAAGATGGCAAGGCAGTGTATCAATTTCATGGCACTTTCTTGCTCAGATCTTCCAAATGGAATAACCCAGCTGCTAGATAGCTTTCCAAAAGGCAAAATTTTGATTCTGGGCAGCTTATTGGCTATGTGGGCGACATGCGAGAGGGTTGTGTCAAGTGGCCAATCGAGGTCATGGTGACAAGGCTCTGGGGTGTCCACTGAGAACTATCCCATTGCCTGTGATTCTGGCCACTCTTGCACCCCTCGCCCACCCTACTCTGGACATGATGCCACACCTGGAAAAACTCCCTCACAAATCACTTCTCTCAGCCCCAGAACTTTGGAGTCCAGGGGTGTTATACCAGAAGCATCAAATCTGTTCTACATGGATCTGTTGGATATCTGTGGAGTCAATCCCCTCTGATTGGTCAGGAGGTCCAGGAGAGAGGTCAAGCCTCCTCCCCCAGGACCTTATTGATGAAGCCTAGCTTAGAATTAACTGTTTGAGAGGAAATCCTCCAGGCCTCTCTCAGAAGATTTATCGCAGATTTCTCCTTGATACCACTAAGGTGATAACTACAGTATCACCAGAAAGTTCCACCCCAAGACTTTCTGCATCTCTATTATTCTTTAACGTAGAACATAGAACATGGAACTGTACAGCACAAGAATGGACCCTTTAAGTCACAATGTTGTGCCAAACATGAAACTAATCCCTTCTGCCTGCCTTTGGGCCATATCCATCCATTCCTTGTGCATTCATGTGCTTATCTAAAAGTCCCTTAAATGCCCGTATTATATCTGCCTCAACCACCAGCTCTGGAAGTGCTTTTCAGATTCCTACCACTCTCTATGTAAAAAACTTGTCTCTCACATCTCCTTTGAACTTTCCCCCGTCACTTAAATGCATGCCCTTTAAAGTCTACTGCAAGCACAAAACCTCTACTCATCTGTCTGAGTACCCCCTTATGTGGCGAGGTCTTAAATTTTGACTGAGGACACTCCCATGAAGCATCATACGACAGTTGACTGTATTAAAGGTGCTATATAAATGCAAGTGATGTTGGTGGAGCAGATCTGTGGGCCGCGAGCAACTTATTTGGCTTCAGTTTGTGGACAGTTCTGTCAATCATGACTGACAATGGAGTGATCTTGTTTCTGACCTCAGTTCAAGATCCTCAGAGCCAAAGCTCAAACTCTGGCGTGAATCCATCAGCCTCACAGAGGTTTCAGAACTGACCTCCAAAACCAATGCATTGAGAGCCAGATTCAGACTGGCCGTAATCCATCAGCCTCTGAGGCAGATCCGTAACGACTGACCTCAGACTGTGGAACCTGCGCCAACTTCAATTTGGCCTTGGTCCAGCAGCTTCAGAGACTGAATGGGATTCCCTGGTTCAAAAACCTTTGAGCAAGCTAGCCCTGGTTCGTTGAACACATGGGTGCATTTTAATAGAAGCCATAATTGCTTCCACACAAGAAAGAAAGAAGGGTGAAACATATTTTCTGTGGCCTATCACGACACTAGGATATTACATAAGGACTCAAGAGATTGTGGATAACACAGCCGATTTAGGCTTGGTTAATGAGCAGAAAACAGGCAGGAGAAATAAACAGGACACATTGAGATTAGTGGTTTTGACGAGATGTCTGTTGTAAAGATGGACTCTTAGGCAGGGTGTTACAGTGGCTCAGTAACAGGGACCCAGGTTATAGTTCACCCTCGGGTGACTGTCTGTGTGGAGTTTGCACATTCTCCCCGTGTCTGCATGGGTTTCCACTGGGTTCTCCGGTTTCCTCCCACAGCCCAAAGATGTGCAGGTTATGTGCTTTGGCCATGCTAGATTGCCATGTGGGTGGGTTAGCCAAGGGAAATGCAGGGTAACAGGGAGTGTGATGCTGTTTGGAGGGTGGTGAGGATTCAATGGGCCAAATGACCTGTTTCCATTCTATAGGGATTCTAGTCTATGGTCTCAACTATTCAGAATCTATTGCCTGAATGGTCATAATGGATTAGCTATAGGGGCTCCAGAGACCTGATTCTGGGAGTCCCATTCACAAACTCAGCACCCACCATTGTATTTGAGGGCAATACGGTAAGGAAGCAAGATGATTTGTATTTTGCACATCTGTGCTCACAGGGTCAACTTAGCATGTTAAGGCACAGTTGCCTTCAAATAGATTCCACGTTGCTACTAGTGGGCTTTCCATCTTTCTGGCCGTGTTATTTGGACGGGGCCAGAAGCAACTTTGGGAGAGATAAAGTGTCCTTTTGGAAAGGTTATCTTCCCAATGGGAGAAGTAATGATCTTTGGGATTGTTACAATCACACGTAAGTGTGCACAAAAAAGGAACAAACTGAATGAAATTGTCAGTTGCATTGAAACTGTCGCACTGCCAGGGGAAGTGTGCAGCTGTCAAGGCATTTAAATTATCGAACCATTGTATTTTTGGAGAAAAGGTTTCTTCAGTATTAAAACAGACCAGGAATTGACATTCACTCTGTTGACATAAGCTTGAGGACTATTATTGTACTATTTGCGCTACTTGACTGATTTCACAATATATCATATCAGATTGGGTTATCCGGTATCAGATAGAGCAACAAAATGCCAGCAGACTAATTCTTAGGATGAGCTGGCTGCCCAGTGAGGGGGATTGAGGAAAGTAGGCCTACATTCTGTGGAATTTAGAAAATGAGGGATGACCCCCAGTGAAACCTTTGAAGTTCTTAAATGGCTTATGGTGCTAGGGAGATGTTTCCACTATCTGCGAGTCTACACCTAGGGTTGCAAAATCAGATCGAGGGATTAGACATTTAGGACTGAGATGGGAGAACATTCTTTACTCAGAAGAATGTGGATCTCTGGCATTCTCTGCCCCAGTGAGCCCAAATTGTTAAGTATATTCTAGACAGAGATTTTGTTTTGGAGCATCGAAGGAATGAGGGGATTTGGGATTAGTACAGGAAGGTGGAATTGAAATTGAAGATTAACCATGACCATGCTAAATGTAGAATAAGCTGAAAGGAATGTTGGCTTCTCCTGCTCCCATTTCTGGAGATCTTATATGACCCAGTTGTTCCAAAGCACTTTTGTAACAATGAAGAACCTTTGACGTGTAGCCACTATCATAATGTTGGGAAAACAGCCACCAATTTGCAAAAAGTGAGATCACCTGAACAGCAATTTAGTAACGGGATAATCTTCTCAAGATATTGGTTATGATTAGATATATCTGTCCTGTTTATCTTTGGTCCAAGCCCGAAACATCAGCTTTCTTGCTCCTCTGATGCTGCTTGGCCTGCTGTGTTCATCCAGCTCTACACCTTGTTATCTCAGATTCTACAGTATCTGCAGTTCCTAGTGTCTCTGAAACTATTTTCTAAAATGTGACTCGCAGCGAAAATTAATGTTAATAGTAATTGTAGTGGCTAGAATGAGGTCAGCTAAGTGGGCCTCATAAAATATAAATTCCATGATTAGTACTGTCAACCTGGTCCAATTAGGGAGCCCTGGCTGACAGATATAAACAGGAGTGTTAGAGGTTCTGCCCACTTAAGGAGCCAGCACTGAGCTACCTGGGTCAGTGTCATGCACTCCGCACGTGTAAATAAAGGATGACTTGATGATGGGATCTGGGCCTTCAAGGAGTTCTTTCAGTAAAATTAAGCTTTTTCTTATCTTTTAGGAATTCTTGTAATTGGAGAATCACACTATTTTACAAGGGATCAGCAATAAGGCATGATCCAGTTAAATTATTCAAGTCCAAAGAATCATGAATTAACTGTAATCTATTTGCTTTTTGATTCTGCATTTTACAGCTGATGGTCTATTAGTAAAATGTGGCGTGCCACTTGCCTTTAATACTGAGTGACTGAGTGAATTTATATCAGATCCTTTGGTTTGTTCAAACTAAGCCAGTTTACCTGGTCACATGCCAACTAAAACCCATAATGTGTAGTTTGATGGAAAATCGATGATGGCAGTGGTGATAGAGGCCAGCTTTTGCCTCTTTTTCATGAAGCATTCTGTGGTTGGCCAAACAGACTCATAAAACAGACATTGATCATTTCAAAAATGCACTTCTTGCACGAGGGAACAGTAATAGTCTATAGTGTCACTACAATACGCATGTGCAAGATAATAGGTTCTTTTATATATTGTATATTTTGAGCGTACTCTCACAGCAATTCAAACACTCTCAAAATCCACTTGGCTGCTCAGTAACCGAATATACCATTGCCATATGGGTGGCTTTACTGGCTATCAATCCTTAATCCATGTTGCTGTGATTATCCCAGTTGGGGTCCTGCAGTAAGATGCACAATAATTCAATTCTTTTACAATGGCCTGCTTTAAAATTGTCACTGTGCAACTCCGTAAATCATCCTACTAGTTTTAAACAGTTTCTCTGAGGCTCAAACCTCCTACCTTGTGCATTTGGGCCAAACCAGATTTTCTTTTTGGGGAACTGATTTGAATGCCAAGTTTCCAAAGGATTTGCTTCCAAACCAATTTTCAGAAACACAGCCCTGAATCTACTTTATATTTTTCACCACTGGCCAAGTATAATTCACATCATTTGATCCAGTTAAGACTTAAATCAGGGTTAAAAACAACATTGTAGGGAAAATTAAAAAAAATAAAGAAACAATTTTGAATCAATACATTTTTCAGTTTGAGCAATCATAATATAACTATAACATGATACAAAATTATAAAAGTTTCAGTATTTTAATATTTTCAATGGTTATCCTGATTGTGTGCTATGAAAATCCACTTCAACAGCTCAGTTACAAAGCATCTAACCGTCAAAACTCATAATTACGATCACAGTCGACAGACATTCTATAGCAAGACTAATCTTTTTCCTGCTATCTGTCCAACCTCTTTTGACCAGTCACTTAAAGAGGGTCTGTCTGTTCATGGATTCATCATCTTGGCAGTGCATGGTTCACACAGAAGGATGTAGGTCATGCAAAGGAGAGAAGTGCATGCCACCGGTGCAGCTACGGATGCCCTCTGGCAAGGACAGCATCAATGTTGGGGAGAGTCAGTGGGGTCCACAACTAGTGGAAGGCAAAGGACGTCCAACAACCAAGTTACTCGGGCCAGAAAGGTTGCTTCTGGCAGCAATGGGATAGAACTATTTGGAAAGATGGGGTGGAATGCAATGGGACAAAGTTAGCATGGAGGGAGGGTAAGACTTGGAAGAGTTGGCATTGATTGGGTTGGTTAAGTGAATTAGTTCAATGTAGCAAAATGGCTTGAACAATTATTTGATATGACTTGTTTTTAGGAATTAATTTGTTGTGCTAAGAATGAAAGTTCACTCAATCTGGAAGATATTTTAGAAAAATAACCAGGCCAAAAAGATCAGCTTTGCTCCATGAACAAAGACAATGTTGCCATTTAAGCCGTTGTGAATTTTCTATATAAATGCGTAGATTTTAAAGGCAGATTTTGTCAGACGGTAACAGTTGTAATAAGGACATTGTCTTTAGATGCTGAAATTATAACAGGTAGGTACCAAAGAAATTGACTGATCATTGATTGAAAAAAAACGGAGCCCTTCAGATGTAAAGCTACCTGTCCAATGCCAGGGGAATTCCCAATTAGACTTTGATTAGGTCAGGATGACAATCATAAACAAGTCACAAGACCAGACTTGACAAAATTTGTTAACCTGCTTTTACACATGGACAGCTTTTACTAGAATGAGAAATGTTGATTCTCTTAAGGCTTTTTGTGGGAACGTAACTAAAATGACCTTATTTTAAAATGTCCTGTAGCAATAAAATGATAAATTTGACCGCAAATACTCACTAGCTTAAGAAAAAAGAATCACGTATTTTTAAATGATTTTATTCAAGCAGCAGAAGGTATTTGATGGATAATAAAATGTGAGGCTGGATGAACACAGCAGGCCAAGCAGCATCTCAGGAGCACAAAAGCTGACGTTTCGGGCCTAGACCACTCTGATGAAGGGTCTAGGCCTGAAACGTCAGCTTTTGTGCTCCTGAGATGCTGCTTGGCCTGCTGTGTTCATCCAGCCTCACATTTTATTATCGTAGAATTCTCCAGCATCAGCAGTTCCCATTATCTCAGGTATTTGATGGAGTTTGGATAGAAAAGCAACAGGGAGGTTGGCTCAATGTGAAACTAAAGCTGTAGAGTCTGCCCACAATGGTGTCAGATGTGACTCTGGGACTCTTACTTCTAAAAGTTGTGAGTTAAAATCCCAGTCCTGAGAGTCAAACACAGTATCCAGGCTAAAGCTATCAGTGCTAAAAGAAGCATGGGTACTGCCCTTAGAGAAAAAGTAAAAGAAGGTTGCAAATATCCTAGAGAACAAGGTGTAGAGCTGGATGCACACAGCAGGCCAGCAGCATCAGAGGAGCAGGAAGGCTGATGTTTCAGGCCTAGACCCTTCTTCAGAAATGGGGGAGGGGAAGGGGGTTCTGAAATAAATAGGGAGAGCGGGAGAGGCTGACGGACGATGGATAGAGGAGAAGATAGGTGGAGAGGAGACAGACGTGTCAAAGAGGCAGGGATGGAGCCAGTAAAGGTGAGTACAGGTGGGGAGGGAGGGAGGGGTAGATCAGTTCAGGGAGGATGGACGGGTCAAGGGGTCAGGATGAGGTTAGTAGGTAGGAGATGGGGGGATGGGCCTTGGGGTGGGAGGAGGGGATAGCTGGGAGAAGGACAGGTTAGGGAGGCAGGGACGAGCTGGGCTGGTTTTGGGATGCGATTGGGGGAGGGGAGATTTTGAAGCTTGTGAAGTCCACATTGATACAATTGGGCTTCAAGGTTCCCAAGCGGAATATGAGTTGCTGTTCCTGCAACCTTCGGGTGTCATCATTGTGGCACTGCAGGAGGCCCATGATGGACATGTCATCGAAGGAATGGGAGGGGGAGGTGAGATAGTTCACAACTACGAGGTGCAGCTGTTTTGTGCAAACCGTACATAGGTGTCCTGCAAAGCGGTTGGGGTCCTTCTAAACCCTGACTGTCAATGGGTTGTGGGGGAAAGTAGTGCAGGCTTGCTGTTTTCTGGTGTACTTTCTTATTCATTCATGGATGAGGGCATCACTGGCTCAGCCAACTTTAATTAACCATTCCTAATTGACCACAAGGTAGTTAAGAGTTAACAATGTTGCCGTGGCTCTGGAGTCACATTTGGGCTAGATTAGATCAGGATGACAATTTCCTTACCTAAAGGACTTTGGTGAATGAGATGGGTTTTTCCAACAATTGATAGTGGTTTCATGGTCATCATTAGACTCCAGATTTTCATTGAATTCAAATTCCACCATCAGATGGTGGGATGTCACCTTGGGTCCACAGAGCATTGCCCAGGCTTCTAGATTAACAGCCCTGTGATAATATCACTAGGCAGTTGGCTCTCTGATATCTAGCCTACAGAGGCTGAGCACTCACTCTCAAGCACTTCTTCCTATCTCCAACAGACAATGAATCCACCATTGAACATCAGGCTGTAGTTTCCAGGACTGTCACTGACCTCATCTCTTCCGAAGATCTCCCCTCCAATGTTTCCCGCCCCATAATCCCCTGACTATGCACGGCCTACTTCTACCTCCAGGACTGCCCTGGCTGACCCATTGTTTCAGACTGTTCCTTCCCCACTGAACTTATATCTTCCAATCTTAATTTGTTCTTCAGGTCTGGCAACATCTGTGAAGGAGAAAACAGAGTTAACATTTCGGGTCCAGACCTGCTGAGCTTCTCCAGCAACTTCATGTTTTTGTTCCTGATTTACAGCATCTGCAGTTCTTTTGGTTTTTAATTTGTTCTTCCCCCGGCTTTCTTCAATCTCTTCCTACTTACATTCTTGATTCTTCTGATGTCTTACCTCAGCTCCAGAATTCCTGTCTGCTGGCCCCAGCTACCTTGTTCTTTACCATGGATCTGCAATCCCTCTACACGCCCATCCCGTCAGGGTGATCTGAAGGATCTCTATTTATTGCTTGAAAAAAAAGCCTGCGCAATCCCCAGCCACCACCTCCCTCCTTCTCCTAGCTAAGCTTGTTCTCTTCTCCTTTAATTCATCAAATTTTCTTCCATTTAAAAGGTGTCAATACTGGTACCCATATGTTCCAGTTACACTTATGTCATTGTGAGGTATATGGAATGTTTCTTGTTTCTCTCCTACCCACCCACAATTCTTTCTCTGATACAGCTATGAGTCTTCAGTGCTGCTTCACACTCTTTATCCAGAATTGGAAAATTGAGCAGTTTTGCTTCTAATTTCCACCCTCTCTCAACTCCACCTGGTTTTCCCTTCACATCCTTGACTTCACTATTTCCATTTCTTAGGATAACCATTATCTATTACAGGCCCACTGACACCAGCAATTATTTTCACTGCATCTCCACACACCCTGCTTCCTGTGAGGAGTCCATTCCATTCTCCTAGTTTCTCTCAATCCATTCTGATGATGCCACCTTCCAGAGTTGCCTCCCACATGACTTCTATTTTTCTTCAACCAAGGATAGCCCCCACACTACTTCTGCTGTCACCCCTTCCTCTTCTCCACAGACCACAGATCGAGTTCCCCATGTCCTTACTTTCCACCCTACTAAGCTCTACAATCAAAGGAGCATCATCTGCCATTTCATCAGGGCTTCACTGCTAACCACATCTTGTCCTCTCCACCACCCCAGTCCCACACCTACTGCCAGTATTCCACAGGAACTGTTCCCTCCATGACACTTTGGCCCACTTTTCCATCAGTCCTAACACTTCCTCATTCCTCTATGGCGCCTTTCACTGCTGCACTTGCTCATTCACCTCCTCATTGTCCAAAGCCCCAAATAAGCCATCAGGTGAAGCAACAATTGTCTTGCACTTCTTTCAATCTAGTTTACTGTACACACTGCTCATCAAGTGGTGTCCTTAAAATGGATGAGCCCAAATGTGGACTGTTTTGTGGAACACTTTGGTTTTGTTCGTAGGACTGGCTCTGACCTCCCAGTTGTTTGCCATTTAAAAAAAAAATCTTGCTTTCATGTTAATGCTCCTGCAATATTTCAATGAAACACAATACAAGCTCAAGGATCAACATCTCATTTTCTATGTAGACACTTTACAGCCTCAATGTCTCAATGTTGAATTCCACAGTATCAAAGCCTGACTGTGTGATGTCAGTTCTCCATTTTTCTTACATCCTCTGGGGCCTACCCACAGCCCTGTCTTATTTGTGCCTTGTTTACTCTAATGTGGAGGTGCTGGTGGTGGACTGGTTTAAAGAAGGACAAAAAAATAACACGAGACCAACCAGTTACTGTCCAACAGGCCTATTGAAACTCATTACCTTTCAGATCATTGTTCCTTCATCAGACGTAGTGAGAGGAGGCATATAAGTAAAAGATCTTACAACTGATGCTTTCTTGCATTTCTGTAGATACAGACATCAAGTTTCTACAGAAATGCAAGAAAGCATCAGTCGTACCAATTTTTGATATTTTACTTATAAATTTTGTGTCTCTCACTACACCTGATGACGGAGCAACACTTCAAAAGCTCGTGTTTTCAAATAAACCTGTTGGATTATAACCTGGTGTCATATGATTTTTGACCTTGTTTACTAAACCCAGCATAGAAGACGCATTCTTTCACTCCCATGCAATAACTTTAACACATTTCACATTTCTCTTCTGCTTTCACCATAATTCGCCTTTTTGTTTTTTCCACTATTTGTTCCCTTCGCCCCTCCTCCACTTCTTGTCGAAAATATTTTTAAAAAATTTCTAGCCCCCTTCAATTCTGATGAGGAGTTGCACTGGACTCAACATTAATCCTACTTCTCTCTCCACAGATACTGTCAGACCTGCTGAATATCCCCAGCAATTTCTGCGCTTATTTTGTTAAGAACAAGTCTGCACTCAAGAGCTAAATATTAACAAGCATTAAAAACACAAGTATATTCAAGAGAAGGAGAGCTTCTCTGGAATTCTAATAGAACATAGAGCACGGAAAAAACACAACACTGAAATGGGCCCTTTGACCTACAATGTTGTGCTGAACATGATGCCAAATTAAATTAAACCCTTCTGCCTCCCCATGGTCTATATCCCTCCATTCCTTGCTTATTCATGTGCTTATCTAAAAACCCCTTAAACACCCCTATTGTATTTTCCTCCATAACTACTCTTGGCAGTGTGTTCCAGCCACCTACCACTCTCTGTGTAAAAGCTTGTCCCTCACATCTCCTTTGAATTTCTCCCCCTTCTTTACCTTAAATGCAAATAGTTCCCACTTCCATTTCAGTCTGGGATTTGGACAAATGTCTTCAACCAGAGAGTGTTGAATGTTTAGAATTTTCCACCCTAGAGGGCGATATATAATTGATCATTGAGTGCGCCCAAGAAAGAGATTGGTAATTTTCTTGCTACTAGTGGCATCAAGGGGTGTGGGATAACACAAAAATAGTTTGATGTAGTTGATCAGCCATGATGTAGAATGGTGGAGCAGGCGTGAGGGGCTGAATGGCCTGTTCTTACACTAGGGTTCCTGTCTGATGCCTCTGTAGCATTGCTGTTGATGTAATGGCTCAGTAGCTATTCTGAAACTAAAGGCACATTTACTCCTTTATTCCATAATATGTTCCATATGTTCCCAAAGGGCTTCACCTTAAACAGCTTAAAGGAGTCACCAGGAGAAAGAGAGTTCTTGATTATCACCATCTTGTCAGCAATGTCAAGGGGCAGTCATCTATTGGGTTTAATCCTTTAGGATAAACTTTCCCATGTGAACCAACATACATTTGGTACCAGTGAAATAAAGGCCACTGAGCTGGAACCTATGAATGTTCCACGTGCTTTTCCCTGCTTTACAATAATAGAAGCAGAATATGGTGGAACTGCTGAGGCTGTTGTGCAGCATAGGTGGAAAGAAAATTGAGAGTTCAAGTCTGTGAACTTTCATGTGTAAAAACAAGGCAGAAATGATTCACCTGGAAGTGTATCATCTGAAAGATTTGCTTCTTATTATCGATGACTGTCCGATCCTCACCAAGTAACACCCCACCTCGCTCACTCCCACACCTTCAAAGGGACCTCAGCCTTTCCCTGACTGAGAGTGCTGTCACTACTACTCAGCATTGTAGCTGCCTCTTCATTATATTCCCAAGAAACTAGCCAACGGACTTCATTGAACTGAAAGTTAAACACTGGTTAGAAGACATGGGATCAGAAGTAGGCTATTCAGCCCATTGAGTCTGCTCTACTATTCAATTAAACTGCAGCTGATCTGATCAATCTCAGAGACAATGGGAACTGCAGATGCTGGAGTATCCAAGATAACAAAGTGTTGGGCTGGATGAACATAGCAGGCCAAGCAGCATCTCAGGAGCACAAAAGCTGACGTTTCGGGCCTAGGCCCTTAATCAGACAAAGGGGATGGGGAGAAGGTTCTGAAATAAATAGGGAGAGAAGGGGAGGCAGACCGAAGATAGATAGATAGAGGAGAAGATAGGTGGAGAGGAGAGTACAGATGTGGAGGTTGGGACGGAATAGGTCAGTCCGGGAAGGACGGACAGGTCAAGGGGGCAGGATGCGGTTAGTAGGTAGGACGTAGAGGTGCGGCTTGAGGTGGGAAGATGGGATAGGTGAGAGGAAGAACAGGTTGGGGGGGCAGGGACAAGCTGGGCTGGTTTTGGGGTGCAGTGGAGGGAGGGGAAGAACTGGGCTGGTTTTGGGATGCAGTGGGGGAAGGGGAGATTTTGAAGCTTGTGAAGTCCACATTGATACCATTGGGCTGCAGGGTTCCCAAGCGGAATATGAGTTGCTGTTCCTGCAACCTTTGGGTGGCATCATTGTGGCACTGCAGGAGGCCCAGGAAGGACATGTCATCTGTGGAATGGGAGGGGGAGTTGAAATGGTTCGCGACTGGAAGGTGCATTTGTTTATTGCGAACCGAGCGTAGGTGTTCTGCAAAGCAGCCCCCAAGCCTCCGCTTGGTTTCCCCAATGTAGAGGAAGCCACACTGTGTACAGTTGATGCAGTATACCACATTGGCGGATGTGCAGGTAAACATCTGTTTGGTGTGGAAAGTCATCTTGGGCCTGGGATGTGGGTGAGGGAGGAAGTGTGGGGGCAAGTGTAGCACTCCCTGCGGTTGCAGGGGAAAGTGCCGGAGAGTGGTCTCTCTGGAAAGCAGACAAGGGTGGGGAGGGAAAATGTCTTTGGCGATGGGGTCAGATTGTAGATGGCAGAAGTGTCGGAAGATGATGCGTTGGATCTGGAGGTTGGTGGGATGGTATGTGAGGACGAGGGGGATTCTCTTTTGGCGGTTATTGCGGGAGCGGGGTGTGAGGGATGCGTTGTGGGAAATGTGGAAGACTTGACTGAGGGCATTCTTGATGACTGCGGCAGTTCCACTTTCCGGCCTTATCCCCATACTCAGTTCCCTGACTGATTGAAAATCTATCTCAGCCTTGAATATACTTCCCTTACACAGCCAGGGAAGACAATGGCGCCTCATGGTATTATCACTGAAATGTTAATCCGAAGACCCAGGTCATGTTCCAGAGACCTGGGCTCGAAGGATAGCACAGCAGATAGTCAAATTTGAATTCAATGAAAAGTCTAGAATGAAGAATCTAATGGTGACTACAAAGCTATTGTTGACTGTTGGGAAAAAGCCCATCTGGCTCACTAATGGCTTACATGCTTAATTGGTCCATGTGCTAGTGGCATCACACTAAAGTGCTGTCCTTACCCAGTGTGGCCTACATGTGACACCAGCAACGTTGTTAACTCTTAACTGCTTTGTGGGCAATTGAGGATGGGCAATAAATGCTGGCCTTTCCAGCGATGCCCTCATCCCATGAATGAATAAAATAAGAGCTTCAGCAGCTATGTGGGATAAAGAATTGCACAGATTCACAATCCTCTAAGAGAAGAGCATCACCATCTCTATCTGAAATGTGTGACCAACTTGTTCTGAGAAAATGCCCTCTGGTCCTACAATCTCTCACAAGGGGGAAAAACATTTCCACATCTACCCTGTCAAGTCTTCTGAGAGTCTTGTGTGTTTTGATAAGGTTGCCATATAGGCCTGGAAAATGATTACAAACTCTCAATGCTTCAATTCACAGATGGAGAACGGTTATTAACAACTCTGCAAAGGGCGGATGATATCTTTTAGGCCCTTGATAGGCTGGGAAAAGATCACATAATTATATCATTCAAAATAAACAAGAATGCAGCTCAAAGACTAAGGACCTTCTGGGACTGTATTATGGAAGGTGGTTCAGCAGCAGTGTGGAAAATGGAAGCATTGTTTGGTTACTGCATCTTGAAGTGAGCTACGAGCCATTAGATCCCAAATGAGAGGGATGCTGTCTCTTGAGATGTTTTGTGGGGGAGATGAATATGAGTTCCTGTAGACTCTGTTGCTTCTGTCGTTCAGTTGCTCTTCTGTGTGTGATTCCAATAAAACCACTGTAGTTTGTGGTAGAGACGGACTCTGCAATGAATCATCACCACTAATTGCATGATAAGAGGGCACTCTATTCATGATGAGAAAATTCCCCACTTTGTGCTCACGATGCCTTCATGGGTATTATCAACCACAGAAGCTGTCTCCTTGGAGACAATTAGTTCCTGCGTGTTACAGACCTCTCGCCATCTCTGATACTTGCGTCATTGCAACCAGCTTTAGGTAATGTTGGTGACTGCCTTTTAGCATGTTTCTGTTACCATGGAGATAAGTGTCT
Source organism: Stegostoma tigrinum (assembly GCF_030684315.1). Classification (NCBI taxonomy): domain Eukaryota; kingdom Metazoa; phylum Chordata; class Chondrichthyes; order Orectolobiformes; family Stegostomatidae; genus Stegostoma; species Stegostoma tigrinum. The sequence continues at coordinate 13,899,175 of NC_081365.1, read as the reverse complement.
TTGACAGGACAGATCAAAGCTCCAAAGTTCTATTTGTGTCAACCTGAACAATATCACTCACATTAACTACCTACCACTCATGTTGATTACAAATTGGACAATCCAATTGAGTGGCGTAATGATGTTTCCAATTCAAACTAATTACGCACATTTAATTAAAGCAGAATGCTAATGCAGAAGTCTGAATGCACAGGCCTTCAGCAAATCAGGTGATCTTTGACTCTGAGTGACCATCACTTTATTGTCATTGTCTGAATAGGGTGAATGAGAACACAATGGCACAGTATGACATCTTCCAGGTCTTTATTCAGGGCTTCATGCCACACACACAATAAGAAGATGGAAACTCGCCCAACATGTTTTAGAGATTAATTCACAAGTTTATTTATTTTCCACTTACGAGTGCACTCTGTTGTCAGGCACAGCACAGTTTTAGATTAATAAGCCTTTTGCAACACAACATACTACAACCCAACCTTTAAAGAAAACTCCTCCTGCTCACACTGTGACATTCATTTTCCATTTTCCATCCCAGCCACCACCACTCTCAATGAAAGAGTTTGCTAATTGATGGTTAATTGGTACCATATTAATGTTCTGGTTCTGCAACCCGATAGTAACTGGATTGAATGTCCTGAAACATTTTATGTAACTCCTCACATGTGGAGAGGCGCCCCTACCAATATTCAGCAGCTTATTTGAGCCATGATTCCAGAGCTCAGGGAAAGACCCATGTTTTAATTTACTCAACACTTCAATCCTCCCTTCCAATTTATTTAATTCTGTACTAATTGAGCAAAATGATCCTCCAACACTAAGGGAGATTTTCCTTCGTTTACATCTGGAATTCAGTAGAGGTCTCAGATAGAGTGGTAATTCGGAAAAATTGAATGGATGGGAAGATGTTTCTTTTCCAATTCATTCGGGGGATGTGGATGTCATTGAAAATTACAGCCTATCTCTAATTACCCTTGACCTGATATGTAGATGTTGGATGTGCCAACTTCCCATTTACAGATGCATAGTTTGTAGGCCATGCCAAGAACAAATAAAAAAAACCACATTGCTACACATCTGAAACCAGATAAAGACCAATCTGTGTTAGAACCTGTTCTGAAGGACATGATGGAGAGGATAATCTAACAGTTTCATTCTTACCTCAACAGAAATTGGCTTCATTTTTTATTTCTGATTGTACTTAAACAAAATCAATTACCCAGCAATTCTGTTAGTTGGTAGGGGTTGTGGCGATGGGGTAGTAGGTGGGCGAATGCAGAGGCCAAATTGTTTAGAAATTAAAGAGAAGCAATTTCTCATTTTTCTTGCTCCTTGGTTGAAGAAAATCACTGAAACGTATTATGCTGTAGACAATGCCAGGATGGAGAAATGAAACTCATATCTCAAGCATATCTCATCACCTCAGGGGACCTCCCACCCACAGCCTCCAACCTTATTATTCCCCAACCCCGCACGGCCCGTTTCTATCTCCTTCCCAAAATCTGCAAACCTGCCTGCCCTGGTCGACGCATTGTCTCAGCCTATTCCTGCCCCACCGAACTCATCTCCACCTATCTGGACTCCATTTTCTCCCCTTTGGTCCAGGAACTCCCTACCTATGTCCGTGACACCACCCACGCCCTCCACCTCCTCCAAAACTTCCAATTCCCTGGCCCCTAACACCTCATTTTCACCATGGATGTCCAGTCCTTATACACCTGTATTCCGCATGCAGATGGCCTCAAAGCCCTCTGCTTCTTCCTGTCCCGCAGGCCCAAACAGTCCCCCTCCACCGACACCCTCATCCGCCTCGCCGAACTCGTCCTCACCCTCAACAACTTCTCTTTCGATTCCTCCCACTTCCTACAGACAAAGGGGGTGGCCATGGGCACCCACATGGGCCCCAGGTATTCCTGCCTCTTTGTAGGTTACGTGGAACAGTCCCTCTTCTGCACTTACACAGGCCCCAAACCCCACCTCTTCCTCCGTTACATCGATGACTGTATCGGCGCCGCCTCTTGCTCCCCAGAGGAGCTCGAACAGTTCATCCACTTCACCAACACCTTCCACCCCAACCTCAAGTTCACCTGGGCCATCTCCAACACATCCCTCACCTTCCTGGACCTCTCAGTCTCCATCTCAGGCAGCCAGCTTGTAACTGATGTCCATTTCAAGCTCACCGACTCCCACAGCTACCTAGAATACACCTCCTCCCACCCACCCTCCTGCAAAAATTTCATCCCCTATTCCCAATTCCTCCACCTTCACCGCATCTACTCCCACGATGAGGCATTCCACTCCCGCACATCCCAGATGTCCAAGTTCTTCAAGGACCGCAACTTTCCCCCCACAGTGATCGAGAACGCCCTTGACCGTGTCTCCCGCATTTCCCGCAACACATCCTTCACACTCCGCCCCCGCCACAACCGCCCAAAGAGGATCCCCCTCGTTCTCACACACCACCCTACCAACCTCCGGATACAACGCATCATCCTCTGACATTTCCGCCATCTACAATCCGACCCCACCACCCAAGACTCTTTTCCATCCCCACCCCTGTCTGCTTTCTGGAGAGACCACTCTCTCCGTGACTCCCTTGTTCACTCCACACTGCCCTCCAACCCCACCACACCCGGCACCTTCCCCTGCAACCGTAGGAAATGCTACACTTGCCCCCACACCTCCTCCCACACCCCTATCCCAGGCCCCAAGATGACTTTCCATATTAAGCAGAGGTTCACCTGCACATCTGCCAATGTGGTATACTGCATCCACTGTACCCGGTGTGGTTTCCTCTACATTGGGGAAACCAAGTGGAGGCTTGGGGGCCGCTTTGCAGAACACCTCCGGCTCAGTTCGCAATAAACAACTGCATCTCCCAGTCACGAACCATTTCAAATCCCCCTCCCATTCTTTAGATGACATGTCCATTATGGGCCTCCTGCAGTGCCACAATGATGCCACCCGAAAGTTGCAGGAACAGCAACTCATATTCCGCTTGGGAACCCTGCAGCCCAATGGTATCAATGTGGATTTCACCAGCTTCAAAATCTCCACTTCCCCCACCGCATCCCAAAACCAGCCCGAGTTCTTCCCCTCCTCCCACTGCATCACAAAACCACCCAGCTCGTCCCCTCCCCCCACTGCATCCCAAAGCCAGTCCAGCCTGTCTCTGTTTCCCTACCTGTTCTTCCTCTCACCCATCCCTTCCTCCCATCCCAAGCCGCACTTCCATTTCCTACCTACTAACCCCATCCCACCTCCTTGACCTGTCCGTCTTCCCTGGACTGACCTATCCCCTCTCTACCTCCCCACCTATACTCTCCTCTCCACCTATCTTCTTTTCTCTCCATCTTCGGTCCACCTCCCCCTCTCTCCCTATTTATTCCAGAACCCTCACCCCATCCCCCTCTCTGATGAAGGGTCTATCCCCGAAACGTCAGCTTTTGTGCTCCTGAGATGCTGCTTGGCCTGCTGTGTTCATCCAGCCTCACATTTTGTTATCTCAAGCAAAGGAAGTAGCTATGAGTTTACATTAAAGACAAGTAGAAAGAACACTGGGAAGTTAAATATACTGGGAACATAGCTCTGCCATGTATATGGTTGCAAAATCTAAGGTGAAAATGTTTATATTTTAAATATTTTATTATTTACTACAAAGACAGCAAATATTTATTTCCTCCCTTGCAACACTGAAAGCATTAGGTTGGCCTGAGGTAACCAGGATTTGACAGATAAATTCTCTACGCTGAAAATGAGTGAATAGTTTTTTTTAATTGTATTTTTTTTTCCTCACCGTGAACTTTGCAACTTTAAGTTTGATTTTACATTCTGCCATGATGGATTTATGACTGACAGATCACCAGCCCATTACCATGATTTCTATCATCCACAAGACTGATATCAAAGTTAACTAATGTTATCAATAGATTCCACCCAAAATCTGTCAATCCTCATTGGATTATTTGCAACTACATTTTTTCACTCCTTCATGGGAAATGAATATCATGAGGCAAGGCCAGAAGTTGTTTCTCATAACAATGCTCTTCAGAAGATAATGATGAGTTGGCTTCTTGAACTGCTACATGTCTTTCAGGTGAAGGCACCCCGACAGTGTTCTTAGGAAGGGAGTTCTGGGTTTTTGACATTGCGACAATGAGGAAATAGTCATATTGTTCCATGTCAAAATCATGTGCGATGTGGAGGGAATCATAGTCAGTGGTTGTGTTCCTGTTCATCTACTGCTCTTATCTTTCAAGGTAACAGAGATCATGTTTTTCGGAAGCTGACTTAGTGGAATGTTGCAGTGAATCTTGGAGATGGTCTGCTTCCCTGGTACGGTGCATTGGAGGTGAAGCATGTAAGCTGAAGCTACTGGATGAGTTGCTGATAAAGTTGGCTGCTTTGCCGAACTACAAAGCAAAATGTAACAGGATGAGAGTCACAAGAAGACTCATGTAGGACTGTCCTGGTCAGACAATGGTTTTCACATCACACCAAGCCATTGAGGTGTAGGAGTAATATTCAGGACGTGAGGGCAGTTTAGTGAGAAATCATAAGGTTTCTCCCATCAAGTACATGGAATAGAAAATGTGACGATGTTACCCAGCAGGGTAATGAAACGTCTGCGAACTAATGAACCAGCTCAGCGAGCAAACCAACCACAGCATCCACAACCCGAGCTGCAGATCTGCTCAAGAACCAGAGAAAATATTGGAAAATTGTGAGATCATCAACCTTGAACTTAGAGAGGATGTGAGATATCACGTAGTATAGAATAATTAAACTCTGAACATAATATCAAAGTGAACTCCAATCGCACAGCCAATATAGGTTCAAACTAGCAGGCGGTCTATAGATGCTCCAGTGTCTGAATTATCCCTCTAATGGTTCAGTTGGTAGTACTGTCTCCTCTGTGTCAACATGTTGTTAGTTCAATTGCTAGCTCAATTCCAGAGATTTGGCATATCATATAAGCTGGCAGTCTCTAGTACTACTCAGGCAGTGCTGCGTTGTCAGAGGTACCTCTTTCAAATGAGGCATTAAGCCAAAGCCCTGATCTGTTATCCCAGTGGACATAAAAGATCCCAAAGTACAACTTGCGATGAATGTTCGAGATCTTCATGGTGTCCTGCTTCCTAACACCCCTCAGTCAACAAGAACAATTATAATGCAGTCTGGTGGGCCTGACTGTAAACAAACCAACTGATGAATTTCTCCATGTCTCAACAATGCGACAATTTAGTAGGACTTCATTGGCTGCAAAGCAGGCTGAGATCATGAAAGGTGCTACACAAATGCAAGTTTTTATTCTTTTATAGTATAATATGCTGGCGTTACAGAACATGAGCTATAATATTTTTATCACGTGTGGATGACGTCGGGGGGAAAGGGAAGGTGGGGCTCGGGAGATGGTAAGGAAAAGCGATTTTATTGTCTTTTCTGTAAACTTTTCTTGGGACCATTGCATCAGTGCAGGTGAACCGAGCTCTGTAGCACAGCTATAAAACTTGCCAAAGAATTTTGGCTGATGTAAAAAGTAAATAAAACCACCTGATTTGCTCTGCAGCCAAGGTTCTGCTGGAAAGTTTTCCAGCACAGTTATGAAGCATGGAGTGTTCACATGATGATGTAATAGGGACGAGGACGTGTTACATGAAATGAAGACAGAAGCAGCTCCGCACCCCCGCCAGGACCCCACCTGTCTTGCTACCCTGAGAAGGATCCTGTGATCATTCTATCAGACTGAGTGTGGTCTTTGGGGAAGGAGAAAGAAACGGCCCAATTAAAATAACAAGGAGTTTGAATCGATCTCATGGTTCAGTCGGCAAATGTATCATAACAATCAGGGGATACAGCCAAGCAGAACTGAAAAGCTTCCCATGTGTTCGGTAATTAATGTTCAGGGAGTCAGTCACATCCGTGGCATTCAGGGTGATCCGTTGCTATTTGCCTTGGCAATCCTCGTCCGCAGTAACAGTGGGATTTTCTGTGCCTTCTCTAAGTGTTGTTTGTGGAATCTTGCTGTGCACAACTTGGCTGCTTTAAGACAAGTGTCAGGCATGAACACCTCCAACAAGAGAGAATATAGTCATTGGCCCTTGATATTCTATGGCATTACCATCACTGAATACCCCTCTGTCAACATTCTGAGCGTTTCCGTGGACAGGAAACTGAACTGAACTCTCCATACAATTACTGTGGCTAAAATAGCTGGTCATAGGCAATCTTGCAGCCTAAATTAATGACAGAAGTCAGAAGTAAGAAGAAAGAATAAAGTAAAAGTTCATCGCAGTTCAATTAACGGCTCCTCGGGTTCGGGATATGGTGGAATACCACGCCAAAACACTATGCAAGACCAAGCCGAGAAGAGACCTGCTCACCGGGACTAGCCTCCACACTGTGCCATTTAAAGACTTGAAAGCCATCCCCAAAGCAAGGACAAGGCCTCCATGACAAGATTAGACTTCTGCACCAGGACTAGGCCTACATACTGGGCTTCTGGATTCCCAGGAAGCTGCTAAAGATCTCCCTGATGGGACAAATCCTCCTCACTGGGACTGGAACACCGTTCCACACTGAGACCACCCTGCCAGGCAGGACAAGACTGTCCCACCAGGAGATCACCTTGCCAGGCATATACTGCCATCTGGGTCACTTTGTCACTGAGTTTGGGCCAGGAGAAGACGTCTCCTGCTGAAGTCATTAAAAGAAGGGAAGGTGCCAAAATAAATGGAAACATTAAAAGTAATGAAGCTAAACGGGGAGAAAAAAATCTAAAGCACTGGGCTCCTGGGCTGAGGACGTTCCCCTGCTACGCCATAGCCATCTTGAAAAGAAACTTGGCTGACACCACATCCACAAAACTTTATTCCGTCTACCAGCAGCAGCAGTGTGTGCCCTCTGCAAGATGTACTGCAGAAACAGTGCCTTCCATACTCAGAACCACTACCTTCTAGAAGGACAAGGGCAGCACCTCCAACCTCCCCGCCAATTCACTCACCATCCTTATTTGGAAATATATCACCATTCCTTCACTGTCACTGGGTCAAAATCCTGGAATTCCCTCCTGAAGAGCATTGTGGGTCAACCCACAGCAGGAGGTCTGCAATGCAACAAGAAAGCAGCTCACCACCATCTTCTCAAGTGCAACTCGGATTGGGCAATAATAGTCCAGCCAGCGAAGTCATCACCTCATGAATGAATAAAAAGAACACCAAAGGAATATTTTGAATTAGCTCCGAGCCTTTAGTTCCCTGATGTTTTCTGGATTTCAGCCAATCAGAGTCGACACGCTAATTTTTCTCCTGTAGTGTAAACTATTCTCACCCTTTGAAATTTGGCATTCTTGCATTTGTCCTGAGAAGTGCAAGATGAGAGGTGTTAGTACAATTCTCTTTTAGAAATTTTGAGGAATTTGATTCTTTTTTGCATTTTTATGCAAAAGAAAAGCATTTTTTTTTCTTTAAAGCATAGCATTGTGTATGCTGGCTTGGAGTAGCAGCTCATTTCAACAGCATAAGTGAGCTGAATTTAACACACACTGTCCAAACAATAAGATCCTTGCAGCATTTCAAAGCTAATCGCTCCATCTTGCCTGATGTTAAATCAACATCTCTGTACTGTCAGTGTTCTCTGTGCCAGCACCAAAAATAAGTAAGTGAAATAAACAAGACAGTAAATAGAAAGATGCTGTAGCATGTCACGTCAATTTGCAGTACTCAATTTTTTTAAAGGGATGATGCTACTATGAATAAATGCCTGGTCAATACAAACATACTTGGTATGCTTAATACCAGGTGTAAAATTGCTTTGATGCACATTATGGCTTACCGCGTAGAAAAATATGAGAAGGAGCTTTCTTGAGAAGCAGCGGAGGAGATTTACTGAACTAGCACCGAGGATGAGAGCCTTTGATGATGTGAAGAGTTTAGAGAAACAGGGTTCATTCGCTTAGAGTGGAAGAAATGAAGAGATTTGTTCCAAGAGTTCAAAATATGGAGTTGACTTAATGCAGTAACAAACAATTGTTGGAGGAAATTACTACAGATGCTGGATTCTGCACTGAAAACAAATAATGCTGGAAATCACATCAGGGCAGGCTACATCCATGGAGAGGAAGCAAGTTAACATTTCCTGCCTCGATGACTCTTCATCAGAGCTATCAACTGTTAGTCCTGGAGGCTCTGCCATTCCGCAATGTTTATTTTTATTTTATTCTTCCACCGGGTGCAGGCATCCCTGGAAAGGCAAGCACTTGTTGTCCGTCCTTAAATGCCCTTGAAATGATTTGGCCCTTCAACCATTTCAGGGCAGTTAAGAGTCAAACGCATCAGTCATTCAGACTCACAGCAATGTGGTTGGCTGTTAACTGTCATCTGAAATGGCTTAACATGTGCTATAAGAGGTGGGCACCAAATGCAGACTTTGCCAGTGACACCCGAATCTTGTAAAGGAGATGAGGAGAAATTTTTTTTTGCTGCAACGAATTGTTATGACAGGGAATTCACTAATTGGGAATATATTCAACACTAACTTTCAAAGTGGAATTAGATATTCAAGTGAATGAGAAAATAAAAATGAAATTGCTGTAAGAAAAGAGCAGAGGGGGTGGGACTAATTGGATAACTTTTTTCCACGAACTGGCAGAGGTACCATGGACCAACTGGCTATATTTGAATCGTAGAATCCCTATGTGCAGGAGGAGGTCATTCAACCCCATCAAGTCCACACAGAACTTCTGAGCAGCATCCTGCCCAGATCCACCCACCTACCCTCTCCTTGTAGCCCTGCATTTGTCATGGCTAATCGACCTAGACTGTACGCCCCTGGACACTGTTGGCACTTTAGTAAGGCCCGTCCACCTAACCTGCAAATCTTTGGACTGTGGGAGGAAACCGGAGCACCTAAGGAACCCATGCAGACATAGGGAGAACATACAAAACTCACACAGTCGCATGAGGCTAGAATCAAATCCAAGTTCCTGGCTCTGTCAGGTAGCAGTGCTAACCATTGAGCCACTATACCACTCGTGGGCATGATATTGACAGTGCACAATCCGAATGCAAAGCTTTAGTTGTTTTCGCATTATAGGGGCTGATGGACATTGAACTCAGGGTAGGTTGAGTGATGGGGTATGAAACTCCCAGCTACTTCCAGCATAACCTTGATTCCAGTGACCTTCGTGTTGTGGAGTGCAACGCTGCAGGCAATGTCAGTGTGAGTTGGAAATGTGTTGCTCATGATGTCAGCCAGCATCAGACACTGATTTTACACACATACCATCATTCCAGTCAATACACTTTCAAAAGGCACTCCCCTAAGGATATCCTGCACACTAGTGCTGTTCACAGGCATCACTATTCAATTTGCAGTTTAGTTGGTTTTGCCTATCGACTTGCTATTGTCAGAGTTAGTGGAGGTATGGGCTTACCAGGGCTGTTTTGTTTAACCAAGAAGGATGTTTAACAAGAGCTGTTTTTCTGAAAGGCTTCCAGGTAAACCATTTGTTCCCAATCTCAGTGAAGGGTGTGGGGTGATGTTCAGGTCCTACTCTTACAGTGCAACTTGGGCTGCACCAGCGAATGTAGCACAGAGGATGACCTGTTGGTGGAGTGTTCGAGTTGGAGGTGAGCTCTCGGCAATTTTCCCATGTAGACTTTCAGGAAGAACTTCTACCTGTACTTAAGACAAAAGCAGTGTGTGAAGCTAGTTGATAGAATTTTGCATTTAAAGCACATTTATTGGCCTTGACACTGGCTATTCATGTGAAATCATTCAACTTCATAGGGCACCACATCCTTACACTAAATTGTTGTCAATAGAGCCTCTTTGATCCCTGAGGAAAGAGAAACCTCATTCGCCCAGTAATCAGCAACTCCAGTGTGACATCTAAAAGCCTGTTTCCTCGTTGCGTCATTTTGGCTCCTTCCTAAAGGTGTTCCCCGACAATTTCGATCTCCACTGCAGCCAGAGTGCACCTCACCTGTAAGGAGATGTCTTCCGGTAGAAAAATTAGTCTGTTGGCTCTGTCTCTTCGGTGAGATGTGAGAACATTATCAATCACAATCCCGGACCCAAATTTCAGGGCTCTCTGGAGTGATTCCCCTCATTCTCATTAAACTCTTGTCTGGCCGAAACAAAATAAATAACTTGTCAAAAGTGAACCTGTTACAACTGTGTTCACACAGCACTAAGTACAAAAGGATCACCCCTCCATTTGTCACAGTGGAGAATAATTAACTAATGTTTAATCGGAGTTTGAATGTCCAATTCTTTCAGAGTCTTCAGTAGCCTGTTGTCTAAACCAGCAGTAGAAAGATCTGAATTGTTCACAGAAAATCAGATCATTCCCCTTTTAATGTCAAGAGCCAAAGAATGAACATTCCCGCTTTAAGGAATCCAGAGTCAAGTGGCTTCCCAGAACTAAGGCGATGATGTGACAGAAATAGATAGCTTTGTAGTTTATCACAACTATGTGATATTTCTAGCTGGTTCCCACACTCACAGTTCATTGAAAGAAAAATGACTGATGAGACAAACAGGCTGAAGGGTTTCAAAAAAAGATTGCTCTTTGGGAAATCTACAACTTCCCGTACTTTCATGAAGTTTCTCTTAACTAAACTTACCTTCACTCCCGAAAGCAATGTGTCGTGGGAATGTCAATCAGTAACAATAGTATGACATCACCCTGACCTTGATGGAAAAATGTGACTCCAATGATCTATGGATTTTCTATTGTCGTCTATTCTATGTGTGTGGTTGTTTTTAATACAGATCTAATGTACTTTAGGAAAGGAAATCTGCCATCCTTACCCTGTCTGGCCTGTATGTGACTCCATAACCACAGAAATGTGGTTAACTCTTAACTGCTCCTCTGGAAAATTGGGGATGTACAATAAATGCTGATCTAGCCCTCATCCCATTACCCTTTGCACCACATCAAATTCCAGATGACTAGATAACAAAGTGTGGGGCTGGATGAGCACAGCAGGCCAAGCAGAATCTTAGGAGCACAAAAGCTGACATTTCGGGCCTAGGCCAAACGTCAGCTTTTGTGCTCCTAAGATGCTGCTTGGCCTGCTGTGTTCATCCAACCCCACACTTTGTTATCTTGGATTCTCCAGCATCTGCAGTTCCCATTATCTCAAATTCAAGATGATTGCCTTTTTTAAATTGTAATGCTTTTGAAGGGGTAAATGTTCATCTTATATTGGCTCCATCCATTCGACTGATGTCATACAAATTCTGTGGATAGAGACAGGGAGTTTTGCTTTAACTTTCAAAGGGAGCAGAGGGATCTGTACAAGCTCCCTAAGGCCCCAGTGATGATGCCTGACCCAATGTAATTGCATTTATTACTATTATGTAATTAGCTTCCTTTTTTTATCTAGGAATAGTGTCTTGTGTGGAGACATACAGCAGTAGTGTATCCTGCACCACTAACCACCAGATAGGCCCAAGACCAAGGAGAATTGGTGGCAGAAAACCACCTCAGTCAACCCTTAACCAGTACCACATTCTATTAAAAAAAGAAAATTCTACAAGTGGTCATCTGGGAAGATACCTCTTGCTGTTACCTGGAGAGGCTGAGTGAAAATATCAACTTGTGAGGCAAGTATTCTATCAGCCCTGCTCAACTCCTTACTAGCATCATGGTCATTATACTACTGGCCCTGAGCGCATGAATAACTCTGGACTGTATCGCCTTCGGGGGCAAGAGACGCGTTACACCTGAGCAAAATTAAACCACATCTCAGGGTTAGAATAAGTTAGGGGAACCCACTGTGCTGTAGTAATGTCGCAAGGCAATTTGAAAGATAGGCTGATATTGTGAGAATATAAGCTCAAATCCCACCTTGTTAGCTGATTTAATTGTGAATACTTCCTCTGGAATTGAAAGCTACTGTCAGTAATGTATTTCATAACAACTATAATTCATCATTATAGAAAACACAAGTAACGTTTAGGAAAGGAAATCGACTGTTCTTGCCTGGTCTGGCCGCGATGGCACTCCAGTTCCACAGCAATGTGATTAACTCTTAGTTGCCCTCTGAAATAGATAAACAAGTCATGGATTTCAAGGGCATTAACTGATGTGCACAAACATTGGCTTTTGCCAGTATGACCTACATCCCAGGACTGATGCAGTGAAGGAGTGAGGGGAAGAATTTCACACCAGGATTATGTGTCACTTATTGAATTATAATAGCATCCAAAAGTAAAGACAAACACACATCAGGGAGATAATGGCGTAGTGGTATTATTGCCAGACTATCAGTCCAGAGATACAGATAATGTCCTGGGACCTGACTTTGATGCCTGCTGGGGTAAGATGGTGGAATCTGAATCCAGTAAAACATCTGGAATTAAGTATGTAATGATGACGATGAAATCTTTGTTTGGAAAAACCCATCTGGCTCAGCAATACCTTTTATGAGTGGAAACTACTTTACCAGCTCAGCTGTGAATTGAAAAATGAAGGAATTTAAAAGGATAATATAATAAACCAGGGTACAATTTCCAATCACCTGTACTGTGCACAACTGGAGTAAAGGTACAGCAGCTATACAGTATAAACATACGGACATGATGTCAGCTATGGCTTAGAATTGATACAACCCATCTCATAACAAAAATGTGCTTTAAACATCAGGCAGCACTTTGTAATAGCTTGAACAAACACCAACACTCACTCATGTCAGGACAGGTGATCAAAAACTTGGCCAAGAGGTAGCATCTTAAAGGAAAGAAGGGGAATGGAGAGGTTCAGAGTTCCAAGATTTAATGTAAGGCTGCAAATGGTGTGACATTGAAAATAAAGATTACACAGCAGATCCAAATTGGAAGTGATCCAATATGGGATGCTTTTCATAGTTGACATGATTAAGAGCAAATAGGGGCTTCTGTAAGTTTTTGTTGTTTGTAATGGGCAAATATTAACGTGATGATCTCCCACACCCTCGATCTATGGTTTTCATGGGCCATCTACCAACTGACAACAAGTGTAAAGGAGTAGTCAAGGCCATTACCAGACTTGTGCAAAATTCTTATCAGAAGAAATTTTTCACAGCATCCTTTGTTTCACACTCACTCTCCTGTTAAGTCCATTGATGGGCAGTTCTGAAAATGGACAAGGCCTGGTCTCGAAGTTTCTAAATTCAGCCTGAATGGTAAAATGCAGAATAGGGTGAATTGTGCAAACACAAAGGAATGGCTCATTGAGGTTGCTTTAGTTCCCCTTTTGAGTGTCGTAAATCATTAGCTGACCATTAGACTGAGTGGCAGAAGTGAAGTAAAATCATAGAATTATGGGAAGGTTACTGCACAGAATGAAACCATTTAGCCTATTATGCCCTTGTTAGCTTTCTTCAAGAACAACACAGGACAAGTAAACATCTTGAAAGCAACCTATCCCTAATTTAAACCTCTGTTCTGCATTGTACCATATGGAGCTGAAGACCAGTTGGATCATATCCCACTTATTCATCATTCACCTCCAGGACCTCAACTTTAAGGACATTTTAATTGCCAAAGTTTTCTCTCCTTACTGGAGATTTACAGACTTTTACAACGTGAACTTGAATTATCTCTGCTGAAAATTTGTACACAATTAATGTAAAATGTAAAAATGTCAAATTAATTCATGAGATATGGCCATTGCTTGTCAGGCCAACATTTATTGACTATCCTGAGTTGCACTGGACAAGTGATAGTGAGCTGCCCTCTTGAAACATAGTTACAAAGTGCTGTTTGGAATGATGTTTGAGGATTTTAATCCAGTGACAATGAAGGAAATGGTGACCTAACTCCTAGTCAGGGTTTTTCTTTTTAATTATTCATGGGGCATGGCCATTGCTAACTAGACCAGTAGTTATTGCCAATCCCTAATTGCCCAGAGGACAGTTAGGAGTCAACCACATTACCATGGGTCTGGAGTCACATGTAGGCCAGAACAGGTAACGACAGCAGATTTCTTTCACTAAAGGTCACTTAGTGAACCAGATGGGCTTTTCCTGACATTCAACCATGCTTTCATGATCATCATTAGACTCTTTTTAAATTAATTCATGCAGTGAAGGCATCACTGGCTAGACCAGTATTTATTACCCATCTCTAATTGCCCTGAAGGCAGTTAAATGTCAATCACATTATTGTGGGTCTGGAGTCACACATAGGCCAGGCCAGGTAAGGATTGCAGTTTCCTTCCTAAAGGACATTAGTGAACTAGATGGGATTTTCCTGACAATTAACAATGGATTCATGGTTATCATTAGACACTTAATTCCAGATTTGTTTTATTCCTTATTTCCAAATTATTATTGAATTCAAATTCCACTATCTGCCATGGTGGGATTCAAACCCACATCCCAAGAGTATTACCTGTGTCTCTAGATTAATAGTCTACCAGTAATACCACTAGAACATTGCTTCCCCTTTGCAGCTTTGAGCGCAACTTGCAAGTGATAGTGTTCCCCTGCATCTGTTGCTGTTGTCCTTCTAGATGGTAATGGTTGTGTGTTTGGAAGGCACTGCCTAAGGAGCCTTGGGAAATTTCTGCAGCATGTCTAATTTCGGCACCATGTTTTCTGGATGATACACACTGCAGGAACTGAGCACTGGTGGTGGAAGGATGGAGTGTTGAGGACGGTGAATAGCATGGCGATCAAGTTGGCTGCTCTGTCCCAGATGGAGTCAAAGTCCTTGAGTGTTGCCGGAGCTGCACCCATCCAGACAAGTGGGGAGTATTCTATCACACTCCTGACTTGTGAACAGGCTCTGGGGAGTCAGGAGGTGAGTTACTAGCTCAGGATCCCAGCCTCTAACCTGTTCTTGTAGATACAGTATTCATATGGCAAGTCTAATTCAGTTTCTTCAAACAGACAGTCAAAAAATATTACATGTATCAAGACAACAAAGAATTTCTTGATAAAACTAGATGTTGGGCAATTTTGCCTCAGCTATTATGGTTCTAGACAGATAACCCAAATCACCGAGCTCCTGGGTGAATTGGTTCTCCTCCTTTATTTACTCAACCCCTCAATTTGTTACAGCAAGGTTCATTTGAAAAAAGATTCCTTCATTGTAGAAGGGGTTATAACTCACTCATAGTGAGAACTGTAGATGTGGACCTGGAGGAACACAACAGCCCAGAAGAAGGGTCCCAACCTAAAATGTCAACTTTACTGCTCCTCTGATGCTGCCTGGTCTGCTGTGCTCCTCCAGCTCACCTGCTCTATTGTTGAAGCCTTTCTCCCAGACCAAATTAATTAATATTTTAAAAGGAGCCAATTCAGCCTTGCTTTCTTGAATTAACAAAACAATAAGTTTATTAATCACTGAACTATTCATTCAATGTAAAAAGAATTAATAAGACAAGACACATACACAGATTAGAAATAAAAAGTCTGTGCAAAAACAAACTAAAAAATATGCAGATCAGTCTCTCTGGGTGATTTGTCAAGTGTAGCTAGTGAACGCTGATAGTTGATTTTGGAATTGTTGGCTTTTTGATTATTTGAAAGCCTTCTGTCCTGCTTCCTTAGTGATGAGATGATTGCCATCCTTTTACCGACAATGCAGGGGAGTCGAGTGGGCTCTTCAACCGAATCCTTCACAGGAGCTCTCAAGCCCAGGCAAGTATGTGTGAACATCAATTTGCAAGAATACCTTTACCCTCGAACATATCTCTCATTGGCACACACCGATCAATGTTACAGTTGTTTTTAAACCCCTTTTGTATATTCCTGGAAAGGAAAAACTCAAAAGCAGGTTTACAAGTGGCACATTTCTGCTGTGATGATCAGCCCCCTTATTGTCTCTTCCTATTGTATCTCATTCTTCTGCTTGAAGTCTACCTGACCTCTTAAAAGGTACCACAAGCCAATGGTGTTACACAGGAATTTGCCAGACTGCACTGGATGTACATCCGCAGTCCTTTCACTGTTGGTAGTCCTTTTTAAGAAAACATTTTGGATTTAAAATTTGAAAATATCCATTGTACTTTGAGTTCTAATTCATTTTCATGACAATATAAATAACGGAAGTAATAATTCTGTCAAAGTAGTGATTTTAAGGATGCTTATAAAGCAGATGAAGGAAACACAGTTTAGATGATTAAAGACATGGTAAGTGAGAGACAAATGGCCAAAGGACAGAGAAATGGAGGACTTGTGGGGTGTCAGTTGAATCTATTTAAGGAGGTAGCAAGAAATGAAGGTTTTAAACATAATTTTACATTGTTGGAACAAGGAACTCAGATGTAGGCTAACAGAGAGAGGAGTGAGTGGCAATATAGAACATAGAACATTACAGCACAGTACAGGCCCTTTGGCCGTCGATGTTGTGCCGACCTGTCATACCTATCTCAAGCCCATCTAACCTACACTATCCCATGTACGTCCATTTGTTTATCCAATGACGACTTAAATGTACTTAAAGTTGGTGAATCTACCACCGTTGCAGGCAGAGCGTTCCATTCCCTTACTACTCTCTGAGTAAAGAAACTACCTCTGACATCTGTCCTATATCTTTCACCCCTCAATTTAAAACTATGCGCCCTCATGCTCGCCGTCACCGTCCGAGGAAAAAGGTTCTCCCTATCCACCCTATCTAACCCTCTGATTATTTTATATGTTTCAATTAAGTCACCTCTCAACCTTCTTCTCTCTAATGAAAACAGCCTCAAGTCCCTCAGCCTTTCCTCGTAAGACCTTCCCTCCATACCAGGCAACATCCTAGTAAATCTCCCCTGCACCCTTTCCAAAGTTTCCACATCCTTCTTATAATGCGATGACCAGAACTGTACACAATACTCCAAGTGCAGCCGCACCAGAGTTTTGTACAGCTTCACCATAACCTCTTGGTTCAGGAACTCGATCCCTCTACTAATAAAAGCTAAAACACTGTATGCCTTCTTAATAGCCCTGTCAACCTGGGTGGCAACTTTCAAGGATCTGTGTACATGGACACCGAGATCTCTCTGCTCATCTACACTACTAAGAATCTTACCATTAGTCCTGTACTTTGCCTTCTGGTTACTCCTACCAAAGTGCATCACCTCACACTTGTCTGCATTAAACTCCATTTGCCACCTCTCAGCCCAGCTCTGCAGCTTATCTATGTCTCTCTGCAACCTACAGCATCCTTCGTCACTATCCACAATTCCACCGACCTTAGTGTCGTCTGCAAATTTACTAACCCATCCTTCTACGCCCTCATCCAGGTCATTTATAAAAATGACAAACAGCAGTGGACCCAACACCGACCCTTGCGGTAGACCACTAGTAACTGGTCTCCAGGATGAACATTTCCCATCAACTACCACCCTCTGTCTTCTTTCAGCAAGCAAATTTCCGATCCAAATTGCTATATCTCCCACAATTCCATTCCTCCGTATTTTGTACAATAGCCTATTGTGGGGAACATTATCGAACGCCTTGCTGAAATCCATATACACCACATCAACCAGTTTACTCTCATCTACCTGTTTGGTCACTTTCTCAAAGAACTCAATAAGGTTTGTTAGGCACAACCTCCCCTTCCCAAAACCGTGCTGACTATCCGTAATCAATTCATTCTTTTCTAGATGATTATAAATCCTATCCCTTATAACCTTTTCCAACACTTTACCAACAACTGAGCTAAGGCTCACTGGTCTATAATTACCAGGGTTGTCTCTACTCCCCTTCTTGAACAGAGGAACCACATTTGCTATCCTCCAGTCATCTGGCACTACTCCTGTAGACAATGACGAGTTAAAGATCAATGCCAAAGGCTCGGCAATCACCTCCCTGGCTTCCCAGAGGATCCGAGGATAAATCCCATCCTGCCCAGGGGACTTATCTATCTTCACCCTCTGAAGGATTTCTAATACCTCTTCTGTGTGAACCTCAATCCCACCTAGTCTAGTAGCATGTATTTCAGTATTCTCCTCAAAAACATTGTCGTTTTCTAGAGTGAATGCTGTTGAAAAATATTCATTTACTCTTCCCCTATCTCATCTGACTCCACACACAACTTACCACTACTATCTTTGATTGGGCCTAATCTTACATTCGTCGTTCTTTTATTCCTTAAAAGCCTATAGAAAGCCTTAGGGTTTGTCCTGATCCTATCCACCAACAACTTCTCATGTCTCCTCCTGGCTCTTCTGAGCTCTCTCTTTAGGTCTTTCCCGGCTACCTCGAAGACTTCAAGCGCCCTAACTGAGCCTTCACATCTCATCCTAACATAAGCCTTCTTCTTCCTCTTGACCAGAGATTCCACCTCCTTTGTAAACCACAGCTCCCGTACTCTACAGCTTCCTCCCTGCCTGACAGGTACATACTTATCTAGGACACACAGGAGCTTTTCCTTGAATAAGCTCCACATTTCTAATGTGCCCATCTCCTGCAGTTTCCTTCCCCATCCTATGCTCCCTAAATCTTGCCTAATCTCATCGTAATTGCCTTTCCCCCAGCTATAACTCTTGCCCAGTGATATACACCTATACCTTTCCATCACTAAAGTAAGCATAACAGAATTGTGATCGCTATCACCAAAGTGCTCACCTACTTCCAAATCTAACACCTGGCCAGGCTCATTTCCCAGTACCAAATCTAATGTGGCTTTGCCCCTTGTTGGTCTATCTACATACTGTGTCAGGAAGCCCTCCTGCACACACTGGACAAAAACTGACCCATCTATAGTAGTCGAACTATAGTGTTCCCAGTCAATATTTGGAAACTTGAAGTCCCCCATGACAACTACCCTGTCTCTCTCACTCCTATCGAGAATCAACTCTGCTATCCTTTCCTCTACATCTCTGGAACTATTCAGAGGCCTATAGAAAACTCCCAACAGGGTGACCTCTCCTTTCCTATTTCTAACCTCAGCCCATACTACCTCAGTTGACGAGTCTGCAAACATCTTTTCTGCAAGTGTAATGCTGTCCTTGACCAACAATGCCACACCTCCACCCCTTTTACAGTCTGTTCTTACTGAAACATCTAAATCCCGGAACCTGCAACAACCTTTACTGTCCCTGCTCTGTCCATGTGTCCGAAATGGCCACAACATCGAAGTCTTCGAATGTAGGACATGATGCAAGCTAGAGTAAGAGCAATACAGATTGAGAATGTGAGACTGGTCAGGGGCATATTGAGATGGCTGACTTTGTGCCATTTTTCAAAGTAATGGGTCCTGGTACCTTGTGGCATTTGCCACCTCTACCAGTGTGTGGTACTGGCTCAGGGCTGGTTGAGGTAGTCACTGTCAACCCTCTATTTGTTGGTCCTATCAAATGATTTTTGATTAAAAAAAACACACCAATATAGGGTATTTCCAGAAGAAGCACTGTTTGAAGATAACAAGATGTTTTATTGCATGTAAGCAACAATTACAACTGCATTTGGTTAAACATAATCATTAGGAGCTGAGGAAGCTGGCCCAGATACCTCTGCTCCCTCTGAAAGATGGAGTAAAACACCTTGTGTCCACTCACAGACCATGTGTGCCATCAGTAGAATGCGTGGAGCCAATGTAATATGAACATTAACACCTTCAGAACCATTATCTTATGTCATACAGTTGACATTGCATGCTGCAAGTATGAGGGAACCATATCATTGGAGCATGAAAATGACTAAAGTTAATGCACATGACAGGCACTGCGCAATTGTTCAACAGGGATTTGTGAACACATCTCTCAAAGCAAATTCTCAAAGCAAAAATGACGTCTGTGGGTGCACTGAGGAAAAATATTTTGTTCTGACAGAGCTGTTGTCCCCATTGTCATATTGAAGAGGAGGAACACACAGTATAAGCAACTCACAGAGCTTTTCCTTGTGAGCCTCGGTGGGGAGGCTGATGGACTGCTGATGCCACAGTGTCTCTTGAATATCCTCCTGGCCCTTTGTAACAGTTGAATGATTGATACTGCTGATATGCCCAGAATAGGTTTGGAGTGAGCCACACTCACGATTTGGATGCACAGTAACTTTTAGTGGCACATGCAACTCTCTCCGGGACTCCCTTGTCAGCTCCACACTCCCCTCCAGCCCCACCACACCCAGCACTTTTCCCTGCAACCACAGGAAGTGCTACATCGGCCCCTACACCTCCCCCCTCATCACCATCTCAGGCCCCAAGACTTTCCACATCAAGCAGGTGTTCACCTGCACATCTGCCAATGTGGCATACTGTATCCATTGTACCCGGTGTGGCTTCCTCCACATCGGGTAAGCCAAGCGGAGGCTTGGGGACCGCTTTGCAGAACACCGACACTTGGTTCGCACTAAACAACTGCACCTCCCAGTCATGAACCATTTAAACTCCCCTTCCCATTCCTCAGACGACATGTCCATCCTGGGCCTCTTGTAGTGCCACGATGATGCTACCCAAAGGTTGCAGGAACAGCAACTCATATTCTGCTTGGGAACTCCGCAGCTCAATCGTATCAATGTCGATTTCACAAGCTTCAAAATCTCCCATCCCCCTACCACATCCCAAAACCAGCTTGTCCCACCTCCCTAACCTGCCCTTCCTCCCACCTATCCCCTCCTCCCACCCCAAGCCCCACCCCCATCTCCTACCTACTAACCTCATCCCGCTCCCTTGACATGTCCATCCTCCCTGACTAACCTATGTCGTCCCTACCTCCCCACCTACACTCATCTTTAATGGCTCCATCCCCGCCTCTTTGACCTGTCTGTCTCCTCTCCACCTATCTTCTCCTCTACCCATCTTCTGTCTGCCTCCCCCCCTCTCCCTATTTATTCCAGAACCACCTCCCCCTACCCCATTTCTGAAGAAGGGCCTAGGCCCGAAACATCAGCCTTCCAGCTCTTGTGATGCTACTTGGCCTGCTGTGTTCATCCAGCACCATACCTTGTTATCTCAGTTTACCCAATTGGTATTGGGTTCCAGTACTCACTACAACAGATAGCTCATGTACACCTCACCCAGTGCTCCTCTCTGACATTCAGCAACGGTGATGGATTTCAGATGATCCATGTATCTGCCTGCTGATCCATCTTCATACTTTCTGTGCAGTCTTTGCTGCTCCTCATCCTCATTTAGTAGGATCAGTGGGTCAATGGCTTTATCTTCAGTTGCAGAGAAGAGTGTTCAATACACCAGCTTCACAATGAATGATGTAAAGCTATCAAACGAACCCAAGAGCAGCTTGGCAAGCCTAAACAATTGAACTCATTACTATGGAGATCTGCACTGCTGCTCAGGGTTCTGACAGAGATAGTGTCAGTGCCCATGAGGCAGCCTGCCATCTGATTACCTGGGTGAAGCAGAGGATTACTGACTGCCACAGCATAAAATCATCATAACCGCTGACAGGAATCTGGGCACAGAACTGCATGAGTTGCTGCCATTGGTGCCCATCGATAGCCTACACTGCCATTGATCTCTAATGTGATTTTCTTTTGAAAGTTTGTCATGAGCTAATCATTAGAATCATTGAATCATACAGCACAGACGAGTGCTTTTGGTCCATCGAGTCTTTAACATCAAAAATTAATTTCTACTTACACTAGTCCCACTTCCCCACATAACCTGACACTTTGTTATGTTGTGAGTGTTTATCAATGTACTTTTTAAAGGTTGAGGCCTGAACTATCTAACCAGGCAGTGCATTCCAGATCCTCACCACCCTGTGGGTGAATTCGTTTTTCCTCAAATCTCCTCTAAACATCCTGCTTTTAACTTTAAAGTTACGGTCCCTTGTCATTGACCCTTCAACTAAGGGGAACAAATGCTTTCTATTCACCCTCTTTAATCTTATACATCTCTATTTCCCCTCAAGGTTCTCTGCTCTCAAGAAAAAATGCATGCTTATTCAGCCTCTTTTCCTCGTGGTCCAATGTCCACGCTTGTCTCTCTTTAAGATACCTTCAAGATATCTAACAAGGAACTCTTGCAATCTTCTTTTAGATTACTAACTAGCTTACTCTTACGTTTCATCTTCTCTCTCACTTGCCCACTCCAATTTATATTTCAGTTATCCTCTGTTGGCTTTTAAAGGTTTTTCAATCTCTTGGCTTCCCACTAACCTTCACCACATATCTCTGACTTCCCTTGTCAGCCATGGTTGCCTCATCCTTCACATAGTAGGTTTCTTCTTCTTGGGATGAATTTCTGCTTTGCATCCTGAATTACTTGCTATTGGTCCTGTTATTAATGTGCTGCTATTTTCCCTGCTCAGCTCCTTTCCAATCAACTCTGACCAGCTCCTACTTAATGTCTTTGTAGTTACCTTTACTCAACTGCAATACCATTAGATCTAATCCCAGATTCTCCCTCTCTAACTGCCAGGTGAATTCTATCATAACATGGCCACTGCCTGTAGGAGCTCCTTCATCTTAATCTCCCTAATAAAGTTTATCTCATTATGCATTAGGAAATCTAGAATTGTCTGTCCCCTAGTGGGGTCTACCACAAGCTGCTCCAAAAATCCCTCTCGTAGATGTTCCATGAATTTCTTTTCTTGCGATCAGCTACCAACCTAATTGTCCTAATCCAACTGCAATTTGAAGCCCCCTATGGCTGTTGTAATAGAGCTTTTCGTTCATGTTTTTTCCATCTACCGATTTATTTTCTTCTTCGCATCCTGACTATTGCTAGTAGGCCTTTATACAACTCCCATCAGTTTGTTTTTTTCGCTTTGCAGTTCTTCAACTCTAGCTACACAGATTCTACACTTTCTGGCTCTGTTTTGCTTCTTGCTATTGATTTAATTACATTCCCTACTAACAAGGCAAACCCATCCTCTCGGTCCACCTTCCTGCCCTTTTGATAAGGTGTATAGCCTTGAATATTCAGTTTTCAGCCCTGAACCCCGTGCAGCCATGTCTCTGTGATATCTACAATATCGCAGCTGCCAATTTCAATCTGCGCTATGAGCTCATTGACCTTGTTTTGTACACTACATGCATTTAAGTGCGACACCCTCAGCCCCACATTGACTGATCCCTTTCTCATAGTTATCCCCTTATCTACTGTGCCTGAGGTTGGATCCCTGACTGTGATCTTGACACAGACCTGGGCACCAATGCCAATATTTGAATGGTTTTAGAAGGTACCCCTAAGGATTCCTGTTATCTCAGACCAATAGATTAGGTATGAGAAAAGAAATCCGCATGCACATGGCATAAGTAGCAATGATAAAAGAGATTGTAGGCAATGGGGGGATGAAGCTGACATGCACACTAGATTAACAAAGAACTCAGAATAGAGGCCTGGGAAAGTGGAATATAAAATAACCAGTTCTCGAGGGAATATGGTAGATGGACTCCTGACACAACCTGAAGTTCTAATGATTTAAGACATCAGAGGTTTGGAGTGATTGACGTGTTGCTATCGGTGTGCCCATTTTGAAAATCATGCCTTCAGTAGTCTTTCAAATCTTTCAACCCACTTCAGTGCTGTTTGCTTAATTGAGTATCCCGTCTCACCCCAACCTCAACCTGACTTTGACAGCACCTCCATCATATTGGCTTCACCCCAACTTTTAAACCAGTTATCAGAAAAATCCTTTGTGAAGTTACGCTCACTTTGTCACGTAATCTTGCTGGGTTATCGCTCCTAATGCACTTCCCCAAGCTGCAGCAGTCCTTCGGGGCCTGGCTTCCCAAAATCATTTACACTGTGAATCCTTTGATCGCCTTACCAATTCAGAGCTGCTTGCAAGCAGCAGGAAGAGAGTAGAAGAAAGCAGTTTAATCAGTGGTTCATGTATGTGCAGACGGAATGCTTTCCCAACCAAGTGAAATGCGAACCAAATCTTCCAAGTGACAAGGAATCTGCTAATGCACAGAAACACATCAATTATATATATAGATATGTGTTCAATAGATGGGGTTGGCTGGTTGGCAGCACGTAAATGATGCCAACAGCATGAGTTCAATTCTCACACCAGTTGAAGCTGCCATAAAAGACCCTCCTTCTACAACCTCTCCCCTTGCCTGAGGTATGGTGACTCTCAGATTAAGCCACCAACAGTTATCTCATACTATTAAGAGAGTAGGCTGCAGACCCGGGAGGACAACGGCAAACTTACTTTTATCTTCTAATATTAAAGATGATCTTTTCAGAAGAGTTTTCAACACAGACAGGGTGGAATAACAGCATTGAGTGTAACAGCAATTAGCTTGGTGGTGGGGCCTGACAGAGCACAGGGTCCATTGTTCCTAGGGGCAGCACTGCAGTCCTTGGTCAAGAAGTTGCATGCATGAAGAGAGGCCCTCTGATCCATAAATAACCACTGTACTCTCCAGACATATTCTTAAGAAGTTAATGTGAGCAAGTAGCCTTCAGATCAATGCTAGGAATGTAGACACAAGAACTTGAAAGCTGTCCCAAAAAAGTTCAACAATTTCACTCAAGTGGTCAGGGTCGATGAATTTATTTCCAAATATGAAATTGCACTGATTCTCATATACAATGTACGATGTGCCTAGAACTTATAGACTAACAATTTCCATCAAACATGACACATAAAACATTTGTAGTTTTAGATTTACCAATTTGAGCTCAGTACGATTCTTCCTCCAACTCTTCTTCAAGGTCCAAAGAAAAGTCGTATGGGGCTCAAACAATGAAATTTCTTTCTCTAATCAAACCTGAAAGAACTGTGGATGCTGTAAATTAGGATCAAAAACAGAAGTTTCTGGAAAAGCTCCACATGTCTGGCAGGAACTGTGAAGAGAAATCGTTTCAGGCCTGGTTATCCTTCCTCAGAACTGATGGTAGATAGGAAAATGAGAGAACACAATGCAGAGCTGGATGAACACAGCAGGCCAGGAAGCATCAGAGGAGAAGGAAAGTTGACATTTCAGTTCTGACATTTCCAGCTCCACACTGTGTTATCTCTGACTCCAGCATCAACTGTTCTTATTATCTCTATAAATAGAAAAATTTCAGTTTACATACAGAAGATGGGGTAGGGGGAGTGGGCAAGGAGTAAATGGTAGGTGAGGATAGAGCCCAAAGAGAGAGAAGAACGGTTGGACAGACAAAGGAGTTGATCATGATCTGGTTAGGACAATGAATAGCTGTGAATGGAGATGGTTAGTGGCTAACAGTAGGTACTGGGTAATGGCAGGCTATATGATTACAAGGCCTGTTGTGTGGGGTAGGGGGCTCGGACGTGGAAGAGTTTAGGCCCTAAAATATGAACTCAATATTGAGCCCAGAGGGCTGCAGTGTCCCCAAGTGGAAAATGGTCTTCCAGCTTGCATTAAGCTTCGCTGGAACACTGCAGCAAGCCTGAGACAGAGACGTTGGCCAGGGAGCAGGGTGGTGTGTTCAGGTAGCAGACAAATGGAAGCTCAAGTCTTTTTTTGCAGGCAGTATGTAGATGTTCTGTGAAGCGGTCACCCATTCTATGCTTGATTTCCCCAGTGTAGAGGAGACCACTTTGTGAGTAGCGAATGCAGTAGGCTAGATTGTGGGAAGTGCAGGTGAAGTGTTGCTTCACCTGGAACTTTGCTTCTCTGTTGTACTTTGCTTTTAATCATTGTTTCATTTCGCCCTCACAGATTTAACACTGTTACAAGCTTTGAATTCACACCTTGTGACTTGTACACATATTCAACCATTACAGTCATATGACAAAACATTAAAGCACATGCATGGACTATACTGTCCTCTCTCTGGCAGGGTTTGGTGGCACACAAATGAGGGCAGCAAGAGATAGCCAGTGGGGAAGACACATGGGCATATGCCTTCATCTGACAGAAAAAGACAGTGCTCACCATCAGTGCACTGATTATAACTGAGGCTGTGGCCAGTGGCAAAGACTGAAAACATCGAAGGTAATGTGTGTTCATATATAATCCTCCCACATACACTCCACTTCTCTACCATCCCACAATCTCTTCTCATTCCCAAGCTGGTAGACAAGTACAAAAACAGAAGTTGCCAGAAAATCTCAGCAGGTCTGGCAGCATCTGTGAAGAAAAAAGAAACACAGTTAACGTTTCTGGATCAGTGTCCTTTCCTTGAAAGAGCTTTTCCAGCAACTTCTGTTTTGGTTCCTAATTTACAGCAGCCGCAGTACTTTCGGTTTTTATTTGGTAGACAAGTACCACTTGTTTCTACCTTCTCTTATGAGGTTGAATTTCAATGAATTCTCACTGAGTTTGAGGGAAGGGAATTGCTTCCCCTATGCCCTGGACACTTCTCCCTGAGGGTATCTTCTCTTGACCTCCCTGTCAGTCTGCAGCCCAGGAGGGTTTGGTGACAACAACATCTATCTTTCAGAACATGTTGTCTGGGAGCCTTGAAGTCAGAGCCATGTGCTTCACCACTCCTTGTAAACATCTCCAAACTTAATGGTCTAGGCCTGAAACGTCAGCTTCCCTGCTCCTAAGATGCTGCTTGGCCTGCTGTGTTCATCCAAGTCTACACCTTGTTATCAGCAGAAAGAAGTAGCATTTTTGGACAATTCAAATACAAGAGCCATTAAAAAGCAACAGCTACTAATCTCACAATAGTTGATAGCCTTTTTGACGTTGATTTTGATGGGCGTGAAGTATTGGCTTAGGGATTTCATCCTGCGGCTGAGCACATTTTCAGGTGTGCTTGTTTAAAAGGGGCTGTTAGTTCGAGTGCTTGCATCAAAAATGGCAGTGCTGCAGCCAAACTGATTCACCTCCTGTCTTCCCTACACAATGTTATTACAGCATGCACTCCAAGCACTCACAATAACGCACTCACCAAAATGGAAGCTGCACATGCAGCATTTTTCACTTGCAATAGTGACTATTGTGCCGAAAATAGCACACTGTGTTCACCTATACCCATCAAGTTCAGGATTCAACACATCATCCTCCGCCATTTCTGCCACCTGCAATCTGACCTCACTACCAAGGATATATTTCCTTCCCCATCCTTATCTGCCTTCCAGAGGCACCGTGCTCTCCGTGACTCCGTCGTCCACTCCACTCTGCCCACGAGCCCCAACATACCTGGCATTTTTCCCTGCAACCGCAAGAAGTGCTACACCTGCCCCTACACCTCCCCACTCACCCCCTCCCAGGCCCCAAGAAAACCTTCCACATTAAACAGATGTTCACTTACGCATCTGCTATTGTGGTATACTGCATCCACTGTTCCCAATGTGGCCTCCTCTACAATGGGAAAACCAAGCAGAGGCTTGGGGACCGCGTTGTGGAGCACCTACTCTCGGTTTGTGACAAATGACTGCTCTTCCCAGTCGCGAGTCACTTCAACTCCCCCTCCCCCTCCCCCTCCTTGGACGACATGTCCATCCTGGGCCTCCTCCGGTGCCCCAATGATGCTGTCTAAAGGCCTTAGAAACAGCACTTCATATTCCACTTGGGAACCCTGCAGCCCAATGCCTCTACGTGGAATTCACAAGCTTCAAAATCTCCTCATCCCCAACATCATCCCAAGACCAGCCCCTTTTGTCTCCACCTCCTTGCCCTGTCTGCCTTCCCTCCCACCTACCCGCCCCTCCCACCTACCCAAACCCCATCCCAACTCCCTCCCTACATTCACCTTTACTGGCTTCATCTCTGCCTCCTTGACCTGTCTGTCTCCTCTCCACCTACCTGCTCCACTATCCACCTTCTATCATCGCCTCCCCCTCTCTCTGTTTATTTCAAAGCTCCCTTCCCTTCCCCCATTCTGAAGAAGGATCCAGACCCAAAACGACAGCTTTCCTGCTCCTCTGATGCTGCCTGGCCTGCTGTGTTCAACCAGCTCTACACCTTGTTATCTCAGACTTCAGCATCAGCAGTTCCTACTATCTCCACGCTGTACAGTCACATTGTGCACCAGTGCTCAGAAATCTGTTAATTTGGGCATGCAGTCTATTTTTAGTGCTACCTTTCAAGCATAGTCAGGAGCTAATAAACTTACTGAACATGAAGCTATTTCCAGAAATTGCTAGCAAATGGCATTTTCACCAGAATACTTATTTCAGCATGCAGTCATTATTCCATGCACCCATTCAAATACACAGCCGTTAACACATGCACATCCATTAAAAATAACTCAGCATTTACTGCAACGCGTTATCATCAACTCAAGTGGAATTCTATTCTGGATTGAAACAATGCAATCCTCTGCAATGTTACCTCCTTATGTTAAGTGTCGTGTACCTTAAATAAACAGTTCTTGAAGCAGTGGAACTGGGTGATTTTGGAGTGTTAACTGAATATTACAGAGGCTGGACAAAAGTATGCAATAACAGACAGAAATGGAAACACTGAGTAAAAAAGGTGAAGTTACCATAGACTTACCATAGACTAAATTACTCTTTCATTAGAGAGAGATAACTGGTGGTCTTTTAATATGAGGAACAGTATACCTCAGGTGAGGGGACAGGTTGAGAAGGAGAGCCCATCATGGCAACCTCAGCTGCTGTGCGAATTGAACCCATGTTTCGGCATCACTTCTGTATTGGGAGCCTCACCAAGTCTAGTCAACTGAGCTGACAGCCCCAGCCCCAGTCATAACTATATATTGGGTACTCGTATGGTGACACAATTTTGTGAAGATATCGATGCAAGTATTTACATTGTAGTGATTTTCTAACATTGCATTCCCAAGGGAGCCTTGCACCCACTTGGAACGCATGCTGGGAAGTCAAATATTGAAGCTGATAGCTGGAAAATCATGCTCAGCATGCATATAAATGACAGAGATATGTTTCCAAATTGTAGGACTTGCTGCCAGGAATGAAAACTTGGAAAACTGCACGTATTAAGCCAAGCGCCCTTCCTGCAGTCATATCTTACTGTTGCAACGTAGAAAAGCAAAATCCTGGAAGTTCACGTTTCATAACAAATCTCTCCTTTATTACATTGAAAGTCCTACACCTGCACAAATCTACTGTCAACTAATTTTATGGTAAATTTTTTTGCATAATTCTATCACACTGCAATTACATGCTCCTGCCAGTGAGGTGTTATAGTTACTCACTGACAGGAAGCTATCCTTTCAACACAACGATGATCTCCCGTATTCAGTGAGGTCATGAACATTTATAATTGTAACTCTGTGTCCCTGTTCGTACGTGCAAGACCAGGGCAATTTCTGATGCGCGGTACAAACTTCAAACTATCTTCAACAGGAGAGACTATAATCATCTCTCTTTGCAGCGCCCTGGAGAATAAGGAATGTGTGTAATCAAATCAACCATGATCTTATTGAATAATGATGTTGTATGTTCAGGTACCACCACCAGCCTATGGCAAGCACGTTGCCTACCAGTAATCCTCTTTTCTCTATGTTGAGTCTAGGCTTCTTTCACTGTTTATGATACAGTATCATACAGAACAGAAAACGTTCTTTGGCCCATGAAGTCTGTACCAACAAGAAAAGTTCTAAATATACACCCATTCCACTTTCCAGCACTAGGTCCATAATCTTGAATTGTATAGCATTTCAGGTGCTTATCCAAGTACGTTTAAAGGTTATGACGATTCCTGTTCAACGACCCTCACAGGTAGTGCATTTCAGGCCTTCACCACACTCTGGACAAGAAATATGCTCCTCAAATCCCTTCTAAACTACTCATGAATCTGAACTGAAGTGACCCTTGTCTTATGTGATGAATTATTGTATGACAATGATAGGTACAATTTATATTAACTTGCTATGCATAATTCCTAAAGTTGCTCAGGAGCTGTACAGAATACAGCTGCTTCCATTAGGTACTTGGACAAAACTCAACTGTCTTCACGCAAACACGATGGAACATCAGATTCAGTGCAGCAATATGAACATTAACTCCTTTAGCACCAATACTTGCATAACTATTTTTCCCCTTCAAGATTTTTGCTTGGAGTTAACCATTATACATTCATATGCTCAACTATAATGCATTTTCCATTGCTCCATTAGCTTCATTCTCTGGCATCTGGATATTATACAATTTTCACAGAATGCACTCTCCTTTTAAACTGGGAAGAATGGTGGGTTCTGTGCCTGAGGACTGTTGACTGTGATTCTGGCCTATGAGCATTTTACCACTGAAGGATCTTTAAGTTCCCAGATGTCCTTCATGGAGAATATCACACCCTGGTAGAACTAGTGGTCAGTGTATTGCCTTATCTAGATGACTGTTTATCTCCTTAATTCCCTTTAAAGAGGATTTCCTTTTGATAACTCAAGCAATTAACCCATAACATCATCTGAGGAACCTTTAATCTTACGAAAATTCGTGGCTGTTCCATTGAAACAAATAATTTCTTCTTTTAACGTCCGGGATTTATGGATCAGCTGATATCTTTTTAATTAAGGCACGTACTTTTTTTCAGTTTTTTTGATGCTGAGACCAAGAAGATTTCTTTCTCGTTGATCACATCCTGAATTAATGGGCATTGGTCTGGCTTCTATGGATTTGTATGCAGCTCGTCTCAGTTTCATTCAAGCAAATCTTTATTGTGAATTTGCTGTTATACTTGTGTTGGTGCATACAGCATTTTTACTTCAATTGGTTGGATGTCTTCAATCATGTTCAGTGATTGTTTGTGTGGAGAACTAGATTTTTTCACATCCTCAGTTCAGTAACTGGAAGATTTGTGTTCATACAGCTCTATCTTTGTCACTGAAATTGACTGTCCTCCTGCCTGAGCAACAGCAGTTATGGATTCATGTATGACCTCAAGTGGATTATGTTGCTCACTCTTAGCCTCAGCATTTGCTTCTTTGTACTAACTTTGCTTAGTTTACTCTACTGATCTGATCCAGTGACGACAGCAATGTTTTCCAGACTAGACAATCCTGTCTAATCCTGCACAATTAATTATGAGATCTTTAATCTCTTTTGAGATGTCTGATCACCATGCCACTTGATGGAGTCCTGATAGCAAGGCAGGTAATGTCTAAGTGTCCCCAGCATATCCTTTCTGATACATTTTCCTGAAGGGATTCTGGAATAGTTAGTTTTCTGTCACGCACAACATGTCTCTATGACTATGAAATGAGTGGCAAGTTTTGTTCCAAGTCATTTACCATCCAGACTTGAAAACATATTCCCATTGCTTCAGCGCCACTGGATTAAAATCTTGGAAGTCCTTTCTTAATGCCATTGTGGGTGCACTTAAAGCTAGTGGGCAGCAGCAGTTGGAGGAGCAGTTTATCACCACCTTCTCAAGGGCAGTTAAGGATGGACAATAAACATTAACCCAGCCAGCAATACCTACATTCTGTGAGTTATTGCTATCAGTGCTCAAAGCATGGGTTCCTGGCCAACTTATTGGACCTTTGTACTGATTGTTCTTCAGTACAATACGGCCAATGATAGCAGTCGTGGTCCCTGTTTTGTTCTTGTTCAATTTAGTTGAGGTTGCCTTGGCTTGTTGGCCATTTTTTCTTCTTGGACATATGAAACATTTTCTTCCCACCATAAGAGGTAATCTCAACAGATTCTTATTTTTGGCTCCACCATGAGTCTAGGGAGCCTTACAAAGTAATCTGCAAGTTACTTCTTGACTGGATGGTTGACAATGGTTTGTTTCTAGACCAGTTGTTCTTTTGGAACTAATAGGACTCCTTCTATCTCTGATACTGTCAAATTACATGTTGAATTTTAAAAATAAGGAACGATGATTGTGAATTATGTAAACATTTTCAATTCTTTTACGCGTTGCAATATTACCTGGATCATCTCTAAGGTCCTGACAGTTATTCCACCTGTGCTACATATTCTCAGTTCTATAGGCTCTAGCTTTTTACTCCTCAGTCACACTCATACTTGTACGTACCTCAAATTTTAGGCAGTGTCCTTTAACAGGGTATCATCTTTTCTGCGATAACTCAGTTGTTGGGATCACAAAAGTTCCCTGTAAACGGCTTGGTGGTCTGTTCTACAAGAGACTTCTGAACCATATTGAGCTCTTCACCGTGTCCTTTTTTTGTAGCTCTATAACCATGTCTTACTCTTGCATATCTTCTGGAAGTGACCTATAGTTTTATAAAAGTATCATTCCTTTGTCCTGGCTGGGCAGTGTCTGTGTCGGTAAGGCCTTGTTGTTCCGTAGTGCTGAGAGTGACTCATAGTATCTGCTGTTTTTAATCTTGTATTATTGCCTTCATTAATGCTGTATTAAATTCACTAACTGAAAACTTTGCTCATGCTTTTCAACTCTATTAGAACAATACTGCAGTCAATTCTTCCAAGAAAAGCTCTAAATTTTGCTAAAAGCTATTCTGCAGTCATTAACTGTTTGAAGCTTTTAAATTGTTTTCTTGCAATGCTATCGCTGCGCTGCTTACTGGAGTTTTTCCACCTTTTGTAATGACTTTTGAATGGACATCTCAAACGTTAGTGTTGATCTCTCTGTCTGCACCTTCTCTGCAGCTGTAATATTGCATTCTGCACTCTGTTCTGCAACCGGATGCACTTGTAGAGTATTATCTGCCCGTAGATCACATAAAATAACTCTTTTCACTACATCTTGATACCTGTGACAACAATAAATCAATTCAAATCAAATCAAAAAAGTAAAATAGTTGCTCTGTGTGTTTATCAGGGTTTTCCCACCTTCGGTGGATGGCACGTTCCTGTTCCTTCCCAGGCAAAGTGGGCTTTTTGTTATCTTTAATGGTCCAAAACTTTTTCTTCTACACAAATGATTAAATAAGACTCATGGTTGCACCCTTTATAAATCTTCCCCGTACCATACAGAACCTAAATCAGAAATTGCAGGAAATCTTCAGCAGGCCTGGCAGCATCTGTGGAGAGAAAGCAGAGTTAATGTTTCAGGCCTAGTGTCTCTTTTTTAGAACTGATTGTTGCTAGGAAAAGTTTGACATATAAGCTAGAGAAAGGGTGGGGAGGGGGAAGGAGTAAATAATAGGCGGACATATGGAGCTCAGACAGAGATTAAAACAGTTGGACAAACAAAGGATTTTTTCCTTCTCTCTGGGCTCCATCTCCACCTATTGTTTACTCCTTCCCCCTTCCCCACCCCTTCTCCAGCATAAATACCAATGTTTTCATAGCTCCAATCAGTTCTGAGGAAGGGTCACTGGACCCAAAAGATTAATGCTGATTTCTCTCCAAAGATGTTGCCTAACCTGCTGAGCTTTTCCAACAATTTCTAGTTTTGTCTCTGATTTCCAGCATCTGCTTTTCTTTGGTTTAACATACAGAGCCTTCTTTGCTAAGTTCGTTGATTTTATCTTCGTGTGATTGCTTTTTCTTCTTGGTTAAGCCCTTGCTGTTGTCCTTGTACTTCTTTCCAGCTTCTTGATGAAAGTTTGTCTTTGTAGTGCTGGACATACCCTACTGCTGCTCTAACCACTGCTGGTTGACTGTTGCTTTTGCAATTCTGCTGATTACTTATGTCTTCTTAAAGCAAAAATGCTCTTAAAATGTTAAACAGAGCAGGTTTTTGAAGGATAGCATTATTTACAACTACATTAATGTGTTTATCATAACCCAAAAGCCCTTTCTGGAGCTGTGTGGAGTAAGGTTACTTATTGAGTACTCAAGTGAAACTCAGCTGTCTCCAGCTGAAGACTGTTTGATGTTATCAGGCGCTCAATGTAACATGACCCTTAACTCTGTCAGAACTGCTGTCTGCAACAAACAAAACAGGCTCAGCAGCCTGAGCAGCTTACTTCTACAAATAATTCATACACCTATACGCAAGTCTACCATAGAATGAAGACTAAATTACTCTTGATCTGTGGTTTAGTTACCTCCTCCCCTCAAAACATCCTTCAGTTTAGAACTTTCAGCGTTTAATCTTGACTTACCATGAAATATCTTGGGAACACAACAACTTATATGTGTTAACCTGAATGGTATAAATACAAAACAAGCATTCACACAATAACTTCTCCTAAAAGTAATTCGGAATATTCTGCTAACTTTGAAAGATTTGATTAGAGCGCTCACATCGACAAAAGTTTTTGACAGAGTAATAAGGAGGAAATGCTTCCACAAGCAAAGTAGACCAATGAGAGAAGGTTTTAAGATAACTGACAAAAGAACCATGGGAAAATAAGGAATATTGTTTATATTCTGAGAATTAAGCAAATTCAATGCACTTATGATCAATCTTCAGGTATTTTGTTGTGTCAATTTTATTGAACTGCACAACTGGTTTCTCCCCATGAGGCCTAGTGAGATTTCTCACTGAATCACACCAAATTTGTCCCACTTACAATCTACTATGTTAGATGTGGAAGATATAGACAGGTTAGACAGTAAAAACATGGAAGATGGAATAGAATTTCGGTAACTATAAGGCTATGCACTTTAGCAGGAAGAGTAGAGGAGCTGAATATTATTTAAATGGGGAATGACCATAGAAAATTACACAACAGAAGGATTTGGGAGCCCTCACCTATGAATCACAACATATTGGTAACCGTATTCAGGTGGAATAAGGAAAGCAAATGGAATGTTGGCCTTTATTTCAAAAGAAGTGGAGTATAACAGTAAGGAGGATTTGCTAAAAATGATACAAGACACTAGTCAGACCACAGCTGGAATACTGTGAGCAATTTTGGCCCATTATTTAAAGAAAGATATATTGGCATTGAAAGCAGTTGCGGGGAGGTTCCCTAAATTGGTACCAGGTATGGAAGGATTGCCTTAAGAGGAGAGATTGAACAGAATGGGCCTATTCTTATTGGAATAAACCCCACCTTATTGAAACAGACAAGCTTTTTTAGAGACAAAGAAAAGTTGCTGGAAAAGGTCAGCAGGTCTGGCAGCATCTGTGAAAGAGAAAACAAGAGTTAACATTTCGGGTCTGGTGACCCTTCCTCAGAACTTAGAGATCGTGACTAGATAGATGGGGAAAGTTGTTTCCCCTTGTGGGTAAGACGATGATAAGAGGGCATAACCTCAGAAAAAGAGGTCACATATTTCAACAGAGATGGGAGGGGAGGCATGGTGTGGAATCTCATCTCTCAGAGAGTTGTGAATTTGTGACTTTTTTTTACCACAAAAGGGCCCCTAAGGCTGGTCCATTAATTATATAGGTAGTTCTGCTATAATGTGAGTTTCATTAATGCAAATTGGCTGTAACACGATTGATGAATAGTGTTTGCTGTTTGGATAACGCAAATTTTCTGCAGCTCAGGTACAGCAATTTCCCTATAACACAATTTTCTACGGTGATTTCCTTTCATCCGATTTCCTGCAGCGCAAGGTCACACAAGAAAACAACTATCATGTTATAGGAGAACCACCTGCAGTCTAGACTGAGATTATCCAGATTTTGAGTCAGTAAGGGAATCAAGCTTTATGGCAATGAGACTGGAAAGTGAATTTAAGGATTGCCAGATCAGTGTTCTGGTCTCTTCTAACAGTGAAATGTTCAATGGGCTGAATGGCCTACTTCCGCTCCTATATCATAGGGTCACATGGCATCCCTCCAGCCTGATGCTAGCTCAGTTCTACCGTCACACCAAACCCGGAACAATTCACTGCTGCTCAGACATAGACCCAGGTGCCTGTACAAGCTACAAGAGTTTTTGGAATAGATTTGTAGCTCGGGATGTGGGTTTTGAGGTTGGTTGGCTCGCCGAGCTGGTTTGTTGTTCTGCAGATATTTTGTTACCGTGCTGGGTAACATCCTCAGGGCAGCCTCCGATGACGTTGGTGTGTTCTCCCACCTGCTTTTTAAACTCTGGGTCCCTTGAGCTGGATTACCTCACTTCCAGTTTTCCTGCATAGTGGAGTGTATATGGGGCTGTGTTCAATGTGTTTATTAATAGCATGCTTTGTGGAGTGCTGGGCTTCCATGAATTCCCGTGCCCATCTCTGCTTAGCTTGTCCCACGGTTTTGGTGTTGTCCCACTCCAGTTGGTGGTTCTCCTTACTCATGTGGATTGAGATGAGTGAGTATTGGTCATGTCTTTTTGTAGCCAGTTGGTGTTGGTGTGCCCTTGTTGTTAATTTCCTTCCTGTTTGTCCGATGTAATGTTTCTCGCAGTCTCTGCAGGGGATCTTGTAGATGACATTGGTCCTGTCCATGGCGGGGAATGGGTCTTTAGTTCAGGTGAGCAGTTGTCGTAGGGTTGATGTGGGCTTGTGTGCCACTCTGATGCTCAATGGTCATAGGAATCTTGTGGTTAGTTCCGCTGTGTCCCTGATGTAGGGTAGTGTGATGAGTGTGTTAGGGTGGTATCTTCCTGATGTTGTTCATGTAGGCATCTTCTGACCCAGTTTTTTGGATATCCATTATCCTTGAAAGGCTGGACGAGGTATTCTTCTTCTTCTTGGTGCCACCTACACTACATCAGGAACACATCAGAACTAACCACAAGACTCCTATGATCTCTGGGCATCCCATCATAAAATCGAGAGGGGCATAGAAAGGGTGAATAACCAAGGTCTTTCTCCCAGGGTGGGGGAGTCCAAAACTCAAGGGCATATATTTAAAGTGAGAAGGGAAAGATTTAAAAGGGACCTAAGATGCAACTTTTTCACGCAGAGGGTGATGCGTGTATGGAATAAGCTGCCAGAGGAGGTGATAGAGGCTGGTCAAAGACAACATTTAAAAGGCATCTGGATGGGTATATGAATAGGAAGGGATTAGAGGGGTTGGGGCTAAATGCTGACAAATGGGGATAGATGAATTTAGGATATCTGGTCAACATGGACATTTTGGACCGTGGGGTCTGTTTCCATGCTGTATGTCTCTATGACTCTAAGCGGGCCTATGTGCAAGTGCATGTTTGGAACTCTGATGAAGGGTCTAGGCCCGAAACGTCAGCTTTTGTGCTCCTGAGATGCTGCTGGGCCTGCTGTGTTCATCCAGCCTCACATTTTATTATCACGTTTGGAATTGTTTGGTGAAGCTGACTGTATATTATGAATGGTTTAGCAGCTGGTGTGAAATTCCCCCATCTCTACTTTTAAAGAGAATGTTGTGTGTCCAGAATGTGCCCATTTCAGATTTCGTTTTATGGAATCGTGTGAAATTGCCTGGGCCATACTACAGCTGTTATGTTCTGTTCTGACTGTTTTTGTTTTATCATGAGGTAGCAGACAAGTAATAAAAAAAGTAGCTTCCTGGATAAATGCCAAGGCTTTAATATAATTCTTGAGCTTCTCTTGCCAAATATCCAAATTCAAAACATGTCATTTTATTCACGGCAGTTATTTTTTAAGTAGTTCTGCTTTCTGTATGTTTGACCATAGAATCATAGCTGTTTGCAGCATATACAGAGGCCATTCTACACATTGCACCTGCCGTTGTTATCCCATTTCAGTCTCCTTCCTGCACAGGCTGACTATCGCTGCCGCATACACCACCTACACTACACTTTAATGAAAGCCACAAGGCTTAGAACATAGAACATATAAAAGTACAGCACAGTTTAGGCCCTTCAGCCCACGATGTTGTGCCGTGGAATAATCCTAATCCAAAAATAAAATAACCTCACCTACATTCCCCTCAACTCACTGCTGTCCATGTGCATGTCCAGCAGTCGCTTAAATGTCACTAATGACTCCACTTCCACGACTACCACTGGCAAACTATTCCATGCGCTCACAACTCTCTGGGTGGAGAACCTCCCTCTGACGTCTCCTCTATACCTTCCTCCTAACATCTTAAATCTATGACCCCTCGTGGCAGTTAATCCTGCCCTCGGGAAAAGTCTCTGGCTATCGACTCTATCCATGCCTCTCATTACCTTGTACACCTCGACCAGGTCACCTCTCTTCCTCCTTCTCTCCAGAGACAAAAGTCCGAGCTCAGATAACCTCACCTCGTAAAACAAGCTCTCCAGTCCAGCCAGCATCCTGGTAAACCTCCTTTGCACCCTCTCCAAAGCCTCCACACCTTTCCTATAATAGGGCGACCAGAACTGGACACAATATTCCAAGAGGGGTCTCACCAGGGTTTTGTAGAGCTGTAGCATAACCTCGCGGCTCTTAACCTTGATCCCCCTGTTAATGAAAGCCAAAACACCATATGCTTTCTTAACAAACTTATCCACCCGGGTGGCAACTTTGAGGGAGCTATGCACTTGGAACACCAAGATCCCGCTGTTCCTCCACACTGCTGAGAATCCTGCCTTTAATCCTATATTCAGCATTTAAGTTCGACCTTCCAAAATGCATCACTTCGCATTTATCCATTGAACTCCATCTGCCCTTTCTCAGCCCAGCTCTGCATTCTGTCAATGTCTCGCTGAAGCCTGCATTAGCCCTATACTATCAACGGCACCTCCAAACTTTGTGTAATCAGCAAACATTCTAACCCACCCCTCATCCTCCTCATCCAAGTCATTTACAAAAACTACAAAGAGCAGAGGCCCAAGAACAGAGCCCTGTGGGACACCACTCAGCACTGACCTCCAGGCAGAATGCTTACCATCTACAACCACTCTCTGCCGCCTTTCACACCATGCCCTATCCCTTGAATGAACAATAAAAAAAGGTCCTAATAACTTGAAGGAATCTTTAAGAGATCCTGGCACGCAGATTTACCAACTGAGGACACTTACAGGAATTCAGGCAGACATTCAGTTAAAATAATCAGTGATTTCTGCTTCTTAAACAAAAAACACATTTCGCAATTTTTGGATTCCAAAAGATTCTGGAATTCACAAGGGTGATTTAAAGTGTTTGTTTCACACTGCAATGGCCGATTGGAACTATTTGGCAGTTGTGACCAATTTAACGTCATAACATAAAACAGATTCTTTACATTGTTGATGATATATAAAACAAAACAATGGCTCCTGGTTAGTTCAGTCAGAGTAAAAAAAACTGAAATGCTGAGGTTCAAGGAGAATGGAAAAACACCAGAAGCCAGGCAGCATCTGGAGGAGGAGAAGTCAAAGTTTTTGAGTAGCAGCAGAGATGATGGCCTAGTGGTATTATTGCTGGACTGTTAATCCAGAGACCCAGATAGTGTCGTGGAAGCCCAGGTCTGAATCCTGCCATGGCAGATGGTGGAATTTGAATTCAACAAAAAATCTGGAATTAAGAGTCTAGTGATGGCTCTGAGTTGATTGTCATGGAAAAACCCATCTGGTTCACTAATGTCCTTACCTGGTCTGGCCTACATGTGACTCCAGACCCACAGTAAAGAGGTTGACTCTTAACTGCCCTCTGGGCAATAAATGCTGGACTAGCCAGTGACACCCTCATCCTGTGAACGAATAAAGAAAAATAAAATCCACCTTTCGACAACCTGGTTTAAATGGATTCTGTTACCACATTTTCCAGCAGCACAGTTCAGATTAAACTCTGTCCTTCCTGTTCCTTTCTCCCTCATGTGTTCACCTGGCATGGATAAAGCTTCTCCTTAAATTAATTCATGCAGTTTGCCTGTGATAACTTTTTGAAAGTTTCTCCTTTCTTTTTCCAGAATTTCAAAAACATCTTGTTTTATTTGTTCACAGGGTATGAGAATCATTGGTTAGGTCAGCACATTTTGCCCATCCCAATTGTTAGTGTTAAACCACATTGCCGTGGGTCTGGAGTTACATGAAGGCCAGACCAAATAAGTATTTCAGACTTGCTTCCATAAAGGATGTTAGTTAATGGCATGGGTTTTTCCCCAACAATCGGCAATGGTTTCATGGTCAACATTAGACTTTTATTTCTAGATTCTTAATGAAATTGAATTCAAACCTGCCATGGTAGGACCTGAATCCCTAGAATACTACCAGGGTTTCTTGATTAGTTTTCTGGCGATAATACCACCTACTGAGTCCTCTTCCATCACCATTTAAAACAGCTCCCTTCATTATAAACCTATTCCCCTGACCCCACGTGTGCATGTGTGTGTGTGTGTGTGTGTGTGTGTGTGTGTGTGTGTATATGGTGCGTGTGTGCATGAGTGTGTGTATGTGTGTCTGTGAGTGTGTGTGTTTGAGTGCATGTATGCTGTGTGTCTGTGTACTTAGGCAAGAAAAACAACAGAGACATCTGCTAGCAAAAATCTAGCCACGCACTTTAAGTTCTCTAGGTATAACGTCAGTGTGTCTTTCCTAAGAAGTGAGTGGAAAAAGTGTTCACAGGAAGACACAGGGCTTTCTTTTTGAATAAAAAGAGGTCCTTTTCTTTCTGCTCTGGGCAGGCGTGAAGCTGGAGAACTACCTGTTGCCAGAATGTGTATTTCTAAATGACTTCTGCAATCTGTCTGGCTCCAGCAAGTAGGGGCGAAGAAGTTGTACCTAGTTTGTTTATACTGCGACTTTGAGCAAGCATTTTCTGTTCTCACCTTTCTGTGGAAAACGAAGTACTTGATCAGCATTTAATACACATAAATATATATTTATCTGCTACAAAGGAAAGCTCTGTGTTCTAAAGTACGATTTCTCTTGATTGGAAAAGAAAATTCACTTGAACGCTTTTCATGGAAACAGTTTTTTCTACCATTTACTTTTCTTAAAAATATATACACTGTATACACTGGTAACGCGCTATTAGATTGAATATGGTGCCTCAGTGACAGACAGGGCGTCAATAATCCTTAAGAATAATTATTTCTTCAGATTTCCAACTGCTAACCATGGTAACCCAGGAATGCTGGTTACTAAAATATACAAGGCGCGATGAGGAGTCTACATTAAGGATCCTCGAAGATTCCATTGGTTTTGGTAATCCAGAAAGGCAGTGGTTCAGGGAAATAGACCCAGATACCCTCTGCTGGAATTGTTTTTCAATGTGTTTTTTTGTTCATGGGATGTGGGTGTCACATGTGGGTGTCAACATTTACTGTCCATCTCTAGTTGCCCTTGAACTGAGAGGCTGGCAAGGATCATTTCAGAGGGCAGCTTCAGAGTCAACCACATTGCTGGGAATGTGGAGTCATGTATAGGCCAGACCAGGTAAGGATGAGCACTTTCCTTCCTTAAAGGCTATTAATAACTCCATAAGCCATAGGAGTGGAAGTAAGGCCATTCGGCCCATCGAGTCCACCCTGCCACTTAATCATGGCTGATGAGCATTTCAACTCCACTTACCCAAACTCTCCCCGTAATCCTTAATTTCTTGCAAGATCAAGAATTTCTCAATTTCTGCCTTGAAGACATTTAATGTCCCGGCCTCCACTGCGCTCCTTGGCAATGAATTCCACAGGCCCACTGCTCCCTGGCTGAAGAAATGTCTCCTCATTTCCATTCTAAATTGACCCCCTCTAATTCTAAGGCTTTGCCCACGGGTCCTAGTCTCCCTGCCTAACGGAAACAACTTCCCAGCATCCACCCTTTGAATGAACTGGCTCGATACTTACAATCATTAATGACCGTTTCATGGTCACCGTTGCCAAGACTAAATTTCAATTCCACATTCGTTGAATTGAATTTAAATTCCTCCAGCTGCACAATTGTCACTATCTCCCTTTATCTTACAGTCAGCATCATACTCTGAGCCAATAGATTTTGGGTCAAAACAGATTTAGATGTTATTGGAAATCCTAAGCAAACTGTATGTGTATAGTGCCTTCACTGAAACATAACAAACCTGGAAAATTCATGGGCATGTTCTCAAACAAAATCGGTCGATGGGGACCAATAGCTGGATCAAAGACTTTTAAACAAGGAAGCAAGAGAGAGTTAAGAGGTGGAGAAGAATTGCAAAGATTCCAGATCTTAGGGCTAAAATGAAGCCATGGGCCATCCATGGTGAAAGAAGGAAGTGTACAAGAGACCAGAATTGGAGGCGTGTAGATATCACAGATGGATGTAGAGTTGGATGAGGTTTCGGAGCTAGAGAAAGCTGAGGCGATCCAGAGGTTTGAGGCAAAAGTGAAATTTTAGAAGTGAAGAAAGTGGCTGGGGCGGTACGGTGGCTCAGTGGTTAGCACTGCAGCCTCACAGCGCCAGGGACCCGGGTTCAATTCCAGCCTCAGGCGACTGTCTGTGTGGAGTTTGCACATTCTCTCCGTGTCTGCGTGGGTTTCCTCCGGGTGCTCTGGTTTCCTCCCACAACCCAAAGATGTGCAGGCTAAGTGGATTGGCCATGCTAAATCGCCCGTAGCATTCAGGGATGTGTGGGCTATAGGGGGATGGGTCTGGGTGGGAAGCTTCAAGGGGCAGTGTGGACTTGTTGGGCCGAAGGGCCTGTTACCACACTGTAGGGAATCTAATCTAATCAAAAAAATCCACTGCATTCTCTGTTGAGGCTTGTGCTTAAGGAATGGCTGTTGGCATGGGTTGTTTGAAAGGCTGTGAGCTCCTGTCGAACCAACACTCAACAAAGTTCAATGCTTTCAGTAAACTGTGTACAGTTCTGGTCACCACATTACCAAAAGGATGTGGATGTTTTGGAGACGGTGCAGAGGAGGTTGACCAGGATGTTGCCTGGTATGGAGGACGCTAGCTACGAAGAGAGGTTGAGTAGATTAGGATTATTTACATTAGAAAGACAGAGGTTGGGGGGGACCTGATGAGGTCTATAAAATCATGAGAGGTATAGACAGGGTGGATAGCAAGATGTTTTTTCCCAGAATGGGGCACTCAATTACTAGGCGTCACAATTTCAAGGTGAGAGGGGAAAAGTTTAAGGCAGATATACTTGAAAAGTTCTTTACACAGAGGCTGGTGGGTGCCTGTAATTCATTGCGAGCAGAAGTGGTAGATGCGGGCACAATATCATCGTTGAAGATGTATCTAGACAGATACATGAATAGACAGGGAGCAGAGGGATGCAGATCCTTGGAAAATAGGCGACAGGTTTAGATAGAGGGTCAGGATCATCAGGATGTTTACTAGGATGTTGCCTGGTATGGGGGGAAAGTCTTACGAGGAAAGG
The DNA here is from genome assembly GCF_030684315.1 of Stegostoma tigrinum. Lineage (NCBI taxonomy): Eukaryota > Metazoa > Chordata > Chondrichthyes > Orectolobiformes > Stegostomatidae > Stegostoma > Stegostoma tigrinum. Next base: position 13,856,469 of record NC_081365.1, on the reverse strand, counting down.
CTGAGGGACTTGAGGCTGTTTTCATTAGAGAGAAGAAGGTTGAGAGGTGACTTAATTGAAACATATAAAATAATCAGAGGGTTAGATAGGGTGGATAGGGAGAGCCTTTTTCCTAGGATGGTGACGGCGAACACGAGGGGGCATAGCTTTAAATTGAGGGGTGAAAGATATAGGACAGATGTCAGAGGTAGTTTCTTTACTCAGAGAGTAGTAAGGGAATGGAACACTTTGCCTGCGACAGTAGTAGATTCGCCAACGTTAGGTACATTTAAGTCGTCATTGGATAAGCATATGGACGTACATGGAATAGTGTAGGTTAGATGGGCTTCAGATCGGTATGACAGGTCGGCACAACATCGAGGGCCGAAGGGCCTGTACTGTGCTGTAATGTTCTATGTACAACCCTCTATGTAGGATCGGGGCAGGCTTGGAGGTCCAAAGGGCCTGTTCCTGTGCTGTAATTTTCTTTGCTCTTTGTTGTTCTTTTGAGACAATCAGCTGACATGACTGACCTATAACTGAATTCTATTATGTTGGCTGAGTAGATCACTGTTTTGCCAGGAACTGTTTCTGGCAGATTTAAGCAAAGAATTAATTAAAAAGCCTCTGTGCCCCTTTTAGAAAATTCATTTTACACTCACCACGAATGTAGAACAACAGGGCTGGTTAAATTTTTCATTATACCAATATTCTTTCGCAACCATGTCTGCTGCACATTTTATTTTTAACACTGACTTGCTCAGATATGTTAGAAGACACCTCTAAACATAGGTGGGACTTGCACCCAGAGATAGAAACACTACCCCCATGACAGATGAGTCCGTTATATGGAATACATTTTGAATCAATCTGTGTTATTATCTCATTTCAGGGCACCTTGGACTTGAATGCAGAAATTCTGGCCTAGAAGAGGGGGGACCAATACTGTACCACAAGAGTCCTCTATTGTGGCTGCTGTATTCTGGCATTCGCTCCCCCGTAAAGACATAAGAACATAAGAAGCAGGAGGAGGGTAAATCCATCTGGCTCCTTGATCCTACTCTGCCATTCAATAAGATCATGGCTGATCTTTTCATGGTCTCAGCTGCACTTACCTGACTACTCACCAAAACCCTTAATTCCTTTACAGTTTGGAAATCTACCTATCTTTGCCTTAAAAACATTCAACTGCTTCACTGGGCAGGGAATTCCACAGATTTACAACCTTTTAAGTGAAGAGGTTCTTCCTCAACTCAGTTCTTAACCTGCTCTGTCTCTGTTTTGAGGCAATGCCCCCTATTTCTAGTGTCATTCACCAGTGGTAACAGCCTCCCTGCTTCTATCTTATCTGTACCATTCATAATTTTGCATGTTTCTACACAATGCCACACTCATTCTTCTCAATTTCAATGAGTATAGTCCCTGTTTACACAATTTACTCAATGATTAGTCCAGGAAGCTGGAACAGATACAGTTAGAGTTGCTTGTGTTCCCTCCTTACATGGATAGTTTGTGGTATTTGACACCTGATCCTTTTGTCCTGTTCTTTCTGGTCTCTCAGAGCTTAGCCTGGATCATCAGCACCCCATCCATTGGTAAGTTATTGAACTATTGTATCACATCTGTCATATCAGCACTATAATGTGAACCAATTGATTACATTAACATTGAATGAAGATACTCAACTCAACCTAATTTTACTCCAGCCTGATCAACACATTGTTCTTACTTCTCAGGAGATGTAAGGAGGAGGCCACAGATACAGAGGGGAACAAGCCCATGGATGGATTTGAAAGCAATGATGGTGCTGCATCTTCACTGACAGTTATAGATCAATGAATACAAGGGTGATGTGTAAACAAGGATGGACGGCACTGAGGGCTCAGCCAGTAGAATTTTGCCTGATTCCAAGTTATGGAGGTTGTGAAATGGATGAGATACCTCCGGCTTGATGTTTTGTATAAACGCTGCCATAATAACCTGAGGCATTTTTCTGGGAATGAAAGCAAAATAAAAGCTTTTTTTATGGTCCTTGTTCATTTGAGGTGTTAATTTGAAGGCCTTTTGAACCCAGTACTCCATATATGATGTGGAGATGCTGGTGTTGGACTGGGGTGGACAAAGTCAGAAGTCACACGACATCAGGTTGTAGTCCAATTGGTTTATTTGAACTCATAAGCTTTCAGAGTGTGGAAGTGCTTTATCACCTGACTGGTTCGGCCACATCTGGAGTATTGTGTCCATTTCTGGTTGCCTCATTACAGGAAAGGTGTGGAAGCGTTGGAATAGGTGCAAAGGAGATTTACCAGGATGTTGCCTGGAATGAAGGGAAAGTCTTATGAGGAAAGGTCGAGAGAGCTACAGCTTTTCTCTTCAGAACGATGAAGGATGAGAAGTGAATTGATAGGCCTGTACAAAATGATCAGAGGTAGACATAGAGAGGACAGCCAGAGACTTTTTCCTAGGGTGGAGGTAGCTATTATGAGGGGACGTAGTTTTAAAGTGAGTGGAGGTAGATATAGGGGAGACGTCAGAGGAAGATTCTTCACTCAGAGAGTGGTCGGGGCGTGGAATGCATTGCCGGAGAGGGTAGTGGATTCAGCCTCATTACGGATATTTAAGGGACTATTAAATAGGCATACAGATGATAGTATAAGGTAGGGGTGGAGGTGAGATAAAACTTAGGTTTAAGGTAAAAGTTCAGCATAATATCGTGGGCCAAAGGGCCGGTACAGTGCTGTACTGTTCAATGTTTTATGTTCTATATTCTGTGTTCTATAAAGGGGCAGTACTCTGAAAGCTTGTGATTTCAAATAAACATGTTGGACTATAACCTGGAATAGTATGACTTCTGACTTTGCCTATATATGATAAACTGCCTATGTGGTATAGTCTAAAATCAGTTGTTGTAGGCTCCACAATCCCCCAGTGCAATTTCAGTCAACTCGGCAGTGAGCCAGATACCATTTTGGCACAGAATGTAAACCAGAACCCCTCAACTTTTGTTGTTTGCTCCTGCTTCTATTATGTAGATGAAAAATGATATTTAAACACAGGCATAGTATTCCTATGTTAGTATACAATCTAGCTCATAATGAAGATCAAAGATCTGTTGAGTCAAATGTCTGTTCATTGCACTATGACCCTCAACAACTTCATGGGCTCCTGTGTGACAGTGACAAAACTGAGATTTCAGTGTCTTCAGTGAATGAAGACAAAATAATGTTGACCAATGGCAGGAATATCTCAGCCTCATTTCTGAAAAAAATGAGGGTGGCCTGTTAAAATGTAATGGTTTGATTATGGTTAAAAAAAACCAAATACTATGGATGCTGGAATTCTGAATCAAACACAAGGAATGTTGGCCAGATTGGGCAGATCTAGCAATGGATAGAGAAACAGATTTAACAATTTGAGACCAGTATGAATTTTCAGAAGAGTTTTGTCTAAAGAATCTGAAATTAAAAGCTGGTCTAATGGCAATCATGCAGCTTGATTGCTATCAAAACCTATCTGGTTCACAAATGTCCTTTAGGGAAGGAAATCTGCCATCCTGCCCTGATCTGGCCTGCAGCGATGTGGTTGGCTCTTCACAGCCATTGTGTGCAATTTAGCGATAGCCAGTAAATACTGGCCCAGGCAGTGTTACCCACATTCTTGGAAACAAATTAAAAACAATTGGTTTTTGTGATTGATTTTTTTAGAGTTATTATTTATGTATTTTCATTCTAGGGGACTGCCCTGCAATAAAGGACAGTTTTATGAACAGTCATGGCTTGGAAAATTATAGGCATAGACTTGTGGCTCTTCAGTCTCTCATCCCATTCTTTGGAGAGCTCCTGAACCAGTATCCCCCATTAGGAAATATTGACCATTCACTGTGACCTTTTTCAGCTTTATGTAGTGCCCAGGGACAGTAGATTAGCTATGGTTAAAAATCCCATGTGGGGTTACGGATGTGGGTCAGGCTGGGTTGTTCTCCTGAGGATCGCTGAAGACTCAATGGGCCAACTAACCTCTTTCTGCACTGCCAGGATTCTATGAATATTTTATATATCCGTATTTAATTGCCAAACATCCGTCATCATTCAGTAATTAAGAAAGAACATTCACAAGGCCAAAATGTACTTGCACACTCTGCATCTTGATCTCCAACTTTATCACCAATGGCACAAGAAGGTTATGTTCACATGCAGTGGTCATTTGGTTTTTACTAACTGGACTGGAATTTAATTTGTCACTCACATCTGGATTTCTAATTCGCCGCATATGATGAAGGTACCAGACATATTGTCTCAACCATGATTGGAATTGTAGCCTTTACAAAAGGTTATTGAGAAATAATGAGCAAGTTTGGAAGCTTCACTTACGTAGAGGGACAAGAGAACTATTTTAACTGGAATATAGCAATAAGAAGAGAATGGATGAATATTTTCCAATTATGAAAGATTTTAGTAATGCAAGCGAAAGGCATTCGTTTAAGATTGTCAATAGTTGAATGAAAGAAAATGAGATTGGGTTACTTGGAAGAAGAAAAAGGCAACAATTACTGGGGCCATAGACATAGATGCAAAGAGGTTTACAGCATGGAAACGAGCCCTTTGACCCAACTTGTACATGCCACCCAGTTTGGCGTGCCTATTTTGTACTCTGCCAACTTTTAAATGGAAGTCAGGGAAAATGTAAACATGGTAGTCAATGCGCTATTGTTCATTGTTATTTTTTTTACCTCTCAGAAAGTCCTCTCAGTAGCAATGGTGGAATCAGCATCCATGGTATGATTTTCAATTAAAAGGGACATAGATTCAAAATTTGCTCGTAAAGAATTTGATGAAGGTTCAAGAGGCATGTAAGTTAATTATGCTTCTTTCAGAAAATTATCAGAAGCAGTTGGGCTGAATGGACTGCTTCAGCACAGCACCATGCAATATCATTTACTGCAATTGACTGGGAGGCAGAATGGAGACTGAGAGCTCCAGTTAGTCCCAACCCTGCTGTGCCTGTCCACCCAATCAAACATCAAATGTCCTGGTGTGGTATTATAGTGGCCATGTCACTGGGTTAGAAATCTGGACACCTAGGTAATATCCTGGGTTTGAATCTCATAACAGCAAAAGGTTAAAAATCTGGAATTAAAAGTATAATAGTGACTACGAAACCAGTATTGGTTGTCACCAAAAACTATCAGGCTCTCCAATGTCTTTTAGAGTTTGAAACTTTCTGTCTTTAACCAGTTTGGCCTACATGTGACTGCAGACCCCCCGCAATAGTTAACTTTGAACTGGGCTATTGAACGATTTAGTTGTAACAAATGCTCAACGAAGGAATGAAATAGACAGGCAACCATTAATCAAGTAAACATTAGAAATGGTAACTGCAAACACAGCCAAGAGGTTCCTGAAAAGTCCTCCATTCTGAAACCTGGAAGTTAGTGCAAAAATTGGGAAACCTGAATCGTACTGTTGGTCCACCTACAGCACATGGGCTGCAGTGGCTCACGAAGGCACCTCACCACCACCTTTTCAAGGGCAACCAGGGACCAGAAATTATCCACACCACATGAGCAAATAAAAGCAATCCAACAAACAGGAGGCAAATCACAGGAGCAAATGGGCAGGGAAACTCTTTGCCCAGTCAGCAGTGGACCCTGGCACATCATGCAGCAGATATGTCCATTAGGCTGCATGACAGATACTCTGGTTAGTTACAGAAGGAATTACACAACTTTAATGCAGAGCTGAATAGGGCAATCCAATATCACCAAAGGCGAGGGAGAGGTAAGGAGACGGGGGAAGGGCAAACTCTTAAATACAAAGGCAAAGGGCACCACTTCGTCTCAATCATCTCTAAGGCCGATTTATTTGGCTCTTTAAGAGACATGTATTTCTGATGCTGACAATCTCTGATGTTGCGGAGACTAGAAGATCCAGGCTTCAGAGCTTTTAGTTAGAACAGGAGTTTAAAGGTTGAAGGATAGAATGTTGAGGCAGAGTTCTTCAGAACTGAAGAATAAATACAGTGGACTCGAAACATTGACTCTGCTTGTCTCTCCACAGATTCTGCCAAGCTTGTTAAGCTTCTCCAGCATCTTTTTTTTATCTCAGTGGTGCTGAACGTTGAGTAATCATCAGTGAACATCTTTGCATTTGACCATATGATAGAAGGAAAGTCATTAGTGAAGATTGTCGAGCATCGGGCACTACCCTGAGGAAATCCTGGCGCTGAGCTAACTGACCTCTGACAACTACCATCATTTCCTTTGTGCTAGGCCAACATAGCATTTCCTCCTGATTCACACTGACTCTATTTTTGCTTGGACTCTTTGAAGCCACATGTGCTCAAGGGCAGCCATTCTCATCTCACTTCTGTTCAGCAGTTTTGTTCATGTTTTGATCAAGACTGTAATGAAGTTAGGACTGAACCTGAAGGAATCCAAACTGATTACTCATGAGGGGATTATCACCAAACAAATGCTGTTTAATAACATTATTAATGACACCTTCTGTCACTTGGCTGATGAATGAAAGTACGCAGGTGAGGCAGTATTTGACCATTTTGGATTCATCCTGCTTTTTGTGTACACGACATAACTGAGCAATTTTCCATACTGTGGGTAGATAATAGTGTTGTAAATATATTGGACAGGCTTAGCTAGGGGAGCAGAAATTCTGGAGCACAAAACTTCAGTGCTTTTGCAATGTTGCCAGGCCCTCTATCTTTACCTCCATCCTTCTACCTTTCTTGCGATGACATGGATGTATAAAGATGTAACTAATGCTTGACCTAAATGGTTTCCCAGTAGGTATTCAGGAGTGTCTTAGAGGGACTGGGGAGAAAATTGGAGAGGTTTTGAGAAGCTTTCCAGAGCTTAGGCCTTAGCCACAGATGGTGCAGAACCCCCAATATTGGGGCAGCAAAGCCCAAAAATCAATGGTTATATGCTCAGAGTCAGGCCAAAGTTCCCTGGCTCCATTTTGGTGAAGGACCACATCCAAGAGGTTCCCAAGTCCTTTTTTCTTGGATCCACCACACCCTTGTGAAACTTTCTCTTTGTGTCAGATCTGAAATGCACTTGTTTCCTCTTTATTTTGATTGAAATCTACAAGTTGGCTGATTATGAGGAGTTAAAAAGATTTAGCAGGAACATTGAGCCAACAAGAGGGATAAACAGCATACCTTCCAGATGACATAACACAAGCTTCTTCCATTGTACTTTTTTTAACTTTCCCTTTGTGATTGATCAACACTTTTAAAAAAGAAATTCAGAAAAAATGTAACAGGGCACTCAATATGCATGACACTTCTTTTTTCGTGAGACAAAGCAACAATATATCAAATCATTATAAGGAGAAGGAATGTCTGAATCACTCAATAATACTGTAAGAACTGGCAGCTTTTCCTTAAAGCTAAAAGATCTCCAACATTTTGAAAGGCTCTGAACAATGATTTGCCCTTTCATATAACAAGCTGCCATGTTAATTAACACTTCCAGTACACATCATTCCAACAGTTCTTTCACGCCTTGCCTTCTTGACATACCTTGAGGTGGGTGTAAATTGATTCTTTCCAGGGTTATCTTCAAGTACTATTTCCCTGACAGTTTAGTGCTGAGACATTACAGACCCCATCTCTTGCTCAAATGCTGCAATGATATGAGGGCTCGACATATTTTTATCATATAGGTCATACTCACACATAGAGAATAGCCACTTATAAAAACAGCTTGCACGCCTGTGACATTTTGAATGTTGCAAATGACCTTATGCAGAACAGGAGCATAATTGGAGCATATTGATGCCAAGCCACAGAAGGAGGCTGGCTGCTTGGTGAAAGAGTTTGATTGAGGGAGACTGGAGAATTGGAGAGGAAGAGACTTAAGGAGGAAATTTCAGAATTTGTTGGAGATTCTCTAGAAGTGCGAAGTGATGCACTTTGGTCTGAAGAAAACTAAAAGACAATAAAATAAGGGTAAAATTCTCATGGGGGCACAGGAGCAGAGGGACCTAGTTGTGTATGTGCATAGATCATTGAATGTTGCCGGACAGGTGGTGAGACCAGTCAGTAAAGCATGCAGATTTCTCAGCTTTATTAATAGGATTTAAGAGTTCAAGAGCAAGGAGGTGATGTTGAACTTGTACGAGACACTTATTGGACCTCAGCTGGAATATTGTGTACATTTGTGAGTGCTACATTAAAAGAAAGATGTTAATGCAGTGGAGAGAGTATAGAAGCAATTTACAAAAATAGTTCCAGGTTTGAGAATCTTCAGCTATGAGGGAAGACAAAGGAATTGGAACTGCTCTGGAGTGAAAAAGTCTAAGAAGGATTCTGATTCAGGGCTATCAAAATCATGAGCTGACTGGATAGAGCAGATAGGTGAAGCTGTGTCCATTTATAAAAGAAAATTGAAGCAAAGGCAGCATGAGAAAAATCTTTTTCACGGAGTAAGTAATTAGGATATGGATCGCAATGACTAATGGAGATAGTTCAATTGAGGCATTATTGGATCCACAAGATAGAAATGGTGAGCAGGGATACAGAGAAAAGGTGGGAGACTAATACTCGATAATAGAACTGATGCAAGCATGATGGGATGAATGGCCTCCTTTTACACCTCAATAATTCTGTGATTTGGTGATTGGATAGTGAGAACTAAGTGAGTGCTATACTGCTCAGCTGGGTAATAGAGGAAAGGAAGAAGCGAATAATTTTATTAGCCATCTTAAAAGTTACCGATCTGGTCAAAAGGTAGAGAGGCAATATAAGGTTACCATAGTCATGATATCATCTGAGATTTTGATAAAGGCCATGCAAATACTGTGGCAGCAGTAAAAACCAGATTGGAACAGTCCAACATAAAGTTGCAGGAAAGTGAGATATCAGGAATGTCCAGTAATCAGGATGTAGCTTTCCGAACAAAACCTCTGAAGGTCAACACTTTCAAGACAGAAAGGGAAAAGACAAGACTAGACAGAGCGATCGGAAAGGGAGATTGCATTTTGTCCTGAACGTTTGTGTAAAGGAAATGTTCCTTACTGCGTATGTGTTTATAGGAGAGAAATGATTTTGTGTAGCTTGGGAACAAAATCACTCACAATAAAATGGTGGCATTAGCCTTTCTGGTGTTATTGATTGGCAGCACGAGAGATATATGTTATTTTTTATTTGCATAAATGATCTGGATGTGAATGTACAATGCTTGGTTAGTAAATTTGCAGATGATACAAAATTGGGAGGTATTGTTGAGAGCGAAGAGGGTTATCAAAAATTACAAATGGATCTTGATCAGATGGGGAAGTGGGCTGAAGGTTGGTAAATGCAATAAGTGTGATAAGTGTGAGGTGTTGCACTTTGGAAAGTCAAACCAAGGTAGGATTTATACAGTAAATATAATGTCCTGAGGAGTGTTGTGAATAGGGGACCTAGGAGTATAAGTACCTAGTACTTTGACAGGTGGACAGAGTGGTGAAGAAGGCATTTAGCATGCCTTTATCACTCAAGACATTGAGTATAGGAGCTGGGATGCGATGTTACAGTTGGTTAAGCCATTGGTAAGGCTGTACTTGGAGTATTGTGTACAGTTTTGGTCTCCCTGTTATAAAAAAGACATAATTAACCTGGAAAGTATACAAAGAAGATTTACAAGGATGTTATCAGGGCTAGTAGGCCTGAGTTACAAGGAGAGGTTGGCCAGGATTGGACCTTATTCTTTGGAAAAAGGAGAATGAGGGGTGACCTTATTGAGGTGTATAAAATCATGAGAGCATTGGTAGAATGAATACAGATTGTCTTTCCCAGGGATGGGGAATTGCAAACTAGAGAGCATAGATTTAAGGTGAGAGGGGATAGATTTAAGAAGGACCTGAGGGGCAACTTCTTCACGCAGAGATTGGTGCGTATGTGGAATGGGTTGCTGGAGAAAGTGGTTGAGGTAGGTACAATAGCAGCATTTAAAAAACATTTTGATAGGTACATGGATTGGAAAGGTTTAGAGGGGTATGGGCCAAATGCAGGCAATTGGAACCAGCGGGGTGGGCACCATGGTCAGCATGGGCCATTTTGGGCCGAATGGCCTGTTTCCATGCTGTATTACTCTTTGGCTCCATGACTTTATACGCCAAGAGTGACATTAGCATCTGCCGGCTCCATGTCACTTGAAATTGGGGTAAGCTTGTGTTATATTCCCGAGAAACAGCATACTCCTTTTGGCAAATAATTCTTTCAATAAACGGGAAAATAGACATTAGATCCTGAATCCTGAAATATATAGACCGAAAGCCAGCCCAGTCTTGGGATTTGAACATCATTTCTATCACGTCAGCCCCCTATATCACTCACAAGGTATGAAGGGTGAAAGTGTAATAGCCAGAAGAGAGAGGAAAGGATAACTGAGACAGAACAGCTTAACAACCAGGAATGAGTTCATTGACGTACCTGGGAATGTTGTCAAGGTGGAGCTTGTTCTGAGGCTATAAGTATTGCCCCTAACAAGTCAAAATCTTAGCATTTGAAGTCAATGGGATTACCATAAATTCCGTAATGAGAAACCCATCTCCTGACTCTAAGGCCTGACTGCCATCTACAAGGCTCAAATGTGGTGTAGGATGAAATACTGTCAATTTGCCAGATGAATGCAGCTCCAACAACACTCAAGAACTTTGATACCCTCTGAGGAAAAGCAGCCTATTTGATTGCAATCTGATCCACCACATTCGATATTCAAGATAATAAGAAGTGAGGCTGGATGAACACAGCAGGCCAAGCAGCATCTCAGGAGCACAAAAGCTGACGTTTCGGGCCTAGACCCACCATTCAATATTCATTTGCTTCACCACCAACATTCAGTGACAGTCGTGTCTACCCTTTCCAAGAAGCGTTGCAGCAACTCAAGGCTCAGCAACTTCTCAGGATGTGATCTCTTCCATTTGGTAGGCGAAGGGCAATGGATACCTGGGGACAGAGCCACCTGTAAGTTCTGCTCTTGGACACACACCGCACTGACTTGGAATTATTTCAGTGATAGCAGAAACTACAGATGCTGGAGAATCTGAGATAACAAGGTGTAGTGTTGGATGAGCACAGCAAGCCAAGCAGCATCAGAGGAGCAGGGAGGCTGATGTTTTGGGCCTAGACCCTCCTTCAGAAAATTTTTTTTGTAGGTCCAAAACATCAGCTTTCCTGCTCCTCTGATGCTGCTTGGCCTGCTGTGTTCATCCAGCTCTGCGCCTTGATATCTCTGGCTTGGAATTATGATTCTTTAGGGTCACAGGCTCCAAATCCTGGAACTTCCTCCTAAATAACTCTGTGGGTGTTTGTCTAGTATAATGAGGTTCAAGAAGACAGTTCACATCACGACCTATTCAAGAGCAATTCGGGAAGGGCACCACCTTTATGTGGTGCTTACGCCCCATGAAATAAACTTATAAAGTAAATATTGGTTATTTTGAAGCCAGGTTACAACTATTACTATCGTCATTGACGTTCCTAAAATGACAAGGTTTAAGCAAAGAGAAGTCAGAGCTAAGATAATGAAACGTGAGGCTGGATGAACACAGCAGGCCCAGCAGCATCTCAGGAGCACAAAAGCTGACGTTTTGGGCCTAGACCCTTCATCAGAGAGGGGGCTGGGTGTGGGTTCTGGAATAAATAGAGAGAGAGGGGGAGGCAGACCGAAGATGGAGAAAAGAAGATAGGTGGAGAGGAGAGTATAGGTGGGGAGGTGGGGAGGGGATAGGTCAGTCCAGGGAAGACGGACAGGTCAAGGAGGTGGGATGAGGTTGGTAGGTAGGAGATGGAGGTGCGGCTTGGGGTGGGAGGAAGGGATGGGTGAGAGGAAGAACAGGCTAGGGAGGCAGAGACAGGTTGGACTGGTTTTGGGATGCAGTGGGTGGAGGGGAAGAGCTGGGCTGGTTGTGTAGTGCAGTGGGGGAGGGGAAAAACTGGGCTGGTTTTGGGATGCGGTGGGGGAAGGGGAGATTTTGAAGCTGGTGAAGTCCACATTGATACCATTAGGCTGCAGGGTTCCCAAGAGGAATATGAGTTGCTGTTCCTGCAACCTTCGGGTGGCATTATTGTGGCACTGCAGGAGGCCCATGATGGACATGTCATGTAAAGAATGGGAGGGGGAGTGGAAATGGTTTGCGACTGGGAGGTGCAGTTGTTTATTGCGAACTGAACCGGAGGTGTTCTGCAAAGCGGTCTCCAAGCCTCCGCTTGGTTTCCCCAATGTAGAGGAAGCCACACCGGGTACAGTGGATGCAGTATACCACATTGGCAGATGTGCAGGTGAACCTCTGCTTAATGTGGAAAGTCATCTTGTGGCCTGGGATAGGGGTGAGGGAGGAGGTGTGGGGGCAAGTGTAGCATTTCCTGCGGTTGCAGGGGAAGGTGCCGGGTGTGGTGGGGTTGGAGGGCAGTGTGGAGCGAACAAGGGAGTCACGGAGAGAGTGGTCTCTCCGGAAAGCAGACAGGGGTGGGGATGGAAAAATGTCTTGGGTGGTGGGGTCGGATTGTAGATGGCGGAAGTGTCGGAAGATGATGCGTTGTATCCGGAGGTTGATGGGGTGGTGTGTGAGAACGAGGGGGATCCTCTTTGTGCGGTTGTGGCGGGGGCAGGGTGTGAAGGATGTGTTGCGGGAAATGCGGGAGACGCAGTCAAGGGCGTTCTCGACCACTGTGGGGGCAAAGTTGCGGTCCTTGAAGAACTTGGACATCTGGGATGTGCGGGAGTGGAATGCCTCATAGTGGGAGCAGATGCGGCGGAGGCGGAGGAATTGGGAGTAGGGGATGGAATTTTTGCAGGAGGGTGGGTGGGAGGTGGTGTATTCTAGGTAGCTGTGGGAGTCGGTGGGCTTGAAATGGACATCAGTTACACGCTGGTTGCCTGAGATGGAGACTGAGAGATCCAGGAAGGTGAGGGATGTGCTGGAGATGGCCCAGGTGAACTGAAGTTTGGTCTGGAAGGTGTTGGTGAAGTGGATGAACTGTTCGAGCTCCTCTGGGGAGCAAGAGGCAGCGCCGATACAGTCATCAATGTACCGGAGGAAGAGGTGGGGTTTGGGGCCTGTGTAAGTGCGGAAGAGGGACTGTTCCACGTAACCTACAAAGAGGCAGGCATAGCTGGGACCCATGCGGGTGCCCATGGCCACGCCCTTAGTCTGTAGGAAGTGGGAGGAATCGAAAGAGAAGTTGTTGAGGGTGAGGACGAGTTCGGCTAGGCGGATGAGGGTGTCAGAGCTACAGAGCTAGCTTCCCAGCAAGACAATGCAGGAAATTAGTATTAAATTCAGAGATTATCTGACCTCCTGGCTATATATAATTCATTGAAGCACTTTTATCCATCTCCTAGATGCCCTGATGCATTAATTAATACCAAGGAAAAATACCATGTTCTAAATTTGAACAAAATCATGAAAATGTTTTACTCTGTGTTTAAGGAGGATTCCTGATCTTTTCAACAGAAGATTTGGAGTCTGCAAGAAATATGCAAGCACAGGGTGGTATCTACATTTGCCAGAAAGACTCACATTTCTGAAGCAGCACTCCATTCTCTGCATTATGTTAATGTGAAATATAATCCTTTCCATTACATTTTCAAAAAAAACTAGGTTCAAAGTGCAGCTAATTCAGGGAAATGTTCTGAGCATCCGGGGGGTGGGGCAGATGGAATGGGGCAGGCTGCCCCAATTGCAGTTATGATAGAATAATCCTCCAGACTGCATCCCTCACACCCCCTCAATCCAGCACACAATGACCATGTCTCATCCTTGCCACTTCTTGCTCCCTACTCCCCACTTATAGGTTCTTGCGACAGGCTGTGCCCCTCCACCCACCACTCATGGCTCTGCATTGCCTCTATGCTACACAATGTCAATTCCATGACACCTGCATTCAGCCAGTGTCCACTGTATAGAAACAGTGAATGTTATACTGAATAACTGAATAAATATATGAATGAATGAATGATTTATGAATGAATGATTTATGAATGAATGAATGATTTATTGTCCCATATATCTTGTAGACAGAGTAAAAAGTATTTTTGTCACTACAATCCAGCACAGTTTAGAAGTAGAAAAGAATCCTTAAATAAAAGTCCATCTACTGTTCAAATTGGGGTGTTAAGCACGGCTGCAGGGCTTCTGCATTGTCTCTGCAAAGTATTAGGATCTTCAAGGAGTCCTGCTCTGCAAACAGCAAGGATGATGCCAATGTCCCAAGAGAACCTGGCTCTGCTGCTGCCACCACCTCACTGCCTCTGCCAAGAGTCTGGGATCCAGGCGTATGTCCACCAGGAATCTCTGCTCCAGGCACCACCATTGCTACCAAGAGTACAGGATCCAGGCCTACTATTGCCAGAAGTCTAGGCTCCGGGCCTACCATCACCAAGAGCCAAGGCTCTGGGCACAACCAATGCCAGCAGTGGCCCTGACCCTCGCTGCTGATGCTGCAGCCACTACCTTGCTGACACAAGTCCAACCTCAAAGATGAAGCAGAAAGAAAGAAGAAAAAGAAGAGAAATAAAAAGTATTTGCAAGAAACGATACCTTCAGCCTGGAGTGGACAGGCTCCAATGAGCCCAAACACTACCTACCATATCCGTGTCATCTTGATGCATTAAAAGAAACACTTTAGAACAACTCATTTATCATTGATAGTTGTCAACTATGTACAATAAAAACACTTTGTCTTTCTACACATCAGTAAGTGTAAATCCTTCTGATATTTTAAAGTATAAATTGCTGAATTTGCAAGTACTTGAAACCTCTTACTCTTGCGCCAATAAACATTACCCAGTTGGCAGCAGAGATATGAGAGCCAATGATGTTAATTAACCAAGGGCTCGAGTGTTTCAACAGGGTCATGGGGATCTGGGCTCTCAGATAATTCTCATTATTTGCACTCGAGCACAAGCAATCCCTCGTCACTAACTGAGCAGAAGGCAATGACAAACCACTTCAGTACTTGCTCCATACCCAACGAAACCTAACCAGATAAATAGAAAGCAGGACATAACACCAGCGCTTCGTCGGAGGATCACTGATGATGTTACCTAGAATGGTGACGAAACGTCTGAAAACTAACCTTCCAGCTCAGCGAGTAAACTCACATCCAGAACCTCAACCTGAGCTACAAATCTTCTCAAAATTCACTTGCTCCATAAACATAGACCAATCATGACCCAATCCTTGGGAATAAGGAAGGGTGAAAAGACAGGCAGACAGACTGTCACCAACGCGGGCCACCTCTGCAACTAGATCCTCGACTTCCTGATCCACAGACCGCAGTCAGTAAGAATAGACAACATCAGGCCGTCCAAAATAATCCTGAAGGCCAGCACCCTGCAAGGCTAAGCCTTTGGAATACGTCTTATACACTCGCGACTCTGTGGCCAAGTTCTGCTCTTACTTCATTCACACATTTGCTGATGACACCACCGTCATGGATTGGATCTTAATCCACAACGAGGCAGAGTAAAGGAAAGGGATAGGGGACTTAGTGGCATTGTGTGAAGACAATTTCCCCTTCTATGTCAACAAAACAAAGGAGCTGGCCATCCATTTCAGGAAGTGATCTGCAGGACACATCCCTGTCTGTATTAATAATGCTGAAATAGAGATAGTTGAGATCTTCAAACGTCTGGGATAAAGATCACCAACAATCTATCCTAGTCCACCCATGTTGAGGCTAAGGCCACAAAAGCATACCAATGCTCTGATGAAGAGTCTAGGCCCGAAATGTCAGCTTTTATGCTCCTGAGATGCTGCTGGGCCTGCTGTGTTCATCCAGCTTCACATTTTATTATCTTGGATTCTCCAGCATCTGCAGATCCCATTATCACAGATTCAAGAACAGTTTCATCCCCATTGTTATCAGACTTTTGAATGGACTTCTCATTTATTAGAGTTGATCTTTCTCTGCACCTTCCCTGTTGCTGTAACACTATATTCTACATTCTGTTTGAATGCCCTGATGTAATTATGTAAGGCATGATTAGCTGGATAGGACACAATGCAATACTTTTCATTGTATTTCGGTATATGTGACAATAATAAATCAAATCAAATCAAAATCAATACTTAGAATCTCTATATAGTGGGTAAAAGTGAATGTCAGTGAAATGGCATGGTACTGGGGTTACAGGGGGCGTAAGGGGCCATAGGTGGAGGGGCATGGCCAGGCTTGGGGGCATGGTCAGTCATGGAGGAGCATAGTTAAAGGGGCATGGGGCCATAAGGAGAATTGACTGAACCGATCTTTGACAAGTTTCCCTCATGAAAACTATAGTTTACAATAACTCTGACATGCCAAGACTCTTTAAGAAATTGGCCTGATTCTAGGAAAATTGCAGAGGATGAGGAATTCACACACTATCTCCACTATGAAGCTGGCAACTCAGGGCTACCAATTATAGGCTCATAACAAAAGACAGCCGCAGGCCTTCATATGTACTCCCAAAAATTGGAATTCTGGGAATAGGTTAGGACATCCCAAAATTGGACCCCACCTTAAAGGGCTTCTGCATCAACCCCACTGAGTGAAATTCCAGGTCTCCCTGGTTTACTGAGGGTGATGATATACCCAGCCATTATTTAACAATGTGGTGTTAATAACAATAACACCAAAATGGCATAGTGAAATAAAGAATTGCAGATGCTGGAAAACTGAAACACAAACAGAAACTGCTAGGGAGACTCAGCTGGTCTGGAAGCATCTGTGGAAAGAACGCAGAGTTAATACTTCAAGTCCAGTGACTCCTCTTCAGATGGACATTGGATATAAATCACAACCTGTGACAAACCATAAAAACCTTTCTCCTGCTTTTACCATAGAGTATTAAGGTCCCTTTAACGACTGCTTCTAGTTCTTGACTAAGCCAAGATGCTGCTGTCAATTCTTTATTTACATGATTGGAGTCACTGACCCCTTGTTTATATCTGTAAACTGTCTTTCCCTTCCATTATAGTCTATTTTCCACAGACTGAATTTATTCTGTTTCCATTATTTGAATAATGGAACTGGCACATGCTCCTGGAAGATGCTCTGGCCCTCACGATGAAACAGGCCTGAGTTCCTCCAGGCTATTTCCAATGCTCCATGATGACAGAAATGAAACTTACTCTTCATCTTCATGCTACTTTCTTCTCCTGTGCTATTTCCAACCCATTAACTTTAGCATTGAAGCTGACTCATAATATCCAGTGTGATTGCCAATTCTATATGGCCTCTCCCTATCTGTCATTCTATCCAAACCCACACTCCTCTGAGATGTCTACACTTGATCACCTCAGATTTTAATTGTTCCACCATTGGCAGTCATGCTTCAAGGCCCGGAGCTCTGGAACCCTCTTCCTCGACCTCTCTAACTCAACATCTCTCATATTTCCTTGAGGAAACTCATTATATTCTACCTCCTTGTTGAAACTTTATGGTTGTCTGCCTAAATATTTCCTTAAAAATGGTATACAGGGCCTCCACCTCAAACTGGCAATGAATATTTTGCATACATAGAGCATAGAACATAGAACATAGAACAGTACAGCACAATACAGGCCATTCAGCTCACGATATTGTACTGAACCTTTACCCTAAACCTAAGGTCAATCTAACCTCCACCCCTACTTTATGCTATCATCCATATGCCTACCTAATAGCCGCTTAAATGACCCTAATGAGGGCAATTCCACTACCCTCTCCGGCACTGCATTCCAAGCCCTGGCAATTCTCTGAGTAAAGAACCTACCTCTGATATCTCCCCTATATCTAGCTCTGCTCACATTAGAACTATATCTCCTTGCAATAGCTACCTCCACCCTAGGAAAAAGTCTCTGGTGGTCCACTCTATGAATTAGATGATGAATATATGAATTAGATGATTGCCGAATGTCCCCTTTATTAAATCAGTTTTTGGTGAATGTAATTGTTTCCAGGCCCAAAGGTTTAAAGAAATATTTTCCTCCAGCCTGCTGATAAAAGCCATAACTGCTTCTGATCACTGCTCACTTCCATTTGTACAGTAACAGCCTATCACCCCAGCATATAACCCATTTGTCTTCTCAAGCCTTTATATGGCCCAGGTCATGCTGTAAATGTTTACAGACCACAGTTGTAAATGGTGCTGAACATTGTACAATCCCCAGTGATCATCTCAATGTGTGTCATGAACCTGTTAATGGAAGAAAGGTCATTGATGAGGTAGCTGAAGGTGTTTAGGCCTATGACATTAGCCTGTGGAGATTCTGTAGCAATATTCTGAGACAATCCTTTTGACATATTCTTGGACTCCAACAATTGCAACCATCTTCCTTTGTGCTGCATATAATCTAACCAGTGGAGAACTTTCCCTGAATGTACTGCACTTTCTGATCCATGGTGGTGGTAGAGGGGATTCAAAGGGCAGTGGTTGGATTCTCCCTTGTGGAGATCAACATTGCTCAACACTTGTTCACTTGTCAGCCCAAGCCTGAATTTCTGCATTTGGACATAAATAGCTTTGGTATCTGATAAATTGAGAATATTGCTGAACATTGTGTAATCATCAGCGAACATCCCCACTTCTAACCTTGTAATGGAGGGAAGGTCATTGATGATGCAGCTGAAGACAGTTAGGCTAAGACACTACTCTGAGGAACTCTGGTTCTCCCGGAGTTGAGACAACTGCCCTCTAATAATCACAATTTTCTTCCTTTGTGCAAGGTATGGTACCAACTTTTGGAGAAGTTCTCCTGATTTCCATTGACTCTAGTTTTTTTAGGGTTCCTTAATGTTATAATTGCTTCAAAGTGCCCTTGATGTTAAAGGCAGTCACTATTAGAGCTCACCTGTTCTGTCCATGTTTGGACAAATGGTGTAATGAGGTCAAAACCTGAGTGGCCTTGGCAAAATCCAAACAATTTTTAACGACAGGAGCTGTTTGATAGCACTGTTAATAATCATTTTACTGATGATTGAGAGTAGACAAATGGACCTGAGTTGGACTAATCCTGCCTTGTGTTTGCAGAACATACCTGGCTTATTCAAATTTGGAATGATAGTCAAGCATCAGTCAATGGTCATATTCAACAAAAGTGAATTTATTTCTCTTCCCTTGGCAACAACAGCATTACCATTGTTGAATACTACTCTGTCAATATCCTGGCTCTCACGATCAACCAGAAACTGAAATGGACCAGCCATATCAGTACATTGTCTATAAGACCAGAGCAGAGACTGGGAATTGTGCAGTGAGTAGCTTATCTCTTAGCTCTTCAGAGTCTGCCTACCACATACAAGGTATTAGTTAGGATGTATAGAGTACTCTCCTCTTGATGTTACACACTAATGCAGAGCCTGACCATTTGCTGAATGAATGAGATTTCCCTCATGTCTGAATTGCAAGGACTGTATCAGGAAGGGATAGAAAGTATAAATCTAAGACCAAACCAATGGGTAATGCTAGAGGTTTTTCAAACAAAACTCTCTGTATCTGAATGCACATATGATTCAAGACAAAAAGGATGATCTGATAGTATAAATATAATTACAGCCTGATAGCCATTACAGTCAGGAATCCAACAGGATGATGTTTGGGATTTGAATTTTGAACTATGTGTTACATTTAGGTAAGATGGGAAGTGAGGAAAATATGGAGGCTTAGCTCTGTTAATTCATGATGGTATCAGTACAAAAAAGAATGTTGACCAAAGTTCATGAAATCAGGATCAGAAGTGGAGATTTTATTGGAGAATTCTGTAGGTGGAGTGGTGTACAGGCCTTATACAGTAATCACACATGATTGAACATAGTATAACAAAGAAATAATGTGTCATATAAATACAGCAATAATTACAGAGGAATTTGATCTGCATATTGGTAGCCTAGATGAGGAGTTCAGCAAATATTTTTGGGAATACTTTTTGGAATAGAATGTTCTGTAGCCAAGTAGAGAACAAATTACACTAAACTTGAAATTGTGTGATGAGTTATGATATTGAGGTTCTCTGAAGTAGTAACAATCATATAATGGATGAATTTTACATTCAGTTTGAGGCAGAAAGAATGGGTCCAAGAATAATATTTTCAACTTAAATAAGAGAAGTTATGCAGACATTAAAAACAAGGCCACTTACATTGGTAAAAACCAAAAGAACCGTGGATGCTGTAAATCAGGAACAAAAACAAAGTTGCTGGAAAAGCTTAACAGGTCTGGCAGCATCTGTGAAGAAGAAAACAGTTAACGTTTCGGGTCCAGTGACCCTTCCTCAGAATTTTCAGGTCCAGACCTGGAAGCTCTGACGAAGGGTCACCGGACCCGAAACATTAACTCTGTTTTCTCCTTCACAGATGCTGCCAGACCTGCTAAGCTTTTCCAGCAATTTTGTTTTTCTTCCAGTTGCACTCATAGTTGAACAGCTGGTTTTGAGATTCTTGGCTTTGAAAGTTGTTTGAAACTCTTTTGTCCTGGTTCCTTTGGCAGAAGTTGAATGATACTACTCAGAGCAGAAGGCAGACTTTTTACCTTTCTTTACCTGCAGCCCAGGGGTGCTCAAACTGCTGTTACCAGAGCTGTGACCCTCACAGCACATCTATCATACATTAGGATACCAGTCCACTAATGAGTTATGATATTGAGGCTTTCTGAAGTAATAACAATCATATAATGAATGAATTTTATGAACCCAGACCAGGGTTGAATTGCATCTTTAACTTCTGTCCCTGTGTATTCTTATTAAGGGTAAATGCAAATATGTCTCTCATCTGGACTGATTTTGTTTTTACTGTCAAGTTCACAAGTCTGTGGTACTCCCAAGAGATTACAAATTCAGTTTGTAGAGAATTTTCTCCCTCTGAAGCTTCTTTAATACCTTGTCAAGTGGCATTTCAGAGCCTCTCTCTCTCTGAAGGTGGCCTGTGGCTTCACAGCAGCGATCAATTTCTGGCCATTTGCCCTTTTTTTTCAGAACAGTTATTATTAAAGTTTGATATATCCATAGGGGATTGGTGGTTATGATTTCTTGGCCATGACTGTGGGCAAATATCTGGCAAATGCAAAATGTGTAGGAATATTCTCCACTTTGTCAGAAAGAATAAAACAGAAGCATACAGCTAGCTATGAGAGATTGCAGAACTCTGAGATGCAGAGCTCTCTGGATGTCTTAATGGGTGAATTGCAAAAGGTTGGTTTTCAGGTGTAGCTAAGAAAGCTAATGGATTGTTTTTGCAGGTGAAACTGAATACAAACATATAACAATTATGTTTCAATTATATAGAGTTTTGCTGGGACTAAACCTGGCACAGCTTCCACAGTTTTGGTCTCCATATTTAAGGGACAAGGATGTAAATGCATTGAGAGCAGTTCAGAAAATATTTACTCAACTGGTATCTGGAATAATCAGGCTGCCTCATGAAAGAAGGTCAGACAGGCCGAGTATGTATTTATTGGTGTTCAGAAGAGTAAGTAGCAATGTGGTTAAATTTCTCCTCGTCCTGTATGACTTTTTGATTTCACGATCAGTTTAGCTTGAAAAGGCCAATTAAAACAATTTAGCAAAGCAAAGTATTTAACTCAAGTGAAGACTGCAATTGCCCAGTGTGAGGGTCAGAGGGATATACATCAACATGTAGAGATTATTCATAAGGAGGGATGCCAGGTAGAACCTGTTTCTCTAGGTTTTTTTTGTCAGTAAAAGCGTTTAGGCCCAAAACGTCAGCTTTCCTGCTCCTAAGATGCTGCTTGGCGTGCTGTGTTCATCCAGCTCTACACCTTGTTATCACCAGGTTTGTAGCCTGGAGGAAGCAGTTTTTGTAGAAAGCTGTCAAAGTGCATATTGAATTCCAGAGAAACCATCAGCAATCTTTAAAAAATGAGAAGAGTTTGAGGGGTATGGTGTGAGCATGGTTCATTGTGAAAGGATTGGAAATGACTGACTTTCTCTGTTCCTGTTGAATTCATATGTCAACAGCTTGACACTCTGGGAAATAATAATCTCACAATGCCTGGGATTTGCTACTTACATGCTTCAGATAGTTGCTTTACCTCTGTAACAACTGTGTTGACTAAAGCCATCACTCAGCACATCACACGCAACCCACTTATGTGCAAATAACATTTCATCCTGTCCTGAACCAGGGCACGGGATATTTTTAGGCATCTGTGTGGGACATTGAGAGCTGTGAGTATTAACACAATCAGCGAGCAGAGGTGTTGGCCAGTTATTTGTTACAGGCTTCCTCTTGCATTCAATGCTGATGAAAGCTGTGTGTGTTCAGGAGGTTGAGTCAATGACAGGTACTATTCCAAGTTTTAATGAGCTAGGTTTGGAAGGAAGGGTAACTTGCCAGAATCTGGTTGGGATATCTTCACAAAACTTACTGGAGCACAAGCACAGACCATATAAGGTTAATAAATTGACCTATCAAGCAAACACTGGACAATATCTGCAAAGCAATTGAATAATTTAGTATATTTAATCACAATCAGTACAAATGCTGATCAAATACTGCATAACCACAGTGTGTTGGTCACCAACAAGGTAAATATGCTTTGTAGGTGGCAATCAGTTTAAAATGTCTGTATAATTGCCTGTACACATCAGTGTATGGGTCAGCTTCAGTGGAGGTATAACAATGCATGGGTCACTGACAACTTTAGTATAGTGCATGAATGATTCAATACAAGTCCAGCTTTTACATCTCTGTATATACTTACATATGACCTTGAGAAAACTTTGCATGCTATTGTATGGCAGCAAGTCATCGGTGCATTTGGGAGACTGAGGGGTCTATTCTACTTATGTTTCTTGTTTCTTATTTCATATCTCTCCCTCAGGGCTGTAAAGTTGGATACTTTCTTTATTTTTTCATTTTTCTGCCTTTATATTCTGCGATTTGATTCATTTTTCTGTTGGTGCCGGAAAGTGGCGAGACTAGAATTAGAATTAGAATTAGAATTAAAATTAGAATTAGAATTAGAATTAGAATTTGCCTTTATTGTCACATGTACTCCATAAGTACACATTGCTACTTACAGCTTCACCTTAGGCACAAAGGTACCTAGGTACAGCTTCTTTAGTTACAAGGTGTTAGAAAATAGAGAATTTAAAATATCCAACGTTGTAGAAATAAAAGTTCAGAAGCACGGTCTTCCAAACCAGACCATACTGGTACCTAGCTTCCAGCCCACACTGAACCCTGGCTCCAGACCACGCCGAACTTCACCGTGAGGATCATGATGCTCAGCGAGTGTTGCATGCCACCGCAATGAGCCAGGAGGACAACAGGCCAGGAAGTTGCCCAGGGAGGCCTCTAAGACAGGCTGGGACGCTGCCACACTGCGTAGGGAGGCTGCTACAGGAGGCAGTCGTGCCAGGCTGGGCAGTTGCCAGCCGTTGGAGGCCAGCGTCGTCGCCAGAGGCTGGGGGAGAAGAAGAAGCGCTAAATGGAGCGGAGTGGTCTAGCTCTAACTGGAGCACCCGACTCTGCCGCTGTCTAGGACCAGTGTATGAAGGGGCAGAGAGGATTAGACTACAGTTCTCACTGTATTTTGTAACCAGATACAAATGACAGTAAATCAAATCAAATCTCATCTAAATAACTTGCTTTCAGCTGTTTTCCGTACCATGCTACTAAGTCAAAATGATCCCCTGCTATACCAAGACAGTGCTTGAATCAAATCTGTGCCAATTAATTATATAATGAATGAACATGTCTCAATATGCATAAGTTGTAAATACTCACAGACATAGCAGACAAATCTTACAAGAAGTTAAATAATGTAGGCTATGGTGAGATTTGTGGTAGAATCACTTGGGAGGCAAATAGGATTGGTTTAGAATTGTGTCACGTCAGCAGAGGTGCGATGGACTGAAGGTCCTGTTCCTGTGCTATATTTGTCCTATAAGGCCTATCTCAATGTCAGGAGTAATGCAAAGTACCTTTGATTCAACTACAGGTGTTGAGATAAGATTCTTGCAGTAGTAGTGCTGAGTTGCTTATTAAGGGAGATTGCAGCTTGAGTATGAGTAGAAATAGCAATAGTGTTTATCACGAAAAGTGTTCTCAGCAATCATGTACCATTCTCTTGATACCAGGTAGAACTGGAAAGTGCTTGAGATGACACGCAGAGTGGGCAGACTCAGCGTCTGGTTAATGGGCAGGGTCCATACCTGTGAGATGCTCAAACACTGAAGGCGGAAATATATGAAGCATGGGCTTGCAAACACCAGCTATATTTATTTTCCAATCATTTCTTCAATCATTTGCAACACAAGCAGAATGAAAACGCTACAGGTCCAAATACCGGCTGGCAAAATGAACATCGGCTACTCAACGATGCAGAAGTGATTTTAAAAGAGACAAATGCTGAACAAAAATGTCCCATCACAAGGGTTCTAAAGAGGATGGGGATTTTTTTATGATATGTTGTGTAAGTCTGGAGATGGACTTGACTCACTGCAATGACAAGTTGACTGATTGATGTGGGTAGGGATCTTATATGTTGCAATCAAGTCGCCTCTTGCTCTACCAAATTCAAACAAACGCAAGACTAGTCTTGCTCAACCTTTTCTCATAAAACAACCTGCCCAGTCCAGATCATTCTCAGCTAGTGCTAAGATCAGGGCTTGTCACCTGTCTTTAGTTCAGTCGCCAACATATATGGCCAGCATTCTTGGTGGAGTGGTAGGCGGTGGCCAGGTGGATAAATGATGTTGGAGTGCTGGGAGGAGGGGAGATTCTAGGGTGAGGTTGGGTTGCTATAATGGCGGGCAGGAGCTGGGATTGTGAGCAGCAACAGGCCTGGGAATTTGACAGTAGGGTATCTGTGACACGGGGAGGGGAATTGGGGTGCAAAGGAAGCAGCCGGGCAGGGTGATTTCGCATGCGTAACTGATGGTTCCAATCGGCAGGAGGTTTCAGGGTTCAAAGTAGCTATTTTCTGCATATTCACATGTGAACATGAATTCTCTGTCATATCATGTTTGACCTTCTAAGAGGCTAACGGTAGCGGGCCTATTCTTGATCTCGGGTAAATATTCATTTCCAAACATTTTGTCTGTGTCCTGTTAAAGCTGCTATCAAAATGCTATTGGTAAACCCCACCAAATCAGCTGAAAGGGAACTATTGCATAGTTAAATGTGTCCTACATTTCTATACTTCAGCGTATATAATCCACTGAGTAATGTTTTGACAGTATTTCTTTCGGTTTACGTAGTAGATTAGATTCCCTACAGTGTGGAAACAGGCCCTTCGGCCCAACAAGTCCACATCGACCCTTGAAGCATCCCACCCAGGCCCATCCCCTTATAACCTACACGAAAGTCTTAAAATTTGCCTTTGTCCTTGGATCCTTCTAATCAGTCACCAGAAATTCAAATTTATTTTTAAAGTTATCAGACTCAATGTCATTGTGAGGGGTAGGTCATGCCTTACAAACCTTATCGAGTTTTTTGAGGATGTGACTAGAAAGGTTGATGAGGGTCGAGCTGTGGATGTGGTGTATATGGACTTCAGTAAGGCATTTGATAAGGTTCCCCATGGTAGGCTCATTCAGAAGGTCAGGAGGAATGGGATACAGGGGAACTTAGCTGCTTGGATACAGAATTGGCTGGCCAACAGAAGACAGCGAGTGGTAGTAGAAGGAAAATATTCTGCCTGGAAGTCAGTGGTGAGTGGAGTTCCACAGGGCTCTGTCCTTGGGCCTCTACTGTTTGTAATTTTTATTAATGACTTGGACGAGGGAATTGAAGGATGGGTCAGCAAGTTTGCAGATGACACAAAGGTCGGAGGTGTCGTTGACAGTGGAGAGGGCTGTTGTAGGCTGCAGCGGGACATTGACAGGATGCAGAGATGGGCCGAGAGGTGGCAGATGGAGTTCAACCTGGATAAATGCGAGGTGATGCATTTTGGAAGGTCGAATTTGAAAGCTGAGTACAGGATTAAGGATAGGATTCTTGGCAGCGTGGAGGAACAGAGGGATCTTGGTGTGCAGATACATAGATCCCTTAAAATGGCCACCCAAGTGGACAGGGTTGTTAAGAAAGCATATGGTGTTTTGGCTTTCATTAACAGGGGGATTGAGTTTAAGAGTCGTGAGATCTTGTTGCATCTCTATAAAACTTTGGTTAGACCGCGCTTGGAATACTGCGTCCAGTTCTGGGCGCCCTATTATAGGAAAGATGTGGATGCTTTGGAGAGGGTTCAGAGGAGGTTTACCAGGATGCTGCCTGGACTGGAGGGCTTATCTTATGAAGAGAGGTTGACTGAGCTTGGTCTCTTTTCATTGGAGAAAAGGAGGAGGAGAGGGGACCTAATTGAGGTATACAAGATAATGAGAGGCATAGATAGAGTTGATAGCCAGAGACTATTTCCCAGGGCAGAAATGGCTAGCACGAGGGGTCATAGTTTTAAGCTGGTTGGTGGAAAGTATAGAGGGGATGTCAGAGGCAGGTTCTTTACGCAGAGAGTTGTGAGAGCATGGAATGCGTTGCCAGCAGCAGTTGTGGAAGCAAGGTCATTGGGGTCATTTAAGAGACTGCTGGACATGTATATGGTCACAGAAATTTGAGGGTGCATACATGAGGATCAAGGGTCGGCACAACATTGTGGGCTGAAGGGCCTGTTCTGTGCTGTACTGTTCTATGTTCTATGTTCTATGTTCTATGTTCTAATGGAGAGGATAACATTGGATGCTATTGTATCTGCTGAATATTATGAGTATTTTCTGATTTAACTTTCTTTTTTATTATTCATTCATGGGATGAGGGTATCACTGACTAGGGCAGCATTTATTGCCCATCCCTAATTGCCCAGAGGGCAGTTAAGAGTCAACCACTTTGCTGTGGGTCTGGACTCACACATAGGCCAAAGCAGGTAAGATGGCAGTTCCTTCCGTAAAGGGCTTTAGGGAACAAAATGTGTTTCTCTGACAATTGACAGTAGATTCATGTCATCATTAGACTCTTAATTCCAGATTCTTTGTTGAATTCAAATTCTGCCATCTGCCATGGCAGGATTCATGCTTAAAGCCCAGAACATTACCTGGGTTTCTGGATTAACAGTCCAGCAATAGCACCACTATGCCATTATGCCCCCATCCCTCCCCCACCTAATTTCTTCCATAGTTAACTTCATTTCCACCTTGCTTTGAATTTCCACATTGGTAACTTGTGATCCACCATAAGGAACCAATCTTGGATCTACTTTGTCTGTCCATTGAAACCAATCAAGTTTCCCTTCTTCCAAAATTTTGAAGATAATTTTCACAACCTACTTACTATGTACAAAGGAATACTCCGATATTTTAAATCACCTTAACTTGTGGAACATGGCTAAGATATTCAGCCCCTTGAGTGAGATGTAACATTCAGTTATGGCTGATCTGTGATTCCATTGGTGAATAATAAACAAAATTCTTTGGATTCAGTGACTAAGAATAAATAATAACTGAAATGCAAAATGTGATGGTGGCTGGAAGACTGAAACAAATGCTGAGAGTGCTGAAAATACTGCATGCTGTGGATGGTGCAGTGGCTCAGTGGTTAGCATCGCTGCCTCGCAGGTCTAGGGACCTGGGTTCAATTCCAACCTCGGGTGACTGTCTGTGTGAAGTTTGCACATTCTCCTCACATCTGTGTGGGCTTCCTCTCACCGTGCAAAGACATGCAAGTTAGATGGATTGGCCATGGGAAAAGTGTCCAGGGATGTGTAGGTTAGGTGGATTGGCTGTGAGAAATACAGAGTTACAGGGATAGGTAAGGGTGTGGGTCTGGGAGAGATGCTCTTTGGAGGATTGGACTCAAGGGGAGGAATAGCCTCTTTCTGCACTGTAGGGATTCTATGAAAACACACATCAGGTGAGATGGGACTAAGGGATGGAGAAGCAATCAGGCAACAGAGTTGTCGAGTGGAATTCCTTTAACATTGACAATCAATCTTGTTTAATCAAGTTTAACTGGTCATTGTTTCATTGTTGTTTCTGCTGTGCACAAATTTGCTTCTGCTTTTCGAATGTGGGCTGTAACGTGTTTGTGGACATCCAGAGGTTGTGGTGGGTGGTATATAAATACAAAGTTTGTGTTTTTATTCAGAGTTGAACGTGCTATTCTAGGTGCAATCTGTGCTGGAAGAGCCTGGTAAACAATCTAAATGTGTCCAAAGTGAGGGTCAAACATTGCTCTAGCAGGCACATGCCTTGTTCCAGCATGGGGCACTGAATAGGTGGAACACCCCAGCTAACAGGCTGATTCTAGATCATTAGCCTGAACTTGCTTCTGAGTTCATTGTAATTTAAGACTGAGTGGAAAAACGAGTCATCTCATTAAGATTTAATAAAGAATAAAATGAAGCAACTTTCAGTACCAATGGTCTATTATCAACCATGTCGGCCAATGTCTGGCTAAAACCCACTAAACTTACTGATCCTGTAACAGCCATTGGCAGTTAAGGGAATTTCTCTAAATTACTTACTTAAGGCCAATATGAATCATTGTAGCAACTCCAACATGGAAAATGTCTAAAGGTTCTTTCCAAAGAGGAGAAATAAGGTAAAGCTGAAAGCTTTAAATGGATGGGTAATGATCCAGGATAAGGAGATGTTTGGAAAACAAACAAAAAATGCTGGAGATCACAGCAGATCAGGCAGCATCCATGGAAAGAGAGCAAGCTAATGTTCTGAGCCTCGATGAGTCATCATCAGAGATAGTAGGAACTGCCAACGCTGGAGAATCTGAGATAACAAGGTATAGATCTGGATGAACACAGCAGGCCAAGCAGCATCAGAGGAGCAGGAAGGCTGACGTTTCGGGTCTAGACCCTTCTTCAGATTTTCTTTTTATCTCTCTTCATCAAAGCCTGCTTTCTGTCCACAGATGCTGCCTGACCCATTGTAATCGTCAAAATTGTTTGTTTGTTTTCCGTATGGATCCCAGCATCTGCAGCCATTTGCTCTGACATTGTGGGAGATGTGGGATTGGTTTGTGGGATTTGCAAAGGCAAGGGGAAATGTTTAAATACTGTTACAAAGGGCGAAATCTAAGATGGCTGAAGAATTTGATACAAATGGTTTGGGGGTGGGGGAGTGGGTGAAGATAGGGAAGAGTCGAACAAGAGGGACCAAGGTGAGTTTTCAAAGGGGTTCAGGCGAATGAGTGGAAAGTGGATGTGAAAGACCCTGGAAGTATAAAAACTTTAAATTCATGTGGGTGGGCAGGGAGATAGGACAGGAGTGACGAACAAGGACACAATAGATTATGGCTGGTGGGATAAACAAAGGATTACAGATACAGGTTTGACTTAGTACAGATATCTGGCATGTGACAAGTGCTTTGACTGTCCTTGCCTCAGAGAGAGGCCAGATCCAGTTATAAGGCTGGACCCTGAATTGCTTTAACCAGCTGAGTAGCACTATCTTTTCTGTCTGTGCCCTGTTTGAATCAGTCACAAAGTGACCTCCAGCCTGTTCACTGCAGCAATTGCTGTGCCTGGCACTTTCAAAATAAATTATTTCCCTAAGTAATTTGGAATAACAGGGGCAGCAGAGCATCTTAGTTGGTGCTCTGGTGGACTGATGTCAGATTTTCTGATGAAGGGTCTATGCCCGAAGTGTCAGCTTTTCTGCTCCTAAAGAGGCTGCTTGGCCTGCTGAGTTCATCCAGCTTCACATTTTGTAATCTCTATTTGTTTTTGTCTGATTTGTCACATGTCAGTCCTAACGCAGTAGCATTCCTGTCTCAGAATCACAAGGTCCCAGGTTCAAGAGCCACCTCATGTGTTTGTGGGGGATGTAATTCTTAGAGGATGCTCTGGGGGAAGTCATGAACGACCGACACTGACAAAGAAGCTGTGTTTTGGATATCTATTAAACTGAGACTCTATTTTGCTGCTTTGTTGAAGAGAAAGGATCATATTCTGAGCAAGATGAGAGGTTTTTCTAGTTCACCAGCCAACACTCAAGACTTCAAACAGCAACACAAAAATCAGGTCACCTGATCTGTTTCAGAAATCCTGCCGTGTGTAAATTGGTGGCTCTGTTTCCGACATCACAACAGCGCCCAAACTTCAAAAGAGTGCTTCATTGGTTTCAAAAGCTCATTGAGATGTCTGAATAGTCATGAAAAGGAGTGTACAAATGCAGATTTTACCCCCATGCAGTGCCTTGGGACTCTTGTGTTGCATTGTCAGACATTTGTAAAATTGCTATTTGTTTTTTCAGCTAAGATGCTTTGTAGGAAGATCTGAGATCCTCCTCATTTGGAAATTTCTTGGGGGTTCTTTTTAATACAAAACTGAATGAAAAGGCAAGGACTTGGATAAACAGTTGCACCTAACACTGTCCAATCTAGGATACAACTGCTCAATGATATTGCTACCCACTGCCCCGCTCCAGACCTTGCCCACTGCCCCTGGTCTTTGACAGTGCAGTGCGGCTCACAGCCTGGGTATAGATCCCTCCTGGAAAATAGTAAATTCAATAAATCTTGCAACTGGCGGACTACCATCTGAATGACAAGGTCCTTAGCATACAACTTTGCCCTGGATATGGAGTCAATGGGCCATTATTTTGTAAAGAAAGTGGATGTGAGTATCACTGACTGCATTTATTTCCCATCCCTAACCTCTCTTTGAGCTAAGTAACTTGCTAGGGCCATTTCAGAGAGTGGACAACCACATTGCTATCTCGCGTGACATGTTGGCCAGCAAGCAAGGCAGGTTACCCTTCCCTGAAGGGCATATCTGAATCAAATGGGTTTTTACAAAAACCAGCAGTGATTACATGCCTTCCATTGTAGCAAACATCTTCCTCTCCACATCCACACTCATTCCAGAGTCTTATTGAACTCAAATTTCATATATCTACTGGTTTTACCCCTTATCTCTACAGACTTGATGTTCTGGGTTACTGTCCCAGTGACATTTCCGACACCAGTGCATTCCCGCATTAGATATCTGCTGTACCATGGCAACTGTATGGCATATAGCTCTACTCACAAACTCTGTAACTGACACTTAATGCCCTCGTGGTATTCACCGAGCAACAAAGGTGCCTGACTTTAGATACACTTATTCTAAAAGAAAATGACATCTTCTGTGCTCATTGAGTTCTACAGCACAGAAACAAACCCTTCAATCCAATGCTTCCATGCCACCCAGATATCCTAAGTTAATGTAGTCCCATTTGCCAGCATTTGGCTCATATCCTTCTAAATCATCCCCAGCCATATTCCCATCCAGATACCTTTTAAATGTAATTGTATCCTCTCCAACAATTCCTCGGGCAGTTTATCCCATATACACACGACCTTCTGTGTGAAAAAGTTGCCCCTTAGGCCCCTTTTAGATCTTTCCTCTCTCTCCTCAAACCAATGCCCTCTTTTGTTTACAGCTCCCCTATCCTGGGGAATAGATTTTATAAACTTCAGTAAGGCCACCCTTCACACTCCAATGCTCCAGGAAAAGTAGGCCCAGCCTATTCATCCTCTCCCTGTAGCTCAAATCCTCCAACCCTGACAACATCCTCATAAATCTTTTCTGTACCCGACTGAACTGATGTGGAACTGCCCAGACTGCTTCATTGGTTGCCATGGCATGTAATAAACATGAAGGGACAGTTTGCAAACTACACACTTAAATCAATGTGACAAAAAAATTGGCTTTTGATCAATGGATGCATTTTGAAATTCATCATATTTTGTAAATGACTGTTCTATCTCCAGGAGCCAGGCTAACCATGAGCTGCATTGAAAAATATCTGCTAGTTCTTTGGGGTTCCACAAATGAAACAAAATAAAAGGAAATTGGGTATGTTTTACACTAGTTCCAACTCAGTTGACAGCAGAATATTTCAACGTATCAGGCTACAAAAGCCAAACACCTGGGTGGTGGGTAGTTTTTCGCTTCACCAGTTGGGAGCAGTTCACTCGCACATTGTAGGATTATGCTCCATTTGAATCAACCCAGTGTGCTCAGCAGGTGAGGTTGAAAATCAGCTGATTCCCTAAATTATTGTTCTGAGGTTTTGGCGTACTTGCTGAGGCTAAGTGAAGCCAGCTTTAAAGGTAATTATGCCTTTGCCTTGAGAACCTTGCATGCTAACACCACTGAGAATAATTTTCCCATCACAACAATCTTTCGAAGTAGATAGGAAAATTCCCCAGCTCATTTCCTTGGTGTCAACTTCAGTCTTGTGTCTCTGTTAGGAAGTCATGAGTTCAAATTGTGTTTCAGAGGAGCTGAGCCAGAAGTGCTGTGTTTGGTAGTTCAGTGCAACACTGAGGGAATGCTGTACTGAGAAATGGTGCTGCCTTTCGTGTGAGGTATTACATTTATGTCCGGTTTGATCTCTGGGTTGGGGGGGTGCAGTCGTGTAAAAGATCCCACCTTACTATTTAAACAAAAATCTGCCTGATGTTTTGGCCAATATTCAGCCCTCTGTTAGATTACAAGCAGAATACCTGGCAAATTTTCATGTTGCTGTTTGTAGGTTCCTGCTGTGTATAAATTGGCCATTGTGTCTCTGCCATTACAAAAGAGATTACACTTTAAAAGTTCGATGTTGCTTATAAAGTACACCAGGGTACAACACAGGCTATAAAACAGTACAGCACAGGAATGGGCCCTTCAGCCCACTATGTTGTGCCAAACATGATGCCAAATAAACTAATCCTTTCTGTCTGCACTTAGTCCAAATCCCTCCATTCCTTCCATATTCATGTGCCTATCTAAAAGTCCCATAAACACCCCTAACGTATCAGGATCAACACAGTCCCTGTATAAAATTCCTTGAACAGTCCACCTCCCTTGTGCTTGCTATTTACATTCTCAGTAACATTGAAAAAAGCAGTGTTTGCCACTGTAACATTATATTTGTTTTCCCATCTGGGCTGTCTAAACTGTTATTATTCCTTTAAAACATAGAGATGCCAATGATAGATTTAAAACTGACTACGCAGCTCCTCTGCTGGTGACGTTGGTGTATACAATCCATTGTCTTGGCTGAGAGGAGCTGGATTTAATCACTGCCTTGTGCTGAGTTAGCTGACCTCAGATTAGCAGCAACCAAAATGTATTAATGCTAGCTAGATGGTGCTTCGGTCCTGACTGCTACCTAGTGACCTCTGGTGGAAAATGTGTGTGCTCGTGTGTGTGTGTGTGTTTGTGTGTGTGTATTGTGCATGTGTGTGGATGTGTGCATGCATGTGTGTGCTCATGTCTATATGTGTAGGTGCACGTGCGTATGTGTGTGTAGGTGCACTTGCGTATGTGTGTGTGCATGTGTGTGTGTGTTGTGCATGTGTGTGGAATTGTGCATGCATGTGCGTGTGCGCATGTATGTGTGCTTGCGTGTGTGTGCATGTGTGTGCGTATATGCATGCAGGTGCATGCGTGCATGTGTGTGCCCGTGTGTGTGTGTGTAGGTGCACGTGCGTATGTGTGTGTGCATGTGTGTTGTGCATGTGTGTGGAATTGTGCATGCAAGTGCGTGTGCGCATGTATGTGTGTTTGCGTATGTGTCTTCACGTGTGTGTGCATGTGTGTGCGTATGTGCATGCAGGTGCATGTGTGTGCCCGTGTGTGTGTGTGTGTGTGTGTGTGTGTTTGTGAACAACACATGTGACCAGAGTCAGACTCCATACAACTTTTCACTAATCAGTGCCTGAGTAAGATGCTGTGGAGTGACATTCAAAGGACAGCACTTGTGGAATCACTTGTGGCAGCAACAGATTGCCCTTAAGAGATGAGGGAAAAAAATAAAAGGATAAACTGCATTCAATTTCTTCCTGTTATGACTTAAATTTTCAATAGAGGGCAATAAAGGCCAGTTAAAAATCCCCCGTGCAAAGGCGGAGGTAGATTTTTTTACTGCCTGTATTACCAGCAGGCGGCGCCATGAGCCACTAAACAAGTAACAAGCGATCAGATTCCAACCAGCGCAGCTCTATACCCAAAGGCTGACTTTGAAACAGGATATAAACAGGAGCTGGCAGTACAAGGATCAGAAGGCTCCTCAGATGAACAAGTTGCCACTGAATGAGGCTCACAGGAAAAGTGATTGCATTTCTGTTTGCACGTTCTCCCTGTGTCTGAGTGGGTTTCCTCCGGGTACTTCGGTTTCCTCCCATGGTCCACAGGTGAGCATCTTAGGTGAATTGGCTCTGGCCATTTGCCCTGTAGACTTCAGAGATAAGCCAGACATATATCCAAGGCCAAGATTTCCCTCCCCCAGAACTTGTGGGAAAAGCAATAACCAAGTGAGTTGGTACTAAGGAGTATCCCATCCCCGGCACCAGGAAATCAGGCCGAGGCAAGCAAGCCCTTGATCAGCCTTGGCAATGAAAACACTTTGTTGGTAAATTCAACAGCATTGACAGCAGGAGAGAGAGAGAGATTGGCATTCTTTCTGACTGATCAAACAGAGTTATTGCTTTCAGGCTTAGAAGACAGTTCATCCAAATGTCCTAGTCCTAATCCAATTTCTTGGTGGCAGCAGGGATGATGGGCATGAGAGTGGGGGTGGATGGGGTGTGGATTCACATTTAAAGGTGGTCGTCTTAGACTCAGCAAGGGAAAACCCCCAGCCCTGGTTTAGGACTTGCTCCCCCGTCCCTGAAATGCTAATGTTACAATGTCCATCTTACTGAGTTCTGACCTGCTTTCGAGATTAATTACTCTTAGCCTGGTTATAACATTTCAGTTCAGGAACGGACCTTGCGCTCTGACATTTGCATACCCCATCATAAACCTGACGTTCTGGCGATGTTGTTTTGCCACCAGAGGCCAGGCAACATGGACCTTGAACTTGCATTCAGAAGTGCAGCTCCTATACTACTGCCTGTCAACCAGGTCACTTTTAGCTTAGCTTAACTCCCTGAAACTCTCACTGTGAGCCATACCATCTCTACAGCATATAAACCCTATCACAGCAACATGGTCTAAGTGCATGGTTCAAGTTTTAGTAGCAGGTATGATGTCACAGCATAGAAACATGTTACTGACCATCAGCTCTGCACCAGCATTTTCCTCCATCTAATTAAATGGAAAACAAACTTAACTCTTGCTTTTCAGTAAGAAAGTTGAGCTTAAAGTCTAGAGCAAATTACCATGATGCCTACATTTAGCACTGGTAGAGTGTTATGTTGTAGAGTCTTAGAATCATACAGCATAGAAACAGACTTTTCTGTTCAACTTATCCATGTGTTAAGGGCTTGGACAGAGAGGAATTTGTTAAATGTGGTCCAGAAAATTTTATCAATATGTAAATGTACCTACAAGAGAAGGATCAAAACTTAACCTTCTCTTGGGAAATAAGCGGGGGCTAGTGGCTGAAGTGTTACTTTGGGACCAGTGACCTTAAAGATCATCAAAGTCATCTTGTGGAACCACAGTAGATGGGAGAGATGCTGAACTGATATTTTGTGTCAGTATTTACTGTGGAGAAAGACATGGAAGACAGGGAACGTGGGAAGTAAATATTGGTGTTTTGAAAAGTGTTCACATTACAGAAGAGGAGATGCTGGAGGTCTTAAAAAACAGAAAGATAGATAAGGACCTGATCGAGTGTGTCCCAGGACATTGTGGGAAGCCTTGGAAGAAATTGCAGGGCCCCTAGCAGAGGTATTTGTATCATCTACTGCCGCAGGTGAGGTGAGGAAGATTGATGGTGGCTAATGGTGTGCCTTTATTTAAGAAAGACTGCAAAGAAAAGCCAGGGAGCTGTAGTCCTGTGAATTTGACATCAGTGGTGGATAGGTTGTCAGACAGATACTGAGAGACAGGATTTACATGCGACTAGAGAGGGGAGGACTCATTATGGAATAGCCAACATGGTTTTGTATGTGGGAAATCATGTCTCAACAACTTGATTGAGTTTTTTAAGGACATGACTAAGATGACAGACGATGGCAGAGCGGTATATATCACCTACATAGACTTTAGCAAGGTGTTTGACAAGTCAGTACAGTACAGTAAGCTGGTTGGTAAAGTTAGGTCACATGGGATCCAGGGAGAGCTAGCCACCTGGATACAAAATTGGCTTGATGGTAGAAGACAGAGGATGGTGATCGAGGGCTGTTTTTCAGTCTTGAGGCCTGAGACCAGCAGTGTTCCACAGTGATCAGTCTGGCCCCACTATTGTTCGTCATTTATATCAATGATTTGGATGTGAGGGGGAGCGGATGGTCTAGTGGTATTATGGCTGGACTATTAATCCAGAGATCTAGATAACGTTCTGGGGCCCAGGTCCAAATCCCACCATGGCAGATGGTGGAATTTGAATTCAATAAAATATCTGGAATTAAGAGTCTAATGATGACCATGAATCCATTGTTGATTGTTGTAAAAACCCATCTGGTTCACTAATGCCCTTTTAGGGAAGGAAACTGCCATCCTTACCTCATCTGGCCTGCATGTGACTCCAGACCCACAGCAATATGGTTGACTCTTAACTGTCCCTTGGGCAATTAGGGATGGGCAATAAATGCTGTCTAGCCAGCGATGCCCTCATCCCGTGAACAAATAAAGAAAAATAAACAAGTACGGTTAGTAAATTTGCAGATGACAAAAAATTATTGGGAAAGTGGACAGTGAAGAAGATTATTTAAGAGTAGAATGGGATCTTGATCAGCTGGGCCTATGAGTCAGGGAATGGCCAATGGAGTTTAAGTTAGATAAATGTAAGGTGTTGCATTTTGGTAAGACAAACAAATTAATGATAGAGAGTATGGCCATACAGAGAGATTTACGGATTCAGGTGCATAGTTCTTTGAAAGTGACTTCACAGTTAAACTGGGCACTGAAGAAGGCATTTTGCACGCCTACCTTCTTTGGTCAAAGGAGTTCGGACTCATGCAGGTGTACAGGACATTGGGGAGGTCATGTTTGGAGTATTGTATTTAGTTCCGGTTGCCCTGCTATAGAAACAATATAATTAAGTTGGAAAGTGCACAGAAAAGATTTACCAGGGTGTTACTGGGACTGGAGGGTTTACATTATAAGGGGACGCTGGATAGATTGGGATTTTTTTTTCCCTGGAGCATAGGATGTTGAGGGGTAGCCTTATAAAATCATGAGGGACATAGATAAAGCGAATAGCACAGGTCTTTCCCCTAAGGTACAAAGCTGCAGGGTATAATATTGAGGTGAGAGGGGAAAGCTTTAAAAAGGAACTGAGGGGCAACTTTTTTACACAGAGGGTGGTTTTTATATGGAATGAACTGCCAGAGGAAGTGGTAGATGCATGTTCAGTGACAACATTTAAAAGACATTTGGAAAGTTACATAAACAGAAAAGGTTCAGAGGAAAGTGGGCTAAACACAGTAAAATTGGGCTAGTTTATTTTCGGCAACCTGGACATTAAAATTGCAAACTTTTTGAATAACATATTTACTCTCATCAACAATATTTCCCACTCACCCAATTTCAGTATCACAGAATTTATAGTGATTTACATATGTGTTTTGTGAGAGCTTTCTGTGTATAATTCATTTACCACATTCTGTCTTGATGAAAGAGGAACCTCAAAGTAGCTACAGGTATGTTTAACATTGAACTGCAACATGTGAACTTTTCTCTTTTAAAAAGTAGGCAGACAGCCAAAAGTAGTCTGGGGAAAGGAATCCTGGACTATTATACCTCACAAGGTGTCAAGGAATTATAAAAGGATAGTTTTAGAGAGGGAAAAAAATACTGAAAATAGCTATTATCATCTGGGAGTGTCTTCTACTGTGACATTTTTATTAATTTATTTATTGACTTGCGGAAATGGCCATCACTGGCTGGCCCAGCATTTATTACTTTTTCCCAGTTTCCCTGGAGAAGGTGGTGGTGAGCTGCCTTTATGAACCCTTACAGTATGCATGCTGAAAGTTGACCTGCAATGCTCTTATGGAGGGAATTCCAGGATTTTGACCCAACGACAATTTTGAACAGCAATATACTTTCAAGTCAAGGTGATGAGTTGCATGGGGGAAAACGTAAAGGTGGGTTGTGTTCCCATATATCTGCTGATCTTGTCCTTGTAGATGGAAGAGATTGTGGGTTTGGAAGGTGCTGTC
The DNA here is from genome assembly GCF_030684315.1 of Stegostoma tigrinum. Classification (NCBI taxonomy): domain Eukaryota; kingdom Metazoa; phylum Chordata; class Chondrichthyes; order Orectolobiformes; family Stegostomatidae; genus Stegostoma; species Stegostoma tigrinum. The sequence continues at coordinate 13,818,465 of NC_081365.1, read as the reverse complement.
TGAGGATCTTTGGTGAATTACTGCAGTGCATCTTGCAGATAGTGAACACTGCTAGTACTGAGCATCGGTGGTGGAGGGATTGAATGTTTATTCATGTGGTGCCAATCAAATTGGTTCTCCTGGATGGTGTCAAATTTCTTCAGTATTGTCAGGACCGCACCCATCCAGGCAAGTGGGGAGTATTCCATCACATTCCTGACTTGCGCCTTGTAGATGGTGGACAGGACTTTGAGGAGTTGAGCGGTGTTATTCACCATGTATTCCTGGCCACTGACCTACTTGCTTAGCCAATGTATTCAAGAGAGCCAAATGCAGGAGAGAGAGCAAGTCTAGCCTGAAGGAGAGTGAGGCCTGAGGTGAGGTAGGCCCAAAGGTGAAAGATAGCACCTGAGAATCGGTGACTTTGTCATTGGCTGGGTCCAGTGCTGGTGGCAGTGAGTGTTGGTGGGAGGCACCATGGTTACATTGAATGCGGCGATAGTCTCGGATGTTGGTGTGCCTCATGCAGGCAGTGGCAAAGGTGAATTGACCTAATGATGGAAGATGGCACCTGAGGATTGGCAACTTTGATGTGAGTTGGTCTGGTGAGGGAATAGTGGTTCTGAGCTGGCTCAGAACTCGTGTGTAGGTGGATTTCTCTTTAAGCTATATCTTTTCATTTTCTCTCATTTTTAAAATGTCAGAATGGTACTAGATTATGGCAACAAATGAAAGCTTTTTACTGCGTTTTGTTGCATTTCACTGTAAAATACATGTGACAATAAATCATTCATCATATGGTGAATCCAGTTGAGTTTCTGGTCAATAGTAAATACCAGAATGTTGATAATGGGAGAGCCATGTCAAAGGGGCAATGATTAGATTGTCTCTTATTGGAGACCGTCATTGCAGGCATTTGTGTGATGCAAGTGTTACTTGTTACTTGTCAGCCCAAGCCTGGATGTTGCCTAGATCTTGTTGCATTTGATTGTAGACTGCTTCAGTATCTGAGAAGCGGCAAATGGTGTTGAACATTGTGCAATCATCTTCAACATATCCACTTCTGACCTTATGATGGAGGAAAGGCCATTGATGAAGCAGCTGAAGATGGTTGGGCCTTGGGCACTACACCGAGGATTTCCTGCAGAGACGTCCTGAAGCTGAACGACTGATGGCCAATAGCTACAACCTATATGCTGGGTATGACTCCAACCACCAGAGTTTACCACTTGTTCCCAATTTTTTTCCAGGTTTGCTAGGGCTCCTTTTTGCCACATTTGGTCAAATGTGCCTTTATATCAAGGGCCTCACCTCTGGAATTTAGCTCTTCTATCCCTGTTTGACCCAAGGCTGTAATGAGCTCAGGAGTAAGTGGCCCTGACAGAACCCAAAGTGGGCTTCATTGAGCATTTTGAGATAAAAGACAGCAATCTGAGTTAGGCAACTTTAACGTCTTCCCCTTTCAAGCATACGCAGGAACAGAGATTAAAAGCCTTTTGAACCCTGGTCCGTAAGCATTTGTTGAAGAAGGCTTATGCTGCAGCTGTACAAAACTCTGGTGTGGCCGCACTTGGAGTATTGTGTACAGTTCTGGTCGCCGCATTATAAGAAGGATGTGGAAACTTTGGAAAGGGTGCAGAGGAGATTTACTAGGATGTTGCCTGGTATGGAGGGAAGGTCTTACGAGGAAAGGCTGAGGGACTTGAGGCTGTTTTCATTAGAGAGAAGAAGGTTGAGAGGTGACTTAATTGAAACATATAAAATAATCAGAGGGTTAGATAGGGTGGATAGGGAGAGCCTTTTTCCTAGGATGGTGACGGCGAGCACGAGGGGGCATAGCTTTAAATTGAGGGGTGAAAGATATAGGACAGATGTCAGAGGTAGTTTCTTTACTCAGAGAGTAGTAAGGGAATGGAACGCTTTGCCTGCAACGGTAGTAGATTTGCCAACTTTAGGTACAGTTAAGTCGTCATTGGATAAGCATATGGACGTACATGGAATAGTGTAGGTTAGATGGGCTTGAGATTGGTATGACAGGTCGGCACAACATCGAGGGCCGAAGGGCCTGTACTGTGCTGCACTGTTCTATGTTCTATGTTCTAAGGCGTGCTCGTGAAATGAGTCATTAGGCTGAGGTACTCTTGTATACTAGCCTGGCTTCGAGCACTAGTATGCAATGAAGGTCATAACCCAAGAAACAGGCACTGGTTGACGCTGCATTACAAGTAAATGGCTCCCTCAATGTGTAGGATTGCAACCAGCAAGCCAGTGAAAACGAAACAGGATAAAACAAGGACTCTGCCACTCTGAGTGCTTGAAGCCAGATACAGACAAAATAACCAGGAAAAAAGAATTTCAAAGGGTCTCCAAAAGCCAAGAATCTCAAAATGGACTGCTCAACTATTAATGCCTCATTATCTACTGTTCATGAATGACCCAGAGATTAACCCGTATGTTACTTTACTCTTTTTTTGGACTCAGTTTCCATTTCTACTTGCTGTGCTTGTGTGTTGTGATTTCTGCCTGCATTTAATAACTAATAAACTCACTCGTTTGTTTACTGAAGAAAACCAGTTTAAATCATTTCCATTTTAAACATAAATTCATTTAGGTTTGAAAGAAAGCTATCCAGAAAGGAAGGGGTCCTTATAAAAGTACCCTTGTTGTGATCAACAAAGGTGCAGGAGGTGGGAGGTAGTGTGGAGGTGGTGAGAAAAGGAGACCCATTTTGCCCTCCTCATTCAGGAATGTAACGGTTTGAGGTATCCTGTCTGGATGCGCAACAGCTTGGGGAATTTTGTATCAGAGATAATGGGAACTGCAGATGCTGGAGAATCCAAGATAATAAAGTGTTCATCCAGCTTCACACTTCATTAGCTTGGGGAATTTTGTCCAGCATCGGGTTGTAATAGTACACTGCGTTACAACACTTCACAAGTACTTCAGGAACCGTACAGCACATGAGACATCCTGATAAAGGCAAGTCTTCCTTCTACTTCCTTATCGCATACAAATGATAGAATTATTTTCCCAGAAATTCCTCGGACCTGCTCCGGCTCTGCTAGTCTGGGATCACTGTGCAGTGATCGACAGAGCAGGAGCAGGGCCAAGGAACATTCCAGTGACATGACGTGACATTGAAGGGATGTGAAGGGTACATCTGACAAGGCAGAGCTCCCAACGCCAGTTGTCCTCACTACATCCAAGCTCTAATTCCAGTGGTTCCCATCGGATCCCTTTCCGATAATAGCTCTCTTCACTTGACTGAGCTCGAACTGGGAAGCTTTACTTCTTAACTGTGAGAGTACAAAGCTTTCTGGAGTGAGGACGGGCAATGAATGTGGGTAACAAGAAGGCAGCAACATTGCAAAGGAAAGAAATACTAAAGAATGACGCATTCATGTTACAATTGTCACAACATCCTGATGCACCGTCAGACCATTGCGGCCCCCTAACTGTGTTATTACTATCAAAAGCAGAGGAGTCAATTGTGGACAGCAAGACCCAACATACCGCATGATGGCAGACAGCTGACCTGTTTTGTGATATTGTTTGAAGAGTAAACACCATCCCAAGGGCATTTAACACCCCCGTTCTAAAAGCAGCAGTGTTCCTACCCAGATAATAAAATGTGAGGCAGGATGAACACAGCAGGCCAAGCAGCATCTCAGGAGCACAAAAGCTGACGTTTCGGGCCTAGACCCATCATCAGAGAGGGGGATGGGCTGAGGGTTCTGGAATAAATAGGGAGAGAGGGGGAGGCGGACCGAAGGTGGAGAGAAAAGAAGATAGGTGGAGAGAGTATAGGTGGGGAGGTAGGGAGGGGATAGGTCAGTCCAGGGAAGACGGACAGGTCAAGGAGGTGGGAAGAAGTTATTAGGTAAATGGGGGTGCGGCTTGGGGTGGGAGGAAGGGATGGGTGAGAGGAAGAACAGGTTAGGGTGGCAGAGACAGGTTGGACTGGTTTTGGGATGCAGTGGGTGGAGGGGAAGAGCTGGGCTGGTTGTGTGGTGCAGTGGGGGGAGGAGACAAACTGGGCTGGTTGAGGGATGCGATGGGGGAAGGGGAGATTTTGAAACTGGTGAAGTCCACATCGATACCACTAGGCTGCAGGGTTCCCAGGCAGAATATGAGTTGCTGTTCCTGCAACCTTCGGGTGGCATCATTGTGGCACTGCAGAGGGCCCATGATGGACATGTCATCTAAAGAATGGGAGGGGGAGTGGAAATGGTTTGCGACTGGGAGGTGCAGTTGTTTATTGCGAACCGAGCAGAGGTGTTCTGCAAAGCGGTCCCCAAGCCTCCGCTTGGCTTCCCCAATGTAGAGGAAGCCACACCGGGTACAGTGGGATGCAGTATACCACATTGGCAGATGTGCAGGTGAACCTCTGCTTAATGTGGAATGTCATCTTGGGGCCTGGGATAGGGGTGAGGGAGGAGGTGTGGGGGCAAGTGTAGCATTTCCTGCGGTTGCAGGGGAAGGTGCCGGGTGTGGTGGGGTTGGAGGGCAGTGTGGAGCGAACAAGGGAGTCACGGAGAGAGTGGTCTCTCCGGAAAGCAGACAGGGGTGGGGATGGAAAAATGTCTTGGGTGGTGGGGTCGGATTGTAGATGGCGGAAGTGTCGGAGGATGATGCGTTGTATCCGGAGGTTGGTGGGGTGGTGTGTGAGAACGAGAGGGATCCTCTTTGGGCTGTTGTGGCGGGGGCGGGGTGTGAGGGATGTGTTGCGGGAAATACGGGAGACGCGGTCAAGGGCGTTCTCGATCACTGTGGGGGGAAAGTTGCGGTCCTTGAAGAACTTGGACATCTGGGATGTGCGGGAGTGGAATGTCTTATCGTGGGAGCAGATGCAGCGGAGGCGGAGGAAATGGGAATAGGGGATGGAATTTTTGCAGGAGGGTGTGTGGGAGGAGGTGTATTCTAGGTAGCTGTGGGAGTCGGTGGGCTTGAAATGAACATCAGTTACAAGCTGGTTGCCTGAGATGGAGACTGAGAAGTCCAGGAAGGTGAGGGATGTGCTGGAGATGGCCCAGGTGAACTGAAGGTTGGGGTGGAAGGTGTTGGTGAAGTGGATGAACTGTTCGAGCTCCTGTGGGGAGCAAAAGGCGGCGCCGATACAGTCATCAATGTACTGGAGGAAGAGGTGGGGTTTGGGGCCTGTGTAGGTGCGGAAGAGGGACTGTTCCACGTAACCTACAAAGAGGCAGGCATAGCTGGGGCCCATGCGGTTGCCCATGGCCACCCCCTTAGTCTGTAGGAAGTGGGAGGAGTCAAAAGAGAAGTTGTTGAGGGTGAGGACGGATGAGGGTGTCGGTGGAGGGGGACTGGTCGGGCCTGCGGGACAGGAAGAAGCGGAGGGCCTTGAGGCCATCTGCATGCGGAATGCAGGTGTATAGGGACTGGACGTCCATGGTGAAGATGAGGTGTTGGGGGCCAGGGAATTGGAAGTCCTGGAGGAGGTAGAGGGCGTGGGTGGTGTCACGGACGTAGGAGGGAGTTACTGGACAAAAGGGGAGAAAATGGAGTCCAGACAGGTGGAGATGAGTTTGGTGGGGCTGGAGCAGGCAGAGACGATGGTTCAACCAAGGCAGGCAGGTTTGTGGATTTTCGGAAGGAGATAGAAACGTGCCATGCAGGGTTGGGGAACAATGAGGTTGGAGGCTGTGGGTGGGAGGTCCCCTGAGGTGATGAGGTCATGAATGGTGTTGGAGATGAAGGTTTGTTGCTCGGGTGTGGGGTCATGATCGAGGGGGCGGTAGGAGGTGGTGTTGGAGAGTTGGCGTCTGGCCTCGGCGATGTAGGGGTCAGTGCGTCATACTACCATTGCGCCGCCCTTGTCTGCAGGTTTGATGGTGAGGTTGGGGTTGGAGCGGAGGGAGCGAAGGGCTGCCCGTTCTGCGGGAGAGAGGTTGGAGTGGGTGAGAGGGGTGGAGAGGTTGAGGCGGTTAATGTCTCGACGGCAGTTGGAGATGAAGAGGTCGAGGGAGCGTAGGAGGCCGGGGGGTGGTGTCCAGGAGGAGAACTTGTGTTGGAAGTGGGTGAAGGGGTCAGTGGAGGGAGGGTTAGGCTCCCGGTTGAAGAAGTAGGCATGGAGGCGAAGACGGCGGAAAAACTGCTCTATGTCCAATCGTGACTGGTATTCGTTGATGTGTGGTTGTAGGGGGACAAAGGTGAGCCCCTTGCTCAGGACTGACCGTTCGTCCTCAGTCAGTGGGAGGTCTGGGGGGATGGTGAAGATGCGGCAGGGTTCAGTGTGGCTGTCTTCTCTGGGGTTGCTGGCTGTGGAGGTTGTGGGTGGAGCGATGAGGTCGTCGGCCGTGGGCGGGGTTCCGTCGGCCATGGGCGGGGTTCCGTCGGCGTCGGCCATGGGCGGGGTTCCGTCGGCGTCGGCCATGGGCGGGGTTCCGTCGGTGGTTGAAGGATCGGGGTGGGCAGCAGCAGCTGCGGTGAGGGTGGTGTGTGAGGTGTTGTACCTGGAAGTGGAGCTGGTGACTGCAGCAGCGGTTCCGGAAGTGGTGTGGCCGGCGGAGGCGGATGTGACGTCATCGGTGGGGTCTCCGGCCGTGTCCTCACGGTCAATGGCGGCGGGTGCTTGGTTGGGGAGGGGCAGGGACAGACTCGGGATTTGGGAGGCGCAGGAATCCTCTTGTGGGTGGCAGGGACCAGTGCGTTGGTTGTACTTACGATTTTTGGTGTCCAGTAAAGCTGAGTGGAACTGGGCGTTCAGTCTGTGGATCCTGCGGAGGATAAAAAACAGCAGGGGTCCTTTGCAGGTCTGGGAAAGGGAGGCTCTGAGCTGGGGCAGGCTGGATTGCAGTGTATGGAGGTGCCGGCGCATGGCTGCGAGTGTCTGTTTTAGGACTCGCAGGGAGAAACGCTTCTGAAGGGTCTGAATATTCTGGGTGTAGAGGTGGTCACGGTTGGGGCCAAATTGGGAAGGCTGAAATGTGGACTGTAGTCCCTTGGGGATGATCTGGTTCCGTAGGCAGGTGCTGAGGAAGGTGATGTGGCTGTGGTACCTGATTTGCTTCAGGACATGGTCGAGCAGTTTCAAGGCCGAAGAGATTACAAGAGAGTTGCAATGGAAGAGAGATTCCCTGAGGTTGGTCCGGAGGGAGGAGGGTAACTTCTTCAGGTTAGGCATCCCTGGAAGAGGCTTCACAATGAGGATAAAATAGTATCAGAGATAATGGGAACTGCAGATGCTGGAGAATCCAAGATAATAAAATGTGAGGCTGGATGAACACAGCAGGCCAAGCAGCATCTCAGGAGCACAAAAGCTGACGTTTTGGGCCTAGATCCTTCATCAGAACACCTCATCTTCACCATGGATGTCCAATCCCTATACACCTGCATTCCGCATGCAGATGGCCTCAAGGCCCTCCGCTTCTTCCTGTCCCGCAGGCCCGACCAGTCCCCCTCCACCGACACCCTCATCCGCCTAGCCGAACCCGTCCTCACCCTCAACAACTTCTCTTTTGACTCCTCCCACATCCTACAGACTAAGGGGGTGGCCATGGGCACCCGCATGGGCCCCAGCTATGCCTGCCTCTTTGTATGTTACGTGGAACAGTCCCCCTTCCGCACCTACACAGGCCCCAAACCGCACCTCTTCCTCCGGTACATTGATGACTGTATCGGCGCCGCCTCTTGCTCCCCAGAGGAGCTCGAACAGTTCACCCACTTCACCAACACCTTCCACCCCAACCTTCAGTGCACCTGGGCCATCTCCAGCACATCCCTCACCTTCCTGGACCTCTCAGTCTCCATCTCAGGCAACCAGCTTGCAACTGATGTCCCGAAGGTTGCAGGAACAGCAACTCATATTCCGCCTGGGAACCCTGCAGCCTAATGGTATCAATGTGGACTTCACCAGTTTCAAAATCTCCCCTTCCCCCACCGCATCCCTAAACCAGCCCAGTTCGTCCCCTCCCCCCACTGCACCACACAACCAGCCCAGCTCTTCCCCTCCACCCACTGCATCCCAAAACCAGTCCAACCTGTCTCTGCCTCCCTAACCTGTTCTTCCTCTCACCCATCCCTTCCTCCCACCCCAAGCCGCACCTCCATCTCCTACCTAATAACCTCTTCCCACCTCCTTGACCTGTCCGTCTTCCCTGGACTGACCTATCCCCTCCCTACCTCCCCACCTATACTCTCCTCTCCACCTATCTCCTTTTCTCTCCATCTTCGGTCCATCTCCCCCTCTCTCCCTATTTATTCCAGAACCCTCAGCCCATCCCCCTCTCTGATGAAGGGTCTAGGCCCGAAACGTCAGCTTTTGTGCTCCTGAGATGCTGCTTGGCCTGCTGTGTTCATCCAACCTCACATTTTATTATCTTGGATTCTCCAGCATCTGCAGTTCCCATTATCACTGCTCCTACCCAAGCTTTAATTGACATCAATTGCTAGCTCTCTGTACTTCTTTCGGAGTGAGAGTCCTCAGAAATGAATTTGCTTTTGATACAACGCTCTCAGTTAAAAGGAATGTATGCCGCACATTAGTTCCCACTGTCCTCCATTTGACCCATTGTCATTGTATACATCAGTTTTCTTGTATATTTCAGCTCAGAGTAACCACAAGATGTCAACATCCATGCTTCAGCGAGCTCAGCTGCTGGATCTTTCTGTGTAGCCATCAAACATCAAATATAGAACTGTACTGCACAGAAATAGGCCCTTCAGCCCATGATGTTGTGCCAAACATGACACCAAATGAAACTATTCACTTCTGCCTACCCTTGGTCCATATCCTTCCATTCCTAGTCTATTCATGTGCATATCTAAAAGTCCCCTAAATGTCCCTATCGTATCTATCTCTACCACAACCCCGGCAGCGCATTCCAGACCCCATAACACTCTCTGTGTAAAAAACCTGACGCTCACATCTCCTTTAAACATTCCCCATCTCAAATCAAATGCATGCCCCCTAGTTTTAGACATTTCAACTCTGGGAAAAAGATTCTGACTGTCAGCCCTGTCTATGTATCTCATAATTCTGTACACGTCTATCAAGTTCTCCCTCAGCCACTGCCGCTCAGGAGGAAACAACCTGAGTTTTTCTAGCCTCTCCTTAAGCTCATACCCTCTAAACCAGGCAACATTTTGATAAACCTCTTCTTCAGCCTTTCCAAAGCCTCCATATCCTTCCTTTATGTGGTGACCAGAATTGAAACAATACTATAAGTGTGGTCTAACCAAAGTCTTATAAAGCTGCGACATCACATCCTGACTCATGCACTCAGTTCTCCAACCAATAGGGGCAAGCATACCATGTGGCCTTCTTCACCACCCTATCTCCTTACATGGCCACTTTCAGGGAGCTATGGACTTGAACCTCAAGGCCTCTCTGTTCATCAATGCTGTTCAGAGCCCTACCTTTAACTGCATACTTTTCCTTCACATTTGATCTCACAAAGTGCAGCACCTCACACTTACCTGGATTAAAACTCCAAATGCCATTCCACCCCGCACCCACGTATCTGCAACTGATCTATATCCTGCTGTATCTTTTGCCAACCTTCTGCACTATGCACAACTCCACCAATCTTTGTATCATCTGCAAACTTACTAACCTACCACTACATTACATCCAAATATTTTACAGGAGAGATGCCAGTGTAGATTTCTGTGGAATCTCCAGCCTGAAAAACAACCTTCCACCACTACCCCCTCCCTGCCTTCTATGGCTGAGACAATTCTGAATCCTTACAGCCAAGCCACCGCCAATCCCATGCATTTTAATCTTCTAGATGAGCCTACATGAAGAACCTTGTCGAAAGCTTTACTAAAATCCATGTTAATAGCATCTACTGCTCTAACCTTATCAATTACCTTCATTACCACCTCGAAAAATTCAAGCAAGTTAGTAAGACCTGACCTGCCCTGCATAAAGCCTTACTGACTGTTTCCAATTAGGCAATGTTTTTCTAAATGTACATAAATCTTATCTCTAAGAATTCTCTCTAATAGCCTCCCAAACACCAATGTGAGACTCACTGGTCTATATTTTCCTAGATTATCCTTACTTCCCTTCTTGAACAAAGGAACAGCTTTAGCTACCTCATCAGTCCTCCAGGATCTCTCCAGTAGCTAGTGAGGAGACAACAATCTTGGCCAAGGCCCCGGCAATTTCCTCTCTTGCTTCTGTCAGAAACTGGGGGAGATACCTTTGGGCACTAGGGACTTATCCACATGAATGCTCTTTAAGAGAACCAACACCACTTCTTTCTTGATCTCAAAATGCCCTACAGATTAGCTTGCTCCACACTAATCTCACTATCCCTCATATAGTTCTCTTAGGTGAATACTGATGCAAACTACTCATTTACGATCTCACCCGCATTCTTTGCCTCCAAGTACAAGTTCCCTCTTTTATCCTTAAATGGTCGTACCTTCTCCCTAAATAATCCCTTGTTTTTAATGTATCTATAAAAAAATGCCTTGGGATCCTCTTTAACCCTTCTTGCCAAGGTCATTTCATCGTCCCTTTTTTGCTCTTCTACTCCCCTGCTTGAGTACGTTCCTGCCTTCCTTATATTCCTCATAGCCTGTGTCTGCTTTTAGGGTCTTAACCCTTCCCTATGCTTCTTTTTGCCCTTTGACTAAATTCTCAACATCCTTCATTATCCAAGTGGTCCTTACCTTGCCATCCTTGTCCTTCCTCCTTACTGGAACATGCTGGTCCTGAACTCACATCAGCCGGTCTTCAAACAATTTGCCATACGTCAAATGTGGACTTACCTGATAACAGTCCTTGCCAATTAACACCCCCACCTCTCTCCTAATACTGATGTAATTTGCCCATCTCCAAGTTGGTACCTTCCTGCAAGTTCCTGACATATCCTTATTCATAGCTTAAGGAGTTGTGATCACTGTTTCCAGCATGGCCGCTCCCTCCAGTTGCACCATCCACATGCTGTTTCAAGCACCCTCTTGGATGCATCTAACAAATTCTGCACCGTCAAAGCCTTTCTGTAAGGGAGTTTCAGTCAATGTTGGGAAAGTTAAAGTCACCCACTATGACAGCTTTTTTTTCTGAATCTTTCCATAATCTGCCTATATATTTGTCCCTCAAAATCTCAGTGGCTCTTGGGCAACCTATAGCATAATCCTATCAGAGTGATTGCACCCATCTTATTTTTGAGTTCCACACAAATTGGTTCAATGAATGAGCCCTCCATCATGTCCTCCCAAATTAGTAATGCAACATCTCCACCTCTTTTACCTTCCTGTCTATCTCATCTAAAACAGTGAAACCCTGGAATGTTGAGTCCTCAGTTCCGTCCCTCCTTAGCTTTGAGCAAACACCACAGATTTAATTAATCAGCCATTGTGATCATATCTCCGTTGCCAGATTAATACAATCAAACACAGGATAGTAAAATGTTTGAACATTACAGCCACACCTGACTCAAATGTAAAGAAAACGTGTGGGAAATATTCTGAAGGTCAGGTAGCTTCTGCAAACAGTGGAGCAGAATTACTTCATCAGAACTGAAACACTAACTCTCCTTCTCTTGACCCAGGTCCTGTCAGACATGCTGAACTTTGAACTGCCCATGAAAGCTTGAACAGAAACATACATTGGACCAAAAGTAATTACAGAACAGGTTTACTCACTCTGTGTTCTTCACGAATGGGTTGGCACTGTGCAAATTGATCATAAAGTTTAGAGAAGGGGCACTGTCGAGGTAAGAACAAGCAGTTGGCTTTACTCGGCCGGATGGATATATATATTTCCTGGGCAATATCTTCAAGTGACAATACATTAACTTTATTGATTTGACATGCTGAAAACTGGGTTGATTGCCATGGCTTATCAGAAGACTTTTTTGGAAGGGTTAAACAACTTTATAAACCAAAAACAAAAACAGAAGTTTTGAGAAAAGCTCAGCAGGCCTGGCAGCATCTGCGAAGAAAAAAATCAGGAAAGATCATCGGAGCTAAAACTATAACTCTGATGTTTTGTTCACAGATGCTGCCAGACCTGTGGACCGTTTCCCGAAACTTCTATTTTTTTTTCAGTTCTGAGGAAGGTTCACTGGATCCAAAACGTTAACTCTGATTGTTTTTCTTCACAGAGGCTGCCAGACCTGCTGAGCTTTTCCAGCAACTTCTGTTTTTGTTCCTGATTTACAGCTTCCGCAGTTCTTTTGGTTCTTACAAATTAGGTGTGGTATTGAGCTATTTTCTATATGAAGGAACACTTGCAGGGGAATTGAGTAAGTATTTAAATTGTCAGCATAGACAGAGAGCCAGAGAGTTTGAAGACAGTTCTTCATGACTGAGAATGACGTGTCTCCACTTTGAATCAGTGAGCCCCAACATGGCTGCTGTTCGGTGCACGATCTGCAGTCTCTGGTCCTTCCAGGGCAGGTAGTGTCAAATGGGTCAGGGTGATGAATTGTCAAAAGTTTCGCACCCTACCTATGGCATAGTGACCTTGCCTCTGGGTGTGCCCGAAAAAGTTCCTTCAGGCATTTAGTGTCTGCCTGAATGAATCTTTGTAAATTGGTTTGACCAGGAGACTGTAGAGGAGAATTTCAGAACAGAAGATACGGTGACCAAAGGATCTGTATCCCTCGAAACCCTTCCTATTCATATATTCGTCCAGATACTTCTTGCATGCTACTATTGGCTCATTGAACTCAGAGACGGATACAGAAGGTTCCATTATATTTCACCTTAAAAGACTTTCCCACAAGATAATGCTTTTCTAAGTACTGTTCAGTCTGCCTGTAACCTTTTACAGGTTATTTAAGACTTTATTCCATACATACAGGAAGTTTCAGCTCTTCTTTCCCTATTTGAAGAACCCTGATCCTGTATTTCTAACTACTCCCGGGTATCTGTGCCTGTGATTTGTGACTTGCTAGCAGAAGGTAGATGGGATCACCAGTTGGAGCTGTTCCTCACAGCTCAGTGCCTGATCAAGGTGACCATCCGCTGGCCCACAAACCAGGGTGGCTGGTTGAAGGGTCCATGTGTGGGGGCTAATAGTTTACAAGGGCAGGCTGTTGTAAGGATTGCACCTCCGGCTGCCTGCTTATTGTCCATGGCTTTCCCTGTTGCTGAGTGTAATAGAGGAGGAAAATCTAGTGCCGAACAGACACCTCAACGTCTTTGGCAAGGCTGGAGTTGGAATATTTGGTTGAATAAGATAATTTGATTTCTTTCTTTGCTTTGCTAGAGATAGTAAATTGAAAGAAGCGTAGCACAGCACCAACTAAAGATTAAACTCTCCCTTTCATGTTAATCTTTTTATGAATACATGGGTTGACAGATTGGGGAGGAAGATGGAATCTAATGTAGAACATAGAACATAGAACATAGAAAAGTACAGCATAGTACAGGCCCTTCAGCCCACGATGTTGTGCCGTGGAATAATCCTAATGCAAAAATAGAATAACCTAACCTACTTTCCCCTCAATTCACTGCTGTCCATGTGCATGCCCAGCAGTCGCTTAAATGTAGAAGAGTATGAGATAATGCATTTTGGTAAGAGGGACAGGGACAGCCAGTATAGACATAAACGAATAGTTCTGAAGAGTGTGCCAAGACAGAGGGACTTACGGATTCTTAAGCATAGTTAGAGATAAGAATGCCAAATTTGGTTGGCAGCTCAACTCGGATTAGCCAACCATAGTTATGGTGAAAGTCAAAGAGAACTAACCACTCCAAATCAGCCACAAAGCTTGAACACATTCCTTCTGTATTCAGAGGACAGATTCCAGTACATGAATGTATGTCACTTCTAACAAGTGTAAATGAGTGCATGACAATCTCGATTTGATTATGCTAAACTGGCTAATAGTGCAATGATCAGCACGCTCTTGATTTTTAGCCCAAGTACAGAACGACAACTAGTAGGAGGCATTTTGAGTACAAAATAACATGCTTCAGCAACCTGTCTCTCTTCTCAGCAATATATCATTATAGATTTTGAAGGTGACAAAACACATTCACAATGATTTTAGAGAAGTATGTTAGATCTTGGGCTTCAAAAATAGGGATGTGGAACGCAAAATCAGGGCTTATTTCACCAAATCTTTATCATAACTAGGTCAGAAGTAGAGTACATTGCTTAGCCCTGGTAATCATGACTGTGAAAGGGTGTAAGGGTCCCATACAGACTTGGTGGAGATTTACCAGAATGGTTCCAGGGATGCGAGATTTTAGCTATGAGGTTTGTTTGAAGAAGGTGAGGTTTTGTCTCAAATTCCGTTCCATTCCAAGAGTTTTGGTAGAGGTGTAAGAGATGACGACAGATTTGAAAAAGATAGACAATGAAAACCTTTTTCTATCATTGGGCGGCTCAGTGCTGAGATCTGCAGATTTAAGATTTTAGGCAAAAGATACATGGGCATTGTGAGGGCAGACCTAATTATAGAAATGATTGGGAATTTTTGCTCTCAACAGTGATGGAAATTTGTTTATTATCCATTAGGAGATGAGGGTATCACTGGCTAGGCCAATATTTATCGCCCATCTCTAAATGTCCAGAGTGCAGTTTAAGACTCAACCACTTTGCTGTGGGTCTGGAGTCACATGTAGTGCAGACCAGGTAAGGATGGCAGTTTCCTTCCCTACAGGATATTAGTGAACCAGATGATTTTTTTTTCTGGCAATTGGCAATGGTCACCATTATGCTCTTAATTCCAGATTTTTAAAAATTGAATTCCAATTATACCATCTGCCTTGGCAGAATCTGAACGCAGATCCCCAGGACAATATCTAGGTCACTGGATTAACAATCGAACAATAATACCACTAGGACATCACCTCTCCATCTTGAGATGGACAGTTGTTTCAAATGGAAATTGGATTGGCATCTGGGAATAACTTTGTAGAGCGATGGGAATAGAGATGGAGAATGGAACTGACAGAAACATTTGACCGAGACCTGCAATAGACCTCACTGAGCCTCGTTTTGTGCCATAATAATAAATCTCTGGCTGAAAATGGTGTACTGAATGCTGAAGTCCCATCCTTTTTCCAACGGATCCCGGTAGGTCAATATGCAAAAATGGAAAGGGTGCGATTGACACATGAGGGGAACCCAAGTTCAGCAAAGTTTAGTGTTGACTTCAAATAGATCTTGTATTCACTTTTATTCTCCACCATTCTACTTTTTGACATTTAATCCTGTAGAGATCTTCTGCACCCCCTCTATTCTTTCTTCCAGAACTCTACATTTGCTCATGATCTGTTAAATGTCTGATATCAACAAGTTCTGTCTTTTATTTATTCCATAGGACGTGAATTACCCATCGCTAGCTGCCCTTGAGAAGGTGGTGGTGAGCTATCTTTTTGAACTGCTGCCGTCTGTGTGCTGGTAGCCCTTAGAGACGGCGTGCTAGGATTTTGACTCAGCCACCCTGAAGGAATGGCGATGTTTTTCCAAGTCAGGACGGTGAGTAGTTTGGAGGGGAATTTGCAGGCAGTAGTGGCCCCATGTACCTGCTGCCCTTGTCCTTCTAGATGGAAATGATTGTTGGTTTGTGAGTTCTGTCTGAGGAGCCTTGATAAATTTCTGCTGTGTGTTTTGTAAATGGTACACACTCTTGCTACTGAGCTTCAGTGACAGAAGGAATTGACTTTTGTAAATTTGATGTCAATCGAGTGGGCTGCTTCATCTTTGATGGTGTCAAATTCTGATGAGGAATAGAAGCAAGGAATAGCCCAATTGTCTAACCAGCCTGTTCCACAATTCAATGTAATCGTGATTGAAACTTTGCATCAATTGATGTCAACACCATTTCTCTAACTTCTCCCTATAATCTTTGATGTAAGAATCAGAACTATTATTTTAAATATGGTTGAGAATTTCAAGGCTAGCCAGTTCAGGAGGTTCAATAATTTAAACAAAATTTAGTGTGATTTTTGTTGTCAGCAAGTACACAGAAATGGACCAAATGTGAGCAAGGCAGAAAGTCTAAACGATACAAAAGAACCTGCTCAAATCAGCAGGCTGTGTTTTGACAGATTAACAAGGAAATGTGGGGTGATTTGAACAGCACTTGCATGTAAGGGTTTATTTGGCTGGGGGACCCCCAAAATTCACAAACTAGGGCTGAGTCCAATGAACAAACATACCTCAAAGCTGTGTTTTCTAGTTAAAGTTCGCCAAATTGAAATGTTTCTTTTGTGCATTATTAGAATCGCAGTGAAATATGTCTCTCTAAGTGTGATGAGAAAGCAAACAAAATACAAAGGTTAAGGGGGTTATAAAATCTAACCACAGAGATAAGACTTTCGCCATGCCTTATGAACACATTCCTGAACATATTTCAGGACTAAAAGTTGCCAATCCAGATAATTTAAGTGGTGTGGAAGTTTCTCAAATGCTGTATGAAACTGACACAAGCTGACATTGATTTACAGTCATAGAATAGAAGCCCTACAGTGTGGAAACAGGCCTATTGACCCAACAAGTCCACACCGACCCTCAGAGCATCCCACCCAGACCCATCCCCCTATAACCCACCTAAATCAACACAGTGCTGTGTGGGATTCACAGCAACAGCTGCAGCATCAGTGGAGGTGAATCAAGTGGCTGGAAATTTCTTTTGCTTTCATTTCTTTATGTTTTTAGTTTTAGCCAGTATTCTAAGATAGTACCAGACAGTAGTGGTTTTTTGCAAATTTCACTGCATTCCTGTACACTTGACAACAAAAGCTAATCTAATCTGTCACAGAGTCAAAATCCTCAGTTCCCTTTCTAAGGGCATCTTGGATATACCTATGTAAGGTAGACATCAGCAATTCGAATAGGCCTTTTGAAGGCATTGCCAGCATTCTGCGAAAAATAAGGAAAAATCCCTCTAAGAATGTTACAAACTTCTGATTCCACCAAAGAATATGTCAATTCAATTCAAACTCGCCTCAAAGGGAGCCCTTTTTTCTCAGTATGTCAACCAATCTCCCAGAGAGGCGTAATTTGAGATATAAATACGTGAAAAATCCAAAGACCACGAAGCAGGGAGATTTTATTCCACTGGTTACAGACCATTACAAACAAGAAGGGAAATTAAGATTGAAAAGAAAGAGATAGTTATGTGATTGAAACCTATGATTTACATTGTATTGAGGAATCCTCAGTCTGCCTGATCCTTCATTCAATAAGAACTCCTTACGCCATGACATCCTATTTATACAGAAAGGGTCTGTTTAACTCTTCTACTGCTTTCTCTCACAGACCTGCTGCTGGAGGTCCCAGCACAACTACTCAAGCTCCCTTGCTCGGTGGTCTCCCTCAATAATACCATCTACAGTGGAAGTGTCCATTAAGCAATTCCCTGTCTGAAACACATTCTCCTGGCATCTACACAAAGCACACAGTGACTGTGTGCCAAGTAGTTGCATGTTTAATAGGTTCAGTTGCACTATGATGGTTAAAATATTCAAATCCACACCAGTAGCATCTTTGTGCATCACTGATCTGGTCAAATGGTAAGGGTTGGGATGATATCTGCCGTTTGTTGGAGAAGATCTTCTGAGCCTCTTACCTGTATTGATATCTTCCAAGGGTTCTTGGTTTCAGTGGCAAATAACTCATGTTAGGATCTAGATCAGTCAGAGCTTCAAAAGTCATATGATTGGAGACACTTGTATCTTAAGTTGCTACCGCACAGTTGTAGGAGTTGGCCTCCTCAGATAGCATGCACCTCGTGGATTCACAACACATGTTTCATTCCAGGACTCTACATTGCTATCAAACCATCGCAATGCAACACTTCGGGTCTGTAACACTGTGGTTGTCCCAAGGAGATTGTCTAACGGAAGGTCTGGGTCTCGGTCAAAGAAGATTTACCATGGAGAATGTCGTGTGGCTAAGTTCAGACTGCTCTATTAAGCATAAATTACCTCTGGAAGGGCTCTTGTGGTAGAATTTCTGCCTCTGAGCGAAGATATCCCAGTTCAAGACCCACTTGCTCCAGAGATGCATAATAAAGTCTCTGAATAAGTTGATCAAAAACATTTAATCGACCTCTTGAATTCCCAGGATGCAAGTTGTGTAGATGGCTTTGCAGTGTACAGATAACACATTTGCAGAGTAAATTACTCTATGGATAGTAATGGATGTAATGAACAGCATCAATTCAATATGTTTTGTTGGTTATAGGATCCGTTAAAGTCATCTGTCAAATGTTGGTCTGGCTAGCAGGCAGACTGTCCATTTTTTTGTTCATTCAGACTTTACTGGCAGGGCAAGCATTTATTTGCCCTTCCTGGTTGTGCCCGAGAAAGTGAGCTGCCTTCTTGAAGTGCTGCACTCCAAATGGCATAGGTACACCCAGCGACACTGAAGGAGCTCTGATATATTTCCAGGTCAGGATAGTGAGTGGTTTGGAGGGGAATTTGCAGGTGATGGTGTTCCCGTATATTTGCTTCCCCTGTCCTTCCAGATGGAAGTGGTCAAAGATTTAAAAGGTGATAGCTAAGGAGATTTGGTAAATTTCTGCATTGCATCTCATAGATAGTATGCACTGATTCTGCTGTGCATTGGTGGTGGAGGGAATGGATGTTTGTGGATGTGTTGCCAATCAGACAGGCTGCCTTGTCCTGAACAGCGTCAAGCTTTTTGTGTGTTGTTGGAGCTGCAGTCATCCAGGCAAGCGCACAGTTTTCCATCACACTCATGACTTGTGCCTTGTAAGTAGTACACAGGCTTTGATGAGTCAAGAAGTGAGTTACTTAATGCAAGATTTCTAGCCCAGTTCAGATTCTGGTTCATGGGAACAATGGGCATTCATTTTTGGTAATGGATGTCAAAAATTAGATTGTCTCTTGCTGAAGGTGGTCATTGCCTGATGCTAGTGTGGCACAAATAATAATACCTGTCAGCTTAAACCTAGTCTTGTCGTATTTAAACAGGGACTGCTTCAATATATGAATGCTGCTAAACATCATGCAATCATCGTCGAATATTCCCACTCCTGACCTGAGGATGGAGGGATGGTCATTGATGAAGGGACTGAAGATGATTGGGCCAAGGGCATTTCCTTGGCTTCCAAAAACCTGAACCATCTGCCTTCAACCTGCGGATAGTTTGCCACCTGATGCCCATTGACTCCAGTTTTGCTCGACTCCTTGATGCTACATTTGGTCAACTGCAGCCTTGATATCAACGGCTGTCACTCTTACTTCACCGCTGGAATTTAGCTCCTTTGTCAACTTCTGAACCAAGGCTGTAATGAGGTCAGGAGCTGAGCGGTCCTGGTGGAGCCCAAGCTAGGTGTCAATGATAACAAATTGTGGAGCTGGATGAACACAGCAGGCAAGCAGCATCTCAGGAGCATAAAGGCTGACGTTTCGGGCCGAGGCCTTTCATCAGAAAAGGGTCAAGGCCCGAAACTTCAACTTTTGTGCTCCTAAGATGCTGCTTGGCCTGCTGTGTTCATCCAGCTCCACTCTTTGTTATCTCGGATTCTCCAGCATCTGCAGTTCCCATTATCTCTGAGTGTCAATGAATTGGTTTTTGCTGGACAGGTGTTGCTTCATGCAACTGTTAATGACAATTTCCATCACTTTGGAGAGAATCAAATAGACAGATGGAGTGGCAATTTGTTGGGTTAGATTTTTTTTCCCTTTTTTGTGTACTGAACCTACTTGGGCAATTTTTCACAATGTCAGGACAAAGCCAATCTTGTTGCTTCAGCAGGTTTGCAACTCATTTTAATAAATACAAGGTACTGCTCCTAGTATTTCCTGCCCACTGAACCAGGAGTTTTGCCTTGGCTTGGGGATGCTGGCAGAGTGAGGGATATGCCAGGCTATAGATTGTAGGGTTGAATATAACTCTGCTGCTACTGATGGACTGCTTTGGAAGGCTGTAGAAAGAAAACTGCTGTGTGGAATGAAATTGAACTGCTTTTTCAGAGTCAGCACAAACCTGACGGAGCGAATGACCTTCCTGGAACAAAAACAGAACAGCCTGCAAAAGCTCAGCAGATCTTGCAGCATCTGTGAAGAAATTGGCAACATTTCAGGTCTGGTGACCCTTCCTCAGAACTCTTCCTGACCTTTCTGCCCTGCAACAAGATGTTACGCTCCTGGGATGTAATGTATACATTAGCCATCACTCCCCAGGATTTCAGCTATCCAATCCCTATTACCAACCACATGGACCAAATTGTCTTTTTTTTGACAAAAAAAAAATTATGAATCATAATGAATCATTAGGTCTGCGGAAGCCAGATGGTTAAACAATTCAAAATATAGGAAAGGAAGTCATTCTGTCCAAACTGTTCTGAAAAATGTTGTATTTGGGAATATTCTCAGGGGTATTGCACAAACATTATGACATTTATGAAGAGGAAATCATTCAGTTCATTCTGAGAAATTCATATATAACATTTACCCGACTTCTAAGACACTTTTTCAATTCTGCATGATTTCTTTCGTATCAATGCAAAGCAGGTATTCGCCATCTACTTCCAAGGCACAAGTTAATAAGTCATTGCAAAAGTTCAAACTGAGAAATTCATAGTAACATTTTTCATTTGCCAATCATGAATGTTAAAGACATTCGAAGTTTTGAAGCCATTCCTTTGCTTCTCCTTTCATATATTTGCTTTGATGGCATTGTTTCACATGAGAAAAGGTATGAACAAGGGTGGCACAGTTGCTCAGTGGTCAGCGTTGCTGCCTTCCAGCACCAGGGAGCTTGTATTAACGTAAATCTCATTCAGAAAGTTAAAAAGGTTGACCACAGTGACTCAAGTGGTTAGCATCGCTGCCTCGAAGTAACAGGAACCCTGGTTCAATTCCACCCTCAGGTGGCTGTCTGTTTGGAGTTTGCACATTCTCCCTCTGTCTGTGTGGAGTCTGTACATTCTCCCTCTGTCTGCGTGGGTTTCCTCTGGGTGATCTGATTTCCTTCCGCAGTTCAAAGTTGTACAGGCTAGATGGACTGATCAAGCTAAGTTGCCCATAGTTTCCAGGGACGTGCAAGCTAGGTGGGTTAACACTGGGAAATTCAAGGCCTCGGGGATTGGGTGGGTTGTCTTTCAGAGGGCCAGTGTGAACTCAATGGGCTGAGTGGCCTGCTTCCACACCATAGGGATTCTATAAGAATAGAGATTGTGGCTCAGTATTATGTCAGACAAAAAAAGGGTTACTTTTTCAGTGAGATGTTGAATGGATAGTGCACAATAAGTCATTGCTTCTTCGGCCACACTGGCATAAGTGTACACGACATGACATAGGATCACTGTTAATTAAACATGTTCATGGGATGTGAACATCACTGACCACGTTGGTGGTTTATTACCCATTTACAATTGCTTTTGAGACAGTGGTGGTGAATTGCGATTTTGAACCACTGCGGATGTAAGCACACCTGCATTGCTGTCAATGAAGGGATTCCTGGGTTTAGACAGTAAAACTGAAGCAGCATAAATCAATGCACTTCTTTTTGCAAGTGGAAGCATGATCAATAATGTATTTGTTCAGCGAGGAGTCAATAAATGATCAGACAAATTTGATTAAGTGTAAACAATTTGAATAATTATTTCAATGTCGGAAATAATAAACTTCTGCACAAAGTAAGTCTAATACAAAGAGTGCAAAATTCTGATGAATCAATAAATTATTTCATTAACGTTATTTATGCATTAGATGAGAGATGTGATTATGGAGATTTGAAGAAAGAATTGATCATTGACCACATATTTGCAGGCATTGCTGATTAGGCTTTTTCCGACTTATTACAATCAAAATAAAATCTCACTCTGGGAAAAATCATTCAGTTAATAAGAAAAGCAGAGATAACAAAGTGTAGAGCTGGATGAATACAGCAGGCCAAGTAGCATCAGAGGAGCAGGAAAGCTGACGTTTTGGGCCTAGACCTTTCTGCAGAAAAATATTTTTCTAATATAACATTTTTCTGAAGAAGGGTCTAGGCCCGAAACGTCAGCTTTCCTGCTCCTCTGATGCTTGGCCTGCTGTGTTCATCCAGCTCTACACCTTGCTATCTCAGATTCTCCAACATTGGCAGTTCCTACTATCTCTGAAACAATAAGAAAAGCAGTTATCTGTAGGCAGAACTAATTAATCCTCAGTGAAGGATAACATCTTGCTACAGGAGAGCAACAGAATATATTCATTTCCTTAAGAACAATACAGTAAAAGAAACCCAAAAAAATTCTCCAAAGTCTCTGTAAATACTACAGCACCAAAAACCCTCACTGGCATTAATAGATTCCTGCCATTAAAACTAGATGTTTTCACAGCAAGAAAATAGGCAATTTTCACATCTGTCAAAGGGGAATACTGCCCTGAAAAACCTCAAAATTCAAAACTTCATAAACAAGTATATCTATAAATTAGAACAATCTTCATCTGCAGATAAAAAAAAGGCTTCCTTGGTGAGATAATTAATCCTAATCAGACAGTTTATGTCAATGGGCATCTAATGAATTTCAAGGTCAATTCTAGACCCAATGTAACAGTCTTGTCAGACAGAGAACCTTTCTTAGAAAATCATTACAGCCAACTGAAATTCAGCTGCAGGGTGCAGGAAAAATTGAATTAAAAATAACAATATTCTTGAACAGAAGAGCTTGTATTAACATAAATTTCATTCAGAAAGTTGCAAAGGTTGAGTATGGTGGCCCAGTGGTTATCCCTGCAGCCTCATAGTGCCAGGGACCCCGGTTCTATTCCTCTCTCGGGTGACTATCTATGTTGAGTTTGCACATTCCCCCCCTGTTTGCGTGGGTTTCCTCCAGGTGCTCCAGTTTGCTCCCACAGTCAAAAGATGTGCAGATTAGATGGATTGGCCATGGGAAATGCAGGGTTACAGGGGTTGAATAGGGGCTGGATCTGGGTGAGATGCTCTTCAGAGGGTCAGTGCAGACTCGAAGGCCTGAATTACCTCTTTCTGCACTACAGGGATTCTGGAGAAGTCAATTTAAAAAGGAACATGGAGACAGAGAACTGAACGCAGCATCAGCTTGATAAAAGATGCTAAGTGTTTATGTCTTTTCATGCCAAGAACAATACCACATCCATTAATGAAGCAGGCTGAAAGTCAACCAGAAGAGATAACAAGAATGGGAGATATTTCTTCAGTTGCTAAACCCACAGAGAGGTGTTCTGGCATGGTTCCAGTCTCCACACTGAATGGTATCATTTGTATTTCAGTTCACAGCTTAAAATGTGGTGACAAGATAATCTTATGTTCACTGTAGATGAAAGTCTAGCAAAGTTATCCAAGAGCAAAATATTCATGAAGCTTTCATAACTCCATTTGGAAGATTTTGCTTCAATCGCTTGCTATTTTGTTTAGCATTAGCACTATGTGACATTTGGATGAATGAGATTCAAATCCATGAGGAGTCAGCTGAAGAGTATGATCTGTGAGAAAGAGCGGGTCAAATTGTTTACATGAACAAAACTTCTGACACTTACTGAGAAGTGTGATTTCTCTAAGATGTCCATTAATTTGTTAAGACATGTTGTAAATAATGATGGCATAATGGCAGATCTGCAAAAGACAAAAGCAATTGCAGAATTTCCAACACCAAAGTTGGTCCAAGACTTTATGGAACAATCAATTACTTGGTTCAGTTTTCACCCAATTTAGTAACTGTCACTGACCCTTTGAATCAACTGTTAAAGAAAGCTTCAGCATGTGCTGGAACCCTTATCAGGCACAGGCATTTCAGGAGACTAATGAGACACTGATGTCAACACATATATTACCACATTACAATCCTTCTTTACTGGCTATCCTAACAGGGGATGCTTCAGCTGCAGACTTAGGAACAGTGTTTTTTCAGAAAAAATCTATGTTTTGATTCAACTTCATTTGTTGTTGTTACATACACCGAGATGCAGTGAAAAGTTTTGTTTTGCATGATCTCCAACAAGATTATATCATACTAAGTGCATTCTTGTTGCAGAATGGGATGCAGGATACAGTGTTACAGCCACAGAGAAGGTGCAGAGAGGGAGATCACCATTAACAAAGCACAAAGAAGAAAGAAAATCACAGCACAGGAACAGGCCCTTCGGACCTCCAAGCCTACGCCGATCGAGATCCTCTGTCTAAACCTGTCACTATTTTCTAAGATAACGAAATGTGAGGCTGGATGAACACAGCAGGCCCAGCAGCATCTCAGGAGCACAGATGAAGGGCTATCCACCCTGCCTGTACCCCTCATGATTTTACAGACCTCAATCAGTTCCCCCCTCAATCACCGTCTTTCTAATGAAAATAATCCTAATCTACTCAACCTTCCTTCATAGCTAGCACCCTCCATACCAGGCAACATCCTGGTGAACCTCCTCTGCACCCTCTCCAAAGTGTCCACATCCTTTTGGTAACATGGCGACCAGAACAGTACACAGTACTCCAAATGTGGCCGAACCAAAGTCCTATACAACTGCAACATGACCTGCTAACTCTTTAACTCAATACCCCGTCTGATGAAGGAGAGCATGCCGTATGCCATCTTGACTACTCTATTGATCTGTGTTGCCACCCTCAGGGAACAATGGAGTTGAACACCCAGATCTCTCTATACATCAATTTTCCCCAGAGCTTTTCAATTTACTGTATAGTTTTCTCTTGAATTAGATCTTCCAAAATGCATCACCTCGCATTTGCCTGGATTGAACTCCATCTGCCATTTATCTGCCCAACTCTACAATCTATCCATATTCTGCTGTTATCTCTGACAGTCCCCTTCACTATCAGCTACTCCACCAATCTTAGTGTCATCTGCAAACCTGCTAATCAGATCACCTACACCTTCCTCCAAACATTTGAGAGGTCCATCCAAAAGTATCATAACAGAGGGGGAAGAAAACTGCTGTTGTATCTGCCCAATGGAGACGGTGGAATAAAACCGGGATGACAGGGATCTATGATTGTGTTGGTAGCTTTCCTGGAGCAGCAGCAAGTAAAGATGGAGTCAATGGATGGGAGGCTGGTTTGTGTAATGGACTGGGCTGTGTTCACAAATCTTTGTAATTTCTTGCGGTCTTGGACAGAGCTGTTGCCATCCCACGCTGTGGTGCATCCAGATAGGATGCTGTCTGTATTTCGCCAATCAAAATTTGTAACAGTCTTTATGGACATATTAAATTTCCTTAGCCTCCTGAGGAAGTAGAGGCATTGGTGTGCTTTCGTGACCATCGCATCGACCACCTCAGCACCATTGATGGAGACAAGGCCGTGCTCCCCACTCTGCTCCCTGAAGGCAACAACGGTGTCTTTCATTTTGCTGACACTGATGGAAAGATTATTGTCCTTACACCATGCTGTTAAGCACTCAATCTCTTGCCCGTATTCTGCCTCGTCATTATTTGAGATCTGACCTGTAATGCTGATGGCATCAGCAGTAACTTGCAAATGGATAAGTTCCTTCCCCTTTGTCACAGGAGGCACAGCGATGGGCATATTAATTGCAAAGTCACTGGGTAAGTACATAAATGTAAATATAAATGTAATGTAAATGCAATATTAATCTAATAATATTTATAACCATTGGGAAGAAGACTTGGATTGAGAATAAGGGCTGAAAGAGTTACTGTATGGAAGTGTGTGATTAGTGCTACTAACTGTGGTAATGTCACACAGAGAAAGAAAGTCAGCTTCAGACAGTCAATAAAGACATGGAAAGATTCCAGTATGAGCAGTAGCACAGCTAGAAGGACTCATATAACCTAAATGCAGTCTACAGCAATGCAATAAACATTACATTGTTTCATTGTTCAACTAGTAAAGATCTTAAAAGTTTGATAAGGCAGTGAATCAGTCCCAAACACAACAATGCGTTGTCAGCATGCATTACAAAGCAAGTCAGGATAGTGTGTGGGTTGCAGGGGAACTGACTGGTGGAGGCTTATCCTTACATTTGCCCTACTGTGTGGTAGAGATTGTGAAGTAAAAACAGAGACTCAACAAGAATCAGCAGGCCTGGCAGCATCTATGGAGAGAACAAGATAATAATGACTCTTCTTTGGGGCTGAGAAGAGTTAGTGAATGGCCTTTTTTGTGTTGAAAAAAGTGGGAACATGCAGCAAGTGGAAAACAAGGGAAAGGTGCTTTTGAACAAAAGGCAAAAGGAGCATTAATAGTAGTAAAAAAGGGATATAGGTAAAGAATAGGTACTAGTGATAAATATTAATAGCGGGAAGTTGGCCAGCTACTCTGAAAGTAAACTGACGTACACGGGTGGGGGTTGCCGCTAGGTAATAAAAATAGAGGACAGAGATTATGGTCTGAAGTTGTTGAATTTGTTTCTGAATGCTGTAAAAAGAAAGTAATGAGGTGTTGTTCTTCCAGCATGCCATGAGCTTTGCTGGGACACTGCAACAAGCCAAAGGCATAAATGTTCCTTTTAACAGTGCCTGGCCAGCTGTAGTCAGTGAATGACTTTTCTCTATCTTTACCTGAAGCGCAGGGGTGCTTTGCTGCAATGTCAAGCCTGCGGCACTCATAGCAATGCTCCACACATTGGAATAACAAACCACCAATATACACAGGTCAGTGCTGAAGCTCATTTTTAGTCCCATTTTATGTTTATTCCTGGAGGGGTAAAACGCAAACATGTCTCCCAGAGATTGTTCGCTGCCGAGGAGTAATTGGATAGTCAACATCTCATTATCTCTTCCTTCAGTCTTTCTATTCGAAGTTTCCCTGGCTCTTTGTAAGTGTGAGATTCCAGAATGTTTCTCCAGACAACCATTGAATATACATCCACAGTTATATTGGCCATATTATTTCTCTTTTAAAATATACATGTCAGAATTGAAAATTCAATATGGTCATAGGTGATCCAGGGTTATGAACCATAGGCACGACAAGGTGTTGAATGTCTAAGGTGGTGGATGAGGTGCATTCAACCAGTTGCTTTGTCCTGGATGTGTCCAGCTTCTAGAGTACTGTTGGAGATGCACACATTGTGCAGAAAGAGATTATCCCATCACACTCCTGAGTTGACCCTTGAAGATGATGGGTAGTCTTTGGGGAACTCATGGGTGCAATTCATTTGCCAGGACTTTGTCAGGGCTCATTACATTTGCAGCATCCAATGCATCTAACTCTTTCTTGTATCACGTGGAATGAATTTAATTGGCTGAAAACTTGCATGTATGATGCTGGAAACTCAAGAAGAGACCAAGATAGATCACCCACTTGACAGTTCTACCTGAGGTTATTGCATGTATATAAGGCTTGACATTTGTATTGATGTACTGGGTTGCCCTATCATTGAGGGTGGAGGTCTCCAGTGAGTTGTTTAATTGTCCTCTACCATTCATGATTGAATGGGGCAGTGCTACACAGCTTAGAATTAATCTATTGATTATGAGCTTATTTAGTTCTGTCTTTTATCTATGTATTCATTTTGAGAAGCTGGTTTTGAGCCAGTGAAGTGAATATAAACTCTGGTAATTCACATTAGAATTAGAGTTGTGCCTTCTGGTCTCAGCCTTATCCTCTGGGACATTGCAGAGACAACAAGAAGCCCTGGACAATGTGTGTGATAGAAACAGATAGAAGTCGATGGCTGCAATTTCATAGGTTCTGTAATTCCCAAAGCAAATATTGCTAAGCCTGTCCATTTCTCTTCTTCTTCAAGACACTCCTTATGCACCTGTTAGGATAAAAACATTAGGAAGAAGGGCACCAACTAGCTATACGTTCCACTGAGCCTGCATTTCTCAACTCCCTTCAATGAATGATAATGTCCTTTTGCTTGCACTAACGTCATTCTCTTTGATTCAGAATCAAATTGTTCTTTTTTAATGCTCCTGTGCAGTACTTTGGGTGTTTTACTAATTTAACTGCAAGAAGGTTATGCTGAACTTGTATAATTTATATTTGCTCGACCTCAGTTGGAGTCTTTTGTACAGTTCTGGATGCCATATTTCTGGAAGAATGTGAATTAGTTTAGAGAGAATGCAGAAGATGTTTAAAGGTTTGGTTTCATTGATGAAAAACCTCAGTTACAGAAATCGATTGGGGCTGTTATACTTGGAGAAGTTTTCAAATTTATCATGGTGCTGGATTAAGTAGACAGGGAGAAACTAATCCTGCTCTTTAAAGGATCTAGAATGGGAGGTCACATTTGGAAGAAATTTGGCAGAGAAGCAAATGTGTGAAAGAAACTTTTTCACACCACAATAACCAGGAACTGGGATTAAAAGCCTGCAAGTGTAGAGGTTATAGATTCAATCAAGACATTTAAAGCAATAATGAGGGACAGACTGGTCAAGTTACGAGTGAACAGAATCTCTCCTTCTTGGCATTCTGGTCAAAATCTAGTCCCCTCCTTTATCCACGTTGTGAATAACATGTTAGCGAAAGCGTGGACATTGTCCGGACCTTGCTGCATTCGGACAAAGACCACTTCAGTGTTACATGAGTCATGAACAGTGTTGAACATCGATGATTGCACAATGAACATCTTCACTTCTGACCTTATGGTTGACAGAAGATCATTGCTGAAACAGTTGAAGGCGTAGAATGCAAACAAAAGCACTCTTGCAATGGTTAGCACCTCTGCCTCACGGAGCCAGGGACTCGATTTCAATTCCAGCCTTGGGTGACTGGCTGTGTGGAGTTTGCACATTCTCCCTGTGCCTGTGCAGGCCTCCTCCCCCAGTCTGAAGATGTGCACGTTAGGAATGACCATGGGAAATGTCGTATTACAGGGAGGGAGCCTTGGGGCGGGGTGGTGGTGAATCTGGGTGCTCCAATGCTCTTCAGAGAGTCAGTGTGAATGTGTTGGGCCAAAGGGCCTGTTTCCACACTTAGGGATTATATTTAATCCTCCTCTGTGCTTGGTATAACTGCAAACAATGGAGAGGCTTTGATTCCCGTTGATTTGAGATTTGTTCGGATTGTTGATGTCACATTCAGTCAAATGCAGCATTGACATCATCACACTCTCACCTCCTCTCTGGTGGTCAGATTTTTTTTTGTCCATGTCTAAACCAAGGTTGGAATGAAATCAGGAGCTGAGTGGCCCTGGCAGAACCCAAACTGGGCATCACAGTTATTGCTGAGCAGGCGCTGCTTGATAGCACTGTTGAAGACACCTTCCTTTACTTTACCGATGACCCTTCTATTGCATTACCAATGATTGAGAGTGGACAAATAGGACCATCATTTGTCGAATTGTATTTGTGTTGCCTTATACAGACAATTTTCCACATTGTCAGGTAGTTGTCAATACGACAGCTGCACTGGAGCAGCTTGTTAATGGGTGTGGCAAGTTCTGGAGCACAATCATCAGACAATCAGCATAAATACCCAGCTTGTCCCCTCATGCTGTTTAGAAAAGGAAATTTGCCATCCTTTCCTGGACTGGCCGACAAGCAAATTCAGACACACATTAAAATTGACATTTAACTCTGGGTAATTAGGTGTAGATAACAGATACTGGCCTGACCAGTGATGCCCACATCCCATGAATGAGTCAAAAAGCAAAAGAATGGACTGCTTGGGCTGAATAGCCAGTTTCTGTGCTGTACATCTCATGTAATTCCCTTATTCTATGGATTAAGGTGTCGGTTCATATTATATCAACTATTACTGAGAAACTGCTCAGAGATAATGCCCATACAGAACAAGCAGTTTGAACGCAGCCAAACGCACTCATGAAAAATGTCACAAATGAGGGCTTAACAAATGTCATAAACTAGGCTGACACAGGGGACCATTCATTATACAGCCCTCGAACCTCAAGCATGATGATAAATTGGAACACAATTCATTAATGCTTGACTGACACTTCAAAAAGTTAGCATTCACAGCTTGTTTAAATTCAGCTTCAGCTTTAACTCAACAGCTAACACTTCTGCGTGACCTTTAAAGTAGAAAGTGGTCTTAGAGAAAGTAGAAAGTAGAAAAGAACTGTGGATGCTGTAAATCAAAACTAATAACAGAAGTTGCTGGAAAAGCTCAGCGGGTCTGGCAGCATCTGTGAAGGAGAAACCAGAGTTAATGTTTCGAGTCCGCGTACCCTCCCTCACAACTCTAAAAGAGACAAACTGAAGCTGGAGGACATTAGGCCTGTCATGTTAGTTTGACACTGCCAAATTCAGATTAAGTTAGTTCACCACATTCTAAGCCTGGACTGACTCTGAATATTATGGTCTTTAAGTGAATGTAAAACTGCTAATTGCACAACAACCTTGGATGATTGCCTAGCATGAGATGCATGAGCAATCAGCAAACTCAATGCAATTTCTGAAACTCTGCTTATGATTTATGCAATTTGAAACTGCTCTTTTGGCTTTAACCTCCTCAGCCCCCTTCATTACTTTGTGCAACGCAGCATGAAAGTCACTCTGTTCACTTCTCCATGTTCTTTCTCGAGGTCAGTGTCTCCTCTGGGTCAGTGTCTTCCTTTCCTGTTTAGCCCTGTTCCAGGCCAACCTTTTTTTTAGCTATTTGCTGGATGTGCAATACTTTCTCATCGCATCACTATTGTTACCATCTCCACGCTCTCCTGCCCTAACTTCCTGCCTGCTGAGCTTTGAGATTTACTTTTGACTGGACTGACCAGAAATTTATATTGCCGAAACCAGACTTAAAAAGCTGGAATTTGTTGATAACAGCAAGCAACTGGTGAATGACTGACATTTCCACTATTTTAACTGAAAGTTGCTGAAGTTCAGATTAGTCATGGAATATATGCATTTAGTCTCGTGGAGCTCCTGGTTAATGGTGGCCCCAGAACGTTGGTGATCATGGTAATGTTATACATTGTCATGAAAAAGATAAGTAGGTTTTCTGTGATTCTTCCTTGCCACTTAGCAGACCAAACCTTGCATTTTATCCGGGCTCATTGCATTAAGGCAGGCACAGTTTCTCAAATGGAACTGAATACTATTCAATCAGCAGTGCATCGCATCAGAACGTTGAAACTTTAGAGCTTTCACCATTTTACCATTCAATGAGATCATATGATCTGTTACCAAACTTCATCTACTCACCTGTACCCCAGACCTCCTAAGCCTTTGCTTAACTAAAATGCACCAATTTCAGATTTAAACAAAATAAATGATTCAGCATCAATAAACATTTGGAGAAGAAAGTTTGAAATGTCTAACAATCTTTATGGACGTGCTTTCTGATCTCACTGCTAAAAGGCATGACTCTAATTTTTAGACTGTGTCCTCAGATCCTGAACTGCCTTACCATGACTGCTCTCTTTGATGTCTTGAATCCAAATTCAAGAGATCTTTACTCTCACTTATGTGCTGTCTTCTCATGATCCAACCCTTGGTATAATTCTGGTAGACCTGGTCATTCATTACTAAATGTAGCAGAACTGCAAAACTTCGCTCATTTTCTTTAGAATTTTTAACTTTAATTATAGAATTCTGTTTCTTCTATTCACTTGCATGTAGTTTCTATGCCTCAATTTCACCATGTCAGCATCTTGAAGAATACCTTCTTTTTATCTTTGACATGCTCACTACGCATTGAATGAGGTCTGGTCTTCGGACAATATGAGGTTATAACTATGACAGGATGGAAGCTCTGATAACTAAACTGAACTAATCCACCAGTCACAGTGTAAATCGGTGAATTCAATTACCACAATGGCAAATTTGACTGTTTCGGACCTATAATAAAATAATCTCAACCAATTTTCTTTAATTAATTCAAAATAATCAGTTTATTATAAACATAAAATATTCCTAAAGTAAGAGGCAAACTCTGGTTAACACTGAAGGTGTGATCCAGAATCAAAACTGCTTCCTCTTAATTTCACATTTAAACACTCACACGCTCTCTCTCACAATCACTCTCTCATACACACTCTCTCTCACGCAACCTCTTGCACACACACACTCTCATTCACACTCCCACATGCACACACACTCTCACACACACACCCACTCTCACACCCACACCCACACACCAACTATCTCTCTCACATACACACTCTCTCTCTCTCACACACAGACACACACACACACACTCTCACAGACTCTTTCTCACATGCACTCACACAGACGCTCTCTCACACACATAGACTCACATACTGTCTCTCACACACACACACACACAAACACACACACACACACACAAACACACACACACACACACACACACACACAGACACACACACACACACACACACACACACACACACACACACATCACAAAACAAGCCTCTGCAAAGGCAACAAGGCATAGAGCTGGATGAACACAGCAGGCCAAGCAGCATCAGAGGAGCAGGAAGGCTGACATTTCAGGCCAAGACCCTTCTTCAGCAAGTCTTTGCAGAGATGATGGTTTTTTAAAAATAGGGGAGAAATAGGGAGAAAAATACATCTCCCAAAGTCTGGAAGCAGAGGATAAAGTGTTTTCTGAATTGCTGTCACTGCGGATTGTTGATAATGCCCAATTTTGATTTCAATGAAATTGGATTGAAGTTACTGTGAATTGGCCGCAGTGCCCTACTTCAAGCTGCATCAGATAGATCAGTCAGAATTTTGGTACTTGGAAGCTGTTAAATTTAAAGGCACTTCTTCTCGAAAACAGGACTTCAGGAGAGAAATTGCATCTTCTAGGGTATCTTATCTACCCTCTGATGTTAGGGTCTACAAAAATGAATTCTACAGTCAGACATGTGCATGAGGCAATGATGAAGACAGACCCCTTGTCCTTTCAAAGTCCAATTTTCTCCCCAATAACTACAACAATTAAAACCTTTCCTACCTCCTTGAAAGATAGGCATCCCTGCTGCTCCAAGGCTTAATGTTCCAGGGTATAGATGCTATAGGTAGAACAGACAGAGGGCAAATCAAGAGAGGAAGGGGAGTGGTGTTTTTGATTGGAGATAACATTATGGCTGTACTAAGGGAGTATATTCTGAGGATTATGTCCAGAGAAGTTATTTGAACTGATATGTAAGAAATGGGTGATCACCTTAATGGGATTGTACTGTAGACCCCCAATAGACAGTGGGAAGTTGAGAAACAAATTTGTGAGGAGCTCTCAGTTATCTGCAAAAATAATAGGGTGATAAGCGTTATAGGGATTTGAACTTTCCAAACATAGACTGGGATTGCCATAGTGTTAAGGGCTTGAATGGAGAGGAATTTCAAGTGTGTACTACGACATTTCCTGATTCAGTATGTGGATGTACCTATAGAGAAGATGCTAAGCTTGACCTACTCTTGGGAAATAAGGCAGGGCAGATGACTGAAGTCTCAGTAGGGGAGCACTTTGGTGCCAGTGACCATAATTTAAAATAGGGATGGTAAAGGATAGATCAGATCTAAAACCTAAGTTCTAAATTGGAGGAAGGCCATTTTTGATGGTTTTAGGCAAGAACTTTCGAAAGTTGATTGGGGAGCAGATATTTGCAGGTAAAGGGATGACTGGAAAATGGGAACCCTTCAAAAATGAGACAACGTTAGTCCAGCTGCAGTATGTTCTTGTTAGGGTGAAGGGCAAGGCTGGTAAGTGTAGGGAATGCTGAATGATGAGAGAAATTGAGGTTTTGGTGAAGTAAAAGAAGGAAGCGTTTGTCAGTTACAGTCAACACAGATCGAGTGAATCCCTAGATGAGCATAAAGGCAGTAGGACTATACTTAAGAAGGAAATCAGGAGGACAAAGAGGGGACATGAAATAGCTTTGGCAAATAGGGTTAAGTAGAATCCAAAGACATTCTACAAATACATAAGGTCAAAGAGTAGCTCAGGAGAGAATAGGGCCCCTTACATATCAGCAAGGCCGCCAATGTGTGGAACTGCAGATATTGGAGTAATACTAAACAAGTATTTTGCATCGGTGTTTACTGTGGAGTAGGATATGGAAGCGAAAGAACGTGAGAAAATAAATAATGACATCTTGAAAAATGTCCGTATTTCAAAGGAGGGGGTGCTGGAAGTCTTAAAATGCATAAAGGTGGATAAATCCCCAGGACCCGATCAGGTGTACCCTAGAATTCTGTGAGAAGTTCGGGAAGTGTATCATCGATAGACATAGGCGAGGTGCCAGAAGACTGGAGGTTGGCTAATATGGTGCCATTATTTAAGGTAAGGAAATGGCACAGAATTATAAACCAATGAGCCTGATGCCAGTGGTGGGCAAATTGATGGAGGGGACCCCGAAGGACAGGATTTACATGTATTTGGAAAAGCAAGGACCGATTAGAGATGGTCAACATGGCTTTGTGCTTGGGAAATCGTATGTCACTAAATTGGTCGAGCTTTTTTGAAGAAGTAACAAAGAAATTTGATGAAGGCAGAAGGTTGGACATGATCTGTATGTGCTTCAGTAAAGCGTTCAACAAGGTTCCTCATAGTAGACTGGTTAATAAGGATATCCCATCTATTCCATGTGATGGAATAGAGGGAGAACTAGCCATTTGGATACTGAACTGGCTTAAAGTTAGGAGACAGAGGATGGTGGTGGAGGGTTATTTACCAGGCTGGTGGCTTGTCATCAGCAGTGTGCCACAAGGATCATTGCTGGATCCATTGCTTTTTGTCATTTATGTTCATAATTTGGATGTGAACATAGGAGTTATGGTTAGTAAGTTTGCAGACAGCCCTAAAATTAATGGTGTGGTGGACAGTGAAGAAGGTTACCTCAGAGACCTTGCCCAGATTGGCCAATGGGCTGAGGAGAGGCAGGTGAAGTTTAATTTAAGTAAATATGAGGTGATGTATTTCGGAAAGGCAAATCAAGTCAGGACTTATACACTTAAGGAGAACATCCTGGGACTGTTGTTGAACAAAGATACATTGGAGTGCAGGTCATAGTTTATTGAAAGTAGAGTCGTGGCTAGACAGGTCAGTGAAGAAGGCATTTGGTATGCTTACCTTTATTGGTTAGTACATTGAGTATAAGAAGTTAGAAGGTCATGTTGTGGTTGTACAGGACATTGATTAAGCCACTTTTGGAGTACTGTGTGCAATTCTGGTCAACCTGCTATAGGAAGAATGTTGTGAAATTTGAAAAGGTTCAAAAAGATGTTGCCAGGCTTGGAGGGTTTGAGCTATAAGGAGAGGTAGAATAGACTGGAGCTATTTTCCTTGGAGCACCAGAGGCTGAGGGGTGACCTTGTAGAAGTTGATAAAATCATGAGGGGCATAGATAGGGTGAATAGCCAAGGACTTTTCCCCAAGATAGGGGAGTCCAAAACTCGAGGGCATAGGTTTAAGGTGTGAGGGGAAAAAATTAAAAAGGACCGAAGGAGCAACTTTTTCTTGGAGAGGGCATGGATTGAACTGCTAGAGGAAGTGAAGGAGGCTGGCACAATTACAACTTTTAATAGACATCTGGATGGATAAATGAATAGGAAGGTTTTAGAGGGATATGAGCCAAATTCTGACAAATGGGACGAGATTAATTTAGGATATCTGGTTGACATGGACAAGTTGGACCAAAGGGTCTGTTTCCATGCTGTACAGCTCTATGACTCTATAAAGTAACTTGATTTCCAGAAAAAAGGTGGCTTTCTCACACATATTAAGCATTTGATTTCAGTCATTAGCAGGTGAGTCACAGCCTGAATACTGCTGAGCATAATTCTAGGAAATCATATGATCATATTCAGCCCAGAAAACTATACTAATAATTCCAGCTCCTTCCTACAGTTTCCTTTATATATTCTGTAAAAATATAGATATCTATTCCAACAATGGTAATGACAAAGTAAGGGATATGCTTTCTCATGATTGTGATTTGCCTTTGCTCATGGATGCCCAGGTTTGAGCTACTAGAGGATTGATACAAGGGGATTTAAACTTTCCGAGTGTAAGTTGGGATAGTCATAGTGTTAAGAGTTTAGAGGAGGCAGACTTCTTAAAATGTATCCAGAGACTCTGTTGTATCTATACATCAAGGGTCCAATAAGGGATAGGGCAGTACTGGGTCAGGTTCTGAAAGAGGCCAGACATGTGTTCAATGTAACAGTGAGGGAACATTGAGGCAATAGTGACCACAACATGTTCAAATTTGCTCTGGTCCAGGAAAAAGATGGCCTGCAAAAGATGGCTTTGGATTGGCAGAAGGCAGATTTTACTAAAATAAAGCAGGATCTGGCCACAGGCAAGGAGAGCTTTTAACAAGTTTGAAAAGAATAATTCATAGAAGCATAGAAAATAGGTGCAAGAGTGGGCCATTCAGCCCTTCAAGTCTGCATGGCTATTCAATAACATCATGGCTGATCATGCAATTTCAGCATCCTATTCCCGCTTTCTCTCCATGCCCTTGATCCCTTTAGCCACAAGATCCACGTCCAGCTCCCTCATTAGAATGTATCCAATGAACTGGTGCTGACAGCTTCCTGTGGGAGAGAGCTCCACAGGTTCAAGACTCTCTGGGTGAAGAAATTCTTCCTCATCTCAGTCCTGAATGGCTTACCTCTTATTGTTAGACAGTGACCCCTAGTTCCCCAACATTGGATATATTCTTCCCGCATCTAGCCTGTCAGGTCCCATCAGATTTTATATTTTCTATGAGATGCCCCCCTCATTTTAGATTAGATTAGATTAGATTCCCTACAGTGTGGAAGCAGGCCCTTTGGCCCAACAAGTCCACACCGCCCTTGATGCATCCCGGCCAGACCCATCCCCCTATAACCCACACACCCCTGAACACTACGGGAAATCTAGCATGGCCAATCCACCTAGTGCACATCTTTGGACTGTGGGAGGAAACCGGAGCACCCAGAGGAAACCCACGCAGACACGGGAGAATGAGCAAACTCCACACAGACAGTCGCCCGAGGCTGGAATTGAACCCGGGTCCCTGGCGCTTTGAGGCTGCAGTGCTAACCACTGCACCACTGTGCTGCCTCATACTTCTAACTTCCAGCAAATACAACCACAGTTGATCCAGTCTTTCCTCATATATCCTGCTATCCCAGAAATCAGCCTGGTGAACTTTCGCTGTACTCCCTCAATAACAAGAATGTCCTTCCTCAGACTTGGGGACCAAAACTGCATACAATACTCAAGGTGTAGCCTCATCAAGGCCCTGTATAACTGCAGCAAGACATTCTTGGTCTGATACTTAAATCTTCTTGCTTTGAAGGCCAGGATGCCATTAGATTTGCTCACTGCCTGCTGCACCGAGATGCCAACCTTCTGTGAGCCTGTTCCACCTCGACAACCATTTCTTGTTGCACCTCACCTTTTCCTAAACTGCCACCATTCATACAGTGATCTGCTTTCCTGATTTTGCCACCAAAGTGGATGTCCTTGTAAATCTGGACTCCCGGCGGGGTCTCTTGATTCCACGATCGGTCAATGGACACTCGCAGTTGGTCTTGCTCTTCAAAACTTTACTCTTTATTTTCTTCTTACGGCCAGGTACAGATCATCCAGAATCACAGAAGTTGAGCACTTCGTATTCCTCGGAGGAGCTGCACACCACAGGTTAATACAAAGACATTTTATACTTTTCTTAAAGCAGGGTACATGGCGTGATCGCATGGTGTGTTCAATGAATTACCAATCAATAGCCTCATTGACAGTTAGCTAATCCAATAGTATTAACTGGTAAACAACTTATGTCGCAATGCTTAGGTTACTTTTTTGTCTCACCGTATAGTGCCATAACATTCGCTACTGAAGGTCAGCTAGCATGGTTAGTACTGCATTATCTTATCATTACAACATTATTTATGCTGCAGCCCTAGCAGAATTCAAAGCTCCCAGGCTAAAAGAGCAGATCTAGCAGATTTTACAGTTCCCAGGCTGGAAGCCATTTTGTTGCTAACTTGCACCAGCGGCCATCTTGTGCCTGTTCCCAAATTACAGATTCACAACCTCACCACCCCCACCACCCACTCCCTGCAGGCTGTTGTCTGTAAATTTGGAGACACGACATTCAATTCCTTTGTCCAAATCATTAATGCATACTGTGAACAGCTGGGGATCCAGCACTAAACTCTGTGGTACCCCACTTGTCACTGCCTGCCTCTCTGAAAGAGACCTGTTTTTTCCAAATCTCTGCTTCCTATCTGCCAACCAGTTCTCTACCCATGTCAATACACTACCTCCAATACCATGAACTTCAAGTTTCCTTACTAATCTGTTGTGAGGGACCTTGTCAAAAATCTTTAGAAAATCCAGATACATAACATTGAGTAATTCATCCTGATCACAACCTCAGAAATGAATGATAGGACACTGGATAGTTGTGAGGAACAGAAAAATCTTGGGGTAATTATTCAGTGATCCCTGAAGTCAGATGAGCACATGAGTAGGATAGTTAAGAAAGCATATGGTAGACTTGGTTGCATCAGTGGCATGGAGTAGAAGACCAGCGAGGTAAAGCTGGAGTTGTACAGAGCCTTGGCCAGGCTGCAGCTGGATTATTGTGTGTAGTTCTGGTCATCTCAGGAAGAATGTGTAGCCCTAGAGGGGATATGGAGGAGGTTCATCAGGATGTTCCCTGGAATGGAGAAATTTGGCTATAAGAAGAGACCAGGTAGGCTTGGACTGTTCTCTTCAGAGTAGAGAGGACTGAGATGGGGGGGCTTGTGGTGGGCGGGGGGAGCATGACTTAGAAGTACAAGATTCTGAGAGTATGGGCAACCAGAGAGCAGCTGTTCCCCTTGGTTGAGGGGTCAATCATGAGAAGGCATTGTTATAGGTTGAGGGGTGGGAGATTCAGAGGGAATTTGGGACAAAAGGTATTTTTTATTCAGCAGATGGTGGGAATGTTGAATGCAGTGTTGGAAGTGGGGGCCAGAAATCTTACAATGTTTAAAAAGTATTTGGATGAACACTTCAAATATCATAACATTCGAGGGTATGGGAGAAGCGCAGGAGATTGGGGTAAGTGCACTTTTAGTGGTAGTTATATTGATGCAAAATTGTTGTGCCCATGGACATTTACCATGCTGTCTGATTATGAATCTTGGTGTGTTCTTTATTTGGCTATGTTTGCACAGTAGATGTGCGATACAACATGTTCAAGTGTGTTTGATGTGAAGGTAGGACTTTGTAACCAAATATCAACCTTGGTTAATTCTGTCATGGTATAGATACACCTGGCACTATGTCCTTCAATATTCAGCCAGCTTGCTCAGTGGTGCAAATATTAACCATTTGGTAATACACATTATTGTCCCCCAGCTAATGTACATCCGATGGGTTTTATTCCTCAGTGCTTATATCTACTGGCTTCCTATGTGAAGGAGTACTGATCTATTATTCATAAGCTGAGAGAGCATATTACATTGGAATCAGCAGGATGCTTCATCTTTTGTGAAAAGAAGTGAAGCAAATGCATAACCTTGATTACAATTAAACAGGATAGCAGGGAGTTTTGCATTCACAAGGGGGAACAGTGGTGTAGTTACTCAGCTAACATTCCCGAAACCAGGCCAATGTTCATGGGAGGTGGGTTTGAATCCTATTACGGCAGATAGTGAAATTTAAATACAGTAGAATCTGCAAGAAAGAAGGGACCAGAAATGATTGATGTTCACTAACATCCCTATAGGAAATCTGCCATACTTACCTGGTCCAGCTTTCCACATGATTCCAGACTCATAGCAGCATGGTTGACTCTTAATTAGTTAATTAGGTGGCAAATTTGTGATGCCCACATCCCATAAACAAAAAAGAGTGTAGTGTGCAGTTTTCAAAGTTAACATTTTGAAGAACTGAGATTCTGAGGAAGGGTCACTGGACCCAAAATGTTAACTTTGATTTTATTTTTCTTCACAGATGCTGCCAGATCTGCTGAGACTTTCCAGCAACTTTGTTTTTGTTCCTGATTCACAGCATCCACAGTTCTTTCGGTTTTTACAGTGTGCGGTTTTGTTCTCCTTAACCAAAACAGATCATACGTGCATGAGAGGGAATGCAAAACAGATTCATCAAACGGAGCATTGTCACATGAGGAGTGTTCGAGGACATTAGGGCTGCATTCCATAAGTTTAGAAGAATAAATGGAAACTGATTTGCAACACTTAGGTTTTGATGAGTGCTGACAAGGTAGATACTGCGTAATTGTTTCCTCAGCTAGAGAATCTAGAATACAAGGCTCTCATCTCAGAATAAGCGTTAAGCTACTCTAATGATAACAAGGAGAAATTTCTTCACCCAGCTGATAGGGAATCTCTGGAATTCTCTACCACAAAGGTGCATTGCTGAGTATATTCAAAATGGAGTTTGATTGATTTTTGGATCGCCAGGAAATTAAGGAGATAGAGATAGTATGGGAGGGTGAAATTGAGGTAGAAGATCTCTTCACTCTGTACGCAATAATCAACAACACCTTCCAGTCGCTAACCATTTTAACTCCCTCCCTCTCCCACTCCCTGGATGACATGTCCGTCCTGGGCCTCCTCCAGTGCCACAATGACACCACATGCAAACTGGCGGAGCAATACCTCATATTCCACCTTGACAGCCTACAGCCTGATGGCCTGAACATTGCATTCAACACATTTAAAATCTCCCCACCACTGGCTTCATCCCACATTCAAACCTCCCTGTAAACCCAGCCTCCTTACCTGACACAACCTGTCCATCTTCTTCCCCACCTATCCACACCACCTTTCCCACCAACCAATCTCCACTACCCCCACCTGCATCCATCCATCACTACCCCACCTACTTTCTCCATCCCAACCCTCCTTCCTCTATTTATTTCCCAGCTCTCTTCCCCCTCCCCAGTTCTAAAGAAGGATCCGAACCTGAAACATTGACTTCCCTGCTGCCCTGATGCTGCCTGACCTGCTGTGATCCTCCAGCTCCACACTTTTTTGTCTCAGAAGATCAGTCAAGATCTTGTTAAATAGTGAAATAAGGGCCAATGGCCAACTCTATTTCTTATTTCTTATGTTCTTGTAAGCTTTGAGTCTTGATTCTGCATGAACTTAAGTCGGTTCTTTTGATGTGAAGAGTAAGCAGGTGAGGGGAAGCTCTCCTAGCCCTGAATTTTTGGGAAGGATTAACTCTTAATGTGGCAAATAGGGACAACACACAGGAGGCATGTGGGGTGGCTAAGCAGAGTAGTTTGAACTTAATAGGATAATAAGACAGCACAACATCATGTACTGTGCTGTGCTGTTCTATGTTCTATGTTCTATGATAGAGCACTTGCAGCTTAAGAGCAGAAAGTCTTGGGCAATGCCAAGTTTAGACAATGTATCAAATTAATAAACACAAGAATTGGAGACTGAGGGAACAGAAGATGGAGAGGGTGACAGGGTAATCCATGAAACAAACTAATAATTACATTCCACTGCATTCCCTGCCAGAACAAGCATCAGCTTCCTGGCAATAATGAGCTTTTCTTATTTCTTTACTGTATTTGTTTTCGTATTCTTTTCCCACAAAAATGTGAGAATTTCCATCAGATGTTCATTTATGGCTTATCATATTGGTTGCTGCAAAATCGGGACATTCAAGCTTAACATTGGAAAGTCCCAGTGCTTCTGTTTAAAAGCTAGGCCAGAAGCTACTCTTCTTTCCTTCCTGAATTTGCAATTCTTCGTGGGTTTCATGGCTGTGAACCACATTCCACCACCTCACATAAGTGGCCACAATATCCCATGTGGGCCTAGAAAACGTTGTCAGGGTGTTTGGCAATGGGGGCATCACAGTTCAGCTTAATTAGTTATGAGTTGAAATTGTAAGGTATGACACTAAAAATAAACATAACTGCATGAAATTCCTCTATTTGTCGTTTTAGCTCTGCCAGTATCAATACCACAAAGCATCAGCTCCTTGATACATGTGTATACCAGGAAAGTCACTGAATATAAATCATCTGCACAGTTTTTATTCCCACTTTCAAGTCATTCAGAGCAATTGATTTGTGAGATCAGTTTGCAGAGAGAGATGAACAATTATATCAATCTTATTATCAATATGTTGATACTTAATAATACAGAACGTAATTGCAGAACTGAAGGACTGAGTGCGATTTATCAGTGATATGGGTGCAAATATGCAAAAAAAATGTTTACCATCTAAGATTCACTCCCAGCATCCCCTCTAAGGTCGGAGGCTGAGTGGCAATGGAACAATCCAGATAGTATAAGGATAAAAGTACAGCCATCATAGTCCCCTAGGGCTGCTTTCTCATTGGAGACAGAGACAACTGATGGTGGTTTAACCTGAGAGTCATCACATCTCAGGTGAGGGGTAAACTAGAGAAGGAGACCTCTTGATGGTAAACTCAATTAGCGTAGGAATTGAACCCACACTGTTGGCATCACTGAGATAGTCGGAACTGCCGATGCTGGAGAATCTGAGATAACAAGGCGTAGAGCTGGATGAACACAGCAGGCCAAGCAGCATCAGAGGAGCAGGAAAGCCGACGTTTCGGTCCTAGCACTTTCTTCAGAAAAATGTCATATTAGAAAAATAGAATTAGAAAAATTAGAAAAATATTTTTCTGAAGAAGGGTCTAGACCCAAAACGCCAGCTCTCCTGCTCCTCTGATGCTGATTGGCCTGCTGTGTTCATCCAGCTCTACACCTTGTTATCTCTGTTGGCATCAGTCACTGGTTGTCCAGCCAAGTGAGCTAACCATCCTGTGAACCCAGAAATCAATATGCGCAACAGCAAATAGGCTGCGCACAAACACCCTTCTTTTTAAGATGTCCTACACTACGCCACCTGTAGCAGGTTAAGAAGGTTGACCACATCTCACTCTTCAATGTCAGTTCAGGGCTGGCCTAGTCTATGTTCTGCGATGGAATAAAAACATGGACACATTTTTTAGTGATCTTAAAGGGGGTATGTGGTGCACTGAACAGATCTCACACATCAAGGAAATTTTTCGCAGTCTCACAAACCCGATTTTACTTGCTATGCTACGATCGTGCTTGCTAGATGCTATGTTTTCAGCTTTTAGGACCCTAATTTCCAGAGTTCCATCTCAAAACTATTACACTTCCCTACCACTCTCTGCTCCATTTACACACAGAAATGTACTCCTTTGTCTCAGTCTTTAGTCACCTGTCCTAATATTTCTTTACATAGCTCAGTGACAGGTTTTGTCTGATATCACTCCTGTGAAGTTAGAGGCACCATAACAATTAAAATGATTATTAGTGTTTGAAAGGTGCAGTCATAAACTCACTCAACTGGGGTTGCTTGGTTACTGAAATTTCATGCACCCAAAAAGGATCAGCTTACCTCGTGGGATTCAATCTAATGATAACCAATGGGCAATGAGCCCATGGGTATTCCTGGGCAAGACCCTGAACTACCTGTTGCCTGCCGCTTTAACGCACCACCCTGTTCCCTGGCCAACATCTCTGTCTCTGGCTTGCTGCAGTGTTCCAGCGAAGGTCAATGCAAGCTGGAAGAACAGCACCTCATTTTCCACTTGGGGACCCTGCAGCCCTCGGATAAAATATTGAGTTCAATAATTTTAGGGCCTAAACTCTCCCATGTTCCAGTCCCCCACCCCACACACCAGGCCTTGTTATCACATAGACTGCCATTACACACCCCCTGTTGTTAGTCACTAACAGTCCCCATTAACAACTATTCACCTTCCCAGCCTGATCTTATCGACTCCTTTGTCTGTCCAACTGTCTTACGCTCTTTTAAGGCTCTATCCTGTTGTTTATTCCCTACCCCGCCCACCTCCCTATTGTCTGCATATACACTGATTTTTTTCCCAGCCATCATCAGTTCTGAGGAAGAGTCACCAGTCCCGAAACGTTAACTCTGTTTTTATCTTCACAGAT
Source organism: Stegostoma tigrinum (assembly GCF_030684315.1). Taxonomy (NCBI): domain Eukaryota; kingdom Metazoa; phylum Chordata; class Chondrichthyes; order Orectolobiformes; family Stegostomatidae; genus Stegostoma; species Stegostoma tigrinum. Next base: position 13,774,815 of record NC_081365.1, on the reverse strand, counting down.
GCTGCCAGACCTGCTGAGCTTCTCCAGAAACTTTGTTTTTGCTCCTGATTCACAACGTCTGCAGTTCTTTCGGTTTTTATTCGGCAATGAGATTTGATTTTCTTCTTGCAGGAGAATGATAGAAACAGTGATTAGTAAAGATGAATAGTGATGAATAGCTACAGATTGGGCCTCCCATTATCACATCCAATGGTTGTCAGGGATGACAAAGACCCCAAGCTCGAATTGGACAGGCACTTCATACAGAAGTAAAACAAGCCAGAGGGCAGATGCCAATTATTAATTCTGAAGAATGTCATACTAGACATAAAATTTTAACTCTGTTTCTCCCTCCACAGAACCTGACTGAGTTTCTCTGAGTTAAGAGGAACTGCAGATGCTGGAGAATCCAAGATAACAAGGTGTGGAGCTGGACGAACACAGCAGGCCAAGCAGCATCTTAGGAGCAGGAAGGCTGACGTTTCCGGCCTAGACGCTTCATCAGAGTTTCTCTGGCATTCTCCCTGTTTACAGCAGCTTGTGTTCTACTCCCCCAAGTTTGGCACAGGTTATAAATTTCCAGTAAGTTGCACTATGTTCTTCTAACAAGAGTTACTGAAACCCCTCCTCAACTCTTATGCATTTGTTATAGGCATCATCCATAGCCAACGGTTCCTTGAATAGCTTTGCCAATTCTCTGGAACCAGATGTCTCATTAAATCTCAGTTATGGAACATGGTACCAACCGTTTAATGATGAAAAATAGAAATGGCAGAGAGAAGGGGCATTCTGATGTGACAGTTTGGAGATATCACTTGAGCAAAGGGGATTTGCTCACTGTCACAGTCGATACGTGTGAAGCTGGAAAATCACAGCAGGCCCGACAGTACCTGAAGAGTAAGAAAGTCAACGTTTTGGGCCAAAACCATTCGCCAAGGCTGGGGTGGGGGGAGGAGCTCAGAAATAGAGGGAGAGGATAGGGCTGGGGGGAAGTATTGGTGGGACGATGATAGATGGATGCAGGTTATTGTGATTTGTCAGTGGGAAGAGTGGACCAGATAGATGAGTAGGAAGATGGACAGGTCAGGTCAGGTCGAGCCCATACTGAATGGGGGGGGGGGGGGGGGGGGGAGGGAAGCGGTGGTTGTGGGTGGGGGGAGCTGGACATGGAACAAGGCTGGGGGGCGCGGTGGTGGATGGATTTTGAAGCTGGTGAAGTCAATATTGAGGTCAATAGAGCTGTAAGCCCAAAGGCAAAATATTAGGCGTTGTTCTTTCACTTTGTATTCGGCCTCATTCTGACAGTGGAAGAGGCCAAGCATGGGCATGTTGTCAGGGGAGTTGATTGGGGGTGAATTAAGATAGATGACAACAGGAAATGATGGGTTAATTGCTGCATGTAGAGTGCAGATGATCAGCAAACCGGCCCCTGAATCTGTGTTTGGCTTCCCCGATATAGAGAAGACCATACTAGGAGCCACAGATGCAGTAGACCAGGTTGGATGAAGTGTAGGTGAATCTCTGCCAGGTCCTCCTGCATTTCATCTAACCTCATCTACTATATCCATTGCACCCAATGTGGTCTCCCCTTTATCAGGGAGACCAAACACAGGCTCAGAGGCCGGTTCGCTGATCATCTGCGCTCTACTTGCAACAACCAACCCAGCCCTCTGGCTGCCATCCATTTTTATTTCCCGTCCCACTTCCCTGACAACATGTCCATCCTTGGCCTTCTCCGCCGTCTGAATGAGGCCAAATGCAAAGTGAAAGAACAACACCTAATATTTTGCCTTGGGAGCTTACAGCCCTATTGGCCTCAATATTGACTTCATCTCCAAAATCCCTCCGCCCCACCCCTCCCAGCCTTATCCTATGTCCAGTGCCCCCTGCCCTTGCCTCCCTGACTTGACCTAACCTGTCCACCTTCTGACTCACCTATCCCCTCCACCCTTCCCACTAACCAATCACAATAAGCCCTTGCCTGCATCCATATTTCCTTCCCTCAGCCCCGCCACCTCCAGCCTCTATTTACTTCTGGGCTCCTCTCCCCCTCCTCAGCCCTAGCGAAGAGTTTCAGCCCGAAATGTTGACTTTCCTACTCTTGTCTGATCTGCTGACTTTTTCCAGCTTCACACTTATTAATTCTGGCTTCCAGCATGTACAGTCTTTACTGTCTCCTGCTCACTCTCTGAGCTAAATGCTACATAAAATGCTGGGCCACAAAGTAGTAGCACATAATTTTAGTGTGGCATGAAGTGGAAGCAGAAAAGTTTAATATTTTTAAAATATATAATGACGTTTCCTGGAATTCTCAGACGTAACGGTGGCTCCAATAGGACTGTCATGGTATGGTCAGCTAGGTAGAAAGGTAGAAGCAGAAAAAAAAGTAGAAAAGCAGAAAAGTTTAATATTTTTAAAATATATAATGAAGTTCCCTGGAATTCTCAGACATAACCATGGCTCCAATAGTAGTGTCGTGACATGGTCAGCTACGTAGACGTCGTAGGATATAAGTTCCCTGATCAGGGTTCATAATCTGATCCAATCAGGGACCCCTGGTTGACAGATAAGAACAGGAGTGTCAGTGGTTCTGTTCACTCTGAGAGTTGACTATGAGGGAGCTGGATCAGTGTGAAGGATGCTCCATATGTAAGTGAAAGGTGGCTCAGTAACAGGATGCCAGCCTCTATGGAGTTAATTCAGGTATCACTGTCACCTCTGAATGCAAAGATTTTAGAGTTTATGTCCTGCCTTGGATTTTGCCCCTTTTCAAGGCTGACATTCTCAAATATTACTGGGAGACCACTGCACTGTTTGAGGAGATTTCCTTTCAGCTGTGACATTAAACTGAGAAGCTGCCCATCCTTCCAGCTTCATTGAAGTTCCCAGGGGATTATTTGGAGATGAGCTGGTGAGTTTGCCCCAGAATCCTGACCAACGTTAATCCATTGACCAACATCACCCAAACAGATAATCTGGTTATTCACACCATGCTTCTTGTGGGATCTTGCAGTGTACAAGCTGCTGCATTTCTGACATTACATTAGTCACTGCACCTATAAAGTTCATGGGCTGGAAAGTATATTCAAATGTCCTGAGGTTTGTAAGGTTTCTTTATAATGCAACATTTTTCTTTCTTTAATATTCACTTTTCTTCCAGAAATGAGCTTGTACGAAATCATACATTGAAGTGTCTTTGCCAAGGGAATAGGAGATGAATCTGAATCACACACACGAAGCTGGATCATGAGTTTAGGTGTGGTCATTTGCCCACAGACATAAGATGTGTTCCACTGAAAAAAGGGAATGTAAGGTTTGTCATCAATGCCATACAGATTGTGGTTTGTTCCCAATAAATGAAGATGATGTGGCCAGCAAGCAACCCAGGTCAGCTGTAGAAACATCTCAAAGTCCCTCCTTTTGGGAAATGTCCTGTTGGGAGTTAGGGGAGATAGTGGACAATCAGAAAAGTTATTATAGAATGGTAAGTGAATCCAGGGAGAGTGCAACCCAATTATATAAAGGTCAGCATTATACCTTATCTAAGGACACCTCAGACCTGAGGAACTGTATGGTCCATTCCTGGTCTTATTTCTTGTGTTTTACCTTATGTACTTACACATTTCAGAAGCTTTTTGTTTTTAGTCGCTGCTTATATTAACACTTAGGGCTACAAAACAGCATTGTCGACCTGCTTTATTATTCTTTCAAGGCATGCAGGTGTCACTGTCACTGTATTGTTCATTCCAAAGTCCCTTTGAGAAGATGGAAACAATAGGCTGGAAATGGGATTTATTCACCACCTGTTACGCTATCACGGCAGGAGGTACTAAGCAGCATAAACCAGGTCTTCCGAAGGTGTGACACTCAGGCCATTAACAAGAACAAGTGAAAATCCCCAAATGGAATGGATTGAGATCATACAGAGATTGTAGTGAGAACCAAATCTTCCCTCAGACTGGTGAACACAACCTTTATTGATTCGTTTCACAATAGTGTTGGGAGCAGTGTGGTGACTCTCAGTGTAACCTATTAATGTACTGCATTTTCTATGTTACTCTCCCCTTACTGGTCCAGAGCTTTACTCTTGTGTGTTACCCACTCACGACTCCCAAGCTATCGCTTCCACACAACATGTTTTGTCCTGACCTCAAGACAAAACATATACTCAATAAAATGCATACTCGTGTCCACTTGCAAGGTTCCCTGGGTTTGCCTAAAGTCAGGACAGAAGAAGTGATCAGTTGCCTCCATCAGTCTGTATGTCATTGATTAGCCTGCTTTATTTTAGTTAGTTAACTATCTTCCTGGAGCTCAACCCCTTGCTTTCAGTCACCGCCTGGCCCTCACTTTAGGCTCAGTGATTGGCCAGTTGTCTGTGGGCAACCTCATTAAATTTTTGATTATCTGACATAGCTTATTCTCTCTTCTCAAGCTGTTTTATGACTACTGAGACAATAGTCTCACCTTCATCAGCCTCCTGGCTTCCATGCAACATGCCCATAAGGAATGTTTTGCTACCAGTTTAACACTGGGTTGAATCATTCCTTTTCTGGCAAAGCCTGAGTTGTATTGAGATTTTGGAGGGATTTCTACTGTGAGGCCTAGTGAGCTTCCTCACTGTATATTAGCAAATTAACCTCACTAAGTACCTAACTCAGCCCTATTGCATTGGTCGCGGTCAATTCTGACCCCAACCTCACCAAGCCTCATTTCATAAAAGACTTGCCACCAAGTGGATATTTGCTGAAAGATTGGCATCCATTGCCTCCAGTTATCTTTATAAGGTAGCTGCACACCTGGAAAACTAGTATTATTCTGAATCTGCCCTCCGCAGTGACAGAGAGAATCCAAGCATAGCAGAGAAGGAGAAGATGGCATGACCTGTGCCTGCAGGTAGATGTGTTGCTGCAAAGGAAAGGAGTCCTCTTCCCAGCGCACTGCCAGAGGAGGTCATGCCACCAAACCCTGGCATCCTAACCCAGATCAGTGCCGACTCCAGGGTGCAGAGGAAAGGCCAGCAGAGCCAGAAGAATGTTTGCCTTGAGCAGTTAACTGATGCCCTGTTACTCTTTGCTACCTCATTGTATGTTGCCATGTACCTGCCTCCCATAGCAACTCCTGCTTTGTCACTCTCATTGATACCTAAAACATCTTCCCTCACTTGCTCACTTGCTTTCAAACCCCTTTCAATCTCCCACTGCAGTAATATAGAACATAGAACATAGAACAATACAGTGCAGAACAGGACCTTCTGCCCTCGATGTTGTGCCGACCTGTGAACTAATCTAAGCCCCTCCCCCTACACTATCCCATCATCATCCATATGCTTATCCAGGGACTGTTTAAATGCCCCTAATGTGGCTGAGTTAACTACATTGGCAGGCAGGGCGTTCCACGCCCTTACCACCCTCTGAGCAAAAATCCTGCCTCTGACATCTGTCTTAAATCTATCACCCCTCAATTTGTAGCTATGCCCCCTTGTACAAGCTGATGGTATCATCCTCGGAAAAAGACTCTCACTGTCCACCCTATCTAATCCTCTGATCATCTTGTATGTTTCTATTAAATCCCCTCTTAGGTTTTTTCTCTCCAGTGAGAACAGACCAAGTCCCTCAGCCTTTCTTCATAAGGCCTTCACTCCAGACCAGGCAACAGCCTGAAATCTCCTCTGCACCTTTTCCAATGCTTCCACATCCTTCCTGTAATGGGACGACCAGAACTGCACGCAAAATTCAAGTGATGCCACACTAGCGTTTTGTAAAGTTACTGCATGACATCACAGCTCCGGAACTCAATCCCTCTACCAATAAAACCTAACACACCGTAAGCCTTCTTAACAGCACTATCAACCTGGGTGACAACTTTCAGGGATCTATGTACATGGACACCAAGACCCCTCTGCACGTCCACATGACCTAGAATCTTTCCACTGACCCAGTATTCTGCCTTCTTATTATTCTTCCCAAAGTGAATCACCTCACATTTATCTGCATTAAACTCCATTTGCCACCTTTCCACCCAATTCTGAAGTTTATCCAACTCTTCCTGCAACCTGCAACATTCTTCCACACTGCCCATCACTTCACCAACTTTAACATCATTTGCAAACTTACTGGCCCATCCACCTATGCCTGCATCTAAGTAATTTATAAAAATGACAAACAGCAGTGGTCCCAAAACAGATCCCTGAGGCACACCACTAGTAACCGGACTCCAGGCTGAATATTTTCCATCAACCACCACTCATTGCCTTCTTACAGAAAACCAGTTTCTAATCCAAACTGCTAAATCTCCCTAAATCTCTGTATTTTCTCCAATAGCCCACCATGTGGAACCTTATCAAAGGCTTTACTGAAGTCCATGTACACCACATTAACTGCCCTACCTTCATCCACATGCTTGGTCACCTTCTCAAAAAAACACTCACCTCTTCACTCCAATCAAACTGCTCACCACCTTTCTATCAGCTGCACCAGCATTGACGCTGTGTCCACTCACTTTCATCTCCCTCCATTTCCTTTCTTATGAGGGCAAAACAGCCCAGAGCAGGATAGAGAGAGGTCAAAATGTTGTGCTGCCCAACATTTGACTCCTCATTCCTTACAGGGAGAAAATCCTGGTCTTTCCAAGAGAAAGCTAGGGCCGGTCCAGTGTGGGATGCAGAGACACCCATGCCCCGATAACTGAGAAGTTGCATTCTTTATTCCATTGTAACTCCCACATGAACACCACTGTCAGCCTTAATATTTCTCCCACTTCCAACCATTGGCTACAATGCCTTCTCTCCCTTGTGTCTTGAAGGCATGGCCAGTATCTCCACCACCTCAGGTGAGAAATGGGCAGCTCCCACAGAAACTTGCATCTTTGAGAATGGAAATGCCAAGACCTCAGAGGAAACATCAATAAGGCAGCCTCCTGCAGCCCCTAACAGCCCAGGTGCCAAAACCCACTTCCAATCGAAATCGAAAAGATCTTTTCATCATGAACAAGACATAGTTCATTGCATAAAGCTCTCGCCCCAAAACATCAGCTTCTGTGCTCCTAAGATGCTGCTTGGCCTGCTGTGTTCATCCAACCCCACACTTTGTTATCATAATTCATTGCATATTGTCAATGAGTTGTAGGTTACATTGAAAAGATTGGCAATGTTACAGAGAGATTGAAAAGGACCAGATTTTACTTCCCGAAACGTCAACTTTCCTGCTCCTCTGATGCTGCCTGGCCAGCTGTGTGCCTGTAGCTCTACACTGTGTTATCTCAGCCTCCAGCATCAGCAGTTCTTATTTTCTCCAAGATTTTATGTCTCACTCCTTTGCAACCGTAAGACCAGGCAGTTTAACTTATATGGTAGGAAAACTTGTGGAAACAATTATTCAGAATAGAATCAACAGACACATTGAAAAAAGTAGATTGACACAGAACAGTCAACAAACAAAGAAACATAGAAACCTACAGCACAGGAACAGGCCCTTCGGCCCTCCAAGCCTGCGCCGATCAAGATCCTCTGTCTCACCTGTCATCTATTTTCTAACGGTCTGTGTCCATTTGCTCCCTGCCCATCCATGTACCTGTCCAAATATATCTTAAACAACGCTAACGTGTCTGCGTCTATCACCTCCGCTGGCAATGCGTTCCAGGCACCCACCACCCTCTGTGTAAAGAACTTTCCACGCATATCTCCTTTAAACTTTCCTCCTCTCACTTTGAACTCATGACCCCTAGTAATTGAGTCCCCCACTCTGGGAAAAAGCTTTTTGCTACCAACCCTGTCTATATCCCTCATGATTTTGTGACGTCAATCAGGTCACCGTAGATTTGTTAAGAGAAATTCTACTCCTAGATCAATAGAACCCCTATGGTGTGGAAACAGGCCCTTTGGCCCAACACATCCACACTGACCCTCATAGCATGCCACCCAACCCTGGACTCTATGAGCAATTTAACAAGGCCAATCCACCTAGCCTGAAAATCTTTGGACTGTGGGAGGAAACTGGAGGACCTGGAAGAAATTCACACAGACATAGGGAGAACATGCAAACTCCACACAGACAGTTGCCTGAGGGGGAATTGAACCTGGGCCCCTGGTACTGTGAGGCAGCAGTGTTACCCACTGAGCTACCATGCCATCCCCAAGGTAGGTAGGGAGTGTGTTGTGTAGTGCAGGAGCAGAGATATGGATATATAGGTACACAAGTCATTGAAGCTGGTAGACAAGTAAAGAGAGCTGTTATTAAAGAATATAATATGTTATGTTTTATAAATAGTGATATACACTACAAGAAAGGGAGATTATGGTGAGCTTTGTCACACACAGGTTAAACTTTAGCTCTGGTCCTGGATTCCATGCTGCAGGGAGGATGTGAATGCATTGGAAAGGTTGCAGAAAGGTTTAGTGGGATATTTCCATGGATGAGACGTTTCAATTATGGGGACATATTGAAGCAGTTAGAACTTTTTCTTGGAGAGCAGAAGTTTAAGAGGAGATGTGATAGAAGTTTTCAAAATCATGAGAGACAAAGACGGAGTGGGCGGGGAGAAACTGTTCCTACTTGTAATTGGATCGAGAACCAACAGCACATTTTGAAGGGCATTGCAACAGAAGTAAACATGAGGAGAGAAAAGCTCTTTTACACCCTGCATGTTTCAGGTATGTAATCACACTCATGTGCTGCAGGCAGATTTAACTGAGAAATTCAAAAGGGATTTGGATAATCATTTAATCAGAAACAATGTGCAGGACTGTGAGGAAAAGGCAGGATATTTGCACTAAGCTAAAATGCTGAGAGTGCTAGTGCAGAATGACCTGCACTGCACCATAAAAATTTTGTGAGCTGTCCTGTTCACAAGTCCATGCGATGTCATCATACTGAGTGATGCTTATGGCATGCTTCAGTAACTGCCTTTTGTGAGCATATACAACAGTACATTTCAATGGGATCATCCATCATTCCTTTAAACTCCACAGATTACTCAGCTTCTCATTTAAGGTCAGCACTTTCATGGCAGGAGCCAATCCAGTCAACTTTCCCGTACCACCTCACAGGACAGTACACTGAAACATTTTATACCCCAGAATTACACTGGTTAATCAAAATGTTGGTTAATGAATTTATTCATGGAATAAAACTCAATACTTATAACATGAACATTCAAAAAATAAAGTATAAAATAACATATTCAGGAAAAGAACAAGATTTTTAGCTCTAATATTTAATAGTTAAAGCTTAAGGTGATACAGTGTACACATATTATCAAAAGGAACGTATCTTCAACATTTCTTTCAGCTCTTTTTTGTACAGTGCTTTCATAACTGACTGAATTTTCATGAGATGAGAGGTATCAGGATGGCCTGGGTAATTATTTCCAGACAGTGATGTTGTAAGTCACACTTGCATTTGGTTGTGATCGGATCATCTTTGGGTAGATATGCTCCCACAAACCCTTCTCATAATGCCAGAGTGATCTAATGAGATACTGTGGCCCTAGGTCTAACAGTATTGAAGCCGAACATGCTTGATGGGGAATGATGCTAACTTTACATGAAATCAGGTCAACCAGGTGCTTTGAAAGGCAAAAGTTAAACTAGGCTGTTGATCGAGGAAAATGTCTGATGCAAAAGGTTGATCCTAAGTTCTGAACGCAGAGACGAGGTCAGAAATCTCACGACATCAAGTTATAATCCAACAGGTTTATTTGAAAACATAATCTTTCGGAGCCTCATTCCTTCTTCAGGCTCCGAAAGCTTGTGCTTTCGAACAAACCAATTGGCCTATAACTTGGTGTGATTTCTGACCTTGTCCATCCTAGTCCAACACCAGCACCTCCATATCAGAATTTAGAATTATAGGCTCATTAGAATGAATCTGGCCAGTTTGCCATGTACGCAAAACTTCTAGGATCTAGACAAACAGTTTGATCATGTGTTAGTTGTGTGCTTTCCAGAAACTAAAGAGTTACTAACAAGGAACAAGTTCTAACAGATTCTAACTGAGCTGACTCACTTCATTGATCTCGAAGTTTGAGGGTGAGATAGAAAAGGAATAAACACCAGGCAGCAGGGTTTATCAGTGCTGTGTGTTGAAGGATTAACTTCACCCAGTCATCTCCGTAAGAAGCTTGTACATGATTAAGAACAAGTATTTTGTTACATAGATAACAGGTTACGTTAGTTTGAGAATGGTCATTACATTAGTATCAGGTAAGATGTACAAGGTAATGTCTATGCAGGCTCATAGTTAACCGTAAAGAGCCTGAAGAGGACTCCTGAGAGACTAATTCCTGCCAGACATTGTCACTTATTTAACAGTGTGTGAAGCCAAACAAATATTCCTGAGTTAACTCTTTCAGGCTAACTGCTTGTCATGTGGTTTGTAACTGGTTTGTCATGAAGACGTTGAGGTTACCACGCAGGAGTCTCATTCTCAATCTCTCTGCTCACCTAAGGTGTGGTGACCTTCAGGTGAAGCCACCACCAGCTTTCTCTCTCTCTCTCTCTCTCTCATGAAGACAGCAGCAATTTAGTCCAATTAGACTATTATGACTTTTCCTTACAACAGGTAAACTGGAAATTTGTGTAAGGGGAAGATCAGAAATTACGGTTTGTAGAGAATTTCAGTCGGTGCTATGATAACAAAATTTACAGCATTCTCTTTCTTAGATATAATGGCCAAATCTGCATGCACCATTTCAACTGTGGACTTGTCAAAGCCCTGCACAATTGAAAAGCGACTTCTTTATTTTTGTATTCCTTAAATAAATAATTGTCAAAATATCACTTGTCTTCCTAACTGCTTGCAGTACTTGAATATTAACTTGCTGTAGTCCATGCTGCTCTGAACATCAGCCTATTGCAGAACATGCTAATCTGTGTCTCCATAGGCTGCATTAGATGCGTAATCTGGAAATCTCACATTAAAAGAGATTTGGTCTGTCGGGCTATAAGCGACAGATGATGATAGCAATTAGCACTGGAAATCTTCTGTTTGGGAGAACATATAGCTCCAAGCAATTCTGAGCCTTCTCCCTAGATTTATGAAGCTACTGTTGGTGGCAACCTACCACATTGTAAAATGATGTTTTACACTTTGGCGATCAACTCTGTTTTAAGCATTAAAATGAAATCGAAATACTGTGGATACTGGAGATCTAAAATAAAAACAGAAAGCACTGAACAAGCTTAGCAGCTCTGGCAGCACCCATGGAAAGTACTGGAGATTTGAAATGTAAAGAAAACAGGATGTGATAAACTGCCAACAGAAAGTACCTTCTACTGTTTTTATTTCTCTATTAAACTTTGCCTGGTGTGGCCAAGGAGCTCCATTCTGACTGCAGGGGAAGACACATTATGCTGGCCTCTGATCAACGAGATTCCCATTAATGCAGAAATGAGCTGTGCTAATGGGCATGGGAGCTCCAATGTAGTTCACCTGAAGCAACAAGCCCTTTCCAGATATCCCAGCTCCTTAAAATACAGCAAACTTTGTTTTAACCAGCATTCTTGATAAGCCAGCCAGAACTATATACTTGAAATACCATAAGTTTATTGTATTATCATGATCTCCACGACGTCTGAATGTTCAGCTGAGGGATTGAGTGAGAAGGTTGTCTGCTTAAAAAAAAAGTTTTATTTTTGGTGAAGTTGCACCAAAATAAATAAAGTGTGGTAAATAAAGTGTAACAGTGATGTGTATACCCTTGCAGTACATTTCGAATACATAATGTGTATATTTACATCGACTGGGGGCTCCTTGACCAACCACAATATTTAATCAATTGGCACACTCCTGGTCCTATAGGTGCCAGTTAATAAAAGGTTTACTACACAAAAAGAACAAACCAACAAAAGAAATGTAAGTGGTATTGGGTTCCTTGGACAAGAGGAGGCTAAGTGCTGATGTTTGAACTTAATATTGGACATTTGGTACAGCAAATATTTTCAAACATCAGGCCACATCAGGCCTGACCTGGCCTCTTTGGGTTACATACATTCTGACCATACATGTAATACATTTAAGATCATCTTGTCTTCAATAAAATAGCATTATTTTCCTTTTGCTACCCTGTTGTAACAGACCTCTTTTGCCTGGCTCTCCGACTGTTTCCTCTTTGTTATTTTTACCCTAGAGATACAGTGAAGATTGGGATTTAAATACACTGGTTACCATTGGAATTGAGGTGATTACTTGACGTTAAAATCAAATAGACAAACAATGAGGGACATTTTTAACCATATGCACCCAATTGGTTTGATCACGCTTAGATTACAATGCACACTTTTGACCTCTAGTTTCTAAAAAAGGATAGAGGCATTGAGGAGAGGTGCAAAATTCATGAGGATATTCGCAAAACTGAAGTGTTATAATTATCAGGAAGTGTTGGTATATGTTTTTTTCTGAAGAACACAAAAGCTAAAGATCACCTGGCAGATCTTTAAGATAATGGAAATGTTTGCTAGTGTTGGTATAAGGAAATGTTTGCGCTTGTGGTGCATCTAATCGAAGGAGCAGGAATATAAAATAGTCTGTTCAGGATGAGAAAGAGATAAATTCACCTATTTTACGTTTCTCCTCGTCTATCTGGAAGGAAAGGTTTGATTTTAAAATTCTGCTTCTTTCCCTCTTTGAGATGAGCCATGCTGTGACTTCCACACACACACACACACACACACACACACACACACACACACACACACACACACAGTTTCAAAGGAAATGTAGACCTATATGCAGCATTGGCTAAACCTGGAGTCTGAATCTAGCAGTACCAGTTAGATTCTGATTGGACCTTCAGGTTAACTGTGGTACAGATTTTTATTAGACTATGGCAAGGATTCAAAAATTTATTGTTAAAGCTAATTCAAAGACTGATGGAGTTTGGTCATGTAGCAGCCTCAACCGATGAGCCAGTATTAATTTAATATTGGTTCCTAGCCCTTCAGATGTCCAGTAGAACATAAATGGGACTGTTAGCACCGCAGAATGAGGTTATGTGTCTATGCCCTTGGCTGGGATTCATAACTTGTTGTAGGAGTTCGTTGTTGAGCTTCAATAACCTGCTCAGTGATGCCCAGTTTGTGTTCCACCAGGGCCACTCAGCTCCTGACTTCATTGCAGCCTTGGTTCAAACATGGACAAAGGAGCTGAATTCCAGAGGGTGAGGCGAGAGTGACAGCCTGCGACAACAAGGCTGTGTTTGACCAAGTGGAGCTGTGGGAAAACTGGAATCAATGGGTTTGGCTTACAAAGGGTGGACGCAGGGAAGTTGTTTCCGTTAGGCGGGGAGACTAGGAACAGTGGGCACAGCCTTAGAATTAGAGGGGGTAAATTTAGAATGGAAATGAGGAGACATTTCTTCACCCAGGGAGTGGTGGGCCTGTGGAATTCATTGCCACAGCGCGCAGTGGAGGCCGGGACGTTAAATGTCTTTATGGCCAAGATTGATAATTTCTTGACCTTGCAAGGAATTAAAGGCTACGGGGAGAGTGTAAGTGGAGTTGAAATGCCCATTAGCCGTGATTAAATGGTGGAGTGGACTCGATGGGCCGAATGGCTTTAGTTCCACTCCTAGGTCTTATGGTATCAGGGGGCAAACTCTCCAGTGGCTGAGATAATACTTGGCAAAGAGGAAGATGGTCGTAGTTGTTGGAGGTCAGTTATCTAACCCCCAAGACATCTCTGCAGGAGTTCCTCATGGTAGTGTCCTAGATCTAAATGTCTTTATCTGCTTCATCAATGACCTTTCCTCCATCATAAGGTCAGAAATAGAAATGTTTGCCAATGATTGCACAATGTTCAGCACAATTTTCGTCTCCTCAGATACTGAAGCAGTCCATATTCAAATGCAACAAGATCATGATCGTACCCAGGATTGGGCTGATAAGTGGCAAATAACATTCATGCCAGACAATGACCATCACCAATAAGAGACAATCTAACTAACGTGCCTTGATGTTCAATGACATCACTGAATCCTCCACTATCAACATTTTGGGGGTTATCAATTACTAGAAACTCAACTGGACTCACAACAAAGACACAGTGGCTACAAGCGCAGGTCAGAGGCGATGAATACTGTGGAAAGTATCTAACTTCCTAACCCCCCAAAGCTTGTCCACCATCTACAAGACTCATATCTGGACTGTGAGGGAATACTCCTCACTTGCCTGGATGGGTGCAGCTCCATCAACATTCAAAAAGCTTGACACCATCCAGGACAAAACAGCCTACTTGATTGGCGTTGTATTCACTAACATCCACTCCCTCCATCACCAATGCTCAATGGCAGCACTGTGTATTATCAACAAGATGCACGGCAGAAATTCACCAAAAATCTTCAGACAGCATCTTCCAAACCCATGACCACTTCCATCTAGAAGGACAAGGGCAGCAGACATATGGGAACACCACCACCTCTGGTTACCTCCCAGCCATTTACGATCCTGACTTTGAAATGTATCACTGTTCCTTCAGTGTCAAGAGAGCAAAATGCTAGAATTCCCTCCCCAATGGCACGGTGGGTCAAACTAGAGCACATGGCCTGCAGCAGTTCAAGAAGGCAGCTCACCACTCAAGGGCACTTTTGGAGTATTGCATGCAACTCTGGTCTCCCTCCTATAGGAAGGATGCTGTGAAATTAGGAAGGATTCAGAAAAGGTTTACAAGGATGTTGTCAGGATTAGAGAGCTTGAGCAATAGGGAGAGTTTGAATATACTGGGGCTATTTTCCCTGTAATGTCGGAGGCTGAGGGTTGGCCTGAGAGGTTTATAAAAATCATGAGCGGCATGAATAGGATGAATAGGTAATGTTTTTTACCCCAGGGTGAGGGGAATCCAAAACTAGAGGGCATCAGTTTCAGGTAAGAAGGGGAAAATTTAAAAGGGACTTAAATGACAACATTTTCACGCAGAAGGTGGTGCATGTATGGAATGAGCTGCCAGAGGAAGTGATGGAGGCTGGTAGAATTACATTTAAAAGCATCTGGATGGAAAAATGAACAGGAAGCACAAGAAGGGATATGGACCAAGTGCTGGGGCTAGATTTATATAGGATTTCTGGAAAGCATGGGCAAGTTGAACTGAAGGGTCTGTTTCTGTGTTACATTTCTCTATGAGTAATAACTAGGAATGGGCAATAAATGCTTGCCAGCCAACAATGCCCACATCGCACAAATGAGTGAAAAGTAAATGGTACTACTTCAGGTATCTTCTGGTATCTCGGTTTTATTCCTACCCCTTTCTGTAGGGATACAGAAATGGCCCATCAAGTTGTAATATCCATACAAGGAAAGTATGTGAGATTCCAAGAGCATGGTCGAATCCCTAGTTGGAACTTTGAAGAATTGTAATCAACTTGCATCATGTCCAGAAAAGTCCACTTGAAAAACTGAGCCAGAAAGATACAGCTTCAAAAACCACTGATGATTTCTCTTCATTTATGAATGTTATAAATCATGAATAAATCTGTTGGCGAATTCAATATTGAACAAAAATATATTCACAGGATGAGGTAGGCACTGACGAAGCAGCTTTTATTGCCCATCCCAAATTGTCCAAAGGGCAGTCAAGAGTCAACCATATTGCTGTGTGTGAGGAATTACATATAGGCCAGACCAGGTAAGGATGGCAGTTTCCTTCCCTAAAGGACATTGATGAATTCCTGATTTTTCTAAAATTGAATTCAAATTCCATTATCTGCTGTGGCAGGATTTGAATCCAGGTTCCCAAAGCATTTTATAGGTCACTGGATTAACAACCCAAGGAAAGCACCACTAGGCCTTCACTGGCCAATCCCCACCAGTACCCACCTGCACTCACCTATCACCATCCCACCTATCTTCGCCAGCCCCACCCCTCCTCTCTCTATTTATTTCCCAGCTCCCTTCCCCCTCCCCCATTTTCTGAAGAATGGTCCCAACTGGAATCGTCAGCTTTTCTGCTCTTCTGATTCTCCCTGACCTGCTATGTTCCTCCAGCTCTACACTGTGTTATCTCTGGCTCCAGCATCTGCAGTTCTTACTATCTCTAAGTAAGGATGGCAGTTCCCCTTCCCTGAAGGATATCAATGAATCATTTTGGGTTTTCCTGACAATCAATTCATGGGCATCATGAGAGTTTTAATTTCAGAGTTTTTCTTTAAATTGAATTCCAATTCTACCATCTACCATGGTGGGATATGAACTCCGATGCCCAGAACATTGTCTGATCCTCTGTATTAACAACACAGCGATAAATACCACTGAGCAATTACCACACACACCCCCGACCCTGAACCCGACACCCCCCTCCCCTGACTAAATGAAGAAAAACCTATCACTATCATGCGATAAACCTTCTTATACCTCTTCTGTAGATACTCTGTAATGGTGCATGATATATCATTAATTGCTAGAAAAGCCCAAGACAAGGCCAGGTCAAAGGAAGATAGTTAGCTAAGAACTACTTCACTTTCACTTGTTTTCATAAATAGGTGACTGGGACATATATCAAATGAAGAGCTTGTTTACATGCACATTTGGGATCCCAAATGTATCTCCAAAACCAGACCTGTGGGTACTTAACTGAAGGCCTGGGTGGAAAGAGGCAGTGAGGTTTCTTTTGGGACTGGACCAATTTTAAAATAGGGCTGATGTTAAGAAAGTTGACTTTCCAGTTAAGACAGGAGTAAGGAGTGTCCCACAAGAACGAACCACTGCCAGCAGAGCACCAGAGGACCAGCCAGGAGTTTCTCTAACCACAATGGATTCCAGTCGATCAAAGCCCTGCCAGCATGTATAGAGAACATTGCAAGTCTCTACCAGGCAACTGTCATGATTCATTCATCCCACAGCAAGAAAATATCCCCAGGCAAATTTCTGCCATGGCAACTGTTTGACAATGTGGCTGCTTGGGGAGAAAGACTGGAAACATGACACCTCTTCAAAGCTCCCCTATCCCCACTCCAGTCGAGTAATAGAGTCATACAGCACAGAAACAGATCCTTCAGTCCAACTCATCCATGCCGACCATGAACCCAAACTAACTAATCCCACCTGCTTGTGCTTGGCCAAAATACCTCCAAAGATTTCTTATTCATGGACATATCCAAATATCTTTTAAACGTCACTGTACCCACATTCACCACATCCTCTGGAAGCTCATTTCACACACAAACCACTGCAAAAAAGAAATTGCCCTTCATTTCATTTTTAAGTCTTTCTCCTCCCACCTGAAAAATATTCCCCCCTAATCTTGAAATTCTTCAGTCTAGGGAAAAAAACATCAGCCATTCACCTTGTCTTTACCTGCCATGAATTTATAAACCTCTATAAAGGTGACCCCGTCAACCTCTTACACTCCAGTGAAAAAGGTCCAGGATGTTGCCAGGTAATCTCTTCTGAACCCTCTTCAGCTTAATAATGTCCTTCCGATAACAGCACTTGAGCACTTTCACATTTAAGCAAAGCCATTGCATCATTGAGATCATAGATAATAAAATGTGAGGCTGGATGAACACAGCAGGCCCAGCAGCATCTCAGGAGCACAAAAGCTGACGTTTCGGGCCTAGACCCTTCATCAGAGAGGGGGATGGGGTGAGGGTTCTGGAATAAATAGGGAGAGAGGGGGAGGCGGACTGAAGATGGAGAGAAAAGAAGATAGGTGGAGAGAGTATAGGAGGGGAGGTAGGGAGGGGATAGGTCAGTCCAGGGAAGATGGACAGTTCCAGGAGGTGGAATGAGGTTAGTAGGTAAGAGATGGAGGTGCGGCTTGGGGTGGGAGGAAGGGATGGGTGAGAGGAAGAACAGGTTAGGGGGGCAGAGACAGGTTGGACTGGTTTTGGGATGCAGTGGGTGGAGGGGAAGAGCTGGGCTTGTTGTGTGGTGCAGTGGGGGGAGGGTACGAACTGGGCTGGTTTTGGGATGCGGTGGGGGAAGGGGAGATTTTGAAGCTGGTGAAGTCCACATTGATACCATTCGGTTGCAGGATTCCCAGGCGGAATATGAGTTGCTGTTCCTGCAACCTTCGGGTGGCATCATTGTGGCACTGCAGGAGGCCCATGATGGACATGTCATCTAAAGAATGGGAGTGGGAGTGGAAATGGTTCGCGACTGGGAGGTGCAGTTGTTTGTTGCGAACCGAGCGGAAGTGTTCTGCAAAACGGTCCCCAAGCCTCCGCTTGGTTTCCCCAATGGTCGGGCCTGCGTGACAGGAAGAAGCGGAGGGCCTTGAGGCCATCTGCATGCGGAATGCAGGTATATGGGGACTGGACGTCCACGGTGAAAATGAGGTGTTGGGGGCCAGGGAATTGGAAGTCCTGGAGGAGGTGGAGGGCGTGGGTGGTGTCACGGACATAGGTAGGGAGTTCCTGGACCAAAGGGGTGAAAATGGAGTCCAGATAGGTGGAGATTAGTTCGGTAGGGCAGGAGCAGGCTGAGACGATGGGTCGACCAGGGCAGGCACGTTTGTGGATTTTGGGAAGGAGATAGAAACGGGCCGTGCGGGGTTGGGGAACAATGAGGTTGGAGGCTGTGGATGGGAGGTCCCCTGAGGTGATGAGGTCATGAATGGTGTTGGAGATGATGGTTTGGTGCTCAGGTGGACTCCATTTTCTCCCCTTTGGTCCAGGAACTCCCTACCTACGTCCGTGACACCATCCACGCCCTCCACCTCCTCCAGGACTTCCAATTCCCTGGCCCCCAACAGCTCATCTTCACCATGGACGTCCAGTCCCTATACACCTGCATTCCGCATGCAGATGGCCTCAAGGCCCTCCGCTTCTTCCTGTCCTGCAGGCCTGACCAGTCCCCCTCCACCGACACCCTCATCCGCCTAGCTGAACTCGCCCTCACCCTCAACAACTTCTCTTTCGACTCCGCCCACTTCCTACAGACTAAGGGGGTGGCCATGGGCACCCGCATGGGCCCCAGCTATGCCTGCCTCTTTGTAGGTTACGTGGAACAGTCCCTCTTCCGCACCTACACAGGCCCCAAACCCCACCTCTTCCTCCAGTACATTGATGACTGTATCGGCGCTGCCTCTTGCTCCCCACAGGAGCTCGAACAGTTCATCCACTTCACCAACACCTTCCACCCCAACCTTCAGTTCACCTGGGCCATCTCCAGCACATCCCTCACCTTCCTGGATCTCTCAGTCTCCATCTCAGGCAACCAGCGTGTAACTGATGTCCATTTCTATCCCACCGACTCCCACAGCTACCTAGAATACACCTCCTCCTGCAAAAATTCCATCCCCTATTCCCAATTCCTCCACCTCCGCCGCATCTGCTCCCACGATAAGGCATTCCACTCCCACACATCCCAGATGTCCAAGTTCTTCAAGGACCGCAACTTGCCCCCCACAGTGATCGAGAACGCCCTTGACCGCGTCTCCCGCATTTCCCGCAACACATCCCTCACACCGCGCCCCCGCCACAACCGCCCAAAGAGGATCCCCTTCATTCTCACACACCACCCCACCAACCTCCGGATACAACGCATCATTCTCTGATACTTCCGCCATTTACAATCCGACCCCACCACCCAAGACATTTTTCCATCCCCACCCCTGTCTGCTTTCCGGAGAGACCACTCTCTCCGTGACTCCCTTCTTCACTCCACACTGCCCTCCAACCCCACCACACCCGGCACCTTTCACTGCAACCGCAGGAAATGCTACTCTTGCCCCCACACCTCCTCCCTCACCCCTATCCCAGGCCCCAAGATGACATTCCACATTAAGCAGAGGTTCACCTGCACATCTGCCAATGTGGTATACTGCATCCACTGTACCCGGTGTGGCTTCCTCTACATTGGGGAAACCAAGTGGAGGCTTAGGGACCGTTTTGCAGAACACCTCCGCTCAGTTTGCAATAATCAACTGCACCCCCCAGTCGCAAACCACTTCCACTCCCACTCCCATTCTTTAGATGACATGTCCATCATGGGCCTCCTGCAGTGCCACAATGATGCCACCCGAAGATTGCAGGAACAGCAACTCATATTCCGCTTGGGAACCCTGCAGCCTAATGGTATCAAAGTGGACTTCACCATCTTCAAAATCTCCCCTTCCCCCACCGCATCCCAAAACCAGCCCAGTTCGCCCCCTCCCCCCACTGCACCACACAACCAGCCCAGCTCTTCCCCTCCACCCACTGCATCCCAAAACCAGTGCAACCTGCCTCTGCCTCCCTAACCTGTTCTTCCTCTCACCCATCCCTTCCTCCCACCCCAAGCCACACCTCCATCTCCTACCTACTAACCTCATCCCACCTCCTTGACCTGTCCGTCTTCCCTCCCTACCTCCCCGCCTATACTCTCCTCTCCACCTATCTTCTTTTCCCTCCATCTTCATTCCGCCTCCCCCACTCCCTATTTATTCCAGAACCCTCATCCCATCCCCCTCTCTGATGAAGGGTCTCGGCCCAAAACGTCAGCTTTTGTGCTCCTGAGATGCTGCTGGGCCTGCTGTGTTCATCCAGCCTCACATTTCATTATCTTGGATTCTCCAGCATCTGCAGTTCCCATTATCACTGCATCATTGAGATCGTGCTGGGTGTCCAAATGTGTGCCCTCTATTGGTCATCTCTACCTTAAGAATAGCCTCCAGCTAAACAATTTGCATCTTATTTGCACTGTCTGTGAAACACTGTGTTTAAGTGAAGAATAATAGAGCATTACGGCTTGCTGCTTCGTTACAGTGAGAACTATGCAACAAGACATAAAACATACAACAAAATACAAAATAAAAATTGTATAACTTTTATGCTAACTTCTTACATTTAATTACAACTACTTTTAATTACGCTAGAAGGTGCTAAACAATAACTTTGGCTGAAGCAACTGAGCCAATGCTGCCTAATGGTTTTCAGGACTGATAGTCACTTTGTGTTATTTCAACTTTGTAATTGTGGCACCAAAAATGTGTGTTTGGGTTTTGCAAGCATACTAATGTCTAGCATATTGTCTCTCCCACTGCAACGCTGTGTAAATAGTGTCAACCACGGTTTCTCACTTGGTTCCAATTTCCCGATAGCTTCTGGTCCTGACTCACCATTAGTCATTGTACTTCAACCGCAATATGGCCTCATGGGAAAGCACCATGCTTAAGTACTCAGATCTGCTTTGCAAATTCCCGAATGCTGAGGCTTATGGTTGGTGTGTGCCATTTAATTTCCGCTCGTCGTGTGTATGCATAACACATCCAAATGGCATTTCTCCATGATGCATTTTAACATTGTCAGTAACTGGCTGATCACCTGGTGAAAATGTAAGGTTAGGAAAATGATTTGGATTTGAATTTTCACCAGATTCATTGATGGATTTTTAAAATGCTGCTTGTGTAAAATGATTTTATCGATTGGACACATATTATACTTTGAATTTTTAACTTTTTTCTTTATTTTTCTATTTTATACTCGAGATTTTGTATCTAGTTACCTGAGATGGTGCGACGAATGCACTTTTCACTGTACCTCTGTACTTGAGTACGCTTGATAATAAAACCTAAATCTAAATCTATAGAAGCTACCTAATGTAGGTCTCTTATGACATAATGGTGGTGTCCTTACCTCTGAGCCAGAAGTCTGGGTTTCTGATCCCAGAGGTGTGTGATGACTCTGAAAATGTTAATTGGAAATATGTAGAAGCAATCCAAATTGCTCATCTATTGTCATATTCTAAATAAAAATCAGGCAGCCTCCTTACGAAGTTTTGTACCAGGGCAACTAGTTGAAAATCTAATCCTCAAAAAGTTCCATAATGAGCTGTAAAAAAAAGTAAAACGTATCTTTTCAAGACATTTGTTTTATTTTACATGCTGTATGTTTCTTCCATTGACATTCAGTTCTGGACTCCCTGCGATAGGAAAAATGTTGTTAAGTTCAAAAGGGTTCAGAAAATTATACAAGGATGTTGCCGGGACTGGAGGATTTGAGTCATAGCCATAAAGTCATAGAGTCATACAGCATGGAAACAGACCCTTCAGTCCAACCAGTCCATGCCGAACGTAGCCCCAAACTAAACTAGTCCCTCTTGCCTGCTGCTGGCCCATTTCCCTCCAAACTTTTCCTATTCATATACTTATCCAAAAGTCTTTTAAACAGTGTAATTGTACCAACATCTACCACTGCCTCAGGAAGTTCATTCCACACGCGAACCACCCTCTGTGTAAAAAATGCAACCCTCATGTCTCTTCTAAATCTCTGTCCTCTTAGCTTAAAAATGTGCTCCCAGTCTTGAAATCTTAGGGAAAACATAACAACAATTAACTCTATCTCTATCTCTCATTATTTTATAGACATCTAGCAGGTCACCTCTCAATCTCCTACGCTTCGGTAGAAAGTCCCAGCCGATCTAGCTTTTCTTTATAGGTCAAGCCTTTGATCCCCGCAACAGCCTAGTGGTGTAATCACTGAACTGTTAATCCAGTGATCCAGGTAATGTTCTCAGGACCTCAGTTCAAATCCTGTCATGACAGTGGGGAGAATTGAAATTTAAAAAAAACTCTGGAGTCAAGAGTCTAATGATGACAATGCATCCATGGCCAGTTGTCATAAAAATCCATCAGGTTCACTAATGCCCTTTGGGGAAGGAAACTGATATCTTCCCTGGTCTGGCCTACATGTGACTCCAGACCCATAGCAATATGGTTGGCTCATAGTTGCCCTCTGGGCAATAAATTCTGGCCTAGCCAGCAGCGCCCTCATTCGGCCAATGAATGAAGAAAAGAGAACATCCTGGTAAATGTCTCCTGAACCATTCCATTTGAATAATATCCTTCCTATAGCTGGGAAACCAGAACTGGACATAATATTCCAGAACAGGCCTCACCAATGTGCAACCTCAACATGACTTGCCAACTTTTCTATGAAAAATCTTCTACACTCAAAGGACAGAGCAATAAAGGTAAACGTGACAAATGCCTTTTGAACCATCCTCTCTACATATGACATAAACCTCAAAGGGCACAGCAAGAGGCTCAATAGGCTAGGTCTTTTTTCCCTGGCGTGATGGAGGCTAAGAGGTGACCTTACTAAGGTTTATAAAATCATGAGGGGCAGAGATAGGATGAATAGCCAAGGTCTATTTCCTACGGTAGGGAAACCTAAAATGAGATTGCATAGATTTTAGGTAAAGGGGGAAAGATTTAAAAGGGACCTGAGGAGCAACATTTTCAGGCAGAGGGTGGTATGTGTTTGGAATGAGCTGCCAGGGGAAGTGGTGGAGGCTGGTATAATTACAGCATTTAAAAGGAATCTGGATAGGTACATGAAGACAAAGGGTTTAGAGCTATATGGGCCGACTGCTTGCAAATGGGACTAGGTCAGCTGAGGACATCTGCTTAGCATGGATGAGTTGAACTGAACAGTCTGTTTCCATGCCGTACAACTCTATGACTCAATGACATGGTCTTCCACTATATCACAGAAAGTGTTTCAGAATTATTGAGGACAACCTATATCCCTTATGCCAATAATAACAAGCAAGTAATTAGCCATTGTGTTGGTCAGATGGGAAACATTGGCCTAGACAGAGTTATTTCCAATTTGAAACAGCTGCCGTAGTTAAGCTCTTTGGGTACAAGCATGACACAAATGTATGCGGTGTAAAATAGTGTCTGTTTTTGTTCCCAAATCTGTTTCTTGTTTCTTCATTCTGATGAGTTCAAGACATAAAGCTTCAACCTCTAGTCTTTTTTTTAGTCAGGATTTCTTGGCATTTAGTTTCTATCCAGGGTTGGGAGAATGGGAACCTGCATTATGAGGTGAGATTGGAGAGAAATAAAAACAAATACCTGTTAAAAAAAACCTCACGCTACTCATGAGTGAGAATTTCATCTCGCATTTGAGGAATAGGTTGGAAAAGCAAGTAGAACTTGAAGCTTAGATAATGAAATGTGAGGCTGGATGAACACAGCAGGCCCAGCAGCATCTCAGGAGCACAAAAGCTGACGTTTTGGGCCTAGACTCTTCATCAGAGAGGGGGATGGGGAGAGGGAACTGGAATAAATAGGGAGAGAGGGGGAGGCGGACCGAAGATGGAGAGAAAAGAAGATAGATGGAGAGGAGAGTATAGGTAGGGAGGGGATAGGTCAGTCCAGGGAAGACGGACAGGTCAAGGAGGTGGGATGAGGTTAGTAGGTCACTGCAGGAGGCCCATGATGGACATGTCATTTAAAGAATGGGAGGGGGAGTGGAAATGGTTTGCGACTGGGAGGTGCAGTTGCTTATTGCGAACCGAGCGGAGGTGTTCTGCAAAGCAGTCCCCAAGCCTCCGCTTGGTTTCACCAATGTAGAGGAAGCCACACCGGGTACAGTGGATGCAGTATACCACATTGGCAGACGTGCTGGTGAACCTCTGTTTAATATGG
Organism: Stegostoma tigrinum; assembly: GCF_030684315.1. NCBI lineage: Eukaryota > Metazoa > Chordata > Chondrichthyes > Orectolobiformes > Stegostomatidae > Stegostoma > Stegostoma tigrinum. The sequence goes on along the minus strand of NC_081365.1, from coordinate 13,750,492 downwards.
AAAGTTAACTTGGGGCCTGGGATAAGGGTGAGGGAGGAAGTGTGGGGGCAAGTGTAGCATTTCCTGCGGTTGCAGGGGAAAGTGCCGGGTGTGGTGGGGTTGGAGGGCAGTGTGGAGCAAACAAGCGAGTCACGGAGAGAGTGGTCTCTCCGGAAAGCAGACAAGGGTGGGGATGGAACATTGTCTAGGGTGGTGGGGTCGGATTGTAGATGGCGGAAGTGTCGGAGGATGATGCGTTGTATCCGGAGGTTGGTGGGGTGGTGTGTGAGAACGAGGGGGATCCTCTTTGGGCGGTTGTGGTGGGGGCGGGGTATGAGGGGTGTGTTGCGGGAAATGCGGGGGACGCGGTCAAGAGCGTTCTCGACCACTGTGGGGGGAAAGTTGCGGTCCTTGAAGAACTTGGACGTCTGGGATGTGCGGGAGTGGAATGCGTCATCGTGGGAGCAGATGCGGCAGAGGCGGAGGAATTGGGAATAAGGGATGGAGTTTTTGCAGGAGGGTGGGTTGGAGGAGGTGTATTCTAGGTCGCTGTGGGAGTCGGTGGGATAGAAATGGACATCAGTTACAAGCTGGTTGCCTGAGATGGAGACTGAGAGGTCCAGGAAGGTGAGGGATGTGCTGGAGATGGCCCAGGTGAACTGAAGGTTGGGATGGAAGGTGTTGGTGAAGTGGATGAACTGTTCGAGCTCCTGTGGGGAGCAAGAGGCGGCGCCGATACAGTCATCAATGTACTGGGGGAAGAGGTGGGGTTTGGGACCTGTGTAGGTGCGGAAGAGGGACTGTTCCACGTAACCTACAGCACATCCCTCACCTTCCTTGATCTCTCAGTCTCCATCTTAGGCAACCAGCTTGTAACTGATGTCCATTTCAAGCCCACCGACTCCCACCGCTACCTAGAATACACCTCCTCCAACCCACCCTCCTGCAAAAATTCCATCCCCTATTCCCAATTCCTCCGCCTCCACCGCATCTGCTCCCACGAAGTCCAAGTTCTTCAAAGACCGCAACTTTCCCCCAACAGTGGTCGAGAACGCTCTTGATCGCGTCTCCCGCATTTCCCGCAACACATCCCTCACACCCCGCCCCCGCCACAACCGCCAAAAGATGATCCCCCTCGTTCTCACACACCACCCCACCAACCTCCGGATACAACGCATCATCCTCCGACACTTCCGCCATCTACAATCCAACCCCACCACCCAAGACATTTTTCCATCCCCACCCTTGTCTGCTTTCCGGAGAGACCACTCTCTCCGTGACTCCCTTGTTCGTTCCACACTGCCCTCCAACCCCACCACACCCGGCACCTTCCCCTGCAACCGCAGGAAATGCTACACTTGTCCCCACACCTCCTCCCTCACCCCTATCCCAGGCCCCAAGATGACTTTCCATATTAAACAGAGGTTGGCCTGCACATCTGCCAATGTGGTATACTCCATCCACTGTACCCGGTGTGGCTTCCTCTACATTGGGGAAACCAAGTGGAGGCTTGGGGACCGTTTTGCAGAACACCTCCGCTTGGTTCGCAATAAGCAACTGCACCTCCCAGTCGCATACCATTTCCACTCCCCCTCCCATTCTTTAAATGACATGTCCATCATGGGCCTCCTGCAGTGACCTACTAACCTCATCCCACCTCCTTGACCTGTCCGTCTTCCCTAGACTGACCTATCCCCTCCCTACCTCCCCACCTTTACTCTCCTCTCCACCTATCTTCTTTTCTCTCCATCTTCGGTCCGCCTCCCCATCTCTCCCTATTTATTCCAGAAACCTCACCCCATCCCCCTCTCTGATGAAGGGTCTGGGCCCGAAACATCAGCTTTTGTGCTCCTGAGATGCTGCTGGGCCTGCTGTGTTCATCCAGCCTCACATTTTATTATCTTGGATTCTCCAGCATCTGCAGTTCCCATTATCACTAGAACTTGAAGCTTGTTGAGGAGAGCCTCACTAGATACTTTGTATAATTGTCCTCAATTTCTTTACATGGTTTCATGTCGTTCAGGACTCGGGAAGATTCCACTCAATGTTTTGAGTCCAATATTCTTCAGAACACTGAATTTGGGCTCGAAACATTAACATTCTTTCTCTCTCCGCAGATGCTGCCTGTTCTGCTGATTTTCTCCAACATTCTCTGTTTTTTCTATTTAAGATCCCCAGCACCTACTATATTTGCCACTGGCAGTGGCAGAGAAGTATCATGATAAAGCGAAACTTTGCCTATGTGAACAAGAATTTCCATTGGCCTGATATTTGTTGCTGCTATGTAGGCTAACACAGTTGATTCTGAGCAAACCAAATGAATGATCAAACTTTATTGTTACATGTGCTCAAATGAGTACAGTGATAACTTTACAAGTTGCCATTTCTGGTTCCATTTTAGGTACCAGGTACTTAGGTACAGATTCTTCAGTACTAGTTCTGAGGAAAGAAAAACTATCAGAAAAGTAAAGAAATAAAATGTCCAGCATTACATATCATTGGAATAAATTAGAAAAATTGAGAAATAAGAAGATAAAAATAAATTGCTGTGAAAATTAAAATTTTTGATGGGTGGTTCTCCTGTGTCTCAAAGCCTCTGAAAAGTTCCCATAAAGCTGTGGATTTCTAAGGATGCCAACTTCAGCTTAATGCTTACCCTCAAAAGGTTATAATATTAAAAACATACACTAACTGTTGATAACTATTGAGATGAACATCCAGTTCATCACTCTATGGCCAGCCTCCCAGAACCTCAACAGCCCCTGGATCGTAATAACTCCAGACCTGACAATCCCACCCTCATATTCCCAACACACAAGTGCTAGGCAATGATCAAGAACCAATCTAACAATCATCCTTGTGATTCAATGACACTGCCATCACTGAATCCCCCACTATAAACATGCTGGGGGTTATCATTGACCATAAAATCAACTGGACTCACCACATAAACATGTTGGCCACTAGAGCAGGTGAGAAGCTAGGAATATAGTGGTGAGTAACTCACCTCCTGACGCCTCAAAGCCCTGTCCAGCATCAGCGGGGAACAAGTCAGGCATGTGATGGAATATTCCCCACGGAGGGGACGGTTCCAAAAATGCTTAGGAAACTTGATGCCATTCAGGGCAAAGCAGCCTGCTTGAATGGCACCACATTTGCAAACATGCACCCCCTCCACTAACAATGTTCAGTAGCAGCAGTGTGTACCATCTACAAAAACCACTGCAGAAATTCACCAAGGCTTCACCACCCGCAAGTTTCCCTCCAAGCCAGTCATCCTTCTGGCTTGGAAACATAACGTTGCTCCCTCACTGTCACTGGGTCAATTCCCTCCCTATCAGCAAGATAGAGTGACCTTCAGCACATGGATTACTGTGGTTCAGGAAGGCAGCTCACGTCCACTTTCTCAAGGGCAATAAATGCTGGCCCAGCCACCTGCACCCAAATCCCATGAATGGGTAGAAAAATATCCACAACTGACCTGACACCATCACCACCTCCACAAGACGCCGTCAGCTTCAACAACCCTTTGATCCAAATCTCTCCTGATCTGACAACATCCCCAAAGGAACAGCGCCCCCTTCAACCTGACACCCTCATCCCTCAACTGAACCCAACCCAAAACCTTGCACTTGCCAGTGAGCCAGTTCAACTCCTCAGTTCAACTAGCGCCCTACCCATCTGTCACCCTGTCCCTCATCTATATTGCATTCTACCCCTCACTCACCTTGGTACTGGACTCACTTTGCACCCTACTCTGTTCATATCTGGCACTTTACCCCCTAATCCACTGGACATCTATCCCTTTAACAACCTGGCACCTCATCCATCTGATCTCCTTGCCTTCATGCCACCCTACACTCTTGCCCCCATCCATACCCCGTGGTGCCCTAACCCCAACCAGCTGGTAAATCACCCTAACGTACACTTTACACTTTACCCACTACCAACTCATCTGCTGCTGTGCCCCCTCACTTACTTTAGACATGACTCTTTTCTTATGCCATTTATAACTGCTGTATTTCAGTATCCATTGTATTTAAAGATCTCAAAGCCACAGGATAAAGGTATGAGGAGAAAAGTTTAAAAGAAATGTGCAAGATGCACTTTTCACACAAAGTACCTGGAACACGTTGCCAGAGGAGGAGGTGGAAGCAGATACAATGGCAGCATTCCGGAAGCACCTGGACAAATACCTGAAAAAGAAAGGAATAGATGGATACAAATCCTGTATGTGAGGACAGTTTCAATATGGAAGGGCAAAATGTATCAGCATAGGTTTGGGGGCGCTGAAGAGCCTGTTCCTGTGGTAAAGGTCAGGTGAAAGACGAAGCAAGATCCCACAAAATGATTGGGGAGATTGAATATACTAGGTCAATGAGCATCAGAAGAGTGGGAGGCATCCCAATTGAAATGTTTAACATTCTACAAAGACTTAAAGGGGCAGATGTTGGGAATATATTTTCTCCAGGGCAATCTAGAATATGGGCCACAGTTTCAGAATTACAAGGTGTGCAGTTTAGGACTGAGTTGAGATGTAATTTCAAAGCGTGGTGAACCTTTTGAGAGTGCAGATGAAGCCTTGTTGTTAACTACAATTAAGATAGCTGTCGACAGCATTTTAAGTACTGAGCGAATCATAGGAGACAGTGAAAAAGTGGGAAGGTGAAGTAGATTGGAAGATGTGCTTGGTCTAGTTGAGATGTAAAGCAGGTTCAGAAGGGCCATATGGCCTTCCCCAGCTCCCACTTCTCACATTCTTCTGTTGTTATGAGATAAATGAGCGGACAATCTGTTTCAGTAACTTTGGCTGAGAGATAGTTATTTGGCCGGGGTTTGAGAATGTAGTCCATTTCTTTGAATAGTTCCGTAGGATCATTCCCATCTCCATGAGAGGACAATTTATTCTATCCAAAAGATAATTTCTCTGACTGCTCTCAAGACTGAACTTTTAGTCTACATTATTTGCTGAAGTCCCTTGAGAACTTTCATCATCATGACTCAGAAGAGAACGTCCAACTTATTACATTGAGTTTGACCACTGATTATTTAGTCCTTTTCAGAGTCCACCCCTGTTCAGGAGTGACTGTGGCATCGTGGTAATGCCACTGTCACAGAGTCATGGAGTCATACAGCACTAAAACAGAGCCTTCGGTCCAACTCATCCATGCCGACCAGATTTCCCATCTTAAACTAGCCTGCATTTAGTCCATATCACTCTAAACCTCTCCTATTAATGTATCTTTCCAAAGGCCTTTTAAATGTTGTAACTGTACCGGCATCTACCACTTCCTCTGGCAGTTCATCCATACAATAAGCCATCTCTGTGTGAAAAAGTTTCCCCTTAGGTCTCTTGTAAATCTTTCCCCTTTTACCTTAGCTCTATGCCCTCGATTTTTGAACTTCCATACCTTGGAGGAAAAACATTTGCTATTCACCGTATCTATGTCCTCATGATTTTATAACCCTCTATAATGTCATCCCTCAATCTCCTATGGTCCTGGGAGAAAGCCCCAGCCTATCCAGCCTCTCCTTATAACTCAAATCCTCCAGTCCTGGTAACATCCTTGTCGATCTTTCCTGCACCTTGTCCAATTTAATGATATCTTTCCTATAGCAAGGCAACCAGAACTGTACGCAGTACTCCAAAAGTGGCATTAGCAATGCCCTGAACAGCTGCAAAATGACACCCCAACTCCTAAATTCAATGGGCCCTATACTCAATGCCCTGACCAATGAAGGCAAATGTGACAAATGCCTTTTTCATCACCCTTTCTATCTTCAAGGTGATGCCACCTTCAGGAAACTATGTACCTGAACCCCTAGATCTCCATTCTACAGAACTCCCCAGAGCATTACCATTAATCGTGTAACTCTTGCCCTGGTCTGTCTTTCCAAAATACAGCACCTTTCATTTATCTAAATTAAACTCCATCTGTCACTCCTTAATCTATTGACACAGCTGGTCAAGAACCCATTTTACTCTCAGACAACCTTCTTCACTGTCCACTATACCACTTTTGATGTCATCTGCAATCTTACTAACCATACTTCCTATATTCTCATCCAAATCATTTATATAAATGATTTCATTTGATCACATCCTGGGGATTTATCTATCTTTATGCATTTTATGCAGCACCTCCTTCTGTAATGTGGACTGTTTTTAAGGCATCACTATTTATTCCCCAAGTTTCCTAGCTTCCATAGACCTCTCCACAATAAATCCTGACACAAAATATTTGTTTAGTGTCTCACCCATCTCCTGTGGTTCCACATATAGATGGCATTGTTGATCTTTAAGGTGCCTTATTCTCTCCCCAGTTGCACTTTTGCCTTTAATGTATATGTAGAATCTTCTTGGATACTCCTTAACCTTATCTGCCAAGGCTATCTCATATCCCCTTTTTTACCTCCTGATTTCCCACTGAAGTGTGTCCCCGCTCCCCTTACACACCCCAAGGGATTCATTTGATCCCAGCTATCTGTACAGGTAGTTCTGCTATAACATGTGTTTCATTAACGCAAATTGGCTGTAACGTGATTGATGAATAGTGGGCGCTGTTTGGATAATGCAAAATTTCTGCTGTACAGGCTTCGTGATTTTCTATAACAATTTCCCTATAATGCAATTTTCTATGGCGTGTGGTCGCACAAGAATGTGACTAGGGTATTACAGGAGAACTACCTGTAACTGACATATGCCTCCTTTTTCCTGACCAGAGTCTCAATATCTCTTGTTATCTGATGTTCCCTGCTTCTACCAGCCTTTCCCTTCACTCTAACAGGAACATGCTATCCCTGAATTCTCATTGCTTCACTTTTGAAAGTCTCCCAAATGTCAGTCATCTCTCACCTGCAGACCACCTCACACAATCAACTTTTCGGTCTGGTAATCCAAATGCCCAACATAATATTGTGGTTAACTTTGGTTTGCATAAAGCCCAAGCAGCTGGTAGGAATAAATTCCATTGTTAAATTGAGAATATAAATCGAACAGTGAACAGGAAACTATCATCTGAATAAAAAGCCCATCCAGTTCACTATTGTCCTTTAAGGAAGCAAATTTGCTGTCCTTACCTAGACTGAGCTACATGTGACTCCAAAGTGGCAGTAATGTGATTGACTCTTAGCAGCTCTCTGAAGTAGCCTCAACCGATATTCAATTCAAGGACAATTAGGAGCAGGAAAGTTGACGTTTCGGTTCGGGGCTGAAGGGTCCTGACCTGAAACATCAGCTTTCCTGCTCCTCTGATGCTGCCTGGCCTGCTGTGTTTCTCCAGCTCCACACTGTGTTATCTCTGACTCCAACATCGGCTCTTCTTACTATCACCAAGGAAAATTAGGGATGGGCATCCAATCAGCCAGGGCTAGTTTTAATCTTGTGTGAACACTGAAACACTCTATCCCCTCATCAAAATAAGCTTGGAGAGAGAAAACAGCATAAATGGAAAGCTGTATCAGAGATGATAATAACTGCAGATGCTGCAGAATCTGAAATAACAAGGCGTAGTGCTGGATGAACACAGCAGGCCAAGCGGCATCTTAGGAGTAGGAAAGCTGATGTTTCAGGCCTAGACCCTCTGATGAAGGGCCTAGGTACGAAACGTCAGCTTTCCTGCTCCTAAGATGCTGTTTGGCCTGCTGTGCTCATCCAGCTCTACATCTTGTTATCTCTTTAAATGGAAAACTCATCATTGAGATGTCACTACAATGATCTGGCTTGGCTAGAACACGGTGCTAATTCATACCTTCAACTGTCCCCTTCATGTGCAAAGGAAAGGTGATTGCAATGGCCATTCAGTTCAGAAAGAAGAAACTAAAAACTCATATCACACTTTTCCCAACCTCCAAATATCACATAGCTCTTGACAGTCAGTGAAGAACTAAGTGCAGTCACAAGCAGCTTGAATGCCGATATGATACCCAAATCAAGTGAAAGTATAAAGTAGGAAGTCATGGTGCATAGTAAACACCAAAAAAGTTATGATCACAGAGAGCAGGAAAGTCAACATTTTGGGCTGAAAGGGTTTCAGCCCGAAACTTTGACTCTCCTGCTCCTCAGATGCTGTCTGACCTGTTGTGTTTTTCCAGCTTCACATTTATTGACCCTAGCTCTCAGCATCTACAGTCCTTACTGTCTCCGATGATCTCAGCGATGTTGATTTAGAGGTAAATATGGACCAGGGCACAGGGATCATTCTCCTGTTGAAGCTCCTGTCTCAACCAGAGACAAGTAACCAGATAAAATCTTTGATAGACCAAGACTCCTTCAGCATCTCACCAGAGCACCAGCTTGGACTTTCGTGCTTTAAGTTTCTGGCATTGAACTTGAATCAACAATTGGAAAATAGGAGTGGAACCACTGAGCTACTGCTGATGTTGTTTCAGCCATGTCCTACAATATCTTCTGCACATGGGGAACAATTTAAACTCTGACTCAAATCTCCAAGACAAAAGTTACCACATGTTCGCTTTCCACTGGATGGATTGCTGCAGCCACAACATTGAAGTAAGCTACAGGATGACAGGAATTCATTTTAACTGTTCAGAGAACATAGCCAATTTAGCCCTATGTCCTTGAATCTTCCGAAATTAATGACTAAGCCAGACATTTCACAGATGTTTTAATGCTTCTGCATTTCTGAATTGTTCTTACTGTATATCCTAGACAGTCTGTACTGATCTATTCCTCACACTGTGCCAATCAGTACTTCAATTGTATGCATCCCTGTATTCTAGGTAGTGCATTGTACAACCCACTCACTCTGGTGGACAATGAGTTTACAGGGAAGTATGTTTTGTGTAATTTGCACCTCAATGTCGGGCATTTTGACTGGGGAGAAGATGTTGCTGTTTGACTACCATTCCTGCTCCTGGATTTGAAGGATTATGCCAAAGAACCATTTGTGGTATTTTTGCAGTGTTTTGAGTTGTGCGCTCTCCAGGACTCTGAAGCACATTAGGTGCACAGAAGCCAATGCTAATAACATAACATGATATACAAAGTACCTTGCAAGGACGATGAGAAACACTACATAGGCCAAACGGGAAGAAAACTGACATTAAAGATACATGAACACAAACTAGCCACCAAGAGACAAGACCAATTCTCACTGGTCTCAGTGCACACGGACAAAGGAGGACACAAATTCAAATGGGACAACACATCCACAACAGCACAAGCCAAACAGAGACATGCCAGTGAATTCCTGGAGGCCTGGCATCCCAACCAGAACTCCATCAACAAACACACTGAACTGGACCCAATATACAAACCACTGAAAAACAGAATCGGACGTGATGCTAACCATCACTGCAAACCGAGTCTTATACATAACAAACTGGGCTGAACACCAACGCTTCACCAGAGACGCGCTGATAATGTTACTTAGCAGGGTGATGATATGTCTGCAGTCAAACACACCGACTCAGCGAGCAAGTCTACAACCTCATCCACAGCCCAAGCTACAAATCTTCTCAAAAAATTTAAGTTACCTTCTAAACCATGAACCTAAGATGAGGTTTGAGATTATTGTGCTGTAATTAGGGGAGGCAATGGCCTAATATTTTGACACTAGACTATTATTCCATAAACTCAGCTGATGTTCTGAGGGCCTTGGTTCAAATCCTGCTATGGCAGATGATGGATTTTGAATTCAGTAAATAATCAGGAATTAAGAGTCTAGTGCTGACTGTGAAACCATAGCTGATTGTCAGAAAAACCCATCTTGCTCATCAATGTCCTTTAATACCATTCTACACTGCAGGTTTAGCCAACATGTGACTCCAGGCTCATAGGTCGACTCTTAACTGCCCTCTAGAGAATTTAGATTTGGGAACCTGGCCAGAGATGTCCACATCCTATGACTGAATAAAAAAAACCTTTGATCCCACAGTCCCTGGAGGCTGAGCTAATATGTTGATAAATTTCACCATCTATGTCTGTTTCCATTCTGAGGGGACGCCCAAGATATAGGAAACAGCTCACATTTTCCAGCCCCTTACCATTGATCTTAATCAACCGAAAAGGTGATATATTGTGGGAGTTGGTTGCTGTGTATTTGAAAAAGAGGTTCCTTTTCTGGAATGCTTTTATGAAGGGTTCAGCAACAATATAAGAATTCAGTTTTCTGATTGAGTGCACACACAAATGTCATCTCCGAACCAAAGCTCAATAACTGAGCTTGGGTCTTGTTTTTGAACTCAACACAGAGTAGACCCTGGTTTTAAATAACACAGGAATTGCTGGGAGAAACTCAGCAGGTCAGGCAGTATCTGCAGGAAAGTCTCCTGAAGCAACTGTTGTACTTGGAAGATACCAATAGCAGGAGACTCCCTGGAGACATCAGGAAGTCTTTAGGGATATGCTCAAAGCTTCTCTGAGAAGATCAAACATTGCCAACAACTCAAGGCTAATGACTGACAAAAATGGAGAAGGCTCATTTAGGAAGGTACCAAGCATGAAGATAGAATACATAGGAATGCGCCGAAGTAATGTTGAGACATTCAAAGGAGTCAGGACCTCCAAATAACTCAGCACATTAACAGTGTGGCAACAAGAGAGGCCAGAAGCTAGCAATACTGCGGCGAGTAACTCACCTCCTGACTCCTCAAAGTCTGTCCACCATCTACAAGGCACAATCCAGGTATGTGATGGAATACTCCCCACTTACCCAGATTAATGCAGCCCCAACAACACACAAGAAGCTTGACACCATCCAGGACAAAGCAACCCACTTAATTGGCACTACACCTACAAGCATTCACTCTCTCCACCACTAATGCTCAGTGGCAGCAGTGTGTACTATCTACAAGATGCACTACAGAAATTCTATAAAGATCCTCAGATTGCACCTTCCATACCCACAACCATTTACATCTTGAAGGACAAGGCCAGCAGATACATGGGAACGCTGCTACCTCAGGTTCCCCTCCAAGATACTCACCATCCTGACTTGGAACTATTTCACCATTTCCTCATTGTTACTGGGTCAAAACCCTGGAATTCCCTCCCTAATGGCATTGTGGGTCAACCTAGTGAAGGTGGACTGCAGCACCTCAGGAAGGCAGCTCTCCACCATCTTCTCAAGGGCAACTAGGGATGGGCAAGAAATGCTGGCCAGCCAGCAACAGCCACATCCCACAAATAATTTAAAATAACATCTCGTCCTCCAGGTGCCAGCAGCTCCACATGCAGCACAGTCTATACAGATTCGGATTGGGTTTATCAGTCATCTCAGGGTCCATCAAATCAGGACAGAGCAAGTCTTCCTCAATCCACAAAGACTGCACCAGCAAAAAGGGAATGTCATTGAGCATATACCAACAGAGTCTTTCCCTGCTCTGCAAGTATCAATCTGATAACTGTTTTGAATCAATTTCTTGAGGCAAGAACAGAATTTAGTTACAATTTCTAGTTGTTATGGCTGAATCGCTCACTTAAGGAGTGCAGACAAAATCAATCATATTAGAGTAAGAGTGGAGCTACCTATATTTAAGTCTGAATAAAGGCAGCAGATCACACTCTTCATAAGACAAGAGTGAAGCAGTAGGATTTTTATCTCCATCATTCTTTGAGATTGAATTCAAATTCTCAAACAGCCAAAATGGCCAAAGGTCATAGGTCATAATTTTCCCCTTCGAGTCTGAAATCTTGATGGTCCATTTCCGCTGCCTTTCATCCCTGCCTTCAGGATACTGATGTTATTTTTCCAGTGGGAAGACAAAGAAAGAACAAAGAAAATTACAGCACAGGAACAACGTCTCTGGCCCTCTAGGCCTGCATCAAAATGCTGCCTGCCACAACTAAAACCCCCTACCCTTCCAGGAACCGTATCCCTCTATTCACATCCTATTCATGTATTTTTCAACACGCCCTTTAAAAGTCACTATCGAATCTGCTTTCCACACTGTAGGGATTCTATGATGATCGGAGAAGAACCCCCAGAATCTTCAGGTGGCCTTCAACTTTCGCAAGGTGAGTGTAGACTTCTTTAGTTATATCATCTTAATACTTAATATTACCCAACCTCTAGTCTGTGCATCCTTCTCCCGGGTAACAGACTCAGATTAAGCAACCTTTGTGTCACATTTGACACCAGGTGAGTTTCTTATCACATATTTATGCCATCATCAAGACCATCAATTTCCACCTCTGTAACAGCATCTGACTTTGCCCCAGTTTCAGCCCATTTTCTACTATGATCCTCATTCAGGCCTTTGCTATCCAATAGGACTTGCTGTGCATCCTTACTCCTGGCTGGCCACACATGTTCCATTCTCCCTTGATTTGTTTTAACTCATATCCCTGTTGACCCTGCACTCACTGACCTAAATTGGCTCCCATCATTAAACAACATCTAATTTTTAAAATCCTCATCTCCGTTTTCAAATACCTCCCAGGCCTCATGCTACTGTATCCCTGTGACCTCTTCCAGACTACAACCCTCCGAGAGATCTGCATTCCAATGCCTTCTTGAGCATCCCGAGTTTTCAATCTTCACTGTGTTGGTATTCCTTCCCTTGACCAGGTACCAAACTGTGAACTTCTCTTCATTAGACTCTCTGGCTTTCTACTCAATCTTCTTTTTTGTTGAAAAGAAACGCTCCTGAAAATTTATATCTTTGATCAAGCTTTTTGTCTTGTGAGTATTGCAGTATTTTTTCATGGTGGCTTAACACTACATTTGTTTCATTATGCTCCTGCGAAGCAATATGGGCATTTATCTGAATAGTAAAGGTGTTTAAACAATGTAAGTTGCTGTTGTTATATTGCCCAATGCCATTAATGTTGTAATAAGTAATTGGCATCAGCATTGGCATTGCCACGTTAACGGCCAGTAGAGAAATCGACAGTACTGTAAAAGTTTTTTTTAACAGATCAGAATACGTCCATTCTTGATGTTGAAAATCTGTTACGAGCCACTCCAAGTTAGAAATCTGTGCTTCCTTCACTGCTGTTTTTGCCAAGACCTGGAAAGTCAGCCAAAATACATTGTGTCAAAATTGCCACAAGCTTAGTTTCCTCTGGTCAGAAACAATAAAACTTTCTGTTTCTCCAAGAATTCTGTGTTTCATCAAACCTGTGGTCAATGTGACATAACAGAAATCTGTACACAAAACCATTCACTACTTCCTTACTGCATTCCCACTGAAAATCTGAACATCCCACTCAGGAGATCCACTCATTCTTGACAGTCATCCTCTGACACAGGGACCAAAGCCAGTGTGAAGAACATGAAGAAGCATATCATGGACAATCACATAGAATATACAATGCAAAAAGGAAGCAACTCAGCCCCACGTGTGTCTGCTAGTGTTGTTACAGACCAGACCAGAACCCCTCAAAATGTTTTAAGAAGATAGCCTAGACCCTGGTGTTTTTCTTAATTTAAAGGTAAATGTGAAGTAATGTGTTCCAAATACAATGAGACTCACCAAGTTACTCAACATTAAGCTAAAACACAATAAGATTTTGGAGTCCATTGTAAAGAATGAGATTTCTGAATATTTGGAAGTCTATAGTAAAATAGGGTAAAGCCAGCATGGTTTCATCAAGAGGAGGTCATGCCTGGCAGATCTGTTAGAATTCTTTCAGGAAGTAACAAGCAGGGAGAGCCAATGGATGTTATCTACCTGGGCTTCAAGAAGGCCTTTGACAAGGTGCTGCACAGGAGACTGCTGACTAAGATAAGGGCCCATGCTGTTAGTGACAAGATGCTAGCATGGATAGAAGATTGGTTGTTTGGCAGAAAGCAGAGCGTGGGGACAAAAGGTTCTTTCTCCGGATGGCAGCCAGTGATAAGTGGTGTTCCGCGAGGGTTAGTGTTGGGACCACAACTTTTCATTCCATACATCAATGATTGAGATGAAGGAACTGTGCGAATTCTGTCTAAGTTTGCAGACTATACAAAGATAAGTGGTAGGATAGTTAATATTGAGGAGGTGGGGAGGCTTTAGAAGGATTTGGACAGCTTAGGAGAGTGGGCAAAGAGGTGGCAGATGGAGTACAATGTTGGAAAGTGTGAAGTCATGCACATTGATAGGAAGAATAAAAGCGTGAACTATTTTATAAATGGGGAGAAAATTCAGAAGTGTGAAGTGAAAATAGACTTGGGAATTCTAGTCCAGGATTCTCTCAAGGTAAACTTGCAGATTGAATCAGTAGTCAGGAAGGCAAATGCAATGTTGGCATTTATTTTGAGAGGACTTGAATATAAAAGTAGGGATGTAATACTGAGGCTGATACAGTAACGAATACTTATTAACTATTCCAATAAAATAACATCCCATAAACATGTTCCTTGGCAAAAAGGAAAATTCCGTAAAATAGATTTGCTTCACAGGTAACCCAGCAGCAGAGAGAAACCTCAACTTCTAACTGTAACTGAGAATAGGGAAAAAAACTCTTCTATTTCAAATTCAAAACTGCTTCAAGCTAAAACTAAAAATGAAAACAAATCCTAGCCTATCTCGGGCAACTACCTAAAAACCGATATCCAGTTCAAGCCCAGTGACTCCCACAGTTACCTAGGATACGCCTCCTCCCACCCACCTTCCAGCAAAAATGCCATCCCCTATTCCCAATTCCTTCACCTCCACCGCATCTGCTCCCAGGATGAGGCATCCCACTCTCACACATCTCAGGTGTCCTCGTTTTTCAAGGACCACAACATCCCCCTCCAGCGGTTGTAGTGGATGCCCTCAACCGTGTCTCCCGCATTTCCCACAACTCATCCCTCACACCCACTACAACCAAAAAACAAGCCCCCTTATCCTCATGCACCACCCCAACCTCCAGATCCAACAAATCATCCTCCGACATTTCCGTCATCTGCAATCCAACCCCACCACCAAAGACATTATTTCCTCCCCACCCTTGTCTGCCTTCTGGAGACACCACTCTCTCCGCAACTCCCGTGTCCATTCCACACTCCCCTCCAGCCCCACAACACCCGGCACTTTCCCTGTAACCGCAGGAAGTGCTACACCTGCCCCCACACCTCCTCCCTCACCCCCATCTCAGGCCCCAAAAAGACTTTCCACATCAAGCAGATGTTCACCTGCACATCTGCTAATGTGGTATCCTGCATCCGCTGTACACGGTGTGGCTTCCTCTATATTGGGGAAACCAAGCGGAGGCTTGGGGACCGCTTTGCAGAACACCTACACTTAGTTCGCAATAAACAACTACACCTCCTAGTCGCGAACCATTTCAACTCCCTCTACGATTCCTCCTCCCATTCCTCAGACGACATGTCCATCCTGGGCCTCCTGCAGTGCCACAATGATGCCACCTGAAGGTTGCAGGAACAGCAACTCATATTCTGCTTGGGAACCCTGCAGCTCAATATGTGGATTTCACAAGCTTCAAAATCTCCCCTCCCCACCACATCCTAAAACCAGCCCAGCTCGTCCCTGAAACTTGAAAAGGGTTCAGAAAAAATTTACAAGGATGTTGCTAGTGTTAGAGGTTTTGAGCTATAGGCAAGGCTGAATAGTCTGGAGCTATTTTCCCTTAGAGGTTGAGATGTGACGTTATAGAAGTTTATAAAATCATGATGGGCATGGATAAGATGAACAGCCAAGACCCTTTCTCCATGATAGGAGAGTCCAAAGCTAAATGGCATAAGTTAAAATGAGCAGGGAAAGATTTAAAAGTGACCAAAGGGGCAACTTTTTCATACAGTGTGTAACTGGAATGAACTGCCCGAGAAATTGGTGGAAGCAGATACAATTACAACATTTAAAATGTATCTGGATGGGTACATGCATTGGAAAAGTTTAGAGGGATATGAACTAAACACTGGCAAATGGGACTAGATTAATGTAGAATATCTGGTCAGCATGGACAAGTTGGACCAAAGGATCTGTTTCTGCGCTATAAATCTTGGTGACCCTATGACTCTAATCTAGCCCTATACACAAAGGTTATCTATTCTTACCATTCTGATCTTACCTTAATATTATAATTTCTAGAATCCATCATGACTACTGACCATATTAAGCAAGATATTCCATCATTTTACCAGATTAACTGGTGAAAAGGTATTAACTAACGGCAGTTTTACACCTCTAGTTGCTTCATGTGGCGACACTTCAAACATTCTTTACTGGCTGTAAAACACTTTGAGGAATCTGGTGATAGTGGAAAGTGAGACGTAATTGGCCAATTTTCTTGAATTTTAAGTAGTCATTTTTAAAAATCTTTCCTGACTTGTATTCCAATCTTCCTTCCACTCTCTCTGTACCTGATTCTTCTTCAATTTTCCCTCTTTTCTCATCAGTCTCCCTGACCTCCTTAATTCTCATTGCCCGGGAAGGAGGAATAGATTATTGTTCCTGCCATTCATGAAGGTCCTATATGTCTCATTGTCCCCTGGCATTCAACAGTAGTAAAATATGCTTCAAGGTGAAGGATGCAGGAATATTTCTCACTAACAATGAACCTCATAAATTGCCCCGATCCAGCAAGATCCATTTCATTACTTTCTTAACCCTAGTGTTGATTTTAACTAATAAACTGACATATGCTCACTCATATGGATCCCTGGTTTTAAATTGTTGAAGATCTGATAGATGATAATCAAAAGTGGCAGCGTTATTTCAACACTCAAAATCAGCCAGGACATTAGGTCATTCACCGGCAACTGCACAATTAATTGTCGTGCTGTTACTTTAGTTTTCCTTCTCTCCATCCCTGGGACTCATGTTATTGCAGCTGCGTGCAGTGTATGTGGTAATATGAATGCTGTGTAATTTCCCAAGGTTACCATCGACTGGTCAATGACTTTCCAAAGTGATAATGATGCCCAGATGGATGAGAGGTAACAACTTCTGAACTCAACAGTGATTCAAAGGGAAAAATTAAAACAAAACTATTTCCTCGAATCATGTTTTGAAATTTAGAAGGCTTGAAACTCATTAAAACTGCTAAAGGGATTCTTTAACAGTTGGTTGCAGAATATAGTTTTAGCCTAAAAATTTGTATGATAGACTTAAGAATGTAGACTTGGTAACATTAATCCTCTCTGACTAATCTTGCAACTTTGTGTTATCTTAAGTGTTTCTCATGAAATGAACATTTCCAATTTGGCATGAGCTGATTCATTTCTTCTGGAACTAAATTTCCATGTTCCCCTGAACAAAGGAAGTGTGGGAGAATTAAATGAAGTCTACAATATTCTGAAGGTTTGAGATATGGTGGATGAAAATGTTCAGTTTCCATGGTTGAAGAGTTCATAACAAGACGGCATGAATACAAACATCGGAGATAGTAAGAAGTGCCAATGCTGGAGTCTGAGATAACATAGTGCGGAGCTGGAGGGTCAGCCAGCACCAGGAGAGCAGGAAAGTTGACGTTTCAGATTTGAATTCAGATTTCTGAAGCAGGGTCCCGACCCAAAACGTCAACATTCCTGCTCCTCTGGTGCTGACTGACCTGCTATGCTCCTCCAGCTCCACACTGTGTTAACTCTGAATGCAAACACATTGTACAGGTTTCCTCCAATCGCTCCGGTTTCACCCCACAGTGGAATAGGGCAGATTAGCCATGCTAAATTGCCCATATTGTTCAGAGTAACAATGTGAAATGCAGAGATAATGTGGGGGAGGGGGTGGGTCTGGAAGGGATGCCCTTTGGGTGTTTGTGTGGAGTCGATGGGCAGAATGGCCTACTTCCATTCTGTAGGAATTCTAACCCCAGTTAAAATCAACTGTTCATCCATTCAATAAGATCATGGCTGATCTGTTTGCGTTTAGCATCCCATGTACCAAAATAGTCCTGAAAACCCTTGATTCCTCCACCTAACAAAAATCTATACCCCTTCGTCTTAGAAATATCAGGTTTAGGGTAACAAGTAGAAGTTTGAAAGGAGTTTGAAAGAAATATTTTTCATTCAGACAGCGATGGAGTCTGACTTTCGTTGCCTGAGAATGTGGTAGAGAGAGAAGTCCTTTTGACATTAAGAAAGGTGATGGGTGGAAATATCCCTGTCTAGGGCCCCCTTTCCTTCAGAGTAGAAATGCCATCTCAAGTCTATTAATGGCTAATTGGCTGCTAACTGGCTGCAGAGCAACTGTTCTTCTGTGATAGTAGGAACTACAGATGCTGGAGAATCTGAGATAACAAGGTGTAGAGCTGGATGAACACGGTAGGCCAAGCAGCATCAGAGGAGCAGGAAGGCTGGCGTTTCAGGCCTAGACCCTTCTGCTGTGCTTTCTCACTCACTGCCCCTTATGCCTCTATTGTTCTAATCAATGTGGGCGGATGGCCCTCAGAATACCCTGTAAAATCCCTCACTAAGTTTCTTTCAAAAAACCTAGCACTGATATGTCCAGTTATACTGGACATCTAATAGGAAAGTATGCCAAGCTGAATCAATGATCTTCAACCTTGAGTTAATTTGTACATTTTCTGATCAAAGTTACATCCTGTCTTTATCGAAAATGTTACGTCAGAGTTCATTCGCTAAGAAATACTTGAATGAACTCAGTTCTGAAGGAAGGTCATATCGGGATCCAAACATTGGCTCTGTTCCTCTTCCCACAGATGCTGCCAGACCTGCTGAGTTTCTCCGGTATGAGAGTCATAGAGTCATCGAGATGTTCAGCATGGAAATAGACCCTTCAGCCGAACTCATCCATGTTAACAAGATATCCTAAATACATCTAGTCCCATTTGGCCCATATTCTCCTAAAACCTTCCTTTTCATGTACCCATCCAGAATACCTTTTAAATGTTATGATTGTACCAGCCCCACCACTTCCTCTGGCAGCTCGACCAATACAGGCACCACTCTCTGCATGAAAAAGTTGCCCGTTATTTCTCTTTTAAATTTTTTTCCTCTCACATTAAACTTACGCCTTATGGTTGTGGACTACCCTAGGGAAATGACCTTGTCTATTTACCCTACCCATGCCCCTCATGATTTTATAAACATTTATAGGGCCGTCCCTAAGCCTCTGATGCTCCAAGGAAAACAGCCCCACCCTATTCAGGCCCTCCCTGTAGCTCAAACCCTCCAATCCTGGTAACATCCTTGTCAATCTTTTCTGAATCCTTTCAAGTTCCACAACATCTTTCCTACAGTAGGGAAATCAGAATGGAACACAGTTTTCCTATGAGGTCTAACTAATGGCCTGTAAATCTGCACTACTTCACTCAATGCACTGAACAATAAATGCCTCCTTCACTATCCCATTAACCTGTGACTCCACCTTCAAGGAGCTATAGACTTACATTCCAAGGTCTCTTCATTTAGCAACACTCCCCAGGGCTTCACCATGAAGTGTATAAGTCCTGTACTGACTTTCCTTTACAAAATGTAGCACCTCACATTTATCTAAACTAAATTCCATCTGCCACTCCTTGGTCCACCAGCCTATCTGATTAAGATCCTGTTGTACTCTGAGGTAACATTCTTGCTGCCCACTACAACTCCAATTAGTGTCATCTGAAAACTTACTAACCGCATTTCCTATGTTCACATCCAAATCCTTTAAATAAATGATGAAAAGTAGTGGGCCCAGCACCAATCCTTGTGGCACACTTTTGGCTCCAGGCCTGCAGTCTGTGAAGCAACTCTCCACCACCACCCTCTATCTTCTACCCTTGAGCCAGTTCTGGATCCAAATGGCTAGTTCTCCATGCATTCTATGTGACCTATCCTTGTAAACCAAACTACCATAAGGAACTTTGTCAAACCCCTTACTGAAATCCAAATTGATCACATCCACTGCTCTGCCCTCATCAATGTTCTTTGTTCTTTCTTCTAAAACCTCAATCAAGTCAAAGCCATGTTGACTATTCCCCATCAGCCCTTGTCTTTCCAAATACAAGTAAATCCTGTCCTTCTGGATTTCTTTCAACAACTTGCCCACCACCGATGTCGAGCTCACTGGTCTATAGTTCCCTGGCTTTTCATCACCACCTTTCTGAAATAGCGGCACCACGTTAGCTGACCTCCAGTTTTTGGCACCTCACCTGTGGTTGTCGATGATAGAAATGTCTCAGCAAGGAGCCCAGCAATCACCCCCCCAGCTTCCCACAGAGTTCTAGTGTATACCTAATCAGGCCCCAGGGATTTATCCATCTTTATGCATCTTAAGCCATCGAGCATTACCTCCTCTGTAAATGGACATTCTCTGTGTTTCTTTATGTTTTACAGCTTCTGCAGTATTTTTCTTTTAAATCATTTGCAAATAGTTTGTCTTATTGGGTTCCTTTCAGAGTTCATCGTAGGAAAATTTAACTATGACATAACTGTTAACAGCAAATCAAGCTGCAAGCAAAGGTATACATAAGGTGAGATCTCCCAAAGACAAATGGATATAATTTGATACATCTATTTACTAAGTGCAATTCAGCTCCCATTTTGGTGTCAGAAAGAGTTCTCCATCATAAAGTGTGCATTCAAATTGCTCCCCTAAGGAGAATCATTTGTTCAAAGTTTACATTCAGAACACGGACATCACTAACAAGATTGGCTTTCATTGTACTTCTCTAGTTACCCTTGAAAAGTGCTTCTGCTTGAACCACTGCAGATCATGAAGGTGCTCCCACAGTGTTGCCAGGAAGGGAATTCTAACTTAACTTGCCATTATATTCATCCTTACTAGAGTCAGGAAAATGTGCACCCTTAAATGAATTCCTCCACTACATTAATGGAAGCATTCCCTGATTTATTGAAAACAAGAACGTGTCCCTTCAATTAGTTATTAAGAAAACTGCAGTTGTTTCAAGTGTTTTAAAATTGTTTTGTAGAATTCTAAGAGTGATAGACAAGGAAGAATCAATGGATGTGGTGTATTTGTATTTTTGGTAGGCTTTTGGTAATATCCCTTATGAGAGGTTAGTGTGTAAAGTTAAAGCACATGGGATTGGGGTAATATATTGATATGGATTGGGAGTTGGTTGACAGACAGGAAACAGAGAGTGGGTATAAATGTCAGAGATAATAAAGATTTGTGATGCTGGAGGAACACAACAGGCCAGACATCATCAAAGGAGCAGGAAAGCTGACATTTTGGGTCAGGACCCTTCTTCAGAAATGTATCTTTTTCTGAGTGGCAGGCAGTGACAAGTGGTGTATCATGAGCATCAGTGCTTGGTCAGCTATTCATAATAAACTAAATGACAAGGATGAGGAAGCCAAACGCAACATTCCCAAGTTTGGGCAGGATTGTGGTTTGTGAGGACAATGCCTGAAAGCTTCCCTTTGATTTAGAAAAATTGAATGAGGAGGCAAGTACATGGCAGACGTAGTACAATGAGGTTCATTTTGAAGTTTTGCACTTGTGAAAAACAGAAAGAAAAATTTCTTTTAAATGGTGAAAAGCTGGCAAGTATGGATATATGAAGGGATTGACAGATATTGGTTAATGAATGTAGACAGGCTGGTGCAGCAAGCAATTAAAAAAACAAATGGTACAATGTAGGAGAATTTGAATTCAGAAACAGGAATGTCTTATTGCAGGGTTTGGTAAGATAATGCCTGTGTGCAGTTTTGGTCTCCCAACGAAAGAAAGGATATACTCTCCATGGATATAGTGTAAAGGAGGCTTGCTTAGATAACACCAGGGATGGCAGCACTGTTGTATGAGGAGAGTTTGGTTCAGCGAGGCCTGTATTCACTAGAGTTTAAAAGGATAAGAGGGGACCTGATTAAATTTATAAAATTCAAATGGGGCTGAGCAGATTAGATGCAGGGATGGTACTTTCTCTGGTTGGGGAGTGGAGAACCAGGGGACACAGACTCAGGATAAGCCTGTGGAATTCCCGACCGCAAGAGGCTAAGGAGGCCAAGTCTCTGAATATATTCATGAAAGAGGTAGATTTTCTTTATATTTTAAAAGTGTCAAGGAATTTAGATAGAAAGCAAGAATCTGGCATTGAGATAAAGGATCAGCCATGATCATATTGAATGTCAAAGCAAGCTTGAGGGGCTAAATGTCCTGTTCTTGATCCAAATTTCTATGTTTCTCTGTGTTAAGGTTGAAACAAAAAATTGCAGCAAGCTCATCGATTCTTTAACAAACAAAACTGCAAATTCCAACTGAGAAGTCAATGAAATAACATAAGATTTTCATTATCTGGCTGCACAGTAGATGTTTAAGAGAGGAAAGTATGTAGCAGGTGTGCTAGGCTGCCTCACTTTGCAGTGCATGATGCTACACTTCTTTGAAGGATTTGCATATATTCCTGATGAATGCCTTCAAATTCCACTTTTGGCTGCTGTTTAAATACAACAAGGATGAAATCCCTTTTAATTCCACATAAACTTAACACACTGTCAAAGCCAGGATTTAACTTGACAAATATGCTTTCTCCACTATCCCCCAGTGACCAGCACAAACCTTCCCTATCCTTTATGATTCACTTTCAAAATAAGTTTATGTTTTACTATCCTGCTATTTCACACTCGTGCAGGAATGCGATTTCAGTGCGTATCTCTTGTTTCCTTTGCTATAGGAGCATTGGAAACAGGAGTTGGCCATATGGTCCATTAAGTCTGTTCTGCCACTCAAAAGATCATAGATTCCCTATGGTCTGGAAGCAGACCATTCAACCCATCCGCACTGACCCTCTGGAAAGCATCCCTCCCAGAACCATCTCCCTAGCCTGACACATACCCAGCCTCATGATGAGCTGGGGTGGGAACCTGGCCAAATTTTACCTTCTGTCAACCAGGGTGGTGAGATCAATTAGAGGTTGCCACCCACTATGCCAGCTAAATCCAACAAAAGAAGAGCTACATTTATGTGGTGCCATTCATGGTGCAATCATCTATTAGAATTCTGAGGATAAGAGACTTCAGTTACATAGATAAGTTAAAATGATTCGGATTCGTCTCCATAAAGTAGAGAGGATGGAAAGGAGATTTTATGCAGTCACGAGAAATCTTGACAGAGCAAATAGGGGAAAACTGATCACACTAAAGGGAGGGTCCAGAGGCAGAGAGCACAAACAAAAGCTTCATAACTAAAGTAGCAAAGGCAACAATTGAGGCTTTTTTTCAATATGTGGAATATGGTTAGGATCCAGAATCTGTCTGAGTCGCCATGCGCCCTGAGCAGGCTCAGGCTTTTAAATGAGAATGATGCAGACATTGGAAAAGAAAAGCTTGTTGTAGGGTTGTGGGGTAAATTCAGGGAGAGGAGCAGGGAAGTTGACTGTGTAGGGTGCCTACATGGAAACAAAGGGATAAATAGCTTCTTCTGTGCTGTGCTCATTCTATGATTCTGTGGTGACCTCAGAATATCTCAAGTGTTTTAGTGTGAATTATATGATTTGGACAAAAATAACATAGAGAGCTGCAAGAACAAATTTACACACAGTCAAATATGATGGCAGTAATGCAATAGTGACAAAATAGCTTATTTTCAGGCATCAATTAAGGAATAAATATTGCCCCGGACTTTGGAGAGAACTCCCTGATTCTTCCTCAAAAGACATTATGCAATCTTTTACATCAAACTGAGGGGACAGACCGGGACCGCAGTTTTAATCTTACATCAGAAGGGTAATTTCTCCAACAATGCAGCACTGTCTTCGTCCTGCACTAACACATCAGCTCAGATTTAGTGTTTAAGTCTCTGTCTTGGGATTTGAAACTACAACCTTTGGCAAGAGTGCCATACCTGAACCACAGCTTGCATCTAACCTGAACTCTGGGCATTTTGGTCTGTACAGTTCAGCTCTGGTTTACTGTCCCAAACTGCCTGGTAATTTATTCTGAAAACATGGCATTCATCTAATAAAATGCAAACATTCTGGAAAGCTGCCATGCTGAAATGTATCCTGGTTGTGCTTCATAGGTGCAGGGCTGATCCCGCAAGCACTTTTATGGCAGTGTTTAAACAAACTAATGAAAATCTTGGAACAGAGCATAGCATCTTTCTTTAGATTCCATTCAAGCCGCCTGTTCTCTAGACAGCTGTTAAATCACAGCTGCAGCTACAAAGAGGAGCTGCTGAGAGTGTCTTTATATCGTTACTGAACTGGTCTCAATGGGTATGGATGTAAAATCAGCAGCAGTGACATGAATACACAGACAGCCTCATTAACACAGGGCTAAATCATTTCATGCAACTTATTAGATCACGTAACATTTCAGCACCACTTTCTCATTTCTACTTTGTCAGGCATTATTTAACTCAGGTTATTAGTTAATTCAAGTAGACTCACCCCATATGGTTTCCGGATGTAATTTAAGTAGTTTATAGAATTTCTACATTCACTTAATTAATCTGGCATATAAAGCTACCTCAGTAACTTTGACAGCTGTCACCAATTATTAGAAAAACCCTTCAGGCTCAAAAATGTCCTTTCAGAAAGGAAATCTGACATCCTTACCTGGTCTGACCTACTTGGCACACCAGACCCTCAGCACTGTGCCTGATTCTTATCTGTCCTCTGAAATTGTCAAGTGACCCACTCATGGAGATATGGAGTTACACAACACAGAAACAGAGCACACGGTGGTTCAGTGGTTAACACTGCTACCTCACAGTGCCAGGGACCCGGGTGACCGTCTGTGTGGAGTTTGTACTTTCTCCCTGTGTCAGCATGGGTTTCCTCCAGGTGCTCCGATTTCCTCCCACAGTTCAAAGATTTGCAGGCAAGGAGGATTGGTCATTTTAAATTACCCACAGTGTTCAGGGATGTGTAGCTTAGGTGGGTTATAGGAAATGGGTCTGGTTGGGATGCTCCAAGGGTCAGTGTGGACTAGTTGGGCCAAAGGGCTTGTTTCCACTCTGCAGGGATGCTACGACTCAGTCCATGCCGACTGTAATCCCAAATTAAATTAGTCCCACCTACCTGTGTTTGGCCCACATCCCTCCAAGCATTTCTTATAAATATAATTATCCAAATGTCTTTTAAATGTTGTAACTGTAACTGCACCCACCACTTCCTCTGGAAGTTCATTCCACATACGAACTGCTCTCTGTGTAAAAAATGTTGCCCCCCCCCCATGTCTTTTTCAAATCTTTCTCCTCTCACCTTAAAAATGTGCTCCCCAGTTTTGAAATCCTCAAGTTCAAGGGCAGTTAGGGTTAGACAATAAATACTGGCCTTGTCACTAACTCCCACAGACCATGGAAACAGAAACAAATATCCATCGGTTCATTTGATTGATTGCCACTTGTACCTGAGTACAATGAAAAGCTTTGTTTACCATCAGCACATCCAGATCATAGTAAGCAATGGCATATAGGCCATGGGGTGAGATAAAGAACTTGGGCAGAGGCTTACAGGTTACATCGCACAGGGCGTGCATTAGGCAAGATCAACGTTAACAAGTTTAGCATTATTTGAAGTTACAGAGCCCATTCGTCAGCCTGATAACAGCAGGGAAGAAGCTGTTCTTGAATGTGCTAGCGCGTGTGTTCAAGCTTCTGTATCTTCTGCCTGAAGGAAGAGGATGTAGGAGAGCATTACAGGGTCAAATGCGTCTTTGAAGATGTCATCAACCTTTCCACAGCAGCAAGCTGTGTAAATGGTGTCCATTCAGTCAGGACTTTAATGAAATGAACACTTCAGTCTACATCACTTTGTAAACTCTGTAGTGAACATGAGCTCAGGAGTTCCTGAAGTTCAAGAGTGATGTTACCCATTCATCCATACCTAATAGCTGTTGCTTTAAAAACCAGTTTCTGATCAGTGTGAGCATGGAATTTGCCAGACCAAAATAACAGAATGTTAAGGCTTTTCACCTTTTAGGAATTGATTCCTATTCCACAGGGAAAGAGCTAGCTGTTTGGTAAGCATTTGAACATAGAACATGGAACAGTACAGCACAGCACAGGCCCTTTAGCCCATGATGTTATGCCAACCTATTATCCTACTCTAAAATCAAACTACCATACATTATACTATCATCCATGTAGCCCATTTGGGAAGTGGTTAATAATTTTGTTCCTAATGTTTAAAATATTATTGGTACCAGTGGTAAGGTTAATAGAATACAACTAAGAAGAAAATAAATAACTGAATTAAATAATTCAGTCCTTAATCAAATGCATAAAAGATAACTGGGAAGCTGATATATAGTGGCTGAAGCATGTGGGAGATTCTGGGTTGCACAGCAATCCAGGTTCAGTAAGTGTTTGTGGCTAGAGGAGAACTGGCTCGGCATTTATAAGCTGGAGGCTGAGTTGGGACATTCCAACCTACCATGTTGTGGGAAGATGGATACTTTGCACCAAGAGGCAAACACATGTCTTCTGATATGGTCAGTGGTCAACGACAGGACATTGTGGCATCCTGTGAAACAGGTAAGGTGATCCAGAAGATGACCGTTCAGGAACTTTAGCTTTTGCAGTTGTCCAGCAGATTTAAGGTGCATTCTTATTTTTGGGATGAAAGTGAGAGACACAAGGTGGGCGAGCTTAGTAGTGATGGCTCCATACTACAAGAAAATATTCAAGTGGTGGGGAGGAGAGGGAAACAAAAGCAGAATGTAGTGGTAGCCAGGGGATAGTATAGTGAGGGGAACTGACTCTGTTCCTGAAGCAAAGAGCAAGAATCCAGAAGACCGTGTTGTCTGCTCTGTGCCAGGGTTCAGGATATCTACTAAGGTTACAGAAGAACTTAAAAAGTGAGGTAGTTCCATGTAATTATTATGAAGAATGCAACACCAAATAATAAAACAAAATCTCAAAGGTAATGATCTGAACCAAGAACAAAATGGGCACACATCAAATAAGAGGCAGAAGATTGTGTGCTTCAGAGACATTGCGGAAATGGGTTAGGCTTCATAGGGCACTGGCACCAGAAATAGGGAAAACGGAATCTGTACCAATGGGATAGTCAACTGCTGAGCCATGCTGGGGCTGATGTTCTAGCAAGCCATGGAACTACGGAAATAGAGCGAGTTTTAAAATGAATAGTAAAAACAGTGACAAAATTTAGGTGATGTGGCAAACCTAAGAGAGTAAAAACAAGACAAGAAAGCATATTAATGTGAGAAACCATAAACAGACTGTGATGGGAAAGGATAGAGAATAAAACTGAAGAATGCATCAACAGATAAAGCTAGAAGTTACAAACATGATAAAACAAGGATAAAACTAAAAGCTCTACATCTAAATTCAGGCAACATTTGGAAATATCAGGCTAAATGACAGTGAAAGTAGAATTGAATAAATGTGATCTAATAGCCATTAAAGCTTCAGAGTGGAAGGATGACGTAGACTGAGATTTTGAATACCAAAAGCTGTAAGTCACGATAACCTGCAAAAATGTGGAGCAATACCTCTGTTATGTAATGTTGCTATTGGCATAAAAGTGCATAAGGACCCTTCATTAAGGATACCAGGTAGACGCAAAAGTAGTAAGAGGCTTGGGTTAAGTTGAAAAATTATAACAGCAACAAATCACTTGTGGGAGTGGTGTGGAGATCCCTAACTGTAATGCAGGAGCAGAATTCTCTGCTGATGGGAGTTGTACCTAGCAGAAAGGAAAACGTTTATGGTGGTTGGTTGGAGGTCCAGTCATCTCAGCTCCAGAACATCTCTGCAGGAGTTCCTCAGGGTAGCGCCTGGGCACAACCATCTTCAGCTGCTTCATCGATGATCTTCCCTCCATCATAAGGACAGAAGTGGGGATGTAGGCCAATGATTGCACAATCTTCAGGGCCATTTGTGTCTCCTCAGACACTGAAGCTGTCCGTTTCAGCAAGACCGGGGCAATATCTAAGCTTGGGTTGAAAAATGACCTGACACTTATGACACAGAGGAGCAAGGCAATGAACAAGCAAGCAACAAGCAAGAATCCAACAATCATCCCAAAACATTCTGTGACATTAGCACAGCCGCAATCATAAACTTCGGTTTTTTGATTGACCAGAAACTGAACAAAACTAATCAAATAAGTACTGTGGTTACAGATGCAGGTCAGAGGATTGGAATCCTACAACAAGTGACTCACCCCCTGACTTCTAAAAAGCTCCACAAGCCAAAAGGCACAAGTGAGGAGTGTAATGGAATACTCCCCACTTACCTAGATAGGTTCAGCTCCAACAACACTTAAGAAGCTTGACACAATCCAGGACAAAGCAGCCTGCTTGATTGGCACCACATCCACTCCCTCCACCACCAATGCTCAGTAGCAGCAGAGTGTACTATCCACAGGATGGTCTCCAGAAATTCACCAAAGATCCTATCGCCATTCCTTTACTGTTGCTGAGTCAAAATCCTGGAATTTCATCCCTAAGGGCATTGTGGGTAAACCTACTGCATATGGTCTGCAGCAGTTCAAGAAGACAGCTCACAACCACCTTCTTAAGGGCAACTAGAGATGGGCAATAAATGCTGGCTTGCCAGCGACATCACACTAGTGAATAATAATTACAAAAAGCCGGTACTCATTTGTATCAGGCTTGAACGTAACAACTTTATTTCCTTGATGTCCCCTCCCTCTTTCTCCATTACAGGTGTACATGTTGATGCCTTGCCCTCAGCTGTTCTTTCATCCAGCAGCTCCCCTCCCTGTGCAATGGAAAAATACCCAACACCCATCAGCATATGATTGCATGTTACCACCTCAGTGTCTATATAACCCTCAAAACTGATCCTTAATCATTCTTGATCATTGTTTATCTTTAAACTGACAATGTATTTTTGGAGATAAAGGGGAACTGCAAATGCTGGAGAATCCAAGATAACAAAATGCGGAGCATCTCAGGAGCACAAAAGCTGACGTTTCGGGCCTAGACTCTTCATCAGTGAGGGGGGATGGGGAGAGGTGAGAGATGCTGCTTGGCCTGCTGTGTTCATCCAGCTCCACACTTTGTTATAATGCATTTTTGGAAATAGCTTAGTGAAACATCCAATCCTCTCACAAGATATGTGTTGACATGCTGTGAGCACATTATAGTGAAGCCTGGAAAGTTTCGGTTGATGAACCTCAGCTCCACCCCGTACTAACCACACCACCTCTACTGCTTTACAAAGTAGGAAAAATTTTTGACACGGAAGACCGCCTCAAGTTGTAACGTAAGCTGTTATAAATGACAAGCTGTGGATTAGTGGGAGGTCACATCGGGATTGTAGGTCAATGAGGACTGCCCTTCAGCTGCCAACTGCCTGTCTTTACACTCCTGACATTAGACGATGAACTTGTCACTATTTTTAACAACTCTAGGATTGCTCATTTCCCATATTACTCAGTAAGCTGCTTTGTGAGTTAATCTTCCAAACAGTCCGGAAGTAGGCCATTCAGACCATCGAGTCCACACAAATCCTCCAAAAAGCATCCCACCCAAACCCAACACCCGTATCTTATCCCCATAAATCAACATTTCTCATGACTAATCCATCTAGCCTACACATCCCTGGACATCATAGGCAATTTAAGCCTGGCTAATCCACCCTAGCCTGCACACCTTGGGACTGTGGGAGGAAACCGGAGCACCCGAGGAAACCCATGCAGACACAGGGAGAACGTGCAAACTCCGCCCCCAAGGGTGGAATCAAAGCTGGGCTCCTGGCTGTGTGAGGCAGCAGTGCTAACCACTGAGCCACATTGTCACTGACACTCTTTCATCCCTGAAAGCTCCAGGCTAATCCTGGGTGGGCCTTGGTTTGACAAGAGCAAAGCCCAACAGAGCATGGTGATGAATTGAGTATCGGTTGTGGGTAACCAGCATTGCGGCCTCTCTGCATGAACAGATTAAATGAGTCAGCATCACATTCTCCTGAAATGGAAACAGGAATAGCTGGAAACTCCCTACCCCACCACCAATGCTCAGTAGTAGCAATGTGTACTATGTAGAAGTTGCACTGCAGAAATTTACCAAAAATCCTCAGGCAGCACCTTCCAATCCTTGTCCATTTAGAAGGACAAGAGCAGCAGATACATGGGAACACCATCACTTCCAAGTTCCCCTTCAAGCCACTCACCATACTGACTTGGAAATATATTACCATTCCCTCACTGTTGCTGGGTCAAAATCCTGGAATTCCCTCCTTAATGGCACTAGGGGTCAACCCAGAGCAGGAAGACTGAGGTGGTGCACCACGTTCTCAAGGGCAACTGGGGATGGGCAAGAAATGCTGCCCAGCTCACGATGCCCACATATCACAAACAAGTAGAAAAAAAGGCCTCAGCAGATCTGGCAGCATGTGTGTAGAGAAAGCAGGGTTAAAATTTTGGGTCCAGAGAACCTTCTTCGGAAGAACAAATGCTGACAGGCTTGCTGAGTTGCTCCAGCTATTACTGTTCTTGGTCCAAATTTCCAGCATCTGCAGTTCTTTTGTCTTTTTTTTAGTGAAAGGATGTTATTTAATATTAAAGTTATTTCATTCCTATAAAACATGTCAAAATTAATTGCACTGTTTCAAAACAAGGAGATTAGCATTGGAACTAACATTGGAATTAGTCGCAAGGAACACGGCTCTTCATTCTCATCTGGGCATGGTCTAACATTTGGACAGGCTAGCTTCTTAAAACAGCAGACAATTCACATATTTCTTCACAATAATAAACCCACAGGAACGATGCAGACTCATACTCCTTCAGACTCTGGTGCAATGCATGGCTATCATGTTGACGTGGGCTAAGACTGCAGTACTCAGCGAAATGGTAGCAATTTCTTCTAAGCAAGCAATTCCTTCAATCAATGCAGAAAATCCTAGAGAAAGTCAGCAAGCCTGGCAGTATCTGTGGACAGAGAAGCACAGTTAATATCTCAAGTCCAGCATTAGTCTTCAGAATCAAGTCATCCTGGACAGGAGAGAGACCTGCTGTTCTCTCTCCACAGGTGCTGCCAAACCTGCTGAGTTTTTCCAGCATTCTCTGTGTGTGTTTCAGATTTCCTGCATTCGTGGTATTTCACTTTGAAACAATTCCCCCAGCTGTGCAATGGTTCATTGATTCAAAAGCGTAGGTGTGATACCAAATTAAAAAAACAAACGAATGCTGGAAATCAGAAATAAAACCATAAATTGCTGGAAAATCTTAGCAGGTCTGGCAATATCTGTGAGAGAAATCAGAAGCACAGTCAGTCAGTGCATGTGGATGATATTATGGAAAGACCATGAAAGATAGAGATAGACAACACAAAAGGGATAAATACACTGTTAGGTGTGTACTGTCCACCCCAAACCAACTGGGAGAGATTCAGCATCTGTGTTTCTAGTCTGATTGTGTTAAACTCTATGTTGAGTCCAGCTACCTCCGTAGAATGTCTAAGTGGAAACTACGATGCCGTTCCTCCAGCTTACATTGGGCTTCATTGGATACTGCAGCTGGCCTAGGACAGAGCAAGATGATGTCATGAAATGGAAAACAACTGAGAGGTCGGGTTAATTTGTGAATTCCAGCAGAGAAATAGCAGTCATCCAGTCTATGTTTGGTCTCGCCAATGTAAAGGAAACAGCATTGTAAGAGGTGAATACAGTAGATTAGATTGTAATAATTAGAAGTGAAACTCTGTGTCACTTAGAAAGTGTGTTTGGGGTCTTGGCTAACCAAAGAGTGAGTAAATAAAAAGATCAGTTTAGCACAATAGGGAGTACAGTTAGATGGAGACAGTGAAGAGGCGTTGGGAGTGACGGATGAATGGACCTGATGTTGCAGACGGAAACAGTCCCTGTGGAATGCTGAAATGAAGGGGAGTGGACTATGTGCTTGGGGATAAAACTCTACTGTAGTTGGCTGAAATCATGGAGGAATTTTTTTGAATGTGGAGGCTGGCATGGAGGGCTGTGAAAACAAGGGGAACCCTATCATTGATAATGGGAACTGCAGATGCTGGAGACTGCCCTCCAACCCCACCACACCCGGCACCTTCCCCTGCAACCGCAGGAAATGCTACACTTGTCCCCACACCTCCTCCCTCACCCCCATCCCAGGCCCCAAGATGACATTCCACATTAAGCAGAGGTTCACCTGCACATCTGCCAATGTGGTATACTGCATCCACTGTACCCGGTGCGGCTTTCTCTACATTGGGGAAACCAAGCGGAGGCTTGGGGACCGCTTTGCAGAACACCTCCGCTCAGTTCGCAACAAACAACTGCACCTCCCAGTCGCAAACCATTTCCACTCCCCCTCCCATTCTCTTGATGACATGTCCATCATGGGCCTCCTGCACTGCCACAATGATGCCACCCGAAGGTTGCAGGAACAGCAACTCATATTCCGCCTGGGAACCCTGCAGCCATATGGTATCAATGTGGACTTCACCAGTTTCAAAATCTCCCCTTCCCCCACTGCATCCCTAAACCAGCCCAGTTCATCCCCTCCCCCCACTGCACCACACAACCAGCCCAGCTCTTCCCCCCCACCCACTGCATCCCAAAACCAGTCCAACCTGTCTCTGCCTCCCTAACCGGTTCTTCCTCTCACCCATCCCTTCCTCCCACCCCAAGCCGCACCCCCAGCTACCTACTAACCTATCCCACCTCCTTGACCTGTCCGTCTTCCCTGGACTGACCTATCCCCTCCCTACCTCCCCACCCACACCTTCTCCACCTATCTTCTTTACTCTCCATCTTCGGTCCGCCTCCCCCTCTCTCCCTATTTATTCCAGTTCCCTCCCCCCATCCCCCTCTCTGATGAAGGGTCTAGGCCCGAAACGTCAGCTTTTGTGCTCCTGAGATGCTGCTTGGCCTGCTGTGTTCATCCAGCCTCACACTTTATTATCTTGGAACCCTATCATTGCTTTGGAAGGGAGGGGAACAGGTAAAGGCAAAAATACAGGAAATGACTTGGACATGGCTCGGTGCTCTATAAACAATGGCATGGGGATTCTTATTTGAGGGGAAATGGAAGACGTGTCAAAAGCACCCCTGTGGAATGTGGCATGATCAGAACAAATGTGAAGGAGATAAACAAACTAGAAGAATAAAGTAGAGTTCTACAGGAAGCTGAGCTTGAGGAAGTGTCATCAAGTTAACAGTGTTTGTAGTACATGTTAGTGAACAACCAATCCCAAAAATGAAGACAGAGAAGTCAAAGATGTTGGAGTTGGAACATGCCAAGGTGAGAGAACGGTAGAAATTGGAAGCTAAATTGATTATTTTTTCCAGTTCCACATGACAGCAGGAAGCAGCACTGATGCAGTCATCGATGTGCCACGGAAAGAGTTGTAGGAGGGGAGAGCCAGAGTATGACTATGTGAATGCAGGTTGTTGTTGTTTTTACTAACTTCCTTCTTACTTCTACTCTGTACACCCAGCCTCTCTCTTCCTACATCTCTGTTCATCTTGACTTTTGGTCTCCAAGTCTTTCCTGCTTCATTTTTTTCTTCTTTTGAATCTTTCCTCTCCCTCTTTCTCTCTCTATCTCTCCTACCTTGACCTAGCTTTGCCTGCTGTGCCTTCGTTTCCACTTCTGCGTTGGCACTTTTGCTTCCTTTCCGCATAAAACTGTCCAACAAGAAGCTAGTGGCTTACCAATAGAAAGACAGAATACCCTCAAATTCAATCTCTGCCCACTCTAAACAGGCTTTGGAGCGAGTGAAGAAAGACACTTATTATTTCAATTTCCTCTTGGTTCATAAGATCTAATGTTCTTTGTCTCTAGACACAAGCTCCGTTGTTAAGTCTACATTGCAAATAGGATCGACATTCAAGTGTCTAAGCAATGAGATATTGCATTAGCTTAATGTCATCATCCATTGCAATACAGGAGGACATTAAAAATCACAACATCCTACAAGTAAAAGACTGACAAAGACATTTTGTTGGTTTTTCTTTTAATCTTTTCCAGATTTTAATTAAACAGTAATCAGACAGACAAGACCAGGCTGTTAGTGTTTGAAAGAAGTTGTGGTATTTTATTATATTGCATTACCTCATGGATAATTATTAAAAGCCTAGTGCTTGTTAAATTATAAATGTTTTATGTGCCTCAGTTCTTTCTACTTGGAGGATGGTGAGTCAACTGAAGTGTCTGTTTCTGAATAGGGTCATGTCTGTCAAGTGTTGTAACTCCATTGTTAGACGAGACTGACCACATTAAAGAGCTAAAATATCACAGGGTATTTTTTCATTAGTAAAGTCTTAACCGCCAATCTAAACAATTCTGAGCAAAATACCTCACAACTTCTCACACACCCCTGCACAGGGAAGGAATTTTAAAAGAACAATCTTTTCATCAGCTCCTACAGTCCTCCTGCTGAGTGGTTACTGCCAGCCTTTCAATCAATTTTAGGCTTTGTAAGGCACAAGAAAGTAAGAAACAGTTTGAATTAATGTAATGCCTTTTATGACATCACAAGTCCCAAAAGTACTTTACACCCGACAAAGTACTTTTGAAGTGCAATGTTGGAGTTGTGGTAGCCAATTTATGCACAGGAAGCTGTCAAGAATGTTGTTGAGACAATGAGCAGGTCATCAGATTTTAATGATGTTCCGTTGATGAATAGGTATTGGTCAAGATGACAAAGAGAATTTCCTTGTTTGGCCTCTGCAACAGAGCCAAGGGTTGGTATGTCTATTTGAAAGGGCAGCTGGGGCCTTTGGTTAACATTTCATCACAAAGACAGTACCTCTGACGTTACCTTGGTCTGATTGTCTGGAATGGAATTTGCACCCACAGCCTGCCTTCGAGAATTTCAATCACTGAGCCATGGGTGACACCTCCGATACAGGTCAAACCTCACTTCAAATCCTTGGGGCATTTTTGATCCTCACACTTCAACACGATCCATGGGAATTGGAAATTGCAAAAATGGAACTCTAACACTGGATTTATGAGGTATTTCCATTCTTAAAAAAATCTTCCACAGGATGTGGGTGTCATTGTTAAAGCTAGCATTTGTTACCAACCCTGAGATCCCTAGATGCCCTTGAACTGATTGCCTCTCTCAGCCATTTCAGAGAATAATTAATGGTTTATCAAATAGGCTGTGGGTCAGGAATCACATGTAGTCCAGGCCAGGAAATGATGACAGATTTCCTTCCCTAAAATTCAGGAGGGAACCTAATAGGTTTTTACAACAATTAACAAAAGTTGCAATTAACCCAGTTTTTATTTCAATTATTTGTTGAATTCAAAGTTCACCATTTGCCTTCATGGGATTAAAATCTAGGTGTCTCGATGACTGGGCCAGGGACATTACTGCTATGAAACTCGATTGGAAAATGGGCAATGATGAAATGTTACACTGTGCCACAGTCCATACAAAAAAAGGTATTCACTTGAAAGGTTCTTGCATTTATTTTTTATTCATTTATGGGGTATGGGAGGCACTTTGCCCTTAACAAGGTGGTGATGAGCTGCTTTCTTGAACTGCTGCTGTCCATGTGTAGTAGGTAGTTCTACAATGCCATTAGGGAGGGAATTCCAGGATTTTGACCCGGGTGAGTGGCTTGGAAGGGAACTTAGAAGTGGTTATGCAATTGGAGGTTGTTGTCTGAGGTTCTTGGGTGAATTTCTGCAGCACATCTTGTGGATGGTACACATTGCTGCTGCTATGCATTGGTGGAGAAGTGAGTGGATGTTTGTGCAAGTGATACCTATCAAGTAGGCTGCTTTGTCTGGACGGTGTCAACATCTTGAGTGTTGTTGGAGCTGCGACTATCCAGGCAACAGTTGTGGATGGTGTGGAGGGCTGTTCTAGGTTACAAAGGTCATTGATAAGATGCAGAGCTGGGTGAGAAGTGGCAAATGGAGTTTAACCCTGAAAAGTGTGAGGTGATTCATTTTGGAAGGACAAGCGTGAAAGCAGAATACAGAGTTACACGAAAGATTCTTGGCAGTGTGGAGAAGCAGAGGGATCTTGGGGTTCATGTCCACAGTTCCCTGAAAGCTACCAGCCAGGTGGATAGAGTTGTTATGGTGTGTTAACTTTCATTAATAGAGGGATTGAATTCAAGAGCAATGAAGTTACTCTCCAGCTGTACAAAACCCTATTAGGTTCCCTCCTGAATGTTAGGGAAGGAAATCTGTCATCCTTTCCTGGTTTGGCCACATCTGGAGTATTGTGTCCAGTTTTGGTCACCTTATTACAGGAAAGATGTAGAAGTGTTGGAAAAGGTGCAGAGGAGATTTACCAGGATGTTGCCTGGAATGAAGGGAAGGTCTTACAAGGAAAGGTTGAGAGAGCTAGAGCTTTTCTCTTTAGAACGATGAAGGATGAGAGGTGACGTGATAGAAGTGTACAAAATGATCAGAGGTATAGATAGAGTTGACAGCCAGAGACTTTTTCCTAGGGTGGATTTAGCTATTACGAGGGGGCATAGTTTTAAAGCGAGTGGAGGTAGATACAGGGGAGATGTCAGAAGTAGGTTCTTTACTCAGAGAGTGGTCGGGACGTGGAATGCATTGCTGAAGACGGTAGTGGAGTTAGCCCCATTAGGGGCACTTAAGCAGCTATTGGATAGACATGTGAATGCTAGTATAAGGTAGGGATGCAGGTTAGATAGACCTTAAGTTTAGGCTAAAAGTTCGGCACGACATTGTGGCCCGAAGGGCCTGTACGGTGCTGTACTGTTCTATGTTCTGTGTTTCTAACTGGGGAGTATTCCATCACACTCCTGAATTGTGCCTTGTAGGTGCTGGACAGGCTTTGGGGAGTCAGGAGGTGAGTTACTCACCACAGTATTCCTAGCCTCCATTAATCCCTTAGCTAAATCAATGGATTCAAACAGTACTCTGTGGGGAGTTAATTCCTCAGCCATGTGTTGGACAATGAAACTGATGGCACCATCTTTGTCCTGTTTAACATTTTGTTATATTTTTTGATCATGGTTATGGTCATGCTGAAGGTACATCCTGAACCGGCTGAAGTTACAATGAAGGACTCTCTTGCTCAACCTCTCCCCATGTGTAAAGCGTGGTAACCCTCAGATAAAAGAAATTAAATTATCTCACTGTGTTAAGAGAGCAGCCCCTGGTCTGGTAAGACTACTACAACTTTAACTTTTACCTTTTTACAGCAAAATGCTTTATACAAAAAGGTTTGGGCTCCTGGTCCAAGGTGGCGGTGAACTAGAAGTCCTGTGCTGGAGCTCATCTGCCCCAACTGTTTTCCATTTTGTTTTGTTTTCCCAAACCCCGGTTTTACTTACTTGCTTTGTTGTGAGCATGGGAGGCACCAGCAGCAGCGAGAGCCCAACCTCTGGCCTTGGAGTGGTCTTGAGTTGGGTATGAGGTGCAGACCTCAGGTGGGCTCAGTGAGGAGAAGGGTGATCACCCCCTCCCCTGCACCCCTAACCCCCCCCCCCTCCCCCCATCCCCCCAAACCATCGCCAGACCTGGAATCGGCAGCTGATACATCAGCAGAGGTGACGTCGGCAAAGTAGGCCCTGTGGCAAAAGATGGCCCCTGAGGATCAGCGGCTTTAATGTTGGTTGGGTCCTGTGAAGACACCGGTGAGGAGGTGATGGTACAAGGGTCGTTGGCAGCAATAAGCTGGCTCAGGGCTGATGGACTGTCTTCAAGCTGTGTTTTTCTATTTATTTCCTAATCATTAAAATAATCAAAATAGTGCCATTTCGTGCCGACAAATGAAAGCTTTTGACTGAATATTTTTGTGTTCTTGCTGTAAAATACCTTTGACAATAAAATCAAAACAAAAGTCAAAGTCGAAATCAAACCAAAATCTACATGATCGTGAGAAATGTGTGTGATCTCCTGAGGTAGCA
Organism: Stegostoma tigrinum; assembly: GCF_030684315.1. Lineage (NCBI taxonomy): Eukaryota > Metazoa > Chordata > Chondrichthyes > Orectolobiformes > Stegostomatidae > Stegostoma > Stegostoma tigrinum. The sequence goes on along the minus strand of NC_081365.1, from coordinate 13,712,911 downwards.
GTGAGGCGATGAAGCAGTGACAGAGAGTGATGATGAGGGAGAGTGAGTCGTTTAGTATTACAGCCATATGGAGAAAGAGTGGCTATATCATTGTGTTGCTCCATTACTGCTGTGACAGAGATCAACCCCCACACTGAGATCACTCCCACATTGTGATCTCCCCCACATTGTGATCAACTCCCCCACTGTGATCACGCCACACTGAGACCAATCACCCCTTTGCTGTGATCACCCTTGCACAATGATCCACACCCCTCATTGTGATCCCAACACATTGTGATCCACCTAACACTGTGATCCACCCTCCTCATTGTGATCCCAACACATTGTGATCCACCTCACACTGTGATCCACCCCCCTCATTGTGATCACAACACATTGTGATCCACCCTCACACTGTGATCCACCCTCCTCATTGTGATCACCACACAATGTGATCACCCCCACAGTGATCAATGCCCATGCTGAGATCACCCTCACACTGATCACCCCACCCCCATGCAGTGATTCACCCCCACACAGTGATCACCCTACCTTGTGATTCACCATCCTCATTGTGATCGCCCCATACTGTGATCCACCCCACACTGTGATTCAACCCATACTTGGATTCCCTATACACTATGATCCACTCCTAACAGTGATCTACCCCCCCACTGGGATCACTCCCACACTGAGATCCCCCCTACACTGTGATCCACCCCACAATGAAACCCCCCAACACTAAGATCACCTCCCATTGCGATCAACCCACATTGTAATCCACCCGCACTGTGATCCACCCTCACACTGCGATCATCCCAAGCTGTGATTATCCCCACACTGTGATCCACCATCCTCATTGTGACAACCCCATATTATGATCCACCCCACACTGAGATTACTCCAGCATTGAAATTGCCCACATCATGATCCACCTCACACTGTGATTACCCTCACACTGTGGTTCACCCATACTGTGTTCACCCTCACACTGACCCATTCTCACACTGTGATCCACCCTCACACGATAATCACCCCATGCTGTGATCATCCCCACCCTGTAATCCAACACCCTCATTGTGATCATCCCACACAGTAATTCACTCCACACTGAGATCATCCCATATTGTGACCCAACCCACACTTGGATTCCCTCCATACTGTGATCCACTCCTCACAGTGATCTACTCCACACTGAGATCACTCCCACATTGAGATCACCCCATAACTGTATCCAACCCACACTGAGATCCCCCCCCACACACTGTGATCCACTCCACACAGTTATCCATCCTCACAGTGTGCTCATCCCACACTGAAGGACCTCCACGGTGATCATCTGCCACCACGCTCAACTCACACTGTAATCTATCCACACTGTGATCCACCCACACTGAGAACCCTGCCACACTGGGATTCCCCCACACTGACATCATCCACATCGTGATCCACCCCACACTGCGATCACCTCCCACTGTGAACAACCCACACTGTGATCACTTCCCACACTGAGATCTATCCCACACTGTGAGGCACGCCACACTGAGATCTCTCCACTCTGTAAACCACCCCACATTGAGATCCCCCTACACTATGAGCCATCCCACACTGAGATCTCCTCACACTGTGATCTACTCACACTGTGATCCCCCCAACATTTTCTAAATGCAGATCCACCTGGCCTCATTGCTCTACACCAGCTTGCTCCATGTCTGCCTGGAAGGCGTCACACCCACGTTCTGGATTTCCAACTCAAATGAAAAATCCACAGTCGGGGGGTGATTCCCAACTTGTGGCTTTTTCCCACAATTTGCTGAGCCATGCATTCCTGGCAAGTAGAATGAGTAAAAATTCTCTGTAATTATTTTAAAATATGATTCCTGGAGTTGAGGTTGACAGAAGATAAAATATCGACATTTGGCCAAGACCCCAGTTGAGTAATGAAAGCAAGAGATGACAAATGTGTGAACAAGACATTCAGTAAGTCAAGACCTGACTTGCGCGCTGTGTTTCAGTAAGGAAATGGGTAGCGTGTATCAGGACACTTACATTTTCCAGCTTTTTTCAATTTCTGTCTAATGTTCAATAGTGAATCTGCTTTTCTCCTTTATAAATTATTTTGGCTATTCTTTCAGCTACTGAGCGCTCCTCAATCAGATTGTAAGATTTATGGAATGCACTGATCGGAAGGGCAGAAAAGTTGGGAAAATGTCACTACCTTGAAAAAGTACGTGGATGTGCACTTGAAAAGTCATTCGAGGCTATAGGTTGAGTACTGGAAAGTAACACTGGTGTTCATAGCTCGGTGCAGACGTGATGAGCAATTCTAAACAGTCACAGGAGCAGAGAGACCTGAGTGATTATGTGCACAGATCACTGAAGCTGACAGAGCAGATGGAGAGAGTGCTAAATAAAGCATATGGTGCCCTCAGCTTTATTAACAGGGGCATAGAGAACAAGAGCAAGAAGGTGATGTTGAACTTGTATAAGACACTTGTTAGACATTAGCTGGAGTATAATGTTCAGTTCTGGGAGCCACATCACAGGAAAGATGTGCATGGATTGGACATAATACAGAACAAATTTACTCAAAAGGTTCCTAATATCTGGTGGAAATAGACAAAGTGAAAGGTGGAGTTGTGCTGATCTCAGGCCTGTACAGCCAGGAGGTAAGAGGTCAGGTGCACTTTGTGGTTTTCTTTGTGTTCATTCCAGTAACATTTATGTGAGGGATTTGAGTTCTTATTGAGGCATTTGTCTCACCTCAAGGGTTATTTACAACACTAGCTATTTAAAGACCCTAAAATATCACCACTTACACATCTAGGTTCTGTGCTTACTATGTAAGAATATGAGAAATTGGATCAAAAGTAGCCCATTTGATGCAGCTATTCAATATGACCACAGCTGATATGCCCCAGGTCTCCGAACTTTTGTGCCAGCTCAACATAACACATAACTCACTGATATTTCAAAATATATACCTATCTTGTCTTCAAATACTTTCAGTGATCTAGCCTCCACCATTCTCTGGAATAGGTAATTTCAGACATTCATCCACTCCGAGAGAGGATATTCCTTTGCATCTCGGTTTAAAATGATGGTCCCTTATTCTATCACTATTTTCTCTAATTTGAAATTCTTCCACTAGTGGATCTTCCACAAATATCCTCTCAAGATTACCCCATCAAGTACCCTCAAAATCAGGTACGTTTCAATAAGATCGCTCATCATAAATAAAGGCCTCCCTCTTCTTGATAAGTGAACACCTTCATCCCAGGAATCAGGCTCCAAAACCAACACATTCTTTCTTAAATATAGAGAACAAAACTACACACAGTCTTCCAGGTGCAGCCTCACCAATATCCTGTACAGTTAGGGCAAGGCTTTCCTGTTTAGAAATACCCATCATACAAGCAATAAGGGCCAATGTTCCCTTTGCCTTCTTCATTAATTTCTGTCCCTGCAGATATGTTCAATGCACAAGGGCACCCAGACCTTCCATTCGGCATTTTTGTGAAGTCTCTCTTGATTTATACAACAGGATGCCATTTGATCCTTCCAGCCAAAGTGCATATCCTTATACTTTCTTACATTAAACCTCATCTGCCAAGTTTTTGCTGACTCACTCAACCTGTTTGAATTCCCTTCCAGATTTCTTGTGTCCTAATTTCAGCCTGCCCTTTCATCTATTTGTAACTCATCAGCAAATTTGGCTACATTCTTCCCATCCTCCAAGTAAGTAATTGAAGCCTCAAGATTCATCATTGCACTCTACTGGTTGTTTTCCCAAGCTGGAAAAGACCCATTAATCCAATACTCCATCTTTTGTGTGTTAACCAATCCTCAACCCATTCTTGAAGGTTTTTAAAGCTAAGGTAGATAATTTTTTGAACAGTAAAGGAATTAAGGGTTATGGTGAGAAGATGGGTGAGTGAAGCTGAGGCCATGAAAAGGTCAGCCATGATCTTATTGAATGGCGAATCAGGGTCAAAAAGTCAGTGGCCTACTCCTGCTCCCGGTCTTTATGTTATTACACAACCTAATATAGTGAACTTCTACCTTGTGCAATCTCTGTTTATGCATCATCACACCAAATGCCTTTGGGAATTCTTCTGGAAAGGAGCATGAACAATATCCTCAAGGGAGATGCTAGCAAACAGACTAGTGAATGCGATTTACTGAAAAATGTCGACATGCACATCTCTGTCACTGGGCTGGCTGCCAATATGAGAAGGGACATGTTCCCTGACACTTCAGGACGTTTAGTGCTAATCTTTATGAACATATGCATGTACATTAACAATGATGCCATGAATGGAAACACATTGGGAAAGGACTCGTTTGCTGTGGTCAGGCAAGTAGGGGAGGACTGGTTTGAGGATGTGTGGAAGGACTGGAATGGAGGGCTACAGGGTGGATGTCAGGGGGAGCAACTGGCTTGGAGGTGATGGGAGGGAACTGAATGGAGAATTGTGTTGATGGGGTAGCGAAAGGACAGGATTGGAGAGGGTAGAAGGGAGGTGGAGGAGAACAGGGTTGAGGGCTAGGAGGGGGGTGGGGGAGGATTGCGTTGAGGGCTTGATGGGAGGACAGGATTGGGGATGGGGCATGGAATAGTTCGAGGGTGAAGAGATTCAGCACAGTGATGGGGGGAAAAGGGAAAGAGAGAACGGTGTGGCCCATTCTCTTCCCTCATGGACTCAATCAACATCCCCCCCCCCCACAACAATTCATTCTCTCTGCCTCTCCTTCCCAGTTGATTTTCTCTCTCTCTCTGTCCCTCGCCTATGTATCACTCTATATCTCTCCTTCCCCCCACGCCCTCAGTCCCCAACCATTCTATTTCCTGCAGTCCTTTCAGATTCCTGTTTCGAGTATGACCAGTTCTGAGCACAATCACAGTGCAGACTTTGCACACGATGCTACAACAGACAGGGCCTGGAGCTGTGCACGTGCACATTGCCTTGTGAGTGCATATTCACAGTCACCCTAAAGTTCCAGTGTCACAAAACAGTGCCTTTCAGTCCATTGGATATACTGAACAGGACTGAAGACACATTGAGCCCCAACATAGAGAGGCTGACTGGGGTTAAGAGATCTACTCTCGAATCAGGATATCACTTTGTATTATGTCATATAACTGACTTAAAGTACAACACTGTCTGATCTAAAATCTATACCATGATGCAAAAAGAAACTTTAAGAGCAGGGGAAGAAGAGAACGAGAAAACAACTATATTGACAAAATATTGTCAAGAAGAGGGAAGTTGAAGATTAGCAAGAGTGGAAATTTCAACAATCATTAGCTGTGGATGTCAGTGTATTTTAAAATTGCGAGTCTTCACAAAGAATAAAACCTCCTGATTATTTTAAAGCTGCTGTAGAACTCGTAACTAATATTTTAGTGCTCTCTTCGAAAAAAAAAGCCACTGTTAACATCACACATTTGTAAAATTAGTCTCAAATTTTGCAATTGTTGTCATTATGAGAACTGTACTGTGAAACCATTCATTCAAGGTGTATAAAACAGTGGAAGTTCTGACCATCTTTTGTTCAGAGGCAAGTCCTTATAGTTAATGATCTGGACAAAATTAAGACCATTATTGTCAATGGAATGCAAGAAGACCTTTCAATGTGGAGGACACGTGGTAATTTATAAAGCTTAACGACGGAAGGAAAACAAAGCCCGAATTGTTAGGCCCCCCTGACGTAATCTGTTCACTCATTGCCACTGTCTAAAACATGCTGTCATTCATAAAGGCAGAGAGATCTACAACACAGGAAAAAGCCCTTTGGCCCATTGAGTCTGTACCAGTCAAGAACAACCCTCCTACCCATTCTAATCCAATCTCCTGCTCTTGCCCCATAGCTTTGTATGTCTTGGCATCACAACTGCACATCTAAATACTTCTTAAACATTATGAGGGTTTCTGCCTGTACTGCCCTTACAAGCTATGACCTCAAGATTCATGAGTGAAAAAATTCTTCCTTACATCCCATCTAAAGCTTCTGCCCCTTACTTAAATCTAGCTGCTTTGTCATTGATCCTTCACCAAGAAGAAATGTTCATTTCTGCCTATCCTGAGAATTTTATACACCTCAGTCATGTCCCCTTCCAGTCTCCTCTGATCCAAGGAAACAACAATAAACTATCCAATTTCTCTTCATAACTAAACTCTCCAGCCCACACAACATCCTGGTAAACCTCTTCTGCACACACTCAAGTGCAATCACATCCCTCTTATAATGTGGATTCCAGATGACACCAGCTGTAGCCTAATCCACTTTTTATACCATTCCAGCATCACACCCCTGCTCTTAAACACTATGTCTTAGCTGAAAAAGGAAAGTATCCAACATCTCTTCTGAATTACTTTATCTATCTATCCTGCTACCTTAAGGGCATGGTGAACATGCACACCAAGTTCCTCATGATACTTCCTAGGTCCTCCTGTTCATCATTATTCCCTCGTTTTGCTTGTCTTGCCCGAGTGCAACATCACACATTTATAAGTAGGAGTTGGTTCTCTCGCAACCAACAGAAACATGGTTGTACCCTTCTAAATGAAGCATGTCAGAATAGTCAAAGATAATGTTCATTGTCTAACATGAATGTGAATTATATGCTACTCGAGGAAGGAAACCTGTAACACACACCAGGTATTCTGCGTGTGTGCTGACACCTTGGTAGCATTGTGTAGAATTGCCAGCATTTAGACATACCCAGGCAACTGTACAGCATTAAAGTACAGAGCATGTAGCTACAGGTGATAGGAAGGTGATGGCCTAGTGCTTTTATCACTAGACTATGAGCCATGAGACTCTGGACATATTCTGGGGACCTTGGTTGAATCATGCCATAGCATTCAGTGAAATTTGAATTCAATAGACATCTAGAATTAGAAGTCTAATGACGACCATGAAGCCTTTGCCAATTATTGTGAAAAGCCCATCTGGTTCACAAATGTCCTTTAGGAAGGGAAGCTGCTGTCCCTGCCTGGTCTGGTTTACAAGTGACTCCAGACCCACGGCAATGTGGCAGATTCTTAACTGCCCTTTGGGCATTTAGGGATGGACAATAAATGCTGGCTCCACCTATCTTCCTTACTCTCCATCTTCGGTCCGCCTCCCCCTCTCTCCCTATTTATTCCAGTTCCCTCTCCCCATCCCCCTCTCTGATGAAGGGTCTAGGGCCGAAACGTCAGCTTTTGTGCTCCTGAGATGCTGCTTGGCCTGCTGTGTTCATCCAGCCTCACATTTTATTATCTTGGAATTCTCCAGCATCTGCAGTTCCCATTATCTCAAATGCTGGCCTAGCCAGTGATACCCTCATCCTGTGAATGAGTGGAAACAAAAGGTGAATAGTTTCACCAGCAGCAGAAATGATCTTTCATCTCCACCTCAGCCATTTCCTGTTGGTGTAGGTGGAGGCCAAAATCACAGAGTTTTGAAGAAACATTTCTTCAATGGAAAGCCTAACAACTGACTTAGTTCCAGCGATTATTTAAAAAAAGGCCTTGTTTGAAATTGCAGAAGCATCAGGAGCCCAACTAACCATAAATAAAGATATTCTGTAATGGGGACTTCATTAGAGGCCTTGTGGCCCAAGGAGATAGTTCCATGCCAGTGAATTACCAGTAAACAAAACCAGCAAAACTTGCGAATGACGCAAACTAGTCAACAGGTTTCGTATCCCTCCGAAAAAATCCGGTATATTGTACACATTTATTTCCAAGTATTAGTTTCATTTGAAATGTTTCTTTTTCCTTCTTATTTACAGAAGGCAGTTGTTTAGGAACAAATGCAAGGGATTAAACCAATCACTCTGTCAAGCAAGATTTTGTAAGATGAAATGTAAAGGAAGCGCATTGGCTGGAACAGATCAGAATTGAGGTCAGAAAGCCCTGAGAAGAGATGACAAGACCACTAGGGTACAGCATTGAAGAAGGTTTTTATTTGAGCCGTCAAGATACCATGCTGTTCTGTGATTTTATTGAAAACTGGCTGCTATGTGGTAGCACCCAGCCCATCCCTTCTGGTAAAAGGCACAGTGCTTAGCACTGCTATCTCACTGCACTCGGGACCTGGGTTCAATTCCACCCTCGGGTGACTGTGTGTGTGGAGTTTGCATGTCCTCCCTGTGTCTGCACGGGTTTCCTTTGGGTACTATGGTTTTCTCCCACAGTTCTGAGATGTACAGATTAAGTGCATTGACCACGCTAAATTGCATCATAGCATCCAGGGATGTGCAGGTTCTGTGGCTGAGCCATGGTAAGTGGGGCAAAGGGCCTGAGTGGGATGCTCTTCAGAGGGTCAATGCAGGGTCAATGGATCAAGTAACCTCTTTGTGCAATATAGGGCCCTGTAATCTATGACTAAAACAATCCGAAGGCATATCAATGCAGGCTTCCCTCACAAACAATGTTTCTCCTGGTGATGACTGCTCTATGATTTGACAGAATAGACACCTGGCAACTCCTTGAAAATTTCTTGTTTATTTCTAGACATGGATTATAATAAACTTTAAAGGAACAATTTTCTAAGTTTTTATTCTTTCTGTATGTGCTTCTCATTATAGTTTGTAGGTCGAAGTGGCAAAAAGATTATTTCTCTTACTGTGTTAAGTACAGGCTGAAAGGAATCTCCACGAAAATATTCTGCCCCTGTGTCACACTGAGACATCAGACCTTAAAGGTTCAACAGGCCAATTAATCCAGAATGTGTTGACGCTGACGAACAAATGCCGCGATACTTGACACAATCAATGGGAATGAATTGCCAAAGAAAATAGTTGAGATCTGGCGCAAAATTCCAAGGCACTAAACCACATGGACATTAGTAAGGAAGTTGGGAGAATCACTTGAGACCGAAGTATGGAGCTTCCCAGAATCGAGAGCAAAATGTCCCCTTTTTGTACTGTGTTGAAGGGTGAGAGGGGATTTTCACTGAAGAGCAGCGAGCAGACTACTTTTGTGTATTTGCTTGCATGACCATCCTCATCAATGTTATCCTTCTCAACCTCTTTCCTCGCCCAACGTGTGGTGACCCTCAGGTTAAACCACCATGAATTATCTTTCTCTGAGACAAGAGAGTAACCCTCCTCTCTGGTATGGTACCTTGCCATTTTCGTCAAAAGTATTGATATATAATTACTTCTAACAGTAGTTCTCAAGTGTTCCAATTTGCTGAATTCCGTAGGGAGTAAGCACTTCTAAGGATTGCTCAACAGCAACCAGAAGGATCAGACCAATGCCTGTAACAGCTCAGTGTAACATCCAAAGTCAAATTAGCTCCAGGAGCTGAGCAATCTTTTCCTGAAGATGGCAGCATTGATTTTATCTTTAAAAAGTCTCCACAAAGCTGAAAAGGCAAAACAGCTATTCACAGCTCCATTTGCAGTGTTTCACTTGACTTAATTTTTTGCGTGTTAACTTTAAGGTTTGTTTGCCTGCACTGACCTGCATGAATCAACGTGCCCCATCCTCCCAATGCCGATGACTGTCTCTGTCTTCTCCCATGTTTGTGCCCTGGTTTGTAAAATGGCAGCAAATCTGTGACGATCACATCTGGATAGTTAAACACAGCTCCCCACATTATTCTTCCCCCCCACGGTGATTGAGAACGCCCTTGACCGCGTCTCCCGCATTTCCCGCGACACATCCCTCACACCCCGCCCCCGCCACAACCGCCCCAAGAGGATCCCCCTCGTTCTCACACACCACCCTACCAACCTCCGGATACAACGCATTATCCTCCGACACTTCCGCCACTTACAATCCGACCCCACCACCCAAGACATTTTTCCATCCCCACCCCTGTCTGCTTTCCGGAGAGACCACTCTCTCCGTGACTCCCTTGTTCGCTCCACACTGCCCTCCAACCCCACCACACCCGGCACCTTCCCCTGCAACCGCAGGAAATGCTACACTTGTCCCCACACCTCCTCCCTCACCCCCATCCCAGGCCCCAAGATGACATTCCACATTAAGCAGAGGTTCACCTGCACATCTGCCAATGTGATATACTGCATCCACTGTACCCGGTGCGGCTTTCTCTACATTGGGGAAACCAAGCGGAGGCTTGGGGACCGCTTTGCAGAACACCTCCGCTCAGTTCGCAACAAACAACTGCACCTCCCAGTCGCAAACCATTTCCACTCCCCCTCCCATTCTCTTGATGACATGTCCATCATGGGCCTCCTGCACTGCCACAATGATGCCACCCGAAGGTTGCAGGAACAGCAACTCATATTCCGCCTGCGAACCCTGCAGCCATATGGTATCAATGTGGACTTCACCAGTTTCAAAATCTCCCCTTCCCCCACTGCATCCCTAAACCAGCCCAGTTCATCCCCTCCCCCCACTGCACCACACAACCAGCCCAGCCCTTCCCCCCCACCCACTGCATCCCAAAACCAGTCCAACCTGTCTCTGCCTCCCTAACCGGTTCTTCCTCTCACCCATCCCTTCCTCCCACCCCAAGCCGCACCCCCAGCTACCTACTAACCTCATCCCACCTCCTTGACCTGTCCGTCTTCCCTGGACTGACCTATCCCCTCCCTACCTCCCCACCTACACCCTCTCCACCTATCTTCTTTACTCTCCATCTTCGGTCCGCCTCCCCCTCTCTCCCTATTTATTCCAGTTCCCTCCCCCCATCCCCCTCTCTGATGAAGGGTCCAGGCCCGAAACGTCAGCTTTTGTGCTCCTGAGATGCTGCTTGGCCTGCTGTGTTCATCCAGCCTCACATTTTATTATCTTGGAATCTCCAGCATCTGCAGTTCCCATTATCTCTCCCCACATTATTCCCTAGCTGCAAGCAGCAAAAGTAACCCTCATTGAATGAAGTTATGCACGAATTATGATGCTCCGGATATAAAAATAAGAATGCTAAAGCTATAGTATTCACCATGCATTTTGCTTATGAGGGTGATAGGCTTTTATCCCTTCTCCAGATGTGTTTTAGTAATCAATGCAAAATATTAATGGGGATTTCACTTGTTTGTTGCGATATTTGGTTACTTCTCTACACTGCTATTGTAATTATCCACTCTTAGATTTTGGTGGGATTTTGGATAAAATTTGCCAAGTCATGTACTTGCGGTGGATAATTGCATGCTATTTAGCAATTTGTAGTCAGAATTTGACTCCAGTGTGATCAGTTAATGAATGCCCCAGAGCACTGCATGGAACAGGAAGTTGAATGTGATTCCTTAATATTTGGGCCATGAGCTCCAATCCAGATCAATAATGTGGATGCAGTTTTACTTTGCTGCCTAAACTGAATTCTGAGGAATGTTAACTCTGAAATTTTCTTCACAGATGCTGCCAGACTGACCAAGCTTTTCCAGCAACTTCTGTTTTTGTTCATCTTTTGTGAGTCTGGCTTCATTTTGAACTCTCATTTTTATCTTCATTTTCAGAATACGAACATCACTAGAAGTCAAGGCTGTCATTTGTTGATCATCCATGTTGATTGATGGGACATGAAGCATCACTGGCTGGGTAAGAACCAATTGTCTGTACCTTCTTGCCCTCGAGAAGGTGATGATGAGAAGCTTTCTTGAACCACTGCAGTCTATGTTCTGTGGGTAGACCCACAATCCTGTTAGGGTGGGGCCTGTGAATTTGCAAATGATGTTGAACATTACACAATCATCAGTAAACATCCCCTTTTCTGACCATGTGAACTACTCGCAGTCCTTCAGCTCTGATTTAGCAAAATTTTGTACAGCTCCAACGTAATCTTCCTGCTCTTATAATGTATATCACAACTGATAAGGGTAAGTTTCCCGAATGCCTTCTTAACTACCCTATTAATCTGTCCTGCCATCTTCAAGGATTAGTGAACAAGCACCACAAGATCTTACTGTTCCTCTTAGATTTCTAGAGTTCTGCCATTCATTGAGTAATCCCATCTGCCACTGATCTGCCCATCTGACCAACTGACCTGTATCTTCCTGTTCCCTAAAAACAACTTCCTGACTATTTTCTCCTCAGCTGACCTTTGTGTCATCACAGATTTACTTATTATCTACACCACATTCTTATCTATTTAGCCATGTTTATGCAATTAATGGGAGCCTAACAGAATTGGCATCAACCTTCTGGTGGCCAAGAAAACATTCTGGGAGATTGGAATGAGGTTACTCCTTATCTCATTGAATGGTGGAGCAGTCTTAATGGACTGTATGTCCTACTTCTGTGCCTATGGTCTTGTGCTTTCTTGTCTGTCAGTGTCTATTCAGTGCAAAAGAGCAAAGATGTCATGATGACCCTCAAGAAGGGAGGTTCTCTTCTGTATTTGAGCAGCTGGCACTATCTTTGATGTAGATAACTAACATTGCATGCACACATAGAACATAGAACAGTACAGCACAGAACAGGCCCTTCAGCCCACAATGTTGTGCCGACCATTGATCCTCATGTATGCACCCTCAAATTTCTGTGACCATATACATGTCCAGCAGTCTCTTAAATGACCTCAATGACCTTGCTTCCACAACTGCTGCTGGCAACGCATTCCATGCTCTCACAACTCTCTGCCTAAAGAACCTGCCTCTGACATCCCCTCTATACTTTCCTCCAACCAGCTTAAAACTATGACCCCTCGTGCTAGCCATTTCTGCCCTGGGAAATAGTCTCTGGCTATCAACTCTATCTATGCCTCTCATTATCTTGTATACCTCAATTAGGTCCCCTCTCCTCCTCCTTTTCTCCAATGAAAAGAGACCGAGCTCAGTCAACCTCTCTTCATAAGATAAGCCCTCCAGTCCAGGCAGCATCCTGGTAAACCTCCTCTGAACCCTCTCCAAAGCATCCACATCTTTCCTATAATAGGGCGCCCAGAACTGGACGCAGTATTCCAAGTGCGGTCTAACCAAAGTTTTATAGAGCTGCAACAAGATCTCACGACTCTTAAACTCAATCCCCCTGTTAATGAAAGCCAAAACACCATATGCTTTCTTAACAACCCTGTCCACTTGGGTGGCCATTTTAAGGGTCTATGTATCTGCACACCAAGATCCCTCTGTTCCTCCACACTGCCAAGAATCCTATCCTTAATCCTGTACTCAGCTTTCAAATTCGACCTTCCAAAATGCATCACCTCGCATTTATCCAGGTTGAACTCCATCTGCCACCTCTCAGCCCATCTCTGCATCCTGTCAATGTCCCGCTGCAGCCTACAACAGCCCTCTACACTGTCAACGACACCTCCGACCTTTGTGTCGTCTGCAAACTTGCTGACCCATCCTTCAATCCCCTCATCCAAGTCATTAATAAAAATTACAAACAGTAGAGGCCCAAGGACAGAGCCCTGTGGAACCCCACTCACCACTGACTTCCAGGCAGAATATTTTCCTTCTACTACCACTCGCTGTCTTCTGTTGGCCAGCCAATTCTGTATCCAAGCAGCTAAGTTCCCCTGTATCCCATTCCTCCTGACCTTCTGAATGAGCCTACCATGGGGAACCTTATCACATGAATTTGTCGACACTAGGCATCCTTCCGAAGTCAAATGTTCGACATATGCCTGTTGCACTGACTTGGTTCCAAACACTTATAATGTGGAGGTGTTGGTGTTGGACTAGGATGGACAAAGTCAGAAGTCACATGGCATCAGGTTATAACCCGACAGGTTTATCCGAAATCACACAAGCCCCCGGAATGCAGTCCCCCCACCACGCGCGGCCAGAGAGGAAAACACACAGACACACAATCTACAAGCAGACAGATCAAAAGATCATACAACCGGCGAGAGTGGAGTGTCAGATAATTAGTCTTCATCCAGGATGAATGGGGCCTACACTCTTAACGCTTTGATTACGATAATAACCACAGTCATTCTTAAAGGGGTGAATGGAGGCTGTTCATTAATGGTTTAGATGGTGTGGTGGAATGTCCCTATGTATGCACAGGAGACCTAGGTGGAAATCGCACCTGCTGGAGAAGTGTGTCGCAACACTGTCTGAAGAGTTTGATCAGCAAATACCTTGATGGTGGTGCAATGTTAGTCTGTTTACATCATGTCCCATAAAATCCACAAACACTCATATTCCCTTCAAAATGGTGTTATTGTGCAAGCTCAATTTCTTCAATGTCTAGAGTTTATTGATGTTTTTGCAGCACTCGCTGACCCTTCCATAAGGCCCACATTGTACCTCAAAGGATTTTTTAAAAATTCACTTGTGAGACATGGGTGTCACTGGCTGGCCATTGCCTGTTCCTAGCTGCTCTTGAGCAGAATGGCTTCCTCGGCCATTTCAGAGAGCAATTGAGAATCAACCACATTGCTGTGGGTATGGAGTCATATGGAGATCAGACCAGGTAAGGATGGCAGATTTTCTTCCATAAGGGCGTTAGTGAGTCAGATAGACTTTTCCGACAATTGGTAATGGTTTCATTGTCATGAGTAGATTCTTATTTCCGGGCTGCGTTTTGTTAATTTAGTTCAAATTCCACCATCTGCTGATGTGGGATTTGAACCCATGTTCCCAGAACCAAAATAGGTGGTGTAGTGGACAGCAAAGAAGGTTACCTTGGAGTGCAACTGGGTCTTGATCAGGTTGGCCATTGAGCCAAGGAGTGGCAGATGGAATTTAGTTTAGGGAAATGTGAGGTGCGGCATTATGGAAAGGCAAATCAGGGCAGGCCTTATACACTCAATGGTAAGGTCCTGGGCAGTTTTGCTAAACAAAGAGACCTTGGAGTGCTGGTCCATAGTTCCTTGAAAGCGGAATCAGAGGTAGACAGGATAGTGAAGGAGGCATTTGATATGCTTGCTTTTATTCATCTGTGCATCGAATATAGGAGTTGGGAGGTTATGTTGCAACTGTATAGGACATTGATTAGGCCACTTTTGGAATATTGTGTTCAGTTCTGGTCTCTCTGCTATAGGAAGGATGATGTGAAACTCAAAATGGTTCAGAAAGGACTTTCCAGGATGTTGCCAGGGTTGGAGATTTTGAGCTGTAGGGGTAGGCTGTCTGGCCTGGGGCTATCTTCCCTGGAGCATCAGAGGCTGAGGGGCGACCTTACAGAGATTGATAAAATCATCAGGGGCATGGATAAGTTGAATAGTCAAGGTCTTTACCCTGGGGTTAGGGAGTTCAAAACTAAAGGCCATAGGTTTAATGTGAGAGGGGAAAGATATAAAAGGGACCTAAGAGGAAATCTTTTCACACAGACAGTTATGTGAGTATCGCATGAGCTGCCAGAGGAAGTGGCAGTGGCTGGTACAATAACAATATTTCAAAGGCATCTGGATAGATATATGAATAAGAAAGGTTTAGAGGGATATGGGACAAACACTGACAAATGGGACTAGATTAATTTCGGATATCTGTTCAGCATGGATGAGTTGAACCAAAGCGTCTGTTTCTGTGCTGTACAGCTCTATGACTTGATGGCTCTATAACATTAGCTCCATTACACACAAGATCAGTTTAATTGGGGCACTGTTGCCAGGAAATCCTCTTTGCTGGTCACCTCAATGGAAACTTTGACCACCTGAAGCTAGCAGTAGTGTGCCTGATAGCCAGGTTTGGCTCTAACATTAAAATTCTGTCTCCTCCTTGATTTCCCCACACAAGAACAAGTTCCAACCACTCGTGACATCTCGTTACCTTTCAGCAGCATCACTTCCAGGAACTTCTTGTGGTCTCACTCATGCAGATGTCTCCAGGGGTGTGCCCAGCGTGAGTTGGCAGTTCTCCTCTCCCGCTCACACTTCACCCATTTTCCAAACAGCAGAAAACGCATCCACCCTTATGAGGCGCTTATGAACCAAATTATGTGAAAATGAACTAAGTGAATTCTTTGTGATTTTTCCTGACATGCCCATTGTTGGAAACTGGCCAGTAGTAGTGTTTTTTACAATGTTTATTGAAAGATGGAAGAAAAAGATGGAAAGAATAATGGGTGTATATAGTTCTCTAATCAGCGGTCCTCATGTGAACTCCAGGCCAAGACAAATTTTAATCCATTTTCTATTTATCTTTTGTTGGCAGTTCTAAGATTGAGGCACAGTGTGACTGGGCTCTACAAATGTCATGGAGGCCTTTGGGAATGTAATGAGCAGAAAAAGACAATGGAGAACCAGTGGGTGCTTAATGTTTGTACTTTCAGAAAGCTTTTGATAAGGGTCCTCATAAATAGTTAGTGGGTAAATTTGAAGCACATGGGATAAGAGTAAAATATTGGCATGGATCAAGAATTAGTGATTGATAGGAAGCAAAAGATGTGAATAAATGGGTCTTTTTCTAGTGACAGACAGTGATTCATGGGATAATGCAAAGATGTGTTTGAGCCCCAGATATTCATAATATGTATAAATGACCTGGATGGGGGAATCAAACGCAGCGTTTCCAAATTTGCTGTTAACACAAAACTGGACAGGATTGTGAGGAGGATGCAACAAAGTGTCAAGGTGACTTAGACCAGTTTAGTAAATTGGCAAACACATGATACAATGTGGCTAAATGTGAAGATGTATATTTTGGTCAGAAAAACAGAAAGGAGGTGTACTATTCAACTGGTGAAACTTTAGGAAAAGTGAACGCATTAAGGGATCTGGATGTCCTTGTGCACCAATCGATGAAAGTAGACAGGCTAGTGCAGCAAGCAATTAGGAAGGAAAATAGTATATTGGCATTTATTGCAAGACGGTTTGAGTTAAGAAGTAGAGATGTCTTAGTGCAGGTATATAGGACTTCAGTGAGATCACACCTGGAGTACTATGTGCAGTTTGGCTGCCAGCCAAAGAAACGATGGAATTAGTCAGTGGGAGAGTAATGGAGATTCACTCGGCTGATACTGAGGGATGACCGGATTATTCTACGGAGAGAGATTGGCTCAACTGGGCCTGTATTCCGTCAAATTTAGAAGGATGCAGAGGATCTGATTGTGATGTATAAAGTTTGATTAATCTGGAGAAACCAGACTCAAGAAGGATGTTTTCCCTGTTTGGGGAGTCTAGAGCCAGGAGTCACAGTCTGAGGATATGGTTTAGACCACTTGGAGCCGACATAAGGAAGGAATCCTTCACTCAGAGGGTGGCGAACCTATGGAATTCTCTGCCACAGAAGAATGTGAGGAGAAGTCAATGAATATTCTCAAGAAATGATAAGTAATGTTTTTAGATTCAGAGGTATCAATGGGTAGTGACAGAAAGCAAGACTATGTCACAGAGAGAGAGGATTGGCCATGATGAAAGATGGAACAGGCTCATGGGGCTGAATGGCCTCATCAAGCCCCTGCTTTCAATGATTCTATAGCTACAAAGGCAAAACAGCCTTACTGAAGCTCTACAGCATCTTAAGGGGACCACACCTGGACTGTTATGCGTCATTTATCTCTCCTTGGCTATAGAGGGAGTGCAGTGAAGGTTCAGCAGACTGATTGCACAGACAACAGGTATGTTCTATGAGGAGAAATTGGGTTGACTGATTTCGAATTCACTGGAGCTGTAGGGGAATAAGAGGGAATCTCTTTGAAATTCTGACAGGACTGGTCAGACTGGATGCAGGGATGATCTTTCCCTTCCCCTGGGGATCCAGAACAAGGACTCACAGTCTCGGGATATGTAGAGGTTCACTTTGGATTGAGACAAGGAGAACCTTCTTCACTCAGAGGGTGGTGGACCTGTGGAATTCTCAACTATGTGAGGCAGCAGATCTGAAGTCACTGAATGTACTTAAGAAAGGGTAGATAGATTTCTGGAAGCCGAAGATGTAAAAGCATAGAGGAGTGTGGGGAGTTGGCGGGGAGCATGGCATTAAGCTAGAGGCTGAGGTAGAGGATCAAGTATGATTATGTTGAGTGATGGATAGGGTCCAGCTGACAATGATACTGAGACCGCAACTCAGCACATGGAGGATGTTATACTTCCCCAGTGCTACAGCAGAAGTAAACAGACTTTGTCATCTCAGTCGTTTTGTGTTGTTTCAGTTGGTGACTTTACTCAATGATTCAACATTAATTCCTCGATAACAGGGAACAGTTCCAAGCAATTGGAATACCTGCGAGAGGTTCTACACACACAGTGCAGTGTGTAAAGCTTTGCCAAAAGGCTATCATTTTTAATCCATGTCTTTTTTTGCTTCTTTCTTTCTTTGCCTGCAAGTTGATTTTTCCTCTCCGAGAGGCATGAGGTTTGGCTGAGAAACAAAGCAGGGTCTCTGAACTGGCTCTGCATTGTGAGTTTGCTGATGAGCCCAGGAGAAAAATCGAAATCAGTAGTTCACAGCTCAGAGTGGAAGCAGCCAACTCTGACAGAAACAATTAAAGACCTTCAGCATGGATTATGTTTTGAAAGCTGGTCTGCTCCAATCTGCGCAGCAACATGCTTTTGAGCATGACAGATCCAGAAAAACAGCTTGAGATTTCACCGTGCCTAAGTTTTGACTTTTTTTTTAATTTCAAAGGTAAACACACAAAAATCCAAAGATTTAAATTTTCAAATCACGAGAGCGCAGAAGTTAGGTTTGTGAGCCATAATCTTTGAAAGACATGCTGCAGAGCCATAGAGTCATACAGCACGGAAATAGACTCTTCAGTCCAGCTCGCCCATGCCGACAAGGCATCTCAATCTGATCTAGTCCCATTTGCCAGCATTTGACCCATATCCCTCTAAACCCTTCCTATTCCTATACCTATCCAGATGCCTTTTAAATATTTTTACACTAAGAGCTTCCACCACTTCCTCTGGCAGTCCATTCCATACATCACCCTCTTTGTTTAAAAGTTACCCCTCAGGTCCCTTTTAAATCTTTCCCCCCTCACCTTAAAACTATGCCCCCTTGTTTTGGACTCCTCCCAATTGAGGAAAAAGACTTGACTATTTATCCTATCCATGCCCCTCATGATTTTATAAACATCAATAAGGTCACCCCTCTGCTTCCAACATTCCAGGGGAAAAAAGCCCAGCCTACTCAACCTCCCCCGATTGCTCAAATTCTACAACCCTAGCAACATCCTTGTAAATCTTTTCTGCATCTTCTCATGTTTAACAATATCCTTCTAGAGAAAGGCAACCAGATTTGTGTGCAGTATTCCAAAAGTAGCATCACCGATGTTCTGTCTAGCCACAACATGACATTCCAACTCTGATACTTAAATGCTCTGACTAATAAAGCTAAGTATGCCAAATGCCTCCTTCACACTCTGTCTACTTGTGACTCCAGCTTCGAGGAACTATGAACCTGCACCCCTAGCTCGCTTTGTTTGGCAACACCCCCAGGACCCTGCCATTTACCGTATAAGTCCTGCCTTGGTTCACCTTATCAAAATGCAACAGCTTATACTTATCTAAATTAAACTCCATCTACCACTCCTTGGCCCATTCGCCCAACTGATCAAAGTCCCTTTGTAATCTGAGATCACCTTCTTCACTGTCCACTTCACCACCTTTTTTGTTGTCATCTGCCAATGTACCAACCAAGTTTCCGATATTCACATCATATAAATGATGAACAGCAGTGGACCCAGCACCGATCCTTGTAGCACACCGCTGTTTACAGATCTCCAGTCTCAAAAGTAACCATCTACCACTGTCTCCTATCTTCAAGCCAATTGTATATCCAATTGGCTACCTCGCTTTCAATCCCGCATGATCTACTCTTGCTAACCAATCTATTATGTGGAACATTGTTGACTGCCTGAAGTCTTTGTAGACAATGCATACAGCTGTGCCCTCATCAATATTCTTTGTCATCCCTTCAAAAAATTCAATCTGATCTTCAAGACTTCCCCCAACAATTGACCCACCACTGACATCAGGCTCACTCATCTATGGTTCCCTGGCTTTTCCTTACAGCCTCCCTCCATGGAGAGAAAAAGGCTCAGAGGAGATCTGATAGAGGTTTCCAAATTCTGGAGGATTTGAATCGCAAAGATAGGGGGTGCTTTTTACACAATGATTGGTTCAGTAAAGAACGTGCCGTTTGGAAGCGTAATGGAAGCAAGTTCAACTGAATCATTCACAAAGCCTTTGAAGGATTATTTAAATAGAAAAAAACTGGGCAAGGATATAGGGGAAAGAAAGGAGAATGGCTGTGGTTCGTGATTTGGACACAGTAAGGACTGCACACACCAGAAGCTAGAGCCAATAAATGTGGAGCTTGAAGAACATAGCAGATCAGACCCCATCCGAGGAGCAGGAAAGTCAAAGTTTCAGACTGAAACCCTTTGTCAGGGTTGGGGAGGAGGAGGGGAGCCCAGAAATAGAGGAAGGGCATGGGGTTGCTGAAGGGCAGGTGAGATGGAGATACGTGGATGCAGGATGGGATTATTGTGGTTGCTCAGTGGGAATGGTGTAGTGGTTAGGTGAGTTGGAAGATGGATAGGTTAGGGGAGGAGAGATTTTGATGCTGGTGAAGTCAATATTCAGACAATTGGGCTGTAAATTGCCAAAATAAATTCTGAGGTGTTGGCCTCATTTTGACAGTGGAAGAGGCCAAGGATGGAAATGGCACCAGGGAATTTGGAAAGGGTGTTAAAATGGATGACAACTAGAAGGCTAGGTTCAAAACCAGAAGTCTCTGGAAAAACTCAGCAGGCCTGGCAGCATCTGTGAAAGGAAATTCAGAGTTAACGTTTTAGATCCGGCAATCCTTCCTCAGAACTGATGGTAGCTATGAAAATGTTGGTTTAAATGCAGAAAATAGGGAGGGGGATGGGGTAAGCAATAAATGATAAGATAAACATAGAACATAGAACATAGAACATTAGAGCACAGTACAGGCGTTTCGGCCCTCGATGTTGTGCCGACCTGTCATACCGATCTCAAGCCCATCGAACCTACACTATTCCACGTATGTCCATATGCTTATCCAATGACGACTTAACTGTACCTAAAGTTGGCGAATCTACTACCATTGCAGGCAAAGCGTTCCATTCCCTTACTACTCTCTGAGTAAAGAAACTACCTCTGACATCTGTCCTATATCTTTCACCCCTCAATTTAAAACTATACCCCCTTGTGCTCGCCGTCACCATCCGAGGAAAAAGGCTCTCCCTATCCACCCTATCTAACCCTCTGATTATTTTATATGTTTCAATTAAGTCACCTCTCAACCTTCTTCTCTCTAATGAAAACAGCCTCAAGTCCCTCAGCCTTTCCTCGTAAGGCCTTCCCTCCAAACCAGGCAACATCCTAGTAAATCCCCTCTGCACACTTTCCAAAGCTTCCACACCATTCTTATAATGCGGTGACCAGAACTGTACACAATGCACCAAGTGCGGCCGCACCAGAGTTTTGTACAGCTTCGCCATAACCTCTTGGTTCCGGAACTTGATTCCTCTATTAATAAAAGCTAAAACACTGTATGCCTTCTTAACAGCCCTGTCAACCTGAGTGGCAAATTTCAAAGATCTGTGTACCTGGGCACCGAGATCTCTCTGCTCATCTACACTACCAAGAATCTTACCATTAGCCCTGTATTTTGTCTTCTGGTTACTCCTACCAAAGTGCATCACCTCACACTTGTCTGCATTAAACTCTATTTGCCACCTCTCAGCCCAGCTCTGCAGCTTATCTATGTCTCTCTGCAACCTACAGCATCCTTCTTCACTATCCACAACTCCCCCGATCTTAGTGTCGTCTGCAAATTTACTAACCCATCCTTCTACGTCCTCATCCAGGTCATTAATAAAAATGGCAAACAGCAGTGGACCCAACACCGACCCTTGTGGTACACCGCTAGTAACTGGTCTCCAGGATGAACATTTCCCATCAACTAACACCCTCTGTCTTCTTTCAGCAAGCCACTTTCTGATCAAAACTGCTATATCTCCCACGATCCCATTCTTCCGTATTTTGTACAATAGCCTACTGTGGGGAACCTTATCGAACGCCTTGCTGAAATCCATATACACCACATCAACCGGTTTACTCTCATCTACCTGTTGGGTCACCTCCTCAAAGAACTCAATAAGGTTTGTGAGGCACGACCTTCCCTTCACAAAACCGTGCTGACTATCCCGAATCAATTTATTCTTTTCTCGATGATTATAAATCCTATCCCTTATAACCTTTTCCAACACTTTACCAACAACTGAGGTAAGGCTCACTGGTCTATAATTACCAGGTTTGTCTCTACTCCCCTTCTTGAACAGGGGAACCACATTTGCTATCCTCCAGTCATCTGGCACTATTCCTGTGGACAATGACGAGTTAAAGATCAAAGCCAAAGGCTCGGCAATCTCCTCCCTGGCTTCCCAGAGGATCCGAGGATAAATCCCATCTGGCCCATGGGACATATCTATCTTCACCCTCTGAAGGATTTCTAATACCTCTTCCTTGTGAAACTCAATCCCACCTAGTCTAGTAGCCTGTATCTCAGGATTCTCCTCGACAACATTGTCGTTTTCTAGAGTGAATGCTGTTGAAAAATATTCATTTAGCGCTTCCCCTATCTCATCTGACTCCACACACAACTTACCACTACTATCCTTGATTGGGCCTAATCTTACTTTCGTCATTCTTTTATTCCTTAAATACCTATAGAAAGCCTTAGGGTTTACCCTGATCCTATCCACCAACAACTTCTCATGTCTCCTCCTGGCTCTTCTGAGCTCTCTCTTTAGGTCTTTCTGGGCTACCTCATAGCCCTCAAGTGCCCTAACTGAGCCTTCACATCTCAGCCTAACATAAGCCTTCTTCTTCCTCTTGACCAGAGATTCCACCTCCTTCGTAAACCACGGCTCCCGCACTCTACAGCTTCCTCCCTGCCTGACAGGTACATACTTATCTAGGACACACAGGAGTTTTTCCTTGAATAAGCTCCACATTTCTAATGTGCCCATCCCCTGCAGTTTCCTTCCCCATCCTATGCTCCCTAAATCTTACCTAATCTCATCGTAATTGCCTTTCCCCCAGCTATAACTCTTGCCCAGTGGTATACACCTATACCTTTCCATCACTAAAGTAAACATAGCAGAATTGTGATCGCTATCACCAAAGTGCTCACCTACTTCCAAATCTAACACCTGGCCAGGCTCATTACCCAGTACCAAATCTAATGTGGCTTCGCCCCTTGTTGGCCTATCTACATACTGTGTCAGGAAGCCCTCCTGCACACAATGGACAAAAACTGACCCATCTATAGTAGTCGAACTATAGTGTTCCTAGTCAATATTTGGAAAGTTGAAGTCCCCCATGACAACTACCCTGTCTCTCTCACTCCTATCGAGAATCATCTTTGCTATCCTTTCCTCTACATCTCTGGAACTATTCGGAGGCCTATAGAAAACTCCCAACAGAGTGACCTCTCCTTTCCTGTTTCTAACCTCAGCCCATCGAGCCAAAGAGAGAGAGAAGAGCAATTGATAACAATCTGGTGAGGAGGGTGAATAGCTGTTAATGGGGATTGTTCGTGACAAAGGTTGGGTTGGTTAGTGTATACAGAGCACAGGTGCTCTGCAAACTGGTCCTCGAGCCTACGCTTGGTCTCCCCGCTATAGAGGAGACCACATCGAGAGCAAAGGGTGCAGTAGGTGAGGTTAGATCAAATGTCGGAGAATCTGTGACAGATTTGGAAGGATTGTTTGGGGCCTTGTCTAGAGCTGACACAGGAGGTATTGGGGCAGGTGTAGCACTTCCTGTAGTTGCAGGGAAAGGCAATGGGTTTGGAGGAGGGGGTTGGTGGTTAGTGGGGAGCTGACAAGGGAGTCATGGAGTGAATATCCCTGTGGAAAGGGATGGGGAGGGAAACATCTTTCACGTGGTGGGCCCTGATTGTAGGTGGTGGAAATATCAAAGGGTGATGCATTGTACTTAGAGGTTGGTGGGGTGGCATGTGAGGGCCATGTAGACTTAATCCTTATTGTTGTTGGGGGAAGAGAATTTGGATGCAGGAGCGTGGGAAATGAGGGAGATGTGATTGACAGTATCCTTGATAACAGAGGAAGGGAAAATATGGCCTCTAAAGTAGGAAGCTATCTGGGAAGATCTAGAGTAGAAAGCCTCATCCTGGGATCAGATGCAATAGAGGTGGAGGAATTGTGAGTATGGGATAGCATTTTTGCAGGAGGGTGGGCGAGAGGATGCGTAGTCAAGGTAATTGTTGAGTCAGTGGGTTTGAAATGGATATCAGTGGGGAGTTGGTTACCGGAGATAACTGGAGAGGTCCAGGAATGGGAGAGAGGTGTCAGAAATGATCCAGTTGAATTTGAAGGAGTGATAGAAAATGTTGGCAAAGTTAGTGAACTGTTCCGGCTCGCCTCTGGAGCATAAGGCAGCATCAATAGAATCATCAATATAAAGGAGAAGGAGGGGAGGGATGATGCTGGTGGAATTGTGGAAGAGGGGTTGTCCCACGAATCCTATAAAGAGGCAGGTGTAGCTCGGTCCCACACGGGTGCCCATGGCCAACCTTTGGTTTGTAGGAAGTGGGAGAAATCAAAGGAAAAATTGTTGAGAATGACGACCAATTTTGCAAAGCAAATGAGAGAGTTGGTGGAGGGGGACTGGGTGGGCCTACGGGAAAGGAAGAAGTGGAGGATTTTTGGTCTATCCTTGTGGGGGATGCCAGTGTGCAGGGACTGAATGTCCCTGGTGAAAATGAGGTGTTGAGGGCCAGGGAATTGAGCCCGACTGAGTCCCACAATTTCCTCAATGGCACTCCCTCTCATCCACTCTCCAGCAAAAATGCTATCCCATACTCACAATTTCTCTACCTCAGCCATATCTATTCCCAGGATGTGGCATTCTATTCTAGGACTTCCCAGATATCCTCCTACAGTAGGGATTGTATTTTCACCTCCTCTGTTGTTAAGGATGTCATCAACCACATCTCCCCAATTTCCCGCACTTCTGCCCTCAAACCCCTCCCCCCTACAATAAGGATAGAATCCCCTTAGTCCTCTCGTACTACCACACCAACCTCAGAATACAAAGCATCATCCTCGGAAATTTCTGCTACCTACAATGAGATATTTCCTTTCCCACCCCATCTGATTTCTGCAGAGACCGTTCACTCTGCAATCCCTTGTCAGCTCCATGCTCACCACTAAACCTTTGACCACACCCAGTACTTTTCTCTGCAACCGCAGGAAGTGCTACACCTGCCCCCTCACCTCCCGTCCAAGGCCTCAAACAATCCTTCCGTATCTGGCAGAGAGTCACCTGCACTTCATCTAACTTCATCTACTGGACCTGTTGCTCCTGATGTTGTCTCCTCTATATCAGGGAGACCAAACACAGACTCTGGAACTGGTATGCAGAAAGTCTGCACTCTGCATGGATCAAAAACCCGACCTTCTGGTTGCCATCTACTTTCACTCCCTGTCCTGGTCCCCTGGTGACATGCCCACCTTTGGTTTCCTCCACTGTCAGAGTGAGGCCAAGCATAAACTGAGGCCGAACAAAAAACATTTCACATTTCTCCTTGGGACCTTACAACCCAATGGCCTGAGTATTGTCTTCACCAGCTTAAAAATCTCTCCTCCTCCAACCTGTCCATTTCCTGACTCACCTATCTGTTCCACCAACCCCCCAACCCAACTGACCACTCCTGATAACCTTCTACGTTTATCACCAGCTTCAAAATTCTTCACCCCCACCTGGCCATTTTCCTATTCACCTGTCCACTCCACCCTTCCCACTGACCAACCACAATAACTCCCCACTTGCATCCACCTATCTCCATCTCACCTGCCCTCCTGCCTCCTTCTAATTATTTTTGGGGTCCCTATTCCTGACAAAGGGTTTTGGTCCAAAACATTGCCTTTCCTGCTCCGTGGATACCGTCTGACCTGCCGTACTTTTCCAGCTCCACATTTACTGACTCTAATTCATTATGTTCATTTGGAGAGCCAGAACATTCAAGTTATATCATATCACCTCATTCCTGACCAGAACACTTCCGTGAGTTTGCAAAAAAAATCTCGCCATGCAAAAACAAGAACTAGGAGGCACATGAATGTGTAAATAAGTATGTTAATTCACAGAAAGCAAGACTAATTATTTACAAACTCCACCTGAAATTAAACTAAATCCACCTACTAAGTATTATCGAGACGGCAAGGAATTCTATTCCATGTTCAACTATGACAACTGCTATGACCAGATCCCAGTGATGTTCCACATGTTATTATCATTCCACATAGAAATACCAAATCATTAAGTGCCTGAGGAGAAGGGAGGACTGATTCTCTTCTTTACTCACCTGCTCTCTTGGGTAGTCACCAGAAGGTTATTTTCTTAAAAATCTGTCTCTCGCGTCTGCCTTTCTCGCAGAATGAAATGAATTTTAAAAGGAGACAATTTGACCAGGTTTCCCTGAGTTAGCACAACAGTGAGTTTCCTAGTAACTAAAACATGGAAATAATTAACACTGCAACACTCGTAAGAAGTGAGTTCCGAAAGGAGATACAGGTTAAAAGATGTTTAGATCAGTCTCCACAGATGGTTTGGGAAGGCTCGATAGTGGAAATTAAATAGACGAACAGTTGTTTTTGGGATTCTTAGCTTTTGCAGCCTTGATGAAATCAAGTTGGCTTGCTTCATGTTGAAGGTCGTTAATTTGGCAATATCCAGTGTGTCCTTCTACCTGGAATGCAGGGGTGGATAGTGAATGGCTCCTTAGCTGTGAGGGTCACAACAGTGAAACCCAAGCCAATACACATGCAAGATAATAAAATGTGAGGCTGGATGAACACAGCAGGCCAAGCAGCATCTCAGGAGCACAAAAGCTGACGTTTCGGGCCTCAACCCCTCATCAGAGACGAGGATGGGGAGAGGGAACAGGAATAAATAGGGAGAGAGGGGGAGGCGGACCGAAGATGGAGAGTAAAGAAGATAGGTGGAGAGAGTATGGGTGGGGAGGTAGGGAGGGGATAGGTCAGTCCAGGGAAGACGGACAGGTCAAGGAGGTGGGATGAGGTTAGTAGGTAGATGGGGGTGCAGCTTGGGGTGGGAGGAAGGGATGGGTGAGAGGAAGAACCGGTTAGGGAGGCAGAGACAGGTTGGACTGGTTTTGGGATGCAGTGGGTGGGGGGGAAGAGCTGGGCTGGTTGTGTGGTGCAGTGGGGGGAGGGGACGAACTGGGCTGGTTCAGGGATGCAGTAGGGGAAGGGGAGATTTTGAAACTGGTGAAGTCCACATTGATACCATATGGCTGCAGGGTTCCCAGGCGGAATATGAGTTGCTGTTCCTGCAACCTTCGGGTGGCATCATTGTGGCACTGCAGGAGGCCCATGATGGACATGTCATCTAGAGAATGGGAGGGGGAGTGGAAATGGTTTGCGACTGGGAGGTGCAGTTGCCTGTTGCGAACTGAGCGGAGGTGTTCTGCAAAGCGGTCCGCAAACCTCCGCTTGGTTTCCCCAATGTAGAGGACGCCACACCGGGTACAGTGAATGCAGTATACCACATTGGCAGATGTGCAGGTGAACCTCTGCTTAATGTGGAATGTCATCTTGGGGCCTGGGATAGGGGTGAGGAAGGGGGTGTGGGGGCAAGTGTAGCATTTCCTGCAGTTGCAGGGGAAGGTGCCGGGTGTGGTGGGGTTGGAGGGCAGTGTGGAGCAAACAAGGGAGTCACGGAGACAGTGGTCTCTCCGGAAAGCAGACAGGGGTGGGGATGGAAAAATGTCTTGGGTGGTGGGGTCGGATTGTAAATGGCGGAAGTGTCGGAGGATGATGCGTTGTATCCGGAGGTTGGTAGGGTGGTGTGTGAGAACGAGGGGGATCCTCTTTGGGCGGTTGTGGCAGGGGCTGGGTGTGAGGGATGTGTGGCGGGAAATACAGGAGTCACGGTCAAGGGCGTGCTCGATCACTGTGGGGGGAAAGTTGCGGTCCTTGAAGAACTTGGACATCTGGGATGTGCGGGAGTGGAATGTCTTATCGTGGTAGCAGATGTGGCGGAGGCGGATGAATTGGGAATAGGGGATGGAATTTTTGCAGGAGGGTGGGTGGGAGGAGGTGTATTCTAGGTAGCTGTGGGAGTCGGTGGGCTTGAAATGGACATCAGTTACAAGCTGGTTGCCTGAGATGGAGGCTGAGAGGTCCAGGAAGGTGAGGGATGTGCTGGAGATGGCCCAGGTGAACTGAAGGTTGGGGTGGAAGGTGTTGGTGAAGTGGATGAACTGTTCGAGCTCCTGTGGGGAGCAAGAGGCGGCGCCGATACAGTCATCAATGTACTGGAGGAAGAGGTGGGGTTTGGGGCCTGTGTAGGTGCGGAAGAGGGACTGTTCCACGTAACCTACAAAGAGGCAGGCATAGCTGGGGCCCATGCGGGTGCCCATGGCCACCCCCTTAGTCTGTAGGAGGTGGGAGGAGTCAAAAGAGAAGTTGTTGAGTGTGAGGACGAGTTCAGCTAGGCGGATGAGAGTGTCGGTGGAGGGGGACTGGTCGGGCCTGCGGGACAGGGAGAAGCGGAGGGCCTTGAGGCCATCTCCATGCGGAATGCAGGTGTACAGGGACTGGACGTCCATGGTGAATATGAGGTGTTGGGGCCCAGGGAATTGGAAGTCCTGGAGGAGGTGGAGGGCGTGGGTGGTGTCACAGACGTAGGTGGGGAGTTCCTGGACCAAAGCGGAGAAAATGGAGTCCAGATAGGTGGAGATGAGTTCTGTGGGGCAGGAGCAGGCTGAGACGATGGGTCGACCAGGGCAGGCAGGTTTGTGGATTTTGGGAAGGAGATGGAAACGGGCCATGCGGGGTTGGGGAACAATGAGGTTGGAGGCTGTGGGTGGGAGGTCCCCTGAGGTGATGAGGTCGTGAATGGTGTTGGAGATGATGGTTTGGTGCTCGGGTGTGGGGTCATGATCGAGGGGGCTGTAGGAGGTGGTGTCGGAGAGTTGGCGTCTGGCCTCGGCGATGTAGAGGTCAGTGCGCCATACTACCACTGCACCACCCTTGTCTGCGGGTTTGATGGTGAGGTTGGGGTTGGAGCGGAGGGAGCGGAGGGCTGCCGGTTCTGCGGGGGAGAGGTTGGAGTGGGTGAGAGGGGTGGAGAGGTTGAGGCGGTTAATGTCTCGACGGCAGTTGGAGATGAAGAGGTCGAGGGAGGGTAGGAGGCCTGGGGGTGGTGTCCAGGAGGAGGACTTGTGTTGGAAGCGGGTGAAGGGGTCAGTGGAAGGAGGGTTAGGTTCCCGGTTGAAGAAGTAGGCATGGAGGCGGAGACGGCGGAAAAACTGTTCTATGTCCAATCGTGACTGGTATTCGTTGATGTGTGGTTGTAGGGGGACAAAGGTGAGCCCCTTGCTAAGGACTGACCATTCGTCCTCAGTCAGTGGGAGGTCTGGGGGGATGGTGAAGATGCGGCAGGGCTCAGTGTGGCTGTCTTCTCTGGGGTTGCTGGCTGTGGAGGTTGTGGGCGGAGCGATGAGGTCGTCGGCCATGGGCGGTGTTCCGTCGGCCGTGGGCGGGGTTCCGTCGGCGTCGGCCATGGGCGGGGTTTCGCCGGCGTTGGCCGTGGGCAGGGTTTCGCCGGCGTCAGCCGTGGGCGGGGTTCCGTCGGCGTTGGCCTTGTGCGGGGTTCCATCGGCGTCGGCCGTGGGCGGGGTTCCATCGGCGTCAGCCGTGGGCGGGGTTCCATCGGCGGTTGGAGGATCAGGGTGGGCGGCAGCAGCTGCAGTGAGGGTGGTGTGTGGGGTGTTGTACCTGGACGTGGAGGTGTTGACTGCAGCAGCAGTTACGGAAGTTCTGTGGCCGACGGAGGCGGATGTGACGTTCACCTGCACATCTGCCAATGTGGTATACTGCATCCACTGTACCCGTTGCGGCTTCCTCTACATTGGGGAAACCAAGCGGAGGCTTGGGGACCGCTTTGCAGAACACCTCCGCTCAGTTCGCAACAGGCAACTGCACCTCCCAGTCGCAAATCATTTCCACTCCCTCTCCCATTCTCTAGATGACATGTCCATCATGGGCCTCCTGCACTGCCACAATGATGCCACCCGAAGGTTGCAGGAACAGCAACTCATATTCCGCCTGCGAACCCTGCAGCCATATGGTATCAATGTGGACTTCACCAGTTTCAAAATCTCCCCTTCCCCTACTGCATCCCTGAACCAGCCCAGTTCGTCCCCTCCCCCAACTGCACCACACAACCAGCCCAGCTCTTCCCCCCCACCCACTGCATCCCAAAACCAGTCCAACCTGTCTCTGCCTCCCTAACCGGTTCTTCCTCTCACCCATCCCTTCCTCCCACCCCAAGCTGCACCCCCATCTACCTACTAACCTCATCCCACCTCCTTGATCTGTCCATCTTCCCTGGACTGACCTATCCCCTCCCTACCTCCCCACCTATACTCTCTCCACCTATCTTCTTTACTCTCCATCTTCGGTCCGCCTCCCCCTCTCTCCCTATTTATTCCAGTTCCCTCTCCCCATCCCCCTCTCTGATGAAGGGTCTAGGCCCGAAACGTCAGCTTTTGTGCTCCTGAGATGCTGCTTGGCCTGCTGTGTTCATCCAGCCTCACATTTTATTATCTTGGAATTCTCCAGCATCTGCAGTTCCCATTATCTCCAATACACATGCATATCAGTTCACTAATTCTTCCACTACAACTCACCGAGCAGAGTTACTGTTTGGTTTTAACCCCTGCTGTTGTATATTTTGGAAAAGCAAAACACAGAAACGTCTGCCAGAGGTGGCTTTCTGTGAGATGGGGGATAGGGAGGTAGTCAGCCTCCTCAATATCTATTCCTGTTTTTTCTATTTTCTAAAGAAGAGGGACTGCCATAGCAGAATTGAAACAGAAAATATGCCTTTCTCTACAGATGCTGCCAGACCTGCTGAGTTTCTCCAACAATTTTTTTTCATTTCAGATTTTCAACAACTATAGTATTTTGCTTTCATTTCAGTGATTAATTCATCGCCACTTCTCCTCAAAGTACACCCACATTGAAAATGTCCTGCTCTTCTCTCCAACAGGATTTTTACTGTAGTCTTTCAGACTGTTCATATTCATTGTTTCAATTATCCTCCCAGTGTTGGATAATGTGTTGGCCAAAACCTTTCACAGTCGCATCTCCTTCTGTGAGGAGTGTCTGCAGCTCTGCTTTACCCCACTGTGGATTCCAACTGAAGTTCCATCCTTCGTGCTTCAAACACACCCAGGATTACAGGTATGTCCATGACACTCAATGGTCCTCAGACAGCTGCTCCCGCTGTATCCTGACAACCATACTTAGTGCCGTTAACGGTCACATGCACAATCTCGATGTTTCTCTATCAGCACCATCTCACACTGTCTCTAAACTTCCCAGTTTCCAATTACATTCCATTCTTCATTACATTTTCTCTGACCAGGTTTTATAGATGCACAATAGAAAGCATCCTATCCAGATGAATCCTGGTGTGATATGGCAACAGCTCTGCCCAAAACTGCAAGAAATTACAGAGAGTTGTGAAAGCAGCTCAATCCATCACAAAAACCAGCCTTCCTAACAATGAGAGATAGTAGGAACTGCAGATGCTGGAGAATCCGAGGTATCAAAATGCAGAGCTGGATGAACACAGCACGCCAAGTCGCATCAAAAAATGACTCAACTTTCCACCGCCTCAGGAAAGCAACCAACATAATCAAAGACTTATCTCACCTTGCTTATACTCTCTTTCACGCTTTTTCATTGGGCACTATATACAAAAGTTGGAAAACATGTACCAACAAATTTAAGAACAGCCCCTTCCCCACTTTTATCAGGCTCACAAACAGACCTCTCATGTCTAGAGTTGATCTTTCTATTTTTGTACCTTCTCTGTAGCTGTAATACTATATTCTGAATTCTGTTCTATTACCCTGATGTGCTTATGTACGGTATGATTTGTCTGGGTAGCAAACAAAACAATACTTTTCATTGTATCGCAGTACATGTGACAATAATAAATCAAATTAAGTCAAATTAAATCAAAGTCAAATCAAATATATCAATGCATTCCAAAATATAATCTTTGGACTTGAAATGTTAACTCTGTTTTTCTCTCCACAGATGCTGCCAGATCTGATGAGTTTCTCTAGCTCTTTCTATTTAATTGATGTCTCTGTCTCTCTCTTTCTCTTTCTCTCTCTCTCTATGTGTGCATAATTTTCTTGACTTTCCACAAATGTTACATTCAAAGGGCCCCATGCGGGACTTTGCCTGATGGCATTGAATGTACACTTCTGTCATTTTTCTGTCTGCAGCAATCTTCTCTGAAAAAAAACAAATTTTGTAATTAAAAGTTTACAAGTGTCCATTGTATTTCAGAATTCTGACCTGTCATCATGACCAAGAAACCAACGACTCAGTGAATAACTGGAAATGACAATGCAGGCTGTGTGTCAGAAGTGATGGAATGAGTGGACCTGTGCTTTTTCTCCACAGATGCTGCTAGACCTGCTGAGTTTTTCCAATAATTCCTGTTTTTGTAAGTGCTCTTGACTCTCTGATGCCAGTTGTCTGATAGAACCATAGAGTTATATAGGACGTAAACACACCCTCAGTACAACTTGTCAGTGCTGAACTGATATCCTAAATTAATCTAGTCCCATTTGCCAGCATTTCGCCCATATCCGTCTAAACCCTTCTCATTCATGTACCCATCCAGATGCCTTTTAAATGTTGTAATTTTACCAGCCTCCACCACTTCCTCTAGCAGGTCATTCCATACAGGTGCCACCCTCTGTGTGAAAAGGTTGTGGCTTAGATCACTTTGAAACCTTTCCACTGTCACTCCAAACCTATGTCCTTTAGTTTTAGGCTAACCTACCCTCTGAAAAATACCTTGGCTATTCACCAATCCGTGCCCCTCGTGATTTTATAAACCTCGATAAGGTCACAATCTCAGCCTCCAATGCTTTAAAGAAAATAACCCCAGACTATTCAGATTGATCTTACATAATTGCAGCCTAAGACATCACAATCTCTACCTAAGAGATAATGGGAACTGCAGATGCTGGAGAAACCAAGATAATAAAATGTGAGGCTGGATGAACACAGCAGGCCAAGCAGCATCTCAGGAGCACAAAAGCTGATGTTTCAGGCCTAGACCCTTCATCAGAGAGGGGAATGGGGTGAGGGTTCTGGAATAAATAGGGAGAGAGGGGGAGGCGGACCGAAGATGGAGAGAAAAGAAGATAGGTGGAGAGAGTATAGGTGGGGAGGTAGGGAGGGGATAGGTCAGTCCAGGGAAGACGGGCAGGTCAAGGAGGTGGGATGAGGTTAGTAGGTAGATGGGGGTGCGGCTTGGGGTGGGAGGAAGGGATGGGTGAGAGGAAGAACAGGGTAGGGAGGCAGAGACAGGTTGGACTGGTTTTGGGATGCAGTGGGTGGGGGGGAAGAGCTGGGCTGGTTGTGTGGTGCAGTGGGGGGTGGGGACAAATTGGGCTGGTTTAGGGATGCGGTGGGCGAAGGGGAGATTTTGAAACTGGTGAAGTCCACATGGACACCATTAGGCTGCAGGGTTCCTAGGCGGAATATGAGTTGCAGCAACAGCAACTCATATTCCGCCTGGGAACCCTGCAGCCTAATGGTATCAATGTGGACTTCACCAGCTTCAAAATCTCCCCTTCCCCCACCGTATCCCTAAACCAGCCCAATTCGTCCCCTCCCCCCACTGCACCACACAACCAGCCCAGCTCTTCCCCTCCACCCACTGCATCCCAAAACCAGTCCAACCTGTCTCTGCCTCCCTACCCTGTTCTTTCTCTCACCCATCCCTTCCTCCCACCCCAAGCCGTACCCCCATCTACCTACTAACCTCATCCCACCTCCTTGACCTGCCCGTCTTCCCTGGACTGACCTATCCCCTCCCTACCTCCCCACCTATACTCTCTCCACCTATCTTCTTTTCTCTCCATCTTCGGTCCGCCTCCCCCTCTCTCCCTATTTATTCCAGAACCCTCACCCCATCCCCCTCTCTGATGAAGGGTCTAGGTCCGAAACGTCAGCTTTTGTGCTCCTGAGATGCTGCTTGGCCTGCTGTGTTCATCCAGCCTCACATTTTATTACAATCTCTACCTAAGTTTCCATTGCTTCACGGAGACATTAAGATGTTCCATAATTACAGAATTATCACAACACAGAAGGAAGCCATTCAGCCCATCAAGTGCTGCTGTGGAAGCTGAGAAAGCAGTAATCAGACTCTCCAACATGGGCTGGTTGGGCCGTGTTCACAATGTGTACACCATTTCTACTGTTGAAAGGTAAAACTCAGAGAAATGGAAAATGTAACTAAGGGTGTTTTGCTCTAGCTATACTGTAGCATGGGTGAGACCATATCTAGAGTACTATGTACAGTTTTGGCCTCGTCATTTGAGAAAGGCTGTAATTGCATTAGAAGCATTTCAGTGATGTTTCACTCAACGAAATCCTAGGCTTAAAGTGTATGAAGGAAGTTTGGGCTGAAGAGACTGTTCTAGTTTCTTCCACAAGGGGGAACGTCCTTTAACATCGATCCTGCCTTGACCCCACAGCTTAAAATATCCATTGATCAAGTCACACTTTGTGTCCTAAAATCTAAAGTTCATCTGAATGCTTGATATGGCATTGCAAAACACCTGAAGACTTAAGAGAATTTTGAAGCTTTAGTGTAATTATTTTTGATTTCATTCATGCTATACAAAATAATAGAGAGATCACATTGTGCTTAATTTTATTACAAATTTTAAAGATCCCAAATACCTTATTAGCCACCTTATCAATATGCCCTTGAGAAATTGATGGACATTCGCTCCAAGTTCTTTCCTATACATCTCTCAGAAATCTCCCATTGTGTAGCATATTCCTTTGACTTTTTTGGCCTCCCCAAACACATCGCACACCTCATTCTTCTCTGGGCTGAATTCCATAGACCACTTTATCACCCTCCAAGCTAGTCTGTCTACATCATCCTGCAGTTTACAGCTCCCCTACTCAAATCAGTCAAGCAGCCAAATTTTGTGTTGACTGCAAAAGTCTTGCTTGTACCTAGCAGTGATTACTGGTAAGGAAAATCAATCAGTAGATTAGTTTCGGTGGTTCAGTGGTTAGAAACTCTAATGGAAATTATGTGATGGCCTCCTGAAGTTCCAATGAATTGGTAGAAATTTGAGAGGTTTGTAGCAATAACAAAGCTGTCCAAATGGGGGAATTTTTTGTCATACGGATTGCAATGCCATTCCCATCTGAAAGATGAAAAATTTCTTAATTGCATCCAGGATGGTTTCTGGAAACATAAGTTCTCGAATCAGCACTGGACAGGCCAAATGAAATTTAATAATGAGAACATGGTTAGATTTCGTTAAGATTATATATAAAGACTGATTATACCAGATCAAATTTTCAGTGTTAGACTTAAGAAAAACTTAACACAGTTAAAAAATATTGTAGAAACTGGAAGCTGATGTTTCGGGTCTGGAACTTCTTTTAACTGAGGAATTGTACAGACCCAAAACAGCAGCTTTCCTCCTCCTCTGATGCTGCCTGGCCTGCTGTGTTCATCCAGCTTCACACCTTGTTATCTCAGACTCCAGAATCGGCAGTTCCCACTATCTATACATATTGTAGACTTTGCTAAGGCTAACTTTAACAAGACGAGTCAGTAACCTGTCAAAACTATTATCGGTTCAAACTGCTGGGAGGCGTTCAATAAAAACTTTTAACAATGCAGGACTATGTATTCCCAAAATGGAAATAAGCTCATTATAGCAAATAAAACTGTCATGATCAACAAACGAAATAAGAGACAACTTAAAACTAAAGGGAAGAGTTTATAAAGCAACAAGAATCCAATAACAAAAACAAATTTGCTGGAAAAGCTCAGCAGGTCTGGCAGCATGTGTGAAGAAAAATACCCAGTTAACGAGTTCGAGTCCGGTGACCCTTCATTTTGTTTTCCTTCACAGGTGCTGCCAGACCTGCTGAGCCTTTCCAGAAACTTCTGTTTTTGTTCCTGATTTACAGCATCCGCAGTTTTAACAAGAATCCAAGGACTGGACAAGATACGTACAACAGATAAGCAAGACCTAAAAGATAGTAAGAATTGCAAGAAAGAATGCAAAAAGAAATTTGAGAGATAGCAGGATTATCAAAAACAAACGAATTATGTTATAAAGAAGAAGACATTCAAGTTTAATATGGCTCCTTTAAAACATGTGGTAACATAATAAATAAAAATAAGGAAATAGCTAACTCATTGAATAATTACTTCATGTCAGTCTTCACAGTGGGGAAAGAGGATAATGTACCAAGAATTTCTGGAAAAGTAATTATCAACCAAATACTGGAACTTATTAAACTTTGTACGAGGAATAAAACAGTACTCAAAAAGTAGCATCAAAGTCTGATAAATCCTCAGAAACTGATGGCTTCTACTTCGGGTTTTAAAGAAAGTAGGTGAGGACTTCCATGATGCTTTAAACTTCCAAAAATCTCTTGATCCCGAGATCACTCTTTAAGTTAAAAAAATGCAACTTAATTGACAGAGAAAAACACAGAAAACAATGCATCTGATAATCCAACATTTCCTGTGGAGATGTTATTGGAATCTACAACTAAGAGCTGAGTGACTGAACTCTAACAAATATTAGCTAATGATATGTAAAAGGTTGGCTGTGTATAAAGAATTTATGCGAAATTCTAATGCAAGTAGTGCACGTGGATGAAGGAACTGAGGGCATTGTGGCTTGGTTTGCAGATGGCACAAACATAGTGGAGGGACAGGTCATGTTGAGACAGTGGATAGGCTGTAGGACTTGGACAGGCTGAGCTCCTTGGAGAAGAAGTGACAGATGGAATATAATGTAGGAAAGTAGTAGGACAAATTGAGGCATAGGCAATTTTTAAAACAGGGAATGGTTTCAGAAATTTGAAGCACAAAGACACTTCAGAATCCTAGCTCAGGATTCTCTTAAGGTTAACACACAGGTTCAGTAGGCAGTAAGGAAGGCAGATGCAACGTTAGCATTCATTTCAAGAGGGCTGGAGTACATGAACAGGTTTGTTCTGCGGAGACTGTACAAGGTTTTGATCAGACCACATTTGGACTGTTGTAAGCAGTTTGGCCCCCATATCTGAGGAAGGGTGAGCTGGCACTGGTGGGGGCCTAGAGGAGGTTTACAAGAATATTTGTGGGGTTGAAGATGTTGTCAAATGAGGAGCGATTGAGGACTCTATGCCAATTCATAGTGGCATTTAGAAGGCTGTGGGGTGGCCTCACTGAAACTTATAAAAAATTGAGAGGCCTAGAGAGGGTGGGCATGAGAAGATGTTTCCATTGCAGGAAAGACTAGGACACAAGGCACAGCCTCAGAGTGAAAGGATAACCCTTTAGAAATGAGAGGTTTTGTTTCAACCAGAGGTTGGTGAATCTGCTGTGAAGGCCAAGTCATTGAATGTCTTTAAGATAAAGATAATATGTTCATGATTAGGAAAGGGATCTAATGTTACAAGCAGAAGGCAGGGGAATGGGATTGAGAAACATGTCATCCATGATTGAATGGCAGAGCAGACTTGATGGGCCAAATGGCCCAATTCTGCTCCTATACCTTATGGGTATAAAGTCTTACAAAGGAAGAACTATGGTTGCAATCTAGATGCATCTCCAAAAGGGGTTCAATAAGGCTTCCCACAAGAGAATGTTATATACAATGGGAACTCACACAGAGGGCAAATTATTGTGTTCGTAAAAAGAACAGTGAGACAATAGAAAATGGAGAGCATGGATAGTGGGCTGAATTGGAAGGAAGTGACTCACATTGCTCTGCAATGATTGGACATTCACTATTCACTATATTCATGAAGAAATTAGGCGAAACAATAGAGAAACATAGAGCAAACTAGTGAATGAATTAAAGGTTAGTGTGATAGGAAGTTGCGTAAATGGGAGCATAAGGTTACAAGAAGATAGTGATAGATTAAATGAGCAGGTAAAATTGTTGCAATTGGATTTCGATGTTGGTAAGTTCAAGGTCCTCCACTCTGAATTAAGAAAGGACCAAGTAACCTATGGCTTACATAGTGAAAAGTTGGGAGCAGTGACATGTTAGAAAATTACAAAAAAGCTAATGTAATAGTAGATTTTATGATAAGATGACTAGGATATAAAGAATACAAAGTTGCAGGATAGTCACACAAAAGCCCTATTTAGACTAAGTGTGGAGACTTGAGGGCTGCATCTCAGGAAGAGCATAAAGGCCTTGGATGGAGTGTTCCTAGGCCTCTGAGGGTTGCATTCTGAGGAGAGATCACCGAATGCAAACCTTAAGGACCAACTTTATTGGGACCTTTATAGTTTTAAGACAAATTGATGACGGAGAATTTTCCACCGGTGTAGGTGCCGGGAAAAGCGGTATTAATCCTACAGTCAGAGCCAGACCTTTCAGGAGAGAAGTTAGGAAATACTAAAATCTAGTAAAATATGGAATTTAACCCCCAAAGGCAGTAAATGCTTATTGTTCAATTTGAACTCTATATCTCTAAAGAATAAGCTTTGGAATAAATAACTCAGAAATGAAATCAACATGCACATTATCATGCACATACTAACGCTCTAAGCAGAAGACAGCCACAGCTCTGAATGGCTTTCTCATTTGTTTGTGCTCCAGTGAAAATCACCATTAATTCCACTTCCATTATCCTCTAAGGTAGTGTGTACCAAATCACAATAACTCAAAAAAGAGTTCATCTTCCCTTTGGCCTTTCTGTCAATTATCTTAATTCTGGGCTCTTTGGTTATGGACCCTCCTAGTAGAAACATTTTCAATGTTTTTCTCTTCTTTGACATTCTTCTGAAGATTTAATTCGTGATTCAAAATAACAGAACCATACAGTACCTTGGGCTGGTTCTTCCTTTCAGTTAAAATCTGACCGCTCTCTTTCTTAAATCCATTTACCTCAATGGCACCATGTACCTAAATAGCTTTGTCTATCGAAATATTAATTCATCCTGGTTCTGACATTTTCAATTGACCTACAGTCTCATCAACATTTTACAGCGGGACAGTTCCAGATTTCCACTACCCCTTCTCTGAAGAAGTATATGCTTGACTGGATATCGGCTTTAATTGGCCTCTATCTAATGTTAAGGTTATGAACCTTTGTCTGAGAGTCTCCCACAAAAGGAAATAGTTTTCCTTTATTTAATTTATCAAATCCTTTAATCATCTTAAACAACACAATTAAATTACCCTTTAATCTTCTACACCCAAGGGGATACATGCCAACTTTATGGAATTTTTTTCTGACTGATTTAACCCCTGTAGATCCAGGATAATTCAGGTGATGGTGGGGGGTTGTACTCAGTTAGCGCAGTTGGCTGGAAGGTTGATTTCTGATGCAGAGTGATGCTAACGGCCCATGGCTGAGGTCACCATAATGGACTCTCTTCCTCAACCTCTCCCCATGCCTGAGGTGGGGTCACCCTCAGATTCAACTATGATCAATTGTCTCTTTCCAAGGAGAGAGAGCAACCCGATGGCTTGGTGTGATTATGGTAACTTTTAGTTCAGGTGGACATGCACTATAACCCCTCCAAAGCCACAACTTACTTCTTGACAGGATCCCATGCCCAGAAATGAATTCAGTGCTCTATGTGTAACGTAGTGTGAGTGTTAGTGTTTTATACAACAGCAGCACATCTTTTGTGCTGCTCTCATTTATTGTGTTGAAGACACTCAGGCCTTCAAAGAGCAGTACCTTATATTTTCAGACCTCTTCTCTTTGTATTTTAGCCTTCATTAGACCATAAGA
This sequence comes from Stegostoma tigrinum, assembly GCF_030684315.1. Lineage (NCBI taxonomy): Eukaryota > Metazoa > Chordata > Chondrichthyes > Orectolobiformes > Stegostomatidae > Stegostoma > Stegostoma tigrinum. The sequence continues at coordinate 13,673,267 of NC_081365.1, read as the reverse complement.
TCATATGAAATAGGAACAGACTTGGGCCATTTGGCCCTTCCAGCCTGCTCTGCCATTTGATGATGGCTGATTTGTTTCTCAAACCCATTGCCCTTCCTTCTCCCTTTAACTCTTGATCCTCTTACCAATCAAGAATCTATCTCTGTTCCAAATACACACAATGACATGGCCTCCACAGCTTTCTGCAGCAATAACTTCCACAGATTCACCACCCTCTGGCAGAAGAAATTCCTCTTTATCTCAGTTTTAACCTCCCTTCACTCTAAGTCCTCAGTTGTTCCTCATGTGGCAAGCCCTTCATTCCCGGGATCCTCTGGAGCATGTTCCCGTTCCATTAAGGAAATTTCACAACAGCAAATAGAAACAAGTTGGAGCTCACTGATGTACAGATGGTGTAAATGTCTCTTCCTGGGCCATTGTGCAACTCTATTAAATTTTAATTGGAATAATTTTTTAAGGAACAGATACAAACAAAATCGAGCTGTGTTCACCAAGTATCAATGCTTTGGTCTGAGCACTATAAATCAACATCTTTCTTCACTCAATTTTGTGGTTCTGAGCCAAATCATTGTTTACCACAGTATTGAAAGATTTTCCCCAAGCGGTTAACTTATAATAATTTTTATTTGAGCAAACCAATTTCCATATATTCAGAAACATCAAGCATTTTATTTCAGGGAATTAGTTGTTTTGCCATAGCATTTGATTTAAAATTCCAACGTCTCACCATTGGAATGTTTATTCTACTTTGATTACCTTTTTAAATGGATTGCCATAAGACATAGAAGCAAAATTAGGTCATTCATCCCACTGAGTCTACTCTGTCATTCACTCATGGCTGAGATGTGTCTCAACCTCATTCTTTTGCCTTCTCCCCGTAACCTTTGCTCCCTTTAACAATCAAAACCCTATCCAACTCTGTCTTAAATTTACTCAAGAACTAGGTGTCCATAGTCTTCTGCAACGAGTTCCACAGATTACCCACTCACTGACTGAAGAAATTCCTCCTTATCTCGGTTCTAAAGTCCCTTCACTCAAGTTGTGCCCTCAGGTCTTAGTCTCTCCTACTATTGGAAACACTTTCTCCACTTTCACCGTATCCAGGCCTTTCATTAGTCTGAAAATTTCAGTAAGATCCCCCTTATCCTTCTAAACTCCATCGAGTACAGACTCAGGGTTTTCATCTGCTCCTTCATGTGACAAACCCTTCATTCCCAGGATCATTTTTGTAAACCTCTTCTGGACACCCTCCAAAAGCATTACATCCTTCCTCATATACAGGGCCGAAAACTGCCCACAAAGTTCCGAATGTTGTCTGACCAGCCTCAGCAGTGCATTTCTATTTTTATATTCCAACCCATTTTGAGATGCCTTTCTAACTGCCAATTGAACCTGCATGTTGACCTTAAAAGAATTCGGAACTAGGACTCCTAAGTCCCTTTGTGCTTCAGATTTCTGAAGCCTTTCTCTATTTAGATAATGATCTGCACCTCTATTCTTCCTACAAAAGTGCATAACCTCACAATTTCCCATTTGTATTCCATCTGTCACTTCTTTGCCCACTCTCCTAACCTGTCCAAATTCTCTTGCAGCCTTTCTGCTTCCTCAACGCTACCTGTCCCTCCACCTATCTTTGTATCATCTGCAAATTTAGCAACAATGCCCTCAGTTCCTTAGTCCAGGTCATTAATGTATAGCGTGAATAGTTGTGCCACACACGGCGCTGCTAAATAAGGTAAAGAGCCCTTGGCATCAGGGGCAGAGTACTGGCACAAATAGAGGATTGACTGGCTGACAAAAAAACAGACAGTAGACTTAAAGAAGTCTTTTCTAGTGTGATAGTCAGTGACCGGTGGATTCCACAGATTCCATTTTGTGATCACAAATATTCACGTTATACATTAACGTGCTGGATTTAGGAATTAGGGGCATTGTTGTCCCCTTCACCTTAAGACCCCTAATCAAATCTGCCTCATTACACATCACCAAATCCAGAACTGACTGTTTCCCAGTTGACTATACCACAAGCTGTTCCAAAAAAACATTTTGTAGACATTCCATTCATTCCTTTTCTTAGGATCTGTTATCATGTGCGTATTGTAAGCCCCCATGATTATTGTAATAGCGCCTTTCTTACATGTCTTTTCTACCTTCTGATTCATTTTCATTTCCACAAACTGACTACAGCTAGGAGGCCGATACTCAACTCCCATCAGGGTCATTTTTCCTTTGCAGTTCTTCAACTCTACCCACACAGATTCCGTGCCTTCTGACTCTATATCACTTCAGCATATTGATTTCAATTCATTTCTTACTGACAAGGTGACCCTGCCCTATGTGCCACCTTCCTGCCCTTTCGATAGGATGTACAACCTTAGATATCCAGTTCCCATCCCTGATCCCCTTGTCGCCATGTCTTTGTGATATGCACAATATCATACTTGCCAATTCCAATCTGTGCTAAAAGCTCATTTCCCTTGTTTTGTTTACTGCGTGCATTTAAGTACCAACACCCTTAGTCCTGCACTGATTGTCTTTTTCTTGTAGTTGACCTCTTATGTACACTACCTGAAATTAGATTCCTGGCCCTTACCATATTCTCGATCCTGTTACTTGTTCTGGACAATTTTGTAACATTTGCTGAGCCATCTGCCCTTTAACATTTTCAATGTAACTGAACCAGCACCCCAGAACACCTGAGCCAGCATGCTCCGGGGGAACCTGTCCCATCCCCGGGGCACGTGCCAATGTCCCATGAATTCAAACCGGTTTCTACCACACCAGACTTTGAGCCACATCTTTACTTCTTCAATCTTGTTGACCCTGTGCCAATTAGCTTGAGGCACAGGTCATAATCCAGAGATTGTCACCTTTTTGATTGTGCTTTCTAATTTAGCCCCTAACTTCCCACATTCCCACGGTGGCACTTCTTTTCTTATTGTACCGATATCATTGGTACCCACATGGATGATGGCAACTGGGTTTTTCTTCTCCCACACCAAGTTCCTCTGCATTCGGATGAGATATCCTGAACCCAGTCACCAGGCAGGCCCTTCAGAATTCCTGATCCTGGTCATAGGTTTCAAAACTTGGTTCAAAAAACAACATGGATATTTATCCAGAGATAGCAGGAACTGCAGATGCTGGAGAATCTGAGCTAACAAGATGTAGAGCTGGATGAACACAGCAGGACAAGCAGCATCTTAGGAGCACAAAAGCTGATGTTTTGGATCGAGACCCTTCTTTAGAAATGGGGAGGGGAAGGGGATTCTCAAATAAATGGAGAGAAAACGGAAGGCGGATAGAAGATGGATAAAGAAGCAGATAGGTGGAGAGGAGACGGACAGGTCAAAGAGGCGGGGATGGAGCCAGTAAAGGTGAGTTTAGGTGGGGAGTTAGGGCAGGGTTAGTCTGTCAATGGAAGACAAACAGGTCAAGGAGGTGGGGATGAAGCTGGTCGGTAGGAGGTGCGTAGGAGGTGGGAGGAGCAGATAGGTGGCAGAAAAGACAGACGGGTCAAGGAGGTGGGTACGAGCTGGGCTGATTTTGGCATGAGGTCAGGGGTGAGGAGACTTTGAAGTTTGTGAAGTCCACAATTTTCTCCCACCTATCTGCTCCTCTCACCTGACTGACCTACCCCACCCTCTCCTCCTACCTACCAGCCTCATCCCTGCCTCCTTGACCTGTCCATCTTCCCTTGACTGGCCAACACCAATCCTAACTCCCCACCTGGACTCACTTTTACTGGCTCTATCCCCACCTCCTTGACCTGTCCGTCTCCTCTCCACCTATCTGCTCCTTCATCCAGCTTCCATCTGCCCCCCCTCCTCTGTCTCCATTTATTTTAGAATCCCTTTCCCCTCCTCCATAGGAATTAGGACTAGGCCATCAAGCCTTCAGGTCCAGTACGATTGTGGCTCAGCTCAGCTTCTTTGCCTTAGTTCCATAACCCCTGTAGGAAAATTTGATAATTGAACAGGTGAGGTTCAACCAAGGAGGTCTAAGGCTAGGGAAATCCACCAATTCACTTATAAGTGATTTCTGACAGTGAGCAAAAAAATTGCAGCTGCAAGGTTATTGCTCTACCTGAGATGGCATAGTTGCCAGTATGCTGAATGAGGTAACTCTCATCATTGGATCTTTATTGAGTAAGAGTATCAAACGGTATGGATTATAAATCTCTAAAAGTTCACCCCTCAACTTCCTACGCTGCAGTGAAAAATATCCCAGCCTATCCAGCCCCTCCTTATAACTTAAATCCTCCATTCCTGACCACATTCTGGTGAACCTTTTCTGAACCCTCTCCAGCTTAATAATATCCTTCCTGGAACAGAGGTATGCTATCTGGGAGAATGACTGCTAGTGGGGCAACAGGGTCACTGCATCGGGGAACTAATTTGGCATCCGAGGAATGGAAGATATGTTTAATGAAATGTGGGAGAGTTGCCGCAAGACCATGATGTGTTTTCAACTGTAGCGCTGAAGTCTTTGGCAATGGCTCAAATTAGGAAATGAAGACAGCGGAGCTTGGAGTATACAGTGGGATGGAAAAATGCATGAGAACAGAGGCTGCCAGTTAAGTCTTCAGCAGCAGAGGCAGGAGTGGACGTTGGATGTGGAAATGGCTGAGGAGCAGTGGGGCAGAAGGGAGCATCGGAGGATAAAGAAACGACATTTTGTCAGCAGGGCTTGCATCATCAGTGGACAAGTTACGTACTTGCATTACTGAAACAGAGCAGAAACACAAAACCATGATAATAGCTTCATAAGGACAAGAGCATTCCCTCACTGGTTGCCGTGGCAGCAGGTTCAGTCAGGCAGCCATGTTAGTCTGTCTTTGGCTGAGAACCATCACTTTCAACATTGCAGTCCAAGCTATTTTATTCAATATGCTATCCATCAACTTTTCAACATTTTTGCTTGAACTGCAAGCAGCTCTACAAGACCTATTAACCAGATCTTCTGTAAATTGTAAAATTACTGGCTGAAAGTTGGGCTGTGCTGTCGGAAATTCCACTGAAAAGAGAGAGAGAGAATAAAATGCTACGGCACATTGAAAGAGTAGAGCAATAAAGAATGACAGCATGCGGATTTTTTTTTTGGCCGAGAGAAGGCCTGCCAAGTTCAGTTACAGTCACTCAATTTACAAAAAAAGAAGAAATTTAGAGAGTCGGACGATCTCCTGTAGATGCAGTAATTAAAATTATCCCTGGCCTTACCTGTGAGTTCAAAATGCTTCCAAAACTAGCCATTCATCATTTTTTTTCAACTTCTTTAAAATTACTCTGAACATTGCACCTACTTTGCTCATTTAGAAGGAATGCAGGCCCTGGAGTATTTTGAAGACCCAGCCTTTCACCAGATGCTGAGCTTTGAAAAGGCTTAAGGTTTGCCAACGGCAGTTTCTCAACACCATCTGCCACCACTCACCAGCTGTCTCCATAAACACCCTGACTTTTACATCAACTCCCTGCCTCTCCCAACACCCACGCGCTCCCCAACCCCAACACTCACCTGTCTCACCAGTTGGCCAAATCCAGAAGAATATACAGGGTGAGAGGGCAAAAGGGCTGGGAATGCAAGGCAGGAGCAGTCAAACTACTCAAAGACCAATCAGGCAGGAAAAGCTAGTAGCTGAGAAAACAGCCTCTGAGCTAAATCATGTTGGTAATTAGCTGCCATCCCAGTGCAAGTTTGACATCACTCAGTGTAGGAAGCTGCCCCCTGCACCATAGCTATGTCGTTCCTTGGAGCCATAAACAATCTTTCCTTCACATATGGCTAAAGTGACTTAAAAAGTAAAAGCAAAGTAAAATCTGTTTCTCTCTGTCTCGCTGAAATATTTCTGATTTATCTCACTGCTGCAACTTCACACTTGAGTATGTGTCACTTGATCTCTCTGCAAAAATATTCAATAAATCCAGAAGCAGGAGAGAAGTGGAGAGTTAGGGAATGGATGACATTTTTTTTGAAACTGTAACATTGGTGGTGAAAGGCATGAGGATGTTTAGGTAATTACTTCATTTCTTGTACCAGCAGAGTGGTAAGGCTAATGTAGTACACAGTTGGCATATATCTGAAGCGCTTTGGCTCCACATTCATACAAAGTTTTCTCCTGGTTACATTCCAGTATTACATAGCCCAATTTGCACTTCAGTTGTTTTTCATACACTGGCTTGCAATTTCAGATTCAATTCAGTCAGCAACAACATCTCAGGCCATTTGTTATTGCCACTCAAAACTGCAACCTCTACATAAATACTCTGATTGAATGAGAGTCAGGGGCAACATGCGGAGAGTGTATCATTTCAGGGGACATGAAAAACTGTTAAATTCTTTGGGTTTGTCATCCTCTTTATACACTTGTCTGCTTTGGACTGTTGACTAGAAATGGAAAATGTAGCTGGTGCTGCAGCTGGGCAGGGTCTGTAACAGATTTGGTCCCCACCCAACCTTTCGACTCTGTGAGTTCCATATTACTGCAGAACCAGGAGTAATTCAAAAATAAATTTGTGATTCAAAAAGTTTGAAGTATAAAAATTGCCGTCTAGTTTGTGGTCGAATTGTTGTCTAAAAATTGTAGCCTCATTGTCTATTTCTTCTCCATTCTATACATGTAGCCATGTTGGTGCAAGTTTTCTTAAGTCATCTCTCATGGTCTCTCCTGGTCTTCTTGCAACCTGACCCCTGCCTCACCAACTCTCACCGAGAGTTTGTGGCAATTTTCAAGTCTCAACATGAAGTAATGGTGGTAAAAAGTTTGAGAAACACTATTCATTGGGATGTCTTGAGCTCTTAAAAGATACCAAAGGAATGGAAGTTTTTTTCTCCCCACTAGAGTATTCCAAATATCCATTCTCGGTCCTCTTCTGTTTCTCACCTAGACGTTCTTCCATGGCCGCACATATTTTGCAATATACCTCACCCACTACACAGCCATTGAAAGATCAGACTACATGTCACACATGCAGACTGCATGTTTAAAAGATTTCACCAATACATTATCGAGAAAACAAACGCACTACACTGCACACTCCATTCCTTGGCACTGGCTCAGTCAGTACCAAGAGGCAACTGAGACCAATCACCATGGTTCAAAACTTTAATATGCAAAATTAGAAGTAGCTGGAGGAGCTCAGTAGGTTGGGTCGTGTCTGTCGTGAGAAAACCAAGTTCATGTTTTGAGTCTAGTGACCCTTCTTCAGAACCTTGTTGGCACATATGACCATAGGTTGAGCTCCCAATCACATGATTGCACCATGGCAAAATCGCCTGTTGTTTACTTCCATAACATTGCTCCACACTGCCTCTGTTGACTATTATCTGTTGCTGAAACATCATTCATATCTTTGAAACCTCTAGGCAACTCTCATTCTTTGATGAGACATGGGTCTTACTCACTCGATGAGCACTTATTTCCCATCCCTAATCCCGCCTGAATGGCTAATGGTGATCTGCCTTCTTGATCAGCTCCATATCCACAAACATCCAGTCCCCCCACTGCTGACGCTCAGTAACAGTAGCATATACTGTCGACAAGATGCACTGCAGAAATTCACAGAAGATTCTTAGACAGCTCCTTCCCAACCCATGACCACTTCTATCTAGAAGGGTAAGGACAGTAAATGCATGAGAACACCCCCAGCAAGTTCCCCTTCAAGCCAAACACTATCCTGACTTGAAAATATATAACCGTTCCTGCAGTGCCACTGAGTCAAAATCCTCAAATTCCCTCCCAAGCAACATTTTGTATCTACCTATAGCGTATGAACTGTGACATTTCAAGGTCATAAGAACTAAGAGCTGAGGTAGGTAATTCAGCCCCTCCAGCTTGCGCTCTATTGATCACAGCCTCGATATCACTTTCATAGGTTTTCTCTGTAGCCCTTCACCTAATTAAAAATCTATCTATCTCCACCTTAAATTTACTCAACGTCCCAGCATTCACTTGACACTGGGGTAATGAATTGCACAGATTCACAGCCCTTTGAATGAAGTAACTGGGTGATAAACATTGGTCCAGCTATTGATGATCACACCCCACAAGAAAATAAAAAAATTAATTTGCAATCAGCTTGAATTCTTACTTTTCTTACTCCAAAGCCCCATTCACTCATCACCTCGGTACTTACTAATTTACATTAATTCTAAGTAAAGCAGTCTGTTGGTTTTACAATTTTTATTGTTGCTTTCAAATCATACTCTCCATCATGAGCTTCCAACACTGTATCTCTGTAAATCCCTCCAAGCCGATAGCCCTGAATTCCGTTTCACATTCAATTAGATTGTTGTTGATCTGTACCCAAACTCCTTTGTTCCGCTTTATTCCTGCTTCTAAATCCTTATGCCTAAATCTTTCAAGCTCGGTACTACAATTTTTAATTGACCCCCAACCAGGAAAAAGTCCCAGATTTTTACGACTCATTTTATGAAGATGAGCTTTCTGAAGGGCCATTGGAGCATCTAAGCTCAAAATTAAAGTTATGCCTCCTTAGAGAGGGAAATGGTTTGTTATTTACTCTGTCACCTTTCTTATTATGAGCTTAACCCATTTTTCCTGATCAACCTGTTCAGTGCTGTTATACTACGCCTCAGGAGCGGGACTTGATCCTGGGCCTCCCCCTGCGGGGGGGGGGGGGGTGGGGGGGGACACTATCAGTGTTTCACAAGAGGGCCCCTTCTCTTTCTTAATTATCTTAATTATCTTGATTAAATCAGCACTCCTCAATCGTCCATAGTCAAGATAATACAAGGTTAGTCATGCAATCTGCCCTCCTAAATTGCCCTCGACCGTGTCTCCCACATTTCCCGCAACTCATCCCTCATGCCCCTCCCAACAATAGCCACCAAAAGAGAATCCCCAATCGTCCTCACATTCCTCCCTATCAACTTGTGGATCCAACGCATCATCCTCCAACACTTGCGCCATCTGCAATCTGACCCCACCACCCAAGACATTTTTCCCTTCCCACCCTTGTCTGCTTTCCAGAGGGACCACTCTCTCCCTGACTCCCTTGTTCGCTCCACACTCCCCTCCAACCCCACCACACTCGGCACCATCCCCTACAACGCAAGAAGTGCTACACTTGCCCCCACACTTCTTCCCTCACCCCCATCCCAGGCCCCAAGAAGACTTTCCACATCAAGCAGATGTTCACCTGCACATCCGCCAATGTGGTATACTGCATCCACTGTACCCGTTGTGGCCTCTTCTACATTGGGGAACCCAAGCGGAGGCTTGGGTATCACTTTGCAGAACACCTACACTCGGTTCGTAATAAACAACTGCACCTCCCAGTTGCGATCCTTTTCAACTCCCCCTCCCATTCCTTAGACGACATGGCCATCCTGGGCCTCCTGCAGTGCCATAATGATGCCACCCGAGGGTTTCAGGAACAGAAACTCATATTCTGTTTGGGAACCCTGCAGCCTAATGGTATCAATGTGGGTTTCACAAGCTTCAAAATCTCCCCTCCCCCTACTGCATCCCAAAACCAGCCCAGCTTGTCCCCGCCTCCCTAACCTGTTCTCCTTCGCAGCAACCCCCTCTCCCACCTCAAGCCGCACCCCCATTTCCTTCCTACTAACATCATCCCGCCCCCTTGTCCTGTCCATCCTCTATGGACTGACATATCCCCTCCCTACCTCCCTCACCTCTACTGGCTCCATCCCCGCCTCTTTAACTTGTCTGTCTCCTCTCCACCTATCTTCTCCTCTTCAATCCACCTTCCCCTTAGCTCCCTATTTATTTCAGAACCTTTCCCCCCCACCTTTTCTGATGAAGGGTCTAGGCCCGAAACGTCAGCTTCTGTGCTCCTAAGATGCTGCTTGGCCTGCTGTGTTCATCCAGCTTCACACTTTGTTATATCAGATTCTCCAGCATGTACACTTACCATTATCTCTGCCCTCCTAAATTAACGCTTTTAGCCCTGGTATCGTTCTGGTAAATCTCCAATTGTAATCGACCCCGAGAGAATCCTTCCTGAGAACCTGTGTTCCGAACTGCAAGCAGTAAACAAAGTAAGATCCAAGCTGAGCTTTGTATAACTAGAAAATATCTTCCAGTACCTGCCAAAGTTAATATTCTATGCAGATTATTTCAAAGTGCTGCATTCACCAGCATTAAAGCTTCTCATGCAATCAGTGCACTTCAGCACAAATAAGATCACAAACAAAATAATGGATAGGTTCTGTATGAGGAATGTTTATATGTTAAAAATAGAAGAAAATTTACAGGCAGCTATGGGTTGAAATATTCAGCGCAAAGATGATACATACAACTGGAAAGTGGGTACTTCCAGAGAAAACTATAAATCTTCTTATGAGTCCTTTTGGAGTTTAAATGTCCAGAAGTTTCACTTGACTCCTTTAAGGTGTTTGTTTGGATTTTAGTGGCTGGGTCTGTGAAGAGGCAAAGACCATTTGTCAGAATGCTCACTTGACTGAGCTTAGGCTTCTTCACTTCAAATGACTACGTCAGGTTTTTAACGAAACACCTCTGCTGTGGAACTTTCAAACTAAACTCCTCATACTGAGGTAATCTATTTGATAGTTCAAAATGATCTCCTTTGGAACAAATAAAATGGAGACTTCTGCAAACAAACTATAAAACTGTATCCTAAAAACACTTCTTCAAGCTACAGGTTGTTCCCCTAAGATATAAAGAAACTTCTATCTGAATCTAAGGCACAACTGTTTATTCTATTTACTTGTAAAGATTAAACAAAATATTGTTACTCTCCAGGAAGTCTACCTCTCATACTGTGTTTTAAAATAAATCACCATGGCTACAGAAAAACTTGTGAAGTAATTGTTAATTTTCTTCAGACACACAGACCAAACCCATATGTCACGAGTACAAAATCCAAACTCTAAAGTATGCACATTATAGTATATTAACCACACTACGGCCACTTAGCTTTAGATCTCTTTCCAACCTTGAACCAAACATAGAAAAATGTCAAATTCTAGTGGGTGACAGAACATTGCCTTTAGCATTAAGGTAGAGTCTGATAAAGTATGGAACCAAGAAATCTCATCAAAATGTAAGTCAATGTGAATCAGCAGTCATTTCATGAGGTGGAAGATGAAATACAGACTCTGCAATACATCCTTCAGGGGGATAATTATCTATATTTTTATACTAGGAGGCAGGTACCCCTCTTAGAATTTGGCCATCTGTTTTGTATGTTTGGGGCAGAAGACTGTGACAGTAGGGAAGGCAGACAGGAGAATACAGAGGACAAGAGATCAGCGGCTTCAGGACTTTACAGTTGTCTAACAGACTTGAGGCTCCTTTATTCGTTGAATGAGAATGAGAGCTGAAGGAGTAATGAGTTATCTGGCCATGGGATCGTGGAGCACGAAGCGACACAAAAGGGGGCTGTAAGAAGGTATGTTGTGGTAGAAATGGATATGAGAGGGATTGGCACTGTTCCTGCAGCAAAGCAAATGAGTTCAGATGGATTTATTACCTGCCCAGTGCCTGAATTTAGGACATCTGATCAGGGGTGGAGAGGAACTTGCAGTTGGAGGGGAAGGATCCAGTTGTCTTGTTCTATGTGGGTACCACTAACATAAGCAGAAGAAAGAAGGAAGTTCTTCATACTAAAACCCAGGTACCAAATTAAGAAGCTGAACCTCAAAGCTTATGATTGCTGCATTGTTACATTTCCTTTTGATGGAAGTATTAATAACCGGGGACATAGATTTAGGGTAAGAGGCAGAAGGTTTAGAAGAGACATAAAGAAAAACATTTTCACTCAGAGGGTGGTAGGAATTTGAACTCATTGCGTGTAACGCTGGTAAATGCAAGAAACCCTCATAACATTTGAAAAGTATTGAGATGTGCACTTGTGGTGACAAGGCATACAAGGCTCTGAATCAAATGCCAGAAAATAGGATTTGAATAGTTACGTGGTTGGTTAATACCAGCATAAACGCAATGAGCCAAAGAATCTTTTGCTGTGACGCAGACATCAATGATTCTACAACTTCAATACATGGCTCATAAATTGGTCTGAGAAAAACCAGCTGCATTTTGTGGAGCCACTGGTATAAGTACTGGGAAAAATAGGGCAATCCCCACCTGAGCTGTGTTGCAGTCAGTGTTCTTGCAAACTGCATAACTATAGAAGTAGAAAAGTCAAGAAACCAGCTAAAGCAGACAAGTGAACAAAGTTGGGAAACGTAGAATCAAAGCCAAAAAGAAAGGTATAAATATAAGTAAAGATAAACAAACTGTTTCAGGACTGGATTGTGTGTATGATTGAAAACATCCCAAAGATAGTGACAACGATAGTAAAAGGATAACGCAAAGTCATGGATGCAGGATGATGATTAGGACCTGAAACTCAAGCAGTATAGAGCCATTTGTAATGACAGGAAAGTAGAAATAAATGGAAGAGTGTCGTTGTTGTTAATGATGGTGTTAGCATAATGGAGAAGTATGACTTCAGTTCAGGAAATCAAGATATGAAAACAGTTTGTGTCACCACCAGCAGAAAGAGGACCTCAGTAAGACACCCTGCGTGTTCAAGTGAAGACGAATGTCTAGTAAAGGGTGGTGATGATGCTGATTGGTGGTTGGGGTGAAAATTTGCATCAATGCTGTCACTTCTACCAGACAGGGGTTTTTGGATGAAGTGTGTTCAAGGGAGCTGGCTGATCCCTTTGCAAATGGTGGTGACCACGTCTGTAGCAAGTGTTGGTTGCTCAAGGAAATCCAGCTCAGCGTTGATGAGCTGCACCCTGATCTTCAAACACTGTGGCTCATCTGGGAGGGGGAGAAGTACCTGGATGTTGTGTTTCAGGAGGCAGTCTCACTTTTTGTAGATTAAGTAATCCAAATTTGGTCAATGGCCAGGGACAGCAGGGGATGACTGTGAGTGAGGCAGATAGAGGGATCCTGCAGTCGGGAGCAGACGATCCTCAGCTCTTGACATTGCCCAACAGGTACGAGGTACTTCCTCCCTGTATGGATGAGGAAAAGGGCTGCAGGGACAATGAGCGCACTGATAATTGCACTATGGCACGGGAGGCCATTCAAGAGGGGGGGAGCAAAAAAATAGGTGGTAGTTGTAGGGATTTCTATGATTAGGGGGATAGATGGTATCCTTTGCAAGCAGGATCAAGAGTCCCGCATGTTGTGTTGACTGCCGGTGTTAGTCTAAGGGGTATCTCTGGCCGACTTGAAAGGATATTGGAGCAGGAGGGAGAGGATCTAGTTATTATGGTCCACATTGGAGCAAACAACATAGGCAATGTGAGGAAAGAGGACTGGTTCAAGGATTATCAGGAGCTAGGAGCAAAATTAAAGAGCAGGTCCTCAAGGGTTATAATCTCCAGATTACTGCCCAAACTACATGCTAATCGGCATAGGGACACGAGAATAAGGGAGGTAAAAACGCGACTAAAGAAGTGGTGTAGGAAAGCCGGGTTCCTTTGCATGGGGCACTAGTATCAGTATTGGAACATGAGAGATCCGTACCGCTGGGACGGTCTCCACCTGAACCGAGCTGGGACTAATGCTCTCACGAAAAGGGTAAATCAACTGGTCAACGGGACTTTAAACTAAAAAGTGGAGTGGGAGTGAAGGGAAGAGTAAAACTTCCATGACTGGAGAACAAAGCAACAGGTTAACATCTGTAAAAACCAAAAGAACTGTGGATCTGTAAATCAGGAACAAAAACAAAGTTGCTGGAAAAACTCAGCAGGTCTGGCAACATCTATGAAGGAGAAAACAGGGTCCAGTGACATCACGGAGACATGGCTGCAAGGGGATCAGGATTGGGAGCTGAATATCCAAGGATATTCATCTCATCGAAAAGATAGCAAAAGATAACAAAAGTTCATCCCAAGGAAAAAGTAGCATGGTACAGGGAGGATGAGGCAGCCATGGCTGACTAGGGAAGTTAAGGATAGCGTAAAAGCAAAAGAGAAAGCATATAATGTGGCGAAGGGCAGTGGGAAACCAGAGGATTAGGAAGTTTGCAAAGACCAAAAGAGGGCAACAAAAAAAGAAATATAGAAGGAGAAGATTAAATATGAGGGTAAGCTAGCCAGTAATACAAATGAGGGCTGTAGGAGTTTCTTCGGATATATAAGGGGCAAAAGAGAGACAAAAGTGAACATTGGACCACTGGAAAATGGTGCTGGAGGGATCGTTGTGGGGAACAAGGAAATGGCTGAAGAACTGAATAATTACTTTGAGTCAGTCTTCACAGCGGAAGACACAAGTAATATGTCAAAAATTCAAGAGAGTCAGGGACAAAGCTGAGTATGGTGGCCATCACCAGAGAAAAATGGAAAGGCCTAAAGGTGAATAAATCACCTGGAACAGATGGACTACACCGACACTTCTTAAGGAGATAGCTGAAGAGATAGTGGCGGTGTTAGTGGTGGTCTTTCAGGAATCATTAGAGCCAGGGACGGTCCCAGAGGTCTGAAAAATTGTAAACATCACACCTCTGTTAAAAAAAGGGGGTAAGGCAAAAGACTGAAAATTACAGACCAATTAGCCTAACTTTGGTTGTGGGTAAGATTTTGGAGTCCATTATGAAGGATGGGATCTCTAAATACTTGGAAGTGTATGGCAAAATAGGGAAAAGTCTGTATGACTTCATCAAGGGGAGATGATGCCTGACAAATCTGGTCGAATTTTTTGAGGAAGTAATGAGCAGGTCAGACCAAGGAGGGCCAATGGCTTCCTTATCTACCTTATCTACCTGGACTTCAAGAAGGCCTTTGACAAGGTTCAGGAGGCTACTGAGTAAGGTAAGGGCCCTTGGTGGTAGAGACAAGGTACTGGCATGGATAGAAGATTAGCTGTTTGGCAGAAAGCAGAGGCTAGGGTTAAAAGGCTGTTTCTCATTTGGCAGCGGGTGATAAGTGGTGTTCCACAAGGGTCTGAGTTGGGACCACAACTTTTCACTTCATACATTAATGATCAAGATGAAGGAACTAAGGGCGTTCCGGCTAAGTTTGCAGATGATAAAATAAAAGGTAGCGGGACAGTTAATATTGAGGAGGTGGCGAGGCTGCAGAAGGATTTGGACAAGTTAGGAGAGTGGGCAAAGAAGTGGCAGATGGAGGACAACATGGAAAAGTGTGAGGTTATGCACTTTTGTGAAAAGAATAAAAGCATGGACTGTTTTCCAAATGGGAAGAAAATTCAGAAGTCTGAAATGCAAAGGGAGTTCTAGCCCAGGATCCTCTCAAGGTAAATTTACAGGTTGAGTCAGTAGTCAGGAAGGCAAATGTAACTTTGGCATTTATTTTGAGAGGGCTTGAATATAAAAGCAGTGATGTACTTCTGAGGCTTTATAAGGCTCTGGTCAGGCCACATTTAGAGTATTGTACACAGTTTTGGGTCCCATATCACAGGAAAGATATACTGGCCCTAGAGCAGGTTTAGAGGAGGTTTTTGAGAATGGCCCTAGGAATGAAAAGCTTAACATGAGAGGAACATTTGAGGACTCTGGGTCTATTATCCATGGAGTTTAGAAAGATGAGGGAGATCTAATTGAAACTAAAGGAATACTGAATGGCCTGCACTGTTTAAAATGGAGATAAGGAGAAACCTTTACACCAGAGAGTGGTGAATCTATGGAATTCACTGCCACAGAAGGCTGTGGAGACCAGGTCATCGAGTACATTTAAGACAGAGATGGATAGGTTCTTGATTATCAAAGGGGTCAAGGGTTATGGGGAGAAAGCGGGAGAGTGGGTTTGAGAAACTTATCAGTCATGATTAAATGGCAGAGCACACTCGATGGGCCGAATGGTCTAATTTCTGCTCCTTTGTCTTATGTTCTTATGTTCATGACTGTCATTGTGTGTCCCGTGGTGCGATGACAGAGTGAGAAAGAGTTAGCTTTAGTTGGAAATGCTGCAGGCTTGTTATTTACCACTGAATGGCCTAATTTTTGCTCCCATATCTTATGCTCTTATGCTCTTAAATAACAAGGAGAAGAATTCACTTGTTAGAGTGATGTATGGGCACCTTAACAGTGATTACAAAGTATGGTGGGTTATAAAATATGAAATAGTTTGAAAGTCAGGGCAATAATAATGGGGTTTTTAATCTTCATATTGACTGGAAAAGTCAGATGGGCAACGATAGTTTAGATAACGAGTTCAGAAAATGTTTTCTGGAATTTTTTTTGAAAAAGCTTATTCTGGAACTAGCCAGACAACATACTACACTAGACCAGGTCTTGTGCAATGGGATAGGATAATTAATGATCACATTGGGCTCATTTGAGGGAGAGAGGAGTGAGTCTGAGACTATTTGTTTTAAAATTTGAATTAGCACACTCATAAAGCATGAAAGCAGAGTTAGCTGAAGTGAATTGGCAAATTAAGTTAAAGGACATGTCAACAGAGATGCAGTGGCAGACGTTTAAGGTTATGTTTTGGAATACATTGAATAGATACATTCCACAGAATAAGACAAATTCCAAGGGATGGCCGACCATCTGCAGTTAACGAGAAATGTTAAAGGTAGCATCAACATTAAATAAAAAGATATAATTGTGCAATGACAGATAGCAGTTCAGAAGAATAGAACAGAATATTTTTTAAGATGCAAGCAATGAACAAAAACTTAATGAAGAGCGAGACTCTTCATCTTTCACATTCAGCCTAGACAAACACAGCACATGGACAGACCTGTTGTGAAATGGGACAAATGCATTTCTGTATTGATGCCTCTGGCTACTGTTTATTACTGTTAGATAACAGCTTGTCCCAATGTTGTAAGCCTCGGGGAGCATTATATAACTGCTGAGTCTTATACCAATGTCACTGATGATTACTTGCAACAAGTTTGAAGCATTGCTAACAACACCTGAGGGCAACATTATTAAGGTTTCAGAAAATTTTACATTATTTTTCAATTTTTATGTCATTGCCACACAATGCCCCGACAAAAGTAAATCAATATAAAGAATTACTTATCGAAATATTGCACAGATTTGGACTTTTGACTCTTCTAAGCCAGAGCTAATGTGAAAGTGTCTTCAGCTCTCGGATTTTTCTTTGTTTTGTTTAAGATCAGACCACTTTAAGAAGTTTGATTGTCGTTGGCCTTTTCCTAGCGCAGCCTGTTTAATGTCTTCTGACACATTCCCATCAACTGCAAAGGCAAGTTTCCTTTCAAACCCCAGCAATAACGATAAAACATTGTGGTGCGAGTTGATATTCCGACAGGTATTCAATGGCAATTGTTAGTTGCTCTTTGAAAGCGTCATGATTATTTTTTCAGCCATTACATGGGAGATATCAGAATTTTCTGTGTAAACAGTGGCTGATCTTGGTCAAACTCATCTGAGGTTGACCTCAATTTGACCTCAATGCTGTTGGGATTGACATGAGCAAGGATGGAATTTATTTTAGAAACTTTTCCAACTATCGACTACCGTTTGGTGATTTATCCTGGGAAATGATTGGATATGGAATCCCTACAGTGTGGAAACAGGCCTTTTGGCCCAACAAGTCCACACCAAACCTCAGAGCATCCCACCCAGACCCATCCCCCTAATCTATACCTCTCTGAACACTATGGGCAATTTAGCATGGCCAATCCATCTACCTTGCACATCTTTAGACTGTGGGAGGAAACCAGAGCACCTGGCGGAAACCCACGCAGACAAGGTGCGAACTCCACGCAGACAGTCACCCGAGGCTGGAATCGACACCAGGTCCCTGGCCCTGTGAGGCAGCAGTGCTAACCACTGTGCCACCATGCCACTCCAAAAGGATGGATCTTTTTAATTCATTTACAGAAGCTAGGTGGGTCACATTCATTCCTCATCCCTAATCACTGCTTAGAAAGTGGTGAGCTGCCCTTCTTAAACCCCTGGTGAGACAAACGATTATAATAAAGCTGGAGGTCCCATTAGGGTAATTCTTGGATTTGGAGCAGTTGAAAGAGATTGAAAGAGAGTCTGACGTATTTTTCTCATCCCCATGGCCTCATCCATTAATGGGTAAATCATCTGTTACCATTCACGGTCAAAGAACACAAATGAAAATGATAGGAGCAAGGCATCAGAGTACTTAATGAGTTGAAACTGGCCCTTAGCAATGGTGAATTGCCCCAGGGAGGATGTTAAAGAAGACTTGCTTTCACATTACACCTTTCACTGCCTCAGAATTTTTAAAAATTGATTCACAGGATGCGGACATCTCTAGCTAGGCCAGAATTTATTGCCCATGCCGAATTGCCCACATGGCTGTTAGGAGTCAGCTACATTGCCTTGTGTCTAAAATTATGCATAGGCTAGATCCAGTAAAGATGGCAGTTTCCTCCCTTAAAGGACATTAATGTTCTTTAGTAGCTGTCCCGGCAATCAACAATGGCTCCATGGTCATCATTCGATTCTTAATTCCAGATTTTTATTAAATTCCACCACATGCCATAGTAGGATTTTAACTTGGGTCCCCAGAACGTTACCCGGATATTTGATTTGACTTGATTTGATTTGATTTATTGTAGCCATGTGTAGCTTAATACAGTGAAAAGCTTTGTTTATGACCAGTACAGGGAGATTACAGTACGCAAGGACATACAGACCATAGAGTGCTTTGACAGAGTGAGGCACATAGGTTACTCTGCATATGACGTGCGCGAAGCAAGATCAACAGTAGCAAGATCAATATTATTTGAAGTTGGAGAGCCCATTCATCAATCTAATAACAGGAGGGAAGAAGCTGTTGTTGAGCCTGTTGGTGCATGTGTTCAAGCTTCCATATCTTCTGCCTGATGGAAGAGGTTGTAGGAGAGCGTTTCCTGGACGGGTTAGGTCTGTGATGATGTTGGCAGCATTTCCGCAGCAATGAGAAATATAAATAGAGTCCGTGGATGAAAGGTTAGCATCCGTGATGGTCTGAGCTGCACACACAATCTTCTATAGCTTCTTACAGTCCTGGGAAGAGCAGTTATGAAGCTATAAAAGTTGATAACGGTTCTTATGGATATGCCGAATTTCCGAAGCTGCCTGAGGAAGAAGAGGTGTCGCTGTGCCTTCTTGAATTGCACATCTACGTGGGAAGTCCAGAACAGGTTGTTAAATAATGTCACTACTCGGAACTTGATGCTCTCGACCCACTCAACCTCTGCTCCACTGATGTAGATAGGGGCTTAACAGCCCAGTGATAACACCACTAGGTCATCACCTCCCCATGTTTTGCTGATAATTAAGTACTTTTGAACTGTAGCTACCATTATAATGTGGGCCTTCAGGCAGCCAATCTGAATGCAGGAATGTTTCATCAGTAACATTGTACCAGCAACTGAGTAATCTATTTCTATAACAGTAATTGGTGGATCTATCCTGGCTACGGAATTTGGGAAAACTTTTGATTCTCTTTAAAATTGTGCCATGGGTTTTTTTCATTTATATGAGAAGCTAGGTGGGGCCTTCACTTAACATCTCACTTGAAGGGCATCACTTTTGACACAACAGCGTTCCTTGCACTGGAGTTATCACTTAGGCTTTGTGCAGTCACTTCTGGAGTCGAATTTGATCCCATGTCTGAGTGACTCAGAGAGTAATATCACTGTCAGCGTGGGTGAAAACTGAAGATAAGGAAGTGCACAATGGCGAATACCATGGATGGAAAATATAAAACATGAACATATGGAAATGTACTTTGGGAAAAAGGAAAGTCTGATCTTACATTATTTCAAGTGTCTGTGGTCTCTCGGGCCTGGCTTCCCTCCAAATGTAATATTATAAGATTTGAAGATTGAAAACACAAACGCTCAATATAAAGTAAATTTTAGAGGGTTTTTAAAGGAATATAAAAATGTGATGCTGATGGTCGGAAAATGCGGATGACATATATTGTGAAATTTCTTGGAGATGTTCTTCATTTTTCCTTCCAATTGGGCCCCAGGGAAGTTATTGTAACTGAGCAACAGGGCATTACTCCTTTATCATTGCACCCCAATCTGGTGTGATTTGATTCCTATAAAGGAAACCTGCAGCAAAAGAAATGTTGCAAAAAAATTTCAATAGAAACTAACTAATTCATAGTTTAGAAAAGTATGCTGCTCCGGCCTTCCACACATTCTCTTATCCAAGTCACGTTGTCCAGGAATTTATATTTATCACTGTTCATGATCAAGCTTCAGGTCATTTTCACATCTCCAGCATTCAACAAAATACTTTCCTCAAACGGAACTCTGTTAATCTGCCATCTCTTCTCCCAAGTGCCCATTTATACACATGCCATTTTTGTTTAAGTGGGATAAAGGAAATATCCTTTGGATAAAGGCAGATTCATGATAACATTTCTGTGTCTTGTGGCTTTTCGTGACCAGGTGGAGCCATGGGATACTCCACATCCTCAAACCTGCTCCACCTTTCAATGACATCATGACTGGCCTGTACTTTAACTCCAACCACCTGCTTTGGCTCCACATGTTTTACATATCCCTGTTTAGCCAAAACCTGTAGATGTAAGATTTTTAAATGGTTAAATGGCAGATGGGGGAGGGGCTGATGGGTGGAATACTGCAGATAGCTGCAACACAAAGCAACCTGAGGGCATTTTTGCATGAAACAAAGGAAGCTAGCACACAGATGCAGCAGGTAGCCAGGAAGGCAGATGAAGTCATAACGGTCAGTTCTTAGTAAGGGGCTCACCTTTGTCCCCCTACAACCACACATCAACGAATACCAGTCACGGTTGGACATAGAGCAGTTTTTCCGCCGTCTTCGCCTCCATGCCTACTTCTTCAACCGGGAACCTAACCCTCCCTCCACTGACCCCTTCACCCGCTTCCAACACAAGTCCTCCTCCTGGACACCACCCCCAGGCCTCCTACCCTCCCTCGACCTCTTCATCTCCAACTGCCGTCGAGACATTAACCGCTTCAACCTCTCCACCCCTCTCACCCACTCCGACCTCTCCTCCGCAGAACGGACCGCCCTCCGCTCCCTCCGCTCCAACCCCAACCTCACCATCAAACCCGCAGACAAGGGTGGCGCAGTGGTAGTATGGCGCACTGACCTCTACATCGCCGAGGCCAGACGCCAACTCTCCGACACCACCTCCTACCGCCTCCTCGATCATGATCCCACACCCGAAGACCAAACCATCATCTCCAACACCATTCATGACCTCATCACCTCAGGGGACCTCCCACCCACAGCCTCCAACCTCATTGTTCCCCAACCCCGCACGGCCTGTTTCTATCTCCTTCCCAAAATCCACAAACCTGCCTGCCCTGGTCGACCCATCGTCTCAGCCTGCTCCTGCCCCACCGAACTCATCTCCACCTATCTGGACTCCATTTTCTCCCCTTTGGTCCAGGAACTCCCCACCTACGTCCGTGACACCACCCACGCCCTCCACCTCCTCCAGGACTTCCAATTCCCTGGCCCCCAACACCTCATCTTCACCATGGACATCCAGTCCCTATACACCTGCATTCCACATGCAGATGGCCTCAAGGCCCTCCGCTTCTTCCTGTCCCGCAGGCCCGACCAGTCCCCCTCCACCGACACCCTCATTCGCCTAGCCGAACTCGTCCTCACCCTCAACAACTACTCTTTTGACTCCTCCCACCTCCTACAGACTAAGGGGGTGGCCATGGGCACCCGCATGGGCCCCAGCTATGCCTGCCTCTTTGTAGGTTACATGGAACAGTCCGTCTTCCGCACCTACACAGGCCCCAAACCCCACCTCTTCCTCCGGTACATTACTGACTTTATCGGCGCCGCCTCTTGCTCCCCAGAGGAGCTCGAACAGTTCATCCACTTCACCAACACCTTCCACCCCAACCTTCAGTTCACCTGGGCCATCTCCAGCACATCCCTCACCTTCCTGGACCTCTCAGTCTCCATCTCAGGCAACCAGCTTGTAACTGATGTCCATTTCAAGCCCACCGACTCCCACAGCTACCTAGAATACACCTCCTCCCACCCACCCTCCTGCAAAAATTCCATCCCCATTCCCAATTCCTCCGCCTCCGCCGCATCTGCTCCCACGATAAGACATTCCACTCCCGCACATCCCAGATGTCCAAGTTCTTCAAGGACCGCAACTTTCCCCCCACAGTGATCGAGAACGCCCTTGACCGCGTCTCCCGTATTTCCCACAACACATCCCTCACACCCAGCCCCCGCCACAACCGCCCAAAGAGGATCCCCCTCGTTCTCACACACCACCCCACCAACCTCTGGATACAATGCATCATCCTCCGACACTTCCGCCATCTACAATCCGACCCCACCACCCAAGACATTTTTCCATCCCCACCCCTGTCTGCTTTCCGGAGAGACCACTCTCTCCGTGACTCCCTTCTTTGCTCCACACTGCCCTCCAACCCCACCACACCCGGCACCTTCCCCTGCAACCGCAGGAAATGCTACACTTGCCCCCACACCTCCTCCCTCATCCCTATCCCAGGCCCCAAGATGACTTTCCACATTAAGCAGAGGTTCACCTGCACATCTGCCAATGTGGTATACTGCATCCACTGTACCCGGTGCGGCTTCCTCTACATTGGGGAAACCAAGCGGAGGCTTGGAGACCGCTTTGCAGAACACCTCCGCTCAGTTCGCAACAAACAACTGCACCTCCCAGTCGCAAACCATTTCCACTCCCCCTCCCATTCTCTAGATGACATGTCCATCATGGGCCTCCTGCAGTGCCACAATGATGCCACCCGAAGGTTGCAGGAACAGCAACTCATATTCCGCCTGCGAACCCTGCAGCCTAATAGTATCAATGTGGACTTCACCAGTTTCAAAATCTCCCCTTCCCCTACTGCATCCCTAAACCAGCCCAGTTCATCCCCTCCCCCCACTGCACCACACAACCAGCCCAGCTCTTCCCCCCCCCACCCACTGCATCCCAAAACCAGTCCAACCTGTCTCTGCCTCCCTAACCGGTTCTTCCTCTCACCCATCCCTTCCTCCCACCCCAAGCTGCACCCCCATCTACCTACTAACCTCATCCCACCTCCTTGACCTGTCCGTCTTCCCTGGACTGACCTATCCCCTCCCTACCTCCCCACCTATTCTCTCTCCACCTATCTTCTTTACTCTCCATCTCCAGTCCACCTCCCCCTCTCTCCCTATTTATTCCAGTTCCCTCTCCACATCCCCCTCTCTGATGAAGGGCCTAGGCCCGAAATGTCAGCTTTTGTGCTCCTGAAATGCTGCTTGGCCTGCTGTGTTCATCGAGCCTCACATTTTATTATCTTGGAATTCTCCAGCATCTGCAGTTCCCATTATCTCTGAAGGCAGATGAAGTGTTGGCTCTTATTTCAAGCCATTTGGAGTATGAGAGTATGAAGTCTTACTACGACTGTACAGAGTAGGCTGGATGGCCTCATGGTATTGCTACACTGCAAATCAGAGACATGGATTACATTCTGGACCCGGGTTCAAACCCTGCCACAGCAGATGGTGGAATTTGAATTCAATAAAATATCTGGAATTAAGAATCTATTGATGACCATGAGTCCATTGTCAGGAAAAACCCATCTCGTTCACTACTGTCCTTTAGGGTAAGAAACTGCAATCCTTACCCGGTCTGGCCTACATGTGACTCCAAACCCACAGCAATGTGGTTGACTCTCAATTCCTGGGATAGGCAATAAATGCT
This sequence comes from Stegostoma tigrinum, assembly GCF_030684315.1. Taxonomy (NCBI): domain Eukaryota; kingdom Metazoa; phylum Chordata; class Chondrichthyes; order Orectolobiformes; family Stegostomatidae; genus Stegostoma; species Stegostoma tigrinum. The sequence continues at coordinate 13,649,642 of NC_081365.1, read as the reverse complement.
GCCTAGCCAGCGATGCCCTCATTCCATGAATGAATAAATGGGGGAAAAAAGTGCTGGTGCGATCACATCTGGAATAATGTGAACAGTTTTGGCCCTCATATTTAAGGAAAGATATCATTTCATTCAAGGTAGTTCAGAAAAAGTTCACTTGGATGATCCCTGGTATGGAGGGATTGTCTCGTGAACAATGGCTAAACAGGTTTGGACTTTACTCACTGGAGTTTAGAAAAATGACAGATGATATCATTGAAAGTTATAAGGTTTTTAAGGGGTTCAACAGGGTAAATGCAGTGAGGATGTTTTCCCCCATGGGAGAGTCTTAGTCCACAGGGCATTGTCCCAGAATAAAGTGGCAACAATTTAAGGCTGAGATCAGGAGGAATTTCTTCTCTCAGATGGTTGACAGTCTTTGGACCTCCTTGCCACAGAGAGCCATGAAGGCAAAGTGCTTGTGAATGTTTAAGGCTGAGACTGCTGGATTTTTAATCTGTAGGGAAATCAAGGGTTAGGGCTAAAATGCAGGAAGCTGGATGTAAGGAATGTTCAATCAACCAGTGAACAATGGATCAGACTCAAGGGGCCAATCAGCCTACTCCTATGTCCAAGGATCTTATGGTGAAATAAGATGGTATTTTTGTTTTCATCTGGGAAGGAATTCCACACTTCTACTGATATTTAGGGGAAGATGTGATTTCTGCAATCTGTCCTGAATGGCTTTTTCAGAGTTTTAGCCCTTGTCCTAAACTTCACCAGCAGCAGGAAATGTTGTTCTCCACTTATCTTTTCCATTCCTTTAAAAAGTGCATCATGTCCTAACTAACACTTGAAGCCCTGAAAACTCTCTATTGAATCTTTGCTGCACTCTTAGCAAGGCCAGTGGATCCTCTCCAAGGAGCAGGCTGCTGTCCAATGCCACGGTTGAGGTCTAAACCGGGTATTGTATAGCTGTGGCAAAGGCTCTTTACCCGTGTACACTCATTAACGAGTTTTAAATGTTCATGTTCCATTAACCTTTTTGATTACTTTTTCTACCTGATTTCACTAACGTGATCGGTGAATATGTGCTGCAAAATTTCTTTGTACCTACTTCGTTCCCAGTTTTTGATTGATCAAATAATACTTGCATTTTGATGCAGAATAGATGACCCCAAACTTAGATGCAACAATTTTACTTGTTCACTTAATTTACGAACATTTCTTCTTAATTTTATGGCCCACTCAGTGTTACATATAAACATCAGAAAACCTGATACATATGGCTCTATGATAACGTGGTGTGAAGCTGGATGAACACAGCAGGCCAAGCAGCATCAGAGGAGCAGGAAAGTTTGACGTTTCGGGTTGAGACCCTACTTCAAAAGTCATATGGCTCTATGTTGACTTATCATTAATAAGTGTCATTAACAGTTGAGTTCCCAGCATACATTTTGATGAGACACTTCTTTCCTATTCAAACACATTATGCTTTCTCTACTTTTCTGCTATTCTGTTATCCAGATCACAAATTTGCTTTTATGAGTCTTAAACTTAGCCAACAGTCTCTTATATGGAAACTTATTAAATGCCTTCTGAAAACTCATGAAAGACCTTGAGATATAGGAGCAGAATTAGGCCCATTGAGACTCCTCCAGCATTCAAACATGGCTAATTTGTTTCTCAACCCCATTCTCCTGCCTTCTACCCATAACTCTTGATCCCATGACTAATCAAGAACCTATCTAACCCTGTCTTAATTACACTTGATGACTTAACCTGTACACCATTCTTTGGCAATGAGTTCCATAGATTCACCACTCTCCAGATGAAGAAATTCCACTTCACTTCAGTTCGAAATGACTGTCCCTTCAATCTGAGCCTGTGCTCTTGGGCCCTAATCTCTCCTACTTTGTGAAAACATCCCCTCCATTTTCACTTTATCCAGGCCTCTCAGTATGCTGTAAGTTTTAAAGAGATGACCCCACATTCTTATAAACAGTATTGAAGACAGACCCAAGGTCCTTAATCACGCCTCATCAGTTTCAACCACTTCTCACATGCTTCAAATGCTCCGCATATGTTTCAACCACTCCTCAGATGCTTCAACTACTCCTCATACAAACTAAATGCGTATCTACCTCTTTTACTATTGTTTCAGTTACTTCCTCAAAAAGCTCAGAGTGCTTCTGACATTACGTACCCTTTACAAATCGCGAAATGATCAATCACTCTTCGCTTAATTAAAGATTCCAGTACATTCCATACAACAGATGTGACAAAAGCAAGTCTTAGTGATCTCCAGACCGTTACCATGTCTCAAAAGGTTACACTCTGGGGGTATCTTTCTATCACCTTTTCTAAAATACTCGAACTATACTTAAAATTTTGCAATCCATGGGGGCTATTCCGAAATCAAGACAACTTTGGGAAATTATCACTAAATCATCTGCAATTTCCTCACCTGCTTCCTTTCTAATCCTTGGGGTGGAAACCAACAGTTCTTGGGAATTTGTCAGTCTTTATGACTACTATTTTCTCTTGCTCAAATTAAAATAGTGTGTTGTAGTCTTGATTCATTATTAAATTTTATGTCATGTCAGGTATATTATCCTCTTCCTCTATTGTGAAGGTTAACACAAAAAGTAATTATTCACCAAGTCTGGCATTTCCTTATTTTCATTTGCAATATTACTCTCCCATGTTACTAAAGAGCCCACACGATCCTTGGCTAACATTTTCTCTGCCTGTATAATTGCAAACAGTTTTAGATTAATGTTGCAAAAATTTGTGAGTTCATCTTAATGCCTGATTTGACAATGGAATACTAGAATCTTGCAGAATCCTGAAAATCCAAGGCACTGGTGGCCATCGAGCAATCGTGGAATTAGGTTTCTTCAGATCACTGGGATCTGGGATTATATCATAGAACATAGAACATTACAGCACAGTACAGGCCCTTCGGCCCTCGATGTTGTGCCGACCTGTCATACCGATCTCAAGCTCATCTAACCTACACTATTCCATGTACGTCCATATGCTTGTCCAACGACGACTTAAATGTACCTAAAGTTGGCGAATCTACTACCGTTGCAGGCAAAGTGTTCCATTCCCTTACTACTCTCTGAGTAAAGAAACTACCTCTGACATCTGTCCTATATCTTTCACCCCTCAATTTAAAGCTATGCCCCCTTGTGCTTGCCGTCACCATCCTAGGAAAAAGGCTCTCCCTATCCACCCTATCTAACCCTCTGATTACTTTATATGTCTCATTTAAGTCACCTCTCAACATTCTTCTCTCTAACAAAAACAGTCTCAAGTCCCTCAGCCTTTCCTCGTAAGGCCTTCCCTCCATACCAGGCAACATCCTAGTAAATCTCCTCTGCACCCATTCCAAAGCTTCCACATCCTTCTCCAAGTGCGGCCGCACCAGAGTTTTGTACTGCTGCAGCATAACCTCTTGGTTCCGGAACTCGATCTCTCTATTAATAGAAGCTAAAACACTGTATGCCTTCTTAACAGCCCTGTCAACCTGGGTAGCAACTTTCAAGGATCTGTGTACATGGACACCGAGATCTCTCTGCTCATCTACACTACCAAGAATCTTACCATTAGCCCAGTAGTTTGCCTTCTGGTTACTCCTACCAAAGTGCATCACCTCACACTTGTCCGCATTAAGCTCCATTTTCCACCTCTCAGCCCAGCTCTGCAGCTTATCTATGTCTCTCTGCAACCTACGGCATCCTTCGTCACTATCCACAACTCCACCGACCTTAGTGTCGTCTGCAAATTTACTAACCCATTCTTCTATGCCCTCATCCAGGTCATTTATAAAAATGGCAAACAGCAGTGGACCCAACACTGAACTTTGCAGTACACCACTAGTAACTGGTCTCCAGGATGAACATTTCCCATCAACCACCACCCTCTGCCTTCTTTCAGCAAGCCAATTTCCGATCCAAACTGATATATCTCCCACGATCCCATTCTTCCGTATTTTGTACAATAGCCTATTGTGGGGAACCTTATCGAACGCCTTGCTGAAATCCATATACACCACATCAACCGGTTTACTCTCATCTACCTGTTGGGTCACCTTCTCAAAGAACTCAATAAGGTTTGTGAGGCTCAACCTACCTTTCACAAAACCGTGCTGACTATCCCTAATCAATTTATTCTTTTCTAGATGATTATAAATCCTATCTCTTATAACCTTTTCCAACACTTTACCAACAACTGAGGTAAGGCTCACTAGCCGATAATTACTAGGGTTGTCCATACTCCCCTTCTTGAACAGGGGAACCACATTTGTTATCCTCCAGTCGTCTGGCACTATTCCTGTAGACAATGATGAGTTAAAGATCAATGCCAAAGGCTCAACAATCTCCTCCCTGGCTCCCCAGAGGATCCGAGGATAAATCCCATCTGGCCCATGGGACTTATCTATCTTCACACTCTGTAGGATTTCTCATAACTCTTCCTTGTGAACCTCAATCCCACCTAGTCTAGTAGCCTGTATCTCAGTCTTCTCCTCGACAACATTGTCGTTTTCTAGAGTGAATACCATTGAAAAATATTCATTTAGTGCTTCCCCTATCTCCTCTGCCTCCATACACAACTGCCCACTGCTGTCCTTGATTGGCCCTAATCTTACTTTCATCATTCTTTTATTCCTTAAATACCAATAGAAACCCTTAGGGTTTACCCTGATCCTATCCACCAACAACTTCTCATGTCTCCTCCTGGCTCTTCTGAGCTCTCTGTTTAGGTCTTTCCTGGCTACCCTGTAGCCCTCAAGCGCCCTATCTGAGCCTTCACATTTCATCCTAACATAAGCCTTCTTCTTCCTCTTGACCAGAGATTCCATTCAATTCTATGCCTGCTACTAAAGCAGGGAAGGTGATCTTATGTAACAATCCATGGGGAGATGAACAACACTCCATGCTGATTAAGAGCATGATGATGTCATTGTCTCTTCATTTTTGTTCTAAGTTACACATAAGCTCTCTTGTCTTCGATGAGTAAGATATGTTCTTAGAAAAAACAATGTTTGGATCTATAAGTGATTAAAAAGCTCAGTGAGCATCGAGTTCTAAAGAGCCCAAAATCAAGTCAATCTTCTATGCGCAATCGGCAGTCTCACTAAAATAAAGCCCCATGCCATGATATCGTTCATGGACTGTGTTTTCCACCTAATAACTTCATAAATATTGAGCAATAGTGGGCATGACAAGATGAACAATCAGATTTCTACTGGTGTGCTTGAAAAGAAGACTAAAAATATTTCCTATGATAACTACTGATCTAATCTTAGAGTAAAGGTGAGTGTTAGGGTCTTGATGAAAGGTCATCCGTCTGAAATGCCAACTCAATTTCAGTTGGCTCCTGCCTGCTGATCATTTTTTGTTCATTTTTTAAAATTCTAGTGTCCATGATGTTTTGTTTTTGTCTTTATTTTGTGCTTGTCTGTCAGTTTGATACCATTCTCAGGCCACATTCTGAAGCCTCATTCCTCGATTTGACTACATCATTCAGGCATTGCCAGGGGTGCATTGGTCTGGCACTCTGCTTAAGTGAATGTCAAAGTTTCTATTAAACATTTCAAAGAGTTTCTTTCTGGTGAATTTCTGATGTGCCAAAAAGGCAAAATACTCTGGGATGTGGAAATCTAGAACTTAAATAGCAAATGCTGGGGAAACTCAGCAGGTCTGGCAGAATGAGGAGAGTGAAGAAAGTGTTGAAACTTACATTTTTTAGGCTACACCTGAGTTGTGTTAAGTATTTTGGAGGGTTTTCTGCTGTGATGCTGACCGTTGTTTTCCACCATATACAACCAATCTCACTGCATCAACTTCCGTCCCTGATCCTATTGTGCCTATCCCATTTGATTTCAGTCCCATTTCACATTTTTTTCCCAGAACAATTCATCACTTTCAGATATCAACCAAAAGACTGACATCCTTTGCTAAACACCACCTTTGGAAGGCCACTATGTACTTTGGTGGGTGTTGGCACACCAAGCTGATTCATTGTTCCGCAGATGTTTCATTATCCTGCTGGGTAACATCATCAGTGAGGCCTCTGATGAAGCGCCGTTGTGTTTTCCTGCCTGGTGTTTAAACTCTGGAGTCCGTTGAGCTGGATTCCCTCACTTCTGGTATTTCTTCACAATGGAGTAGAAATGGGGTCGAGCTCTATGTGTTTATTGATGGCTTTCTTAGTGGAGAACCAGGCTTCTAGGAATTCCCATGCCTGTCTCTGCTTTGCCTGTCCCAGGATCCTGGTGTTATCCCAATCAAACTGATTGTTCTCCTTATCCATGTGGGTGGAGATGAATGAGCATTGGTCATGTCTTTTTGCTGCCAATTGATATTTATTTATCCACAACCCAAGCGACAAATCTTCTGTAAAATCTTAGAGGTGTTGGAAATCCGTTCTCTGGCAAAGTAATAGCATAGCAGTCATGAATACACACTGTCACAGTACATGGCTAATGTGGCTCACACTCCCTGGCACATAAAGCTCCATTCTCTCACTTTGGTCACTGTTTATCTGCCACATGCTTTGCCTGTCATTCCTGACATCCCATTTAAACAGCTTCATGAACTCAGCGCTACCCTGTCCCCAGTGCCCACTGTTGGCCTGCAGTTTGTCATTGCTCATTTGGGGATCATCACACACAATCAAGCATTCAGACAAACATAAACATGAGCTTTTACTTACAGTCAGCAACAGTGAATACAAATAAGACTAACCGAGGCTGAAGTTCACCCAGACAATGCAAACCAGATTTTGGCTGCATCACCAAAGGATACTGTACAGCCCTTGATGGTCTGCTGCACCTAGCTCTCATCAATGAGGTTTTGTCTGACTTGTAGCATCCTACACAGCTGAGCTCTGTTACGGACAATGACAGCTTCTTCCTCCCTCGTGTCCTCATCCTCTTGCACAGAAGATCGCTCCCACTCCCCCAGTCTCTCTGGATCCAGCACTTCACCTCATTGCCTGCTCCAATTATACTGAGCACATTACATCAGGGTGACGTTGCACACTCTGTCTGGAATATGCTGCAAGTTCCCTTCCCGACTGGTCTAAATAGTTGACCCACATCACCAGCCACCCCATCATCTGCTCCAACATGGCACTGTGCAAGGAATACACAACATTCTATCTGCATCAGCCAGCTGAGTGACTCTAATCCACTGAGGGACAACTGCAGCTATGACTCCCTCCCTACCCCAGACCCACATGAAACGCTTAAACTTCTCACTGCATTCAGTACAGGCCATCGTTACACTGAAGGTGAGGATGGGTAGCTCTCACAGGACCCTTAGAACTTGCACAAACAATGATTCAGTCGGCATTGCCCTTTTGTAACCTCCTTGCTACTCAATTCCACATTATTGAGGAGCCTAAGTTCAATCCACAAGCAACAATGCAACCTTTGTTCAGCACTAGATCCTGAAGCATTTTCAATGGGCAATGAAATCATTGACAGTTCAGCGTAACTAAGGTTTGCATATGGCTGCTTTGTAGATTTGTTCCTTAAATGTCCTCGTGCCCAGCAAATGTGGATTGCGAACTTCCACACATCAAGCCAACACTGACTTTGTCCACCCTGGGTGTTATCCCATGCATGTTCCAGGAGCAACTGACATCTAGGGAGCAGAAAGTGATGGCAGGGAACACAGCTCATGACGGGCGCCATCAGCACGAGGCCCTGCCTCATCACCAGGTACACCCCACAGAACCTCCATAGCCCCCATTACATCACAACATTCCGACAACCAATTTCTACTCATCCCCTCTCTGTGGAGACCCACCATATTCACTGACAACTGTTCTCCCTGCCCCTGAAACCTGAAACCACACCTTAATGATGCCCACACTGCTCTGCTATGCTCTCCTTGGGAAAAACGTTGCCACTGACCCTGCCTCCCCTAACCTACCATGACCTCCAATACTGTTCTGGCTATCCCCATTAACCTTCAACATCCTTTGCATCACCTTTACTGTGTATTAACTCCCACTCAACCTTGAACCCCCATCCTTTCTAATAGAGATCCCTCTGCTAACCCTGAACCCTCTCCCTCTTACTGAATACACCCCCTACCCCCTTAAGACCTAAATAGCTCAGGTCTTTGAGCAACTCTGTACAGTCTGTGCTCCTGGCCAACAGCGGTCCTCCTGCACTGGGCTGCGCATTCGTCTGTGCCAATTCCCAACAGTGCTATCTGGTTGAATCGTCGTGCAATGAATTTCCCACACAGACATGTAATGTTGGAGTTACAGTGACATCTCAGAGTATTGCTTGCCATGGGAGGAAGTCCCACCGTCAGGCCAAGTAACTAATCTCATTGGCTTCTAGCTTCAGCAGTCGGGTCTATATAGGAAACTCCATGGGTTCCAAAAGAAGATAGATCTAGGGACTTTGGGTGCAGGGGAGGTGGTAGGGAGGGGTGAGGAGAGGTGTTTTCTGTAACTTTGGGATCAGAACAAAGGAGGTGGAGGGGTGGGTTTCCTGCCACAAGTAGGTTGGATGGGGGGAACTGCTCTAGCCTCTCAGGAGCTGACCCTATGCCAGTTTCCCTTTGATAAAGGGGCACACTGCCTGCATTGCCCCCTGCCTAAAACACTGAAGGAAGGATACATAATACTTAGTCTGAGGTAAGAGCATCAGCTCCCTTCCAGACCTATGCCTCAGGCATTATCATTATAGTGCACTTGTGGAGACTGTGTAGCCTCTAACCCTGGTTAGTGCTGGGCTACACCCTACAATCATGTTGATAAAGACACAACACTATGGGTTGCATTTTCTCAGCATGTAAACGGTACTATCAATGGTGAGAATATTGGGAAAATGTGGCAAGAATTAAAATACGTGACCGTTAACACTGAGGAAAAATAGGTCAGATTTTTACAGTCAATGTTTGATCACTGCACCCAGCTCATTACTACTGGAATTGGCAGTCACTTATGTCATGGAGAAACACAGCAGGTTTGGCCACACCAGTGGAAAGAAAGTAGAGTTAAGGCTTCCAGTCCAATGATGCTTCTTTTGGACCCTTCTCCAATTCTGAAGGAGGCTCACTGGACGCAAGTTATTAACTTCTTCTAATAAAAACCAACAGAACTGCACATGCTGTAAATCAGGAGCAAAAACAGAAGTTGTGGGAAAAGTGCAGCAGGCCTGGTAACATCTGTGAAGAAAAAAAAGAGTTAACGCTTTGGGTCCAGTGACTCTTCCTCTGAACAGTTTCTCCAGCAATGTCTATTTTCAGCATAGAATCCCCGCAGTGTGGAAACAGGCCCTTCAGCCCAACAAGTCCACACTCACCATCAGGTCTTCCCACCCAGCCCCATCCCTCTATAACCCACCTAATCTGCATATCCCTGAACACTACGGGTAATTTAGCATGGTCAATCCTCCTAGCTTGCACATCTTTGAACTGTGGGAGGAAACCGGAGCACCTGGAGAAAACCCACACAGACACTGGGAGAATGTGCAAACTCCACACAGACAGTTGCCTGAGGTGGAACCCAGGTCTCTGGTGCTGTGAGGCTGCAGGGCTAACTACTGAGCCACCATATTTAGCCTCAGATTTCCAGCACCTTAGTACTTTCTTTTATTTAGGTTCATTAAGTCATGCCTGCCACGTTGTGCTTGACTCTGCTGCACTCTGTCAGAAAGAAGGCAATAATCCTCCTGCTTATCCTCAACTTCCTCCATTAGAAAGACAGCTGCTGCTCCCCAGCATCCATCACAGCCCATTTTGACTTGCTCCAATTGTGCAGAGCCCAGATTGCTGTGATTCTCACTAGACTGTACCCCAAGGCCTACCCAGGCCAATCCACATATCTGAATCTCATTTTCAGGAATCCTATATTTTGCTGCACAATGATGGATGAATGCGCTGCACTATATTTATGCTGTTTCTCAGTCAGGGGCTGTGTAGGAGAGTCATCAACGATGGTTGAAGCTAGTAGCCATTGGCTCCCAATAACCAGCTTTAGAAGGTATTTGAAATGAAGCAGGAAGGTGAGATTTTCCAAGGCTATCAACATCAACTTCCAGGATTCCTGGCACAGAATTCCAATTTGTGGTGCTGACAATTGAAATGATATTAGCTGAAATGGAACTCTTTTCTGTTGATGAACTGAGCTGTGTCACGATTGCAACGGTAAGAGATTCGCCAACTTTAGGTACATTTAAGTCATCATTGGACAAGCATATGGGCGTACATGGAATAGTGTAGGTTAGATGGGCTTCAGATCGGTATGACAGGTCGGCACAACATCGAGGGCGGAAGAGCCTGTACTGTGCTGTAATGTCCTATGTTCTATGTTCTATGATATTAATGTAATGTGGATTCAGTCTATAACGCCCTGCCCCTGGGAGAATCCAGCTATTTTAGCAAAGTCTGCTACCTGGGCCATAGTACTGACCTTGTCATGAGGAAACGAGCTGAAACACAGTGATCTGGTGCAAATTGGGAATAGCCTTGATACATTTGCTGGTCTACTTGGAAACCGATAGCTGCATAAAAGTTTCATTTCCCTGTTACCTTGACAGCCAATACAATAGGATGGTCACCCATCCCTACAGGCCATAGGTCCCACTCCAGGGTTTGGAATTCTCCCAGGAAATCCCCAGCCTGCAAAGCCATGGCAGAACCGAAATACTGTGTGCCTTTACGTTTTGCACCTATCCTCCAGACTGAGCCAGGCTTTTGTGGCTGGGATCCCAATCTGAAATCACCTTGAGGCCAGAGGGCCACGCTGATGAAATGCCAGGCCGAAAGACCACCGTGTGCCATTGGGAGACCACCACTCCAGTCCACCAAAAGACAGTCACACTGGGTGAGAGGTCACCACCACAGGCCTGCTCTAAGGCCAAGAGTCTGACCCCGCACTGAGGCTGAGAGCCTAACTCCGCACTGAGGCTGAGAGCCTAACTCCGCACTGAGGCTGAGAGCCTAACTCCGCACTGAGGCTGACAGCCTAACTCCGCACTGAGGCTGAAAGCCCAAGTCCACACTGAGGCTGGGAGCTCAGGACATCGCTGAGAAGAAAGAAAGGGAACAAAAATGAGAAAATAAAAGCAAAAAATGAAAAAAAAATACGGATGGAGAGATTGAGTTCCAGCTGAAGAGTCCTACTCCACTGCCATCTTGGAAATGCGGGGGTCATGGTAATAGGGTAGGGGTCTGGGTAGGAATGCTCTTTGGATGGTCAGTGTAACTCAATGGGCCCAAAGGCCTCTGTACTGTAGGGATTCTATGATGTTATAATCCCACCAAGTGGTAAGAATGTGGATCTCACTGCTGCAAGGAGCAGGTGAAGTTAATAATAAAGATCCATTTAAGGGAAAAATAAATAAATATATGTGGACAAAGGAGGGAGTCTGAGTGCAGCATGAAGGTGAGTACACCACGGTTGGACACCATGGGCTGTTTCTGTACGATTTATGCTATGTAACATGGTGACATTCAGGAAGTAGAGCAGCCAATCTGAGTACAGCCCGCTCCCATAAACGGCATTGTTATAATGAAGAGATAATCCATTTTAATGACCCTGCTGAGTTTAAAATATTGGTCAGGGTACTCATTTCGGTGGTGTTTATTCTAGTAATTCCATCTTTCAAATGGTTTTTAAACATTACCTTAAGGTGTTATTTTTGATATTAGTTTGGGCAGCTTGAATCCAGGCGCTGGGAAAAAATGTTTCAAGGCACAAAAATGTCTGACAAGAACTTTCCCTTCGAAAACCGAAATTGCTTGAAAAAGAACCTATCCTGCTGAAATTGAGAGTGCTTTCACCTTGTATCTACCTTTGACCCGATCGTGTTTGACACCCTTGTTTGCTGCTCAAAATGGAAAATATTTCTCCCACCCTTGACCACAATGATTCCAGAATTAAAAGGAAATATAGAGATAGCAAGAGACAGAAGCTGGAATTCGAAGGAAAAGGTTGAATCAAAAAAACCACAGACAAGCCACAAAGTACAAAATTACAGCGTATGTGTGTAATAGCAGTGGCTGCGTTTTAATAGAAAGCACTATAAGTTACATAAATTTTGATTTGGAAGCTCTGGGTGACACACCCTGGGGCAGAGGTCTTTGGCACTGCAGCTATCCAGTCTGGAGGCACGGGTAGTCTGTAGCGCGAGGACTCGAGACATGTCAGTGGTATTCACGCTGGGTGTGCTACTCCCTCCCCCTGGGAACTCATCTTTTAAAAATTTGCACGCCCGTGGAACATTAGTTTGCTTTCTCCGCACTGTGAAACAGTTTTGGGTGTCTCTTGTGGTTAGAGGTGCTATAAAAATGCTCAGGTTTTTCATTGAAAGCTCTATTCTCAGAGGAAGGCTCAAGGGGTATACAAATCGTATATAATTTGTGATTTCAAGAGACACTTGTTTGCTCCCAAAATGCTCAATTCCCATTTGAATATTATGATTGCAAAGGTTTAAGAAGCACTTGAGAAAATTAAAAGTTAGCCACTACTGTCAGCATATCATATGAATATTTAATCCTCTCATAAAGTGCCTCTCCTTGCTACTTTTCCAGCTCACTTAAAAGAAGGAGCTAATTCCTGAAAAGAACGGGAAGAGGAATTTGATATGAGTCTGCTCAGTATTCTTCTGATGACATAATGAGTTCTACTGTTAAACCTCTGGCTCAGACTTTTCTCTGGGCCAAGATAACAAAGTGTGGAGCTGGATGAACACAGCAGGCCAAGCAACATCTCAGGAGCACAAAAGCTGGTGTTTCGGGCCTAGACCCTTCATCAGAGGGTCACCCCTCTGGTAAAGGGTCTAGACCCAAAACGTCAGCTTTCGTGCTCCTGAGATGCTGCTTGGCCTGCTGTGTTCATCCAGCTCCACACTTTGTTATCTCGGATTCTCCAGCATCTGCAGTTCCCATTATCACTGGGCCTTGTATTTTCTCTCTTCAGCTCCCAGATCATGAACTCTGCCCATTCATTTAAAACTGGCAGAAGAGCGTCGACATTGAAGGTCTTTGTTCACTAGATGCTCATCCCAATGATCTTAAAATTGTCTTCTTACATTAATGCACCATGTAGCCTGCAAACAATAAAGAACTTGTTAAGCTCCTGGCAGCCAGTGATGAAAGATAAACCCAAATTCACCCCTTGCTTGGGACTGAATTATTCACAGAATGAAACATTACATGCAAATGTCTCCTGACTCCACTCCACATCTGGGTCAGCAAACTGAATTTACAGTATAATTTCTGTCAGTTTCTACCTTTTTCTCTTGACATATTACAGTCCAAAAATTGGAACAAAACAAACTAAGAGGTACTCAACTAAAATATTGTAGGAAGGGGGAAATAATGTGCCATTTGACCCTTCAGTGCTGACCCCTCCTGGGATGGACAGTGGTGGTCCAGAAGCAGGCCTGCAAGTAGGTCCTCAACTTCCCTGTAGACCTCTCCACACTGGGTGAAAAAAGAAATAATTGAAATGTGAGCCCAATCACTAAATTAACAAATCACCAAAATACAAACACTGTTCACCAGATGCAATGGGAGAGAACCAAAAATCACAAGCCAAATAAAAATGGAAAAGAACAGAGGTCTAATCAAAACACTGTTGCTGGAGGGATAATGCACTCCAGCTCCCATAGGGTCCAAAACTGTCGAAAATGAGAACTCACTGCAATTTTTTTGTTTAAAAAACCCGCTCTAAACCTCAACAACTGTGGGTGGCATGGCAGTACAACAGCTTGCATTCCTGCCTCACAGCACCAGGGACCCCAGCTTTGATTCCACTCTCAGGCAACTCCCTGTGTGGAGTTTACACATTCTCCTGTCTGTGTTTCCTCTGGACGCTCTGGTTTCCTCCCATAGTCCAGCGATGTGCAGGCTAGGTAGGTTAGCCATGCTAAATTGCTCACAGTGACCAGGGATATGATTGGACTTTTGTCTGGGTGGGATGTTCTTCAGAGGGTAGGTTTGGGCTTGATGGGCTGAATGGCTTAATTTGATATTGTAGGGATTCTTAAAAATAAACTAGGTTGACAAGAGCATTTCAAAATTCCACCATCTTTATGTGAAGATGTTCTTTCTGACAGCTCCTGAAATGCATTAGTTTTAATTTTAAGGTGACGTTCCCTCGTTTTGAGCCTTCTCAGCAGAAGAAGTATTTGTTTTCTTTCTTGCTAACAATCTTCTTTTATCCCAAATACCTCAAGTTCATCTTCCAATCTCCTGTATTCGAGGATGTGAAAACCTGGCACTGGACATTACTTGCCAGAGTCTGGGTGTGATGTCTACTGGCAAAGGGGCTCATGTATTAGGTCAGCATGCGGTGTCACCACTTTCCATCTCATCTGAGTTCGCCCCAGTAGTATGAAATCAGCAGTATCTAAATCTAGGAATTTAAATGACCTTCTATTGGATGACCTCAATTTTATCCTGCCCATGACATAACACAAGTTAGCAAGGGAAAGTGGATGGAAGTGGGCAGCCCATTTGTTTAGAGATGGGCCGACTAATCTTGGGCAGCCCCATTAGCTTATTAGAGACATGCCTCCAGAAGATGGCAAGCAGACCTACCCAACCACTCCATATAGCAACTGTGCCCCACCCACCTCACTAAATGCAGCACTCCATGTCCCCAAGCTATTCTCGTGTTTGCAGTAAATGTTTTCGATATCAATGAAGAACGGCCCCCTCTTCTCCTCCTTAAGCTGTGGGCGCTAGAATTCATTCTCTGGCCTGCTTTGGCCCTTTATGGGATTAACTAGCTTGGCGCAGAATCAATACTAAGCATGGGATCCTCTTGGTGCAGTTGTTTGTCATACCATTGGAGGACTGAGCATTAAACCACTAATCCATTGATCCACAAAGCTGCAAATGAATTCTTAAGTGAAGCCTTTTGAACCTTTAAACCACTCAAGAAATGTTTATAGAGAGGGATACATAATTGAACACGATGAGAAAGGCTTCAGGAAATTGGCCGGGTTTTCCTGGAGTCTTTGAGGTGGACTGATCAAAAGCTTTTTCAAATTATGAAGGAGAATGAATAAAGTGAAGGACTGAGAGCCGAGGAATACGGATTAAAAGCCAATAGATTTTTAAAATCCAGTTAAGGGGAAATGTTATTGATGTCGACAACATGAGTCAACTCAAGAGGCAGATATATGGTTTAGCTGTTAGGGTATATGGGCCCGGGAAGAAGTAATTGTTTGCACAGGCTACAGCGTCAATAACCAGTTAAGGCAGATTTCAAGCAAAAAAAATCAGGAGGTAGGCCAGCAAAATCATTTCCTCTCCTTGAGTTGTACTGGTCCATGAGACACCACCTAAAAGTGCAGGGGACATGGTTACTATAGCAACTGTCAAAATGGAATCGACAAACGGACAAAAGTAAAACCTGACAGTGTGATGAAAAAAAAACAGAAAGGGAGAAGGGCTAAATTCAATAGAACTACAAAAGAACTAGAATAGACTTGATGGGCCAAATGTCCTCATTCCCTGCTGCGTGACTAGATGCTTTGATGACGCTTCTAGTGCAAGAATGGGTTGAGAATGTATGTGCTGTGATTTTCTGTGGTTGCTATGTGGTTGCTATGTGGTACCAATGCATTTATAAAAGATTCATTTAGAACTAATCTATAATTATACTGGAAATTCCTAAGACATTTTTTAATGTATTTATGATTATCATAATCATTAAGTTGAACATGCAACTCCCACTTCTATCTACCATCACTTCCCTCGGGGTAAATATTTCAGAAAGGCAAGAGTTAATAGGGTTAACATTTGGAAAATAAGTCTCGAGAATTAATAATAAAAAATAAAGAGTTGGAAGGTAAATTGAACACATATTTTGCCACAGTCTTTGCTCTGGAGGATAATAGTAAAATCTCAGAAATATCTGTAAAAAAGAAAATGAAAGACAAGTAGGAATCCAAGAAAATTAGAAATAGTAGGGAAATGGGACTGAATATGTTTTTGATGCTCTGGGTTGCCTCATTCTCAGATCCTGTTGCTCTCATCCTAATGCTTCAAATGAATTTGATGCGTTGCTTTTAATTTACCAAAATTCCTTAGATTTGAGGAAAGTTGCATTTGTTTAAAAAATAGTCCATGCTCAAAATGGGAGGAACAAGACAAGAGGAAACTATAGGCCAGTAGCTTAATGTATGTCAAAGGGAAGATTTTAGAAGCTGTTGTTAAAGATATTAAAACAGGGCAGTTAGAAGATTTGAATGTAATCAGGCAGTGTCAACATGGTTTTGTGAAAGGGAAGTCATGTTTAAACAATTTAGTGCCTCTTCGAGGAAGTAGCAAGTACTATGGTTAAAGGGGAACCAATGGATGCACTGGATTTTCAGAAGGCATTTAATGAGGTGCAACATCATTGTGCTCATTGTGCAGTGAGCCTGAATGGCTAGGTACAGGAAACAGAGAGCAGAAATGGGATAACAAGGTGTAGAGCTGGATGAACACAGCAGGCAAAGCAGCATCAGAGGAGCAGGAAGGCTGACATTTCGGGCCTAAACCCTTCTTCAGAAATTCTTCTTTTCTACTATCTCAGAGAGCAGAAATGGCCATTTTCTGGTTGCTAAGATTTAGTGACAGGTGTGCTAGTGCCTCACAAGTTACCTAACCAATTTGGATGAAGGAACAGAAGACCTGGTTGCTAAATTTGCTGGACGATGGGCATAGTTAAGTGAAAGGGAAATGATCTGGCAAATGGAGTATGTGGTAAATTGTCCACCTCAGAAGGAAGAATGCAGTAAAAGGCATATAACCTGATGATAAGAGTTTGCAGAACTTTGAGATGCAGAGGAATTTGGGGTGTGCTTGTTATTGAATTGCAAAAGGCAGTGACAGGTAGAGCAGGTAATTAGAAAAGCTGATAGAATGTTACCGTTTGTTGTGAGGGGAATTGAGTCCAAAAGTAGGGAGGTTGTGTTTCACTTATATAGGACACTCGTGAAATCACCCTGGAATATTATGTACAGCATTGGCCTCCTTATGTAAGGAAGAACGTTAATGTGTCGCAGGCAGTGTAGTGAAGATTTACTGGACTAGAGCCAGAGTCATAGAGATGTACAGCTTGAAAACAGACCCTTCAGTCCAATTTGTCCATGCCAACCAGATATCCTAAATTAATCTAGTCCATTTGCCACATTTGGCCCACATCCCTCTAAACTCTTCCTAGTCATGTAACTACTCAGATACCTTTAAAAAGCCTCCACCAGCCTCCATGACTTCCTTTGGCAAGTCATTCCATATAAGCATCACCTTCTGTGTGAAATAGTTGCCCCTTTTAAATCTTTCTCCTCCCACCTTAAACCAAAGCATTTAGAATTGGATTCCCCCTACTCTGGGAAAAAAGACATTGGCTATTCACTCTATCGATTCCCCTCATGATTTTATAAACTTCAAAAGGTCAGCCCTCTGTGATACTCCAGGGAAAATAGCCCAGCCTATTCAACATCTCCCTATGGCTTAAAACCTGCAACTCTGGCAACATCCTTGTAAATCTTTTCCGTACCCTTTCACGTTTGACAACAGTTTTCCTATAGCAGTGGACCAGAATTAAACACTGTATTCCCAAAGTGACCTAACTAACTAACAACTAGAATGGGTGATCAACTTCTAAGAAGAGTCATATCCAATGTCAGATATACTAGGGACATTTAAGCGACTCCTGGACAGGCACATGGATGATAGTAAAATGTAAGGTATGCAGGGTAGTTTGATCTTAGAGTGGAATAATTGGTCGGCACAACATTGTGGGTCAAAGGGCCTGTACTGTGCAGTTTTGTTCTACGTCCTACGTTCTGTAAAAGGTTGGGCAAGCTGAGTAGGATGAGCTGAGTTGCTGCTGTAATGAGCTGGCGTGAAGTAAGTGGGCTGAATGGCCTTTTTCTGTCTTGTAACCATTCTATGATTGTCTGATTCAATGACACTGATGAAAGAAATCCCAGAATGGCAAAATGGTACTGGCCAGTGATAATTTCATTCAGATGTGCTGTTCCGCTTCTCCCGTGTGAGATTTTCACTTACAGCCTTCAACCCAATCCTTCCTTCCGTTCACGAATGTTGGAAGCATTGAGAAAAGACAGTCAGTACATTTTGGGAAGGAATTGAGAAAAGGAAGAGGCCATTTAATCCTTTGAGCCTATTCAGCAGTTCATTAAGATCATGGGCGATCTGTACTCCATGTTCATTTAAGCATCACACCCCTCTATTTTTTCATTCCCTACCTCCTTCTCCTGAGACACAATTGAACCATAGGCTGAAATTTTTATTTTGGAGTTCAATAGGTTGGAGGTGGACTCTCTTCCAACAGCTTGTGAAGCTACAGGCTAATTTTAAGTCAGCGAACATGACTTTCCCCTCCACTTGGCAGGAGTGCTGCCTCACTCAGAGGCTGGACCATCAGCTATCCGGTTCCAACAGCGCCACTGGGCGTGGTGCCCACCGCAGGAACTGCAGCAGTCTTTTAGGAGCAGCACTGGTGGGGGCTGGATCCTAGAGGGTAATGAATGTCTGCAATTGTCTATCCCAGAGAACTGTAGAGACTCAATCACTGAAAGCATTTAAAGACAAGATTGGAAGACTTTTGCAATATCAGGGACTCTATGGCAATGTTGAGCTGTCAAGAAAGAAGACTCAAGGCCTGGAGCAGATTATCCATTTGCTTGTTGAATGACAGGGCAGGTTTAAGGGGCAGAATGGCCTTTTCCTGCTCCTATTTCTTGCATTCTTCTGTTCGTATGTGGAATGCAAATGGGTTGGGCTAAATGGTTTGATTTAATGTTGAAACGTCTACATCTGCCTGTGCTTTGAGAAAAGGAATGTATTCTTTTGCAAATAATATTGTCAACTACAGCATTTTATAGAATCCTTGCTTTGCTGAACCCCTTCCTTGCTTATTTATGAATATTTTGCTGCTACAGGCAAAACATACTTTCCCGTAATGGCATCAAATCCTCTCTATTTCCTCACAATTTCCAGTATTTTAGGTCAAAGGAAAATATTTCCATGTTGTGTGGTACTTTACATTACAATTTACAAGCTCTACGTAATTCACTTTAATGACAGGTTGGCCAACTGAGCTATGTGGTGCATTAAAATATTACTTAATAAACACATTGGAACCTGCACTGTGGAGATACTGGATGTAAAATAGCCAATGCCTGGCATTAAGGTCCCTGCAAATTGCAACCTTACTGGATTTTCCATCCCTAATGTGCAGAGGGAAACCATCCACCACAACCCAACTCCCCTGTGCTCTCAGCTCTAATAGTTGGCATTGGAGTGAAAGAAGGAAAGCTGAAAAGGGTTAGACTCAAAACCACGAACAACTTCTTCGCTTTCTTGCAATGGATCCAAAAGGTCTGCTTTTAGCAAGTGGTAATGCGTGCACAATTCAAATATTCAATGTTCTGAGGTAATCCCAGAGGGAGGGAACAGTTCAACAACCTGTTAATTCGAATCAGAAAATATTATCCTTTTCCACACTCTAATTAGTAGTTGGATGTTGACAGCATATAATTTGAAGCCCACTAGTAACTTTTGTTTCCAATTATCTTTAATTCTTGCTGAAAGGCAGTGCCTCTTTGGTTAGTGCTGGTGTAAAAGCACTGGATACCATTACTGCCTCATTTGAGAGATGGTTCCCTGAGGCTGAACAGATATTGGCAGTGGGTGTACATCACTGCTAAGCTTTTTACTTTATTCATTTATAGGATATTACTGGCTGGGCCAGTATTCATTGCCAATTTCCCCTGGTTGCCCATTGCAAAGGTGGTGGTGAGCTGCCTTCTTGAGCTGCTGCAGTCCATTTGGATGAGGATGCATTCTTAAAGCTGTTAAGGAAGGAGTTTGAGGATTTTGACCCAAGTCAGGATGGTGAGTAGCTTGGAAGGGTATATGCAGGTGATGGTGTTCCCGTCTATCTGCTGCCCTTGTCCTTCCAGATGGCACAGGTTGTGAGTTTGGAAGGTGCTATCTGAGAAGCCTTGGTAAATTTCTGCAGTGCACCTTGAAATTGCACACACTGCCTCCACTGTGTTTCGATGACAGCAACAGTAGATGTCTGCAGATATGAGGCCAATTAAATAGATTGCTTTGATGTGGATGGTGTGCAGTTTCTTGAGCATTGTTGGAAATGTACCCATCCAGCAGATTATTAGTGTCTTCCATCACTCTTCTGACTTGTATAATCATTGAAACTATCATTGACTTCTCATTATCCTTTTATTAATTTTGGTTTGGAGCTGTGAATTGAAGATAACAATAAAAGCTGAAAGAACTTCAGATGCTGAAAATCAGGAACAAAAAAAGAACAGAAGTTGCTGGAAGCTTGGCAGGTCTGGCAGCATCTGCGAAGAAAAATATCACAGCTAACATTTTGGGTCTGAGGAAGGGTCACTGGACCTGCTGAGCTTTTCCAGCAACTTCTCTGTTTTGAGTTGAAGATGATCTTTGGATTGTGAGCAACTTGTGTTTAAAGAAAATAGAAGGGAGAACAAATGAGAATGCTGCCTTCACCAAGTACAGAGCAGGTATTTTAGAGAAGATCTGAGATAAAAGTGTTTATCACCCAGAGGGTAGCTACATAAATGAAATGTACTGCCTGAGATTGTGGTGGAGACAGGTACTCTCTCAAACTTTAAGAAGCATCTGGATGAACATGTAAAATGCTACGGCCTAGTAGGCTATCGGCAAAATGCAGGTAAATGGGATTAATGCAGTTTAGTGTTTGTTGGTCAGCATAGAAATGGTGGGCCAAAGGTCCTTTTCCCACACTGTATGGCCCTACGACTAAGCTGCTGTTTGTCGGGGAGGCCAAGCCTACAAGTTAATTGTAAGTTAGTTCTTGATCAAAAAGATTCCATTGATTATTTGACGCTGGGGGGAGAGCAAATGTTTAAATAGATAGTAGATGTTTGTCCATTAGCAAAGTCAGCATTTTACTTATCCTGCAACTATGTTTTCTTTTTAACTGTTAGTCTTCATATGAATGGGACTGAAACCAAAGATTAGTTGGTTTAAGTCATAGATGTCAATTAAATTACTTTGTTGGTTAATTTTGCTCTGCCAAAATGAACTGTATTGTTAATAAATTGTTGAGTCTTTTGCTTAAGCTGCAAACCAGTGTCTAGGAATGATTAGATGTGAGCTGGAAATGATTTGTGGACTTTGAGCTAGCTTGTGGTCAAAGGAAATGAAAAGACAAAACAGAGTCTGGGATTGTTTATCCAAAGATAATAAAATGTGAGGCTGGATGAACACAGCAGGCCCAGCAGCATCTCAGGAGCACAAAAGCTGACGTTTCGGGCCTAGACCCTTCATCAGAGAGGGGGATGGGGTGAGGGTTCTGGAATAAATAGGGAGAGAGGGGGAGGCTGACCGAAGATGGAGAGAAAAGAAGATAGGTGGGGAGGTAGGGAGGGGATAGGTCAGTCCAGGGAAGACAGACAGGTCAAGGAGGTGGGGTGAGGTTAGTAGGTAGGAGATGGAGGTGCAGCTTGGGGTGGGAGGAAGGGATGGGTGAGAGGAAGAACTGGTTAGGGAGGCAGAGACAGGTTGGACTGGTTTTGGGATGCAGTGGGTGGAGGGGAAGAGCTGGGCTGGTTGTGTGGTGCAGTGGGGGGAGGGGACGAACTGGGCTGGTTTTGGGATGCGGTGGGGGAAGGGGAGATTTTGAAGCTGGTGAAAGTCCACATTGATACCATTGGGCTGCAGGGTTCCCAAGCGGAATACGAGATGCTGTTCCTGCAACCTTCGGGTGGCACCATTGTGGCACTGCAGGAGGCCCATGATGGACATGTCATCTAAAGAAAGGGAGGGGGAGTGGATATGGTTTGCGACTGGGAGGTGCAGTTGTTTATTGCGAACCGAGCGGAGGTGTTCTGCAAAGCGTCCCCAAGCTCCCTCTGGGTTTCCCAATGTAGAGGAAGCCACACCGGGTACAGTGGATGCAGTATACCACATTGGCAGATGTGCAGGTAAACCTCTGCTTAATGTGGAATGTCATCTTGGGGCCTGGGATAGGGGTGAGGGAGGAAGTGTGGGGGCAAGTGTAGCATTTCCTGCGGTTGCAGGGGAAGGTGCCGGGTGTGGTGGGGTTGGAGGGCAGTGTGGAGCGAACAAGGGAGTCATGGAGAGAATGGTCTCTCCGGAGAGCAGACAGGGGTGGGGATGGAAAAATGTCTTGGGTGGTGGGGTCAGATTGTAGATGGCGGAAGTGTCGGAGGATGATGCGTTGTATCCGGAGGTTGGTGGGGTGGTGTGTGAGAGCAAGGGGGATCCTCTTTGGGCGGTTGTGGCGGGGACGGGGTGTGAGGGATGTGTTGCGGGAAATGCGGGAGACACGGTCAAGGGCGTTGTCGACCACTGTGGGGGGAAAGTTGCGGTCCTTGAAGAACTTGGACATCTGGGATGTGCGGGAGTGGAATGCCTCATCATGGGAGCAGATGCGGCGGAGGCGGAGGAATTGGGAATAGGGGATGGAATTTTTGCAGGAGGGTGGGTGGGAGGAGGTTTATTCTAGGTAGCTGTTGGAGTCGGTGGGCTTGAAATGGACATCAGTTACAAGCCGGTTGCCTGAGATGGAGACTGAGAGATCCAAGAAGGTGAGGGATGTGCTGGAGATGGCCCAGGTGAACTGAAGGTTGGGGTGGAAGGTGTTGGTGAAGTGGATGAACTGTTCGAGCTCCTGTGGGGAGCAAGAGGCGGCGCCGATACAGTCATCAATGTAACGGAGGAAGAGGTGGGGTTTGGGACCTGTGTAGGTGCGGAAGAGGGACAGTTCCACGTAACCTACAAAGAGGCAGGCATAGCTCGGACCTATGCGGGTGCCCATGGCCACCCCCTTAGTCTGTAGGAAGTGGTAGGAATCGAAAGAGAAGTTGTTGAGGGTGAGGACGAGCTCTGCTAGGCGGATGAGGGTGTCGGTGGAAGGGGATTGGTCGGGCCTGCGGGACAGGAAGAAGCGGAGGGCCTTGAGGCCATCTGCATGCGGAATGCAGGTGTATAGGGACTGGACGTCCATGGTTCAAAATCTCCCCTTCCCCCACCGCATCCCAAAACCAGCCCAGCTCTTCCCCTCCACCCACTGCATCCCAAAACCAGTCCAACCTGTCTCTGCCTCCCTAACCTGTTCTTCCTCTCACCCATCCCTTCCTCCCACCCCAAGCCGCACCTCCATCTCCTACCTACTAACCTCATCCCACCTCCTTGACCTGTCCGTCTTCCCTGGACTGACCTATCCCCTCCCTACCTCCCCACCTATACTCTTTCCACCTATCTTCTTTTCTCTCCATCTTCGGTCCGCCTCCCCCTCTCTCCCAATTTATTCCAGAACCCTCACCCCATCCCCCTCTCTGATGAAGGGTCTAGGCCCGAAACGTCAGCTTTTGTGCTCCTGAGATACTGCTGGGCCTGCTGTGTTCATCCAGCCTCACATTTTATTATCTTGGATTCTCCAGCATCTGCAGTTCCCAGTATCACTTGTTTATCCAAAGAGTCTGGTTTGGAACCATTGGTGTTGAGTCAGGGTCGTTCATTTGTGATGTCAGGCCTGGAGGCTAATTATTGGCTCTTTCTTAAATAAATGGATTTCAACAGACATGGTGACCCTGGGAAGAGCATTGTTTTTAAACAGATAGCAGATGTTGGCTATTAACAACATAAATGCCTGAAAATTGGTTCTGGCAAGTCTGGAAGAGACCCTATGTTCAAGCAGGTGTCAATTGTTCAATGGTAATTGAGACCTCAGGTAGAGTTGATCAGTTTATCAGGGCAGAACCACTACTGAAATATTTCTTTGAACTATGTTTTCTTAGAGATGGTCCTTAGCTACTGCTATAGAACATTCTTTTTCACCCAGAGGTGGTAGAAATACGGAATGTGCTTTCTGCAGTGGATATTATCAGAACATTTAGGAAGCATCTGGGCAAGCCCTTAAATGCCAGGACTGTGAGCAACTTGTGTTTAAAAAGAATGGAAGAGAGAACAAATGAAAATGCTGCCTTCAGCAGATGTGGAGCAAGTATTTTAGAGAAGGCCTGTTAGAAAAATGCTTATTGCCTAGAAGGTGGCAGGTATGTGGAACGTGCTGCCTGAGATAATGGTAGAGGCAGGTACTCCTACACATTTAAGAAGCTTCTGAACAAGTATATAAAATGCAAGGTAATAAAATGTGAGGCTGGATGAACACAGCAGGCCAAGCAGCATCTCAGGAGCACAAAAGCTGACGTTTCAGGCCTAGACCCTTCATCAGAGAGGGGGATGGGGAGAGGGAGCTGGAATAAATAGGGAGAGAGGGGGAGGCGGACCGAAGATGGTGAGTAAAGAAGATATGTGGAGAGAGTGTAGGTGGGGAGGTAGGGAGGGGATAGGTCGGCCCAGGGAAGACGGACAGGTGGGTTCCCACCTCCTTGACCTGTCCGTCTTCCCTGGACCGACCTATCCCCTCCCTACCTCCCCACCTACACTCTCTCCACCTATCTTCTTTACTCTCCATCTTCGGTCCACCTCCCCCTCTCTCCCTATTTATTCCAGTTCCCTCTCCCCATCCCCCTCTCTGATGAAGGGTCTAGGCCCGACACGTCAGCTTTTGTGCTCCTGAGATGCTGCTTGGCCTGCTGTGTTCATCCAGCCTCACATTTTATTATCTTGGAATTCTCCAGCATCTGCAGTTCCCATTATCTCTATAAAATGCAAGGGCCTAGTATGAAAAATGTGCAGATAAATGCGATTAATGTAGTTGGTATTTGTTAATTAGCATTGACATAGTGGACTGAGGGGCTTGGTTCTATGCCATACGACCCTATGGTTTTATGACTGTCAAGTCAAGGGCTGGTTATTCAGAAGTCTGGTCAGGAACCACTGGAATGATTATCTGAGGGTCTTTGGCAGTTTATTTCTACCATGCTGCGAATACACAGGGCGAAATGCCGAACTGGGTTGGCTTCTGACTCTACCTTGTAAGTAAACTTCTTCTCCAAGAGGAGAG
This sequence comes from Stegostoma tigrinum, assembly GCF_030684315.1. NCBI lineage: Eukaryota > Metazoa > Chordata > Chondrichthyes > Orectolobiformes > Stegostomatidae > Stegostoma > Stegostoma tigrinum. The sequence goes on along the minus strand of NC_081365.1, from coordinate 13,624,655 downwards.
TCCTCCAGACTGATTGAAGGGTCTGGTGCTGTGTTTGGATCTTGTTAAATAAGGCATCACAACCTCTCATTGCCAACTGTTGACCTATCTCCCATATTCCAGTGGGTGGGGAAGGCATCAGCAGCATTTCTTTCTCCTCCCCACTTAAGAGAATCATTGCATATCCAGGCTCAAACATGCAGAAAAATAAAATGAGCCTTCCTTACAACAGCCAGCGTTTTGTGACCGTAAAAACAGCAAGGGGGCTTGCTTAGTGAAAGAGATATGAAGATATGATGGCCTGAACATGTACAGAACCTTCACTTGTGAAGCTAAGATGTTCAAGGTTATGGGCCAAGTGCTGGAAAATGGGACTAGTATAATTTGGTGGTTGTTTTTGACCGGTGAAGATATGACGGGCCAAAGGGACTGTTCCTGTGCTGTAGGCCTCTAAGATTCTATTAGAAAATGGCTACATGTTGCTTTCATATGGTTTTGTGAAAGACTTCACCCTTGTGTCTCAGCAAAGTTTCTCACTTGACCCAAATTCACCATGACACTACGTCACTCTTCCTGACCAATACTAACCCAGTTCTACCACGTTCCACATACAGAAGTCATTGCCACTGCCAGAACAATACAAGATTCATATTTAAAAGGCCCATGGTCAATGCTGGCAGTCCAGAGGTGTTGAACAGTTTACTTACCACCCCATCCACCCCCTTCCCAGCACACACACGTGGCACATTACGGCAAATTGGTGTGCTACTTTGCTGCAGGTCCAACTGGATGGGGTGGTCCACAGGAGTGCCACCCTATTCCTCCAGTGTCAACAGAGTTGGTGTTACATTGAGTCATACAGCACAGAAACAGAACACCACAAACCCAGGTCCAAACTGTCCATACTGAACATAATCCCAAACCAAAAGTAGTCACATCTGTCTGCTCCTGGCCCATATCAATCCAAACCTTTCCTATTCATGTACATATCCAAATGACTTTTAAATGTTGTAATTGTACCCACATCCACCACTTCCTCAGGAAGTTCATTTTACACGCAAACCACCCTTTGTGTAAAAAAAATCTCTCATTTCTTTTTTAAATCTCTCTCCTCTTACTTTAAAATGTGCTCTCTAGTCTTGAAATCCCTCATCTCAGGAAAAAGACAACTACCATTAACTCTATATGTGCCTCTCATTATGTTATAAACTTCCATAGTAAAGGGCTTAAAACTTGAAAGCTTCTCAAGCAATCCTTTCAGCCTTTCGCTGTATGTTCAAATTTCTTTTGAAAGGTTATCTATCTCTTGGGGATTTCAATAACTTGTAGTACATTTATATGGAGCATTTCACAATCTTAGGATGTCCCAACAAGATTAGAAAGTAAACAATCATAAGGTTATGAAACAAAAGCCAAAACAAACATGGTACAACGTAGAAATCGACCAATCAGTCCATTGAACCAGTGCTGGCATTCTAAGAAGCAACTCAGTTTATCCAACTTTTGATTCCAATAGCTCTACAATTATTTCCCTTTTAAGTATTGATGTAGTTCTCTTTTAAATGCCACCATTTAAATTTACTTGCACCAACTGTTTAGACAATGCATTCCACATAATAATTCATTGTGTTTTCTCCTGTCGAGCCTAGTTCTTTCGCCAATTCCTGTAAATCTAGGCACTCCAGCTATTACTTCTGCTGCTGCTGGAAAAAAATTTTGCAATTGTTGTTTTTCATATAATACATGAGGTTCTCTTGACTCTTATAAATGTCCTACAAATGCTTCATTAAATATCGCCATTTGGAGCACAAACAAATAAAAACATCATTGCTCCAGGTCAAAGAAAGATCAGATGTTAGATGAACTATATAGCTGGGATTTCATTACATTACACTTCTGAACCCCTGTGTGAGGAGTTGAACTATTGCCAATTTGACTGCATTTGGATTCCCAGAGATGCGTATCATGCTGAAAGGTTAACATTCCACGAATCTTGCTGTGTATAGTGATAAAGTGGATGTTAGTAAAGTTAGTATGGTCTCAGTGGCAAGGAAGCACTGAAATTCAACTCTTAAATGTCAGTGATGACAAAAAGCTCCAGAGTCAAGTTAGAAATTAAATATGGGCATGTTTAGTGTTCCCATTGTAGAGGTGTAAATGGTCAGAGTGTGCCCCAGGTATTTGAAGAGAAGCCTAATTTGCAACATTCATATTTTCTTGTCTAGATAAATCAATAGAGAGAGGATTGTACAGATGACTGATGATGCGTGTGTGTCCATTCTCAATATTTGTTCCTGTCACACAAAACACTCCACCAAGAACTCTAGCCTTTGATATCCCCTTTGTCTACTTCCAACTCCTGTGATGACTCCTTGGGAATTACACCAAACATTAAGTTGGTAAGTATCAAGTCCCAGGTTGGTAAGCATTAAGTACCAAGCATCAGTAAATTCATGAGAGGCAAAGATAAGTTAGAAAGTCAACAGTTTAAAATGAGAGGGCATAGGTGTAAGTTGACAGGAGACAGATACTAAGGGGTCCAAAGGGGCAATTTTTTTAACAAAGAGTGTAGAGAGTGTCTGGAATGGGCAGCCAGAGGTCATGGTGGAGACAAGTACAATTTTGCCATTTAAGAAACATTTGTACAGGTACATTTCAGGCCAAGCAGCATCAGAGGAACAGGAAAGCTGGTATTTCGGGTCAAGGCTCTTCTCCATTTTTGGAAGAAGGGTCCAGACCCGAAACATCAGCGTTCCTTCTCCCTTGAAGCTGTTGTGTTCCTCTAGCTCCACACTGTGTTATCTCTGTCTCCTGCATCGGCAATTCTTACTATCTCTGTACAGGTACATTGTTGGGATAGGTAAGGAGGAATATGGATCAAATGCAGGCAATGGGAATAGGTTAATTGTGAAAAGTGGGCAGCATGGACAAGTTGGGCCAAATGGCTTGTTTCCACGCTGTAAAACTCAATGACTCTATGACTAATTTGGCCAAGTATGGGATGTGTTTTCCATCATGAATTATTTCACCATCAATTCCATTTGCAAGACTGTTTTTTGTGTTGGAGCCAAGAAATTCTCCAGACTAAAACAACAACAGTTATGTAGTACCTTTTACATAGTATTACATCCTAAATTTGTTTTGAACAGTGTTGAAAGAACATGCCTGATGTTGAAGCCTCATCATTTTCTCAGGCAAGATTCCTTGAACCTGAGGTTGGAGGCAGTTTGTCCTGACCTGGGAAGCTCAGTTACTGAATTCCTCCCTACAATCTGTCTTATGGTGATAGTACCTGCTCATCACCTTGGCACATATTATTCCATGTGCTCCTCTACTCTATTTTCATGGCACCTGTGACTCCCACAGTTCCCTGATGGCAACATGAAAAGCTGCATTCATCACCAAGACCAAGCAACTGTCGAAGTTTTACTTGGAACCCAGCATGACAAGAAGTGTTCTGTTTATAACTGCCCTTTTAGACAATGTAATTATGTGAATCCCCTACCCCTCCCCATCCATCTTTCTAACATACTTCATCAACTCAGTGCATCACATTGACCAGCCCTGCACCATCACGGAGATGAATAAATGCGAGGAGGAAGTTATTTTCCAAATTATTGCTCGGTTTCGTTGTATCTGTTATAGAATGAGAGCAACAGTGTAGGTTGAATTCTCACACCAGCCGATGTTACCATGGAGGCTTCCCAACAAAAGAATAAAAGGAACAAAAAAGAAGTATAGCTTAGGAATAGGCCCTTCAGCCCTCCAAGCCTGTGCCGATCATCGTGCCCTGACTAAACTAAAAAGCAAACCTACTGCTCTTATTCATTCCGTATCCCTCTATTCCCTCCCTATTGATGTAACCATCCAGAGGCCTCACCAATGTGCCCACTTTCACCACCTCCTCTGGCATATTGCTCCAAGCTCCTGCCACCCTCTGTGTGCAAAACTTCCCTTGCACATCTCCCTTAAAATTTCCCCCTTTCACCTTGAACCTGTGCCCACTTGTAGTTAAAACTTCAACCCTGGAAAAAAAACCTCTGACTATCCACCATATTGATGTCTGTCATTATTTTGTAGACCTCTGTCAGGTCTCCTCTCAGCTGCTGTCTTTCCAGTGAAACCAATCCTAGCCTTTTTAACCTTTCCTCATAGTCAATGCCCTCAAAACTGGGCAACCTCCTTCTCTGCACTCTCTCCAAAGCTTCCACATCCTTCTGGTAATGTGGCGACCAAAACTGCACACGAGACTCCAAATGCAGCCTAACAAGGCTTTTATATCGCTGCAGCATGTTTTGTACTCCATGCCCCGGCCAATGAAGGCAGGCATGCATATGCTTTCTTCATCACTTCAGCCCCCTGCATTGCCCACTTTTAGGGAACTGTGGACCTGCACACTCAAATCCATCTCTATGTTAATGTTCCTAAGGTTTCTGTTAATTACAGTATAATTCACACCTAAAGTTGATCCTTCAAATGCATCACCTAGCATTTATCTGGATTAAACTCCATCAACCATTACTGTGCCCAAATCACCAATCAATCTGTATCCTGTGTACCCTTTCATAATCATCAGCACTATCAGCAACTCCACCAACCTTTGTGTCATCTGCAAATTTACTAATCAGACCACCCACATTTTCCTCCAGATCATTTATATATACCACAAACAATAGAGAACCTAAGACTGACCCCTGTGGAGCACCACTAGTTACTTACAGCACTACCTCCTGCCTTATATGGCCAAGCCAGTTTTGTATCCATCTAGCCAGCCCACCCTGAATCCCATGTGATGTTAGTTTTTTTTACTAATCTGCCATGTGGGACTTAATTAAATGCCTTACTAAAAGCCCACTTAAACTACATCCACATCCCTTCCCTCATCAATTATCTTTGTCATCTCTTCAAACAATTCAATCAGGTCAGTGAGAGATAACCTTCCCATAGGAAACCATCTGCCTGTCACTAACTGGTCCATTTTCTTCCAAATGTGTATGTATGTTGTCCCTCAGTATCTTCTCCAAAAGCTTCCCCACCACAGGCGTCAGACTCACCAGGCTATAGTTTCCTGAATTATCCTTCCTTCCTTTCTTAAACAAGGGAATAATATTAGCTAGTATCCAGCTCTTTGGAACCAGACCTGTGGTCAAAGAGAGGAGACAATGGCCTAGTGGTATTATCACTAGACTGTTAATCCAGACACCCAGATAATGTTCTGGGGACCCAGGTTCAAATTCCACCATGGCAGATGGTGGAATTAGAATTCAATAAATATCCAGAACTAAGAGTCTAATGATGACTGAGAATCCATTATTGATTCAGAAAACCCCATCTGGTTCACTCATGTCCTTTAGGGAAGAAAACTGCCATTCTGACCTACATGTGACTCCAGACCCACAGACATATGGTTGACCCTTCACTACCCTCTGGACAATTAGGGATGGGTAATAAATGCTGCCTCATCAGTGATGCCCTCATCCTGTGAATGAATAAAGAAAAAAAATGTGGAAATATCTGCTAATGCCTTAAATATTTATACCCTGCCTCTCACACCAATCTGGGGTAGCTCTCATCTGACCCTAGGGACTTGTCTACCTTAATGCAACTTAGGATAAAAAAAATTCCTCCTTTAATATATTGGCATTCTTTGTAGTATTCACACACTCATCCCTGACCTCAACATCAGTCATGTCCTTCTCCCTGTTGAATACCGACACAAAGCACTCAATAAGGATCTCTCCCACTTCCTGTGGCTCCTTCACAACTTTCCCTTCACCTGAGGTATGGTGACCCTCACATTAAACAACTGGCATTCCACGCAGCCACCACCCTTTGGGGTGAAAATGTTTTCCCTCAAATTCTCTCTTAACCTCCCCTGCTCTCTCATTCAAGCACTGGTTAGCTGTTGATGGTATAACCACATGCCTCAGGAGGAGGGCACGATTAGACAGGTGGAACCTCAGGGAAACCTCAGGTGATTCAGGAATTGAGTTCATGCTGTTGATGTCACCCTACATTACAAACCAGCCATCCAGCTGACTGAGCTAACCAACTCACCCGAGCTGGATGTATGCTGTGATGAAAACAGCTTTTGTCGTAGCCAATTTTTACTATGTATTTTAGCAATCTGTATGTATTATGACATTCATGGAACAGGTAGTTACTATGGCTGACTCTTTCAAACTTTTCCTAAGTCAATACTCAGGAGCTGGGAAAAGAAGCACCATCCCAAAAAAAGGCTGTCTCTGGCTCTCAGCTGTTAGTTTTCATGAGGAGTCCAGGGGAAAAAGAAGTGCAGTTGGTGTTAGGGCTCATGTAGATCACAGTCTGCTCTGGAGGCTTTAACGAAGTTGTACGCTATTGATAGTTCAATGAAGCTGAGAGTGAAGGAAGCCGAAAAGCATATTTTACTTCATGATAATACATTGTGAAGCTGGAGGAGCACAGCAGGCCAGGCAACATCAGGGGAGCAGGAAAGAAGGGGCCCAACCCGAAACATCAGCTTACCTGCTCCTCTGATGCTGCCTGGCCGGCTGTGTTCCTCCTGCTCCACACTGTGTTATCTCTGACTCCAGCATGGGCAATTCTTGCTATCTCTTTTACTTCAAGGAAGATTCAAGTTTGGAAATATCCAGGCAGCAGCAGCCTGCTGAAGCTAGCAGTCCGTGAAAATCTGAAGGTATGGGGATTGAAGGATGGGTCAGCAAGTTTGCAGACGACACAAAGGTCGGAGGTGTCGTTGACAGTGTAGAGGGCTGTTGTAGGCTGCAGCGGGACATTGACAGGATGCAGAGATGGGCTGAGAGGTGGCAGATGGAGTTCAACCTGGATAAATGCGAGGTGATGCATTTTGGAAGGTCGAATTTGAAAGCTGAGTACAGGATTAAGGATAGGATTCTTGGCAGCGTGGAGGAACAGAGGGACCTTGGTGTGCAGATACATAGATCCCTTAAAATGGCCACCCAAGTGGACAGGGTTGTTAAGAAAGCATATGGTGTTTTGGCTTTCATTAACAGGGGGATTGAGTTTAAGAGTCGTGAGATCTTGTTGCAGCTCTATAAAACTTTGGTTAGACCGCACTTGGAATACTGCGTCCAGTTCTGGGCACCCTATTATAGGAAAGATGTGGATGCTTTGGAGAGGGTTCAGAGGAGGTTTACCAGGATGCTGCCTGGACTGGAGGGCTTATCTTATGAAGAGAGGTTGACTGAGCTCGGTCTCTTTTCATTGGAGAAAAGGAGGAGGAGAGGGGACCTAATTGAGGTATACAAGATAATGAGAGGCATAGATAGAGTTGATAGCCAGAGACTATTTCCCAGGGCAGAAATGGCTAGCACGAGGGGTCATAGTTTTAAGCTGTTTGGAGGAAAGTATAGAGGGGATGTCAGAGGCAGGTTCTTTACGCAGAGAGTTGTGGGAGCATGGAATGCGTTGCCAGCAGCAGTTGTGGAAGCAAGGTCATTGGGGTCATTTAAGAGACTGCTGGACATGTATATGGTCACAGAAATTTGAGGGTGCATACATGAGGATCAATGGTCGGCACAACATTGTGGGCTGAAGGGCCTGTTCTGTGCTGTACTGTTCTATGTTCTATGTTCAACTGCAGGTGCAAATTTTCGAGAATCAAGCAAGGGAGCTCCAGAGTTTTTCCAGGTGCTCAGTAGCCTTTTACAAGTGGTCCTGACATCAGGAATACAAACCCATCCCTGGATATCTTGGCAAGTTATTCTGAGTACAGTCAGTGGTACAATGGGGCCAGACCCAGGTGAGATGAATGCCACAGGTGTACAGTGGGTAGTCAATATTGTGAATCGCTACAATATAGCATGAGTTCTCATTAAGCCTTGTGGAGCTAAATCCTTCATGAAACTCAACAAAACTGACACAGGCAGAAAAAACTTTCAACTCAGCCAAGTGCCAGTGTTTATCTCAGTTGATTCTGGAATTTTGAATGTCAGTTTTGTATATTATAAAAGTGTAGGTTGTATTACTGTGCTAACTTGGTATAGTAAACTTTATTGTTATTTGTTCAAAGCTGAGGAATCTTGTGGCTTTATTATCCTCATACCTGGATCTCACAATTTGTCTACTTTTAAAAAAGGTTACTGTTCTCAATCCAGACTGTAACATAAATGTGGTTTGGTTTGAGATCATAATAACCCACTATCACTGCCATCAGTGGACTAGTACAGTGCTAAAATGACATGCTGCTTCTCTGCTGCTACAGTGTGACAATCCTACATTTCACATGTCATGCAACACCCTGCACCCTGTCTGAGCATGACTGCCAACTCATATTAGTTTGTCCTGTGCACTGACCCAGTTGGACACTTTCCAATTCAAATTATATGTCATCCTCGCAGTGAAAATTTCTGTCCTATCTCTCTGACATGGATTTATAATCCACCTCCCAAAGGTGATAGACTAACATCCTTTTAATAGATTCTGCAGACTTGCAAACTGGTTTAATCCTTTGCAATTCTAGCTCAGCTCTATGTCATTATTGACAATCACTCGTAACAAATGCGATTGTCCATCTTGGAGATTCCTTGTCACTGATCATGAGTTCTTTGTGTTCTTGCATGTCTGAAGACTGCAAACTAGCACTACCCATCTACCTACTGTTGTGAAAAAATCAGAAGCTAACAGTAATGAGCTGCTCTGTCACTTACCTGTGTGTTCATGCCTGCATATTACGTTTTTGTTTCCTTCATTTTTTCCTGTCCCCACTTTCTACCCAGCATCATTTACAGGCATTCTCCAGGTAGCGAACAGGCTCTTTCCTGGAGTCAATTCACTGTTGAATTTTATACGTCAGAAAACAATACAGGACAACAGCACATAGCTGTTCAGTAAGTACAGAAGATCACATGTTAGGATTTTAAAATTATAACCATGTACGGGATAGCGCCCAGAAGTGGGCACATTCAGAATTTGGCTATTCATAAATCAAGAGCTTTGTATACATTTTGTTTGTAATCCTCACTGAGTTTGTCCTGAACTTAACTTCAAAACTGTAAGGACACATGTGACCAAATTAATGCCCTTGCACGAAGCGTGGAGCTCTTGGACATACATGGCTCTATGTTGTTAAACCCTGCACAACCTGCAGCTCAATTAAAATACTTTTGACCATAGTTCAACTTGCATTATCCTTACTATTGAGCCTACTGACTTACAGTCCGGCAGTCCGGCAATAACTCAAATTTAAAATTCTTTGTTTAAGAATTTAATAGGGGCCTCACCCTCTCTAGTTTTGGACTCACCTCAAGCCCTGAAATTCTGACATTGCTACTACCCTCCAATTCTGTCCAGTTGTGTATCTCAAATTGTCATCAGTACCTTCAGATCTGCAAGGAGAGGTAAGCTGTTGAATTCCCTCTTTAAATTTCTCTGGCTCCCTGCTTTATTCTCCTCTTTTAAGATACTACTTTCAACTTATGCCTTTGCCCAACCTATCAGTGTCAAAAGTTTGTTCAATAACTCTCTATCAAGTGTCTTGGGAGACCATGTCAAAGATGCCATACAAAGAAGTAAGTTGTAATTGTTGAATATCATTGTCTAGTTGAAATACTGAGGTCACACTAACAGCATGCTTGTAATGTTGTGGAAGTGTCAGTGTTGGATTTGGGGTTGATAATGTCAAAAATCACAAGACACCAGGATATAGTCCAACAGGTTTATTTGAAATCACAAGCACTCAGAGCACCTGAAGAAAGGGCAGCACTATGAAAGCTTGTGATTTCAATTAAACTTGTTGGACTATGACCTGGTGTCTTGTGATTTTTGACTTTGCATACATGTACATCATATTCCTCACACTTTCAAATGTATATTGCATTTATTTCATTCATTGACTAGTGTTGCTCAGTGTTGAATCTTTAGCATAGCTTAGGTTGTCAGCATCCACCTCCCCAGTTCAGTTTACTTGACACATTTCCCATGGTATTCATTTTACCCACAGTGATCTCTAATTCAGTGCCAACTATGACAATTATGCTTTCTTTAAACTATCCAGCCTCAGCACAAATGCCAATCAGTTCTATAGCATTAATGTGCTGTAGGTCTGCCTCATCAATGTAGATTTAATTTCCCTTTCATCCCCTGTTTGTTCACCTACAACTTTGACCCTACCTGCTATGCAGCAGAGCCAATTATAGTGCCACTGATCTGGCTGCTGTTGCTTCTGCTTCCCCCCAAGAGGCCATGTCCCCAACAATATCCAACACCATATACCTATTTGAGAGGGGAATAGCCACTGAAGACTCTTGCACTGTCTGCCTGCTCCACCTGGTGATCACCCATCTGTCTCCCTGAATCATTGTTGTGGCCACATCCTGAAAGGTGGAGATTTTCTGTTGATGCCAAGGAGCACTGAGGACTGCCATTCCTCCTTCACACTGAGCTCAGGCAAAATGCAATCATGGATTTAACAATGGTACCAATGCTTACTGTCTCATCGAATAGAGTTGAATTTGTGGCAGTGAGGGGGAGGTCAGCAGCAGTAGTTCCATTGGCTTTCGGCCTGTACCACCCTACTGTTATGGATGGCAGTTGCATCTTCTTCATCCCTCTTCCTGTCTTCATTAGCTCTTGCTACTCTTGAGATAGAGACGGCTTGTAAAACCTCCAGCATATTTCTTACCCATGTAAAATTTTACTGCATCAAAATTTGGCTTTTTAGCCGTTAGGGGCTTCTAGACTTTCTACTATTGAAGCAGAAGGTTAGCATCATAATGCCACAAAAACAAAGGTAAAACAGCACATGATTGACATTTCAACAGTCATACCACACTAGCACTGAATTCAAGGAACATCTGTAGCACCAAGCACAACTAAACACATCAGAAAAGGTTGGATGGAAGACCGAAGAGCAATTCTTTACATGAACAAAACCAGATACAACAGAATTTTCCAGTAAGTGTTTCAGGAATAATTTATCTTACAGGAGACACCTGAGACATTTAACCAACCCAGACCATGGGGGTTGTGCTCCAGACACAGAGTCACAGGCCATAGAGTCATATAGTTTGGAAACAGACCCGTTGGTCCGATAAGCCCACGCCAACCATGATCCCAAACTAAATTAGTTCCACATGCCTGCGCTCAGCCCATTTTTCTTCCAAACCTTTCCTATTCATGAACTTATCCAAAAGTCTTTTAAGTGTTCTTACTGTACCTGTATCTACCAATTCTTCCGGCAGTTCATTCCATACATGAACCACTGTCTGTGTAAAATAGCTATCCCTCATGTCCTTTTTAAATTTTCTGCTTTCAAATATATGTCTCTTCGTCTTGAACTCCCCCACCCCAGTGAAAAGACTCTTGGCACTCATCTTATCTTTGCCCCACATGATTTTAGAAAACTCTATGAGGTCACCCCTCAACCTCCAATGCTTTCGTGAAAAAAAAACAGTCTTTCCAGTCTATTTTTATATCTCAAACCCACCATCCCCAGCAACATACTGGTAAATCTTTTCTGAACCCACTCCAGTTTAATAATATCCTTCCTACTACAGGGCAAACAGAACAGCACACTGTAGTCCAGAAGCGGCCTTATGAATGGCCTGTATACCCACAGCATGGCACGCCAACTCCCTTACACAATGGTCAGTGCAATGAAGGCAAGTGTGCTAAACGCCTTCTTAACCACTCTGTCTACCTATGAAGCAAATTTCAAAGAATTAAGTACCTGAACCCCTAGGTCTTTCTGTTCTACAGCACTATCTAGGGCCTTAACATTAATTATATAAGTCCTGCTCTTGTTTGTATGCAAAATGCAATACCTCACATTTATTCAAATTTAACTCCAGGGGCCAGAATGCAATCTATGGAACAGATGGTAGTCCGCCTCACTGGAGATCTGCCATCACATTAGTTTCAGGAATTTTACGTCTTTGAAGAAGAAAAGATCACTTGCAAATGATCTTTGGGGATTTTACATTCCTATGTAGGTATTCTAGGCATGCAGATCCCAGAGTGGCTGTTCTAATCATTTTGTCAGAAATTAACTCACGTATTCGATGTGAATAGTACGCAAGCTTACAGCTTTCAGGCATTTTCATTGAGATTTACTTCATTGTCTCCCACATCATTGATAGAAATTCACAGAAACAATGGACGAGATTGGTCAAAGTGGATTCAGTAGTAACCTTCAAAAAGGAATAAGATTTGTACTTAAAAAGGAGATATTTTAGGACAATGAGTAAATTGGGGCAGTAGGAATAATTGTTAAAAAGACCAGACGAGACGTGATAGGACAAATGGGCTACTGTTACACTATGGAAAAACATGAGTAATTTTAATATCATTTTGGTGATAATTGTTAAATCAGACTATTAGGATAGTTCATTCAGAAAACCAATACCTAAAACTACTAAAATATTGCCATAGTTGAAGTGCCATCATTCTTTGTTTTGGTCTAATAAATCTCTTTTGTTTCCTTTCATCTCAGAATAATCATAGATAAATAGATAAATTGAGTTTTTGCCCGTTTCTGAGTCTGATGCAATAATTGGGTTGTTGGTATTTAACCTTCATCCTCAGTCAGTAAGAGGGGATGGTGCCAATCCAGAATGGTGCCAGTCCATGCGTGAAATCCCTCGGTGAAATGTGAATTGTTAACACTTTCAGCACACTATTTCAAAGAACAAAGAACAAAGAAACCTACAGCACAGGAACAGGCCCTTCGGCCCTCCAAGCCTGCGCCGATCAAGATCCTCTGTCTAACCTGTCATCTATTTTCTAACGGTCTGTGTCCATTTGCTCCCTGCCCATCCATGTACCCGTCCAAATATATCTTAAAAGACGCTAAAGTGTCTGCGTCTACCACCTCCGCTGGCAACGCGTTCCAGGCACCCACCATCCTCTGTGTAAAGAACTTGCCACGTATATCTCCCTTAAACTTTCCTCCTCTCACTTTGAACTCATGACTCCTAGTAATTGAGTCCCCCACTCTGGGAAAAAGCTTCTTGCTATCCACCCTGTCTATACCCCTCATGATTTTGTTGACCTTTTCCTTCAATGTTAATGATCCAGATGACGTAACTAAATGCATTATCTCAAAGTTTGCAGATGACACAAAGCTGGATAGAAAGGTGAACTGTGAGGAGGATGCAGAGATGTTGCTGTATGATTTACACAGGCTGACTGAGTGGGAAAGCGCATGGCAATGTAGTAAGTGTGGATAAATATGTTGTTATCTACTTTGGTAGCAAAAATAAGAAGGCAGGTTTTTATTTGAATGGCTGTAAATTGAGAAAGATGAATGTTCAACTAGACATGAGTGTCCTCATGCACCAGTCATGGAAAGTAAGCACACAGGTGCAGCAGGTATAAAGGAGGAAAATTATATATTGTTATTCATAGTGAAATGATTCAAATACAGGAACAAGGACGTCTTATTGGAATTGCGCAGGGCATTAGTGAGACTCCACCTGGAATATTGTGTGCGGTTTTGGCCTCCTTTTCTGAAGAAGGACGTTCCTGCTGTAGTGGATATGTAGCAAAGATTTACCAAATTAATTCTTGAGATGGGTGGGCTGATGTATGAGAAGGGATTGAGTTAGTTACAATTTACTGCTATGATCTTTAACTCGTCATTGTCTACAGGAATAGTGCCAGATAACGGGAGGATAGCAAATGTGGTTCCCCTGTTCAAGAAGGGGAGTAGAGACAACCCTGGTAATTATAGACCAGTGAGTCTTATCTCAGTTGTTGGTAAAGTGTTGGAAAAGGTTATGAGGGATAGGATTTATAATCATCTAGAAAAGAATAAATTGATTAGGGATAGTCAGCACGGTTTTGTGAAAGGAAGGTCGTGCCTCACAAACCTTATTGAGTTCTTTGAGAAGGTCACCAAACAGGTAAATGAGAGTGAACTGGTTGATGTGGTGTATATGGATTTCAGCAAGGCATTCAATAAGGTTCCCCACAATAGGCTATTGTACAAAATGTGGAGGAATGGAATTGTGGGAGATATAGCAGTTTGGATCGGAAATTGGCTTGCTGAAAGAAGACAGAGGGTGGTAGTTGATGGGAAATGTTCATCCTGGAGACCAGTTACTAGTGATCTACCGCAAGGGTCGGTGTTGGGTCCACTGCTGTTTGTCATTTTTATTAATGACCTGGATGAGGCGTAGAAGGATGGGTTAGTAAATTTGCAGACGACACTATGGTCGGTGGAGTTGTGGATAGTGACAAAGGATGCTGTAGGTTGCAGAGAGTCATAGATAAGCTGCAGAGCTGGGCTGAGAGGTGGTAAATGAAGTTTAATGCAGACAAGTGTGAGGTGATGCACTTTGGTAGGAGTAACCAGAAGGCAAACTACTGGGCTAATGGTAAGATTCTTGGTAGTGTAGATGAGCAGAGAGATCTCGGTGTCCATGTACACAGATCCTTGAAAGTTGCCACCCAGGTTGACAGGGCTGTTAAGAAGGCATACAGTGTTTTAGCTTTTATTAACAGAGGGATCGAGTTCCGGAACCAAGACGTTATGGTGAAGCTGTACAAAACTCTGGTGCGGCCGCACTTGGAGTATTGTGCACAGTGCTGGTCACTGCATTATAAGAAGGATGTGGAAGCTTTGGATAGGGTGCAGAGGGGATTTACTAGGATGTTGCCTGGTATGGAGGGAAGGTCTTACGAGGAAAGGCTGAGGGACTTGAAGCTGTTTTCATTAGAGAGAAGAAGGTTGAGAGGTGACTTAATTGAAACATATAAAATAATCAGAGGGTTAGATAGGGTGGATAGGGAGAGCCTTTTTCCTCGGATGGTGACGGCGAGCACGAGGGGGCATAGCTTTAAATTGAGGGGTGAAAGATATAGGACAGATGTCTGAGGTAGTTTCTTTACTCAGAGAGTAGTAAGGGAATGGAATGCTTTGCCTGCAACAGTAGTAGATTCGCCAACTTTAGGTACATTTAAGTCGTCATTGGAGAAGCATATGGACGTACATGGAATAGTGTAGGTTAGATGGGCTTGAGATCGGTATGACAGGTCAGCACGACATCGAGGGCCGAAGGGCCTTTACTGTGCTGTAATGTTCTATGATCTATGTTCTATGTTCTATGTACTGGAGTTTAGAAGAAGGGGAATGGGGATCTCATAGAAACGTATAAAATTCGAATAGGACCAGGCAAAACAAGTGCAGGAAGGATGTTCTTTGTGGTGGAGAGAGCACAAAACTAGTGTTTTTACTTTAAAGATAAGGGAGAAATCTTGTAAGATTGAAGTGAGGAGCAATTTCTTCATCCAAAGAGTGGTGAGCCTATGAAATTCACCACCAGAGACTGGTTGAGGCCAGAACATTATGTAGTTTCAAGAAGGATGTAGATATGTTTTTTATGGCTGAAGGGGTCAAGAGGAATGGGGGAGGGTGGAATTAGGATATTGAGTTCAATGATCAGCCATGATCACAATGAATGGCAGAGCAGGCTTAAATGGTTGAATGGCTTTTTTTTGCACCTATCTTATTTATTTCTACGTCACGCACGGAGTGGCAAACCTCAGATTACTGGTGGCCAAGGTCTGACTTATAAGCCGTACAAGGCTTATGAGGAATCACTAGTTAGTCTTTTTGTAAACTTTGTTGAGTCTGATGTCCCTTAGCAACAGGCAGCTGGAGTTCATCATCTGCCGAGCTGGAACTCATCACCTGAGCCTTTTTATAAAGCGGATCCAATGCCATGGTTATGTTCATGCCCGGGTTTGGTTGGACAGGGAGCATGCAGTGTCCCTCAATGCTCTTGATATCTTTACAGAAAGGTGTGCACCATCAGGGATACAGAGCTTCAATTCCTCCTTCAACTCCCTTTCCCACTTTCCCGATCCCTCCCTTAATTTTGATGATTTGCGTTGCCTGCACTGGGCTTTGTATGTAAACATCCAATTGGCTACGCTGGTGTTTTACAGGTGACAGTAAATAATAAAAGAAAAGTCATGGTGGGAATAAAATGTTTGGTTATGTGTGATAGCACTTCTGGATACAAAATAAAGAATAAAAAGAAAAAAAAAGCAAACAATTAAATAAAAAGAAAAAAAAGGAAATTAAAATAAGTATAAATGCAGAGGGATAGGTCTGCGGAACAGTTTTGTAACAGGCCTATGTAAGCCACAAGCTCAACAATAAATGATGTTCCTTTTCAGACAGGCTTCCTGAATGATACAGTCTGCTTTTAATGACTGCCTATTTACTGTGGGCCTGAGAAAGAGTTTTGGAAAATAATACCACTTACTAAATGGGTTAGTGCCAGACTCACCAGTCACCCACTGAGTGGGCTTTCTAAAAATCCATTCATGAGATGCGAGCATTACAGGCTATGTCAGTATTTATTACCAGTCCCCAACTGTTCAGACAGCCATTAAGAGTCAATCACATTGCTGTGAATCATCTGTACACCAGACCAGGTAAGTACAGTCGATTTCCATCTCTGAAGAACATTGGTGAACCAGATATGTGATGTCTGTTTTTAATAACCTCCTAATTGCGTTGACATTATCATTGTGCTCCCCACCACAATACCGTATGAGTATGAGCACTCTCACAGAGGAAAAACGGCTAGTTCTAAAATAAAAGGAAACCCCTCTTTATACTCTTCATCAAATTCTGCTTTGAAAGACTGTGCAGGCAGCTTATTTTACATTTTCACTTTGTTTGCAGGTTTCTTCCAAGCAATGTGCAATCGGCACTTTCCCTCGAACCAAATAGTTTGCTAGACTTTTTCAGAGAGTGATTAAGAATGTAGCACATCACTATCACATCGCTTCCAATGCATTTACACCCTTTCTTAGGTAAAGAAACCATGGCTGCTGACAGTGTTTGAGGTATGATCTCAACAATGCCCTAAATAACTAAAGTCTCTGGATTTCTGGCCTCAGTTCTGAGGAAGGGTCACCGCGCCCAAAACATTAACTGTGATTTTCTCTTCACAGATGCTGCCAGACCTGCTGAGTTTTTCCAGCAACTTGTATTTTTGTTTCTGCTGATTTACTGCATCCGCAGTTCTTTTGGCTTTTCGCTGGATTTCTAGTTCAGCCCCACGATGCCACGATTTCTCCCTAAACTTTTAGATTTAATTGATGCAGTTTTTATTTCCAGGATATACTCTCTTGTTCGTTCACCCACATAATTTAAACCCAGCTTGGAGGAAAGTGCATGTTGTTTGGTTGTTAGTTAAAGGCGATATATCTGAAGCAGCTTAATTTATGCTCTTTTCAGTTATACAAGATCAATACAGCAATGAAGATACTTGTGACAAAGGAGCAATTTTACGAATCTAATCAGAAGTTGAAGAATGCTACTTGGCCTAAATGAGCTCATCATTCTACAATGTCAATAGAAACACACCATCGTGCTGGTTCATAAATGAATTATGTGTTTAAGCCTTAAACAGACTTCATAGAAAACTATTGTGCACGGGGAATGTGATGTGTTTAAGTTGTAGCTTAATATAGATAACAAAATCACAAAGTTCTATATTAATAAAAGGACAAATTGAGATAAAAGAGCAATAACTCTGACTTTGAATCATACAGTACACAGAGGCCTTTCAATCTATTGAAATTGTACCACTAAAACTATGCTAAATCTACACTAGACTGACTTAGAACCATAGAATGCCTACAGTGTGGAAGCAGGCCATTTGGCTCATTAAGTCCATGCCCACCCTCCAAAATGTATCCCACTCAGACCCACTCCTTACTCTATATTTCCCATGGCTGTCCCCCTAAACTGTGCATTCTTAGGCACTATGGGCAACCTAGCGTGGCTAATCCACCCAACCTGCACGCCTTTGGACGGGGGGTCGAAACCAGAGCACCTGGAGGAAACCCACACAGACATGACGAGAATGTACACATGGGTAGTTACCCAAGGATAGAATTGAACCAGGGCCCCTTGCACGGCCAGGCAGCAGAGCTAGTCGCTGTACCACAAATGCATAAAGAACCCATTGCTTTGCATCTTATGGCCTTTCAAGTGCTCATCCAAATACAGTTTAAAAGTTATGAGGTATCCTGGTTCTACGACCCTCCTAGGCAATGTATTCCACACCCCACCACCCTGTTTGTTTAAAAATGTTTTCCTCAAATTCTGTTTCAAATCCCTGCCTTCCACCTAGAAAATGTGCTCCTATTATGGAGCTTCTAACTATGCTTCTTTCTACCCACCCTGCCCATGCCCCTTCTAATCTTATACACTATATGATCAGAGGTATAAATAGAGTGGACAGCCAGAGACTTTTTCTGAGGGTGGAGGTAGCTGTTTATGGAATACAAAGTTGGTGTGTAATAGCAGACTATGTGATAACAAAGTGTGGGGTTGGAGTAAGGACATGCGAGAGCTCAAGCCAGTAAGTTATTGAACACAACATTGTGTCCAGAGGGCTGCAGGGTCCCCAAGCAGAAAATGAGGTGTTGTTCTTCCAGCTTGCATTGAGCTTTGCTGGAACATTGCAGCAAGCCTGAGACTGAGATGTTGGTCAGGAGACAGGGTGGTGCGTTAAAGTGATAGGCAAGTGGAAGATCAGGCTCTTTTTTTGTGGGCATAGTGTAGGTTTTCTGCAAAGCAGTCACCCAATATATGCTACATTCACCCAGTATAGAGGAGACTACATTGTTAAATTCAGATTTATTCAGTTCAGACTTGCCAGCCAGATCGTCCACTATCTCTACCTTCACAGTGAGGATACAGCACAGAGGTGTGGTTTTGAATGGCCTGTTAATCAGTGAACAATTTGAGGCTCTTAATTAGTCAATAACAATTAATTTGCACCTGAGGAACTTGTCCCACCATGAACAAAGATTTACTAAAACTAGGAGAGGCCTATGCCAGGTATCCAGCAGGGCAAATATGCCCTAAAGGCTGATGAGGTGGGGGGGTCACTCTTTAATTGATCTATTGAAGGGTCCCTTTGCGAGGTTTGACCCATGCCTGGTTCTCACCTTTCTCCACTTCCTACCTTGGACTCTCAGACCTCAGCTCTCCTCCATCACGCTCACTGCCTCATCCTCACTACATTCTTCCAATGAGGTCACTATATGTATCCTGATTCAGGCTCAAAGCTGTACACCTCTGTGGTAAAGTCCCAGGTGGCTGCTGTGCCTAAATGGACTTGGCTCTGAGGTAGGATTTCCCATTCCTGAGAGGTGAACATGCCACCTTCAATCACATGGAGTATCGGATGAACACCCCCCCCCCAACCACCATGGCCTCCACAGCAGCAGGCAACACCTCCCCCTGTTGGAGTCTGTCCCGGATCCATGGGGAAGTCAGCATCTCATAACATTGGGCCCATTATTTCTTATGTTGACTAGGACAGAATTTATTATTCACCCATAATTGCCCTGTAGAACGTGGTGGTGAGCCAGCTTCTGAAATCATTGCAGTCCATGTAACTTAGGAACACCTACGATGCTATTGGAAAGGGAATTCCAAGATATTAACTAGCGACAATGAATGAACATCAATACATTTCCAGATCAGGATGATGTGTGGCTTGGTGGGGCACTTTCAGGTAGTGTTCCCATGTGCCCGCAGCTCTTCCCCTTCTAGATGATAGAGGTTGCATGATCAGAAAGAGCAGTTGAAGAAGGCTTGATAAGTTGCTACTTGATAGTCATCCTATGAGCCATGACTCTGAAGCTGAATGACTGAGGGAGCTGGGAAAGAGTGGTGAATAATGAGATTTGGAGGAAACATTAAAATAAATGCTGGAGATTGAAATAACAAAAAAACAGAGAAATTCCTGGAGAAACTCAGCAGTTTTGGAAACATTTGTGGAGAGAGAAACAGAGTGAATGTCTTGAGTCCAACGACACTCTGATTTCTACAAAAATGTCTGCATTTGCTGCAAGGAAACATGAGTGAAAAGGGTGTTGAGAGGAATGAGAAAATAGAGAAGCTTTTCAGTAATTGTCAGAAATAATGATGAAATGAGCAATGGTGAGATTGAAAGAGTGGTCATGAGCACGCTTGCCAAGATTTGTGTGAAGGATGAGATTAAACAAGGGTTGGAAGATGGAGGGAACTGAAATGAGAAGACTATTGAGGGTTTCTGTGTGAAATGAAATTGAGGGTAAGTTGTCCTTTGGTGATCATTTCAAGAATACACAGATTGAGATCTCAATAAGAGTTAGTTGAAAGAGGGTGAGGTGCTCAAATAAAAGATACATGAAAAGTAATAGGATATATCAAATTGTGCTATATATATACAGGCCTAATGTGTACACAATTGCAGCAAGATCCCTTTACTCTTGTATTGAAATTCTCCTGCAATAAGTGCCAACATACCATTTGTAGATATGCCTGGGTGAGGATTTATCCTATAACCCAAACTACCAGAAACAGGGTAACACTTTTAGGAGATAATAGGACCTGCCGATGCTGGAGAATCTGAGATAACACGGTGTGAAGCTGGATGAACACACCAGGCCAAGCAGCTTTAGAGGAGCAAGTAAGTTGACATTTTGGGTCAAGACCCTTCTTCAGAAATGGGGGACGGGAAGGGGATTCTGAAATAAATAGGGAGTGAGGGGGAAGCGGATAAAAGGTGGATAAAGAAGAAGATAGGGTGAGACAAGACAGACAGGTCAAAGAGACAGGGTTAGAACCAGTGAACGTGAATGTAGGTGGGGAAGTAGGGAGGGGATAGGTCGGTCCAGGGAGGACGGACAGGTCAAGGAGGCAGGATGAGGTTAGTGGGTAGGAGATGGGGGTGGGGCTTGAGGTGGGAGGAATGGTTAGGGAGGCGGGGACTGCTTTGTGGAACACCTAAGCTCAGTTCATAACAAACAACTACATCTCCCAGTCACGAACCATTTCAACTGCCCCCCACCCCCAACTCCTCGGATGACATGTCCATCTGGGCCTCCTGCATTGCCACGATGACACCACCCAAAAGATGCAGGAACAGCAACTCATATTTCCCTTGGGAACCCCGCAGCCCAAGGGTATCAATGTGGGCTTCACAAGCTTCAAAATCTCCCCTCCCCCGACCACATCCCAAAACCAGCCCAGCTAGACCATGCCTCCCTAACCATTCCTCCCACCTCAAGCCCCACACCCATCCCCTACCCACTAACCTCATCCCTCCCCCGTGACCTGTCCGTCCTCTCTGGACTGACCTATCCCCTCCCTAACTCCTCACCTTCACTGGCTCTAAAGCCGCTGCTTTGACCTGTCTGCCTCCTCTCACCCTATCTTCTCCTTTATCCAACACTTTTAAGATGGGGGTTTGCACAATACAGCTGCCACATTCCTCTCTCAGCCACAGAGATTTCAATACTAATAGTCTATCAAGTGCTTTGGGCATCTTTAGGATGAGAAAGTTTCTATATGACTGCAAGAGAAGATATAAAATGTGAGAAAATTGAAGCAGAAAGTAATATCAATTGGAGTGTATAAGTGTGTAGTCTATACAAGGCAAGCTTCTGTCAGGATCCTTTTAAATTGGAAGGACCATTGTTGATGACAGAAAGATTTGTGAAAGAGGTAAGGAGAAGGCAGAAGAGTTTAAGTTTTGATTCAACACAATACTTCATGGGCTGAAATTTTTTTTTAAATTCAATGGGCGACCTCGGGGAGCCTATACCTCACTGAGCAGCGCAACTGTTGCAGAGTTGTTATGTATTAAATCATGTCTTTTGAAATATTCATAATCTATATTAAAAACTACAGTATCAGATTTCACCTCAAATATTTCTACCTTTCAACATTGGACTGAGTGAAGTTTCTTCATTTTTAATCAGATGTGGGCGCCAAGGGCAAGGCCTGGATTGGCTGCCCATCCCTGTTGGCCTTGTGGCTCATTCAGGCCAATTCAGCGAGCAGTTAAAAGTTAACTCCACTGCTTTAGGTCTGGTCCCACATGTAGGTCTGACTCATAAAGATGACAGGAAGGACTTAGTGAGCCAGATAGGTTTCTACAGCAACAATCGATGATAGTTTCATCGCACCATTAGAGAGGCAAGGTATGTAGAAGTTTCATCATCTGCCAGAGTGGGATTTGACCCTACTCCCCAGCAGCATTGACCTGACAAAATTGAAGGATGCACTAAAACTTGGGGTAACTGTCACCAAGACACAAAGGGGAAAGACCACTGTCTAAGGTCTTTGCCAAAGTTTAACAAGGTTCTGTTTAGTTATCAGACTGTCTTAATGTATGTAAGCAGTGTCCTGTAGAGTAAGAATTGCTTTTAGCTTTTGCAACTGCAGGGAATGTCAAATTTATTTCTTGGTATGTAAAGAATGTACAGAACTGCTTTTGTGCCTGTGAATATAGATTAATAGTTATTTTTATGAATAAGGTATATGATTACAATAAGAAAAAAACTTAATCTCCTTAGTCCTTGAAGAGGTGCATTTTCTGAACTTATTCTTCGCAAGTGTTAGTACTAGCATTTATAGCATCCTCGTGATATGGGGTTACACCAGCATAAGTTGGTGTACATTTGATCTGTTTGAAAGTCTTTCTTAGGGACTGACCAGCCAGAAAGGATGTGCTATAAATGTAAGTCCAGCCGAGAGACTTGCACCCTCTGAATGATGATGTGAAAAACATTACAAGTTTGAAGATAGGTAGACTAGAATTTTCTAACCACTCTGACCCACCAATTCCCAACGTATGTGGGTTGGTTGGGTTGTCAACTTTAGTTTAGGCATATTGCTGCGAAGGTATAATTGTGTGACCTCTCCCACCCCCAGCTACTGTCACCACATCTCCTCCCCCCATACCCCACCACTGGCTAACTGATTGTCCACAGCAAATTGCAGAACAGACTCTATTACTTAACACCAAAAAAACTTCAGAAGCTCGAAATCAGAAACAAAAACAGAAATTGTTGGAAAAACACAGCAGGTCTGACAGCATCTGTGGAGAGAAATCTGAGTTAAAATTTCAGGTCCAATGATCCTTCTTCAGAAGTCAGAAGTTATTCAGACTTCCTTACCTGACTGGATGATTTATGGCTGATTATTGCAAGCCTTGTTACTTAGGTACATAGGTACCTTCATGATGGGATGCATATATAGCCAGAAGGTCACATAGGGGTCATATATGACAACAAGGCTGTGCACAGACTGTGCCTGGGAAAGGGTTGGCTTTGTTTACTAGTAAGTAGAGTTTGGAGCAGGGACAGGAAAAAATGTTTTTCCAATATTCAATTGGAAGAAATTTCTGCTCAGAGGATCCACTGCATTTTGAAATATTACTCAACTGGTAAACCACTTTGAACTGTGACAAGATGCTACATTAAGAAAATATTGAAAAGCAGTTATCATGACCTATAATGCCCAAAATGGAACGAAAGCTTCTCCTGTAACCTTTAAATGACAATAACTAATATCCACACAAGGTCTCACAGATAGTAATGTGATAATTTGCTCTAGAGTAAATATTGCCAGGACACTGGAGAGAACTGTCATGTTCTTCTTTAAATAATGTCACAGGATCTTCTTTGTATTCACCTGAGGGAACAAATAGATCGTCACTATACTAACCTGCCCAAAAGACAGCGCATTCACCAATGTAGTGCTCCTAATAATACACAGTTAGAGTCACTGATTCATACAGCATAGAGACAGTCCCTTTGGCATACCATGTCTATGCCAACCAACAAACACCAAGACACAGTAGGCCCCTTCACCTGCACTTGGTTCATGGCCTACTGTGCTTTGGCACTTTAAGTGGTCAACCAGATGCTTGTAACATGTTGCGAGAATACTAGCCTGTACCACCCTTTAAAACAGCACATGCTCCCTATTTCTACCACTGTCTGAGTGAAAAACGAATTTCTCAGATGTCTTCTAAATTACTTACTCCTCACCTTAAAATTATTTGCTCTGGCCTTAGATGTATCTGCCATGCGCGTGGGGTCAGTTTCTTCAGTTTTCTGGCTGACTGATTTGCAATGCAGATCAATGCCAACAGCATGGTTTCAATTCCTGCACCAGCTGAAGAACTGACTGTCTGAACCTCTGTCCTCACCAGGGGTGTGGTCTCCCCCAGCTTAAACCTCCACCATTCGCACTCTCTCTCTCTCTCTCTCTCTCTGTCACTCTCCCCCATGCTCTCTCTCCCTCTTCCTCTCTATCTTTCTCTCTCTGTCTAATGAGAGAATAGCCCTATTGTATGGTTGGACTATGGTTCCTTAAATAGGCAAAGGGTGACATTTTGGATATATCATGCAAATATCTCTCTTTACGTCAACTCTCAAGGATGCTGCGGTGATGAAGTTCTGAGTGCTAAAGTGATCATATTTCACCATCAAAACTGCCTCAGGTAGATGTTAGAACATGTCGGTAAACTTTCTCTAGAACATTATACACAATTGCCCTGCTATCAGTTCCAGGTCTATTACTTTCCATTTGATAGTTTTAATGAGTGTAAACAGAAAATCTTTATAACTCAGAGAACAAAGCTTTCATTTTTCTTGTGTTAAATCTGAATCTTATTTTGACATGTTAATGTGATTCTGTGGAATTATCAGAACATTACCCTCAAACAAGAACACAAAACCATGAAGTGTAAGTTATAAAATAGCTTGAATAGTTAGTAATATTTAAAAAAAACTAAACTAAATTTCACACATCCCATTTTAACTTTTGTCGCACGCCGTACCTCCAGTTTGAATTTAGAGAGTAATAGTTTCACGTGGTTCTATTTTAGGACAAGTACAAACCACTATTGCACCAAATGTATTCAGTCAGGCTTTCGTCTAATTCTTAGGCTGTGGGCATTGCTGGTTGGGCCAGGACTATTACACATCACCAATTTTCCAGAGTAGAGTTAAGAGTCAACCACACTGCTGTTAGTCTGGAGTCACATGTAGACCAGACCTTCCCTAAAGGACAAGTTCAGAAGTCACATGAAACCAGATTACAGTCCAACACATCACCTGAAAAAGGAGCAGTGCTGAGAAAGCTTGTGCTTTCAAATAAACCTGTTGGACTATAACCTGGTGCCAGGTGACTGCTGACCGTTTCTGCCCCTGTCCAACACCAGCACCTCCGCATCATGAACTCCCTAAAGTACATCAGTGAACCAGTTTTCTCCCCTGATAATTAATGGACTCTTAATTCTAGACTTTTAAAAATTGAATTCAAATTTCACCATCAGATCAATTCCCATCTGTGCCCCAGATCATTGCCTGGGTCTCTAGACTACTATGCTAGCAAATAATACTAATCTACCATCAACTTCACTTATTTGAATTACTTCAACGCATTCCAACTCTACTGAATGAAAAAAGTGGCATTTGTATCATGACTTCAGAATGACATTACACAAGCTGAAGTTTTATTCTAATTAATTTTGACAGTTTAAGTGATCATTTGATGGAAGTTTTCAAGGCATTATGACAAACTAAGCCAAGACCATTCAGGAGAGAAAGGAAATGTTACTTTATGCAAATGATGCTTGAAGTTTGCAATCCTGTTCTGTGAATGAATGTTGACCTTTGATCGATTGATTCCATAGAATCCAATTGAGAGTCTTAAAAACTGAGATCAATAGAATTTATTTACCTGAAAGTGTTAAGGGATGTGGGGCAATTAGGTTATAGATCAGCTTGATGCCATTACAGAATAGGCTTCAATGGCCAAATTAGCAACTACTAGTCTTATATTTCCTCCAATGGCCCAAAATATGTTATGTTTAGTTTGAGTCATATTTTGGATGTAGTACAGAATTAAACCATTTATCTTGTCATGTACTTGCCAGTTCTTTGCAAGAGAGGTTCACCTATTCCCATTTCACCAAGCTTTCCCTATGTTCTGCAGATTCTTTTCTCTTTCAATGCCTCTCCAATCCCCTTATATTCCTTGTGCAAAATCGTAAGTATTACGTTCCAGATCTGAACTAATTATTTTATAACAAAGCTTTCCTCACATTGACATTGGTTCTGTTGTCAAACAGCATAGATCGGTGTCCTCTGGTCCTCATTTCTCCTTTAGAGTGGTGAGATTTCAACCTCACACCCAAAAGCCCCCTCTTGGCTTTAACTACTTCTGCTAAATCTCACAATCACAAAACAGAACAATCTGAGTTCCTCGAATCTATCCATAGAACTGAAAGCCCTTATCCTTGGAGTCATTTTCACCCATCTTTTCTGAAGCTGTTACATCCTTCCAGAGCCAGTTGCCCAGTTTTTGATACAATACACTAGTTGAGACTGAACCAGCGATTAACAAAAGTTCATCACCAGTGCCACATTCTGAAAACAGCATCTCCTACGGTAAGCACACTGTCAGCCCCTGCACAGGGGTGCCATCCCTCCACAGAGATGAAAAGCTGAGATGTGAGTGTTGTGAAATTCTGAACAGTTGGCATGAATTTTCCCTGAATGCCATGTCCATGGGACACGTGGATCTGCAATTACTTAGTTCATGTGATTAATTTTGAAGAAAAAACCTCTTTTATTGTAGCTGCATGGATTGGAAAGCTTAAAGGGAAGCTTAAAGGCAACTTGTGTCTTAAATGTCGGTTCTGTATCAGTTGCAGGCTTGCTCACTGATTATGTTACATTGTAGGTAACTTCAAAGGGCTGAGGGGAAGGGATAGGAAATCCCAGTTAAACAGTGTGGCAGAGAAAGGGTGAAATTTCCTTTGCAAGATTGTTTGTTCTCTTTGGCACTGGTGTATTGTATAAACTTTACCTTATAACTATACTCTTTGTAGACTGCTTTATTTCTTACACAAGATATTATTGGAATGCTAATATTTCAACAGACCTCAATCTCAAGACTGATGTGAAACTATTCTGAACTGTTACACATTAAAGGCATCAAAAAAATTTCCTTTCCCTTCTTTGCTCCCCCTTTTTTCTGTTTTTTTTTCCTGCTTTGTCTTTCTTAAAGGAAAATTATTCCTGCAGAGAACACAGAACATTGACTTAGCCAGTGAGATTGTCATCTTATGAATGAATAAAAGAAAAGAAACATGATGATCCTATCTAAATCTATTGCCCATAAATAATTGCCCTTAGAAATGTGTACGTGATGTAGGTAGACTCAAAGTACTCCAATCTTTCTGTCACTATGACACAACTGAGTGGCCTGCTGGGCCACTTTAGAGGTCAATTAAGAGATAACCACATCTTTTAAAAAATCATTCACAGCATGAAGGAATCACTGATTGGCCAGCATTTATTTCCCAGAGGGCTGCTAAGAGACAACCACAGAAAGCAGTTTCTTTCCCTAGAGGGTATTAGTGAACCAGATGGATTTTCCCAACAATTGACAATGGATTCAGGGTGAACATTAGACGCATAATGCCAGACTTTTTAAAAAAATGCAAATTCCACCACCTGCCATTGTCGGGATTTGAGCCCAACTTCCCAGAACATTTTCTGGGTCTCTTGCATTAATAGTCCAGCGCTGATACCACTCGGCCATCATCTCCCAATTTCTGTGAGTCTGCTGCAACATCAGTGGGTGAGAACAGCAAATCTCTCTCACTATTTGAGACTGGGGAATGATCCTTTACAAAGATTCTATTGTTTCACAGCAATGACTACTGAAGTTAACTTTTCATCCTATTGTTATTAATCAGATTGAAATATCATCAGCTTCTATGGTGGGACTGAAACTTATGTCTCCAAAGTATTAGTTCAGGTTTCAATAATCCAGTAAGAATGCCATTATGCCACTGCAGCATGCTATTGGATATCCTGAGGTCATGAAAGGTATTATTTAAATATATTATATTATTACTTAACTACAACAGGCTTCATATTCAAACTTGATTCTGTTTTACGTGATAGATACAGGAGGAAACATCTCACTAAATGGAGTTTAGGAACAAGATATTCATGCTATTCCATAAATGCTAGCCTATAGGGTATATAGGCCAACTACAACTTTTCTGCAGTAGTGCAAACATTCCAGGTTTTGGAAATTAGAAACATGATGAAACTTGTCATATATATTGATGCACAAATATCAATTTCACAGTTTGGATTATGAACGGAAATTATTTTTAACAATCTAGGTCAGACTGTCCTTTTAGAACAGTGGCTTAATCCAGTATGCATCAGAAAGGAGCGAACACCTTGACTGTTCATGGAAGATTGATTGCGCTGCACTGGTACAGAACAGGAAATGTGAGCATTGAAGGTCATTCACGTTTTTGTGTTCCACGATAATAAAGGTTTGTTTTTGTTCAAAAAATCCAGAGATTCAAGGTTTGGGGAATCTCAGAGGAGACTGGGGTCAAAACAATGTGTACTTTGTTTCCTAAAAGGGGATGTATTCAGGAAAATCACAATAGTAAAGCTTAGATTGTGCATCTTCTGGACCAGAAGTGTTTGATTAGAAATCTCCAGGTTATTAAAAATCTAACAAAGTCTAAGCTCTTGGATTTGAGAACATTCACCAATGAAGATTTCACAGTTCACAGGAAAGAACTGGGTACAATCAGCTATCTCAGCCTTAAAGATTTGACACAGTGATAAGTTCTCTGGGTGTAAATCACTGTAAAAGAGATCAATAGTGGGAAATTAACATTTATGAATCTTTGACCTTTTGAAGTGACGGGGGTGGAATAGATGGTGAAGTTGTACTGTGAGAAATAATCTAAGCTCATATTATGTAAAGTCCATATAGATGGTGAGAATAAAAGAGCAAGGGAAAGAAGGCAATTCATGGGAGTCACGTATAATATTCAAGCAATCGCCAACCTTTAGGAAAAGCTATAAATCAACAAATAATAGAAGCAGTTAAAAAGAATACAGCAATAATTCTGAGTGGCTTCAATTTTTATGTTGATTGGGTCAATCAAATTGGAAAGGGTATCTACGGCGACAAATTCATGAAATGCATTAGGGATAGTTTTGTAGAGCAAAATGGCATAGAACTAGTGAGGGAACAGGCTATCTTGGATTTGGCAATGGGTAATGAGGCGGGTTTAATAAATCCCCTTAGATTAAAAGGTCACCAAGGAAAAAGTGATCATAACGTGACAAAATTTAATATTCCATTCAAGAAAGGGAAACCTGGGGTCAGAAAAAATTGTGTTTAACTTAAGTAATGGTAATTATGATGAAATGAGAATAAAGTTAGTTCAAATGAACTGGGAAGATAGATTAGCAGGAATGACAGTAAGTAAGTAGTGGCAAACAGTTAAGATGTAATTCATGACTCTCAGCAAAAATACACACCAGTAAGAAGGAAAGATTTTACGAGATGGATAAACCGACCACGTCTAACCAAGAAAGTTAAAGAAGGTATCCTGTTGAAAGGACCCAAAGAAGGAAGCCAAGCCTGTGATTCCCTGAATAAGTGCAAAATCCAGCAAAGGGAGACTAAAAAAGATAACAAAGACAGAGAAAATAAATTACAAGTGCAAATCAGCAAGTAATATCAAAACTGACAGTGAGGGCTTTTTTTTTCCCTTTTATTTAGTAGTGGGATGAGGGCATCATTGACAAGGCAGCATTTATTGCCCATCGCTAATTGACAAAGGGCAGTTAAGAGTCAGCCGCATTGCTGTGGGTCTGGAGTCACATGTAGGCCAGACCAGTTAAGAAATGCAGTTTCCTTCCTAAAAGGATATTAGTGAACCCAGATGGGTTTTTCCTGACAATTGGAAATGGATTCATGGCTATCATTAGATTGTTAATTTCAGATATTTTATATCTGAAACAACCAGGCCAACACCTCCCCTTTCTTTAAATATATGAAAAGGATGCGAGACGTCAAAGTGAGGAAAGGCAGAGAAAGGTCATAGGCGCCTTCCTTCATCACCTCCACACTTCCCACCAACCCCTCCAACACACCCGCTCCCTCTCCCTGCAACTACAGGAGGTGCTACCTATACCTCCCATCTCACCTCCATCCAAAGCACGAAATAACCTTTTCAAATACAGCAGAGATTCACCTGCACTCCATCTAACCTCATCTACAGTATCAGTTGGTCCCAATGTAGTGTACTATATACTGGGGAGACCAAACACAGACTCAGAGACTGGCTTACAGAGTATCTGCACTCTGCATGCATCAACCAACCCGACATTGCATGGCCATCCACCTTAACTCCCCTCCCACTCCCCTGGTTACATGTTCATCCTTGGCCTCCTCCACTATCAGAGTGAGGCCAAACATAAACTGAAAGAACAACACTTGATATTTTGTCTTGCAAGCTTACTGGCCCGAATATTGACTTCACCAGTTTCAAAATCTTTCCTCCCCCAACCTGTCCATTTTCCAACTTGCCTATCCACCCCGCCCTTCCCACTGACCAATCACAATAACTCCTACCTGCAACCACCTATCCCGATCTCATCTACCCTCTGTTTATTTCTGGGCACCCCTCCCATTCCCCATTCCTGATAAAGGCTTTCAGCCCGAAACATTGACTTCCCTGTTCCTCGGATGCTCTCTGACATGCTGTGCTTTTCCAGATCCATATTTATTGCTCCTTAGAAAATTAATCTGGGAGACTTTTATGGGGAACAGGGAAATGGCAGAGGAGTTAAACAGATATTTTACATCAGCCTTTTTAGTGGAAGATGATTCGCACATCCTATTTATACTTAAGAATACAGTGAAGGAATGAAATACCATAACTAAGACTAGAGAAGTGGCATTGGACAAACTAATGGCCTAAACAGAGATAAGTGCCCTGGCCCTGAAAGCTTGCATCCTAGGTTCTTACAAGAGGGTATCTACAGGGACAATGAACACCTTTTCCAAAATCCTTGGATTCTGGAGAAGTTTTAGAGGGTTAGAAAACTGTTAAAGTGACACCTCTAATCAAAAAAGGATGGGCAAAAAAGTTGAAAACTATTGAAAAGTATTGAATCTTAAGACCATAAGATATATGAGCAAAATTCAGCCACGCGGCCCTTACAGAACACCTGGAAAATCATAACCTAATCAAGCAGACTCAGTATGGCTTCATGAAAGGGAAATCATGTCTGACTAATTTAATCCAGTTTTTCAAGGAAGTCTCAACTAGAATGGATAGGAGGGAGCCAGTACATGTGTTGTATTTGGACTTCCTGCAGTTGTTTGATAAGGTGCCTCACAAGAGCTTAAGTCATCAGATAAGAGCCCAAAGTGTTGGAGGTTGTATACTGGTATGGATATTGAATTGGCTAATGGGCAACAAAAAGGGAATGGGGATAAGGGGTTCTTTTTCACGTTAGTCACCCATGGCCATTGGGGTTCCACAGGGTTCAGTGCTGGGATTATGACTTGCTTACCACATATAGTAATGACTCAGAGGAAGGAAGTGAATGTTCTGTGGCTAAATTTGCAGATGACACAAAATTGGTGGAAAGACAGGTTGTTTACAAAGAGATATTAATGGCTTAAAGAAGTGGGAAAACTGCTTGGAAATTACATATAATGTAGGAAAATGTGAAATTGTTCATTTTGGAAGGGAGAACAAAAAATGGAATATCGTTTAAACGGAGAAAAACTGCAGAAAACTGTAATACAGAGGGAACCAAATGAACTGTGGATGCTGTACATCAGGAACAAAAACAAAAATTGCTGGCAAAGCTCAGCATCTCTGGCAGCATCTGTGAAGAAAAAATCTGAATTAACATTCTGAGGAAATTCTGAAGAAGGATCACCAGATTCGAACGTTAACTCTGTTTTTTCTTCACATATGCTGCCAAACCTGCCAAACTTTTTAAGAAACTTCTGTCTTTGTTCCTGTAATATGAAAGGACTTGCAGACTGGTACGTGGAACACAGAAAGCTAGCACACTGATGCAGCAGGTAAACAAGAAGGCTAATGGACTGTTGGCCCTTATTTCAAGAAGAATAACAATAAGGAAGTCTTACTGCAACTGTACAAGGTAGTTGGAGACCACATCAGGAGTACTGTGAGCAGATTTAGTCCCCTTATTCAAGGAAAGATACAGTTTCATTGGAGACAGTTTAGATAAGATTCACTAAGATGATTCCTTATATGGCAACATTGTCTTAGAGTCTTGGGATTCTACTCACTAGTTTTTAGAAGAATGAGAAGTGATCTCATTGAAGTGTATAGTATTCTTAAGACGTTTGACAGAGTAAATGTTGAGAGGATGTTTCCGTTCATGGGACAGCCTCGGACCAGATGGACCCTCAGATTAAAGGTGGGCCAATTTAAGACTGAGGTCAGTAGGAATTTCTTCTCTCAGAGAGCTATAAATCGTTGGAGCTCCTTGCCACAGAGAGCTGTGGGAGCAGAGTCCTTGTACATGTTTAAGGCTGAGACAGATAGATTACTGATCAGTAAGCCAATCAATGGTTATGGGGAAAATGCAGATGTACATATGAGGAATGTCAGATCATTAATGACCCTATTGAATGGCAGAGCGGGCTCAAGGGACCAAATGTTATGGTCTTATAAAAGGTTGTGTTACATCTCCGTAGTTTGCATGTGAAGCTCCCTTATAAAGTAGAGGCAGTGTTTGGGGTGACTGTGAAGTGAGGGTGTAGTTTAAGGAGCAGTCAGCTCATAATGGTGAAATGACAAGATGTAGGCCTGGATGAACACGGTCGGCCAAGCATCATCAGAGGAGCAGGAAAGTTGACATTTTGGGTCAGGACCCTTCTTCAGGAAATACACATCTCTTCCTGAAGAAGGGCCCAGCCCCAAAACATCAGCTTTCCTGCTCTTTTGATGCTGCATTGCTTGCTGTGTTCATCCATCTCTACACCTTGTAATCTCAGATTCTCCAGCATCGGTAGTTCCTACTATCTGAGCTCAGAATGGTGACGTTTTCAGCATGCAACAGACCTTCATGAATGTTGACACTGAGGTACTGCAAAGTGTTGGTGTATTTTAGGGAGCAGTCATCTCATAGTGTTGAGATAACAAGGTGTAGACCTGGATGAACACAGCAGGCCAAGCATCATCAGAGGAGCAGGAAAGTTGACATTTTGGGTCTGGACCCTTCTTCAGAAAATACACATCTCTTTCTGAAGAAGGGCTCAGCCCCAAAACATCAGTTTTCCTGCTCTTTTGATGCTGCATTGCTTGCTGTGTTCATCCATCTCTACACCTTGTAATCTCAGATTCTCCAGCATCAGTAGTTCCTACTATCCCAGCTCATAATGGTGATGTTTTCAGCATGCAGCAGACCTTCATGAATGTTGACACTGAGTTACTGCAGAATTGCAATGAGGAGAAAGAGCCCTGAATGCCCTGGTGGGATTGGTCTCCTCCCTCTTATACTTATATAGCACAGTATGGTTCTCTCTGGAAACGTATCAAAATTTCAATGAATTATCTTTCTTGCAGTGAACGTTGCTTTGCAGGTTTTATAGTCAATTGGGGGTAAATGCAAGTGTGTATCTATTTATTTATATGTGGTTTATTGTGAAGAGGGAATGCTAACCAGAAACTCCTTACAGCTCTTTTTAATACCCACCAGAATGAGTAGGTATTAGCTCAGTTTATAATTTTAAGTCACCTCCAAAAGACAGCACTGGAAAAGAACAGTTGGCGCTGTTGCCTCACAGTGCCAGGGACTAAGGTTCAACTTCACCCTCGGGCGACTATCTGTGTGGAGTTTGTACATTCTCCTTGTGCCTGCATGAATTTTCTACAGGTGCTCCAGTTTCCTCCCACAGTCCAAAGATGTACAAGTTGTGTAGATCGGCCATGCTAAATTACTCGTATTGTCCAGGGATGAGCAGGCTGGGAAATGCTGTGTTAAAACGATAGGGTAGTGGGCATGGATCTGGGTGGATGCTTTTTGAAGAGTCAGTGTGGACACAATGGGCTGAATTGGCCCTTTTCCACACTGCAGGGATGCTATGAAAACAATGGTTGCATCAGCTACTTGGGCTGTGTGTAGCATTTGCAACAAAGAAATGAACACTTTGCACCATTAGTGATTGGTTCAGCAATAGCATTCTTGCACACTTCTTCATCTAACCCAATGAACATATCCTATTTTCCTTGGCTCGCACATGCATTGACCTAGCTTATACCTATGTTAATTGTTGCAGCTCATCCTTACTCCCAAAGGATGTAAACTGTCTGTGCTATGAATACCTGGTGTATTTTCCTTCCCACTGCAGTATTGGTGTTCGAAGCGTTTTATTTTCCTGTATTTGGGGGCCTGCTGATGTGTCCTTCAATCAGAGGATGCTGATATGAGCACTTTAAGTGTTCCACAGGACAGAGGACCATCAGCCAAGCGTCGAAGAAACCTCAAGAGTCTAGACTGAGGAAAAATGGCTCTCGATAGTAATTTATTTTGTATGTTCGGAAAAAATAAAAAGATTAGGAGAAAAGACCACAAGGCTTTCCTGAATTTGTAGAGCAACAATCAAGTTGCCATGTTGCCATGGCAATCTTACCACAAAGGATTAGCCTGAGGCAGCTGCTTTGGGTTACTGTCTCCATCAACTCAAGGCAACTGCCAGTTCACTAACACAGCTTTACTGGGTATAAAATGTTCCAGAAGCATCCACAATATTGTTTTTCATAAATTGTGAAATTTTAATATTTAAGTCTTTGCAAGTTGATGAGCGCCCATGTAATCTTGCATGACGCCATGGAAACATTGTTTATATCTTAAGAACCCTCAAAGGTTATTTCAAATAGTGTCCAATTTAAATAGGATGGCTCTTCCTTCAGTATTTACTGTTGATTCAAATATGCTAAAACTTTTCCTTGGCTGAGGTTTTCAGGAAATTGCACCTGTAAGTCTTTCTTTTCAGATTGAATCTACTCAAATTATTGCCACAACAAAGTAATACCCCATCACTCAAGTATAACATTGATAACAAAGAAAGGTTGAGAGATCTGACAGAGGTATTCAAACTCACAAAAAGTCTGGACAGCATAGATAAGGAGAAACTTCTTCCACTGACAGAAGGATTATGAACCAGAGGAAACTATTTGGAGACAATTAGCAAACAACACAATGGTGACATATGGAATACACTTTACGTAGAGCGTCGTTAGGATCAGGAATGGTTGAGATTCAACCGTGGCTTGCAAAAGAGGATTAGATCATTATCTGAAGGCAAATTGTTTGTGGATGATAGGCAAAGACTAGGGAGTGCCAACAGTTACAACAACTCTCACAATGTACGAGTTCGAACATAAAAGGAGCTGAATGGCCTCAATTCTATGCTCTAATGTTTCTGGTGGATAGATGTGCATATCAGGTCGGCTACATTAGAGATGAGAATGAGAGAGGTTAATAGTTCAGTCAGAACTCTTCACAATTAGCCAGATATCTGCAATGTTTATGGTCAAGTGTTCAATTTGCATTTGATTCACTGTGTTTTGTTTTTGCACTGTTGTCATTATCCCAGCTGTTTTCAAAATGAGAACTGCCCAAGGGTGTTCAAACTTTTGGAAATGCTCAAAGGTTTTCATTGGCATTGACCATTCATCTCCCAGTGGAACCTTGATCTTTAAGCTACCACTTCAATGGTTTGAAAACACAAAAACAACATGCAGAACAAAATCTAAAATAAAATCCACCTTCTGTGGCTGTAATGTATTGGTTTCATACATAAGGGAGTAGCCTATCAGTATTTTCTCTCCAATCTAACATTGGCCACAGTATCATAGGAATTACAGCACAGTAGGAGGACATTTCATTGACTGTCTCTTTGGCTTTGTGTGTACATATTGTTCTAGAGTCAATGTTAACAAACTGTGGATGACAGATTGTTCTTCAACACCACCTCTGCATTTCACGGATCATCCACCATCATTTCCATAATTTGCTGTTTGATGCAACAACCAAATGCATCTTTCAGTTTCCTCCATTTGTTTGCATGCAGGCAATATAAAATCACAAGTGCAAACACATACCTACAACTAGACAGTGATAATGGGAACTGCAGATGCTGGAGAATCCAAGATGACAAAGTGTGGAGCTGGATGAACACAGCAGGCCAAGCAGCATCTCAGGAGCACAAAAGCTGACGTTTCGGGCTTAGATCTTTCATCAGAGAGGGGAATAGGGAGAGGGAACTGGAATAAATAGGGAGAGAGGGGGAGGCGGACCGAAGATGGGAAGAAAAGAAGATAGGTAGAGAGGAGAGTATAGGTGAGGAGGTAGGGAGGGGATAGGTCAGTCCAGGGAAGATGGACAGATCAAGGAGGCGGGATGAGGTTAGTAGGTAGGAAATGGAGGTGCGACTTGAGGTACGAGGAAGGGATGGGTGAGAGGAAGAACAGGTTAGGGAAGCAGAGACAGGCTGGGCTGGTTTTGGGATGCAGTGGGGGGAGGGAATGAGCTGGGCTGGTTGTGTGATACATTGGGGGGAGGGGATGAACTGGGCTGGTTTTGGGATGTGGTTTGGGAAGGGGAGATTTGGAAGCTGGTGAAGTCCACATTGATACCATTGGGCTGCAGGGTTCCCAAGCGGAATATGAGTTGCTGTTCCTGCAACCTTCAGGTGGCATCATTGTGGCACTGCAGGAGGCCCATGATGGACATGTCGTCTGAGGAATGGGAGGGGGAGTTGAAATGGTTCGCGAATGGGAGGTGCAGTTGTTTGTTGCGAAATGAGCGGAGGTGTTCTGCAAAGTGGTCCCCAAGCCTCTGCTTGGTTTCCCCAATGTAAAGGAAGCCACACCGGGTACAATGGATACAATATACCACATTGGCAGATGTGCAGGTTGACATCTGCTTGATATGGAAGGTCATCTTGGGGCCTGGGATGGGGGTGAGGGAGAAGGTGTGGGGGCAAGTGTAGCACTTCCTGTGGTTGCAGGGGAAGGTGTCGGGTGTGGTGGGGTTGGAGGGGAGTGTGGAGCGGACAAGGGAGTCGCGGTGAGAGTAGTCTCTCCGGAAGGCAAACAAGGGTGGGGATGGAAAAATAGCTTGGGTGGTGGGGTCGGATTGTAGATGGCGGAAGTGCCAGAGGATGATACTTTGTATCCAGAGGTTGGTGTGGTGGGGAATGCTGGAGACACGGTCAAGGGTGTTTTCGACCACTGCGGGGGGAAAGTGGTGGTCCTTGAAGAACGTGGACATCTGGGAGGTGCGGGAGTGGAATGCCTCATCCTGGGAGCAGATGCGGCGGAGGCGGAGGAATTGGGAATAGGGGACGGAAGTTTTGCAGGAGGGTGGGTGGGAGGAGGTGTATTCTAGGTAGCTGTGGGAGTCAGTGGGCTTGAAATGGACATCAGTTTCTAGCTGGTTACCTGAGATTGAGACTGCGAGGTATCAATGGTATCAATGTGGACTTCACAAGCTTCAAAATCTCCCCTTCCCCCAGTGCAGCCGAAAACCAGCCCAGTTCTTCCCCTCCCACCACTGCATCACAAAACCAGCCCAGCTCATCTCCTCCCCCCACTGCATCCCAAAACCAGCCCAGCCTGTCTCTGCCTCCCTAACCTGTTCTTCCTCTCAC
This sequence comes from Stegostoma tigrinum, assembly GCF_030684315.1. Taxonomy (NCBI): domain Eukaryota; kingdom Metazoa; phylum Chordata; class Chondrichthyes; order Orectolobiformes; family Stegostomatidae; genus Stegostoma; species Stegostoma tigrinum. Next base: position 13,587,349 of record NC_081365.1, on the reverse strand, counting down.
CCATCCCTTCCTCGCACCTCAAGCCGCACCTCCATTTCCTACCTAACACCTCATCCCGCCTCCTTGACCTGTCCATCTTCCCTGGACTGACCTATCCCCTCCCTACCTCTTCACCTGTACTCTCCTCTCTACCTATCTTGTTTTCTCTCCATCTTCGGTCTACCTCCCCCTCTCTGTTCCAGTTCCCTCTCCCCATCCCCCTCTCTGATGAAGGGTCTAGGCCCGAAACGTCAGCTTTTGTGCTCCTGAGATGCTACTTGGCCTGCTGTGTTCATCCAGCTCCACACTTTGTTATCCTACTAGACAAGCTGTTTCTTAGCAGCAGGGGCCTGATCAGAAATGCATAAGCTCACTACTTTTATAGTCTACAAATCAGCCTTCTGTTTCAAAGGTGCACAGTAACTCATCGCAGAAATGGAACAGCAACAGTTATGATAGTGATGATAAATGACATCTTCTGGTGAAGGAAAATCACCAAACTGTGTAGCCAAAGCAACATGTATGTGTGAAATAACTGTATCAAGGTCTGTATCCCATCACCAAGTCAGCCTTTATTTTTATAAGGATTGTACTTGGCCTGTGACAGCTCAGAGGCAGTCCCTACAATGAGGAACCTTTCTAAATCCCCTGTTTATATCTGTCAGCCTAAGCTCCCCGATTGGCCCAGGTTAACAATCCAATTAAGAATCTAATAGTCAATGAAATGCGCCTGGTTCTAATTACTATAGTGTATTTAAGAAACCAGCAATATTTCAAGACAATAACAGCAACTGATAAATATCTCAATCTGCTAATGAGAAGAATCATGGAATCCCTAGAGTGTGGAAGCAGGCCATTCAGCCCATTGAATCCACATTGACCTGTCAAAGATCATCCCACCCAGATCCATGCCGCTGCCCTATTCCCATGAGTCCACTTTTCCCATGGCTAATTCAGCTAGCCTGCACATCATTGGACGCTATGGGCAATTTAGCTTGGCCAACACATCCAATCTACACAGCTTTAGCCTATGGGAGGAAACCAGAGCATCCCAGAAGAAACCCATACAAACACAGGGAGAACGTGCAAAACATACACAGACAGTTGCCTGAGGCTGGAATCAAACCTGGGTCCCTGGTTCTATGTGGCAGCAGTGCTAACCATTGAGCCACCGTACTGCCCATGTACAAAGAGTCATTCGTAAATTGATTTACTTTGGTAATTCAAAATGTGCATGATAATGCATGCAGTTTTTTCATCTAAGAAGGGAGATATTTTGATTGAAATGCAACCATGTAAACATTCCTTTCATGGTCTGCTGTAGTTATGGGACCTCTACCATGTGCCACACATACTCCACAGGCAGTTCTGTTCTACAAACTCATTGAAAGTTCCATTCTGGCCAGCCTGCTGTCTGCATAGTAGGCAAGAGACATCATGCAGATGGACTCTGAAGTTAGTTCTTGCTGCGTCCAATTGTGTGCCATCTTGTACTGTAAGAGATAGTTGAGCCTTTCAATGAGCACCAAGCAATACATTGAATAACTAGCAGAATATAAGAGCTTTGCTCTCATTTTAAAGGGTAGCTGATTTAATTCGTAGAATTTAACAAGCAGATAATGAGTGTTGGAATGTTACTTGTAAGTGCCTTGAGCTACCTTTACACAAAACAGAATGGATCACAGAAATAATTTCTGAAGCTTTTGTGTTGTCAGACAAAGCACAGACAAATTGTTAAATAAATAATATAAATAGAAAGTACTGAATAAACTAAGCAGGTATGGCAACGTCTGTAGACACTCAGAGAGTGAGAGAGAGAGAGTGAGTGAGTGAGTGAGTGTGAGAGAGAGAGAGAGAGAGAGAAGCTGAACATTTTGAGTTGAATTTGATTTTTCCAGTCCTGAAGAAGAGTTTTTGAACTCAAAGTGTTAACTCTGTTTCTCTATCCACAACTGTTGTCATGCCCATTGACTTTCCCCAGCACTTTTTGTTTTATTTCGGATTTCCAGCAACTGCAGTATTTTTCATTAGTAGCTGTTAAACATCGCCTGACTTCTGAACTGGAATGTACTTTCAAAAGGATTTTTTATGAAGAAAAATTACTATATATAGAGCAGTATGTTTTTGTTTGCACCAGATAAGCTCCTGGCAGGTAAAGTGAATGGAAATATGTGTAATTACTAAAAGCAACTCAATTTAAATTGAAACAGCATGTGCTTTAAATATTTTTAGCAACTTGTATCAAATTAGGAATTTATTTTTCCTTGCGATGAGGACTCTGGTCCTGAGAGTTGCTGTATTTTCTTTTTCAGATGAAACCAGGTTCACCAAGGTCTCAGTGTCCTTGTCTTAGTCTCTGGTGTCAAAGCGCTCAGTGGGTTCAAGGTAAAATACTCTCAGGCTGATTGGTGATGGAGGCTCATACCTCCAACTCCTGGCACTATGAATTGAAATTAGGCCTTTGATCTGATCCCTCCAGCTACCTGGGTGTGAGCTTGACCAGATGGGGATCACAAATTTCATTCCCTTTCGGAAATGCCTAAAATGCATGAACGTACTAGATGTGTTTTTTACGGGCATGAACTGTGGTTACATGGTGAACGTTAGACAAGCTTCTTTTTTAATTCCAGACTTTATTTAATTGAATTCAAATTTCACGAGCTGCCATATGGAGATTTGAACACCTGTCCTGAGAATATTGGCCCAGGGTTCTGAATTATTAGCTCAGTGATTTCATCATACACCATTACCTTCCTTCGGAATATGCATTTTCCCTTGTTCGCAGAACCGTTAACTTGTCGACATATGACCATCTTCAGGAAACAGGAAGAGATTCAACCAATTGGTCCATGATTGGTAAGATGAGGGTGATGCCTGGCATTGATGTAGCTGCCATGATACATTGATACTGAGGCAGTGCCACAGATCTATGAGATCCAAAGCGATTGACGTGGCTGACTATCAGATGAGAAGTGATGCCCTCTGATATTATGGCTCATGATCTCATTAGAACCACCCACGTGCAAAGTGAGGGCTTGGATATTAAGAGCCATTCAGTCATGCAGCTGACCACTGACGTTCTGAAGTAGCAATTGAAACTAGTTGACCAGGAAAGACCCTGATCAGATGGTGCCTGGATTTGATGCTTTCTCCACAGTCCGGAAATTCAGTGAGACCAACCTTCACCACCAGCAATGGTGCCAGAGGATCAGGTTGAGAAGCCACAGGGATGAGGGCGTCGCTGGTTCGGCAGCATTTATTGCACATCCCTAATTTTCCAGAGGGCAGTTGAGAGTCAACCACATTTCTATGGGTCTGGAATCACATGTAGGCCACACCAGGAAAGAATGGAAGTTTCCTGTCCGAAAGGACATTGGTGAACCATGTGAGCTTTTCCCAAAAATCAGAAATGGATTGAAGGCCATCATTAGACTCTTAATTTCACATATTTATTGAATTCAAATTCCACCATCTACTGTATCAGAGATAATGGGAACTGCAGATGATGGAGAATCCAAGATGACAAAGTGTGGAGCTGGATGAACACAGCAGGGCAAGCAGCATCTCAGGACCACAAAAGCTGATGTTTCGGGCCTAGACCCTTCATCAGAGAGGGGGATGGGGTGAGGGTTCTGGAATAAATAGGGAGAGAGGGGGAGGCGGACTGAAGATGGAGAGAAAAGAAGATAGGTGGAGAGGAGAGTGTAGGTGGGGAGGTAGGGAGGGGATAGGTCAGTCCAGGGAAGACGGACAGGTCAAGGAGGTGGGATGAGGTTAGTAGGTAGGAGATGGAGGTGCGGCTTGGGGTGGGAGGAAGGGATGGGTGAGAGGAAGAACAGGTTAGGGAGGCAGAGACAGGTTGGACTGGTTTTGGGATGCAGTGGGTGGAGGGGAAGAGCTGGGCTGGTTGTGTGGTGCAGTGCGGGGAGGGGAAGAGCTGGGCTGGTTTTGGGATGCGGTGGGGGAAAGGGAGATTTGGAAGCTGGTGAAGTCCACATTGATACCATTGGACTGCAGGGTTGTCCATCATGGGCCTCCTGCAGTGCCACAATGATGCCACCTGAAGGTTGCAGGAACAGCAACTCATATTCCGCTTGGGAACCCTGCAGCCCAATGGTATCAGTGTGGACTTCACCAGCTTCCAAATCTCCCCTTCCCCCACCGCATCCCAAAACCAGCCCAGTTCATCCCCTCCCCCCACTGCATCACACAACCAGCCCAGCTCTTCCCCTCCGCCCACTGCATCCCAAAACCAGCCCAGCCTGTCTCTGCCTCCCTAACCTGCTCTTCCTCTCACCCATCCCTTCCTCCCACCCCAAGCCGCACCTCCATCTCCTACCTACTAACCTCATCCCACCTCCTTGACCTGTCCGTCTTCCCTAGACTGACGTATCCCCTCTCTACCTCCCCACCTATACTCTCCTCTCCACCTATCTTCTTTTCTCTCCATCTTCAGTCTGCCTCCCCCTCTCTCCCTATTTATTCCAGAACCCTCACCCCATCCTCCTCTCTGTTGAAGGGTCTAAGCCCGAAACGTCAGCTTTTGTGCTCCTGAGATGCTGCTTGGCCTGCTGTGTTTATCCAGCTTCACACTTTATTATCTACCATCTACTGTGACAGAATTCAAACCCAGGTCCCCAGAACATTATTTGTGACTTTGGATTAACCATCCAGTGGTAATAACACTAGGACATCACTTCCCAAATGAGGATGAGGAGGGAGTGGAGAATTAGGGAGCAAGGGATGTGGAAGAAGAGATGGCTAGGAGGAGTGATCAGGAAATGAGCCACTCTTGCCATTTGGCAATGCATTGCAATCTCATTAAAGAATGTTTGCGAGTGTTCCATTCCCCTAAGGCTGTAGAGCGTTGATTTATGGTTATAATTGTTACAAATCTTGGTCTTTTTGGCCAAGCCTGAGTTGCAATGAGTTTTTTGAAGATAGCTTTTGTCTTGAGGTCCAACAAGATTTCTTGCCGTATTTCGCCAAGTTCAGGTTATTAGTTATGTTCCCCACCCCCCCATGACAGTCCTCGCATTTGAGCCTAGCTCCATCTTACTGAGCATTTTCCCAATGACTCACTGGATATCTGCTGTAAGGATGCATCTCTTCTGCCCATGTGACCTTTAAAAGGCCTTGCTGTGCACAATTAGCAATCCAATCTTGCCCCTTAGCGGCAATGTCATGATGCTGCATCCACAAGACCAGCTGCTCACAGCACATAGCCAACATGGCTGACACTCTTTTGCACGTACAATTCTCTCACACTCATCACTGCTCAATCACCAGATCATGAATTTTACTTCCTGTAGCTACATCATCTCTACATCACAGCTGTTCTTTTCTGCAGTGTTTTGAGCCAATGGTCCCGAGGACAGAAGACGATCATCCTCTTGACCAGTCCTCAAGGCCCCTGTATCAGTTAACTAGGGTGCCAACTTCTGTTTCTCAACTATTGCCTTTCAAAATATGGTCAAGCAACACGCTTGAACTGGGAGTGGCTTTTTGTGCTGGAAGTGGTGCACAGCCTGGAATGTAAATATGGCACCCGCGCAGCGAACAGCTAGAGGTTGCAGCCCTCAGAGAGCACTTATGCTTCTGCGGAGAGTTTTATTTCGTGAGAACGCTGCAGTGGAACCTAAATGCATAATTAACATGGAGAACAGTGGAAGACAGTGTGAGGAAAATCACCAGGGTTCCCAGAGGGGAAGCCTTAATGAGAGCCCCAGGCACTGGCACTAAACCAAAATAGGGGAAGATTCAGCCCAATGACATTTCCCACATGCCTGCTGAAGACATACAACACTCTTGATTCTGCCACAGCCCCTGAAGTATTGGGCAACCTGTCTAAAATCCAGCACCAGATGAGCAAAAGTTTCCTCCAATTAACTGCTGAAAATATCCAAGCCATCAGTTTTTGAACACCACCACAATTCCAATCCCTTACCATCAAATCCATCCCCCTCTCCTGCTTCAAGTTGAAATAGACTTGTTCATGAGCTCAGTGTTATCAAGGAAATATTGAGCATTGAGCCATGAAGAAATGGTTTGGTTTTTGAAATGGTGCAACATGACAGCGATTATGTGATGTAGTAAATGCTGTGACTGATGTTAATTCAGAACGATACTTCAGAGTAGGATATAAAAGTGATCAGAGCTCAGAGCAAATAAATGAGACAGATTCAGAGACTGATTTATCAGGAATTATTTCACACGTAGAGTGCCCAACATTTGGAATGAATATTGAGGTAGAAAAAGCCAAAATCCCTGAATCATTTGAGAATCAGTGATGATGTATTGCAAGGGCTGTAGGTTATTTATAAATATCTAATTTTATGAAGAATCGCTTTCAATTTATATCAAACTTGGTAGAACATCTTGGCCAGGGAGATTGCAGAATTAGAGACAAAAAAAGCTATTTTAAAAGAGAAAAATTATGGATGAGAAGCAATCATTTATTGCGAAATTCCACCCTTCGACACCTTAAGTCTCCCTTTATCATATCCAGTTGCATTTTGGACATCACTGCATTTTCTGCCTTCACAAACCTTTCTGGCAAATTAATCTAAGCATTACTGCATAAAAAATGCTCTAACACTGGTACTTAATTTTGTGCTTCTGAGACGTGGTTATCTGCATGGCACAACATGTAATTTGTGGATCCCGGTTCATGTTCACAAAAACAGAAATTGTTGGTGAAGCTCAGCAAGTCTGGTAGCACATGTGGGCAGATATCAAAGTTACTGTTTCAGGACCAGCAACCCTTCCTCAGATCTGAACCCACAACATTAATTCTGATTTCTCTCCACAGATGCTGCCAGACCTGCTGAGCCTTTTCCAGCAATTTCTGTATTTTTTTGTTTCTGATTACCAACGTCCACAGTTCTTTCGGTTTTGATTTAGCAGTGGTTATATATTGTTCCTCAAGCTACTGTTCCATTGGCAACTCCAGTGGAACGTGAGTAGAGATAGCCTCCTTTAGAAGCTGTCTTCCGTAACCTGATCAGTTGCCACTAGATACGTTCAGTGTTAGGATTAGGTTTTCCAACATGCTCTGAGCTCAATGAATGCAGTGATTTACACACACTTAATTATAAACTTGCCTCTGCATTTGCATTGATACCAGCAAAAATACATAGTAAAGATATGGATAGTGATGTTGCTGTTACTTGTGAGTGAGAACTTTTAACCATAATTACATAGCAATATTTAAATTTTGCTGCTCAAGTTGCATTTTTTAAAATTCATTCACAGGATGAGGATGTCGCAGATGAGGCCAAAATCTATTAACCATTCCAGAGGGCACCTACGAGTCACTGTATTGCTGTGGGAGTCACATGTGGGTCGGGCACACCACGTAGGATTGAAGCCATTGCCTTGACTTTCAAGCAGAAGGAGAGCCTCTGTCTTATCAGAAATGGGGCAGATCCAGAAATCCCACATATGAACCCGGCTGCTGGCTTTATGTAGTGAGGCTATGGATAACAGGCCAGAGCAAACCCCAATTTGCACATTTGTAGCTGGTATTGTGCAGCTGCATCAATCAGATCTAATTTTTGTCGAAAGTATCACTTGTGCACTTTAGGCCTGGTAGGAAAGTGTCAAAATATACCCGAGTCATTGGACAGGGAGGATCGCTTTCAGGTATGAGCACTGGACACAATCAGGTAGCCTTTGATATAAAGAGATAATGGGAACTGCAGATGCTGGAGAATTCCAAGATAATAAAATGTGAGGCTGGATGAACACAGCAGGCCAGGCAGCATCTCAGGAGCACAAAAGCTGACGTTTCGGGCCTAGACCCCTGAAGGGTCTAGGCCCGAAACGTCAGCTTTTGTGCTCCTGAGATGCTGCTTGGCCTGCTGTGTTCATCCAGCCTCACATTTTATTATCTTAGCCTTTGATATAAAGCTGTCTTTGGGATTATGAAAAGTAAACATATATCTTTAGAAGTGGACTAACTCATTGGAACGGTCAAGCTTATTGGAACTGTCAGATGAACTTCCAAAGAGAGCTGTCATTCAATTTCAATCTCCTGCCCTTTAAATAAGTTCACTTTGAAGGTGGCATGGGGCTATAAATTGCCATGGAGCTGGGTAGATGGTATAGACTGCTCTTGAGGGAATGAGGGGTCGTGGCAAGATGGGGTTTGGTGAGTGCAAAAGTCATTGGTTGACATGGATGGAGCAAATGGCAATTAGAGTGGATCTTAAGGCCATAAGACCATAAGACATAGGAGTGGAAGAAAGGCCATTCAGCCCATCAAGTCCACTCCGCCATTTAAATCATGGCTGATGGACATTTCAACTCGACTTCCCTGCACTCTCCCCATAGCTCTTGATTCCTTTTGAGATCAAGAATTTGTCGATCTCTGCCTCAAAGGCATCCAACGTCTCGGCCTCCACTGCACTCCGTGGCAATGAATTCCACGAGCCCACCACTCTCTGGCTGAAAAAATGTCATCTCATTTCAGTTTTAAATTTACCCCCTCTAATTCTAGGACCACGGGTCCTAGTCTCCCCGCCTAACGGAAACAACTTCCTAGCGCCCACCCCTTCTAAGCATGCATTATCTTGTAAGTTTCTATTAGATCTCCCCTCAACCTTCTAAACTCTAATGAGTACAATCCCAGGATCCTTAGCCGGTCATCATTCATTAAACCTACCATTCCAGGGATCATCCATATGAATCCTCGCTGGATACGCTCCAGAACTAGTATGTCCTTCCTGAGGTATGGGGCCCATTCCTGGGGGAATGCTACCATTCTTTGGCAATACTGTGATTTGGTTCCCTTTAATTCATTTCAGAGGGCAGTGGAAACTTTGGTTCAATGGATGACACCCCTGTTGGCTCCTCCAGAGCTACACTGGATTATGAGACCGGATTTTGTCCTCGAGTGTCTAGAGTGGGATCTGAAGTCAAAGCTCAGAGATTTGCAGATGTGGATGCCAGCAATGAGATACCTTTTCTTCAACTATTTGCTCATTTTTTTCATTTGTTCATTAAGAAGGCTGATGGAATGCTGGCTTCTACATTGAGTGGATGAGAGTATAAGGACACAGAATTTAATCTGCAGTTATACCAAACCCTGGTTAGACCTCGTGAGCAGATTTGGCACCACACCCTACAAAGAATACATTGACTTTGTAGGGAGGGGCTTTGGAGAGAGTACAATGTATGTTTACAAGAATGATAACAGGACTTTAGGGTTAACCCATGAGGAAGAAATATATAAATTGGGCCTGTTTTCTCTGGAATTTGGAAGATTGAGGGGTGATCTGATCAAAGTCTTCAAAATGCTAACAGGAAAAGACAGGGTAGATAAAGATAAATTATTTCCTCTGGTTGGGCATTCTAGAACTTGAGGCATAGTTTAAAAATTTGGGTCAGACTGTTCAGAAGAGATGTTCGGAAGCACTTCTGCACACAAAGGGTGATAGATGGATGTCAACTGATGCTAAATCAATTGCTGATTTTAAGTCTGAGGTAAGTTTTTGTGAAGCAAAGGCATTAGGGATATGGACCAAAGGCAGCTTTGTGGGATTAGGCAATATATCAGCCACGATCCTATTGAATGGTGGAATATGCTTGAGGGACTGAATGGCCTACTCCTGTTCCTATGTTCCCATGGGCACCACTGGTCGGACCAACATTTATTGACCATTTTTAGTTGCTTTAGAGAAGGTCAGAGAATCATAGAATCATACAGCGCAGAAAAGGCCCCTTCAGCTTGCCTAGTCTGCACCAACAAAACCTACGCTAAATCTACACTAGTCCCACTTTCCAGTACTTGATCCACAGCCTTACAACACTTCAATTAATCATTCAAGTATATTTTGAACGTTGAGGTTTCCTGCCTCAACTACTTTCCCAGACATTACATTCCAGATTGTGACCAACACAGCAGCTCAGTGGTTAGCACTGCTCCCTCATAGCACCAGGGTGCCTGGTTTGATTCCAGCCCTAGGTGACTGTCTGTGTGGAGTTTGCATGTTTGCCCTGACTCTGTGCTGGTTTCTGCCAGATTCTCTGGTTACCTCCCACTGTGCGAAGATCTATAAATTAGGTGGATTGGCCATGCTCAATTGCCCACAGTGTGCATGCTAAGTGGATTAGCTATGGTTAGGGTAGGATCTGCTTCAGAGGGTTGGTGCAGAATACCTTTATCCGTATCGCTTATCTCTAAGAGCTGCTGGGTATTTTTCTTTCCTCAAATCCCCTCTAAATCTCCTGTCTTTCACCATAAAATTATACCCCTTCACTATTGATCCTTCAGTTAAGGGGTCTGGCTGCTTTCTATCCATTCAATCCTTGCTCTTTATAATCTTATTCATGACAGTCAGGCCACCTGATTCTGTGTTGCAAAGGAGACCACACAAGCCTAACCAGCCTCTTGCAGGAGATGGGTGGCAATAAATGCTGGCCCAGCCAGCAACAGCTTGGAGAAGGCAATAGCCTAGTGGTAACCATTGCTGGACTGTTAATCCAGAGATCCAGATAAAGTTCTGGGGACCTGGGTCTGAATCCCATCACGGTAGATGGTGCCATTCAGTAAAATATCTGGAATTAAAGATCTAATGATGACTGAGAAACCAGTGTCAATTGCCAGAAAAACCCATCCAGTTCATCTGTGTCCTTTAGGGAAGGAAATTGCCATCCTTACCTGATCTGGCCTACATGAGACTCCAAACCCACAGCAATGTGGTTGACTCTCAACTGCCCTCTGGGCAATTAAGGATGGGTAATAAAGGCTGAGTAGCCAATGACACCCTCATCCTATGAATGATTAAGAAACTCCCATGTCACTTCCTTGAGACTCACAAACTCATTCCAATTGCTGTCAGATTATTTTAACAGTACTTCACTTTTGACTTTTGCCTCATTGAAATAGGATTTTGATAACATAATATACATGGGATCCTTGTTGCCATATAAAAGACAAAACTTGTATTCCATCCGACTGAGATGGAGACAAACCCAGATCTCAGAGGTAACTCCCTGCCATACTTCCCACTCAAATATGATTCTCATTGCTTAAGCGTGGTTGCACGGACAGGAGCAGATGAGATATTAGATTAGATTAGATTCACTACAGTTGTGACACAGGACCTTCGGCCCAACAAGTCCACACTGCCCCTTGAAGCATCCCACCCAGACCCATCCCCCTATAACCCACACACCCCTGAACACTATGTGCAATTTAGCATGGCCAATCCACCTAATCTGCACATCTTTGGACTGTGGGAGGAAACTGAACACCCAGAGGAAACCCTCGCAGACATGGGGAGGATGTGCAAACTCCACACAGACAGTTGCCCGAGGCGGGAATTGAACCCAGGTCCCTGGTGCTGTGAGGCTGCAGTGCTAACCACTGAGCCACTGTGTTGCCCATGGAGATATGGAGAAGCCAAAGCTTAATTTTAAGTTTAATCCTTACTTACCTATTTCCAAATCACCTTGCCTGATCTAATTTGTTTTGTGAAGTCTTAATGTCAGCTATATGAGCTCCCAAAATCGTGGACTATCTCCAATCCATGCATAAATTACGTCCAAATTTGCTTTAAAACTAGGCAACTGGCTTGCCAACAGAATACAGGCATATCGGCAATAATGTATACTTAAAGGTAACAACTTTTATGCAGTTAGTACATCACAGTGTTTCACAGAACTATCAACATACAAAGCCCAAGGTTTAGAACTGGCAGCAAAAGTTGCATTAATATCACTGAATCAAAGGGAGACCCTGCTTTGGAGACTTTGGGATCTAGGGTTGTATTTTACCAGCAACACTCAATTGGTTTGCTATTACTGAGGCTGCCCTGATAGCTTGTGATATTTACCACCTCCATCAGTAACTGGTACGGGATAAGAGTTGTGTGAGCCACTTCGCTCCTACCACTCCTTCTTTGTCTTTGTCTTGTGACAGAATCCCTACAGTATGACAGCAGCCCATTCGGCTCATTGAGTCCACAGCATCCCACCCAGATACACTTCCCTGCCCTATCCCCATACCTGTGCATTACCCATGGCTAACCCACCTAGCCTGCATATCACTGGACACTACTGGAAATGTCACATGGCCAATCCACCCAACCCGCACATCTTTGGACTGTCGGAGGAAATCTGAACACCAGGAGGAGACCCACGCAGTCACAGGGACAATGTGCAAACTCCACACAGTCAGCTGAGGGTAGAATCGAACCCGGGTCCCTGGCGCTGTGAAGCAGCAGTGCTAACCATTTGTCTTGGGTTTATCTGGTTTTTAGTGGCAGAATAGTAACTATAGAAAATGTACTGTTCCGAGAACAAGAAAATTTATTGCACAATGCAATTACATTTAGTCAGGCTTAATTATTGCAAACTTAAGAAACTGCTCCAGATACATCTGCTCCCTCTGAAAGCCAGAATAGAACTTCCTGTCTCCATCCACTGATTGTGAGATGTAAACATGAACATTAACCCTTTCAGAACCATTTTTATTTACCGTACCATCCTATTGAGGCCATCACGAGCAAGCCTAGCCCAATCAATGAGCTAGAAGCTCAGGTGTGCCTTCATTAACTGTGGTCATTTTTGGAAATACACTTGCAGAATGTGGGCTCATTGATGGTTATATTCCATCAAAATTAATTAGATAGGGTCTGGGAAGAGGTTGCTGACATGCTCGCCAAGATGGATTGTTTCTATTTCACTGTTTCATCGTCATGCTAGGTGACATCATCAGTGGGGCCTCCAATGAAACAATGTTATTCTATACTGCTTGGAATTTATACTGTCCGGTCTATTCTGGTGAGTAGTTTCATTTCCGGCTTTGATCTTTATGGGTTTGTATATGGGGTCCAATTCTATATGCTTGTTGATTGAAGGGTCTGGGAGGCAAGCAGATCCACTGGGCTGTAGTTGCTGCCACTGTGAGGAAACCATTATTTCTGCTGTTTCTCTTCACTGGGACAATGTCTGGTTGATGCAGACTACTGGAGGGTCACCAGAGTTTACCGGATGATCCCCTCACACTGTAATAAGCATGCAAACTTCCTCTGGGACCAAGACAAGGCCATTGATTTTTCACTTATATACCTCCACTGCACAGTGACCAATGGCCAACCTACCTCCTCTTCTACACCAGTCATTCCATCCACAACCCATTCCCCACGTGGCTTCGAAACTTTTGGCTAATATTTGACATACAGTCTCAAAGTGAGTAGCTGAAAAATCAAGCAAAGAGGTAGTTGTTACATAGTCTTAAGTGATCACAGGGATGTAAAGTGGCAGATAGGTTTAGGATGGTAACTAAAGCCGAGGCAAATACAATTGGAGATGCTGAAGAAGCCAGAGTGAAGGAGCTCAGAGATGTCAGGTATGATACAGAAAGAAGGCAGAGTGATATGCAAATACAGGAGTAAATCTCAATCGGTGATGCACCAATACATGCCAAGACAAAAGAAGCCTGACAGCAAAGCAAGAAAGGAAATCTTTAGATATTAAAAGAAGAGTTACTCTAGACTCAGAATACAAATGCTGTTTCTTGCTCCACCAATGTTGCCACACCTGCTGAGTTTCTGTTTTTATTTCAGTTAAATTTGGCATGGAAGCACGAGATTGAATTCTACGTTCATTTCAAGGGACAGAGAATCTAAAAATATATAAAGGCTATTATAAGGACATGAAAGCACAGCTAGTTAAAGTGAACTGGCAAATTAGGTTAAGGGATAAGTGAAATATAGTTACAGATGTTTAAGGGGATGTTTTAGAAGAGATATATTCCAACAAGTAAGAAAAATACTAGTGGAGGGGTCGTGCAATCTTTGGTTAACTAGAAAGCTAAAGTTTGCACTAAACTTAAAGAAAAGGTATTAGTTGTGGAAGGATGTGTGTCAGGTCAGAGTTTCAGACAGAATAGAAAATAAGGCAAAAATTGACTTAAATATTGATACAGAAAGAAATGCTATAGTACGAGAAATGTAGATGAAAATATAAAAAATGATAGTAAGAGTTTCTATAATTGTTAAAATGGAAGAGCGTATGAAATTAATGCCGGCCTTGAAGTAAATCTGGGTAATTCATGATGCAATATAAGGAGATATCAGATGAGCTACATTGGTATTTTGATTGGGTCTTCTCTGCAGACAACGCAAAGAACATCCCAGATATAATTGTCAATCAAGGCATGGAAAACTGGAAGGATATTGAAAAAAATTACAGTCACCAAGGAAGCAATTACTGAGCAAATTGTTGGAGCTGTGGAAGACATGGGACCCTTGCTTGGGTCCTAATCATCATGCGTCTTAAAGGTCAGTGTGATTATTGATGCATTAGTTTTAATTTTTCAGAAAATTCCCTAGATTTGAAGAAGGTTCTGTTAGAATGGACAGTTGTTAGTGTAACTTGTTTATTCAAAAATGGAGGGAGACATTACAGACCAGTCACTTAACATTAATCATAAAGAAGATATTAGAAATTATCCAGGGCACCGAGAAAACTTCAAGATAATCAGCCAGAGTAAATATGGATCTTAAATGGAAATCTTCTTTAACCTATTTCTTGTAGTTCTTTGATGAAATAATATGCTATGAATAAAGGGCAACTGACAGATGTATGCTGTACAGTGTATAGAATTCCAAAGAGCAATCATAAGTTGCCACATCAAAGTTTGATTATAGAAATGTGTAGGGTTACATATTGCCTTGGATGGAATATTAGCTAGCCAGCAGTAATGGTCATTTTCTGGTTGGCAAGATGTAACAATTGGTGTATTAACACAGGGATCAGCGCTGGGGCATTAACTTTGTACAATTTACATAAGCAGCTTGGATGAAGGGACCAAAAGGAATGATTATTAAATTTGCTGATGTCACAAAGGTAGGTAGGAACATAAGTTCTGAAAAGTGCATAAGGAAGATAAAAAGGGTTATACGTACTTATGTAAGCAGGTGACGATCTGGTAAATGTAATAAAATGTGACAACATGTGAAATTGTTCACTTGGCAGGAAAAATAAAAACAATCATATTACCAAAATGCTGAGAGATTACAGAGCTGTGAGGTGCAGAGAAATTTGGCTGCCCCCGTACATGAATCACAACAGGTTTGTTTACAGATACAGTAAGTAATTAGGAAAGCAAATAGAGGGCAATTGAACACAAAAGTCGGGAAGGTATTCTTCACTTATATAGGGCACAGGAGGGTCCACATTCAAAATGCAGTGTGCAGCATTGATCACCTTATTTAAAGAAGCTGGGTTAAAGCTGAATCAGAGATAATGGGAACTGCAGATGCTGGTGAATCCAAAGTGTGGAGGTGGATGAACACAGCAGGCCAGGCAGTATCTCCCACCCCAACCTCAAGTTCACTTGGACCATCTCCAACACATCCCTACCCTTCCTGGACGTCTCTGTCTTAATCTCAGGCAACCACCGAGCAACTGATATCCATTTCAAATCCACTGACTCCCACAGCTACCTGGAATACACCTCCTCCCACCCAGCTTCCTGCAAAAATTCCATCCCCTATTCCCAATCCCTTCGCCTCCGCCACATCTGCTCCAAGGATGAGGCATTCCAGTCCCTTATATCCCAGATGTCCTCGTTCTTCAAGGACCGCAACTTACCACCCCCCCCCCCCCGGCAGCGGTCGAGAATGCCCTCGACCGTGTCTCTTGCATTTCCCGTAACTCATCCCTCACACCCCATCCCTGCAATAACCATTAAAAAAGAATCTCCCCCCTCCTCACATACCACCCCACCAAGCTCCGGATACAACGCATCATCTTCCGACACTTCCGCCCCCACCACCAAAGACATTTTTCCATCCCCAACCTTGTCTGCCTTCCGGAGAGACCACTCTCTCTGGGACTCCCTTGTCCGCTCCACACTCCCGTCCAACCCCACCACACCCGGCACCTTCCCCTCAACCGCAGGAAGTGCTACACTTGCCCCCACACCTCCTCCCTCACCCACATCCCAGACCCCAAGATGACTTTCCATATCAAGCAGAGGTTCACCTGCACATCTGCCAATGTGGTATACTGCATCCACTGTACCCGGTGTGGTTTCCTCTACATTGGGGAAACTAAGCGGAGGCTTGGGGACTGCTTTGCAGAACACCTCTGCTCGGTTCACAACAAACAACTGCACCTCCTAAGCGTGAACCATTTCAACTCCCCCTCGCATTCCTCAGACGACATGTCCATCCTGGGCATCCTGCAGTGCCACAATGATGCCTCCCGAAGGTTGCAGGAACAGCTAACAGTACGTCTTAGGAACCCTGCAGCCCAATAGTATTAATGCGGATTTCACAAGCTTCAAAATCTCCCCTCCCACCACTGCATCCCAACACCAGCCCAGCTCAACCCCGCTTCCCAAACCTGCTCTTCCGCTCACCTATCCCTTCCTCCCAACCTCAAACCGCATCGCCATTCCCTACGTCCTAACCTCACCGCGGCCCCACCCCCGCACAACCTGTACGTCCTCCCACAGCTGACCTATTCTCTCCCTCACCTATACTCACCTCTACAGGCTCCATTCCTGCCCCTTTAACTTGTCTGTGTCCTCTCCACCTATCTTCTCCTCTATTCACCTTTGATCCACCTCCCCCGTCTCCCTATTTATTTCAGAACCCTCGCCCCATCCCCCTCGCTGATGAAGGGTCTAGGCCCGAAACGTCAGCTTTTGTGCTCCTAAGATGCTGCTTGGCCTGCTGTGTTCATCCAGCTCCACAATTTGTTATCAGAGATAATGGGAACTGCAGATGCTGGAGAATTCCAAGATAATAAAATGTGAGGCTGGATGAACACAGCAGGCCAAGCAGCATCTCAGGAGCACAAAAGCTGACGTTTCGGGCCTAGACCCTTCATCAGAGAGGGGGATGGGGAGAGGGAACTGGAATAAATAGGGAGAGCGGGGGAGGCGGACCGAAGATGGAGAGTAAAGAAGATAGGTGGAGAGAGTATAGGTGGGGAGGTAGGGAGGGGATAGGTCAGACCAGGGAAGACGGACAGGTCAAGGAGGTGGGATGAGGTTAGTAGGTAGATGGGGGTGCGGCTTGGGGTGGGAGGAAGGGATGGGTGAGAGGAAGAACCGGTTAGGGAGGCAGAGACAGGTTGGACTGGTTTTGGGATGCAGTGGGTGGGGGGGAAGAGCTGGGCTGGTTGTGTGGTGCAGTGGGGGGAGGGGACGAACTGACCGCTTTGCAGAACACCTCCGCTCAGTTCGCAACAAACAACTGCACCTCCCAGTCGCAAACCATTTCCACTCCCCCTCCCATTCTCTAGATGACATGTCCATCATGGGCCTCCTGCACTGCCACAATGATGCCACCCGAAGGTTGCAGGAACAGCAACTCATATTCCGCCTTGGAACTCTGCAGCCATATGGTATCAATGTGGACTTCACCAGTTTCAAAATCTCCCCTTCCCCTACTGCATCCCTAAACCAGCCCAGTTCGTCCCCTCCCCCCAATGCACCACGCAACCAGCCCAGCTCTTTCCCCCCACCCACTGCATCCCAATACCAGTCCAACCTGTCTCTGCCTCCCTAACCGGTTCTTCCTCTCACCCATCCCTTCCTCCCACCCCAAGCCGCACCCCCATCTACCTACTAACCTCATCCCACCTCCTTGACCTGTCCGTCTTCCCTGGACTGACCTATCCCCTCCCTACCTCCCCACCTATACTCTCTCCACCTATCTTCTTTACTCTCCATCTTCGGTCCGCCTCCCCCTCTCTCCCTATTTATTCCAGTTCCCTCTCCCCATCCCCCTCTCTGATGAAGGGTCTAGGCCCGAAACGTCAGCTTTTGTGCTCCTGAGATGCTGCTTGGCCTGCTGTGTTCATCCAGCCTCACATTTTATTATCCCACAATTTGTAATCTTGGGTTAAAGCTGAACAGGGTTTGCATGTACCCACTGGAACTAAGAGGTCACTTAAAGAAATATCTAAGATCCTGTGGGGGGGTTTTGATGGGGCAGATGTGGAAAGATTGTTTCTATTTGTGTCTCCGAGAATTAGGAGACACTTTTAAATTTAGCTGTGGCCTATTTAATGCAGAGGTTAGGATTTTTTTTTCGTTTCTCACAGAGAATGTTGAGTTTTTGGAACTTTCTTTCTTGATACGACGTAGCTTTTAATATTTTTGGGGTTGAGGCAGACAGATCCTTGTTAAACAAAGGCGAAGCATTAATGGAGTAGGTGGGAGCATGGAATGTCTATAATCAGATCATTCACAATCTTCGCAAAAGGCAGAGCAGATTTGTAGGGCTGCTCCCAAATCTTGAAGACACAAAAATAAACTGATTCATAATCTCAAATAGCCATTGTGGACCATTAAGTGATGGAGTGACTTTTCATAATTACTCATGGATTGTAAGTGTCACTGGCTAGGCCAGCATTTATTAGAGTCAAAGGCTCATAGAGTCATAGAGATACACAGCATGGAAACAGGCCCTTCGGCCCACTTGCCCGTGCTGCCCAGTTTTCACCATTAGATTGGTCCCATTTGCCTGCACTTGGTCCATATCCTTCCATATCTATCCCATCCACATACCAATTTAAATGTTTCTTAAATGATGAAATTGAACTGGTTTCCACTCTTCCCTCCGGCAGCCTGTTCCAGACACTAACCACCCTCTCACCACCCTGGACCCTTCTGTATTTCTCCCTTCACATCTTAAACCTCTGCCCTCTAATTTTAAACTCCCCTACCAAGGGGAGAAGCTGTTGGCTTTCTACCTTATCTATGCCTCTCATGATTTTATAGACCTCTATAAGGTGATCCCTCAGTCCCCTACGCTCCAGGGAATAAAGTCCCAGCCTATCCTGCCTCTTCTTATAATTCAAATCTTTGTCCATTTCTAACCCCAGTGAAAATCAATCGCATAAGCCTGGAGTCACATGTAGGTCAGACCAAATAAGGATGGCTGTTTCCTTCCCTAAAGGATATTAGCAAACCAGATGGATTTTCCAATGATGATTTCATGTTCAATAATTAGCCACTTAATTCCAAATTTTGAAACAATTACTATGGTAGGATTTGAACCGAGGTTACAGAACACAGATGTGCAGATTACTAGTCTAGCAATGACGCTACAAGATCATGGCCTCTCCAAAGCTGATACGGACAGATATCCAGGCGCAAAATCTGCACTTGCTAAAAATTTTTAATCATCTGAAAATCCAGCAATGCTTATAGATGTGTTACCTGACCATCAAACTGAACTGAATAAAGAAACAGTCCACAGTAAGCATTGCAAAAAATATTATTTTTCGGACTCCAACACTTTACTCAATGTACTCACATTGCATACAGACTCAACTTACACAAATGTAGGGTAAATACCTTGAACTAAAATAAATTAAATAAGAGAAAATAAGATGGAGTTTTTGCACTTTGCACCTTTCAAAGTTGAGAAGCTAATATCTCAATGCAGCTCCACAGTCTGTGACATGGAGACTGTTCTCCCACATTTCATTGGTGACTTGCGAAGGCCGCCTCATCTCAGGGCACAGGATTTCAACAGGGATTTATGTCAGTGCAGGATTGAAAAATATACGACATAAAGGATCATATGAGGAGTTATGCTGCTTCATTCACTCATGGGATTTTGGCCTCGCTGGCTTGGCCAACATCTATTGCCCTTCCCTGGACGCCCTTGAGAAGATGGTAGTGAGCTGCCTTCTTGAACCACTGTGGCCCATTTGCTGTACATAGTCTCACAATTCCCTGAAGGAGGGAATTCCAGGATTTTAACCCAATGGCACTAAAGAAATAGTGATATGTTTCCATTTCAGGATGCTGAGTGGCTAGGCGAGGAACTTGCAGGAGGCAGTGTTCCAATGTATCTGGTGCCCTTGCCCTTCTAGATGGTAGTGGACCTGAACTTGGAAGGTAATGTCTAAAAATCTTTGACAAATTTCTGCAATGCATGTTGTAGCTGGTACACAATGTTGTTACTGAGCAATGGTGGTGATAGGAATGGGTGTTTATGTATGTGGCGGCCATCAGTGGGCTGCTTTCTCTTGGATGGTGTCGACCTTCTTGAGTGTTGTTGGGTCTACACCCAACCAGGCAAGTGGGGAGTATTCCATCACACTCCTGACTTGTGCCTTGTAAATGGTGGACAGGCTTTGGGGAGTCAGGAAGTGGACTATTCGTCACAGTATTCCTAGCTTCTGACCTGCCCTTGAAGCTACCGCGTTCATATGAGGAGTTCTGATGAGTTTCTGATCAATGGTAATTTCTCGGATTGAATCATAAAATGCTAGAATCCCTACCATGCGTAAAGAGGCCATTCAGCCCTGTTGGGTCTGACCCTCCAAAGAACATTCTGCTCAGATCTACACCCACAACTGTTATCTCCATAACCCTGCATGTCCCATGTCAGCAGGGAGGAGATGACTTAGTGGTATTATCACTGGACTCTTAATCCAAAGACTGAGGAAATGTTCTGGGGATCCAGACTTGAATCCTGCCACAGCAGATGGTGAAATTTGACTTCAATCTGAAATTAATATTCTAATGATGACCATGAAACCATTGCCAATTGTCAGGGGGGAAACCCCATCTGACTCACTAGCATCCTTTAGGAAAGGAAACTACCATCCTTAGCTGGTCTGGCGTAAATGTGACTCCAGGCCCACAGCAATCACATGAATATATACATATATTTTTTAAATCCATCTAGCCTGCACATCCCTGGACACTATGGGCAATTGAGAGTGGGAAATCCACCTAACCTGCACCCAAAGGAAAACCACACAGACACAGAGAGAATGTGTAAACTCTACACAGTCATTTGAAGCTGGAATCAAACCTGGGTCACTGGGGCTGTGAGGCAGCAGCATTAACCGCTGACCCACCATGCCTCCCTAATGTGATGATAGTTAATAGTGGAGGCTTCAGTGAGTGTCAAATAGCAGTGGTCACTTTGTATCTTATTGGTGATAGTCACTGCCTGATATTTCTGAGGTGAGAATGTTACTTGCCACATGTCAGCCCAAGCCTGGATGTCATCCTGATCTTGAGGACAACATGGATTACTTCAGTACCTGTGTTATGTGATGTTCAACATGAGGTGTTAATTTCTGCAAGGAAGTCCTGAGAATAAATGAATGCTGATTTTAACACAAAGAAGATTGTGCTGAAAGTTTATACCATTATTAATAGGAAATGTAAGTTCTCTAGAAAAGGTAAATTGGATTTTTGTTCTTAATTGTTTGAAGGTGACTTACTTTAAGGGGCAGAATATTTGTTTAGCGTAGCTCAAAAAATTTCCAAGAAATCAGAAAATGCTGGAGAAATTCAACAGGTCTAGCAGAGTCTGTGGAGAGAAAAGAAGAGTTAACATTTCAAGTGCAGTCATCTCTCATCAGAATTGGCAATGAACCCATGACGTCAGACTCTCCTAGCTGACCTATCCTTGAGAATTAAAATGCTGACACTTTCTCCCCTCGTTCCTTGGTGAGCTTATCCAGTGACTAGTTAGTCAGTGGAGACAGAGCAGGTCTCAAATTGAACTCTGATCCCTCCTACCTTAACTATATGGCAGATTGAGCTCAGTCTGTGCCAGGAATGAAAAGTTGTGCCAAGGGTCCTTGTTCTGATTGCTGTCCAGCAACCCACATTGTTAAAAGGGCAAATCACAATGAAGCCTCATAACTGAACAGACTATGTCCATGTGTCTTACAAGGAGATGATTTGGTTGAGCCAGAATGACTCTGGAGTAATTTAAGATGGCAAACATGACCGAATTCTGTAATTCCAACCCTGTTCCTAATGATCCAATTTTCAAAGAAAGACATGACGGTGCTGATAGTAATGCTCCAGCTTTCGGGACCTGTGAGAGGTGAGTTCAAAGTGTCTTACCAATATTCTTCCTAGCTCTTTTTATATTCCACTGCCAATCCATACCTCCACCATTCCCCACTGCCTCTCATAACATCTGTGCTAAATCAAGCTCTCTAAGCAACCTCCATGTTCCTTAAATTATGTACGCAAACTCAATGTCAACACTCAGACCCAGTCCACACTATATTGATGGGACATATATCATCAATAAGGGTGGAACAACCAACATGAAAAAGTGTCATTCATAAATATTCTTGAAAGGAAAAACTGCCCCTCCTACAACCCCTAGTTGAACTGACCATTAAAACAAACTTAAAGCACTGCAATAATAAGGTGCAGAGCTGGATGAACACAGCAGGCCAAGCAGCCTCAGAGGAGCAGGAAAGCTGACGTTTCGGGTCTGGACTATGCTGAAGGAGCCCTTCTGAAAAAGAGTCCAGGCCCGAAACGTCAGCTTTCCTGCTCCTCTGAGGCTGCTTGGCCTGCTGTGTTCTTCCAGCTCTGCACCTTATTATCTCAGGTTCTTCAGCATCGGCAGTTCCTACTATCTCTTAAAGCACTGCACATTTCTCAATTTTATGAAAAGAGATATTGAGACATTGAAAAAAGAGATCACAGAAAAACATCTTTCATAACCACCTGTGATAATGGGAACTGCAGATGCTGGAGAATCCAAGATAATAAAGTGTGAGGCTGGATGAACACAGCAGGCCAAGCAGCATCTCAGGAGCACAAAAGCTGACGTTTCAGGCCTAGACCCTTCATCAGAGAGCCCACCTAATTGCTTCAGCTTTACTTCAGTTGTCAAAACTGTTGAGCTAATGTTTTTTATTGATTTTGACAGAGGACCATGCCTTATTATGTGTGCTGACACGGCTAGGGTAAAATAGCTAAAAACAAGTTGGATATTCTGATCAGCCCTACCATTGTTGTCACTGACTTTCAGCTTCTGAAATTTTCAGACTTGATTTTTCCACCGAGTAACCTGATGCCTTCAAGACCGGAAGTGAGGGGAGAAAACAATTGAGAAAGGAAGGAAATAAAAGGGCGGCAGTTCAGAACTACAAGGGAGATGAGGTAATCCAAGGGTTACAGATAGAGAAACATTAGCGTGTTGGTAGAAAACAGAACAGTTGTGAATTTGGCTTCACTGCCAGCATTTTTGACCACAACTATGCTTGGAATGCCGCAGCAAGAAAGATTGGACAAGTTAGGAAAACAGTCAGGAAAGGAAAAACCTCTTTCTCTAATTACTTTATTTTTTATCTGATAAATCTTGAAGAAGCAGATGGTTTGCGTTTAACAAAAAATAAATCTGGGAGTCTGTCTGTAAACGGCAATGTAAGCATCCAGAACAGCTGAGATTGCGATGTCGTTGTGGTGGATGTAGAGGGGAAATTGGGGGAGGGGTTTCCACAGAGAATTGGTGGGTTAGGCCTAAAATGTGAAAAATTTAGAAAACAAAATCAATCTGACATCCGTTGCTCATCACACTTTTCTTTTGCATGTATCAACATTGCCTCTGTCCTCTTCTGAAGCATATTTTCTCTTGGTATACACCAGTTCCATGGAATTTCAATGCAATGGATTCTTCCATCCAAGTCCAACCAATGAATGACTGACTCTGTGGTCCAGTATTTGTGGAAAGACCTAGCTCAAACTTCAGCCTCATAGGGTTGCAATTTCAAGTGCCCATTGAGAACCTTGAGTCACCAATCTAGGTAGGGAGTCCTAGGGCTGAAGTAATGTTCTGGGTGCCAGGTTCTCAACACTGGGTGCATTTCTGGTCCCACCTGTGCATTGTATCAGTGCCTGACACTCAACGGTAGCTTTATAAGCAGGCCAATCAGTAGCCATGGTGTGTGCTTGTCATCCAATTAAGAATAGCGGGCACGTTCCTGTAAATGGAGTGAGTTCTTTATAACTCGGTTATTGGGACGACATAAATACATTGTGTTGTTACTGAGTGGTGCATGCTAGAGAGAAACCTGGTGTCGATCCTACAGAGAAAGTAGGAGCAGTGGTCAGCTATTCAGCCCTTGAAGCCTGCTCTACCATTCAATATGGTCATGGCTGATCATTGAACTCAGTACCTTGTTCCCACGTTTTCCCCATGTCTTTTATCTATTTAGCAACTAAGACTGGTACCTAATCCCCTCCATGTTTCAGCCTCAACCAATTTCTGTGGCAGAAAATTCCACAGACTCACCACTCTCTGTGTGAAGACATTTTTCTCGCCTAAATCGCAAATGGCCTACCCAGTTTCTTTAAACTGTTACCCATGGTCCTGGGCTCCCAGTCATTGGGAACAGCATTTACGCTGTTAGAAGTACTGTTAGAATTTTACAGGTTTCTATGAAACCCCTGTCATTCTTTTAATTCCCAGGAATATAATCCTAACTGATCCATTCAGTCTTCATATGTCAGTTCTACCATCCTAATGATCCCAAGAACAAGTCTGGGAAACCTACATTGCTATTCTGGCCCCTATGGGTTCAGAGTTTGTGGAGCTTAAAGTATTCTTAGCCTGAGCCAAATTGCATTAGATTACACAGGATTTTCTGCACAGTAATGGGATCTTTGGCCATGCTGGGACTTAACATCTGCCTGTTTGTCTTCACTTAAATCCTGCATCATAACTGTCTATTCCAGTCTTTATCAAGTGTTTGCTTTCTTGCCCTCAACTGTATTTAATACCTGGAGTCTCAGCTGGTAAGTAAAAATATTTTAAACATTTTTAAAACTTCTAACTTTTTTTTAAATTCTGGAATTAAGCATCTAATCATTTTCGTGAAGCCGTTGCTAATTGTCAAGGAAAACCCATCTGGTTCACTAAAGTGCTTTAGGGAAGGAAACTGCCATCCTTACCTGATCTGGCCTACTTGTGACTCCAGACCCACAGCAATGTGTGGGAATCTAATCTAATCTAATCTAGTGCGGTTGACTCTTAACTGCCTTCTGAAGAATTAAGGATGGGTAATAAATGCTGACCAAACCAGTTACGCCCACACCCCGTGAATTAATTTTAAAAAATGCCCAGAGTTTATTTTCTTTATCTTGATAAATAGTTTCAATTAAATCTACTCCGAGACCAAAATTCCCTCAAAGAAGCACAGCCACTCCAAGATTCCATGGACAGCAATTGACATCGGCACTTTGGTCACAGCAATGTGAGGAAGCAGCATGGTGGCTCAGTGGTTGGCGCTGCTGCCTCACAGTACCATGGGCCCAGGCTTGATCCCAGCCATGGCTAATTGTCTGTGTGGGTTTCCCCAGGGTGCTTTGGTTTCCTCCCTCCGTGCAAAGATGAGCAGGTTAGGTGGATTGGCCATAGAGAAATACAGGGATTGGGTAGGGGAGTGGGGCTGGATGGAATGATCTTTGGGGGTGTCAGTGTGGATTAGATGGGCCATACAGTCTGATTCTACATTGTAGGGATTCTATGAAGCTGCCTGCTTGAATCTTGCACAGCAGTAAGAAAATACCAAGGAACGCGATCTGAGGCATGTCCTTTCAGAGGACAAGGGCACTGACTCAGCAAATTGTTTGAATTTGAGGGTCTTCATATTTCTCACTGATATATGTTCTGACAAATAATGAATTGAAGGTAGGAGAAGGCCATTCAGCCCCTCAAGCCTTTTCTGCTATTTAATCAAAGATAAATTATCCACCTTAACACCATTTACTCACAGTACCGCATATCCTTTGATGTCTTCAGTGTCTATAAACAGTACAATCTCTATCTCAGACTCACACAATTGATTGAGCTTCCACAGGGTAGAGAATTCCAAAAATCTACTACCCTCCGAATGAAGAAATATCTCTTTATCTCAGTTTTATTGGATTGCCCTTTATTCTGAGTCTGTATCCCCCTGGTTCTAGACTCCTCAATCAGAGGAACCATTCTTTCTGCATCTTCTCAGCCTAGCCTCTGAAGAATTTTGCAACTTTCAAAAAAGTTGCTTGTCATTCTTCAAACTCTGGAATATATCGACCCTGTCTCCTCATTTCCGCCTCATAGGAGGGTCCCACCATCCCAGAACTCAGCTTAATTCCCCAAACTTGCTGGCACAGAGATTTTTTTCAAAAGTAAACTTTATTTTAGCACTGCAGCCTCACAGCACCGGGGACCCGGGTTCGATTCCAGCCTCGGGTAACTGTCTGTGTGGAGTTTGCACATTCTCCCATGTCTGTGTGGGTTTCCTCCGGGTGCTCCGGTTTCCTCCCACAGTCCAAAGATGTGCAGGCTGGGTGGATTGGCCATGCTAAATTGCACATAGTGTTCAGGGCTATGTGAGTTATAGGGGTATGGGTCTGGGTCGGGATGCTTCAAGGGGCGGTGTGAACTTGCTGGGCGGAAGGGCCTGTTTCCACACTGTAGGGAATCTAATCTAATCTAATCTATTCACAAAAATTCTTTCTGCATATACATGGCTACAGACACAGCTCTGCTCCAGACAGTAATATATTAAGAAACAAATAAACCTTGGAGTTTGACTCTTTCCAAAAAAACCAAAGTTCTCTCTTATACTTACAATACTAATATTTACATTCATCTGAGGCACTAGGAGAATCTGACAACTAAACAGACCCCCATTAACCATCGGGAAACGATTTCAGACAGCGGTCTTTCCCCTCTACACTTAGAATTTTTCCCCTGATGCCCACTGATTTTAGTTTTACTAGGGCACCTTGATGCCACATTTGGTTGAATGCAGCCTTGATATCAAGGGCTGTCACTCTGCCTCAACTCTGTAATTCAGGTGTTTTGTCCATGTTTGAACCAAGGCTGTAATGAGGTCAGGAGCTGAGTGGCCCTGGCGGAACCCAAACTGGACGTCGCTGAGCAGGTTATTGCTGAGCAGGTGCTGTTTGATCGCACTGTTGATGACACCTTCTATCACTTTACTAATGATCAAGAGTAGACTGATGGGGAGCTAATTGACCGGGTTGGAATTGTCCTGATTTTTGCACACAGGACATACTTGGGCAATTTTACATAGTTGGGTAAATACCAGTGTTGTATCTGTACTGGAACAGCTTGGCTCAGGGAGAGGCAAGTTCTGGAGCACTAGTCTACAGTACTATTGCTGGAATGTTGTCAGGGCCCGTTGCCTTTGCAATATCCAGTGACTCTAACTGTTTCTTGATATTATGTGGAGTGAATTGAATTGGCTGAAGACTGGCTTCTGTAATGCTGGGGACCACTGGAGAATGCTGAGATGAATTCTCCACTCAGCACTTCTGGCTGAAGATTACTGCAAATACTTCAGCCTTATCTTTTGCCCTGATGTGCTGGGCTCTTCCATCATTGAGAATGGGGATATTTGTGGAGCCTCCTCCTTCAGTGAGTTGTTTAATTGTCCACCACCATTCACGACTGGATGTGGCAGGACTGCAGAGCTTAGATCTGACCCACTGGTTGTGGGCTCGCTTAGCTATGTCTATCACTTGCTGCTTTTGCTGTATGATATGCAAGTAGTCCGATTTATTGGTTTCACCAGGTTGAGTCCTCATGTTCAGGTAGGCCTGGTGCTGCTCCTGGCGTGCCTTCCTGCACTCAACATTGAACCAGGGCTGATCTCCTAGTTTGATGGTAATGGTTGAGTGAGGGATATGCCAGGCCATGAGGCTACAGATTGTGCTGGAGTAGAATTCTGCTGCTGTTAATGGCCCATAGTGCCTCATAGATGCTCAGACATGAGTTGTTAGATCTGTGTGATCTAGCACAGTGAAAGTGCCATGCAACACAATGGAAATCATTCTCAATGTGAAGATGGGACTTTGTCTCCACAAGGACTGTGCAATGGCCTCTCTTACCAAAACTGCAATAGACAGATGCAACTGCAGCTGGGAGACTGGGAAGGATGAGGTCAAGAATGTTTTTTCCCTCTTGTTAGTTCCCTCACCACCTGCTGCAGACCCAGTCTAGCAGCTATGTCCTTTAGGACCCAACCAACTCAATCAGTGGTACTGTTGTCAAGCTACTCATGGTGGTGAACATTGAAATCCCCCACCCAGAGTATATTTTGTGCCCTTACCATCCCCAGTGCTTCCTCTAAGTGTTGTTCAACATGGAGGAGTACTGATTCATCAGCTGAGGGAGAGCCGGTACATGGTAATCAGCAGGAGGTTTCCTTGCCCATGTTTAATTTGAAGCCATGAGACTACATGGGGTTCGTAGTCAATGTTGAGGACTCCTACAGCAACACCCTCCCAACTGTATACCACTGTGTCACAACCTCTGCTGGGTCTGACCTGCTGGTGAGACAGGACATATCTAGGGATGGTGACGGTGGTGTCTGGGGCATAGTCATACTCACAGAAATATATCTTACAGACAATGTTAGGCTATTACTTGACTAGTCTGTGAGTCAGCTCTCCCAGTTTTGCACTAACCCCCAGATATTAGTGAGGAGGATTTGCAGGGTCAACAGGAATGTTTCTGTTGTTGTCTTTTTCAGTGCCTAGGTCAATGCTAGGTGATCTGTACAGTTTCATTTCTTTGAGACTTTGCCACGATTGGCACAGCCAACTGGCTTGCCCAGGCCATTTCAGAGGGCAACTGAGAGTCAGCCACGTTGCTGTGGGTCTGGAGTTACATGTAGGCCAGACCAGGTGAGGGTGGCAGATTTCCAAAACAGATGAGTTTCTCCCTGACAATCATAATTTCCTGGTGATCAGTAGATTCTTAATTCCAGGCTTTTTTTAAAAATTGAATTCAAATTCTATTATCTGCCAGAAAGAGAATTCAAACTTTGGTCCCCAAAACATCAGCTGGGGCTCTGGATTAATAGTCTAGCAATAATACCACTGGACCCTGTGACTGAGTACAATAAAGTTCAGGGCTTTGACATACATAGGCAGAGGCCAGTTTCCAAATTTTAAAACTGGACCCACAAGTGACAAAGCAATTATTGAAATCCACATGAAATTAATAAAATCATACATTACTGACAACAAAACTAATCAATATGCACAATAAGTACTTTGGGGCATCTCTGAGCTACTGTATAATGACAATCCAAGCTGAAACTAATTGGATTAATTTCCCTGAATTTCTTATTGTAAAGTATTCCAAATTATTGCTGAGTATTAAAACATATAACACGCCATTTGATTTATCACATTGTTAGGATTGATGCCCCAATCAAACTTCTTCACACTTTTCTTCACATAAACCCATCAGCACCTACCTTTCTCTCATATGTACATATTTACCTCTGCTCAACTGCACCCGTATTTTCAATTAATGTCACTCCTATTGTAGTCATTTCCACATTAAGACTCCCGTCTGAATACTTTCCCTATTGGATTTTATTTTTACCAAAGCACGAGTCCTTTTCAATGATATGGGTAACTAGGAATTCCTCCCACTTCTACCATCTGCAATTGGTGGACATTTGAAGGATTTACAAGTGACTTTGCCACATCATGAAATTTGCAATCAGGTTTTGGCACGAGACTTGAACTGGGAGGTTCTGGCTTAGCAATAGTGGTGGCCCACTTCCATAGGTCCCACAGATCTTCTATTTATCAACCTTTAATAGCCAGATGGCAGCAAGATGAGGGGGGAGGAAGGCGATGTCCTAGTGGTATTATTGCTGGACTGTCATACCAGAGACCCAAGATAATGTCTTAGGGACCTGGGTTTGAATCCCTCCGTGGCAGCTGGTGGAATTTGATTCAAATGAATATTTGGAATTATGAATCTAATGATGACCTTGAGTCATTGTTGATTGCAGGCAAAAACCCATCTCGTTTACTAATGCCCTTTAGGGAAGGAAACTCTCATCCTTATCTGGTCTGGCCTACATGTGATGCCTGACCCATAGAGTGGAGTCCAGCAAGGGGAAGCTGCCCCAGAGTGGAATCCAGTGAAAGGAAGCTGTCCCAGTGTGGAATCCAGTGAGAGGAAGCTGTCCCAGAGTGGAGAGTCCAGTGAGAGGAAGCTGTCCCAGAGTGGATTCCATTGAGAGGAAGCTGTCCCAGTGTGGACTCCATTGAGAGGAAGTTGACCCAGTGTGGAGTCCAGAGAGAGGAAGATGTCCCAGTGTGGACTCCATTGAGAGGAAGCTGTCCCAGAGCGGACTCCATTGAGAGGAAGTTGACCCAGTGTGGAGTCCAGAGAGAGGAAGCAGTCCCAGTGTGGACTCCATTGAGAGGAAGCTGTCCCAGTGTGGACTCCGTTGAGAGGAAGTTGCCCCAGTGTGGACTACAGTGAGACGAAGCTGTCCCAGTGTGGATTCCGGTGAGGGGAAGCAGTCCCAGAAAAAAGCCTTACCTTGGAGCAGCTGAGAGCCACTGCACGGCAGTCTGGAGCCTTGGGACCAGAGTTGGACAGGGGTCTGGCACTGAGCTTCTGCAATGTAACGTTTATTTGTAATTTGTTTATCTGAAGGTAATGATGAACTCCTTAAATTTGTCTTATCTCTGCAAAGTAATGCAACTACTTTCCCTTTTCATTCCTCATTTTGTATCTAAGATTTGTACCTGGGTATTTGTGCCTAAGACAGTGCCACAAGAGGTGACGTTGTAAAACTTTCTTCTGTCCTCCTGTACAGTGACAAAAAAGGATATTCTGTTCTATCCTTTATTCTGGTCTTAAGGTGAATGCTACTTACCAATAATAATTGTATTGACCTGCTAGAGTATCTTAATTCAGAACTTTTTGTTAAAGGACACAAGGTGGAGACACGTCATTCTGCCACCCAGCCTTTAGGCAATCAGCAAATGATGAATGGAGTCCTACTTGTACAGACAGAGCTAGGTTATCACCTAAAATAATAGAGATTGAAGGGATGTTTAGGAGAGCTTTAGCTTCCTGATGATTCCACACTGTGAAATGGATGTGGCTGTGTAACTAACACGGAACATGAGTGGAGATACACTCAGTGCCTGTGCGAAATGCAGCTGATATCTACTTCTCGTTTGGCCATACACAAATACCTTGTCTCAAGATCTGCTTCTACATTGTATAGCTTAGGTTTCATGTGATTTCAGCTCTACATTTCTGATTTTGTTTTGTATATCGAAGCTGCCTGTTAAAACATTCAGACACCATTGTCCCAAAAGAAAGCAGTCACTGTCTTGTACAAATGTTCCAATAGTATTTCCGAATCAGAAACTGTGCACGTCACCAGTTCCTGAAGTCCCGAACCTTAAAGATTAGCTCCAAAAAATACTTTCTCATTTGCTGCAGCTCATGCTTGACCATCCACAGACCAGTGTGCTCCTAACTATTAACCATGCTGATGTTTGGAGCTGTTGCCCACTTAGAGGTGAAACTAGGCGTGTGAGCATCAATGGGTTCAGTCGCGAGCAGCTTAAGGATGCCTCATGTCCAAGTTCAAGTCCAAGCTTTGATCCAAAGAAATATTTTGGCTCTTCTGTCATTCTGTTCTCTTTACCTTGTCACCCTAACAGCTGCCCATCACAAAATATAAGACACCTTAATCGCATTGTTAAGAACTGAGCTGGGACCCAAATCCCAGGAATGACAAATATCCTTTAACATGGAGAAAGCAGGCCTTAACCTTGGCTATTAGATTACAGCCCATATCTCAGGGATGAATCAGTCAGATCCCCTCGAGCAGTGTAGCCATAACAAATGTAATTTGACCTTGTGTTGCAATAAAGCAAAAATCAGACAGGACTTTGGCTTTCTTTGTCTTGTGACCTGTAAAGCTCTTCAATGTCGTATCAGGATCAAAGCGAAGCATGGGAAAGGTTTATCCCGGAGGATCAAAAATTTAAGCAGAATCATGAGTCCTGTCAACAAAAAACTTGAGAGTTTTGAAAAGTCAACAATTTTCAAATATTGAGCTTTTGTATTTTCTTTTCCCATGCACTTAAATAAACGTCAATGCATAAAGAAACAGAAACCAGTGGAGAAACTCAGCAGGTTTGGCAGCATCAGTGAGGAGAAAGCAGCGTTAATATTTTGCGTCCAGTAACTCTTCATCAAACAGCCTGTGTTCTCGCTCCACAAACACAGCCTGACCTACCGAGTTTCTTCAGTAATTTCAGTTTTTGCTTCAGATCTTGTACATCTGTAGTTCTTTGGTTTATTTAACCACATATAAAGGATTGATTAACATCAAAATATATAAGTTCATGCAATAATTATTTGAATGTTTTGCAACTTTTGGAGAATTTGAACACACATCTAATCTGGTGAATTTCTCAGAACAAACTAGAAATAAATCCGATTCACATGATACATTGCATTTGACGCAATTCCTTCAAGTGATACATACCATTAGAAAAAAAGAGCTGGCATATTAGATTGAGAACGCCCTTGACCGCGTCTCCCGCATTTCCCGCGCAAGTTCTTTAAGGACCGCAACTTTCCCCCCACGGTGATTGAGAACGCCCTTGACCGCGTCTCCCGCATTTCCCGCGACACATCCCTCACACCCCGCCCCCGCCACAACCGCCCCAAGAGGATCCCCCTCGTTCTCACACACCACCCTACCAACCTCCGGATACAACGCATTATCCTCCGACACTTCCGCCATTTACAATCGGACCCCACCACCCAAGACATTTTTCCATCCCCTCCCCTGTCTGCTTTCCGGAGAGACCACTCTCTCCGTGACTCCCTTGTTCGCTCCACACTGCCCTCCAACCCCACCACACCCGGCACCTTCCCCTGCAACCGCAGGAAATGCTACACTTGTCCCCACACCTCCTCCCTCACCCCCATCCCAGGCCCCAAGATGACATTCCACATTAAGCAGAGGTTCACCTGCACATCTGCCAATGTGGTATACTGCATCCACTGTACCCGGTGCGGCTTCCTCTACATTGGGGAAACCAAGCGGAGGCTTGGGGACCGCTTTGCAGAACACCTCCGCTCAGTTCGCAACAAACAACTGCACCTCCCAGTCGCAAACCATTTCCACTCCCCCTCCCATTCTCTTGATGACATGTCCATCATGGGCCTCCTGCACTGCCACAATGATGCCACCCGAAGGTTGCAGGAACAGCAACTCATATTCCGCCTGGGAACCCTGCAGCCATATGGTATCAATGTGGACTTCACCAGTTTCAAAATCTCCCCTTCCCCTACTGCATCCCTAAACCAGCCCAGTTCATCCCCTCCCCCCACTGCACCACACAACCAGCCCAGCTCTTCCCCCCCACCCACTGCATCCCAAAACCAGTCCAACCTGTCTCTGCCTCCCTAACCGGTTCTTCCTCTCACCCATCCCTTCCTCCCACCCCAAGCCGCACCCCCCGCTACCTACTAACCTCATCCCACCTCCTTGACCTGTCCGTCTTCCCTGGACTGACCTATCCCCTCCCTACCTCCCCACCTACACCCTCTCCACCTATCTTCTTTACTCTCCATCTTTGGTCCGCCTCCCCCTCTCTCCCTATTTATTCCAGTTCCCTCCCCCCATCCCCCTCTCTGATGAAGGGTCCAGGCCCGAAACGTCAGCTTTTGTGCTCCTGAGATGCTGCTTGGCCTGCTGTGTTCATCCAGCCTCACATTTTATTATCTTGGAATCTCCAGCATCTGCAGTTCCCATTATCTCTGGCATATTAGCCTGTCTTGCAAGGATATTTTTTGCAGAAATTTAGAAGTCTTGTGTAATTGTTTTGGGCTTGGTAAGATCACACCTGAAGTGTTATCTGCAGTGCTAGTGCTTTTTCCTGAAGGGTGGATATACTTGCCGTAAAAGTTCATCTGGCTGATTCCTGGGAAGGTGGAATTATCTCATGATGAGCGGTTGAGGAGAGTTGGCCTGTATTCTCTAAAGTTTAGAAGCCTGAGTGCAATCGCTTTAAAGCAAACAAAGTCCTTCCAGGGCTGGACAGGGCAGAATTAGTCAGGACATATCCCCTGTCTATGGAGAGGTTGGGTGTCTAGAACCAAGGAGAAAACACCTGAGAATAAGAGAAAGGTCATTGAGGTCTGAAATGAGTAAGAATTTAATCCCAAAGAGTATGACGATCATTCATAATACTCTTCCCCGGATGGTTGTGGTGGTCTCTTGTTGTTAAGTAAAATCAAGAAATTAATATCTACAAATCTATTGATTTAAGAAATCAAGGGATCGAAGGACAATGTGGAAAAATCGTGTTGAGGTAGATGATCAACCATGATCTATCTGAATGGCAGAATAATCCCCAGGAGCTAAGTGCCCTATTCTTTTTTCTACTTCCTTAGATCTTATAA
The DNA here is from genome assembly GCF_030684315.1 of Stegostoma tigrinum. Classification (NCBI taxonomy): domain Eukaryota; kingdom Metazoa; phylum Chordata; class Chondrichthyes; order Orectolobiformes; family Stegostomatidae; genus Stegostoma; species Stegostoma tigrinum. Next base: position 13,553,345 of record NC_081365.1, on the reverse strand, counting down.
GAAAACATAATCACATGTTGCATACCATCACAGGACAAGGTGTAAAATTGGCTGTCCCAATCCCAATTACCCTGGAGAAGGTGGTGGTGAGCTGGCTTCTTGAGCCACTACAGTCCTTGAGGTGTAGCTACATGCACAGTGCTGTTAGGAAGGGAGCTCCAGGGTTCTAATCCAGCAACAGTGCAGCAAAGCAGTTCAAAGTCAGGATAGTCAGTGGCTTGGAGGAGAACTTGTCGTTGTGGGTGTTTCCATGGATCTGCTGTCCCTGTCCTGCCAGGTGGTAGCAGTTGTGGGCTCTGAGATACTGTGAGAGGATCCTTGGTTGGTTGCTGCAATGTATCTTTTAGATGGATCAGGCTATTAGTACTGTACATCAACAAGAAAGGAATGAGTGTGGAGGCTGAAGTGTAACATACCAGTCACATGGGCTGCTTTGTCTTGCACAATATCAAGCACCTGGAATGTTTTTGGAGCTACATTCATCCAGGCAGAATGTTTAATGTGTTCCATTAAAGTCCTGACTTGTGCCTTGTAGATTGTAGAGAGGCTTTGGGTGACTAAGAAATGAGTTACTCATCACAGAAGTTTTGGACATTTACCTGTTCTTTCAGCTGCTGTATTTATATATCTGTCCAGTTCAGTTTCTGGCCAAAGGTAATTCCTAACATGCTGACCATGAGGTATTTGGCAATGGTAATGCCATTGAATGTCAAGGAATGAATTAAATTCTTGCTTGTTGGGAATGGTCATTGCCACCTACTTCTGTGGTATGAATATTGTGTAACACTTACCAGCCTTAGGTAGGGTATTGTCCAGGTCTGACTGAATATGAACACATACTGCTTCAGTATCTGAGGAGTCCCAAGTGGTGCTGAATATGTGCAACCATCAGCAAACATTCCCATCGCTTCATCCCTAACTTTATGATGGAGACAAGATCACTGATAAAGTCGCTGAAAATGGTTGGGCACACAACCCTGAGGGCTCTTGCTGTGATGACTTGGGACAGACATGATTGACTTTCGACAACAGCTGTCTTCCTGCAGACATTACTCCAACCGATAGAGCGAGCACTCCTGATTTCCATCAATTCCAGTCTTTCTAGGGCTTTTTGATTCCACACCAGGTCAACTGCAGCATAGATGCCAAGGTCAGTCACTCTCACCTCACCTGTGGTTTTGAACTCTTTCATCCATGTTTAGACCTAGGCTGCAATGAGGACTGGAATAGAATGCCGAAAATATAACTTAAGCTATAAGTTAGTGAGTAAGTTATTCCTCTGCAAATGCCATTTAGGAGCATTGGCAATGACACCTTCCATCACTGATGATTGAGAGCAGACTGATAGGATGGTATTTTTCCAGATTGGATTTATCCTGCATTCAGGATAACCCAGGCAGTTTTCTATATTGTCGGGTAGATTCCAAAGTGATAGCTGTACTACAATGGCGGCATGGCGAGATCTAGAGCACAAAGTCTTCGGTACCATTATTGGAATGACGTCATGGCACACAGCCTTTGCAATGTCCATTGTCTCCAGCCATTTCTGCCCATCAGTTGGAGAGAACCAAATTGATTGAGGAGGGGCATATGTGATGTAAGAGATCTCAGAAGGAATCCAACATGAATCATCGACTGAGCACTTCTGGCTGGGGATAGAAACACATCAGCCTTGTCCTTTGCGCACAAATGAAAGCAAAATACTGCTGATGCTGGTAATCTGAAACAAGCAGAGAAAATGCTGGAGAAACTCAGCAGATCTAGCAGGATCTATGGAAAAAGAAACAGAGTTAACCTGTTGATTCTAGTAAGACACTTAATGGAATTATGATTGTCTTTTGCACTAATGTGCCAGGGTACTCCATCATTGAAGAAGGAGGTATTTTTTGCAGCCTCCTCCTACTCCTCCTATGCCTGCAGTCATATGTGTGCTGCCCCTATTCAGAGTGGCTGATTTCCTTCCTATCGACCCCTATAGGGCTCAGTGAGCTAGCTGGGTTTTATGAAAATTAACAGGAGTTAACATTAGGTGAGTGTTTTACTTGCAAGTTTTACTGTCTGCCATGGGATTTAACATATGCCCAGATCATTAGGCTGGGGCTCTGTATTATTAGTCAAAACAACATTACCACAATGCCAACGCCTCCCATCCAGATAATTTAATGAAACCCTCCAGCTCAGTCTCTGTTAACCTTTAGTGTCCCTGTTCTTCATGCAAAAACTTTTAAATGTAACTTTAAAATGTTCATGTTTCAAGAGGCCATATGTCTCATGGATGGGGCAAGAGGCTGTGAGTTGGGCTGCTGTTTGATAGTTACAGTAGTGGTGGGTCAACTTTCCTTATCTGTTTTCAGGTATATATGAGTCTTTTGGCTTACTGCAAAGATCCTACCATTTATTGATTAGTGGTCGTTTGATTAGAAGCAGAATGCAATTCTAGTGAAGGTGCTTCAATCATTGTTTGCATATCTGAAAGCTGGAAAATGAACTTCTTCACATTTTTCTAACTCAGGAGTTCACTGTATTCATTGACAGCCTCAGCTAGGTCAGCAATTTTAGTTTTTAAATTTATATAGAATTAAATGGTTTCTTCCGGTCCGATCTTCAGAACCACCTCTGAAGCAAGGCCAAGGGCTACAGCTGTAGAATGCACAGATAACACAAAGCACATGTCCTCGTTTCTTCCAGTCCTCTCTGTCAGACTGTGAGAACCACACAAAGGGTTTTGCTGACACACTTCCTTCCAACGAAAGGCCTGGGGTTCATATCTTGTTCAGACATTGCCTTTGTGTGTCCTTCCAGCACGTCCTCATGTGTTTTCAAAACCCCATTGAAGGAACACAACCACTTGGAAAACAAACGATAGAGACATCCAGGTTTTTTTTATTCTAAAGAGAAAACCCACATCATTTACATCACATATGTAACCGTTAGGTTGTCGTGACATATGCAAGGAACATAATCAAATACCAGAGTTTGCAAAATGCTGGAATAGTTGCATCAAGCATCTCTATAAAGGTATTCTAGGATATGTCCTTTTGGGAATCCTCTCACACATCAATTACCAGCAATTACAATTTAGCAATGCAGCAGCATTACCACCCATTGGGTTTGAGCCAGAATGAATGTTTTGCTTTTGAGTGGTCTGTCTGTAAATCTTGAAGATGGAAACCAGACCTCAATAAAGGCTGCTTGGCAGCATAGAACATGAATATTGCTCAAAATAAGGACGTGGTCAAAAGCTGTGATATTATTTTTAAAGGCTCCCACTTCCTGCAGTGTGGCATCATGTAGAAGGATGAGATCTTCCAAAGGTATTTTCATCACCAATGACAACAAACCTCGCTCATGCATTGCGTTCTATCTCTGCATCTCATCTGCTTTGAAGGAGGTGAAGCCAGGTGCTCTGGATCTTGTCAGCTGTTCTATTTTATTCTCGTCTAAATCCATTCTATACCTTACACCAAACTACAGAGAATTTAATGCACAGATATGGGCCATTTAACCCAACTGGTCAATATTGGAGGTCTGCGCTCCCACAAGCCTCCTCCCACCTTCATTTAAACTGACCTTTTCAGCATAGCACCCCCATTCCTTCAAAGCAACAAGGACAGATTGGGAGAAATGGTCAGGTGAGTGACACAGGAAGTTAAATGCAGAGAAGTATAAAATAATCTATTTGGTAGGAATAACATGGAGAAACAATACAAAATAAAGGACACAATTCTAACACAACCTGGGCTTTATGAATAGCAGCACAGGAAGATATGATTAATCTGTGCAAAACATTTGTTGAGCGTAAACAGAGGTATCACATCCAGTTCTGGCAGAATAATAAGAAAGATTGCGAAGGTATTAGCAAGGATGCAGAAAATATTCCTATTTCTCATGATTTGTCTCATTAACTGAACAGGAAATATTGCCAGGACTATGGGCAACGTCCAGGAGGGTGGCACCAGATGCTTTGGCTTTAGTGGCCGAGGAACTGAACCAGTTGTGTCTGTGCTACAACAATTCATGATTCCACTCCTTTCTCCCTCATTTATTCATGTAGCTTTCTATTAATATCTATGATGTTCACTACTTTCTGAGACAACGAATTTCAGATTCTCATCAATTTTCAACAAGGAAGATTCAACTGAATTCCTGACTGGAGATATTAATATATATCTTAAACCCATTACACTTAGTTTGAGCTGGGATTTAATTGTGTCATGGACAATCAATCAGCTAATTCAGTTCTATTCGTAAGCAAAGAATATAAAATTAGATAGTTCTGTTCTGCCAAGCCTCCCTGGCCTATCTTGTCTCTTGGGCAAGTTGAATGTAAAGGTTGTGTACAGTTAGGATGCAATTACTTTCATTCCTCAAACCTTCACAATGTATCTTATCTGAAGTATTCAAGTTTCTAATAGAAATATCGTTACATGCAGAAAACAATATCCAACCTTATAACCTGGGGGAATGGACCAGCGATCCAAAGTAAATGGGAATAGTCATTTCCATCTTTTATAAATTGAAAAGTGGGTCAGTCATGGAGATGAAGTGGAGTCATTGAAAGGGATTGTGAAACCCAGGAAATATTGTAGCGAACCAAATCTTTGAACATAGAGACCAGAATTCTGTGTCCATTCCTACAGCAACTGCTCCAGCATTCTTCAGCAGCAGCTCTGAAACAAGAGCCACTGAGCACCTCGGAGAACACAGGCAGTAGAGGCATAAGGACATCAACACCAGCAGAGTTCCTTTCCAAGTCTTTTATTGTCCTGACCTGACCTCAGCCATGATTTAAATGGCGGAGTGGACTTGATGGGCCTTACTTCCACTCCTATGTCTTATGTCTTATGGTACGAGTCACAATGTCTTTAACACTGTTGCAGAATAAATCCCCGAACCCACTATCTCAAAGTGAATTCTGGACTCACCACATAAACAGAGGCAAGAAATACTGTGGTGTATAACTCACTTTCTGACTCCCCCAAAGCTTCTCCCCTATCTGCAAGGCTGAAGCCATGAGCGTGATGAAATGTTCCCCATTGCCTTGATGGGAACAGTTCCAACAAAATTCAAGAAGCTTGACAACATCCAGCTCAATTGGCATCATATCTACAAGCAGCTACCCCCTCTACACCAATCCACAGTTGTCGCAGTGTGTACTGTCTACAAGGTATACTGCAGGAATTTGTCAATGATCCTCAGACAGCACCTTCCAAACCTCCAACCACTTTCATCTAGAAGGTCAGAAATCGCACAATGTCAGTTACAGCCTAACAGGTTTATTTGTAAACACAAGCTTTCGGGGTCTCACTCTTTCTTCAGTCAGTGAGAGAGATAGTGTCGGACCTGAAGAGGGAGCAAGACACCAAAAGCTTGTGTTTTCAAATAAACCTGTTGGACTGTAACCTGGTATCATGCGATTTCTAACCTTGTTCACCCCAGTCCAACACTGGCACCTGCACATGATGTCTACCTAGAAGGACAAGGGAGCAGATACATGGAAACACCACCTAATGATAGATCCTCACCACAGTTAGTGCAGTGAAAGAAGTGTCAGATGGATTTGTAGACACCATTCCCTCCTTTTAGATTCAGATCTAAAGGGCTGGATAGTTTAGTTGGAGAACACTTGGCAGCAAGGGAGAGGTTGAGGTAGGTCTACCTCCTTTGACATTCAGAGTTTTCCCATCACCTAGCTCAATCTGACATCATATGTCATATGATGTATAAAGCCAGACATATAAAGTCAGACTTTATAAAAGACCTTAAAGTAAGAGAACACTTAGGAGGCAGTGATCGTAATATGGTAGAGTTCAGTCTGCAGTTTGAAAGAGAGAAGGCAAAATCGGATGTAATGGTGTTACAGTTAAATAAAGGTAATTACAGGGGCATGAGAGAGGAATTGACGAAAATTGACTGGAGGCAGAGCCTAGCGGGGAAGACAGTAGAGCAACAATGGCAGGAGTTTCTGGGTGTAATTGAGGACACAGTACAGAAGTTCATCCCAAAGAAAAGAAGGATTATCTGGGGTGGGATTAGACAGCCATGGCTGACAAAGGAAGTCAGGAAATATATCAAAGAAAAGGAGACAGCCTATAAAGTGGCCAAGAGCACTTGGAAATCAGAAGATTGGGAAGGCTACAAAAATAGACAGAGGATAACAAAGAGAGCAATAAGGAAGGAGAGGATCAAATATGAGGGGAGGCTAGCTAGTAATATTAGAAATGATAGTAAAAGCTTCTTTCAATACATAAGAAACAAACGAGAGGCAAAAGTAGACATTGGGCCGCTCCAAATTGATGCTGGAAGGCTAGTGATGGGAGATAAGGAAATAGCTGAAGAACTTAATAAGTACTTTGCATCAGTCTTCACAGTGGAAGACATGAGTAGTATGCCAACAATTAGGGAGAGTCAGGGGGTAGAGTTGAGTACAGTAGGCATTACAAAAGAGAAAATGCTAGAAAAGCTAAACGGTCTAAAAATTGATAAATCTCCTGGCCCCGATGGGCTACGTCCTAGAGTTCTGAGGGAGGTGGCTGAGGAAATAGAGGAGGCTTTAGTCGTGATCTTTCAAAAGTCACTGGAGTCAGGGAAAGTCCCAGATGATTGGAAAATTGCTGTTGTAACTCCCTTGCTTAAGAAAGGATCAAGGCAAAAGATGGAAAATTATAGGCCGATTAGCCTAACCTCGGTAGTTGGTAAAATTCTAGAATCCATTGTCAAGGATGAGATTTCTAAATTCCTGGAAGTGCAGGATAAGATTAAAACAAGTCAACATGGTTTTAGTAAGGGGACGTCATGCCTGACAAACCTGTTAGAATTCTTTGAAGAGGTAACAAGTATGTTAGACCAGGGAAACCCAGTCGGTGTTATCTATCTAGACTTCCAAAAGGCCTTTGAGACAGTGCCTCACGGGAGGCTGTTGAGCAAGGTGAGGGCCCATGGTGTTCGAGGTGAGCTACTGGCTTGGATTGAGGATTGGCTGTCTGACAGAAGGCAGAGAGTTGGGATAAAAGGCTCTTTCTTGGAATGGCAACCGGTGACGAGGGGTGTCCCGCAGGGTTCAGTGTTCGGGCCACAGCTGTTCACCTTATATATTAATGATCTGGATGAGGGACTGGGGACATTCTGGCGAAGTTTGCCGATGATACGAAGATAAGTGGACAGGCAGGTAGTACTGAGGAGGTGGGGAAGCTGCAGAAAGATTTAGACAGTTTAGGAGAGTGGTCCAGGAAATGGCTGATGAAATTCAATGTGAGTAAATGTGAGGTTTTGCACTTTGGACAAAAGAATACAGGCATGGACTATTTTCTAAACAGTACAAAATTCGCAAATCAGAAGTGCAAAGGGATCTGGGAGTGTTGGTCCAGGATTCTCTAAAGGTTAACTTGCAGGTATAGTCCGTAATTAAGAAAGCAAATGTAATGTTGTCGTTTATCTCAAGAGGGTTGGAATATAAAAGCAGTGATGTGCTTCTGAGGCTTTATAAGGCTCTAGTTAGGCCCCATTTAGAATACTGTGTCCAATTTTGGGCCCCACACCTCAGGAAGGACATACTAGCCCTGGAGCATGTCCAGTAGAGATTCACACGGGTGATCCCTGGAATGGTAGGTTTAACGTATGATAAACGGCTAAGGACCCTGGGAATGTATTTATTAGAGTTTAGAAAGTTGAGGGGAGATCTAATAGAAACTTACAAGATAATGTATGGTTTAGAAGGGGTGGATGCTAGGAAGTTGTTTCCGTTAGGCGGGGAGACTAGGACTCGTGGGCGCAGCCTTAGAATTAGAGGGGGTAAATTTAAAACTGAAATGAGATGACATTTCTTCAGCCAGAGAGTGTTGGGCTTGTGGAATTCATTGCCACCGAGTGCCGTGGAGGCCAGGACGTTGGATGCCTTCAAGGCAGAGATCGACAAATTCTTGATCTCAAAAGGAATCAAGGGCTACGGGGAGAGTGCAGGGAAGCTTTGCGAGAATATCGGGAATGTAGAGCAAATCTGAATAAAGGGATTAAGATGGCAAAGAGAGGGCATGAGATATTGCTGGCAAACATGGTTAAGGAAAATCCCAAAGCCTTTTATTCATATATAAAGAGCAAGAGGGTAACTGGAGAAAGGGTTGGCCCACTTAAGGACAAAGAAGGAAAGTTATGCGCTGAGTCAGAGAAAATGGGTGACATTCTTAACGAGTACTTTGCATCGGTATTCACCAAGGAGAGGGACATGATGGATGTTGAGGTTAGGGATAGATGTTTGCTTAGTCTAGGCCAACGTGACGTAAGGAAGGAGGAAGTGTTAGGTATCCTAAAAGACATTAAGGTGGACAAGTCCCCAAGTCCGAATGGGATCTACCCCAGGTTGCTGAGGGAAGTGAGAGAGGAAATAGTCGGGGCCCTAACAGATATCTTTGCAGTGTCCTTAGACACGGGTGAGGTCCCAGAGGACTGGAGACTTGCTAATGTTGTCCCCTTGTTTAAAAAGGGCAGCAAGGATAATCCAGGTAATTATCGCCCGGTGAGCCTGACGTCAGTGGTAGGGAAGCTACTGGAGAAGATACTGAGGGATAGGATCTATTCCCATTTGGAAGAAAATGGGCTGATCCGTGATAGGCAACATGGTTTTGTACAGGGATGGTCATGTCTTACCAACTTAATAGAATTCTTTGAGGATGTGACAAAGTTGATTGATGAGGGAAAGGCCGTAGATGTCATATACATGGACTTCAGTAAGGCATTTGATAAGGTTCCCCATGGCAGGCTGACGGAGAAAGTAAAGTCACATGGGGTCCAGGGTGTGCTAGCTAGATGGATAAAAAACTGGCTGGGCAACAGGAGACAGCAGAATATAGATAGACTGGAGAGTTGGGCAGATAAATGGCAGATGGAGTTCAATCCGTGCAAATGCGAGGTGATGCATTTTGGAAGATCAAATTCAAAGGCGAACTATACAGTAAATGGAAAAGTCCTCGGGAAAATTGATGAACAGAGAGATCTGGGTGTTCAGGCCCATTGTTCCCTGCAGGTGACAACGCAGGTCAGTAGGGTGGTCAAGAAGGCATATGGTATGCTTTCCTTCATTGGGCGGGGTATTGAGTACAAGAGTTGGCAGGTCATGTTGCAGTTGTGTAGGACTTTGGTTCGGCCACATTTGGAGTTCTGTGTACAGTTCTGGTTGCCACATTACCAAAAGGATGTGAACACTTTGGAGAGGGTGCAGAGGAGGTTCACCAGGATGTTGCCTGGTATGGAGGGTGCTAGCTATGAAGAAAGGTTGAATAGATTAGGATTATTTTCATTAGAAAGACGGAGATTGAGGGGGGGGACCTTATTGAGGTCTGCAAAATCATGAGGGGTATAGACAGGGTGGATAGCAAAAAGCTTTTTCCCAGAGTGGGGGACTCAATTACTAGGGGTCATGAGTTCAAAGTGAGAGGAGGAAAGTTTAAGGGAGATATGCATGGAAAGTTCTTTACACGGAGGGTGGTGGGTGCCTGGAACACGTCGCCAGTGGAGGTGGTAGACGCAGACACGTTAGCATCTTTTAAGATATATTTGAACAGGTACATGGATGGGCAGGGAGCAAATGGACACAGACCGTTAGAAAATAGCTGACAGGTTAGACAGAGGATCTTGATCGGCGCAGGCTTGGAGGGCCGAAGGTCCTGTTCCTGTGCTGTAGGTTTCTATGTTTCTTTGAAGTGGTGTTGTAATGCCCATCAGCCATGATTTAAATGGTGGAGTGGACTTGATGGGCTGAATGGCCTTACTTCCACTCCTATGTCTTATGGTCTTATCATCATATTGTACAGCACTTAATGCACTAGTCATCATTAACCCAATCAGTACCTAACACCTGACATGATAACGCCTGTAAATTGAGAATGAATTTTTCGCAAGTTGCTATTTTCCTGACGTTACATCCAATCTGTACAGATTGCAGGGGGAGATCATAGAAACTTACATTTGACTTCAGTCATAAAATTCTCGAACCATTGCAAAAAATAAACCAGAAAAATGAATAAACAATCTTTTCTCTTGAGATTAAAAATAGTAAACATTCTTTAATTGCAGCTGCCTGCTGTTCTTTTTATTTGTTTGTGTTTGCCACAAACAACTTGAGGGTTTTTTGTTTCAAAAATTGTTTATGAGAAACAATAATTGCATTTTAACTGTAAAGAAAATCTTACCAACCCACTTCACAGAAAGGCAAATGGAAAACAGAATTTGGCCCAGAAGAAAAGAGACTAGCAGGTGTGATCAAAAGGCTGTCTATGTTCAGTAGTAACACTCTCTTCCAGAAATTTGTGGGTTCAAGTCCCACCACAGAGAATTGACAACATAATTTAGGCTGAGCCTGCAAAGGAGAACGGAATTGTGGAAAATGCACTCTGGCAAAGGAGATTTCAAAAGGCCCAGAGACTGAACTGTCATCATGGCATTCTGGTTAATATCTGAAGCTGCTTTTTGATGGGGTGTGTCCTGCTCACTCCCCCACCATAGAACAGACATTCTCTCCAAGTTCTCTATTTGTCAAATAAATTAGCACTGCGGTGGCATTCGGTTGGAGACAGCCTAAGCAAGGAACATTCTCACCACACAAATGCCAAGTAATGACCATCTCCAATAACAGACAATCCAAAAAAAAGCCCTTTGTCTTTGCCATCACTGAATTCCCCACTGTCAATATCCAGGGGATTACCCATTGATCAGAAACTCAACTAGACTCGCCACATAAACATGGCGGCTACAACAGTAGGTCAGAGGCTTGGAATACAGTGGTGAGTAACTTGACTCCTGACTCCCCAAAGCCTGTCCACCATCCACAAGATACAATTCAGGAATGTGATGGAATACTCCCCACTTGCCTGGATGGGTGCAGCGACATCCAGAAGAAAGCTGGTTGATTGCCACCATCTCCACAAGCATCCGCTCCCTCCACCACCAACCTACAGCAGGAGCAGTATGTGCTACGTACAAGATGTACTTCAGGAATTTGTCAAATATTCTTGGACAACACCTTCCAAAACCACAACCACTTACATGTAAAGCGGCAAGGGCAGCAGATGCATGGGAATACCACCACCTTCAAATTCCATCCCCCCAAACCATACACTATTCTGAATTGGAATATATCGCAGCTCCTTCAGTGACCTGGGTCAAAATCCTGGACTGAAAACAGAAGTGCTGGACGTCACAATGGGTCAGGTAGCATCCATGGAAAGAGAGAGCCAGCTAATGACTCAAGTCTACAAGGATCTTTGTCAGAGCTGCTGGTAAAAATCTCCCTTCCTAAGGGCATTGTAGGTAAACCTACAGTACATGGACTGCAGCAGTTCAAGAAAGCAGCTCACCACCACCTTCTCAAGGGGCAACTAGGGGTGGACATTAAATGCTAGCTCAGCCAGTGACACCCACCTCCACCAAAAAGAATTTTTTTACAAAAAAAGCAAGCTGTGGTGAGGACTTTAAGGTCTCTGCAGACAGAAAATCCCATCCTCTGAAGCCTCTGGCTAATCTATTTGGCTGAATGATAAATACTGCTGTGAATGTGAGCAGTCTTTCAAATAGGCATAATTGATGACGGAAGTAGCTGTGTCCCGGGTTTTTGGGACAGTGAGAGATCACGGGCACCCTAAGGAGGACAGCTGGGGGAGTTGGAATGCAAGCTTTGGAAGTCAGGTGTGATGGAATAAAGGAAGGTAACACTATCTTGTGGCATATACCACCAATGTACACAGGCCACCCTCAGAAGGATGTGCCCCTTTTCCTCGCCCCTTTCCAATAATGTTATAAGAAAGGACTGAGTGCTCACTATTATCACTTTTTGGCCATGTGCCTTTTTTTAAGAGTTTCGTGGAGGATTTCTGTCCTCAAGGCCTAGTAAGGTTTTGCATCTTATCACCTCATTAACTACCTGATCTGCCCTTTTGGCACACCTCACATCCGATACTAACGCAATTCTCCTATCACCATAATCAGATATCCCAGAAGAGACCAGCATCCCTGGCAACTTCTTACAACCCCAGTCAAACACAGCCAAGCACATTTGCCACTCTGGAGCTGCCCTTCGCCATTATGGCCCAGTGACAATATCACTGGACTGTTAATCCAAAGAGTCAGAAAATGTTCTTGGGACCTGGGTTCAAGTCCTGCCACGGCAGATGGCGGAAATTGAACTCAATAAATCTCTGGAATTAACAGTCCAACAATGACCATGAATCCATTGTCGATTGTCAGGAAAAACCTGGTTCACTAATGTCCTTTAGGGAAGGAAACTGCCATTCATACCTGGTCTGGCTGACGTGTCACTCCAGACCCACAGCAATGTGGTTGACTCTGAACTGCCCTCTGGGTGACTGGGATGGGCAATAAATGCTCCCTGGCCAGTGATGCTCTCATCCCATTAATGAATAAAGAAAAAAAAACTCCATGGCTGATTGCACCCCATAACTGACATGGCTGACAGCTCCTCACATGTACAACTGCACTTTTGTGCCTCACCAGGCCACACAGCTCACCCTACACTGTGCTTAACTACACCTCATCTTTCTTCCCTCTCTAAGTCATTGCAACTGCGTTCCCAATACCCAGTGCAGACTAATACCTTGTCACCGTCCTGAGGATGTATCACTCGACTTGAAATGTTAACTCTGATTTCTCTTCAAAGAGGCTGCCAGACCTGCTGAGATTTTCCAGGAATGCCTGTTTTTGTTTTTGCTTTAAGCATCCGCAGTTCTTTCAGTTTTTAATATCTTATCCTTGCCTAGTGGTGGGCCATCACACACAGGGAAGCACTGAAATAATGCCAAAACGTACCTTTTGTTGGCAATCAACATAAGCAAACAGAACCAAAATGAACATATTGTTGTCACATTTGCTCCTCCTCCAACTACCTTGGCCTTCCTGGCAAGGCATCTGTAGTGACAAGTATCCCACTGGGGCTGGGTCCTTCACTCTTGCAGGCAATGACCTGTGTTGGGAACATGAGGAATAAAATGGATACCTAGCTCTGAGAAGTGTCAATGCTGGAGTGCCCTGTGAATGACGCTGCACATGCTCCTCCATATAGTGAAACAGCACTCAGACACGGAGGACCATGTCTTGAGTTATCATGGCTCTTTGAGTTAGGCACCTACTTGGTATTGGAGCTCCACCAGCTGAGTGAGAAACAGGTAGGAGTACTGTGTGAGTGTTCCATGAGTGCTTCCCTTTCCATCCATTCAATATACAGAATTTTGAGAAGATTTGTAGCTCAGGTTGAGGTTCTGGCTGTGAGTTTGCTCACTGAGCTGGAAGGTTAGTTTTCAGACGTTTCGTCACCATTCTAGGTAACATCATCAGTGATCCTCCGACGAAGCGCTGGTGTTATGTCCTGCTTTCTATTTATCTGGTTAGGTTAGACATAACACCAGCGCTTCGTCGGAGGCTCACTGATGATGTTACCTAGAATGGTGACGAAACGTCTGAAAACTAACCTTCCAGCTCAGCGAGCAAACTCACTTCCCCAATATACAGAATAACATTGTGGCCAGATTGAGGGTGGAGAGGGATTCAGCTCCATGCCACTTAGCCCCCTTGGAAGTCACACAAGAACTGGCTGAGGGGCTGTATCTATCTCTTTTAAAGACATTTCTTCTGCCACGTTGAGATGTGCACAAACATATATAAAATGATTCAATGTACGAAAGTAAGATCTTGCTTTTGTCCGGACGAAAGAGAGAGAGAGAGCACCAGGAGGCTGCCAGGAAAGTAAGCTTTCCCACTTTAAAAAGCTTACCTCGAGCGGGAGCAGCCTTCATTTTCTGGAAGAGCGAAAGAGAGAGAGAGAGCGCCAGGAGGCTGCCAGGAAGGTAAGCTTTCCCACTTTAAAAAGCTTACCTTGAGTTGGAGTGGCCTTTATTTATTTGGGCAGCGGCTGTTAAGTTTAAAATTAAAATGGCAGAAGATCTCAGACTCGTGTTATGTTCCTCTTGCTCAATGTGGGAGGTCAGAGACAGGGCTGATGTCCCTGGCTCCTTCACGTGTGGGAAGTGTGTCCAGCTGCAGGTCTTGTTAGACCACTTGATGGCTCTGAAGCTGCAGATAGACTCACTTTGGAGCATCCGTGATGATAAGTGGGTCGTGGATAGCACATTTAGCAATTTGGTCACACCGCAGATTAGGATTGCTGAGGGAGAAAGGGAATGGGTGACCAAAAGGCAGAAAAAAAACAGGAAGGCAGTGCAGGAGTCCCCTGAGGTCATCTCCCTCCAAAACAGGTATTCCATTTTGGATACTGTTGGGCGAGATGGCTCACCAGGGGAAGGCAGCAGTAGCCAGGTTCATGGCACCGTGGCTGGCTCTGCTGTACAGACGGGCAGGAAAAAGAGTGGAAGGGCTATAGTTAGAGGGGATTTGGTTGAAAAGTGGGTAAATAGGCGGTTCTGTGGTCGAAAACGAGACTCTTGAGTAGTATGTTGCCTCCCAGGTGTACTGGTCAGGGAAGTCTCAGATCGGCTGCAGAACATTCTGAAGGGGGAGGGTGAACAGCTAGCTGTCGTCGTGCATATAGGCACCAATGATATAGGCAGAAAATAGGATGAGGTCCTACAAGCAGAATTTAGGGAGTTAGGAGTCAAGTTACAAAGTAGGACCTCAGAGGTAGTAATCTCAGGATTGCTACCAGTGCCACATGCCAGTCAGACCAGAAATGAAAGACTAGCCAGGTTGAATGCATGGCTTGAGAGATAGTGCAGGAGGGAGGGGTTCAGATTTTTGGGACATTGAGACCGGTTCTGAGGGAGGTGAGACGATTACTAATCGGACGGTCTACACCTGGGCAGGACTGGAACCAATGTTCTTGGGGCTGCTTTTGCTAATACTGTGGGGGAGGGTTTAAACTAATGTGGCAGGGGTATGGGAACCAAATATTGGACAGGTTATTGGACAGAGACTAAAGCCTGTAGGCAATGAGATAATGAAGACAGCATGAGTAAAGGGAAGAGTAGGCAGGGAGCAGATGATGAACACAAAGGGACAGGTGGTCTGAGGTGCATTTGGTTTAATGTGAGAAGTGTAGTAGATAAGGCAGTTGAACTTAGGGCCAGGATCGGTACCTGGGAGTAAGATGTTATTGCTATTACTGAGACTTGACTGAGGGCAGGGCATGATTGGCAACTAGATGTCCCAGGATATCGATGTTTCAGGCAGGATAGAGAGGGAAGTAAAAGGGGTGGAGGAGTTGCATGACTGGTCAAAGACGATATCGCAGCTGTACTGAAGGAGGGCCCCATGGAGGACTCAAGCAGTAAGGCAATATGGGCAGAACTCAGAAATAGGAAGGGTGTGGTAACAATGTTGGGGCTGTACTACAGGCCTCCGAACAGCGAGCGTGAGATAGAGGCACAAATATGTAAACAGATTATGGAAAGGTGTAGGAGCAACAAGATGGTGGTGATGGGAGATTTTAATTTTCCCAACATTGACTGGGATTCACATAGTGTTTGAGGTCAAGATGGAGCAGAATTCATAAGGAGCATCCAGGACAGTTTTCTAGAGCAGTATGTATGTAGTCCAACTTGGGAAGGGGCCATACTGGACCTGGTGTTGGGGAATGAGCCCAGCCAGGTGGTTGATATTACAGTAGGGGACTACTTTGGAAATAGCGACCACAATTCCGTAAGTTTTAAAATAGTCATGGACAAAGATAAGAATGGTCCTAAAGGAAGAATTCTAAACTGGGGGAAAGCCAAGTATACCAAAATTCAGCAGGCTCTGGGGAATGTAGATTGGGAGAAACTGTTTGAAGGTAAATCCACATTTGATATGTGGGAGGCTTTTAAGGAGAGGTTGATTCGCGTGCAGGAGAGACATGTTCCTGTGAAAATGAGGAATAGAAAAGGCAAGATTAGGGAACCATGGATGACAGGTGAAATTGTGAGACTAGCTAAGAGGAAAAAGGAAGCATACATAAGGTCTAGGCGACTAAAGACAGATGAAGCTTTGGAGGAATATCGGGAAAGTAGAGCGAACCTGAAACGAGGAATTAAGAGGGCTAAAAGGGGACATGAGGCATCTTCAGCAAACATGGTTAAGGAAAATCCCAAAGCCTTTTCTTCATATATAAAGAGCAAAAGAGTAACTAGAGAAAGGATTGGTCCACTTAAGGACAAAGAAGGAAAGTTATGCGTTAAGTCAGAGAAAATGGGTGACTTACTTAACAAGTACTTTACATCGGTATTCACAAAGGAGCGGGACGTGACAGATATTGAGGTTAGGGATAGATGTTTGATTACTCTTGGTCAAGTCAGCACAAGGAGGAAGGAAGTGTAGGGTATCCTAAAAGGCACTTAGGTGGACAAGTCCCCAGGTCCAAAAGGGATCTATCCCAGGTTATTGAGGGAAGCGAAAGAGGAAATAGCTGGGGCCTTAACAGACATCTTTGCAGCATCCTTAAACATGGGTGAGGTCCAGAAGGACTGGGGAATTGCTAATGTTGTCCCCTTGTTTAAGAAGGGTAGTAGAGATAATCCAGGTAATTATCGACTAGTGAGCCTGGTGTCAGTGGTAGGGAAGTTGCTGGAGAAGATACTGAGGGGTAGGGTCTATTCTCATTTGGAAGGAAATGGGCTTATCAGTGATAGACAACATGGTTTTTTGCAGGGACGGTCATGTCTTACCAATGTAATCGAATTCTTTGAGGACGTGACAAAGTTGATTGATGAGGGAAAGGCTGTAGATATCATATATGTGGACTTCAGTAAGGCATTTGATAAGGTTCCCCATGGCAGGTTGACGGAGAAAGTGAAGTCTCATGGGGTCCAGGGTGTGCTAGCTAGGTGAATAAAAAACTGGCTAGGCAACAGCAGACAGAGAGTAAGACTGGAAGGAGGTTTCTCAAATTGGAGACGTGTGACCAGAGGTGTTCCACAGGGATCTGTGCTGGGGCCACTGTTGTTTGTGGTATACATAAATGATTTCGAGTAAGGTACAGGTGATCTGATTAGCAAGTTTGCAAATGACATGAAGATTGGTGGAGTAGCAGATAGTGAAGGGAACTGTCAGAGATTACAGCAGAATATAGATAGATTAGAGATTTGGGCAGATAAATGGCAGATGGAGTTCAATCCGGGTAAATGTGAGGTGATGCATTTTGGAACATCCAATTCAAGATCAAACTATACGGTAAATGGAAAAGCCCTGGGAAAAATTAATGTTCAGGGAGATCTGGGTGTTCAGGTCCATTGTATCCTGAAGATGGCAACACAAGTCAATAGAGTAGTCACGAAGGCATACGGCATACTTTCCTTCATCGGACGGGGTATTGCGTACAAGAGTTGGCAGGTCATGTTACAGTTGTATAAGACTTTGGTTCGGTCACATTTAGAGTACTGCGTACGGTTCTGGTCGTCACATTACAAAAAGGATGTGGATGCTTTGGAGAAGGTGCAGAGGACATTCACCAGGATGTTGCCTGGTATGGAGGGCACTAATTATGAAAAAAGGTTGAGAAGATTAGGATTATTTTCATTAGAAAGACGGAGATTAAGGGGGGGACCTGATTGAGGTCTATAAAATCATCAGAGACACAGACAGGGTGGATAGCAAGAAGTGGGGGTATCAATTACTAGGGGTCACAATTTCAAGGTGAGAGGGGAAAAGTTTAAGGGAGCTATGTGTGGAAAGTTCTTTATGCAGAGGGCGGTGGGTGCCTGGAACACGTTGCCAGCGGAAGTGGTAGACACAAACATGATAGTGTCTTTTAAGATGTATCTGGACAGGTACATGGATGGGCAGGGAGCAAAGGGATACAGACTCTTAGAAAATAAGATGACAGGTTTCGACAGAGGATCTCGATCGGTGCAGGCTTGGAGGCCCGAAGGGCCTGTCTGTGCTGTAATTTTCTTTGATCTTTGTTCTAAAACAATACAAGCTAGGAGACTGAACAATTTTGGCCCCCTTATTTGAGGAAAGATATATGGCATTGGAAACAGTTGAGAGAGAGTTCACAAGGCTGACACCAGGTATGGAGGGATTGTCTAATGAGGAGATGTTGAACTGGTTGGGCTTGTGCTTACTGGAGAATAGGAGAGACCTTGTGGCAACGTTAAGATTCTTAGGGGGCTTGGCTGGATCGATACAAAAAGGTTGTTTCCTGTTGTGGGAGAGTTTTAGATCAGAAGGCAGAATCTCAGAATAAGGGGTTGCTTATTTAAGATAGAACTGAGGAAGTTTGCTTTTCTCCGAGTTGATGGTGAATCTGTGGAATTCACTACCACAGATGGGCTGTTGAGTTGTTCAATTTATTCAATACTGAGACGGATAGATTTCTCATCATTATAGGAATCAAGAATTATGGAGAAAAGGCAAGAAAATAGAGTTGAGGATTGTGATAACCTCCATGAACTAACTGAATGGCAGTGTTAACTCCATTGGCCAAATGACCCTCTCCTGCTCCTATATCTTATGTACTTATCATTTTATGATCTGTTCAGAATGATCATTCAAAAATCATTGAAGTATCCGCTTGCCTCAATGTTGTGACACTAGCTCTTTGCTAGACTAATCAAAAACTAGTCCCACTGTCTTGTGCAGCCGCCAGACCTCGGTCTTTCGCTGCTTCAATTAAATGAATTCTCCCTAGTGGTAGCAAACTATACAATTCATGCTCCAACAGGGCATTGTATGAATAGATTTCATTATCCTGTTCTCATTTTCTTCATGGCATTCCAAACATCACCTATTCCAATGTCACTGGAAAGACAATTACATTTCTGAAGATTTTCATCTTGCACTCATCAGGACAAATGCAAGAGTGCCAACTTTCACAACAATTTATGCTGGAGGAGGAGAAGAGTGCTCATTGGTTGGCAGCCATGTTGTGTAGGTGTCGATGTTGGGCTGGGTTGGACAAAGTCAAAAGTCACACGACACTGGGTTACAGTCCCTTTTCCTGATGAAGGAGCAGAGCTCCGAAAGCTTTTGATTTCAGATAAATCTGTTGGACTGTAGCCAGGTGTCATGTGACTTCTGACATTGGTTGATAAGTTGACATTTACTGGTGAAGGCAGTGCCATTGTTAAAGTAGTAAGGAACTATAGGCTCCTAAAGCTCTAGATAATTTAAAAGGTCGCAAGGCTTCGACATTCTTTCTGGCTGCAGGAATTGAGCCTATGTGTAGTATGGGTGCCACTTCTGGCCAGCACATATTAGCCACATAACAAATTTGACCGATTACCTTAAATGCAAGTTCACAGCACAAGATACAGGAACTCAGCTGGTATCTAGCCAGGATTTATGACTGGGCCCTACATTAGGGAGTACATTTCTCCTCTGGTGAAATATAATCAGCTTGGTTTTAACACTAAGAGGTACTCAAGAGCACATAATGTCTTGTGCTTTTGGCAACGAGGCACCCAGAGTAAAACGTGTTAACTGTCAGTGAATGGAGTAGAAACCATATGCAGGATATGACTCATTGTACAGTTCTGTCCTTCAGGAAACACTTTACTGTTCTTTTATGTCTCCCAGTTTTCCTAATATCATCTAATAGAATCCTCTGGGCAATCTGATTCAGGAGGGCATTTTCATTTGATGTGGCCCCAAGGGTGCAATCTCTGGAATTAGGCCAGTCCTGACGGTGTATAGCTCTCTCTGGTCCTGAGCATGTTCAATAGCTGAAAGACCCAACTCAAATGCCTACTCCTCATGTCACTGGTAGTGGTGGAGCAGTGCTGACAGAAAGTCTAGCAATTTCTATCAGTCACAGGAGGGAAATGAGCATGATTCCCCAAAATGTGCAATGATTAGATTGACCTTAACCATTGAAACATGAACTTTGGTCCAGATGCAGAAATAATTTTACACAGGCAAGCTTTATAAAGCAAATAGCAAAGTGAAACTCTGGATTTACATTATAACCATTCTCATGTTTTTATTTGTCATCTCAGGGAAGATTCACCAGCTGAAGAAAGGCAGCTTATTGTCTGTTTCACATTGGTGTTGCTTATAATCAGTGGACTCAGTGAGGCTCAGGATGGCCCATTAAAATAAAACATTGTTCTCACTTTCCCTTGGGTGCAGGTGTGTGAAGCAATTGAAATCTCTCAGGGCTGACTGTTGACAGACCAGGAGTTTGCAATTCCGTGACAGAGTTAATACAGCTAATAACCCATCTCTGTTGATGTTGGAATTTCCTATCTATAGCATGCAATTAAAATAAACTTCAAATCTCTTTTTGCTGTTTTTAGAGATTAGAGCAACACTGACAATTGTTGTAACTATTTGTTACAGATCTCTCACTGACTTTGCAAAGAGTAAACCGGTTGATGTGGTGTATATGGATTTCAGCAAGGCGTTCAATAAGGTTCCTCACAATAGGCTATTGTACAAAATGCGGAGGAATGGAATTGTGGGAGATATAGCAGTTTGGGTCGGAAATTGGCTTGCTGAAAGAAGACAGAGGGTGGTAGTTGATAGGAAATGTTCATCCTGGTGACCAGTTACTAGTGGTCTACTGCAAGGGTCGGTGTTGGGTCCACTGCTGTTTGTCATTTTTATAAATTACCTGGATGAGGGCGTAGAAGGTTGGGTTAGTAAATTTGCAGACGACACTAAGGTTGGTGGAGTTGTGGATAGTGACAAAGGATGCTGTAGGTTGTAGAGAGACATTGATAAGCTGCAGAGCTGGACTGAGAGGTGGCAAATGGAGTTTAATGCGGACAAGTGTGAGGTGATGCACTTTGGTAGGAGTAACCAGAAGGCAAAATACAGGGCTAATGGTAAGATTCTTAGTAGTGTAGATGAGCAGAGAGATCTCGGTGTCCATGTACACAGATCCTTGAAAGTTGCCACCCAGGTTGACAGGGCTGTTAAGAAGGCATACAGTGTTTTAGCTTTTATTAATAGAGGGATCGAGTTCCAGAACCAAGAGGTTATGGTGAAGCTGTACAAAACTCTGGTGTGGCCGCACTTGGAGTATTGTGTACAGTTCTGATCACCGCATTATAAGAAGGATGTGGAAGCTTTGGAAAGGGTGCAGAGGAGATTTACTAGGATGTTGCCTGGTATGGAGGGAAGGTCTTACGAGGAAAGGCTGAGGACTTGAGGCTGTTTTCATTAGAGAGAAGAAGGTTGAGAGGTGACTTAATTGAAACATATAAAATAATCAGAGGGTTAGATAGGGTGGATAGGGAGAGCCTTTTTCCTAGGATGGTGACGGCGAGCACGAGGGGGCATAGCTTTAAAGTGAGGGGTGAAGGATATAGGACAGATGTCAGAGGTAGTTTCTTTACTCAGAGAGTAGTAAGGGTGTGGAACGCTTTGCCTGCAACGGTAGTAGGTTCGCCAATTTTAGGTACATTGAGGTCGTCATTGGACAAGCATATGGACGTACATGGAATAGTGTAGGTTAGATGGCCTTGAGATCGGTATGACAGGTCGGCACAACATCAAGGGTCGAAGGGCCTGTACTGTGCTGTAATGTTCTATTTTCTAAACACAGAGCTGAGGTTGACCCCCAGACCTGGATTGCAGTGGAGTGATTTACTATACTCCTAATCTACCTTCTTCTATTCGTTCCCCTGTTTGAACATGGTAGAGATTCCTTCAGGGTCACTCAGACAAAATCCTGGAATTCCCTCCATAGGGGCATTGTGGCCCACATATAGTACATGGACTGAAACTGTTCAAGAAGGCAGCTCACCACCACCTTCTTAAGGGCACCCAGGGAGGTGCACTAAATGTTGGCCAGCAATTCACATCCCAAGGGTGAATAAATAAAATAAAACGCATACAAGTCAGTTCCTCTGGATTGCAACCAGAGCCAAGTCCATGGCATGCTGGGTGGCTCATCAGTACAGGTCAGGAATGCAACAATGGGGAGTTACGCAATATTTCGAGGAAGAGAAACATTTCTGAGATGACAGATGTGGATCCAAGATGGCAGACTACCTCCCTCGTGCCAGGGTCTAGGAAACAGCTGTGCAACTGGGGAGGAAGAATAAATGATAAAAAAAAATTAAATTAGAATTGTCAAAAAAGATCTGCCTTGTACAAATCCATGCTGATCTCCATAATTAAATCAAACTTTCTAATGAATTTGTTTTTCCCTAATTGTTGTATCTAAATCCTCACCATGGTGATGTTAAACCAGCTGATCTAACATTGTAAGGATTGGGCTTAGATACTTTCTTGAATAAGAAGATCAGAGCTTAATTTGGATAAATGCGAGCCCAAATGATAGGGTCTTGGGCAGTGTGGTAGAACGGAGAGACCTAGAGATTCAAGTATTTATTTCTATGAAATTTGAGTCACAGGTAGAACGGTTAAGAAGGTGTTTAGCACACCGCCTTCATTGTCCAGTATAGGAGTTGCGGCATCATGCGGAGGTTGTACAGGACGTTGGTGAGGCCTGTTCTGGAGTGCTTGGTGCAGTTCTGGTCACCTTGTTATAGGAAGGATGTTACTAAACTGGAAAGGGTTCAGAAAAAGTTATTGAAAAGCAATTCTGACAGAGAGTATAAATCATCATTTCAGGAGTCATGGACTGATCAAGGAAAGTCAGCATGGATTTGTGAAGAGAAGGTCATGTCTGAATAACTTGATTGAACTTTTGAGAAGAAGGGTTGATGAGAGCAGTATATTTGATACAATTAAATTCCAAAACAGAAGACTGGTCAATAAGTTAAAAGCTTATCATGATAACAAGTTCAATTCAAAATGAGCTTAGTGTCAGAAAGGATATGTACAACCATTGGGAGATTTTGTGATTTGAAGGCTGTTTTTGTTTTGGTTAGGAGGGGTGGGGCGTACTCCACAAGGCTCAATCTGGATCCCTTGCTTTTCATGTTATACATTAATATTTTAGATTTAAAGATTCATTTAAAATGATTAAGAAGTTTGCAGATGATACAACATTGGCTGTTTGGTTAACGATGAGGAAGAAATCTGTAGGCAAGAGAAGAAAATCACTGGCCCCACAGAATAGAAGCCAGTGGTATTCAGTCTTGAGAGTTATCAGGTCACGCATTGGGAAGATAAACAAGACAGAGTAGCACAGAATTAGTAACAGGATTTCGAAATGTGAAGAGAAACAGAGGGACATTGGATTGTGTCTGTACAGATTCCTGAAGGTAAAAGTAAATTTAGGTACGGTAGTTAAGAAGGTACACATTCTTTCATTGACAGAGACGTAAAAGTATAAAGGCAAGCAAGTGATGTTCAGATGCATTGAACACCAGTTATACAACAGCTCAAGCATGTGTGCTGTTTTGGTGACTACATTGCAGGAAGAATGTATCACACTAGAAAGAGTACAAAAGATATTTGCATGGATGTTCCTGGAATAGGGAATTTTAGCAAAAAGAAAGATTGAATAGGCTGAAGCTGTTGTCTTTGGAACAAAAGAAGCTGAGGAGAATATTAGTTGAATGGTATAAAATTATTAAAGCCTAGATAAAGTTGACAAAAGGGATCAATTTCCATTAACTGTGAGCTGCGCAGCAAATAGGCATAAATGGCAAATAATCTGTGGTAAATTTTGAGGGGAGTGAGAAAGTTTTTTTTTGTCAACCAGAGATTGGAAGGAATCTAGTGACCAAAGTGGTTATAAAGGTGGATACCCTCATCATGTTTAAATAACAATGATGAGTACTTGGAGAGCATTTACTATTTAAGATTCTAAGAGCTGAGGGTTGGGATGAGACTATGTTGTTCTTTTCCACCAGGGACATGATTACCAAATAGTCTCTTGAACCTTAAGTCTTTCTACGATCTGAAGTAAAACTCCAGACTGGATTGCCAGATGGAAAATGGTGCAGCAATCAGTCAGTGATAAGAGTTCAAGGTAAAGTAAAAACTGCAGAAAAGATTTGGCTTCGCTTCAGTTCTGCCCCTGGCCCCGCTTTCTCAGTAAAGATCATGTTACTGCACAATCTATCTACACCACATTTTTAAAAGCACATCAAACACATTTCAATCCATTCGTCCATTTCACATCCAGCTGTCAAAGCATGACTTCAATATTACATCGGGAAGGGTGCAGATTGCATCGAGGGATATTTGCTGCTGGCACAAGAAAACAAATGCCCTTAACCCCCAACCCTGCCCCACTACTTAAAACAAGGAAAACATCTGATGGAAAATAACTTAATGTATACATTACATTTTTTTTATAAATTCAGGAAAGAAAGTCACAAAGGAATGTCTGTAAATGGAATCACTGACAATAATGATTAGTATTCAAAATACAATCCAGTTTGATTGAGCGGGTGTGAACCCAATAAGTTAAACATGCATTTCCCATTTCACTACTTGAATAACATCAGTAAAAATAGAGTTTCAATCTGTTCAAGGCATAAATCTGGTGGGGACTATAGTAGGGGATTTTAATCCTAATAGGAGGCAGGGTACAGCAATAAGAATCTGACAAGAGATAGGATCGGGGAAGTGTTAAGTCCTAATTCTGGAAACTGTAATAGAGTGGCTTAAGACAGGATAGCAGTCTAATGAATCCAAACTATGAGCATGTATAGGATAAGTAGTCTAAGACTGACTTGACCTAGGACTAAATAAAGCAGAATTTTGAAAGTCTCAGGTGATAAGTCAGGGATGACTCTCATTATTTTCCTGATATTTTTTCATGTTTTTGTGGGATGTTGGTACCATTGGATGGACCAGCATTTATTACGCATCCTCAACAGCCTTTGAGATGGTATTAGTAAATCACTTTCTTGAACTGCTGCAGTCCATGGGGACTAGGGACACCCACAGTCCTACTAGGGTGCAAGTTCCAGGAACCTGAAGGAGCGGTGATATATTTCCAAGTCAGGATGGTGAGTGACCTTGACAGGAAAAAGTAGATGGTGGTCTTCCCGTGCATCTGCTGCCCTTGTCATTCTAAATGCATAAAACATTTTCGCACCCTTTATAATTTAGAATGTATTCAAAACATCTCACTCATCTCCTTTACGTTGTCCACATTGGATATAACTAATACAGAGATTAACCCATGGATTTTCTGCAAATCCCTTCAAACACTTGAATATCTATATTAAGGCGACTAGAAGATAACAGAGTAGTGTGATCTAATCCCACATTACAGATTTTAATTCATCTTCATCTGTTTCGGCTGTGCAGATTAGATTAGATTAGATTCCCTACAGTGTGGAAACAGGCCCTTCGGCCCAACAAGTCGACACTGTCCCTTGGAGCATCCCACCCAGAACCATCCCCCTACAACCCATACACCCCTGAACACTACGGGCAATTTAGCATGGCCAATTCACCTAGCCTGCATATCTTTGGACTGTAGGAGGAAACCAGAGCACCCGGAGGAAACCCACGCAGACACGGCGAGAATGTGTAAACTCCACACAGACAGTCACCTGAGGCTGCAATCGAATCCGTGTTCCTGGCACTGTGAGACTGCAGTGCTAACCACTGAGCCACCGTGCCGCCCTTAGGTTGGAACAAAACCTCAATCAAAGAAAATAGATAACTAAAAACCAAATTGAATTGTTACCGAAAGTCCAAGCTTGTTCACATTTTATAACAGTAGATGCAAAATTTTTCAGATTTTGTGGGGATGGTGTAGGAGCCAGACACCTGATTGAGATAGTAGAGAAGATGCAGGACTCAAAATGTGATGATTTAGGGAGTGGATGTTCAATAGAATGGCACGGAAGACACAGGACTAAACATGGGCTGCTGTAAAAAGTTCAACGCTTAACAGCACAGAAATGGGAAACATGTTGTAAAATGTCTTGAATTCTAACATTTGCTTTGATGATAATGCACTGAAACGCTCAACAGTTTTAATGATCATGGTCCCTGAGACGTGAGACAGTGCAACATACAGTAGCAGAGGTATTTTTACAAAGAGACATTTGAACATCTGGTTCACATTTACAGAATTTCAATCCAGCTGAAAACTTGGCATCTTCAACTGAACACCGGATAGGTGGGAACCTTACCAATGGACCCATGAAGTATCAAAGATATTCTTTACTGAAAGCTTGAATCTTGATGGTAAAACTGCAGACACGCCTTGTTTATAGCTAAGAAAAGATAAATGCTGCAATGCGAGTCGAGTACATGTGCATACCTCCATGGCTCAACATGTTGGGTTTGGGTCAAGAGTTTGGCATAGGCTATGAAAACCTTTAAAAATGGCTGGCAGGAGCCAAATGTGAAATTCTCATTCCAAAGTCCAATAGATCCAAATGCTGTCTGCAAACGAGAAGGGCGGGGTGTGATTCACAAAGGAGGGAATCTGGAACTTGGACATGTGAGGCATTTGAACTCAGGGCTCAGTTCAAACAGACCACATTTTGGCTTTTGCAAAACGTTTAACCTGCAGTGTGTGGGAGTCACAAAATGATGGCGCAAAAGTAAACGTTTTTAAAGCTAACAAAGTGTGGAGCTGGATGAACACAGCAGGCCAAACAACATCTTAGGAGCACAAACGCTGACATTTCGGACCTAGACTCTTCATCAGAAAAGGGTCTAGGCCTGAAATGTCACACCTGGGATGCTGCTTGGCCTGCTGTGTTCATCCAGCTCCACACTTTGTTATCTTGGATTCTCCAGCATCTGCTGTTCCCATTATTACATGTTTTTAAAGCTGATGTACTCTGTATATAAAGACATTAAGTAAAGTTTAAAATCCCCAGCTTTTTCGATTTTTCTTTGAAAGATATACCTGTCACTAAGAGTAAAAAAGGAAGCCTCCCTCCCTCAGGGCATTGATTGCAGGTGTAGGTTAAAATATGAAGTTGTACCTGGCAGAGAAACAGAAATTGCTGGAGAAATTCAGAGGGCCTAGATCCAAAATGTAGATTCTGTTTTCTCTGCACAGATGCTGCCAGATCTGCTGAGATTCTCCAGCAATTTCTGCATTATGCTTCAGAATTTCAGAACACACAATTCTTTGTTTTATATCGATAATACTAGGTCTTGCAGGCCTAACTTTCTGATTATTGGACAGTCATTTTTCCAGCATAGCTCGGAATTGCACATGGGGAGCCTATGGAACTAACATTGTAGCAGAATCAAAAGGAATTAACCAGAAAATTGATTCTGTTAGCCAATTCTACTACACTTGGAAGTTTCCAAAAGTTGCCATCTAAATCATAGACGCTGAAATATTCTAACGAAATTCATTTGCGTAAATACTTGGGGAATGTTAGTCTATTGAATATATAGTCTAATTCCTAAGTAACTATTCAATCAATCCCATGCTAATGTCATACAGTGCCGCCTGCCCCATCAACATATGCCTCAGACCACTCCCACCCCACAGGCTCTGACCCAATATGTCCATTGGGTACAACCCAAATTCACCGAAGGTTGCAAGAACAGCAACTCATATTCTGCCTGGGGACCCTGCAGCCCAATGGTATCAATGCGGACTTCACAAGCTTCAAAATCTCCCCTTCCCCCACCGCATCCCAAAACCAGTCCAGTTCTTCCCCTCCCCCCGCTGCATCCCAAAACCAGCCCAGCCTGTCTCTGCTTCCCTAACCTGTTCTTCCTCTCACCCATCCCTTCCTCCCACCCCAAGCCGCAGCTCCATTTCCTACCTACTAACCTCATCCCACCTCCTTGACCTGTCCATCTTCCCTGGACTGACCTATCCCCTCCCTACCTCCTCACCTATACTCTCCTCTCCACCTATCTTCTTTTCTCTCGATCTTCGGTCCGCCTCCCCCTCTCTCCCTATTTATTCCAGTTCCCTCTCCCCATCCCCCTCTCTGATGAAGGGTCTAGGCCCGAAACGTCAGCTTTTGTGCTCCTAAGATGCTGCTTGGCCTGCTGTGTTCATCCAGCTCCACACTTTGTTATCTTGGATTCTCCAGCATCTGCAGTTGCCATTATCTCACATTCGACCAAACAAGTCTATTCTGACTCTCAGAAAAGCATTCCACGCAGACTCACTACACCCCTACGCTACCCCTCTATTTCCCATGGCTGACCCACCTAACCTACACATCCCTCAATACTATGGGCAATTTAGCATGGCGAAACCAGCTAATTTGCACGTCTTTGGATTGTGGGAAGAAACCCAAGCAGACACAGGGAGAATGTGCAAATTTTACACAGCCACCTGAGTTTGGAATCAAACCCATGTCCCTGGTGCGGTGACGCAGCAGTGCTAATCACTGAGCCACCACACTGTCCCAAACTATGCTGCCCTGTGCTTAGTTGTTCTTTGTTCTGTGTTCTAATCTCGTAACTCATCAGTGCCTGGGAAGAAACTCACTCTGATGCTTGCAGAAATTTGAAAGATGAGGCTCTTCCTGTCATTGGAATGGACCTCATTCTGTCTTGATTCTGCCACATATCTCAATGTAGCCCCAGGGAAGGAGGTGGCCTAGTGGCATTATTACTGGACTTTAATCCAGCAACCAAGATAATGTTCTGGGGACTGAGGTTCAAATCCTGCCATAACAGATGGTGGCACTTGAATTCAATAAATATCTGAAATTAAGAATCTAATGATGACCATGAATCCATTGTCAATTCTTAACTGCCCTCTGGGCAATAAATGCTGGCCTAGGCAGCGATGTCCTCGCCCCATGAATGAATTTTAAAAAGTCGCTGGGCCCCCTATAGCATTTGTCTATTGATGTTTTTGTTAGGTTTTCCACAGGGGATTTTTATTCCAAGATCTTTTATTTCACAGCAGCTGTTCAGCTCTGGCTCTTCTGGCTGTTAACTGATCTTCAAGTTGCTCTGATGAGTTTGTTTTTGGAAAACTGGGTTCTTCTCTTTGAGTAATTTCAGGTCTATCCCTGGTCTTCATTGCTGCTTGATTTTCAGGCAAATGACTCCCATCACTGTTGCCATCTTTTCTGTTATAGTTTTATGTCCAGACCCACTATTTTGTTTTCAAGACAAACTTATCAGATAGAAGATAAGGTCAAGAACAAGGTAAGGTCATAAAAATGCTCCTCACAAGGCAAAGATGAGAGGGAAAAGGGAAACACAGAAAGCTAGGCAGAAGCCTGGAATCTATCCATGTGGATCTTAGATGCACTTACAGAGCAGCATGTGTAATCAACTGACTTACATGATGTGGCAGAGTTCAGGGAACTGTCTTTCAATAATGTAACAGCAGGATTAGAGGCTGACGTACTCCCGAATACCATGTATTATAGCACATAGTATTAATATGTAGTAAAGAATACTTAAAAGAAAGCCAAATCTTAGGCTGTTTCTTGACCTCACCTTCTACCTGACAAGTTTTTCATAGCCTATCAGAAATTCATTCTCTTCTGGCTGGATATTTCCACCTTTCTCCATCTCTGCAAGTATTTTCTCCCTAATAGTTTTATGATCTCCTATAAATACCGTCTCTATTTTTTGTATTTCATTTCTTGGATCAACATTCAGTTTTGTTTTCTTCCTCTCTGAGCTAGAAACGTACTGATTTACAGAAGTCCAGTTTGATAGGCCAAATAACTAAGCCTATTTATCAGATTGTTATCAGACTGTTGAATGGATGCTGGCTTCAAAAAGGATAGCCTGCAATGTAAGATATGTACATCCTTTGTGCACTGTGATCTGCCTCTACCACTCATAAACAAAGCTTTTCACTGAACTTTGGTACTCATAATAGTAAAATCAATCACTCAATCAATCTACTTTAGGAGGCAATGTAAACAACTCACCATCCCAGAAGCAACAACATGGGGTGGTGAGTCTGCAGATGCACGGTGACAGAGGAGAGGGAAAGAGGTGCAAAACAGCACAAAGAGAGCCAACAAAGGGAGCTTGGTATCAGGAAGCTACCCATCTCAGAACATCCATGCAGGAGCACCTGAGCCGGCAACATTTTCACCAAGTTAAAGAGATAACAATATGAAGAGCAGGATGAACACAGCAGGCCAATCAGCATCAGAGGAGCAGGAAAGCTAACGTTTCAGGCCTAGACCCTTCTTCAGAAATGGGGAGGGGAATGGGATTCTGAAATAAATAGGGAGGGGGGGGGTGGATAGAAGATGGATAAAGGAGAAGACAGGTGGAGAGGAGACAGACAGGTCAAAGAGGCGGGGATGCATCCAGTAAAGGTTAGCGTAGGTGTGGAGTTAAGTGGGGGGGAATAGGTCAGTCCAGGGAGGATGGAGAGGTCAAGAGGGCAGGATGGGGCTGGTAGGTAGGGGATGGGGGTGGCTTGAGGTGGGAGGAGGGGATAGTTGGAAGGAAGGACAAGCTAGGGAGGCAGGGAAAAGTTGGCCTGGTTTTGGGATGCGATAGGGGAAGGGGAGATTTTGAAGTTTGTGAAGTCCACATTGACACCATTGGGCTGCAGGGTTCCCAAGCGGAATATGTGATGCTGTTCCTGCAACCTTCGGGTGGCATCGTTGTGGCACTGCAGGATCATCAACTTTTTGATGAAGGATTTGTTGTAAAAATTTCTTCACCGAACACACATCTGTGAGTGATGGAAACATCTAACACCTGGTATAACAGCAGCGGTTACGCTGATCTGCAATTTGTCAATGAATCTTTGTAAAAACAGGCTCAATTTCTTTTTCCCTCGTCCATTGCTGCATCTTACAAGTCCATCACCATGTCAACAGAGTGAGGGGAGTTTAGTTGTAAAAGGCCTCCCATCTCAGACTTTACAGTTGATTGGTAATTGACTTAATATCCTGAGTGAAAGGTTTCAAAACTTCTGCTTTGTGTAAGTGGGTGACTTAATGGTCTATTGAAAACCATATCCTCCCTTTCTCCATCTGCGAATGGGCTATTACTTCCTCTCCCCCAGGGGGTGGGTCTAACACTTTTTCATCGCTTTAAAATATTTACTTCTTCGTACAATTTGACATTCACCCTATATGCACATTAACCAACAAATTAGTGATTTGTCCATGCCTCTTAGTGTATGGTTCATGTAGATCTCAGTGTCTGTTCACATGCCTTGAGCGCAGGGGAATACCTCACATGCATCCCTCACTGATTGTCTCTGGCACAACACATTTGTACATATTGCATAGTAGTATAAAGGAGAGAGAAAGAGAAACTGCAAATGTTTAGCTGAGAAATACAGAGGGAATTTATGAATTAGGAACAGAAGTAGACCATTGCAGAACAAGAATCTATCTATTCAACAATCCTGCCTCCATCACCTTCTGAGACAGAGTCCTAAAATATAAACCTTTAAGAAAATTTCTATCTTTAAAGGATGACATTTAAAACCATGTCCCCAGCTCTGAACGCACCCTCAAAACTTCCTTTCCACATCCACCTTGTCACGATATTTCAGGATCTTTTGTACTTTGAGCAAGTCACGCCTTATTCTTTCAAGCCATTTCTCCTTCTTTCATTCAAACTGCAAAGCAGGAATTTGTGAAGTTCTTGGGAATGTGTGGGGTCTACCAAATGTTCATTCCAAATATCACTACAGTAGCTGTGCCACTAACAGACTTACTGCAGGGGGAGAATAAAAGCTTTATGGACTAAGGAAAACAAAATTGCTCTGCAAAAGCTGAAGGTTATTTGAAAACCAGGTTTAAATTTACCTGCCACTTTACTTTTCCCCATTAATAACTCACCAGCCACACCCTTCAACAGTTTCACACTCACTTTAGCTACTCTCTTTCTTTTTATGTAATGATAGAAGTTCTTTGAAGTTTGGTTTTATATTTTTTGACAATTTGCGATCATACTCAATGTTCTCCCTTTTAACTGAGTTTTGATTATCCACTCTTGTGCTCTAAGCTTCCAAATCCTCTGGCCTACAATAGTTATTCGGCTCTCGTACGCATTTGATTTTGGTTGGATGGTCTCCTTTCTTAACCACAGGAAATTCATCATTCTCATCAAGTTCTTTCTGATCAGAATAGATATTTTGCTGAGTATTATGGAATTATGTGTCTGCCACCACTCGTCCAAAAACTTTTCCCCTTAGTCTATTTACTCAGCTTGTTTTAGACAATTCTTTCTTCATAGCCTTGTCATCGCACTTAGTTAAGTTGAGAACGACATGAATTGCTTTCCTTAAAACTGAATGTAGTGATCACTACCCCCAGAGGATCCTGAACTAAAGACTCTTATTATTCCTACCTTATCACACATTACTAAATCTAACATAGCCTGTTCCTTTAGAATCTGCAAAGTACTGCTCTAAGAAACTATTCTTGATTCACTCCACAAATGTGTCTTCCATGTTACAGTTGCTGATCTAATTTGTCCAGTCAATATGCAGATTAAAATCCCCCATGACAATTATAGTACCTTTGTTACAGGTCTCCTTTATTTCCTGATTTATACTTTGTCTTCAAGAGTCTATGGATAACTACCATGGCATTTTTCCCTTGCTATTCCTTATTTCCACCCAAAATTATTTCCACATCACAAACTACTGCGCATATGTGATTACTTATCACCACATTCCTTTATGAACAACATTATCCCACTTCCTTTCTTTTATGCCATTGAATACACTAAATATGGATTTCCCAGACCTGGTCAACCTGCAACCATGTCTCTGTAATAGCTATTGAGTAATTTTTATTCATGCTGTCAATTCATCTATCCTGTTACAAATGCTATGTGTATGTACATGAAGAGACTTAGGATTTAACTTTTAATTATTGTTACTCTCTCTGGTTCAAATTTCTGCTGCATTTTCTGTGCATATTTTGTGCCCTCATAGAATCACAAAATTATATAATACAAAGGATGTACTTCAGCCAATTGAGTCTTCACTGTCAAAACAAACCATTCTAATTCAACATAAGTCCCATCTTCTAGAACATGGTCCATAGCCTTGATTGTTATGAATTTCATGTACTCATCTATATACTTTTTAAAGGTTGAGGATTCCTATCTCTAGCGAGTTTTGAGAAGATTTGTAGCTCAGGTTGGGGTTCTAGATGTGAGTTTGCTCGCTGAGCTAGAAGGTTAGTTTTCAGACGTTTCGTCACCATTCTAGGTAACATCATCAGTGAGCCTCCGACGAAGTGCTGGTGTTATGTCCCGCTTTCTATTTATCTGTTTAGGTTTCCTTGGGTTGGTGATGTCATTTCCTGCATTAGTGATGTCATTTCCTGTTTTTTTTATCAGAGGATGGTAGATTGGCTCCAAATCAATGTGTTTGTTGATGGAGTTCCGGTTGGAATGCCATGCTTCTAGGAATTCTCGTGCGTGTCTCTGTTTGGCTTGTCGTGGGATGGATGTGTTGTCCCAATCAAAGTGGTGTCTTTCCTCATCTGTATGTAAGGATACGAGTGATAGTGGGTCATGTCGTTTTGTGGCTAGTTGATGTTCATGTATCCTGGTGGCTAGCTTTCTACCAGTTTGTCCAATGTAGTGTTTGTCACAGTTCTTGCAAGGTATTTTGTTCCTTTGGACCAAATACTGAGCTACAGGAGCAACCACCCCAACACCCACAAACGAAGCTGCATTAGAACATTATTCCAATGAGCCACCACACACTGCAGCACAGAGGAACTACGAACAGCAGAAGAAAATCACCTATACAACGTATTCAAAAAGAATGGGTACCCTATGAACACAGTCGCCGATTTCTCAGCAACAAACCCAAACAAACAGACAAAACGGGCCCAGAAACCATAGCCACTCTCCCCTACATCAAAGACATTTCTGAAATGACTGCCAGACTATTCGGACCTCTTGGCATCAGAGTAGCCCACAAACCCACCAACACACTAAAACAGCAGCTAATGAACTTAAAAGACCCTATACAGACAACAAATAAAACGAACGTCATCTACGAAATACCTTGCAAGAACTGTGACAAACACTACATTGGACAAACTGGCAGAAAGCTAGCCACCAGGATACATGAACATCAACTAGCCACAAAACGACATGACCCACTATCACTCGTATCCTTACATACAGATGAGGAAGGATACCACTCTGATTGGGACAACACATCCATCCCAGGACAAGCCAAACAGAGACACGCACGAGAATTCCTAGAAGCATGGCATTCCAACCGGAAACTCCATCAACAAACACATTGATTTGGAGCCAATCTACCATCCTCTGATAAAAAGAACAGGAAATGACATCACTAACGCAGGAAATGACATCACCAACCCAAGGAAACCTAAACAGATAACTAGAAGGTGGGACAGAACACCAGTGCTTTGTCGGAGGCTCACTGATGATGTTACCTAGAATGGTGACGAAACGTCTGAAAACTAACCTTCCAGCTCAGTGAGCAAACTCACATCCAGTTTCCTATCTCTACTACCCTTCCAGGAAGTGCATTCCAGATTCTCTCCACCCTCTGGGTGAAAAATGTTTTCCTCAAATCCCCTCCAAATATCCCACTTTTCACCTTAAAATTATGCACTTTCTTTAGTGACTAAGGGTAACAGCTGCTTTCTGTACACCCTGTCCATGCCAGTGCACAACTTTATATACCTCAATCAGATCCAACTCAGCATTCCATCTCTAACCAAGCTGATCTGGTCTCTGTTAATTGCTAAAATGTCCCATCCTGGAGAATCTCCTCCACACTCACACCAGTGCAATCACATCCTTTCTATGTGATAACCAGAACTGCACACAGTACTCTGGCTGTGGCCTAACTACAGCTCCATAAACCATGCTCTTATAAACCATGCCATGACTGATGAACATATGAGTCACATACACCTTCTTAGCAGCAATGACAGAAATTCCCAGCAATTTCTGCTTTTGTTTCTGATTTCCAGCACCCACAATTCTTTGTGGTTTTTTTTGCCTTTTTAACTAATAATCTGTCTTGTAGCCTTCCTGGATCTGTAAACAAGCAGCTCAAGATCCCTCTGTTCTTTTGAATTTCCCAATGTCCTGCCAATTCATTGCTGAAGGTTTAATAGGCTTGAAAGGTTAACTTTGTATTTCTTTCCACAGATTCTTCCAGACTTTATGAGTTTCTCCAGCACTTTCTGTTTTTGCTTCAGATTTCCAGTATCTGCAGTTCTCTGTTTGATTTAGAAAGTTCAAGTCCCACTCCAGAGGCATGAAGAAACAATCCAGGCTGATGCCCAGGAAAACATTACTGCAATTCCATCAGAGTGTCAATCCTTGGAAAGATTTTGTACCAGTTAAAGCTCCATCTTTATAATTATTTTCTTATTCAAAGAAACTACCATTTGTCTTCAAAAAGCATCTAAAAATCTGCTTATTTATAGCATTTCATTGTGTGATTGCTCTATTCAACCTCAAAAGGATTTAACTGACTGAAAAACAATTGCAGATATTCTGAGCTGTTGGTGCTGTATAAGTGCTTTTCATTCCATCCCTGCGCGCATGTGTGTATATGTATGTGTGTATATATATAGCAAAAAAGCAATTTGGTTTTCAAAGCCTTCAATCACTCCATGAGGCAATACATTAAATTAGAGAAGACGATTCTTCAAGTGTTCCCAATTTTGCAGTAATGACTTCTTAGAACTTCTTTTAAAGTAGTTTATAAGTAGATCAAAGTAAATTGTAAACAGTTTTAATGTGGTTACATTCTTCCTTTGACACTGTGTAAGTTGAGGTTTCTTTGCCAAATGTCCGTGTGGGTGCCATGGGTAAACGTTGCATGATGCTATAGGAAACTCTTGCCATGCCTGCTTAGCTTGCCCTTTGATCCTCACATCTGTGTAACACAGGGTTTCTCTGTTATGCAGATTAGTTCACTAATTTAGTTTAACCGAGTGAGATTGCCATTTTAGGAATAACCACATCCATGCCCTAGGTGTTAGCTATTGTTCAGTTGATGGCACTTCTCAGCTTTCTGTTGAATGGTGGTTTGTCTTTGGGTCTTAGCAAATATTTATCCCTCAACCAACATGATTAAAATCAACACTTTATCATGTTACCATTGCATTACTGCCTGGTGTAGCTTGCTGTGCATAAATTGGTTGTTCCGTTTCACACATAAGCAATTCTTTTAGTAATCATACAAATGGACTTTTCCTATTTATAAACAGCAAGGAGTTGAAAGGCTCTTCCACTTGGCTGCAGAGCCTAGAGCTCAGGAATTAATTGTAAGGCACAAGAGCAACCATTTAAGACAAGAAAAATGTACAATTTCTTCATTCAGTGTGGTTATGAATCTTTGGAATTCTCACTTCCAGAGAATAGTACATTCTCAGTCGATAAGTAGATTCAAGACTGAGATTAATGTAGTTTTGGACAGTAAGAGAATTAAGGAATATGGGGTTTAGATGGATAAGTGAGATTGAAGTAAGGACAAGAGCAGCAGAAATGTGGGAACACTGCATCATGTGAGTCCTACTGCAAGCCACTTACCATCCTTGACTTAGAAATATACTGCCATTCCTTCTCAATCACTGGGTTAAATGCTCGAACTCCATCTCTGAGCACTGTCCGTACACCACTTGGTGTGAGCGGTTCAAGAATGAAGCTCACCCCTAATTTCTCCGGGGCAATTAGAGATGCAGAATAAACTCCGGGCTATCAGTAACACCCACATCCTTTGAAAATGTTTCCAAAAAGATCAGCTATGAGTTTATTAAGTGATGAAGTAGGTTAAATGAGCTGCCGTCCTATTCTTGGTCCCATTTCTAATGTTGTTATGTTCTAAGTGCCCACTGTGTTAAAGTTAAGAGTCTTCTCATGGGGATTCAGAGTAGAGTAGAATTCAAGTGTTGAGCATGACCTCTCATTCATAGCTGAACAAAGTTTACGGCCATGGCTGGAGAAGTATTATATTCACTGGTTATTCCACAATGTGCAATTAAAGCACTATGACATTATAAAAATTCTTGTTCTTCAAATGGAAACTGCTGTTGGTGAAACTTGACCCTTCAATGGTTGCACCTGATGACTCAGCTCCTCAGAATCCCATCTCAGGCATTTGGTCCTCTCCGGGATCATGTACTTCAACTGTTCACTTAAACCTCAAAGTGATTCGGTACATGTGAGGGTATTTGAAATGTTTGTGGATCACATATAGTAAGATGCAATCTGCATGGGTGAAAAACAGGCAAAGTGGATTTGTTGTATGTTATCCCCCCAGTCTGATTTACCTTTGTACTGAAATCAAAGGAAATTTTTGAAAAAGTTGGCTACACAGCGATGACTGATTGGGTACTGGCTGTAGCGCATCCCTACTGAAATTAATGATACCACTCTGGCTAACATAAGTTTCCTTAAATTGAACTGAATGTGGCAGGGGTACCCAAGTCAGTATATTGCACTGTCTGCAGCATATGGGAAATCTTAGATGCTTTTGGCAGCCTGGATGACCACATCGCTAAGAAATGTCACTTGTTCGAACAGCTGGAGCACCCCCAAGCCTTGGGACTTGAATGTCAGTTGGAGGCACAGAGGAGTAGCTGTGCGGGAGAAGGTTATGAGGCAGCATGGTTTTGGAGGTGATCACCTGGCAGACTTTACGAAGTGGGGAAAGTGCAGTAGGAGGAAAGTGGTGAGACAGGTGGACAGGGCATCCCGCTCATTGACTGTGTTTTGATATAGATAGCAGTGAAGGTTCCACTGGACAAGGCTAAAAGTCATGGCACTATGGGTGACCCAGCTGCTCAAGGTGGGAGGCGCAAAACTCCAAGGGAAATAGTGGTAAGTGACTGGAAAGTGAGGGTGCAGGCAGGCATTCCTGAGGCTGTAGATATGACTTCAGAATGGTGTATTACATCCCTTGGGCCAGGGCCAGATATGTCACTGAGTGGCTGCACGACATCCTGAGCAGCACGGTCAGAGGTCACTGGTCACGTTCGTACCAACGATAAAGGTAGGATGAGGATTGAGTCAAGAATTCAGGGAGCTAGGCAGCAGATTAAAGAAAACAGGGTCTCTGAGATTGTCATCTCTGGATTACTCCTTGTTCCAAATGCTAGTGAGTACTGGAATGGGAGGATAAGGCAGATGAATGGGTGACTCAGGAGTTTGAACAGGATGGAAAGTTTTAGATTTCTGGATCACTGGGATCATTTCTAATGCAGGTAGTCCCCCTGTCCAAGTAGGACGGTGTGCACCTGAACCAGAATTAGACAAACATCCTTCCTAGTGCTGTGGGAGGAGCTCAAACTGATTCAGATGCAGGGATAGGACACAGGGCGTTAATAAAGTAAGGTACTGTATAATTTAGTAAAGGAACTAGGACAGAGACAGTTCAGCCATGCAGTGTTTTAAGGGATTAAGACGAAACTGGATAACTTCTATTTTAATGCACAACATCGTGGGCCGAAGGGCCTGTACTGGGCTGTACTTTTCTATGTTTTCTATGTATATGCTCTTTAGGCAAAGCAGGAGAGGGTGTCTAAGAGGAGGTGGTGTTGCGTGATTAATTAAGGAGTCATTTACTGCAATGAGGAGGGATGATATCTTGGAAGCGTCTTCAAATGACGCTTTGTGGGTAGAACTTTGGATTAAAAATGGGGCCGTTACTTTGCTGGAACAATATTAAAGGCCCCAAGCAGTCAATGGGAAATAAAGGTGCAGCTAAGTAGATAATTCCTTGAGGTATTTAAAAATAACCATAGTGTAATTAAATTAGGGGATTTCACCTTCCTGAACATTAATTATAATACTTACAGCCCAAAGGATTTACAAGGAGTAGATTTTTTGAGATGTGTCTGTTTGGAGGTCTTGTCATGTCAACACGTAAAGGGTCCAACAGGGGGCAGGACAATGCAGGGCCTAATTTGAGGGAATACAGTTGGGTGGATGTTTGGAGTGACAAAGCGGGAGCATTTTAATGATGGCTACCACAACAGGCTTTTTTTTAATTTTGTTGCACAAAAGGAAACAGAAAAAGTGTAAAAAGGGGTTTTGGATTGAAGGAATACTGATTTTTACATCCTTTTTATAATGACTCCACCATTTTTCTATAGATTTTCACACAAGTAGTTGTTTCCAGTTGATTTTGGTCAGATCCTAATCAAACCAGCTACTTGTGTGAAAACTTATAGCAAAAAGGAACTGCGGAGAATATAGACCCAAAATGTTCAGGGTAGCATATAGGAGAGACAAGTCCAGAGAACACTGGATGTCTATGAATACTCAGGACTTTTTTTATAGCAATTGTATAGTGTTGAAACTGGTCATTTGGCCCAACAAGCCACACGCCCCCCCAAAGAACATCCCACCCAGCCCCATCTCTCTACCCTTTCCCTGTAACCCTGCATTTCCCATGGCTAATCCACCTAATTTACACATCTTTGGACTGTGGGAGGAAACCAGACCACCCGGTGGAAACCCATGCTGACGCGGGGAAGATTGTACAAACTCCACATAGACTGTTGCCTGACCATGGAATCAAACCCTGGTCCCTGGCATTGTGAGGCAGCAGTGCTAACCACCGAACCACTGTGCCACCCCACAGACTGTATTAAGAGGAAAAGAAAGACTTTTAGCAGGTGGAAGGAGAGCAACCCAACACAGGCTCCAGAGGAATATAGAAATTACAGTGGGGGGGAACCTGAAGAAAATTAGGAAAGCAAAGAAAGGCAAGAATAAACACAGGTGGGTCACAGTAAAGAATCCCAAGATATTCTATCAACATATTAAAGCAAAGAAGATAACCAGGAATACAGTAGGACCCATTAGGGACCATGGGGCCAGTCTGTAAGTGGAGCTGGAGGACATTGGTAGAATGTTAAATAAGTACGGCACCTCTGTCTTCACTTGGGAGAAGGACAAAGTAAATAGACAATTGGGGAAAGGGCCTGTGAGGTTCTTGAGCAGATTGACATGGAGCGGGGTGAGAAGGTATTGGAAGCTTTGGCAGGTTTACTAGTGGACAAATCGCTGGGTCTACAGGAGTTGTATCCCAGGCTGCTATGGGAGACAAGCAACAAAATTACAGAGGCTCTGAGCCAAATTTTTAATTCCTCCCTGACCATAAAGAAGGAAGAGCACATCAGGGACACACACAAGGGGACAGACAATGTGATTCCACTTTACAAAAAGGGTGGTAGGGATAAAGGAGGGAATTACAGACCAGGGAGCCTCATTTCATTGATATAGAAACTGCTGGAGAAAATTCTGAAGATGAGGGCTCATCTCTAGGTGGAGAGGCAAGGTTTGTCAGGGAAAGTCAGCATGGCTTTGTCAGAGAGAGGTCATGCCTAACAAATTTGCTTGGATTTTTCAAGATGATAAACTGTTTGGATGAGGGTGATGAGTTGATGTGATTTATATGGATTCCAGCAAAGCCTTTGACAAGGTCTGAAATGGAAAATGACAAAGAAGGAAAAGCACATGGGATCTGGGGTAACCTGGTAAGCTTGATCCAAAATTGGCTTCATGACAAGTGACAGAAAGCTTTGGTAGAGGGCTGTTTGTGTAACTGGAGGCCTGTGTCCAGTGGTGCACCACAGGGATTATGTTCTTTATCTTTTGTGATATTCATAAATAATGTAGATGAGAATGTGGGAGCAATAATAAGTAATACAGGTGATACAATGATTGGCTGAGTGGTTAACAATGATGAAGAAAGTGTTAGGTTACAAAAGGGTATAGAGCTGATTGGTTACACGGGCAGATCAGTGGCAGATGGAATTTAACTCTGAAAAGTGTGAGATGATGCACTTTGGAGGAAGTAATAAAACAAGGGAGTACTCGATGAATGGCAGGTCATTAAGAAGAACAGAGAAACAAAGGGTTCTTGAGGTGTTTGTTCACAGATCCCTGAAAATGGCAGGACAAGTTAAAAGGGTGGTTAAGAAGGCATACTGGAAACCTACCTTTCTCAGTCATAGAATAGATTATTAAAGTAGAGAGGATATGCCAGGGCTACACAAAACTTTGGTTATGCCACAACTGAAGTAATGCGTGCAGTCTGTCACCACACTATCAGAAGGACATGGAGGGGAGATTCACCAGGACATTTCCTGAGATAGAGTATTACAGCTCTGAAGAGAGGCCGGATAACCTGGGGTTATTTCGTTCAGAGCAAAGAAAGTTGGGGGGAGGAATTCTGACATCTGTGTATGAGATTACGAGGGGCACTGACAGGATGGATAGGTAGCAGCTGTTCCTCTGAGCTGAAGGGTCAATAATATGGGACTTAATGTTAAGGTGAAGAGCAGGAGTTCAGGGAGGATTTGAGAAAAAAAATTCTACTCAGATCTTGGTGGTGATCTGGAATGCACTGAGAAGGTAGTAGAGGCAGGAAACCTTACAACCTTAACAAGATATAAGCCCCGAAAATGTCATGGGAGTGCATGGTGGAAGTGCTGGAAAGAGGGTTTAGTGGAGATAGCTCAGGAAGGACCTGATGGGATGAAGAATTTCTTCAGTGCTGTATGATTCAATCATTCAATGATTTTATAAATGAAAAGATTCCTTCCTCAGGCAATTCTTTCTTACCCAAGCTAGAAGAATTACAATTATCAAAAAATGATCAGAGATAACAAAGTGTGGAGCTGGATGAACACAGCAGGCCAAGCAGCATCTGAGGAGCACAAAAGCTGACGTTTCGGGCCTAGACACTTCATTAGAAAAGGGGAATGGGGAGAGGGTTCTGAAATAAATAGGGAGAGAGGGGGAGGTGGATCAAAGGTGGATAGAGGAGAAGATAGGCGGAGAGGAGACAGACAAGTTAAAGGGGCGGAGATGGAGCCCTTAGAGGTGAGTATAGGTGGGGAGGTAGGGAGGGAATAGGTCAGTCTGGGGGGGACGGACAGGTCAAGGGGGCGGGATGAGGTTAGTAGGTAGAAAATGGAGGTGCAACTTGAGATGGGAGGAGGGGAATAGGTGAGAGGAAGAACAGGTTCGGGAGGTGGGGACGAGCTCGGCTGGTTTTGGGATGCAATGGGGGGAGGGGAGATTTTGAAGCTTGTGAAATCCGCATTGAGGCTGCAGGGTTCCCAAGCGGAATATGAGTTGCTGTTCCTGCAACCTTCTGGTGGCATTGTTGTGGCACTGCAGGAGGCCTAAGATGGACAAGTCGTCTGAGGAATGTGAGGGGGAGTTGAAATGGTTCGCGACTGGGAGGTGCAGTTGTTTATCGCGAACCGAATGTAGGTGTTCTGCAAACCGATCCCCAAACCTCCGCTTGGTTTCCCCAATGTAGAGGAAGCCACAACAGGTACAGTGCATGCAGTATACCACATTGGCAGATGTGCAGATAAACATCTGCTTGATGGGGAAAGTCATCTTGGGGCCTGGGATGTGGGTCAGGGAGGAGGTGTGGGGTCAAATGTAGCACTTCCTGTGTTTGCAGGGGAAAGTACCGGGTGTGATGTGGTTGGAGTAGAGTGTGGAGCGGACAAGGGAGCCCCAGAGAGAGTCGTCTCTCTGGAAGGCAGACAAGGGCGGGAATGGAAAATGTCTTTGGTGGTGGGGTCGGATTGTAGATGGCAGAAGTCGGTGGGCTTGAAATGAATTTCCAGAACTTCCAATTCCCCGGTCGCCAACACTTCATTTTCTCCATGGATGCCCAGTCTCCGTACACCAGGTGTACAAGATAATGAGAGGCATGGATAGAGTCGATAGCCAGAGACTTTTCCCCAGGGCAGGATTGACTGCCACAAGGGGTCGTAGTTTTAAGGTGTTAGGAGGAAGGTATAGAGGAGACGTCAGAGGGAGTTTCTCCACCCAGAGAGTTGTGAGCGCATGGAATAGTTTACCAATGGTAGTCGTAGAAGCGGAGTCATTAGTGACATTTAAGGGACTACTGGACATGCACATGGACAGCAGTGAATTGAGGGGAATGGAGGTTAGGTTATTTTATTTTTGGATTAGGAATATTCCACGGCACAACATCATGGGCCAAAGGGCCTGTACTGTGCTGTACTTTTCTATGTTCTATGTTCTATACCTGCATCTCTCTTGCAGAAGGGCCTAAAGGCCCTCTGCTACTTCCTGTCCGGCAGGCCCGACTAGTCCCCATCCACCGACACCCTCATCTGCCAAAATCCATTTCAAGCACACCGACTCCCACAGCTAACTGGAATACACCTTCTCCCACCCACCCTCCTGCAAAAATTCCATCCCCTATTCCCAATTCCTTCATCTCTGCCACATCTGCTCCCAGGATGAGGCATTCCACTCCCGCAAATCCCAGATGTCCTTGTTCTTCAAGGACCACAACTTCCCCCACAAACCCCCCGCCCCCCCCCCACCCCGCAGTGGTCAAGAATGCCCTCAACCATATCTCCCACATTTCCTGCAACTCATCCCTCACACCCTGCCCCAGCAATAATAACCAAAAGAGAATCCCCCTCGTCCTCACATACTACCCCACCAACCTCAGTATCATAGAATCCCTGCAGTGTGGAAACAGGCCCTTCGGCCCAACAACGCATCACCCTCCGACACTTCCGCTATCTACAATCCAACCCCACCACCAAAGACATTTTTCTGTTCCTGCCCTTGCCTGCCCTCCAGAGGGACCACACTCTCCGGGGCTGCCTTGTGTGCTCCACACTCCCCTCCAACCCCACCACACCCGGCACCTTCCTCTGCAACCGCAGGAAGTGCTACACTTGCCCCCACACCTCCTCGCTCACCCACGTCCCAGGCCCCAAGATGATTTTCCACATCAAGCAGATGTTC
This sequence comes from Stegostoma tigrinum, assembly GCF_030684315.1. NCBI lineage: Eukaryota > Metazoa > Chordata > Chondrichthyes > Orectolobiformes > Stegostomatidae > Stegostoma > Stegostoma tigrinum. The sequence continues at coordinate 13,509,866 of NC_081365.1, read as the reverse complement.
ACCTGCACATCTGCCAATGTGGTATATTGCATCCACTCTACCCAGTGTGGCTTCCTCTACATTGGGGAAATCAAGCAGAGGCTAGGGCACTGCTTTGCAGAACACCTACGTTCGGTTCGCAACAAACAGCTGCACCTCCCAGTCACGAACCATTTCAAGTTCCCCTCGCATTCCTCAGACGATATGTCCATCCTGGGCCTCCTGCAGTGCCACAACGATGCCACCTGAAGGTTGCAGGAGCAGCAACTAATAGTCCGCTTGGGAACCCTGCAGCCCAGTGGTATCAATGTGGATTTCTCAAGCTTCAAAATCTCCCCTTCCCGCACTGCATCCCAAAACCAGCCGAGCTCGTCCCCACCTCCCGAACCTGTTCTTCCTCTCACCTATTCCCCTCCTCCCACCTCAAGCCGCACCTCCATTTCCTACCTACTAACCTCATCCAGTCCCCTTGACCTGTCCGTCCGACCTATCCCCTCCCTACTTCTCCACCTATACTCACCTCTACAGGCTCCATCCCCACCCCTTTAACTTGTCTGTTTCCTCTCCACCTGTCTTCTCCTCTATCCATCTTCAATCCGCCTCCCTCTCTCTCCCTATTTATTTCAGAACCCTGTCCCCAACCTCCTTTTCTGATGAACGGTCTGGGCCCGAAACGTCAGTTTTTGTGCTCCTAAGATATTGCTTGGCCTGCTGCGTTCATCCAGCTCCACACTTTGTTATCTCGGATTCTCCAGCAACTGCATTTCCCATAGTCCATGATCAAAGTCAGCTTCTGATTGCGGGACTTAAATACCTCAAATGCAAATGAATTGAAGCCTATAGGATAAGGAAGGCACAAAATGGTTGGACAGACGAACCGACGGCAAAAAGAATTGCACTCTGTGTAATGCTGGACATTGGCTCACAATATTCCAAAGTGTCTTAGGACAAAATAATTTACTGCTTAACATGTCAGAAATGCAGCACTAAGGTCCCACAAACTGCAATGAATTCAATGACCAAATCAAGTCTGGGACAGCACATTTGCTCTCCTTTGAATCATTCTGTGCCATTTTTCATGCCCATTTGAGATTGCAAACGTAACCTTGGTTTAGCATCTGATCCATATAACAATTTAGCTCACCCTCAGAACTGCATTGACATTCAGTCTGGAATTGAGAGCTCAAAATCACTGAGGTATAGTTTTTTTTCTTTATTCTTTCATGAGATTTGGGCATCAATGACAAGCTGTTGCCCTTAAATTGAACAGTTTGCAGGGCCATTTAACAAACAACCACAGTGCTGTCCCACATGTGGGACAGACTGGTTAGGAGTCACAAGTTTCCTCCACTAACAGGGGACCATTAGTGAACCAGATGTTTTTTTACAACAACCAGTGATAGTCTCAAGATCACCATTCCTGCTACTCCCATGGTGGAATTTGGACTGATGTCCCCAATGTCTGAACTTTCGGATTACTGCTTCAATGACATTATCATCATCTGCACAGGCTTGATTTACAAAGGTCTGACCCTTGTAGATTCCGTCTTAGCAACAGAGCCACAAATCTTCTCAAAACTCGCTAACAGAGCCACACTTGACACTTAGAACTGTATCATTTGAAAAGCTTAACCCCAAGTACTTTCAGCACTCCACATCTAGCACATTGCCCAGCCAGGAAGCAGGCAATCTTAGTTTCCAGAAAAACCACACCTCTTCCTCCTGGAATCACTAATATTCAAAAAGGAAGCCTTCTGAATGGTAAGACCGAATCAATTGCTTCTGAGGCACCACCAGTTGTAACCTTCCGTCATTTTAGTTGGATACCATGAACATCATTGTGAGTGCTCAAGGTAAATCCCATATGCTGGCTCATAGGAACAGGAGTAGGGCATTCAGCTCCTCCAACCTGTTCCACTATTCAGTGTATGAATTTTCTGTTGTTTCACATTAAGAAGTTTCTGGCTAGTTGAGAGTTGTTTAGATAGAGTAAACAAGCATAAATATTTTGACTGGCGAGATGGTTGAAAGCCAAAGTGCACAGTTTCGTTACCTTTCTTATGAAAAGAGACACTGGCCATGGATGGAGTTCAACAATGACTGATTTCTGCAGTGGTTGGGTCAACTGGACCTATATTCACCAGAGTTTTAGAAGAATGGCCGGTGATGTTTTCAGATGACACATAGATAGGTGAAGGGGCAGGCAGTGTTGTGGAAGCGGGAAGACTGGAAAAGTACTTTTAATTTCTAGGCGTGTGGGAAAGCCTGAGTCATAGAGTCACAAAGCATGGAAATGTCCTTCAGTCAAACATGTCCATGCTGACCAAGTTTTCCAAACTAGTCTAGTGCCAACTGTCTGCAATTTTTCCATATCCCTCTAAACCTTTCCTATTCATGTACCTCTCCAAATGTGTTTAAATGTTGTAACTGTACCTGCATCTATTATTTCTTCTGGTAGTTCCTTTTATGCATGCGCCATCCTCTGTGTGAAAAAAATGCCCCTCAGGTCCGTTTTAAATCTTATTCACCTACTTTAAACCATGCCCTCTAGTTTCCCTCCCTTTGGCTTCACTTTATCTATGCCCCTCATGATTTTATTAAAACTCCAGAAGGTCAACCCTCAACTTCCTACTTGCCGGGAAAAATGTCCTGGCCTATCCAGCCTTTCCCTGTTACTCCAACACTCCAGCCCTGATAATATCATAGTTAATCTTTTCTACTTCCTTTTCAATTTAATAGTACCTTTCCTATAACAGGGTGACCAGAACTGTATGCGATGCTCCAAAAGTGGTCTCACCAATGTCCTTCAAAGCATCAAGATGTTATCCCAGCTCTGAAACTCAACGCTTTGATCAATAAAGGTAAGCATGCCAAGTACCACCTCCACCATCCTGCCTGCTTGTGATACCACCTTCAAGGAATTATGTGCATGAACTTCAATATCTCTCTGTTCAACAACACTTCCCCAGGTTCCTGCCATTGACTGCATTTTGGTCCAAAGAATACAGGCATTGTTCAGGAAACATGTAGGCTCAGTTGGTGGTTAGAAAGTCAGATACAATTATAGCATTAACTTCAAGAAGGCTGCAGTTCAAGAGCAGAGACATCTACTAAGGTTGCATGAGGCTCTGATCAGACTGCACTTAGAATATTGTGAGCAGCTTTAAGCCCCTTATCCAAGGAAGGCTGTGCTGGGCCTGGTGGGGATCAGAGGAGATTTACAAGAATGATCCAGGGGACAAAGGATTTTTCGTATGAGGAGCAGTTGAGAACTCTGGGTATGTACTGTATGGAATTTAGAAGGAAGAGGCGAGGCCTGTTTGAAACATACGGAATACTAAGATACCTAGATACAGTGGACATGGAGAAAATGTTTCTCCTAGTCAGAGGGTCTGAGGGCACAGCCTCAGTGAAGAGATGTTCCTTTAGAACTGAGTTAAGGAGGAGTTTCTTCACTTCAGCTGGTGAATTCTATGGAACTCATCACCACAGAGGGCTGTGGAGGCCAAGCCATTGAAGTGAATTTAAGGCAGGGATAGGTAGGTTCTTGATTGGTAAAGAGGTTAAGGGTTATGAGAAAAGGCTGGAGAATGGGTTTGAGAAACATGTCAGCCATGATCAAATGGCTGAGGAGACTCAATGGGCTGAATGGCCTAATTCTGCTCCTTTATCTTATGCTCTTATGTCAGTGAAAATGCTGACATGGGAGAGTGGGCCCTGGAAAAACTGTAATCAGAGATGATATCTATCGAACTGAGGGGTCCAGAACATGAGGTCATAGTTATAGGATACAGGGTGGGCTGTTTTTGGACTGAGATGAGGGAAAATGTTTTCACTCAGAGGATAGTAAATCTATGGAACTATCAAACTCAAAAGACTGTGAAGCCACCTTAACTGTATATAATTAAGAAAGAAACAGATGGATTTTCAATGACTAAAGGTATCAAAGGGTATGAGGAGACAATGGGAGTACGGTATTGAGATAGGCAATCAGAGATGATCATGTTGGAGTGTAGAGTGTTTCATTGAGCCAAGTGTTTCGCTTATTCCTCCTGTTTACACCTATGCCTCTGAGCAGATTGAATAGAAACCTTCGAAAAGAAATAAAATGCATGTTTAAAAAGGAAAATGATGTAAGGCTTTGCAGAGACTGGTGTTAATTGTAAGGGGATTGAGTATGAAGTATTCAAGTGGTGGGCATCATTGGAGAGTAGATTGAAACTGTGGTAGGTGAGTTGGAAGCTCAAGCTTGCACTGACTATTTCTGTAAATTAATTTTTGGCAAATGCATAAAGAGTAAGCTTCAGTTCTAATCTCTATAGCTCGGCTTTCTGAAGTAGAACAGTAACATTAATTGGATAACTCTTTCAAGGAATTTGCACAGATTTAATGAGCTGAATGCCATTTTCTAATGCTGTGTGATTGCATAATTGGGAGTCAGTTTGTAGCTTACAAATGAGGGAGACTGTGCATATTATGACTATGCCAGAGTATCGTTCATCAGTTGGAGATCTCACAAGACGATAAGAATGATTGAGCAGTGTCCCTCCCTGTACCTTTCCTCCTTTAAGCAGATATTTACTTTGACTCCCTGATACATTAGCTGCAGGAAGCCATTCAGTCACATGGAAGTCATCCAAGCCACAAATCAGCTGAGTGGGACGCCCAATATTAATAGGACAAAAAGACATCGATAAGAAAGGATTTTATTTTTCAGAGCCTCCCTCTCAGCTACTGCCTGGAGATCATGGATATGGGAGCGAACAGACATTGACGCTGGTGCTGTTTATTTTGGTGGTGATCATGAGTAATTAGCCACTGTAGCAGGAAAGAAAAAGCAATCACCATCCTATAAATCAACTGCTGCTTGCCACCACCTTCCCTGGGAGTGTCATATATTGACCCTTTATCCACTGAACGCTGCAATTTCATTTACAGCATGAAGATCCTTCTAATTCATGATTGAAAACTAACAATTAAAATGCTCACTTTGTGAAAGCTGCTATGTTGAAGGGCATATTTGAACATGAGATCCTTAGTGCTTATTAGGAGTAGATACACACCATCTAACAGAAGACAGAGCTCAAAGTCAGGAGAATTATGCATTTGGCTTTCACCTATCAGGGCAGCATGTGGCTCCAGATCAACATCTCCTCACCTCTCTAAGCCCATATCCTGGTGTGTACAAAAGTTATTGCTATTGATGGTGACCCCCCCCCCCCCATTTGATTTCACGCACCAAGTAATAGAACATAAGCAGGTGAAAAAAACAGCCTCCTAATGCATCAGAACAATTCTGTGATCCTGTGACTAGTGTCTTCCTAAGACTGGGAGCTGAAATCTAATTAGAATAGATAGCTGCATTCTGAAGAAGTCAACGTCAATTGTGAGGATCATCTTGGAAGAGAGGGGGCCAAATGTAAACCCTGTCTATAAGAGGTTAGCAAAGCAGAGAATGTAGCAAGGGGACTAGTGCAGCCAAAACTTACCAATTCCACTTAGACATTCACAGTCACGATTGGTTTATTTCCACAAACTACCGCTAAACAAAGTGTCACATTACGAGCTCTCATCTCCCAAAGTTGCCTCAATACGTTTGTACAATCAAACACTGGGTTCCTGCTACCTCAGAATCTCATGTTTTAGGTTGCTGATTTGCTCGTCGAGCTAGCTTGCTTACATTCAGACGTTTTGTCACCAGGCTAAGTAACATCTTCAGAGAGGCCTCCAATGAGCATCTGAATGAAAACAAACTAGCTCGCAAGCAAGTCAGCAACATCATCCAGCTACAAATCTTTGTTAAAGCCTTAAAAGTTCTAATGTATTAGGATGTGGATAGCTCTGATAACAGGAATCATTCAAGTGAGCAGCCATAGAGTCTTAAGGTACAGAGACAGGCCCTTTGGCCCAAACTGGTCCATGTCAACCAGAACGTCCATCCACATTAACCCTATTTCCCTGAACTTGCCCCCTATCTTTCTAAACATTTCTTTTCCGCGGGTTCAACCAAATTCCATATAAATATTGTTAATGTACCTGCCTTAACCACTTCTACTGGCATCTCATTCTATATGTGCACAAACCTCTGTGTTATAAAAGTTGCCTCTCAAGTTCCCATATGTTCTTTCCCCTCTTATCTTAAATTGATGCTGTCTAGTCCTCAATTCCCCAACCCTGGAAAAAAGGCTGAGTGCATTCACCCTATCCATGCCTCTCACCATCTTATACACTTCTATAAGATCTCCCTTCAGTCTCCAACATTCTAAAAAAAAAGGTCCTAGCTTGTCCAACCCCTCCTTATAACTCAGGCCCCTGATTCCTGGCAAAATCCTTGTAAATCTACTTTGCACTCTTTCCAGTTTAATAACATCCCTCCTGTGGCAAAGTAACCAAAACTGAACACAATACTCGAAGTGTGGCCTCAACAACATTCTGCACATTCCATACATGCACCACCCTCTGTGTGAAGGAGTTGCCTCAAGGTCCCTTTTAAATATTTCTCCTCTCATCCTAAACCTATGCCCTCTAGTTTTTGACTCCCCCACCCTGAGAAAGGATCTCTTTGTTCAGCAACACTCCCCAGGATCCTACCATTAAATGTATAAGTCCTGCCCTGATTTGCCTTTCCAAAATGCAGTACCTCATATTTATCTAAACTCCATCTACCCCTCCTTGGCCCATCTAATCAAGATTCCGTTGTTCTGTAAGATAACTTTATTCACTGCCCACTATAAAGTCATTTCAGATTTATGAACGATTTAAAAATCAATGAGTAACTTCTCACCATCCCATCAGTCTGGTATCTAGCTGTGCTCCCAATGTTCTTTGTTGGTAATGAATGCAATTATCTTTTTCGGTGAACTAGTGCCCGATTCTAAATTTCAAGGCAATGTGCTTCACAGATGACACTCTCACTGCAAAATCAGTGGATTGTAAATTTAAGCCCTGATACAGAGATTGGAGCTCATAGTTCAGGCTGGCTATCCATTACAGTGTTGAAAGAGTGCTGCATTGTTGGAAGTACCATCTTTGTGATTGAACGTTACACGAAGGCCCCTTCTTCCCTCCTTGGGTGAATGTACGTGATTTCATGGCACAAAGAAGTACAAGTTGTTCTGCCAAGATTTTGGTCAATATTTATCCCTCATTGAACATCTTAATCAGACCATAAAAACAAAATTCTGCAGACACTGGAAAATCGAAACAATTGAAACACAGAGAATACTGGAGAAACTCATCATATCTGAGAGCACCTGTGGAGAGACAGAAATGGAGTCAATATTTCATGTATGCCTCTTTTTCAGCACTCAAACCTAAATCAGATTTAATTTCTTTCCATGAAATTGTTAATCTATTAATGTCGAGACCCAAAAAATCCTCTCACTGGCTCAATGCGATTACCAGGTGAGTAACCGAAGAATCAGTACTGGAAAGAGTCCAGGATTAATGCCCAGTTTGTGGTAAATCTCAGTTGGTTTCCTGTAAGGATTTTAGCGAGAGCCTGAGTAGCTCTAGGATAAGAAGGTGATCCAATTTTGAAATGTGAACCTGTGAATTTAGGGTGAGAGGGAGACTCCGATGCCCAAAGAAGCCTACCAACTATGAGTGGCACCTAGTGGATGAGGAGAAGAGTGACTACTGCCCACAAAGACGTATGCCAGCACAGGAGTCAAAGTGGTCAGCAGTGTACAGGAGGGAAGACAATGAATGGATTAACACAAGCAAAGGAGGACTAAGAGCATGGGAAAGGAACATCGCCAAGCTGACTGACTCACTTCCACATGCCATATAATCATTATCGTCACAACTCTGTCACTTTCTTCATTGTCAGAGCAGGGTGTGAGAGTTCTTGTTTCTGCCAGTTTAGAAGAAATTAGGCAGGTCGGTCCAAGACACAATTATAATGTGGAAACTTTTTGAAGTGTTATGAGAAAGTGATTCAACTGTTGTTTTAAATTGAAGAGATTACAAGGCCCCTTAAGAGGACAGGAAAGAACATGACAGAAATGAAAGAATATTGCTATTGTAAAACTCAATATTTATTTCTGAATGGTGGGAATTACCCACTCAACTCAATGTTACGTTAGATTGGAATGACAGGTTGCCATCAGTACCGATCAGGTGGCTCTTTAGTAATGTGATTGCAAACTAGACAATGTTTAACATAATTGATTCACTCTGTCAATCATTTGGAAGAGATTTCAAGCCATTTCATCTTATTCACCGCACCATTGACGTAAGCTGCCTAAGGTTCTAAGAACTTTTAGCCTCTCTACATCTCTCGGTCTTCTTTGAAGACGCTTCTTAAAATCTCATTGATTGAGCTTTTGACCATCTGTTCTAATGTCTCCTTATGTGGTTAGGTGTCAAATGTGGTTTGATGACACTTCTGTAAGCACCTGGAGAAATTTAGCTTCATCAGAATTGCTGTACAAATGCAAGTAGTTATTGCAGTCATTCTAACCTAATCCTCAGACTTTTATTCTTTATAGTAAGGCTTTGCTGGTTAGGATCAGGAGCAGTTACCCTTGTTAATTCGATAGGTTTGTTTTGAGTGTTTTGAGCCCTTTCATTCTATCCATAAGACATGACTTTTTCATTTACTTTGGTCTGAGATTGAAGTGACGCTATGTGCTACAGATATTGCTCTCAGACCCCGAGTTGATTTAACAAAAATGGGAGTCACGTCTGTAGAAACCAAGGACAGATACAGAACAATCCAACTCTCTGCAATCTGAGATCAGGGAGTTTATAACATCTGAAAGTTACCTACATCAGCTCCAATAGTGTCAGTCCCAAGGATTAGCCCCTGGTAGTTAGATAAGTGATTGGGAAATATCAAGAGATCTTTGCAGTCAGAGGAGTGAGTGTTAAGCTCAGGCCACTGAGGTTTCTGTGCAATTTTTAAAATGTTTTGCCACCAGTTATCCAGGGTGAATTCCTTGCACTGTCCTGCGGATATTATTGCAAAGATGACCAGTGGCCTGATTGGAGTCTGATTTGTTTTTGTGACGAGCCCACTGCTGTTTTTACAGTGTGACTCCCTCTTGTATACCCAAAAGATGTTAAATGTGCTAAAGCGATATTTTACTCCAGACACCTTAAATACCAGCTCAGTAAGTTTTTTTTTTCTGCATCCTGACAACACTTCGGAAACTTTAGAAGTTAGGTGATAAAGTCCTATTGAGGTAAGAAATTGGTAAAAGTGAAAAGCTTTGAACCTTGTGATGTTCTTGCTTCTGTTTTTGCTAAAATCAAATTTAAAATGAGCAGACAAAGCTTCCAACTATTGTATAATCTAAAATTCTGGGTATATCTGATGTCTTTAAAAATAGTTTTAAAATTATTACAGGCTGCATGTGGACTTTCAAACTTCTGTCCTATGAAACTGCAGGCACCATATCTCTGCGAAGCTCTTCAATCCAATGGGATTTGTGCAAATTCTACAATGCTCGGATTCTCAACCCAGCTGTGACTTATCTGCCTGAATTTTCCCCTTTTCTGTCCAGCATAATGTTCAACAAAACTCCTTACTGTACCAGCTTATGCTGCATTTTGATAGAGCATTCCCTGTTTTACATGCTGGAAGTTTCCTTAACAAATGTTCTCCTCTTTAAACCAAGCCAAATCAATATATTCAGATGCCAGTAGAGTTCTTTCGCTCGACCATATCTCTACAATGACATCTCCTATCTTTTGATTTGCTGCAAACAGATGTGTTTAAAAGTGAAATGATATTTTAGCCCTTGGAATGGTGTGATCATTGAAATTAGACCAAAGATATAAGTTAAAGAAAAGGATGAAGAGTAAATATTTGTTTTCCAACATCCAGTTTTTGCAACAGGACCTGCTTATATAGGAACAGGCACATGCAGACTGTAAAGACCGTGTCTTTTTATTTTTCTGTATTTTTCATTGCAGACTGAAATGGGGAAAAAAACTGTTTTAAAATTGAAGTTTGCTGAAGGATTATTATACATTTTGAAAGCAAGCAACCTGACACTCATTGTAAGTACTGTTTGCATAGCTTCTTTTTCTAGCAGTAGTTGAAGTATAGTTTACAGACAGGTTGGAGCCAAGGCATGTATACAAATGGAGACTCATCTGACAACAAGTAGACGATTGGTCTATGGATAAATTACCATTTATTGATAGCAGTGGCCTTCTGCCCGATAACAATAATGTCATGGTAGCTGAACATTTTGGGGCTGTAAATAGGTTAGTGAGAAACTATCAGACTTCCACCAGAAGCTCGCCCTGTTCTCTTCAGTAAAAGCCACTTTAAGCCTGAAGAAAAGCAGTTTATATTTCCTTCAGTAGTTACTGTAAGCTGTGACTCACAGCGTGACCATTTATAAGTGTGAACCAGCTACCCTGTGCCTCTTCCAACTCAGTGGAACAATTCAGCAAAGGGAAAATGAAAAGCAGCATCCTGATCAATACAGCAACTGTTTTAGAAGATCCAGTGGACAGAGACCCTTGCCATCCTAACACCCATTTTCTTGCTTTGTGTGTGTGTGTGTGTGTGTGTGTGTGTGTGTGTGTGTGTGTGCGCGCGCCTGTGTGTGTGTCATGTGTTCCTTTTGGCAAAGGCAAATTCTGCAAAACAGATTTACCTCACGCGCTTTTTCCTCTACAGTCCAGGAGAAAGGAATATCGAAAGAAACAATCTCGCAGCAAAAAAAGATTCAGTGAGCTCAAAGCTGCTTACCCACTGTTTCTGAAGTAGACATTCCCAGTACCATTGTAACCACACCTCTCTGCAACAGAAATAGCATGGAATAAATGTCTCATAAAGGCACAGTACCATCTAAAGTAGGGCTGTTAGATGCTGCTGATTCAGAACTGTTTACCTGTAGTTTGAGCCTATTTATTGGGATAAATAGTAATTCTTAATAAATGCACAGACTTGATTGGTGCTTTCTGTCAATCTGGAGCTTTAAAAATCAGAAAATTGAGCACTTTGCTCAAAATCTTTAACTTTTGTGATGATCTGGGAATAGTGATTCTTCATTTTCAATGCACTATTCGAGTGAGGCGAAACAATACACATAAGCAAAAGTGAAAAGAGGTAATGTGTACATTGATTTACATCCAAAGAGTTGTTAACATAATTGAGATGCAAGCTTGAACTGATGCAGGCCTAATGATTCCCTATGAATCTGCTGCAGAATTAGAGGTTTGGAAGTTTCTAACAGTTGAGTCACAACAGCTTACTACTGGCTTTGCTTAGTCTGAGAATCAGCTGAGCGCCTGCTTCTTTGTTCTTTAAGTGTGTAGGTAAAAGGCTAGCCCCTGTCTGTACATGGATTATAAGATGGTCATTCCTTTATTGAACAGGATCTCTTTGCTCTGAAACATTTTGTGTCGCAGACTGGCTGACTGCCTGATTCTGAAAACATGTGCTAACAGATCCTGATCACTGCCCAGTTTCTGTCAGGTCACTATAGTATCTGTTTTCTATTTTCCACACAAATGGTCCCTGATGACTTCTGAACTGACACAAAATAAGGTTTGATTTGATTTGATTTGATTTAATATAGTCACATGTATCTAGTGCAGTGCAAAGTTTTATTTCATGTGCAGTACAGGTAGATCATAGCAGAGAAGGACATACAGATCATAGGGTGTTTATATAGAACGAGGTATTCAAGGTTATAGCTGCCCAGGAGGTGCAGAAAGCAAGATCAACATTGGCAAGATCAATGTTATTTGAAGTTAGAGAGGTCCATTGAGCAGTATAACAAGAGCAGGGAAGAAGCTGTTCTTGAACAATCGGTATGTGTTCAAGTTTCTGTACCTTCTGACTGATGGTATAGTTGGAAGACAGCATTACTGAGGTGGGAGATAACAAAGTGTGGAGCTGGATGAACACAGCAGGCCAAGCAGCATCTTAGGAGCACAAAAGCTGATGTTTCGGGCCTAGGCCCTTCATCGGAAAAGGGAAGACCTGTTCTGATGAAGGGTCTAGGCCCGAAACATCAGCTTTTGTGCCTTTTCTGATGAAGGGTCTAGGCCCGAAACATCAGCTTTTGTGCCTTTTCTGATGAAGGGTCTAGGCCCGAAACGTCAGCTTTTGTGCCTTTTCTGATGAAGGGTCTAGGCCCGAAACGTCAGCTTTTGTGCTCCTGAGATGCTGCTTGGCCTCCTGAGGTCATCCAGCTCCACACTTTGTTATCTCAGATTGTCCAGCATCTGCAGTTCCCATTATCTCGATTACTGAGGTGGGATGCATCTTTGATGTTGGCAACGTTGCTGCGGCAACAATGGAGCCCATGAATGGAAGACTGACTTCTGTAATGGTCTGGGCTGTGCACACCACTTTCTGCAGTTTCTTACGGCCCTGGGCAGACCAGTTGCTTTACCAGGCCGTTATGCACCCGGACAGTATACTTTCAATGGTGCATCTGTAGTAGTCGGTGAGGGTCCTTACAGCCAAATTCCCTGAGGATGAAGAGGTGTTATTGTGCCTTCTTGACCATTGTACTTACTTGACAAGTCCAGGACGGGTTGTCAGTTATTATCACTCCGAGGAACTTGGCAATCTCAACCCTCTCTGCCTCAGCTCCATTAATATAGATGGGCACATGTCCTCCTCCTTTCTTCCTGAAGTCAATGATCAGTTCTTTAGTTTTGCTGACATTGAGAGAGAGGTTGTTACCTTTGCACCATGACACCAAACCCTTTATCTGCTTTCGGTATTCTGACTCATCGCTATTTGATATCAGTCCTACTATGGTGATGATGTCAGTGAACTTGTAGATGGGTGTTCATGTGGAATTTGGCTACACAGTCATCAGTGTACAGGGAATAGAGTAGTGGGCTGAGAATGCATCTTTGACAGTTGCCAATGTTGAAGATAATCATGGAGGAGGTGCGGTTGTTGATCTTCATTGATTATGGTCTATGGATCAGGAAGCTGAGGATCCTGCTATGGAAGGAGGAGTTGAGACCTAGGTCTTGGAGTTTTGAGATCAGTCTGTTCGGGATTATGGCTTTGATGGTTGACCTGTAATCGATGAGTAGGAGCCTGACATAGGTGTCCTTGTTATACAAATGTTCCAGGGATAAGTGTAGGGCTTGGGAAATGGTGTCCGCTGTGGACATGTCTCACCAGTACGCAAATTGTACTGGGCTGAGGCTGGAGCTGATGTAGACCATGACCAGCCTCTTGAAGCACTTCATGTTTATGGAAGTCAGAGCCACTAGGTGGTAGTCATTAAGGCACACTGCATGTGCTTTATAAGTGATAGGGATAACAGTATTCTTTTTGAAGCAGGTGGGGTCTTTCAGATTGTAGCAGGGAGGGATTAAAGATATTGGTGAATACCTCCACCAGCTGGCCTGCACAGGATCTGAGTGCATGGCCAGGGACTCTACCTGGGTCAGTTTCTTTCCTTGGGCTGACTCCCAGGAAAATCGATCTGATGTTTGCAGCGGTGACAGTGGGCACAAGGGTGTCCTGGGCTGTTCAGACAGGTGACACAGCGCTGCTGGCACTCTGTTCAAACAGAGCATAGAAATCATTGAGCACATCGGGGGGAAATGTTTTTGTCCGATGTCTTGTTCGGCTTCATTTTGCATCTCGTTATGTTGTGTAGGCCTTACCACAAGCAGCAGATATCCGTATGGTTACTTTCAGCCCCTAACTTGGCCTCTTGGCATCTCTGATGGCTTTGTGGAGGCCATACCTTGTTTTTCTGTAAAGGCCTGGGTTGTCCGACTTGAATGCTACACACTTGGATTTCCCGGTTCGTCTAAGGTTCCCGATGGGGAACACATGGTTTGACTTATTTTGCACACGCTTGCTAATGAAGTCTGTGATTGTAGTGGTGTATGCATCTAGGTTGTCTGCTGAATTCTTAAATCTGATCCAGGCCATCAATTACAAGCGGTGCCAGAGAAGCTCTTCTGCCGCCTCAGACCAGCACTGTATAACTTCCTGTGAAGTATCCTTCCGTTTCAACTTCTGCTTGTAAGCTGGGAGGAGGAACACAGTGTTATGATCTGATTTTCCAAAGTGTGGAAGGTCCATGGCGTGGTGAGCCTCTTTGATGGTTGTGTAACAGTGGTCAAGGACAAGTGGCCCTCAAGAGGGGCAGGAGAAGTGTTAGTGGTATCTTGGTAACACCCTCCTGAAGTTGGCCTGGTTGAAGTCTCCACCCGCGATGAATAAAGTCTCAGGGAATTTCATCTCCAGAGCATCTGTAGCAGTGTAAATTCTATGCAGAGCATTAACTTTCACTTGGAAAATTGGTAATCATGTTGAATTGAATGGGTTCTGTCCTCACCACTTAACTGAGGAATTTCCTTCTGCAGCCAAGGAGTCTATGTGCATTGTTCCTTCGTTTCTGCAGGATGGTAGCTCTTCAATCAAGAGGAAAAGTCTAACAATATCTTCTCAACTGAAGGTCCCAAAATATCAGTGTTCTAATCAGATAAACAGGTTAATTTTAGGCATTGAGGCGCAGGAGGTGCAGAAAGCAAGATCAACATTAACATTTTAGGCAATAATGAGGAGAGGTCACTTGATGTGTCAATTCCATTTTGTTTTAAAGAAGAATATCTATTCTCTATTTCATTTTTAAAAGTAAGGTGTCCTATTTTACATAGATCTGTGGACGTACAGATGGTGACCTAAAAACTTGTAAAGCTTTATGATGTGACCAATCTTTGTACTTGCTCAGTGAAGCTCTGCTACTGTCTCTCGGTATCCACCGCCCATTTGCTGTTCCTCTACATTAATTGCATTTATCTCTGCGTGACTTACCGGAATAAGGTCACTTTGTTTGTTGCACTCTTCACCTTGAATGAGTAAGTTGTCAGCTCTGACCCCTACTCTAAATGCATAAGGAGAAAAATCTAGAAGGACATTCCTGGAGTCATACTGAGAATCTATTCTAATGAAGATGCTACGTTTCAGATGCAAGCCAAGGTCCCAGGTGCTGTCTAAGTGGATGTAGAATATCATGTGGTATGAACTAGGAGAGGAAATGGTGTTCTAGGAATCTTAGAAGTTATAATTTGTAATTTTAAGAAATTGTACTTAAATGAGGAAGTCAAAAAAGAATGGAATTTCGAGGCTTGGACCTTATCACAACATAGATGTCACTGCTTCAGAAGCTAAACAGAGAGCACACTAGTTTTCAGGTAAGTGATTGGATTGGATTGGAGCTTCCGCAGGTGGATTAAGTTGGAGATTGATATCACGGATCAGGTTTAGGTGGAAGTATCACAAATGTCAAGAGTATACAATAAGACCATAAGATATAGGAGCAGAATGCCCTTGGTTCCTTCATTCAGATCATGAATGTATAGTGTGAATAGTTGTGGTCCCAACAAGGATCCCTGCACAACTCCACTAGTAATTGGCTGTTTTCCTATCTCCACCTTCTGTCTTCTACAAGTCAGTAAATCTCCTATCCGTGCCAGTATCTTGCCTGGAACATCATACACTCTCATCTTATTTACCAGCCTCCTGTGTGGCACCTTGTCAAAGGCCTTCTGGAAACCCAAATAGATAAAGTCTGCTGGCTCTCCTTTGTCTAATTTGCTTATTACCTCTTTAAACAATTCTAACAGACTTGTCAGTTATGACCTCCACTTGACGAAGCCATGTTGACCCTGCCCTGTTTTACCATGCATCTCCAACTACTCTGCAATCTCATCCTTAGCAATGGACTCTAGTGGAGAGCACAATGGCTGGTAGGTTGTCGCTAGATCAAGGAGCAGGCACTTGGTAGGAAAATTGACAGTTATGACAAATATTTGCAGGGGCTTAGGAATGCTGGTGAAGGACAGCAGCCTCTGCTCAAAAAACTGGATAGGACAGAGAGGATTGATGATGGGGTGACAGAGATGGGGCACAGAAGTGAAGTCAGAGATCTCTGGACCACATGCAGTGTTTAAAATGGAAGGTCATTATGTTTCTGTATTTACCTGAAGATTCAAGTTGGCCTTGCTGAAACTTCCTGGTGTGCCTAATACTTGCATTAACTGTCTCCCAATGTTGCAGCAGGGATATCGTACAGGTGTGAGCCTTTTTTTGTACATTCATCAATGGGATGTAGGCCTGGCTGACTGGCCAGCATTTATAGCACGTCCCTAGTTACCTTTGAGAAGGTGTTGTTGAGCTGCCTTTTTGAACTGATGCAGTCCATGTGCTGTAGGTAGACCCACTATGCCCCTAGAGTTATAGACATATACAGCATGGAAACAGACCATTTGATCAACCAGTCCATGTTGAGCATAATCCCAAACTAAACTAAATAATCTGCCTGACCCTGGCCTTCAAACTGTTCTTTTCTCTTTTTCTGCCTTTCAGTGCTTTTTTTTCCTCCGTCTCCTTTTTCCTCTCTGGCCTCTGGCAATGATTCCCGGCCTCTGGTGAGTGACAATTCCAGGCCTCCATCGATGATTCCCAGTTTCTAGAGAGTGTTGATTCCTGGCCTCCATCAATGTTTCCCAATTAGGCAACAATTCCCAGCCTCTGGTGTTGATTCCCACCCTCCTCTGGTGCAGCAGAGCTCCAACGTGACACGGAAATACCCAGGCCTGGCGCAGCAGTCTCCATTCATAGGGGCCTCCCGGCATTGCCATGGCAACCTCCTGGCCTGGCACAGCAGTCTCCCATGCCAGCCTCCTGGCATAGTGAGGCATCCTTCCTGCCTCCTGCAATGGCCTCCTGATGTTGGCGTGTCACCAACACAGAGTAGAGCCAGGGCCTGGTGCAGACTGGACGCTGGGTGCTAGCGTGGTCTGCTGTATTGTACTTTTATTCCTGTACTGTCAAAACAAGCTGTACCTAGCCACTTTAGTACTTAAGTTGGCTCTGAAATTGGCGGCATATAAACTTTTCACTATACTCATTGAGTATATGTGACAATAAAGACTACTCTATTCTATTGTATTCAGAGAAAGCAATTGAGACCAAACTGTTGATATTGTTCTTAGGGCTAATAGGATCAAAGAGTATAATGGAGAAAATGGGAAGAAGCTATTGACTTGTATGGTCAGCCATGACAATAATGAATGGCAGAGCTTGAAGGGTGGATTAGCCTATCCCTGTTCCAATTTTACATGTTTCTGTACTTTCGAGGTTGGAAAAGGATATTCACTTACCCAGATGTCTTCAGGCACAAGTCAGAACTGAAATATGCACATGCACGTTAGATGCCAACTTGATTCCAAAAATGGGATCGGCAGAATTCAAACAATGGGTAATGCTGATCCTGTTTTCAGATTGGTGTATGTTCTCCTGGTCAATATTCATCTCTCAACAATCACTGACAATAGATAATCTGGTTTCTTATTTAATCACTTGACATGGGAACGTGCTTTGGCAAATTGGCTACCATGTTTAAAAAATAAATTCACCACAGCCTCACTTTCATAGAATCCCTACAGTGCAGAAAGAGGCCATTCATCCTACAACAACCCTGTGAAGAGCATCCCGCCCTGTAATGCTGCAGTTCCCATGGCTAATCCATCTCGCCTGTATATCCTTGGACAGTACAGCGCAACTTAACATAACCAATCCACCTAACCTGCACGTCTTTGGATTGTGGGAGGAAACTGAAGCACCTGGAGGAAACCCACACAGATACAGGGGGAAACGTGCAAACTCCACTCCAGGGCTGGGGTCAAATCCAGGTCGCTGGTGCTGTGACGCAACAGTACAAACCACCGAGCCACCGTTCTGCCTTCTTTCTCATGAGGAGAAAGAGACAACTGACGATGGTTCAACCAGAGGGTTAACACATCTCAGGTGAGGGGAGATGTTGAGAAGTAAAATCCTTCATGGTACCCTCAGTGACTACAGCAATTCAACACAGGCTGTCAGCAGCACTCTGCATTACAAACCAGCTGTCCAACCAACCGAGCTAATTGACCCTCTGATATATTTAAGTTTTATTCAAGTTTCAGTTTTGGCTTGCCGTTTTCAGACCTCAAACCTTGAGTCTACTGGATTTCTTTATTCATTCACAGAATGAGGGCATCACTGGTGGGGCCAGTATTTATTACTCATCCCTAATTGCCCAGAGGGTAGTTAAGAGTCAACCACATTGCTGTGGGTCTGGTGTCTCACGTAGGCCAGACCAGGTAAGGATGGTAGTTTCCTTTCCTAAATAACATTAGTGAATCAGATGGGTTTTTCCAACAATCCACAATGGATTCACAGTCATCATTAGATTCTTAATTTCCGATATTTATTGAACTCAAATTCCACCATCTGCCATAGCAAGATTCGATCCCGGGTCCCCAGAACATTATCTGGTGCCTGGATTAACAGTCCAGTGATAACACTACTAGGCCATCGCCTCCCCTTCTTTAATATTGTTTGACTCTTCAAACTCCTACTCCATCTTGGATTAAATAATATTTCTAGAAAGCTTCTTCCTTCCACTGCGAGGTGCTCAGATTCTAGTATTTTCTAGTATTACAGCAGTAATGACTCCAGCTGCAAAGTATTTTGGCATGACCTAAGATAAAAAGAATGCTATATAAATGCAAGTCATTCTGTCTGCTTTGCTTTAACTATCTCTGAAATTCCTGTTAAAAGCATCATAGAATCATAGAGTGTACAGCATAGAAACAGGCCCTTCGGTCCAACTCGTCCATGCTGACCAGATATCCAAAATAACTCTGGACAGTTTGGAAGGTCAAGTACAGGTGGAAATAACACAGTGATTGGCAATACCCTTAGGAGTATTGATATGCAGAGGGATCTGGGTGACCAGGTCCCGTGATCACTGAACATAACAGCGCAGGTAGACAAGGTAGTAAAAAAGACCGATATCATGCTTGTTTTCATTGGAAGGGAATAAGAAAAACTGGGTATAAGAAAAACACGTTGTGCTGTAGCTTTATGGAACTTTAGTTAGGCCACACTTGGAATATTGCATAGAATTCTGGTCTAGAATGATGTGGATGCTTTGGAGGGGGCACAGAAAAGGTTTATCAGGATGTTGACTGGTATAGGGGATTTTAGCTATGAAGAAAGGCTGGACAGACTGGGTTTGTTTACACTGGAATGCAGGAAGTTAAGGGGTGACCTGATAGAAATTTATAAGTTTGTGAATGGTATGGATAGAGAGAAAAATATGAGACCTTTTATCAGGGTGGAGTGATAAATTTCTAGGGGACACGAGTTCAAGACGTGACGTGGGGATGTTTAAAAGAGGCGTGCGAGGCAAATTTTTTCACACAATGGTTGATGAGTGCCTGGAACGTGTTACCAGAGGAGATGGTGGAAGCAGTTACAATAACAGCTTTCAAGACACGCGTGGACGAATATATGAATAGGAAGGCAATAGGGGGATACGGGTCCCTTAGTGAAGACAGTTTTAGTATGAAGGGGCAAAATGTGTCAGCCCAGGCTAGGAGGGCTGAAGGTCCTGTATGTATGCTGTATTCTTGTGTGTTCTTTCTTCTAAACCTTAGCCCATTTGCCAGCGTTTGACCAATATCTCTTTAAACCCTTCCTGTTCATTTATCGATCTAGATGCTTTTAAATGTTGCGCTTATACCAGCCTCCAGCGCATTCTCTGTCAGCTCATTCCATACACGCACCACTCTCTGCATGGAAAAGTCGGCCTTTCGGCCCTTTTTACTATGTTTGCCCTCTCACCTTAAACCTGTGCCCTTTAGTTTCGGACTTCCCTACCTCAGGGAAAAGACCTTGTCTATTTACCCTATCCATGCCCCTCATGATTTTATAAACCTCTATATGGTCATCCCTCAGTCTCCAGTGCTCCGGGGAAAATAACCCCAGCCTATTCAGCCTCTTCCTATGGCTCAAACACTCCAACCTTGCCAAAATCCTTGTAAATCTTTTCTGAACCCATTCAAGTTTCACAAAATTCTTCCTAAAGCGGGGAGACCAGAATTGAATGCAGTATTCCAAAAGTGGCCTACCCAAGTTCTGTACAGCCATTTAACATGACCTCCCAGCTCCTACACTCAGTGCACTAACCATTAAAGAAAAGCAGACCAAACACCTTCTTCACTGTCCTATCTACCTGTGACTCCACTTTCAAGGAACTATTGACCAGCACTCTATTTCTCTTCATTCAGCAACACTCCCCAGGACCATACCGTTAAGTGTATAAGTCCTGCCCTGACTTGCCTTTCCAAAATGCAGCACCTCACATTTATCTAAACTAAATTCCATCTGCCACTCCTCAGCCCATTGGCCCATCTGATCAAGGCCCCGTTGTACTCTGAGGTAACCTCCTTTGTTGTCTACTACATCCCCAATGTAAGTGCCATCTGTAAACTTACTAACCATACCTCCTATGTTCACATCCAAAGCAGTTATGTAAAGGATGAAAAGCAGTGGACCATCACCACTGGGACACACCACTAGCCACAGGCCTCCAGTCTAAAAAGCAACCCTCTATCACCGCCCTCTGTCTTCTATCTTTGAGCCAGTTCTGTATCCAAATGGCTAGTTCTCCCTGTATGCTACTGCTTCACTATTACATACTTTAGATTTTACAATTAGAAGGAAAAATCTACATTTTTACCTCTAAAACATTGTGGTTCATCCCGCAGCTGTAAAAGGTAATAACATTTTCATTGAAAAGCCTCATTCACAGATTGCTCCCATGCTGTCCATTAACTTTCTGTCGTTACAACGCTATTGTGCCTTGCAAAAACAATGCTGTACTTATTTTGAAACAGTCTGCCAGTGGGAGTCTCATATATTCTCAACTCACACTTCTTATGGCAAGAATGGAAGCTGGAATAACTGTTGCTACAATAGCGAGACACTCAGTAATGTTACTGAATGATATGAAAACATTTACGTTTAAGATAACGAGATTCCAAAACCAGACGTGAGTTATACAAACAAGTTTCTTTGTCTGATTTGCATGAATACAATTAGAAGGTGATTTCTGAGAATGTCTGCTGGTTTCCGACTGAGAGTGGTTCAGTGGCTCAGCTGTCACCTTCACTTTCTGAGTTTTGCTTGGCTTTCTCTGAAGGTCACGCATGGCCAGCTTCCAGTTCCTGATTAAAGCAGGCAGAGGCCAGGGGTGGCCCACTAGATTGTGATTGTTTTGTTGAAGCTGGAAATGTCTCTGTTCAGGGCAGGAAGCAGTGTGGAAGGTATGGCGTGATGACTGTGAAGGGAGTGAGAGGGTCAAGGTCACCATGATGGATGGCATCTTGCGAGTTGTGCAAAGTTAGGGCTAGGTCACGGCTCAAACACTGCTCATAGGTAGATCTGTGACTGTTAGACAGGTCGATCAGTTATTTACCCACAGAGTATTAAGGGAAAGGAGTGCTAAGTCACTGGCTATTAATCATTGTATTAATAAACAAGTTAGCAACTTAGCACAGCCATGTAAAAGTGAAGTGGATTATTAATTTGAATATACCACATCATGTTCAAAAGGAGGTCAGCTTGTACATCTGCAAAAGCATCATCTTTAGGGCTGCAAGCCTGAAGTTGTTTTATACCCAGTGTCAATTCATCGTCTATTATCTATATGGGGTGGGGTGGGTTGGGGCATACCAGTGTTGCGTATGATAGGAAATTGCAAATTCAAGCATCAACTGAATTGGTTTTCTGTTTATTGAAATGAATCTTGTTAATTGGTGACGACACAGTGTGGAACGCAGCAGGCCAGGCAGCATCAGAGGGGCAGAA
This sequence comes from Stegostoma tigrinum, assembly GCF_030684315.1. Classification (NCBI taxonomy): domain Eukaryota; kingdom Metazoa; phylum Chordata; class Chondrichthyes; order Orectolobiformes; family Stegostomatidae; genus Stegostoma; species Stegostoma tigrinum. The sequence continues at coordinate 13,488,229 of NC_081365.1, read as the reverse complement.
AAGTTGATGTCTCAGGTCAGGATCTTCTTCAGAAAAAAGGCGCCCAACCTCAAATATCAACTTTCCTTTTCCTCTGATGCTGCCTGGCCTGCTGCGTTCCTCCAGTTCTGCACTGTGTTGACTCTGTCTCCAGCATCTGCAGTTCTTGCTATCTCCTTGTTAATTGATGAACTTGGTTGAATAAATATACCCCTAAAATGTTATTTCTTCATCAACATTTTACTGATTTTATCATCATCTTTAGAAAAATACTTACTATTTTACTTTCCCATTAAAAGCCTTCTCTTTGCCCCAGGACTGACTTAGAATCTTACAGGACAGAAGTAATCCAGTCTTGGAAATATACATTTCAGAACAATAACAGGATTTATTACATTGTTCGGCACAAATCCATGTGAGGTTCATGATACAACAGCATGTAAGAAAATTTGTCAGAGATAGTAGGAACTGCAGACGCTGGAGAATCTGTAATAACAAGGTGTAGAGCTGGGTGAACACAGCAGGCCAAGCAGCATCAGGGGAGCAGGAAAGCTGACGTTTCTGGTCTAGACCCTTCTTCAGAAACGTCAGCCTTCCTGCACCTCTGATGCCACTTGGCCTGCTGTGTTTATCTAGCTCTACACCTTGTTATCGAGGAAATTTGTCATATTGCCCACTAGAATAACTGGTCTGCTTCTTCCTTGCAATTCAGAGACAGTAAATTGATGAACACCTTGCAATCCCAATTATCTCTGCATTCCGCATTTTTACTAAGCAAGTGTCTACTTTCAACGATAAGCATGATATAAAATGCATTTAAAGGGCCATTAAAAGAGTTTATTTCCATACTGATATAAATGCACTTTTATAGTTTTTTTTTACTGCTTCCTCAGGACCGGAAGAGCAGCTGCACCAGACAGGCAGAGTTAATTATTTCAGTTACATGCACATTTGGTGTGTGCCTCCCAACGTTGGGCATAATACCATGACTGAAAGCCCACTGTGTTCCAGGCTCACCCCAATGTGGCAGAAGCCGAAAAAGGTGTAGGCATGGCGCAGGTGGGCAGGAAATATGAAGTAAGAATCCCTGAAAGTTTTCTTCTAAATTTCGATGTCTCGTCACTTTTTTCTGTGCTTTGATCCCTCCGACAAACACCGACTTCAGTCCTGATCAACTAAATGGAGCAGAAAGGTACAGGAGTGATTGTAACAAGGTTAGCCAGATGGACATCACAGAATATGAGTTCCCTGAATGGGGCTGTTAACTGGGCCAATCAGGGCGTCCTAGTCACAGATATAAACAGGAGTCTCAGAGAGTCTCCTCACTCTCGGGACTGGCTCTGAGCTAGCTCGTCAGAGACCATGTACTATATAGGTGAAATTAAAGGGTGATTTGATGATGGGATACCAACTTCTACACAGTTTGAATGAAACACTGGAGTAGCAACGCAACAGATGAATGTCATATTGTGCATTTTGCTGCAGTGTCTCTAGAAATACCAACAAAGGAGACCGGATGTGAATTGGACTGCTTAGATCTTTACTTTGTCTCCTACACTGTTGGAATTATGCAATTCTACACAATTATTGGAAAATACTGTCTCCAATTGCATATTCAGTACAACGTGCAGATGGACATAATCAGATCCCGAAGGTGCTATGAAAACAACAGTAGCCATTTTGATTGGGGGAAATCAGCTGGAACGTTCTTTCAGGAGCAGTTAGGATCCACAAAACACGGAACCATGGGCATGGAATTGTAAACATACCTGGCACACATTCAAGATTAGTGATGCCTTCGCATTTAGTGGGTGGCCTTTAATTGACTCCTTCTGTCATACTCTTGGACTCATTTTAATAGTAATCTGCGGCTGGGTCACAAGGTGTGACATGTCACCACCTTTTTGGAAATGGCAACACTCCCCTCTGTGTGTAGCCCTGCTCTGGGTCAAGCACCATGTTGAAGCTATTCTAAACAGTGTGACCTTACTTACCTTAAACCACATTACTCAACAAATATGCTTGAAAACGTTGCTTCGTAAAACAAAATCCTGTACAAGTAGGATTTGTGTTTCAGTGCCAATCCAAAATACCAAAAGATTAAACAAAAATTGCGGAAAAATATTGCTAATTATGGTTTGTGGAATCATTTTTATGCAATGAGATCTTCCATAACAATGTATGTCATAAGGAGCTTCATGCCAACACAAAGGAGTCCTGACTTGTTACTTGGATAGAGATAGAAGGAACTGCCAATGCTGGAGAATCTGAGATAACAAGGTATAGAGCTGGATGAACATGGCAGGCCACGCAGCATCAGAGGAACAGGAAAGCTGATGTTTTGGGTCTAGACCCTCCTGAAGAAGGCCCTTCTGATTTCTGAAGAAGGGTGTAGACCCGAAACTTTAGCTTTCCTGCTCCTCTGATGCTGCCTGGCCTGCTGTGTTCATCCAGCTCTACACCTGATAGTTTACTTAATTTGTTGAGAAGCATCAGTTTAGACCCAATGACTTATATAATTATATGAAGGAAAGAAATATATGACTCACCACAATTAAGAATGCTTTATCAAGCCTGACACCATTCTGCAGAATGGAGGAACAAGGTACGTGGACTTTGATGGCTTTGAGAACATGGAGTGTTCGTCACTGATGCCTTGTTGTCTTTGGTGGAAGTTTTCAGTGGGAACAACCTTTATTTATTGCACAGACTGAGGTAAAGGAACTTCTAGTCTTATAGTCATAGAGTCACAGAACATGGGAACAGACTCTTCAGTCCAACCAATCCATGTTGACCATAACCCCAAACTAAACTAGTTCCACCTGCCTGTAGTTGGCCCTTCATGTACTTATCCAGATGTCTTTTAAACATTTAACTGCGTCTGCATCCATCACTTCCTCTGGCAGTTCATTCCACACACAAATCTCCATGCATGTAAAAATGTTACCCTCATGTCCTTTTTAAATCTTTCACCTCTCACCTGAAGAATATGCCCCTAGTCTTGAAACCTCCCACCATAGGGAAAAGACATTTAACATTCACCTTATACATGCCCCTCATGATTTTATAAACCTCCATAAGGTCATCACTCTACCTCCGACACTGCAGTGAAAAAAGTCCCAGCCTATCCAACCTCTCCTCAACTCAAAGTGTCCATTCCTGGCAACATCCTGGTAAATCTTTTCTGAGCCCACTTCAGCTTGATGATGTCCTTTCCATAACAGGGATCTCAGAACTAGACACAGTAATCTAGAAGAGGCATCACCAACGTGCTATACAATCTCACCGTGATGTCTCAGGTCCTATATTCAAAGGTCTGAGTAATGAAGGTAAGAGCGCTAAACGTCTTCTTAAACACCCGGTCTACATGTGATGCAACCTTCAAAGAATTATATACCTGAACCTTTAAATCTCTCTCCGTTCTACAACACTACCCAGGGTCCTAATTTTAATTGTATAATTTAATTGCCCTTGTTTGTTTTACCAAAATACAACGCCTATCATTCATCCAAATTAAACTCCAACTGCCACTCCTCAGCCCATTGACCCGATCAATCAAAATCTCGTTGAAATCTTTGGTAATCTTCACTATACACTTTACCAGCAATTTTAGCGTCATCTACAAACTTACTAACCATGCCTTCTATTTTCTCATCTAAATCATTTATGTAAATGACAAACAAAAGTGTACCCTGCACTAATCCCTGTGGAACACTGATAGTAACAGGTCTTTTGTCTAGATCTTCTCTTTGTTGTACTTTATTTCAGGAGTTTAGGTTTGCCAATCACCAGTTTGGCCCAGTGTGATCATTGGTCACAAACTATAACTGTTGTCACCGTGCCTGCCTTCAAGTGGCCATCAACAATCATTCTTTCTAAGAACAAGAACCTCTCATTTGCCCTAACAAAATGTTATTAAGAGGCTGCATAGGGTGGCAGATGGTAGTTCAATGGGGCATCATGACCTCAGTGATTCTTGTGGCCATTCCTATTGTTTTCCCACGTGAGAAATTTGGAAAGCTATTATTGCTATAACAGGAGATAGATGGGAACATAGTAGATAGGTGTATGAATATGGCTGATCATCCATGAAACAAATAAGCAGTACCCATTGTTTGGACTCTATACCTCCGATTTTGGAACCAAATTGGCATATGATGGGCATGTATGCATATCTACTCTGAACTGTTCCCAGTGCAGCCTTAGTAACAAATTAACAGCGGCACCCTCTACCCATTTTTGAAGCATTAAAACTAAGAAAATAGGAGCAAAAGTAGACCATTCAACCTTCAGGCCTGCTAAGCCAATTAGTATGATCTCAGCTGATACTCTTCGATACCATTAGTCCCAAGAACTATATTTAAGTCCTTCTTGAAAATAGTCAGCGTTTTTCCCTGTATCACTTTCTGTGGCAGAGAGTTCCACAAGTTCACCACACTCTGGGTGAAGAAATTTCTCCTAATAGCAGTCCTAGATGGCCCACCCTGTGTCTGCAATGGGAACATCCTTCCTGCGTTGACCCTGTATACTTACGTTACAATTTTATGGATATCTATGAGATCCCCCGCAATGAATATAGCTTTAACCAATCCAGCCTCTCTTCCGTCAGTCCTGCAAACCCAGGAAGCAACCTATTAAAACTTTAGTGCACTCATGACACAGTTGACGAAAGTACATGCTACACAGGAAATACAGGAAAAATTTTCCACTTTAAAAGATGCCACATCCCAACACATCTTCAGATTAAGAGATAATGGGAACTGCAGATGCTGGAGAATCCAAGATAATAAAATGTGAGGCTGGATGAACACAGCAGGCCAAGCAGCATCTCAGGAGCACAAAAGCTGACGTTTTGGGGCGAGACCCTTCATCAGAGAGGGGGAATGGGGTGAGGGTTCTGGAATAAATAGGGAGAGAGGGGGAGGCGGACCGAAGATGGAGAGAAAAGAAGATAGGTGGAGAGAGTATAGGTGGGGAGGTAGGGAGGGGATGGGTCAGTCCATGGAAGACGGACAGGTCAAGGAGGTGGGATGAGGTTAGTAGGTAGATGGGGGTGCGGCTTGGGGTGGGAGGAAGGAATGGGTGAGAGGACGAACAGGTTAGGGAGGCAGAGACAGGTTGGACTGGTTTTGGGATGCAGTGGGTGGAGGGGAAGAGCTGGGCTGGTTGTGTGGTGCAGTGGGGGGAGGGGACGAACTGGGCTGGTTTTGGGATGCGGTGGGGGAAGGGGAGATTTTGAAACTGGTGAAGTCCACATTGATACCATTAGGCTGCAGGGTTCCCAAGCGGAATATGAGTTGCTGTTCCTGCAACCTTCAGGTGGCATCATTGTGGCACTGCAGGAGGCCCATGATGGGCAAGCCATCTAAAGAATGGGAGGGAGAGTGGAAATGGTTTGCGACTGGGAGGTTCAGTTGTTTGTTGCGAACTGAGCGGAGGTGTTCTGCAAAGCGGTACCCAAGCCTCCGATTGGTTTCCCCAATGTAGACGAAGCCACACCGGGTACAGTGGATGCAGTATACCACATTGGCAGATGTGCAGGTGAACCTCTGCTTAATGTGGAATGTCATCTTGGGGCCTGGGATGGGGGTGAGGGAGGAGGTGTGGGGGCAAGTGTAGCATTTCCTGCGGTTGCAGGGGAAGGTGCTGGGTGTGGTGGGGTTGGAGGGCAGTGTGGAGCGAACAAGGGAGTCACGGAGACAGTGGTCTCTCCGGAAAGCAGACAGGGGTGGGGATGAAAAAATGTCTTGGGTGGTGGGGTCGGATTGTAGATGGCAGAAGTGTCGGAGGATGATGCGTTGTATCCGGAGGTTGGTGGGGTGGTGTGTGAGAACGAGGGGGATCCTCTTTGGGCGGTTGTGGCGGGGGCGGGGTGTGAGGGATGTGTTGCGGGAAATACGGGAGACGCGGTCAAGGGCATTCTCGATCACTGTGGGGGGAAAGTTGCGGTCCTTGAAGAACTTGGACATCTGGGATGTGCGGGAGTGGAATGTCTTATCGTGGGAGCAGATGCGGCGGAGGCGGAGGAATTGGGAATAGGGGATGGAATTTTTGGAGGAAGGTGGGTGGGTGGAGGTGTATTCTAGGTAGCTGTGGGAGTCAGTGGGCTTGAAATGGACATCAGTTACAAGCTGGTTGCCTGAGATGGAGACTGAGAGGTCCAGGAAGGTGAGGGATGTGCTGGAGATGGCCCAGGTGAACTGAAGGTTGGGGTGGAAGGTGTTGGTGAAGTGGATGAACTGTTCGAGCTCCTCTGGGGAGCAAGAGGCGGCGCCGATACAGTCATCAATGTACCGGAGGAAGAGGTGGGGTTTGGGGCATGTGTAGGTGCAGAAGAGGGACTGTTCCACGTAACCTACAAAGAGGCAGGCATAGCTTGGGCCTATGCGGGTGCCCATGGCCACCCCCTTAGTCTGTAGGAAGTTGGAGGAGTCAAAAGAGAAGTTGTTGAGGGTGGGGACGAGTTCGGCTAGGTGGATGAGGATGTCGGTGGAGGGGGACTGGTCGGGCCTGCGGGACAGGAAGAAGCGGAGGGCCTTGAGGCCATCTGCATGCGGAATGCAGGTGTATAGGGACTGGACGTCCATGGTGAAGATGAGGTGTTGGGGGCCAGGGAATTGGAAGTCCTGGAGGAGGTGGAGGGCGTGGGTGGTGTCACGGACGTAGGTGGGGAGTTCCTGAACCAAAGGGGAGAAAATGGAGTCCAGATAGGTGGAGATGAGTTCGGTGGGGCAGGAGCGGGCTGAGACAATGGGTCGACCAGGGCAGGCAGGTTTGTGGATTTTGGGAAGGAGATAGAAACGGGCCGTGCGGGGTTGGGGAACAATGAGGTTGGAGGCTGTGGGTGGGAGGTCCCCTGAGGTGATGAGGTCATGAATGGTGTTGGAGATGATGGTTTGGTGCTCAGGTGTGGGGTCATGATCGAGGGGGCGGTAGGAGGTGGTGTCGGAGAGTTGGCGTCTGGCCTCGGCTATGTAGAGGTCAGTGCGCCATACTACCACTGCGCCACCCTTGTCTGCGGGTTTGATGGTGAGGTTGGGGTTGGAGCGGAGGGAGCGAAGGGCTGCCGGTTCTGCGGGAGAGAGGTTGGAGTGGGTGAGAGGGGTGGAGAGGTTGAGGCGGTTAATGTCTCGATGACAGTTGGAGATGAAGAGGTCGAGGGAGGGTAGGAGGCCTGGGGGTGGTGTCCAGGAGGAGAACTTGTGTTGGAAGCGGGTGAAGGGGTCAGTGGAGGGAGGGTTAGGCTCCCGGTTGAAGAAGTTGGCATGGAGGCGAATACAGCGGAAAAACTGCTCTATGTCCAATCGTGACTGGTATTCGTTGATGTGTGGTTGTAGGGGGACAAAGGTGAGCCCCTTACTAAGGACTGACCATTCGTCCTCAGTCGGTGGGAGGTCTGGGGGGATGGTGAAGATGTGGCAGGGTTCAGCCACACTGGGGAAACCAAGTGGAGGCTTGGGATGTGCTTTGCAGAACACCTATGCTCCATTTCAACTCTCCCTCCCATTCCTCAGATGATATGTCCATCATGGACCTCCTGCAGTGCCACAACGATGCCACCCAAAGGTTGCAGGAACAGCAACTCATATTCCGCTTGGGAACCCTGCAGCCCAATGGTATCAATGTGGATATCACCAGCTTTAAAATCTCCCCTGCCCCCACTGCATCCCAAAACCAGCCCAGCTCGTCCCCGCCTCCCCAACCTGTTCTTCCTCTCACCTATCCCGTCTTCCCACCCCAAGCCACACCCCCATTTCCGACCTACTAACCTCATCCCACCCCCTTGACCTGTCCGTCCTCCCTGGAATGACCTATCCCCTCCCTACCTCCCCACCTACACTCACCTTTACTGGCTCCATCCCCACCTCTTTAACTTGTCTGTCTCCTCGCCACTTATCTTCTCCTCTACCCATCTTCGATCCACCTCCCCCTCTCTCCTTATTTATTTCAGAACCCTTTTCCCCTCCCCCATTTCTGACGAAGGGCCTAGGGCCGAAACGTCAGCTTTCCTGTTCCTAAGATGCTGCTTGGCCTGCTGTGTTCATCCAGCTCCACACCTTGTTATCTTGAATAAGAAGTGTATACAATGCAGGTGGCTACTCAAATAAATCTGAGCACAGAATGATATGTTTTTCAAAACAATTTCCAACTTGTAAACCAATTTTAAATGATGGTTCAAACTCTCAACGTATGATGACCAACATTGCAACAGTTTTAGACTGATCTATATCCAAGCTCTGCTCCATCCAACTGAGTTGATTTCTTTCTTTTAATCAGCCCCATTGGAGCCTCTAAACAGACTGGATGATTAGCAGTGTCATATCTGATTTTACGAGTTGAAGTTATGTGCATTCCTCCCTACCTCCTCACCTATACTCTCCTCTCTACCTATCTTGTTTTCTCTCCATCTTCGGTCCGCCTCCCCCCTCTCCCTATTTATTCCAGAACCCTCACCCCATCCCCCTCTCTGATGAAGGATCGTGGCCCGAAACATCAGCTTTTGTGCTCCTGAGATGCTGCTTGGCCTGCTGTGTTCATCCAGCTCCACAGTTTTGTTACACTTTGGGTTAATTCTGTCAGATCTAAGGCAGGCTATAATGTGGCATCCAGCATGGTACCAACTATTATCTCCATGCACTGAAAGAAAATTTATGCAGTCTGCATCCTCATGCACACAGCACTAAAAATGCAAAGAGATCTATCAGTCGATTTGTGCCAAAAGCACATTGAATGTGGTAATCGCCAAACAACAGTGTTTTTTTTCAGCAACTTAAACTCTTTCTGGGGAAATTGCCTTATGTGCACCTTTTCAAGTATGTCGTTCTTACTTATTCAAACCACTTCAGTACTGATCAGCAAGGACCACAGATCTGGAACACATCCTTTGTGAAACAAGGAATTCTATGCCATTTGACATTATTTCTTCAGCTACAGTGAAAAACGCACTACATTAAATCAATGAGAAATTAAAAGCTCAGGTATAACAATTGTAAAATGACATGACCTCAAATGGTCAGTTGCTCTAATTTACACATGGGCTTCAATTTTACCAAAAATCAACTAAATCACAATTTTGATTTGATTTGATTTATCATTGTTGCATGTACTGTGTTACAGTGAAATGAATTGTTTTGCATGCCATACAGGTAAATCATACCTTACATAAGTACATCAGGATAATAGGACAGAATGTGGAATATAGTATTATAGCTGCAGGGAAGGTGCAGAGAAAGATCAACTCTTATACAGGAGAGGTCACTTCATAAATCTGATAACAGCAGGGAAGAAGCTGTTCTTGAAACTGTTGGCACAAGTTTTCAATCTTCTGCATCTTCTGCTGAACGGAAGAGGGTTGAAGAGGGTATAACTAGAGTGGGAGGGGTCTTTGATTATCTTAGCTGCTTTCCTGAGGTAGCGGGAAGTAAAGATGGAGCCAATGGAAGGAAGGCTAGTTTTCACAATGGACTGGGCTGTGTTCACAACACTCTGTAATTCCTTGCAGCCTTGGGCAGAAGAGTTGCCCTGCAAAGCCATCCTGCATAGGATTTGTGAAGAGTTACAGGGAAGGCATCTCCCCATGAGTTCAAGTGAACAATCTCATTTAATCTTTCACAGCACACCTTATTAGTGATGCACAGCTCCTTTATTGTGCCCCCTCCTACACTATTATGCTCCTGGCAGCAGTGGCAGTACTCACCACTGTGGGATTTCCCAGGATTTCTGACACCAGTGCCAATTGAAACCACAGCTGTGCACACAGTCAAGCTTTGTCAGTCAGGAGCTGCTCTTTTAGCCTTCCTTTGCATGAAGAATTGCCCCAGGGATGGCCAATGAGAGCAGGTTGGCCCCACGCTTTGCTGACAAGGACCACGGGATCACTTTAGAAGGGAAAAACAAAAGAACAGAGTATTATTCAAATAGAGAAAAACTGCAGCAGAAAGCAACCCTGGGGATACTTATGCACAAAACAGAGAAAGCTAGCATACAGGTGCAGTAGGTAATCAGGAAGGCTAATGAAATATCAACAAAGTTGCTAGAAAAGCTCAGTAGATCTGGCAGCATCTGTGGAAGAGAAAACAGAGTTAACATTTCAGGTCCGGTGACCCTTCCTCAGAACTTGGGAAGTTTAGACCCAATTCTGAGGAAGGGTCACCAGACCTGAAACGTTAAACCTGTTTTCTCCTCCATAGGTGCTGCCAACCTGCTGAGCTTTTCCAGCAACTTTGTTTTTGCTCCTGATTTACAGCATCTGTAGTTCTTTTGGTTTTTATTCAGGCTAATGGAATATTGGCCCTTATTTCAAGGGGTTTGGAGCAAAAGAGTAAGGAAGTCTTATTGCATCTGCACAAGGTTCTGCGGAGACCACATCTGGAGTACTGCATCCTCCGAAGGCCCCCTCATTTAAGAAACAAAGAACATCATGGGAGGCAGTTCAGAAAAGGTTTACTAGAATGTTCCCCAGAATGGAGGGAGATTTTTTCAATTCATTTGTGGGATGTGGGCGTTGCTGTCTGACCAGCAGTTCTTGCCCATCCCCCGTTGTCCCTGAGAATGTGGTGGTGAGCTGCCTTCTTGAACTGATGCAGTTGTCCTGCTGTGGCTGGACCCACAATGCTTTTAGGGAGGGAATTCCAGGATTTTGACATAGCAACAGTGAAGGAAGAGTAATGTATTTCGAAGTCAGGATGATGAGGGAAACTTGAAGTGTGTTGAAGATGTTCCCATGTATCTGATGCCTTTGTCCTTCTAGATAGAAGTGGTCATGGCTTTAGAAGGTGCAGTCTGAAGATCTTTGGTGAATTGCTACAGTGCCTCTTGTAGACAGTACTCACTGCTGCTCGTGAATGTCGGTGATAGGGGGAATGAATGCTTGTGGATGTAGCGCCAATAGATTGGGCTACTTTCTCCTAAATGCTGTCAAGCTTCTTGTGTGTTGTGGGCGCTGCACTTATCCAGGCAAGTGGAAAGTATTTCATCACAGTCTTGGCTTGTGCCTTGTAGATGGTGGATAAGGCTTTGAGGAGTCAGGAGGTGAGTTACCTGCTGTAGTATTCCTAGCTTCTGGCCTGCTTTTGTAGCTACTGTATTTATGTGGTGAGTCAAGTTAAGTTTCTGGTCAATGATAACCCCCAGGAGGTTGATCGTGGGGGATTCAGTGATGGTAGCAGTATTGAGTGTCAAGAAGTGGCTAGATTGTCACTTATTGGTGATGGTCATAGCCTGGAATTTGTGTGCCACAAATCCTACTTGTCACTTGTCAGCCCAAGCTTGGATATTGTCCAGATCTTTCTACATTTGACCACAGACTGCATCAGAATCGGAGGAGTCACAAGTCGTGTTGAACATTGTGTAATCATTGGCGAACGCCCCACTTCAGACCTTATGGTGGAGGGAAGGTCATTGATAAAACAGCTGAAGATGGTTGGGCCTAGGGCACTGAGGAGCTCCTGCAGAGATGTCTTACAGCTGAGATGATTGACTTCCAACAAACATGCTTTTGTGCTCCTGAGATGCTGCTTGGCCTGCTGTGTTCATCCAGCCTCACATTTTATTATCTTGGAATCTCCAGCATCTGCAGTTCCCATTATCTCTGACCATCTTCCTATCTGCCAGGTGTGACTCCAATCACCGGAGAGTTTTCTGCCTAATACCCATTGATTCCACTTTTGCCAGGGCTCTTTGATGCCACACTCAGTCAAATTCAGCCATCCCCACCACTGGAATTCAGCTCTTTTGTCTATGTTTGAAAGAAGGCAAAATGAGGTCAGGTGCTGAGTGGGCTGGTGGAACCCAAACTGGGCCTCACAGACTAGTCAAACAACAACATGACATTCTGTCATGCTCGTGGAATCATACCTTACAGACAATGTCCCAGATACCACCATCACCATTCCTGGGTATGTCCTGTCTCACCAGCAGGACTCACCCAGCAGAGGGTGTGGCACAGTGGTGCTGTTTGATCACATTGTTGATGGCACCTTTTCTAATACTTTACTGATGGTTTAGAGTAGATCGATGGGGCGGTAATTGGCCAGGTTAGATTTGTCTTGCTTTTTGTATACGGGACACACTTGAGCCATTTTCCACATTGCCGGGTAAAGATATTAGTGCTGTAACCATGCTGGAGCAGCTTGGCTAGGGGAGCAACAGGTTCAGGAGCACAAGTCTTCAGTTTGATTGCCGTAATATTGTCTGGCCCTGTAGCCTTTGCTACTCGTCCACTCGGCATTTCTGGCTGCAGATTGCTGCGAATACTTCAGCCTTATCTTTTGCCCTGATGTGCTGGGCTCTTCCATCATTGAGGATGGGGAATTTGTGGAGCCTCCTCCTTCAGTGAGTTATTTAATTGCCCACCACTATTTGTCCCATTGGTTGTGGGATTGCTTAGCTCTGTCTATCATTTACTGTTTCCTGTTTGGCATACAATTAGTCCTATTTGGTGGTTTCATCAAGTTGATACCTCATCTTCAGGTATACCTGGTACTGATCCTGGCACACCCTCCTGCACTCTCCATCGAACCAGCATTGATCCCCTGGCTTGATGGCAATGGCTGAGTGGGGAATATGCTGGGCCATGAGGTTACAGACTGTGCTGGAGTACAATTCTGCTGTTGTTGATGACCCACAGTGTCTCATGGATGCCCAGTCTTGAGTTGCTAGATCTGTGTGAAGCCTGTCCCAATTAGCACCATGAGAGTGTCACACAACATGATGCAAGTTATTCTCAATGTGAAGGTGGGACTTTGTCTCCACTACGACTGTGCGATGGCCTCTCTTACCAATACTGTCATGGACACTGCATCTGTTGCTGGCAGATTGGCAAGGATGAGGTCCAGTATGTTTTTTGCCCTTGTTAGCTCCCTCACCACCTGTCGCAGACCCAGTCTAGCAGCTGTGTCCTTTAGGACCCAATCAATTTGATCTGTAATACTGCTGATGAGCCACTTTTGGTGGTGGACATTGAAATCCCCCACCCAGAGTACATTTTGTGCCCTTGCCATCCTCAGGGCTTCCGCTAAGTGTTGTTCAACATTGAGGAGTACTGTTTCATTCGCTGTAGGAGGCCTGTACATGGTAATCAGCAGGAGGTTTCCTTGCCCATGTTTAAACTGAAGCCATGAAACTTCATGGGGTGCAGAGTCAATGTTGAGGACTCCTACAGCAACACTCTCCCAACTGTATACCACTGTACCACACCCTCTGCTGGGTCTGACCTGCTGGTGAGACAGGACATATCCAGGAATGGTGATGGTGGTGTCTGGCACATTGTCTGTAAGGTATGATTCCACGAGCATGACAGAATGTCGTGTTATTGTTTGCCTAGTCTGTGAGACAGCTCTCCCAATTTTGGCACTAACCCCCAGATGTTAGTGAGGACGAATTTGCAGGGTCGACAGGATTGTTTTTGATGTTGTCTTTTTTGGTGCCTAGATTGATACCAGGTGATCCATCCGGTTTCGTTTCTTTGAGACTTTGTTGCGATTGGTACAATTGAGTGGCTTGCTAGGCAATTTCAGAGGGCAACTGAGAGTCAACCACATTGTTGTGGGTCTGGAGTCACATGTAGCTTGTCTTATGAGCAAAGGCTAAAAAGGTTGAGACTCTAATCACTGAAATTTCGAAGAATGAGAGATGATCCTATTCAAACATATATGGTCTTGACAGGGTAAATACAGAAAGCATATTTCCCCTTATGGAAGAGTCTGGGAGTAAAGGGCATTTTCTCAGAATAAAGGGGTACCAATTGTAAGACTTAGATGTGGAGGAATTTCTCCTCTCAGAGGGCTGTGTGTTCTTGGAACTCCTTGCCTCATAGACGCCTTGTGTATATTTAAGGCTGAGATGGATGCTTGATCAGTCGGCGTATTGAAGATTACCGGGTAAATGCAGGAAAGTTGCCATGAGAAATGTCAGATCAGCCACCATCCTATTGAATGGTGAAGCAAGTTTGAGGGGCCAAATGGCCAGATCCTCTTCCTATTTCTTATAGTTTTATGGTCTAAGGAGATACAGTATCAAATCTAGTTAACCTGGTTCTGCAGTTCGTAGCTGGGCCAGTGTTCATAGTCTTAAGGAATTCAGGTATTCGGGCATGGGATGTTTGTTGACATTTCATTTTCAGTTAAGCCTGATGCTGCTTCTGGCTTGTCCTCCTGCACTTTCCAATGAACCAGAGTAGATCCCTTGGTTGGTGGTAGTGGTTGAGTAGGGGATATGCTGGGCCATGAGGTTGTGTTAGAATATGATACTGTTATTCTGCTGTCCCACACCGCCCATGGATGCTGAGTCTTGAGTTGCTAGGTCTGACCAAATCCTGTCCCATTTAACACAGCCACAAAACACCACAGAGTGCATTCTCAATGTATAGACAGGGCTTTGTCTCCACAAGGACTGTGCAACAGTCACTCATACCAATACTGTCAAGGAAAGATGCATCTGCAGCTAGCAGATTGGTAAGGATGAGGTCAAGCATGATTTTTCTCTATGTTGGTTCTCTCACCATCTGTTGCAGGCCCAGTCGAGCAGCTATGTCCTTTCAGACTTGACCAGCTATTGGTGCTGCTGCTGAGCCATTCCTGGTGGTGGATTTAAATCTCCCACCCAGAGTACATTCGATATCCTTGCCACTCTCATTGCTTCCATAGCAACATGGAGGAGTAACTGATTCAAAAGCCAAGGGTGCAATGGTACCTGACAACCAGCAGCAGGTTTCCTTGCCCATGTTTGTCCTGGCACCATGAGACCCCAGACTCAATGCTGAGGACTCCCAGAGCAACTCCCACCTGACTGTATATCACTATGCTGCTACACCTACTAGCTCTGTCCTGCTGGTGCAGGATATATCCAGGGATGGTGATCGTAGTTTCTGGAATATTGTCATTGAGGTACGATTCTGTAAGTATGGCTATGTCAGGTTGTTGCATGTCTAGTCTGCAAGACAATCTCCCAACTTAGGCACTTGCCCCCAAAGGAATACCGTGTGGGCCAAACTTGCTGTTGTCATTTCCGGTACCTAAGTCAATGTCAGGTCATCCATCTGGTTTCATTACTTTTTTCAGACTTTCTCTTGATTGATGTAACTGACTGGTTTGCTGGGCCATTGCTGACGATAATGAGAGTCAGCCACATTGATGTGGATCTGGTGTCACATATAGGGAAGACTAGGTAGGGACAACAGATTCCTTCCGTAAAAGATATTAATGAGCAAGATGGATTTTTCTAACATAGTTTCAGACTCTTAATGCCAGATTTTTTTTTCATATTCAATTTCAACAATCTGCTGTGGTGGGATTCAAAGCCAACCCCCCAGGACATTAGATGAGTTTCTGATTAATAGTACAGTAATTATATCTCTCAGTCATCGCCGCGCCCAAGTCCTCCAAGGCCCACAAGATCGAAGTGAAGGTGAAAACATCAAGGCTGGATTCTTTACAAGGACAGTTACTGGGATGCAAGTTCTTCCCTTTGTAAGCAAGGCTGACGACTCTGTCACACACCCCCAATTAGGCCAAAAGTAGATACCATGCAGTCCATTTAACAGCCAGGGCCATCCTGGAGCCACTGACAGACCTGTTGAAGATGATGTTCTAATCCTTGCAACAGCTTTGAGGGGTGGGGGTTTGTTTGCGATATTCTCAAGGCAAAGGCTGTCACATAATCCAACTGCACTGTGCTCGGCAAACCTGGAGTTGAGAAACAGAGAATGCGATGGACTGTAAAGAATGAGGAGAACAGCAGCAGCAGTCTTCTGGGGGAGGAGGATGAGGACAGTGAGCAGGAGGAACATCAGCTTCTGCCTGATAGAGCGCTGCTGCATTCTCCCACAAGCCAGGCAGAACTTAATTAACACCCAGCTCCGATGGGTGTGCACTGAGTGCAGTGATCGCTCGTTGGCTGCATATTTTTCCTATTTCGAAGGCAAGTATTCTCTATCTGTTCATTGAAATACGAGGGACTGCTAGAGAGTGAGATTCGCTAATCCTTTTCAGGGAATCAACTAAATGATCATTGCCTGGTCAGGTCTGCACGTGACTCCAGACACACATGGCGATGTGGTTGACCCATCTGTAAAATAGCTTCACAAGCCTGTCAGTTTTGGACCTTAGGGATGAGCAATAAGTGCTGGACTTGCTGGTGACAGATACATCCTGGAAATGAATAAATGAGGACCTGGCTTATTACCACATGATTACTTCCCATTGATTGAGAAATAGATTTAAATCATTTAAAAACCATCCACATGAACAAGGTTAATATCGAGCCTACGGTGTCAGAGCTCCAAGCTAGTTTTGCAATATGAAAAGTATCAAAACTTTTCACCTTCACTTCGATCTTGTGGGCCTTGGAGGACTTGGGTGCGGCGATGACTGAGAGATATAATTACTGTACTATTAATCCAGAAACTCATCTAATGTCCTGGGGGGTTGGCTTTGAATCCCACCACAGCAGATTGTAGATTTTGCCACATCCATGACACATGAGGAAACTACGGTGCAATTTATAACACTGATCTCTAGCCCTTAGTGGCAGTGACACCAATTACTGTGAAGGCACTTTGTTGACATACCATAACTTAATAGCAGTCCTTTGAATTTAATATGGACCATATTAACCTTCCTGGGTCAAACAAGTGAGTTGAAATTTTATTAAAAGAAAATATTAAGTAAATAAACAGCTGGAAATGTGCTGAAACGCATTGTCAGCTGGGAAAGAAAGGCTGAGTGTTTTTGTGGGAGGTTGAGCTTATCAGAAGTGACATGTTTTCATGCAAAATGTTTTTCCTTTTTTGTTCATATTTGATTCTGTTTAACTAAATGACTGCGGTATTTGCAACATGTTTTTACTATCAGATGTATGTCATTTTCCTCTTTCCAATTTAACAGTACAGGTCTTCCACCCTCACCACCTGAGTGATGAACAAAGCAGGAAAGGAAATAATCGCTCCACCCAGTCGCACAGGAACCACACACATGAATAGAGAAATCTGAAAAATACAAGTTAAACTGTATCCCCTTTTCCCTGACTTCACACACAGCAGGCCCAGTCCAATATACCATCTTCCTCCATGAGAAGAGGAGCCAAATCTTAAGCAAAATCCCCTCCTCATTCTCCGCCCTCCATAAAACCTAATAATCCACAGCAGAAAGCTGACCCAGAGGATTAATTCAATCTCATGTGTAAATGCACTCAGTATCACATGAATAGAATCCTATCAACTAACTGAAGTAATTTAACAACACAGATGGACATCTTTATAAATACTGAGAAAAGTGACTTCTTCCTCAATTGTTCACGCAATGAAAAAATACTGCCATTTGGCTTTATTTTTGAATAAAGAGATACAGCACCATTCTACATCTCATGTCCAAGTCTGTTTAATATTGTTCTTTCTGATTTAATTCCGTACTTTTCTTTTTAACAAAAAAAAGTACATTTAGCCCTTTTCATACTATCTCATATCCTAGCAATCTTCTGTGTAAAGATAATTTCTTCTCTTTTTGTTGTTTGATACTCTTAAGTTTATGCACTGTAATGTCTAACCACTGAGTAGATTTTTTGCACATTTACCTGTTCAAAACCTATCCAACAGCTCTATTAGTTTTCCTCAATCCTTTTTCTCGCATGAAAAGAGCCCAGGTTTCTTTATGTAACAAAAGCCATTCACCATGCACTTCATGTTTACACCTTCTCAGGGACCTTAACAACTTTTCTGAAATGACAGCCTGGTCAACAACAGCAAAGTTACTTGTGTGACTTAAATACCTATTAGATACCTACCTGAGCCACGTTTTGTTATAATTAGGGCTGCAAGAGTGCGACATCACTGCAGGCCCACTATTCCATAGTACGCCACAAAAATTGAAAATTTCTTTACCCTGTTCAAGATAACTAATTAGTATGCTATCAGTCTCAAATTTTCAACAGGAAGGTTGATCAACTAGGTCTTTTTTCTGTTAGACATAATCATCATTGCATTATTAAAGCAAATAATTATTAAATGAAAATGCAATAATTCATAAATCTGTACAGTAAGTCATATAAATTCATTCCCTATCTCCAAAGCCCCGTCTCTTCTCCTATGTTGTTCCCTCAGTCCTCCGTCTCCATTCCTCTCCTCTCCATGTTCTCTTCCATCACCTGTGACCCCCTGCCCCCCTCTCTCATCTCCCCATCCCTCTCTCCTCCTCATCCCCTTCCCTCTCCCTTCTCATCCCAATATCAACTCCACACTGGCCTTTCAACCTTACCACCACACTCTGCCTCCTACCACTGCATCAATTTACGATGCACCTTTTCAAAGTACACTGGACCTCATATGTTTTTCTCTTCTTTATCAAATTCCTATGTGGGACCTTGACAAAGACTTTGCTGAAATCCAACAACTGAAAGTTCATTGAAAAGATAGGCTCTTCCACTCTTGTCATTTGCTGGGACATTTAAATCTTGATAATCATTAATTATTCCAAAATACAATCCACTATATTGCAAATAAATATCACTCATTAGTACTGCACTGTTGATGCCTTTTTCAATCTTTGGTCAACACTGATTCTGCTCCTCCCCAACCCTAACTCCAATCATACTATCATGAGAGGTAACTCCACTGTCAAATATCAAATTGATCACTTAACTCTGTTGAAATGATACAGAGCTGTGTCTACTTCCTCACCCTCACTCCATTAGAAAAAAACATCAACATGTGCTTCTCATAAGTAGTAACCATTTAATATTTAAAATTAATTCATTAGAGGTCTTTCGCACAACACAACATGCCCCAGGAAGACAGTGACATAGTGGTAATGCCATGTGGATGCTAATCCAATGGCCAAGGTGAATGCGCTAGATATGGGTTCAAATCAATGATAGCTGCTGATCAAAGCTAATTTCTACAAGAACATGAGGCCACAGATTTAAAACAATTAGCCAAGGTAGGAAAAATGATCTGAAGAGAAAGCCTCTCATTTGTGGTGTATGATCTATAGATTTTTTGTTCATTCCTGCGATGCGGGCATTGCTGGCTGGAGCAGCATTTATTGTCTATTCCTACTTGTCTTTGAGAAGGTCGTGGTGAGCTGCCTTCTTGAATTGTTGTAGCCTATTTGACGCAGGTACACCCATAATGCTGTTAGGGAAGGACTTCCAGGATGTTGACCCAGTGACACTGAAGGGGAATGATGGTATATTTCCAAGTATGGGTGGTAAGTGGCTTGGAGAGGAACCTGCAAGGGGTGGTGTTCCCATTTCTCTGCTGCCGTTGTATTTCTAGATGGAGGTATTTGTAGGTTTGGAAGGTAGTGTCCAAGGTGCTTTGGTGAATTTCTGCAATGCATCTTGTTGACAGTAGACACTGCTGCTACCAAGTGTCGGTGGTGGATAGAGCAAATGTTTGTGGACTTGATGTCAATCAAGCAGGCTGCTTTGTCCTGGATGGTTGTTAAGCTTCTTGACTGTTGTTGTTGAGTGCAACTCCCTCAAGACGCAGCATAATTACCAAGGACGCAGTCACTTATGATCTGCCCATTACCTACTCACCTCACACATTGGACCACAGAACATCATGTGATGATATAGATGTGGGGCTCCAGTACCTGCAATGTTGCATTGGAAGCTACACAGAGGCTCACAGGCACAGCTGAAAAGTAGACATAAAAGTGCCAGAGACCTAGGCCGTTTCTCCCTTTGGCAGTTGTAGTGATGAGACAGTGAAGTGCTCTCTAGCAATTACCCCTGCCATTAATGTAGAAAATATACCCAAAAGATGTCAGTTTCACAGATGATGGAGGGTGCAGGCAACAGCGTTCCCAAGCTTCATTTGAGACATCTACGCTGCCATCTTCAGAGGTGAGGGTGGACTCTCTCATTTCTTTTTCTTTATTCATTCATGGGATATTGCATTTATTGCTCATCCCTAATTGCCCAGACGGCAGTTAAGAATCAACTATATTGCTGTGGGTCTGGAGTCACATGTAGGCCAAACCAGATAAGGATTGCAGTTTCCTTCCTTAAATGATATTAGTGAACCAGATCGGTTTTTCCTGACAATTATCAATGGATTCATGACCATCATTAGAATCTTAATTCCACATACTTATTGAATTCAGATTCCGCCATTTGCCGTGGCCAAGATTTGAACCCGTGCCCCCAGAACATTATCTGGGTCTCTGGAATACCAGCCCAGAGATGGTACCACTTGGCCATCACCTCCCCCTAATAGAGTTACCTTCCTGACTGCTGCCACCATGGATATCTTACTGGTATTTGCAACATACAAATTAGAAATTGTCAGGACCAATGGGTACAGTTTGTGGCAAGTGAAGATGAGATGCACTGTGAGAGATTAGCACTGAAGTGGAAACTGATTCCTCCTTGGTTACTGGTACATAGATGACTATAGGACTAGTCCCAGTCTTTGCCTGACAGGGTCAAGAAACTTTCCTTGGAATGGGTGAGGAGTTGAATGCCAGGCATCCTACCGCACGTCTTGACTCTTTTAGAGTGTTATGAGCAATTTTCTCCAGGACCAACAGAAGGTGAGTTGATTGCTTCTGTTTTGTGGTTTTAGAAAAGGTGGCAAAATATCCCAAGTGAAAGAGCAGCACTGAGAGCGGCAAGGTTAGCAGTGAGGAAGGGGAGTGTATTGGGGCATTGTTAGAATGGGCGGGAAAGTCTGAGGGAAAACATTGCATGCAATAGTGAGACACATAGAGCATGACCCCTTGGAGGAGATGGATGTAGTGGCAGATGGTAGTAATTAGCATGCAGAATAGAGAAGGTCATTGGAGAGGGTACCATTAGGATACTATAGGTAGTCAGTGAAGTGAGTTTGGAGCAATAGCGCAAGAAAACACATGGAATATGACAAAAATAGCACTTGGCCAAAATATAGTGAGATTCAGCCCACGGTTTCTCCAGAAGAAAGGTGATTGTTTTGGAAGTTGAAAAGTCTAGATCAGAAGTGTTTGGTCAGAATTCTGAAGGGGTTATTTGAGGTTGAGCAAGTTTAAGCTTAGTTGTATTAATAACCAAAAGACGAGTAAACTCTCAACAACAAGAATTGGAAGAAAAGTTGTCATACTTTGGTATAACAGTGAAGAGAATTCTCTTTGGTGTTTAACAGCTATAAAGTGTTCATGCTGGGCTAGCTGGGATTATATTTTTATGGTTCATTTTAAAATCTTTCAAATTCTGTTCTATGTAAAATTTTAGTTTATTCTGCTTTATCTACACCTCTTTTGCCCAGTAAACTTTTCTTTTAAGGTTAAAAGTAATCTATTGCATTACATGCTTTTGTTTCAATTTAAAATACACCTCATTAAACAAAAACTAAGAATAAATGATCCATCAAGACAGACTTCAGTATGGAATCAGACTTATCTACTAATAGCTTCATCTGGGATCATAACACATGTAATGAGCAGTTAGAATTGAGATATACTTACAGCACAGAGGAGCCAGGTTTAATTAAGAACAATATACATAGTCACAAAAGGGAGCCCGATAACACCAGGTGAGATTCTTATGTGGACAGCTTATGTAGATAAATGTGGCTGAATGCCATCTTTCTACACTGTCATGATTCAGTAAAGTCCCAAATTAATTGAGGAATTTAATAAGAACACAAACCGATTCCTAGATAACAAAGTATGGAGCTGGATGAACACAGCAGGCCAAGCAGCATCTCAGGAGCACAAAAGCTTATGTTTTGGGCCTAGACCCTTCATCAGAGACCTCTCTGATGAAGGGTCTAGGCCCGAAACATCAGCTTTTGTGCTCCTGAGATGCTGCTTGGCTTGCAGTGTTCATCCAGCTTCACACTTAGTTATCTTGGATTCTCCAGCATCTGCAGTTCCCATTATCTCTGATCACAAACCAACTCCTATCTAGTTAGCACTGCTGCCATGGTCCCGGGTTCGATTCCAGCCTCAGGCGACTGCCTGTGTAGAGTTTGCACATTCTCCTCGTGTCTGCATGGGTTTCCTCCAGGTTGTCTGATTTCCTCCCTCAGTCCAAAGATGTATAGGGTAGGTGGATTGGCCATGCAAAATTGCCCATAGTGCCCTGGGATGTTTAGGTTAGGAAACGTAGACATGGGAAATTCAGGGGTAGGGGAATGGATCTAGTGTGGGATGTTCTGCAGAGGGGCAGTGTGGGCATGTGGGGCTAAATGGCCTGTTTCCACACTGTAGGGATTCTATGATTCTCTGAATAGGAGCTATTGCAGATGAAATTGTTTCATGAATGTTAATGTAAAATAGGTGATAGAGATTTTAACATTTCCTCCTCATTGCTCTATTATGTCTTCCATTGAAGTGAAACGTTTCATTGTGACCCAAGACTAATTTTCTTCGATATAGGATATGTTAGCTGCCAATGAGTCTGAGTTATATGAATCGAAATTTCAGAACAATTCTGACTGTAAAATGGCCTTGTGTGATCTCAACTTTAAATGATTTCATGTCCTCCATCACCTTATATTAATTCCTGTAAAATTTAAAAGTTAGCAAAGCGCTCAGTCATGGATTAGACCTGTGTAGGTCACTAGCATTGCCACAGGTACAATCAGGCACTTACAGGGTTATTGCCTTGGCTTTGACGGAGAGCAGGACGTCAGAGGAATGACATGAATTACCTTGGTTGTTATTGTTGGCTCAATGAAAAAGGAAATTGTCAAGCAGAGAGCTTGCAAGTCTCACTAAATGAACAGCTATGTACAGATGAGTGGAATGCTCCACTCAAGCCTCAAAGGATAGGGATTGGTCAACAGTGTGCTTCTATAATGGCATCTGTGTGTGTGGGTGTGCTAATAATGCCAGTCACTGACGTCAGGATTGTATTCAGTCATCAGCAATAGCCTAAAATATCATCAAACTCTAGAAGCTTTAGAGGTGTTATTATTGCACAGGCTAATACACCTGGAAGCACTTTTCTGACTTAAAGTCTTCTTCACTAGTGTTTAAATGTCTGTTCCATACTTACCTCTAAGTTTTAACATGCTGCAATCAAAAGCAGTGAAATTTTTCACTTGCTTCAGTCTTATTTTGCAATCTGCAAGCTTTAAAGTTCGAAATTTAGAGTTAGCTCTGCAGTCTGGTAAATTTCATGGCCTTTCCTAGTTGATGGTCTGCATCTACGTTTTTTGGAGAAGTGTCAATTGTATTGATGTTTCTCACCAACTCCCATTGTTATTTGAACTTACTTGCTGCAGGCAGAATATTTTGTTTCACAATGTATCTTTTTTCATTATGAATTTTTATAAATGTACCTTTCAATCATTTAAGAAGAATGAACACATTCAGCAGTGGCATGTAGTAAATTAGTTATTAAGGGCAGTTGTCCAGGCCCAGAATACACTTGAAATCCAGTCCTTATTTAAGGTTTCAACAATTTAAATTGTGATTGTTGATAACACTGAATTGTATTTAGATGGCATCTTTAGTAAAGTAGCCCTAGACACTTCGCAGGAACTTCAGCAAAAAAAATGACACTGAGTCAAAGTAGGAAATATTAGAAGTGGCCACTAAAAACTCATGCAAAGAATTTCTTGATAGATGAGAAAGACGTGGACAGGATGCTTTAGTACAGGAAGTGTAGGGCTTGAGGAGATGATGGAGATAATGTGGCATGAGGCTATGAAGAAATATAAACACATGAATTTTACAAGTGAAGCATTGACATTGCAGAAACTGACAAGTCAAAAAGCTAAAGGTCAAAGTTCTGAAAAACAGTTCAATCATGCTTGGAGTAGACTTGAAAGATTACCTCTGTTTCTCTGTCCGCAGATGCTGCCAGATCCGCTGAGTTCCTCCAACATGTTCTGTTTCTTTTCTTTCATATTTCCAGCATTCACAGTCTTTTGTTTTTGATTTGAATTGATTTGATTGATTGATTGATTGCCATGTGTACCTAAGTACAGTGAAAAGCTGTTTGTGAGCAGTACTGGTAGATCATAGTAAGCAAGAAGATACAGATCATAGGATATAGCAAGAGCTGCAGGTTCTGGAGTCAGAGATAATGCAGTGTGGAGCTGGAGGAACACAGTAGGCCAGGCAGCATCAGAGGTGCAGGAAAGCTGACATTTCAGGTCATAACCCTTCTTCAGAAATGGGGAGGGTTAAGGGAGCTGGGAAAGAGATCCATTGAGGTCTTTCCAGAGGGAGGAGGGCAACTTCTTCAAGGTGGGCATCCTTGAAAAAGGCTTTGCAGACAGAGTGAGGCATACAGGTTACACCTCACTGGATGTGCACAAAGTGAGCTTTTATGCTTTAGCACAAGCTTAATATTTGAATGAGATTCATTAGGAGTTGAGGTATGAACAGCAGAGTTTGTATGAATATCAGATTACAGAAGAGAGTCTAGCTGAGAGACAAAGTCAATGTAGAAATCATGCTCTCGGTGTAAATTATTAGGATTGTATAGAAAGATAGAAAGCCATGATTGTATCCATAAGGCAAAGGATAGAAACAATTAGGAAATCAAACACTTTTTCGCTGGGGACATGTTCTCAGGACCATATATTTCTGCATCAAGAGTAACACAGGCAGCTACAGAGTAAACAATACCCTTCCTGCTGCCTCAACAGTGAGTCTGGGCCTCAAGTATAGAATCCCATCTTTAATCTCTCTGTTATTTCCATTTCCCCATGCCAGCCATCCTTGGTGGTCTCTCAGAGTAAGCCTGCTGAATTTTTGTACTGCAAGTCTATATCCATGAGGAACTTAATGAGTATCTCGAGGTCGTTTCACTTGGGATCTTTCCTGTCAGGAAGAGAGGCTTTCCAAACCAGAGACAAAAACACAGGAAGATAATCCATTATACCACCCACTGGGCTGGTACTGTTACTGGTTCTAATCAAATTCTGAATTACTGAGGAGAGTGACTTTAGGGGAGGTGTATAATGAGCATTTTTAATTCTGCACTTTCAAGTCATGCCAATATCCACCTATTGATGGGGATGACAGATTAATGGAGGAGAAGGCAGCAATTTCAACTTTTGCGTAGAAGCGACTGGCTTTTTTAAGGTTTTACTGTCAGCACTGCATGTTGCAATTTCTTCAAAACATAATCCAGATACCTCATGAATTCCTGGAAGTTATTAGCAAACCGAATAATACCATCCAAACAAACTAACCATGCTTGCACTGAAGGTCAGCCAATACCTAAACCATTCGGAATGTATTTAGAGGAATGACCTAATTCATATAACATCATAATAAATACACATAGTTTTCTCTGTGTTGTGGATATCTTCTCCATTTTCTTCATGCACTGCGTGTAGCCTAGAGAAGGTAGGCAAAAGATCGACAAAACCGATGTGATTGTGAATGCATCTTAGAAAAGATTGGTAAACCTCAAGATTCAAAATACAGAAAGGTGAAGGTTAAAGAGAGGAATCTCATTGAGATAAATAATGAGTTAACAAGGTGTAGAGCAGGATGAACACAGCAGGCCAAGCAGCATCAGAGGAGCAGGAAAGCTGACGTTTCGTGCCTAGAACCCGCTTCAGAAAATTTCAGAAAACCTGAAACGTCAGCTTTCCAGCTCCTCTGTTGCTCCTTGGCCTGCTGTGTTCCTCCAGCTCAACACCTTGTTATCTCAGATTCTCCAGCATCTGCAGTTTCTATTATCTCTGAGTTAAATAATTGTTCTGTGCTGCATATTCTATAAAATGAAGTGTAATGTCAGAATAGTTAGATACATTAATCTCTGAATATTGCCTGATGTTGGCAAAAGTAGAAACAAAGAACATGCAGTAAATTGAATGACAAGTAAGCTTACAACAGGCCAGGCGATTTCACATGGCTGTACTTGGTTAACTAGAGAACACAATCAGTCTCTTTTTGCCTTCTCATCTGTCTTTTTTTTCCATATCGATGTTTCTTTCTTCTTTGTGACTTCATCTATTTCAATCTTATTCCTCATTCCTTTGAGGTGGACAGTGGTATGTTGCTGTGACAGCACCATAGTTTCAAAATTCAACATTTTTCAAAAATTAACCAAATTACATAAAGAAATAATGGTATTTTTCTCTCCGGTATTCCTTTCCTGTCTGCCTCCTCCTTTCTCATGGATGTAAGGAATTATCAATTACCATCTGTAACCCTCAACTGCATGAATACAAAATTGGTGAAGGGACAGTAGGCAGTGTGTAGATACCTCTGGACATAAGAGTTGGAGCAGGCAAATCAAAACTTCTCTGCCATTTCATTTGATCTTGTCTGATCACCTATCCCTAATCTAATTATCTTTATTATGCCCATGTCTATTGATGTTATTAGTCTATCCATTTCTATCGCGAATATGCTCAATGATTCAATTTCAATAGCGTAATGGTGAACAGCTTTCCCCCTTGTGGGGAAGTGTGCCCGAGTATCTGTTGTATGGGCAATGCAGCTCAAAATGCTGAATGAGTTGCTGCAAATGATGATTGTTGCTGCCGGTACTTCCTGTAGGAAACTACAGCACAGTAGAGGAAAAACAATTCCTAATCTAACTAGAAGAGACTTCTTACTTAAGCAATTATAGTTATTTTTTCCAAATAAAAACCAAGTTCTGAGGAAGGGTCACCGGGCCTGAAACGTTAACTCTGTTTCCTCCTTCACAGATGTTGCCAGACCTGCTGAGCTTTTCCAGCAACTTTGTTTTTGATAGTTTTGTTTTCCATGTTATCAGTGAGTTCCTGGTTACATTGGTATTGTAAACATTGTTACAAAGATTATGAGAAGGCGGTGGATGTTGGGTCTCACTCTTTCAAGATCCTAAACGTTTTTGCCCAGAATTCAATCAGGTATCACCATAATGGGTCATGTTATAGCAGTCCTTATATTAACCCTTTAAAATACTTTAAAACCCAAATACAACAATATTCCCAGGAGTTGAAGTTGAAACCATTGCTGTTTTTAGTCCATACAACTGACCTTGACTTGGCTAGAGAGAACAAGACATGAAACTGTTCTTGGAAATGCATTAATTAGTTCGGAAAAAGTTGCAGGCTGATGAAATGAGCAGTCGCATGGCAGATGAAATTAACAATTTAGAATTGTGAAGAGGTTCTTTGAGGTTGAAAGAGCGATTTAGATGAAATGGCCAAGCTTAAAGAGCTTACAGGAACACAACCCTGAGACGGTGTGCCCACATGTCTTTGAGGGAAGCAAGACATAGTTCCCTGATTTTATTAATGGAGACTTGTGATGAAAAAGCAAGAAACTTATAAACCTTAATAAAACATTGGTTAGATCTTAAAAATCCATCTGGTCCACTAGTTGCCCTTAGGGAAGGAAATCTGCCGTCCTTATCTGATTTGGCCTACATGTGATTCTGGACCCATAGCAATTTGATTGACTTTGAAGTGTTCAGACATGACCTAGCAGGCCACTCAAGGGCAACTACAGATGGGTAACAAATGTTGGTCTAGCCAGTGATAGCCATATGCAATGAATAAAAGAAAGAATATAATGGGTACAACATTCCATTCCATTTGTAAATCCTAAGATGTTGAAACGGCTTGCGCCCGTGTACTGCAAGAACTGGACAACATTCAGATTTCTGCTACTAAGTCACAATACCACTGGTACAATACAAGTGCCAAGAAAGGCCATCTTCAACAGGACAAAATCTGTCACTCAGCCCACCCCCAATGCAATGGATTTTATGAGAGTTCTCTAGTTTCAAACCTGTCACTGTGGGACCATAACATCTAGTCCACTGTAGCATTAGAAATGATGCGGCTAGGACAGAATTCACATGGCAAGAGGTGAGAATTGATTTCACAGAATAAGTGAAAATGACCTGGAATTCACTGCCTATGAGAGTGATGGAAATGGAGGCTATCAATGATTTCAAAAGGAAGTTGGAGAGAACAAAAGTAATAGACCTGATTGGATTGTTCTATGGAATGTTAATACCAACTCAATGGACTGAATGTCCTCCTTCATTGCTGTAATGATTCTATAATCCTTCAACTTGACAAATCCTGGTAGTGTACTGACTATGCAATAATATAAGGGCTATACTTGGATAAGTGTTTTCAGAAGAAATTTCAAGTGACTGCTGAGATGCAGCGATCTAGAGAGAGACTTCCAAATGTTGGGGCTCTGAACGGATGGTCAGCAATGGCAGAACCAAACAGGAATTGCACAGGACGCCAGATTTAGAGGATCATTTAGCTGAGAAAAGACAGGTAGCTGATCTACAGCCTACTGCTCATGTGGAAAACATAAATGAAAGGAAAGAACAGATGGCAACAAACAGCCCCTGCAGCT
Source organism: Stegostoma tigrinum (assembly GCF_030684315.1). Lineage (NCBI taxonomy): Eukaryota > Metazoa > Chordata > Chondrichthyes > Orectolobiformes > Stegostomatidae > Stegostoma > Stegostoma tigrinum. The sequence continues at coordinate 13,459,991 of NC_081365.1, read as the reverse complement.
CATTAGCATCACTGTCCACTTCATTAACGCAGTTCCAGTGGAGTTCTATAACGCATCAAACCATTTGCTTTTCTTCAGTGATATTTTTCTCTCCAAGCCTCATTTTTCTTTTCCTATAGATATAGCTGTCCTGCTCATTACACCATACCAAGAACCACAACCAGGCTTGGGATCTCTTGCACTTAATAAATCACAACCTGATTTAAATGGGGCTTAAACTAGGCATGTTTATTTAAGCTTAGACAAGCCACCTGTTAACTGGAAGGAAGAAAAACTGCTTCCAGATGATGTCAGCTAGATGACAGCACTGAGGCTGAAACAGCCTCAGTGAGTCTCCAGGCAGTTCCTTTACTAACACTACAGCTGTGATTAATGTTCTTTCCATACCAAATATGTCCCTTTACATCCCATTCCCTGCTTTCTCAAAGGTTATGATAGATAAAAGTTCACAGTGAGCTCTCTGATACCTTGCAGTTCCATGTATATTGATAATGCCAGAAAGCTAACTCACCTCTCACCAGTTTCTTGTCTGCATAGATTTGCTCTAATCAGAGATGACCTATTTTCTGCTATTAACAACTTCAATTAGCATCTCTATCTTTTCTCTACAACCACTAACACTCCCTCTGTTTTCTGCCATAGGGCACTACTCTCATTTGTTCCATTCGCTTTGACAGCATTTTCGATAACATAAAAGAATCATATTTTCAGCCCCTCGTGTCTGAAGAATAGTCAAATTAGACCTGAAACCTTCATCCTGTTTCTCTCTCCCCAGATGCCACGAGGCCAGTTGAACTTCTTGAGCACTTTCTGTGTTTATTTAAGCTATGTTCACCACAACGTCATGAAATGTGACAGTACGGAAGAAGACTGTTTGGCCCATAATACCCGTGCTGGCCCTTTTAAAGAGTATCCAAATAGTGCCAATATTCAATGTCACTCTTTCCCCAGCTTCATTCTGGAAGTTACTATGAACCTGCCTCCAGCACCTTTTCAGGCTATGAGTTCCAGGTCATAACTATTGAAAGCAATATCTTTTTTACTTGTATTCGCACTGTGGAGGCCTAGTTGCAGGAAGAAGTCATAGACATTGGCACGCATCCCATATGATGGCATTAAGAGTTGGGTATAGGCATCTGAAAATACCTCAAAAGGCATCAAAAGTCAACCAGACAAAGAAGGCCTTGAGCACAGTGTGGGCCTGACTAGATCAGGGTGGCATGTCCAATTCCTAAAGGACAATCGAGAATGCAAATAAAATCAAAATATCGCAGATGTTGAATTCTGGAATTAAAACAGAAAGTGTCGTAAATATTCAACAGGATTAGCAGCGTCTGTAGAAAGAAGCAGATTGAAAGGGCTACTTATTTTGGAACATTGTAGTGTGCTTTAATCGTACCCCACCTTCTTCCTCCCCAAACCCAGAAGAAATTTGCAGACAAACCAACTTTGTAAAAGGCTGACGTCGAGCAATAACAAAAATCCTCAACAATATGAGTGCTAGACTTTCACCCCCTTGAGGAATGAGGCCCTGCCCTTGAGAACTACTGATCCATCTGTTTGGTCATCAGGTGCTAGGAGCTACCTCCTTGTGTTAATCACTCTGTGTGACTTTTAAGGCAATATTGTTTAGTTTGTCTTTTTACTAGTTTAAAATGTAACCTCGCCAACAACCCCAGCCCTACCCCTGTTATAGAGTCAAAATGTAAATTATGAATCAATATTCCAGATCTACCTTTTACTGCACACTTTTCTATCATATTATTTGAATACAGGAGCAAGGCATTTCTTGCTGCAATTATACAGCACGTTGATGAGGTCACATCACAGAATATTGAATGGAGTTTTGATCTCCATATCTGAGAAATGATGTTCTTGTTATGGAGGGAATGCAGTGAAGGCTTACCAGACTGGAATGACAAGACTGATGTAACAGGAGAGATTAAGTTGGTTAGGATTTTGGAAGTGGAATTCGGAAGAATGAAAAGGGATCTCATAGAAACATATAACATTCTAACAGGACTAAACAGGCTAGATACAAGAAGGATGCTCCATCTGGTGGAGAAGTACACACTCAAGGGTCATAATTTAATGATAAGGAGCAATCCTTTTAGGACTGAGATGAGGAGAAAATTCTTCACCCAAAGAGTGGTGAGCCTGTGGAATTCTGTGCCATGGAAGGTAGTTCAGGCCAAAATACTGCTGTGGAAGTAGGCCCTTTGCGTAAAGATGATCAAGGGACATGGGAGGAGTGCAGGAATAGGGTGCTAAGCTCAGTGATGAACCATGATCATATTGAATGGCAGAACAGGCTCAGGGGGTTGAACTGTGTAATCCTGCTCCTATCTTGTATGAGATTCTGTTCATATGACCTGAGTCTTCCTGTCAGAGAGTGAAATTTAGTTTGCTATAGGACTAGAATAGAAGAGTAGAACCAAGATTTGACACAGGCCCAGTGGTCAGGATGGCCCTATTCTGTGCTGTTTGATTTAGTGATTGTCTAAGCACTTCTGCTTGTGGTCATCTCACTTTTGTTTAAATGTTTTCTGAGTCTCATGCATATTCCACAACAAGTTTATTCATTCAGATTGTAATGGCTGTATTGGTATACAGACACACTCCAAACTCGCCCCTTGGCTCTGAGAGCAAGTCTCAGAGGGCCCAGTTTGGAAGTGAGCCTTGAAAAGAAGCTACAAGTACAAAAAGTGCATCTTTTTAAAGAATGAATAATGATATAAACAATGCATTGCAACTTAGCTCCCTTTACAAAACCTGGCGGTGAGCCACTGTTATGTTGAAAAATGTATTTTTCTTGTGTAGACAGGACGACCTGTAATAATGGGAATAAGTTTAATTATTTCACAATGGAACTCTCAGTGTGCTGAGTGAAGTCAGTTGAGGAGTACAGGAGGTGGCAGTGTAAAAGTTTTGCTCGTAAATTAGAAAGAAACCATGCTTATCCAACCTATTCTCTTTGTAATCCAGCCATACACCAATGTGGTTGTCTCTGAAGTAGTCTAGGATGTTACCGAGGTCAATCAAACTCTGCAGAATTAAATAAAATGCTGACTTTTCCGGTGGTGCTGAGACAACACTTCTAAAAGATCTTCCCTTTCGGTGTTTACTGGGAGGCACATTGCATCGTTTGTATGCTTAAATAATCACACAGAGGATGGTATCCTATTGCCAAGTCATGTCCACAGTGCCTGGCTCTGACCAGCTAGTCCCAAGAATGAGGAGCCTCTTTCAACCTCGTGTTTATATCTGTCAGCTTGGGATCCCTGAGAGGCCCAGGTTAACAACCCAAACTGGGAACTCATAGTCAGTGAGATCTCTCGGGTCCTGGTTCTAATCACTACATATGCTATCATGGTTTACATTCAGAGGTTATGGGCAATTTAATTCACAAGCCTTGTCTATTTTACATTGACTTTTTCTATCCCACTGAAGTATAGCTTTATGATGACTATTCTTCCAATAGTTCACTTGTTTCCTCAATCAGAATTACTTTAGATAATTTGACTGTGGATTTGCAGCAGAGTCAAGCCCAGTTCTGTCCTGTTCTCACAGACACGTACTTGGAAGATGATGAAGGTTGGGAACTAATGCCAACAGTACCTCTCTCCAGTCCAGGGATACTTTATGCAACTGTAGCACTGCATCTCCTACTGAGCTGCCTTTTTGATGTTGGCTTTGCTTCCAGCAGGCTAATGGCATTTGATGTGGCAATGTGTATGTTATTTATCATAATTTAAGAACTACATGTGTGGAAAGTGGTGTTGAACAATTCAATAGATCATCAAGTTAGTTCCTGATATATACGTATATTACAGTCACAGATCTAATGTTAAGCATGCTTGTAATGCAAAGATAGTTAGATTTTTGAACAAGAAAGGAATTAAGGGTTATGGTGGGCCGGTGGGTAAGTGGAGTTCAATCCACAAAAAGATCAGCCATGATCTCATTGAATAGTGAAACTGGCTCAATGGACCACATGGCCTACTCCTGCTCCTATTTCTTATTTTCTTGCACTGCTGTTTGTAACTGAATAGCTTTCGACAGCATATCATACTTTAAGTGGCCCCAGTTAAGATGTGGGTCTGAGACCATTGTCCCTCAGGTCAGCTACTATGATACAGTAATAACATTAGCAGCATATCTCTTAAAGTTAGACACACATTAACTGTGAGATATAAGACAAGTACCAGCCAAACCTAGATTAGCTAATAAGGTGAGATAGTGGTGTAATGGTAGTATCACTAGACTAGTGATATAGAGTTACGAGATTATATTCTGGGGACATACGACACAGCAGCTGGTGAAATTTGAGTTCAATCAATAAATATGGAACTAAAAGCTAATCTTTGTATTTTTAACTAAGGATACTCTCATGGATTATTATAATGACCTGCCTGGTTCACTCATACTGTCTGGGGAAGGAAATCTGCCATCTGCACCTGGTCTAGCCTACATGCGACAGCAACGTGATTGACTCTGAAATGGCCTCTAACATGGTATAGCATACAGCTCAGAACAAGGGTAACCCATGACTAACAAATGCTGGGTTTGCTGGCAACATTCACATCTCAAGAGACAATGAATGAAAAGAAAACTTTTCACCAAGCCAAAATTATTGTTGTCTCTATAGCAGAGAAGCTGCAAAGGTATATGTCAGAAACCTGTTTGATATCTGGATAAGATGCATCACAACCTGTTGGCCAGTAGCTCAGAGGAAAACAAGGACTGAAATAAATGCTGCAGAAGGGAATGACAACTGTAATTCTCAGTATGAGGCTAAATGCAGGAGCCTTTACAATTCATAGAATGTTTACCAGGTCACGTTACCTTAAGGACCTTGTGTCATGTGACATATCTGAAAAACCATGATTTACTCAATTTATTATCCTCATTTTAAAAGCTTGGATTTTACCCCCTCTCAGTTCCTCTTCTTTACTTCCAGAAACTCATTAGTTCATATCTGAGGGTCTTGGAACTACGCCCTCCACTGTCATCTCTCAATGTCCTTTTGCAGATTGGGTGCCCAACATTGCAAACAATGTTCTGCATGTAGATACACAAGGTTAGAACAAGTTGTTTCAACTCTTAGCATGCTGTTGAAAAATTGCTCAGTGCTTACTTGACGATAATCTTCTTACTTCCATTTACAGTGAAATGTCATAAATTGAATGTTAATGTCATTCCTCTGCCAGAGCTGATTAGTAATTCAGCTGAGCATGCTTAATGCTTTTGTGTTGGAGGTGACCCATGTTTGCCCTGAGAATGCTCAGTGTTTGCACTGAATTGGAATTGTACCTTGTGTTACTGGCCATGTCTTATATTGATGTTGTATCACAACCATGCCTTTGCCTATAGATATCCTCAAACATGCCCAAATATAGACAAGCTACATGCATGAATGGCCAAAATTTCATAAACATTTTATTTATTCATGGTGGTAAAGTTACGAAACTGCACACTGTGTCTTTATCCTGGTTATTCTGGGAGTTCTATTGCAGCTCTACTGTGAAAAGAATGCCAGCCACTTTAGTGAACTCACTCACTTCAGATGTAAAATTTTACAATGTTATATCACACAATCTAAGATGGTCACCAGGCTTCCTTTCGCTCCTGCGACTCTTTCTGATTGATGGCCCCTTCAATTAGAATTTAATCATGATTGATAAGTCTTGAATCTGAACATGGTTAGGATGAGGGTTCGATGTCTACTTTCTGAGCTCAGTTGTCCCACATTTTCGTAATGGATTGTTACTTTGAGTTCCCACAGAATTTGGAATTAATCAGCCAGAATCTCCGTGCTGGTTGGTTCAATTGGTATTACTCAGTTCTGTTAGAGCTGTAAGAACAGCAGTTTAATCACCTAGCAACCTCAAGATGTTCCTGCACGGCATGTGTGGTTTGAATTTATTGTGGCAAAGGGCCATATCACACATCGCAAGAGGCCATTCCCAGTCCCCCATCCCACGATCATACCCATGGCTGTTTTTATCTATATCAAGATTAACAGCATGAATGGACGGTCGGAGCCTGTCAATCGCAGGAAGAAACAAGGACTGAGAGAGGTAATAAACTCAAACTTTGAGGCCTTAGGAAAGAACGACCACAAAGCATGGTTGTTCAATGGTTAGCACTGCTGCCTCACAGCACCAGGGGCTTTGGTTCAATTCCACCTTTGGGTGACTGTCTGTGTGGAGTTTGTACATTCTCCCTGTATCTGTGTGGGTTTTCTCTGGGTGCTCTGGTTTCCACCCATAGTCCAAAGATGTGCAGGTTATGCTAAATTGTCTGTGGTGTCCAGGGATGTTTGGGTTAGACATGGGGAATCGCAGGTGATGGGGCAGTGAGTCAGGGTGAGATGCTCTTCAGAGGAGTAGTATGGACGTGTTGTGCTGAATGGCCCGTTTCTATACTGTAGAGATTTTGTAACGCAACAGAAAATAAGTTCATAAATTTTAATTTCAACTGATATTGCAAACAATTTGCATTTGTACATTACCTTCACATATCTTTAAGGGACTCGCAACATTACATAACTCACACAATCCCAGCACAGGAAGGTAGACACTTGAATGATGCAAAGTGAGGTTCATGCAGGTAGCAAATGATATTTCTTTGAAGGTAAAGATGAGGTTTTTCCCCTCAGGATATCATTGGGCTGTGGATTTATCTTTTACAGAAGGCAGTGGAAGCTGGGTCTTTAAACTTACCTTTGCTTTACTCAAGGCTACATTAGAACAGTGTTTGATAGACAAGGGAGACTAGACAAGACATTGGGGCAGACAAGAGAGTGAAGCCAAGACCAGGACCAGATCAGCCATGATGTTATTGAATAGTGGAATTGGTGCAAATGACCTTCTCCTCTTACATTCCCATATTCCGATAAAGGCATAATTTCAAAGCTTGCAAATGTTACAAACTTGGAAATAGAGTCAGCAGTGAGAAGGATATGGGGCAGAAGGAGATGGGTAAGATGGGCAGACACACGCTAGATGAAATTTTATTCAACAAAGTGTGAAGTGGATAGTGAAAGAACATTATATATGTTTCTCTCTCCAGAGATATTGCCTGACCTACTCAGTATTTCCTACATTTTCTCTTCTTATCTGCGAAGTGACTTATTTTAGTCAGAAGAATGATGCAAATATAAAAACTGGTACAATTTTGAAGGTGATGAAAATTTTGAGGTGTGCAAATAGTTGAAGGTGAGAACAATCTTAAAATATAGGATTCTTAACTTTACGAGCAAAGATAAAGGCGTGAATTTTACAAATTGGTGCTGGAGACCTGACATGAGATGCCCTGCCACAAACTAGTGCTAGCTATTTCCACTAATGGATAGTGGATGGGGAGAAGGGCAGCAGGTCGTGGGTACAGGAGTGGGTTATACTTTGTTCATTGATACTTCAGGGAGGCGAGTGCACGTGTTAAAGGGCAGCTGCCTTCATTCGATAAAATTTTCACAAGTGGCATGTCCAAAGTTCTTCAAGGACCGCAACATTCCCCCCGCAGTGGTCAAGAATGCCCTTGACTGCGTCTCCCGCATTTCCCGCAACACATCCCTCACACCCCGCCCCCGCCACAACTGCCCAAAGAGGATCCCCCTCGTTCTCACACACCACCCCACCAACCTCCGGATACAACACATCATCCTCCGACACTTCCGCCATTTACAATCCGACCCCACCACCCAAGACATTTTTCCATCCCCACCCTTGTCTGCTTTCCGGAGAGACCACTCTCTCCGTGACTTCCTTGTTCGCTCCACACTGCCCTCCAACCCCACCACACCCGGCACCTTCCCCTGCAACCGCAGGAAGTGATACACTTGTCCCCACACCTCATCCCTCACCCCCATCCCAGGCCCCAAGATGGCTTTCCATATTAAGCAGAGGTTCACCTGCACATCTGTCAATGTGGTATATTGTATCCATTGTACCTGGTGTGGCTTCCTCTACATTGGGGAAATCAAGCAGAGGCTTGGGTACCGCTTTGCAGAACACCTCCGCTCGGTTTGCAATAAACAACTGCACCTCCCAGTCGCAAACCATTTCAACTCCCCCTCCCATTCTTTAGATGACATGTCCATCATGGGCCTCCTGCAGTGCCACAATGATGCCACCCAAAGGTTGCAGGAACAGCAACTCATATTCCACTTGGGAACCCTGCAGCCCAATGGTATCAATGTGGACTTCACCAGCTTCAAAATCTCCCCTTCCCCCACCGCATCCCAAAACCAGCCCAGTTCGTCCCCTCCCCCAACTGCACCACACAACCAGCCCAGCTCTTCCCTTCCACCCACTGCATCCCAAAACCAGCCCAGCCTGTCTCTGCCTCCCTAACCTGTTCTTCCTCCCACCCCAAGCCTCACCTCCATTTCCTACCTACTAACCTCATCCCACCTCCTTGACCTGTCCGTCTTCCCTGGACTGACCAATCCCCTCCCTACCTCCCCACCTATACTCTCCTCTCCACCTATCTTCTTTTCTCTCCATCTTCGGTCCGCCTCCCCCTCTCTCCCTATTTATTCCAGAACCCTCACCCCATCCCCCTCTCTGATGAAGGGTCTTGGCTCGAAACGTCAGATTTTGTGCTCCTGAGATGCTGCTTGGCCTGCTGTGTTCATCCAGCTCCACACTTCGTTATCCAAGATACAACCTGTTGTCTTTACACTTTTCCAGGGAGCCTTTAAAGTTGCCAGATTTCTTTAGATAAGTAAAGTATCTTTATGGAGAGTTTCATCAGAGAAGTGAAGTGCTGTTTGGAAGCTATCTGGCATTGTTAAACCTGAACATAAATATGTATAAAGATCGGATAAACCTGTTGGAACAGTCAAGCCTTTTGGAACTGTCAATCTGTCAAACTGGTGACCAACAAAACCATTAAGTTGGGATTCTGAGGAATGGTCACCAGTCCCAAAATGTTAACACTGATTTTTTTTCCAGCAACTTCTGTTTTTGTTCCTGATTTACGGCATCCGCAGTTCTTGTGGTTTTCATTAAGTTGTAAATCTGTTTAAAGCTAAACGTTACATCTTTGAGAAAATTGTCTTGCGATTTAAAGGGAGACAGTTGCTTCCTATTTCACTTTGTTGAAAATAAACTGACAGACATCATTATCGTCCTCACCCTCAAAAACTTCTCTTTCAATTCCTCTCACTTCCTACAGACAAAGGGGGTGGCCATGGATACCCGCATGGGCCCAAGCTATGCCTGCCCCTTTGTAGGTTACATGGAACAGTCCCTCTTCCAAAGCTACACCAGCCCTAACCCCCACATCTTCGTCCGTTACATTGATGACTGTATCAGCGCCACCTCGTGCTCCCACGAGGAGCTCAAACAGTTCATCCATTTCACCAACACCTTCCACCCCAACCTTAAGTTCACCTGGGCCATCTCTGATGCCTCTGTCCCCTTCATGACCTCTCTGTCTCCATTTCTGGCATCCACCTGGAAACCGATATCCATTTCAAACCTATCGACTCCCACAACTACCTAGAATACTCCTCCTCTCACCCACCTAACTGCAAAAAGGCCATCCCCTATTCCCAATTCCTTCGCCTCCGCCACATCTGCTCCTGAGATGAGGCATTCCACTCCCGTACATCCCAGATGTCCTCTTTTTTCAAGGACCACAACTTCTCCCCCGCAGTGGTCGAATACACCCTCCACCATGTCCCCCGCATTTCCCGCAACTCATCCCTCACATCCCCTCCCCACAATAACAACCAAAACAGAACCCCCCTCATCCTCACGTACCACCCCACCGACCTTCAGATCCAACGCATCATCCTCCGACACTTCCGCCATCTGCAATCCAACCCCACCACCAAAGACATTTTTCCCTCCCCATCCTTATCTGCTTTCCAGAAGGATCACTCTTTCTGTGACTCCCTTGTCTGCTCCACACTCCCCTCCAACCCCACCTTCCCTGGCAACCGAAGCAAGTGCTACACCTGTCCCTACACCACACCCCTCACCCCCATCCCAGGCCCTAAGAAGACCTTTCAAATCAAACAGATTTTCACCTGCACATCTGTTAATGTGGTATACTGTATCCACTGTTCCCGTTATGGCCTCCTCTACATCGGGGAAACCAAGCAGAGGCTTGGGGACTGCTTCGCGGAACACTTACGCTCAGTTTGCAACAAACAATTACACCTCCCAGTCGTGAACCATTTCAACTCCCCCTCCCACTCTTTGGACGACATGCCCATCCTGAGCCTCCTGCAGTGCCACAATGATGCTACCCGAAAGCTGCAGGAACAGCATCTCATATTTCGCTTGGGAACCCTGCAGCCCAAGCATGTCAATGAGGACTTCACAAGCTTCAAAGTCTCCCCTGCCCTCCCCTGACTGCATCCCAAAACCAGCCCAGCTAGTCCCCGCCTCCCTAACCATTCCTCCCACCTCAAGCCCCACCTCCATCTCCTACCCACTAGAAATATGACATAATTAAATGGATAGACATTACATTCAGATAAACAAATTACAATCAAACATTACATTTTAGTAGGTCAACACAGGGACTTCCACATGTGGCCTGACTGCACGTGCCAGACCCCAGTCCAACAATCATCCCCACTCTGCTCCAAGGCTCCTGTTTGCTGTACACTGGCTCTCAGCTGCTCCAAGTTAGGATTCTCCTGAGATTGCTTTGCCTCGCTGGCCTCCACTCCAGGATTCGATTTCCCTCACTGCTACCCACTCCAGGAACTCGATTCCCCTCGCTGGCCTCCACTCCAGGATTCGATTTCCCTCACTGCTGTCCATTCCAGGACCTGATTCCCCTCACTGGCCTCCATTCCAGGATTTGGTACCCCTCACTGAGCTCTGCCACAGGGCTGCTTTCCGTCTCCACCCTCTGCTCTGGGACTGTTTCCCCTCACAGGTCTCCATTCCAGGATGCATTTCCTTGCACCAGCCTCCACACCAGGACTGCTTCCCCACACCAGCCTCCCTCTGGATTTACCTCTGGGGCTCACCAGCAACTCCATTCCCAACTGGGTAAGTCCAAGTCATTAGTTGAGAAAAAAACATTGAAAAGAGGGGAAAAAGAGGAGCTAAAAAGAGAGAAAAAAGAACAAGCAGAGCAGAGGAGCTGCAGCTGGAACATCTTCCCCTGCTACCAACTTGTTTTCCTAATGGAGGGAATTCAAGAATTTTGACCCAGCGACAGCAAAGGCATGGTGATTTATTTCCACGTCAGAATGATGAGTGACTTTGAGGGGAACTTGAGGATGGTGGTGCTCCCATGTATCTGCTGCCCTTGACCTTCTAGATGGAAGTGGTAATGGGTTTGGAAGATGCTGTCTGAGGATTTTTGGTGGGTTTCTGCAGTGCATCTTATAGATAGTACACACTGCTGCTACTGAGCTTCATGTCTTTATTCATTGACAGGGTGAGGGCATCGCTGGCCAGGCAGCATTTTACTGTCAATCCACCATTGCCCAGAGGGAAGTTAAGAGTCAACCACACTTCTGTGGGTCTGGAGTCACATGTAGACCAGACAAAGATGGCAGTTTCCCTTCCCTAAAGGATACAAGTGAATCAGATGGGTTTTTCCAAAACTTAGCAATGAATTCAAGGCCATTATTAGATTCTTCTTTTATCAAATTCAAATTCTACCATCTGCCATGGGAGGATTTGAACCCAGGTTCCCAGAATGTTATCTAGCTCTCTGGGTTAACAGTCCAGCGATAATACCATTAGGCCATTGGTGGAAGGAGTGAATGCTTGTGGATGTCATGCCAATCAAGCAGGCTGCTTTGTCCTGGATGGCATCAAGCTTCTTCACTGCTGTTGGGGCTGCACTCATCCAGGCAAGTTGGAAGTATTCCATCACACTCCTAACTTGTACCTTGTAGACGGTGGACAGGCTTTGGGGAGTCAGGGGATGAGTTACTTGCTACAGTATTCCTAGCTTCTGGCCTGCTCTTGTAGCCATTACATTTAAGCAGTGAAATATATGTGAAGTTGGAAAGGTTAAGCAAGGTCATTTTGACAGATGGAATTTGGAATTGGAAATAAATATCACATGTGAGGTTCTTAGAGATATTATTCTTTTTTTTAAATTGCTAATGTTTGTAATTAGATACCTTATGGAGATGAAAGGGTTAAAACTGATGGAGTGGAGGTGCTGGTGTTGGGCTAGGGTGGGCAAGGTCAGAAAGCGCATGACTCTAGGCTTTAGTCCAACTGGAACATAACCCCTTTCTCATCTGACAAATAGCTATGCTCCAAAAGCATGTGTTTTCAAATAAACCTGTTAAGCTGCTGGACAGGCAGCTTACTGATTACAGAAGGACAGATTTGTTACAAAAGCAGAAGGAGACGATTCAGATGCATGATTCCATTGTCTAATGTCAATCTCTTGCCTATTCCCAATATCCCTGAATACCATGTTTATCCAAGTAATTCCTCTTGAATGCCACAGTTGAACTTTCCTTCACCACATACACAGGCTTTTTTACCTGGATAAGACTTTGCAAAGATGTAGTGTAATTTGAAAAAACACGTCATTCAAGGCAGATCATGAGGGACCCTCAGCATGTCATCAAACTGGCATCTTTAGTAGCCAGATAACACGGTGTGGAGCTGGATGAACACAGCAGGCCAAGTAGCATCAGAGGAGCAGGAAAGCTAACCTTTCAGATCTGGACCCTTTAATACCCAGTTCTTGAAGAACCAATCAGTCAACTGTTAGTAGACTTTGTAGGACCATTACTGAAAATAAAAGCAGGACACCAGTATATCTTTATAGCTGTGGATATGACAACCCAATTTTCACAAGTTATTTGTTTAAAGATAATTTTAACTAAGGTAGTCATGGAAAAATAATTCAGTTTTTGTTACTTGTTACACTTGTTACAATTATGCCATGTTTCTAACTTTGTCTGAACCTTTCAGGAGATAATCGGCAAACTGGACAGGAAACAAATGATATCAACTGCATATGATTCAGAAACAAGGACCTTTGGAGATATACCATCAGAGTCTTAAAATAATAATTACGGCAAACTGACATAAATATTCAAAGAATTGAGAAAAGAGTTCAGGTTCCTTACTCTTTGCTACCAGAGGTTCCCCAAATGAATCTATTGGGTTTAGCCCATCTTAATTGATTGGTCCTGATCTATTAACATCAATGGAGGAGAAAGTTGTAAGACAAACGATGAGATCTCAACGCTGGATCCTGTATCCATGTTTCTTGATAGCCTCACAGGAGTGTGCAATGTTCTACAGGAACATTTAGAATCTTCACAGGCAGTGTTAAACGAATAAGTAAGCAAATGTGCTATACCCAGAATGCTTCAAACAGGAGTTGAAGATTTAACTTCAGAATTCAGTGGCCCATGCAAGATAGTTAGATAGGTTCTTTTCGTGACTCATCTGATAGATAGTAGGAACTGCAGATGCTGGAGAATCTGATATAACAAGATGTAGAGCTGAAAGAACACAACAGACCAAGCAGCATCATTGAAACAGGAAATGGAAGAAGGGTCTAGGCCTGAAATGTCAGTTTTCCTGCTCCTATGATGCTGCTTGGCCTGCTGTATTCATCCAGCTCTGCACCTTGTTATCTCATCTGATAGATACTTCTGAAAGAAAAATGAGTTGTTTCATGTGAACATGTTAAAACAATACCATTATAAGAAAGAAGATGAGAAAAAGCAGAAATGTCAGGTGGAAAGTGTAGCAGAGGATGTGAGAGAGAGAGAGGGAAAGTGTGACGTAGAATGAGAGGTAGGCAGTTCGTAAAGCAAGCCTCCTAGCCCATGCTGAAATATTGGTTAGTTAGACAATGTGTTTTCAGTCTTGAAGAAAGGACAGTAGGATGATCTAGTCAGGTTAGTAAAGAAATACAAGGAAATTTGTAGTTACACCTGGTTATACAATGATGTGGTTATAGGAGAATCAGTACAAGCAAAACAACATCCTTATCGATTAAGAACATTAAAACAAACTGAAGTGGAAATAGAGATTTAATACATACTGGAAAAACACATGTTTAACCCTAGCCAAAGAAGTTGGAGATCACCAACAGTCTTAGTTCCTAAATAGTCATCCAAATTTTTCAAGAATTACAGAAAAGTAAATATAGAAACAACAACAGATTCATATCTAATACCTTTGCTGGAAGATCGTATTGACAGAGTTGACAATGCTGTGTTGCTTTCCAAGGCGCACTATTGAAGTGATACTAGCAAGTAGCATTAATATCAATAGCTGCAGAGATGCAGGAAATTATGAGATTTCTGGGGATAGGTGGGTTTTTTCCAGCATAAGCTAACCTCTGTATTGTAGATGTATCTTTAACAGGCAAAGGTGCTATGGTCAGCAGAGTACCAAAGACACTTCAGGAAACTGAAGGCAATCCTATTAAATGAACTGGAGTTAGCTCCCACTGACTTCATGAAACCCTTTAAAACAACAAACAGGGTAGCATAAACAAATTGTAAGATCACGATTAAGGGATGGTAATTTGCTAAAAAACGAAACCAACATTCAAAGGCTTTTCAGTGGAAGTAAACCCTTTGGGATTATTGGGATAACACGGTGTGAAGCTGGATGAACACAGCAGACCAAGCAGCATCAGAGAAGCAGGAAAGTTTGCTGTTTTGGTTCGAGACCCTTCTTCAGAATTTGGGATTATTGTTGGCTCTTACACATTCTGAAGTTGATATCCACTATGGTTTCAAAGGAACATTACTGCATTCTGACAATAATCTGTTGACTTCTATAGAGAAATTTAAGATTCAAAAATACAAAGTTTTTCTAATAGAGCTTATTAATTTAACCATTCAATGCAAAAACTGTTCACATTGCTGGAAAAGACAACGTAATAGCTGATTCAATATTGGAACTATTGCTGCGCTCAACGTTTGAGAGGTGAATGGCAAGAAACTGTTGAAGCCTGCATAAAAAATGAAACTGCATGATGAATGTAATTTTTTGTGACACAGTGGTGCTGTGTTTTCCTGGTAATGAAGCACAAGTATAAATGGCATTTCTATTGCTTAAAGAATCGAGATACAGGAGAATTTGTTTGCATATTTTTCATTTTGTTTTAGAACTTAAACTAAAATGTATGTTGGAGACGTCAGAGGGAGGTTCTTCACCCAGAGAGTTGTGAGCGCATGGAACAGTTTGCCAGTAGTAGTCGCGGAAGCGGAGTCATTAGTGACATTTAAGCAACTGCTGGACATGCACATGGATAGCAGTGAATTGAGGGGAATGTAGGTTAGGTTACTTTATTTTTGGATTAGGATTATTCCACGGCACAACATTGTGGGCTGAAGGGCCTGTACTGTGCTGTACTTTTCTATGTTCTACGTTCTATGTTCTGAGTTGTAACTGATATACCAGGAAGGTATTGTCAACTTAAAAAGCAAGTACTGCAGAAATTGTTGATCTGCGCAGTACAATGTTACTCTTTGCAAGTAGGAAAAGGTTAAATTCAAGACTCAAAAGCACTAATAATCTTTTGTTTTAAGGAAATTCTGCCTGACAACAGCTCATTGGTTGAGCTACAGAGTTTAAAGAGCTGTAAGTTCCAACAGCAGAAGAAAGTGGGAAAAACATGCAGAGCCTGCAGACAAAAAGCATGCTTCTCTGACTCTCCATGAGGGGAATACAGCAAAAAATCAAGAAAGCTTGAAAGAAAGAATTTCATTCAAGGAAATATCTAAGCGTACTTGATCTGTGATTGAATTGAAGAACAATATTCACTGTACCAACAACAATGTGTCATCAAATATTAAAAATAGGAGTGCCAGAAAAATCTTTCTATATTATCATCCAGATTTTTGATAATCAGAATTTGGTTTGTACTGCCTACATTCATTTTCCATCCACAGTATATGTGTTAAACTGTTTGCCTTTTGTCTGTCTTAACCATGACGTATATTTGCAGGTTTTGAAGGGGTATAGTTTAAGTTGCATAAAGTTGAAATCCTTTCTTTTTCCTGTTTTTATTTATGTTGTATGTTGGTTTTTTTAAAATTATTACTGAGAAAAGCCTGGTGTGAATTAAGTATCAATCACTCAGGCAAATTGGTCCTTTTGGTGGTCTCATTGGAAATTTGTACATTTTGCGACATCTTGCAGAATAGTGAGACCTAATTATCAAAACTCTCTTCCCAGTTAGACTGTGACACATTCCATGTTTCATTATTTACTTTTCTCAAATAATTCACAGAAACTGATCCAAATTACTTCCAGCCAACATGGCTTGGATTGGGCTCCCGTGACGGAGCTTGTCCTCTCCGTCTGTTTTTCTTTCTTTTCTTTGTGTTTTTTGTAACCTTTTAACTTTTTAACTTACTCCAATGGGAATGGGGGAGACTATTTCTGGGCTGGATGCTGTCTCGGGGAGGCGAGTCCTGGATGGAGGGACATCGCGGGGAAGTGACTCCTGGACTGGAGGGATATCATAGAACATAGAAGAGTACAGCACAATAACGGCCATTCAGCGCATGATGCTGTGACAATCTATTATTCTACTAAGATTAATATATACTGCATACCCCACATTTTACTATCCTCCATGTGCCTAACCAAGAGCCACTTAAAAGTCTAAAAAGTTTTCAAAGTTTTGCAGTATCTGTCTCCATTACCACTATCAGCAGCGCATTCCACATGCCCACCACTCTCTGTGCGAAGAACCTACCTCTGACATCTCCCCTACACCTTCCTCCAATAAACTTAAAATTATGTCCCCTCGTAATAGTCCGGGAAAAAGTCAATGGCTATCCACTCCCATCTATGCCTCTCGTCATCCTGTGCACCTCTATCAAGTCACCTCTCACCCTCCTTCTCTCCAATGAAAAAAGCCCTAGCTTCCTTAACCTTTCCTCATGAGGCCTACCCTCCAGTCCAGGCAGCATCCTGGTAAATCTCCTCTGCACCATCATTCCTGTAATGAGTTGACCAGAACCGAATACAATATTCCAAGTGCGATCTAACCAGAGTTTGGTAGAGCTGTAGCATAACCTCACGGCTCTTAAACTCAATTCTCCTGCCAATGACAGCCGACACACCATATGCCTTCTTTACAACCCTATCAAGTTAGGTAGCAACTTTGAGGGATCTATGGACATGGACCCCAAGATCCCTCTGTTCCTCCACACTACGGAGAATCCTGCCATTAACCCTGTGTTCCGTATTCAAATTCAACCTTCTAAAATGAATCACTTCACACTTTAGAAGCGGCTTCGCATTGGGGTTAAAATCCGGGTTAAATTCTATCTGCCACTTCTTTGCCCAGCTCTGCATCATGTTAATGTCCCGTTGCAATCAACAACAGCCCTCCACATTGCCCACAACTCCACCAACCTTTGTGTCATTGGCAAACTTACTAACCCACCCTTCCAGTCCCTCATCCAAGTCATTTATAAAGATCACAAAGAGCAGAGATCCCAGAACAGATTCATCGGAACACTACCGGTCACCGAGCCCCAGGCTGAATACTTTCCATCTACTACCACCCTCTGTCTTCCGTTGGACAGCCAATTCTATATCCAGACAGCCAAATTTCCGTGAATTCCATGCCTCCTTACTTTCTGAATGAGCCTACCATGTGGATCCTTACAAATGCCTTACTAAAATCTATATATACCACATCCACTGCTCTACCCTCATCAATATGTTTTGCCACATCCTCATAGAATTCAGTAAGACTTGTGAGGCATGACCTGCCCCTCACAAAGCCATGCTGACTATTTCTAATCAAACTGTGCTTATCCAAATGATCATAAATACTATTTCTCAGAATCCTTTCCAATAATTTGTCGACCACAGAAGTAAGACTGACTGGCCTGTAATTTCCAGGATTATCCCTATTCCCTTTCTTGAACAAGGGAATGACATTTGCCACCCACCAATTTGCTGGCACCATTCCAGTGGACAGTGAGGACACAAAGATCATTGCCAAAGGGACAGTAATCTCTTCCCTTGCTTCCCGTATCAACCTTGGGCATATCCCGTCTGGCCCAAGGGACTTATCTATCCTCAAGTTTTTCAAGATTTCTAGCACGTCCTCCTTCCTAACAACCTGTTCGAGCATATCTGCCTGTTACATGCTGTCCTCACAAATGTCAAGGTCCCTCTCACTGGTGAATACTGAAGCAAAGTATTCATTAACGATCTCCCCCACCTCCTCTGACTCTGTACACAAGTTCCCTCTACTATCCCTGATTGGCCCTACCCTCATTCTGGCCATCATGGTGAGATAAGTTCTGGACAGGAGGGGGGTAGCAGGGAGGCGACTCCCAAAGTGGAAGGGTGTAGCAGGGAGGCGGGGACTTTTGCAGACTGGAGCCAAGGCCTCGAGCCAAGCATCATCTGGATACTTGGCCCTGTGTGGTCTGGAGGTTAGGTGCCGGCCCTGACTGGGATGAAAGGTCAGTAAATTGAGTGTTTTTTTTCTTTTATTCTTGCGCTGGATTTTTTATTGATTTTTTTTTCAATTTTCTACCAAATACTTAAGTATCTGTACCTTGGTATCTTGTACCTACAATGGCAGCATAAGCAGCGACATTTCACACTTCTCACTGCACTCACTCGGGTCCATGTGACAATAAAGCTAGTTCAAATCTATATATCTCCAAATTATCTTTTCTTGGATTCACTTGTGTACGTGTATAGTGTTCTCATTTCATCCCACTTTTAATAACAAATGAACACACTTTGTTGACTCAAGAAACCCTCGTCAATTTGGCTTTTTAAAGGGTAAATCTATTTGGTCCAGGAGAAAGTTATCTATAAAGATTACAGTTATCTGTAAATAATGCTTGTTGCGAATTAGCAAGTTGGTTGCTGATAAAAGAAGGGGAGCCAGTTCAACGTTCCTCACCTAGCAGCTTGACAACTTCAGATGTACCATCTGTAACCATAATTACTTGGGGAATCTTCTTTGAGGTTAGCAGGTAACAATGTGCCCACAGAGATAGAGACAGTTACAGACACACACACACACACACACACACACACACACACACACACACACACACACACACACAGATAGACATACACACACACATAGACAGACACACACACAGAAGCACAGACGTATGTAGACACAGATACAGATAAACACATGTATACAGATGCACATAAATGTAGATGCAGATAAACACTTATATACAGACACATATGTGTACACACACACACGCAAATGTGCACAGCCATAGATGCAGAAACATACACACTACAGCTGCATATGTATACACACGAACACTGACACACCCATAAGCATAGATATATACATACGCACACATGTACATAAATGCACACAAATGCAAACACAGACACATACATGCATACAACTATAATAAGGACCAGGTATATATACTGAAACACAGAGACACATCATAGATACAGAAGCAGACAGAGGTGGAAACACACAACCACAAACACATCCAAAATACAATGAGACATGCACACACGCACATGCACGTGCGTACACACGCACTCAGAGGCACATGCACAGGCACACAAATGGACAAAACATTGACAAATTCTCACACAGTTGCACACATATTTTTGCATACATATTACATATAGACACATACAAGTACATGATATGCATAGTCCAGACAAACAGAAAATGTATTTCTTCTTTAAATATCACTAACCACAATGATAGCAGGATTCCATATGTGACTTTTTCCACCTCCCATGCAGGTTGGCTTCTGTTTTGCTTTTAATTGGAAACATTTTGTTTTCCCAGTAAGTTTCTATTTTTAATGGAAGTTTTTTTTATATACGGTTTGTGTTTCATTAGAATAGATCACCAGGAAATTAGATAAACCTTGTTTATCAAGTCAAGCTTTTAAACATGGTCACAGCAACATTCAATGTAGGGAATCGAATACAGGTGCACATTCCAGTGATTTAGACTGAGAGCCAAGCATGGGAGGAGATTGCTGGGAGCAGCCAAGTTGTAGTTAAACTTGGGACAACCTTCTGCGGTTTCTTTCTATCGTTTGGGGTTATTTTCCAATGTAGTGGTCACAGATTTCACAAACTGTATGAATTTCTACATCTTTCCTGTTTCCTCCCCTTCCTCCAAATCACACTGGGGTATTAATTTCTCTTGGCAGTAATGCAATGTGGGCAACAGCAAACCCTAATATTGTTTTTTGTTTCTGCTGCAGACTGTGAAACGAGCAGCTAATTCATTATTGTTCAGTGTTCATACCGCCCAAATCCTATTTATCCCCTCTTGAGAATAGATCAAGTTCCACAGATGCTTAACAAGAGTCATCTGTGTCTTAGTTTCTTACTGAATGTTAGTTTTAAAGTGTGTTAGGGCTTCTGCTATTTATTGAACTGAAATAATTGATGCTTTTGTAACGACCTGTTTGATTTCTGTACAGCCTTTCATAATGAAGACAGCTCAAAGTATTTACTTACAACTGCTGAAGTACTTTGTAAAGTCCAGCCATTAAAGTAAAATTGAAACAAAACAAGTAATTTGTGTAGAGCATGCTCTTAAAAAAAAACAGCAAAGTGATAATGCAAAGCTCACCAAGGAGGAATGGTGACCGGGGAGAACTTCCCTGCTTGTCTTTGAACTAGCACTGTACATCCACCTCAGAGGTTACCTGGGATCTCAACCAGATTATGCTTGCCTTTTAGCATTCTGGTTTGACACAGCCCAATATTCAAGTGTAAGGTCTTAACTCAAAGACAGTGCCCCTGACTTTGCAGCAGCTGCAGAATACTACTCTGGAGTATCTAGATTTTTGAACTCAGACCTCTTCATTGCAACTTGAACCTGGAACGTTGAGACTCAGAATGCTGCTAAAAGTTGAACCGTGACTGCTGGAGAAAGTGTGTTTGCCTAGTTGTGTTACTCCCAAATCAACAGCGTTACTGTTAAGCGAAAAGGTAATGAAAAAGGTAAAAGGTGGAGAACAAAGACAGGCCAGAGGATAATACGGAGAAGAAAAGTCATATTGTTCTGTAGCTTTTAAAGACTGGTGCCTCACAAACAAGGATGAGGTGAATAGATTATCGAGTCATTAGCTGGTTATTGTGTGTGCACACATTAGTTACCTTGTTTCTACACAACAATAATAACTGCCCTTTATAAAGTACTTCACTGGCTGTGGGAATGTCCTCTGGTTTGGAAAGGCATGACTAAAAGGCAAATCTAGCAGTCCAAAATATAGATTCAAAACCACCAAATATCTGGAGGTGAGCAAATGATGATTGTGGCCAGTCGCTTAACCCACGTCTTCCTTGCTGTGCTCAGTTACTAACTATTGACCATATAAGCTAGACACCCATGGATGGACAGTGAACTCCCTCTTTACTAGCTGTTGGCCATGTGAGCAAGGCACCCATCGATGAACTTCTCTTTAAGTGATTAGGTAGCTGGTGATACAAGGTCGGAACTGTAGGGGGTGCACTGTGGACCGGACAGATAATTGATCGTGTTTTACATAAAGCATTTTTGTGACCTAGGACAAGCATCATATCCCTCTGAAGCATGCATAGGCCCAGTGTCCCCACATTATATCTCAGCCACCTCGGTTGCATTCAGAACCCCCCCCACCTCTCTTATGTGGACCCCCCACCACAGCCATGGCAACTTGCCCACCGAATGCATACTCCTGCTCAAACAATTTATGGTAACAAGACCGCTGCAGTCTCAGACTCCCTGAGTTTAGGTCAACATGGCAATGCCACATCTGTTCCCTCTCTAAAATTGTGGCCAAAGCTACCTCAGCTTAAACAGGTTCAATTTTCTTTAAATAATGAAAAATTGGTCTGACCCACTTGACAGGTGCACTGAAAATTACAGTTATTTTAGTGCCTGTTTGTGTAAAGGCATCAAAATAAAATCTTTCCACAAAGACTTCCCATTATTTCCAGTGGGATTTGCCACACAATAAAGACTAAACTGTCACATTGTCAGTTTTGTGGGAAAGGCTCAGCTGCAGCCTAAATTTGCTACAATTCCTGTGGGAACCAAGCCAATCCAAGCTGTGAAACCATCACATGGTTACAAATAATGAGGTGTGCGGATATGTTGGTGAATTGGAACCATTTTACACAACATCAAACCTTGATTTTCTTTTGGAAAACAGGACAGCTAAGCAGAATCGTCACAACTGGAAGTCTGTAGGGAGAATATCATAATCTCCTTCTTGTGAGTTCCTCTACTACCCCCCTTATAGATACTGGCTCACACCTCCACAGGATGTTAACAGGGCCTATCAGAGTACCTTGTGCACTAACATTGGACATCTAAACATATAACTCATTCATTTAGCTATTCAGGATGACTTTACTTCCTCAATCTGTACCCTGAGGTGGTGAAGTTGATGAAAGGAGTTGTTGGGAGAAGTAGAATAAACATTATTTGTTCTGGTAGGAGACTCCAGAACAGGGTAGCATAACTTCAAAGTACAACTGGGCTATTCAAAGGGCTATTATAGAAAATTTTTCACACAAATCAACTGATAAATTAGGAGGACAATTAAGCTATCAGGTTCCTCAAGCCTGCTCTACTATTCAACAAGATTGTGGCAGTTTCAAGGTCCACATTCACATCTTTTCATTCCTTTGCCTGTTCAAAAATCCATCTAGCTCATCCTTAAACATTTTCAATGACCCAATCTCCACTGCCTTTTGAGGTAATGAGTTCCAAAGTCACACAACCCTCTGAGAAACAAAGAATTCTCTTTGTTTCTCTCTGAAAAGGGCGACAGCACCTGCAAGAGGAAACAACTTGTCCGCATGCACCCTGTCAAGTCCATTCAGGATCTGATAAACTTCAGTCAACTCACCCTTCTAAACTCCAGTGGAAACAAGCCCAGTCTGTCCAACTGTTCCCCAGACAGCAACCTGCTCATTCCAGGTATCAATCTAACAAGTACCCTCTGAGCTGCCTCCAATGCATTTACATTCTTCCTTCACTTACACTTGTTTTACACATACATTAGGAGTAAGAGGGTAACTTGGAGAAGGGTAGGTCCACTAAAGGATAAAAGAGGGATTTTACACATGGAGGCAGTGGAAGTGGGTGAGTTCCTTAGTGTGTATCTCACATCGGTATTCACCAAGGAGAAGGACATGGGTTGTGGTCATATTGTGGAGTGGAATGTTAATATTCTGGGGCATGGCAATATTAAGGAGGAGGTGATGCAGGGCGCCTTGAAATATATTAAGGTAATTAAGTCTCCAGGGCCTAATGGGATCTATTCCAGGATTCTGAAGGAAGCAATGGAAGAAATTACTAGGGCTATGACAGAGATCGTTATATCCTCTTTAGCCATGGGCGAGATCCCAGAAGACTAGAGAATTGCCAATGTTTTTCCTTTGTTTAAGAAGGGCAACAAGCTTATACTAGGAAATTATAGGCTGGTGAGCCTTACGGTGAAGGAAATTAGTGGAGGAGAATCTTAAGGACAGGCTTTATATGCATTTGGAAAATATTGGATTTATGAAGGATAGAGACTATGGCTTTTTGCAGGGGTGGTATCATCTCACAAGTTTGATTGAGATTTAGAGGAAATAATTAAGATAATTGACAAGGATAGGTCAGTGGATGTTGTCTAAATCAACTTTACTAAAGCATTTGACAAAGTCCCTCATGGTAGGCTGGTCCAGAAGATCAAATTGCATGGAATCCATGGCAAGTTAGATATAAAATTGACTTAATCATAGAAGACTTATGTGTCTTATTAGTAAGTTTGCAGATGACACAGAAATTAATGAAATTATAGATAGTGAGGAAGGTTGTCAAAGGATACAGCAAGATTTGGATCATTTGGAAAGCTGGGGGAGATATGTCAGGTGAAATTTAATCCTACCAAGTGTGAGGTGGTGCTTTCGGGAGTTCAAATGCAAGAGGAAAGTACACAATAAATGGCAAGACCCTTAAGATACTTCATCTACAGAAGATCAACTTGGCCTGCATGTCTATATCTCCATGAAAGTGTCAACACACTAGAAAAAGTGGTCAAGAAGGTGTACAACATACTTGGCTTAATTGGTCAGAGCATTAAATATACCAGTTGGCAAGCCATGTTGCAGCTCTTTAAAATTTTAGTTAGGCCACATTTGGAGTATTATATGCAGTTCTAGTCACCATGTATGGACCAAGTGCTAGCAGATGGGATTAGTATAGAATGGCATCATGGCTGGCACAGATATGGTGGGCCAAAGTGTCTCTTTCTGTGCTGTACTGTTTATGTTCTAAGGGAACTCTGTCCCCTAAAACTCCATGAAGGTTTGGAGAGGGTTATGCATATCGAGTCATAGAGTCATAAAGGACAGAAACAGACACTTCAGTCCAAACAGTCTATGCCAAACCTAATCCCAAACTAAATTAGCCCCACCTGCCTGCTCCTGGCCTCTATCCCTCCAAAATAACTTAAAATGTATAAAATAACTTAAAATGTATAAAATAACCTGGTTGGTCTTTTAAACTTTTTATCCATTTAATTCATTTAGGGGGCATGGCATTGCTGGCTGGTCTAGCATTTATTGTGCGCTCCTCATTGTCCTTGGTAGTGAGGTGCCTTCTTGAATCGCAATGCTGTAAGTTGATCCGCATTCGTCCAAAGTACCAGCACCCTCATCAGCTTCCAAATGGAATACTGGTTAGTGAGTGGGACCACAGGGAACTCCTGCGCTTCCTACTTCTTCTTTCTGGACGGTCTGGTGATCACTTGGAATTCTCCAGCACCTGCAGTTCCCATTATCTCTGATACTATTTTAACCTCACTGCGAAGCCTCTTCCAGGGATGCCTAACCTGAAGAAGTTACCCTCCGGACCAACCTCAGGGAATCTCTCTCCCATTGCAACTCTCTTGTAATCTCTTCGGCCTTGAAACTGCTCGACCATGTCCTGAAGCAAACCAGGTACCACAGCCACATCACCTTCCTCAGCACCTGCCTACGGAACCAGATCATCCCCAAGGGACTACAGTCCACATTTCAGCCTTCCCAATTTGGCCCCAACCGTGGCCACCTCTACACCCAGAATATTCAGACCCTTCAGAAGCGTTTCTCCCTGCGAGTCCTGAAACAGACACTTGCAGCCATGCGCCGGCACCTCCAGGCACTGCAATCCAGACTGCTCCAGCTCACAGCCTCCCTCTCCCAGACCTGCAAAGGTCCCTACCTCTCCACCTATACTCTCTCCACCTATCTTCTTTACTCTCCATCTTCGGTCCTCCTCCCCCTCTCTCCCTATTTATTCCAGTTCCCTCTCCCCATCCCCTTCTCTGATGAAGGGTCTAGGCCCGAAACGTCAGCTTTTGTGCTCCTGAGATGCTGCTTGGCCTGCTGTGTTCATCCAGCCTCACATTTTATTACCCTTCTTTCCTCTAGTCCCTTGAGCTGTGGTGTGACCACTTCTCTAAATGTGCTGTCCACCTAATTCTTATCCTCACGGGGACACCACAGTGTCTTAAACTGCTGCTGACAGTTTCTGCAGCTGGGAGCACTTCCTGACACATGGTCATCAAGGATACTGGCAGCATCGAGGACTCCCCGCATGTGCCAGGCTACATATTCTATTCAGCTGGCCTCTCCTGACACCTCATAAACTTACAATTAACACCTTAGACTAGAAATTATTAGTATTATTTTATGAGACTTCATACTTTGTCACTAGGGTTATGAGAAGATTTACTATCATTAAGATCTCACTTCTTTAAATCTGCAGTACAAGAAAGGATTGGCCAATAGTTTTCAGGTGCCCAGTACTCACCAATCTGCAGACTTTAGGAGCCGCACTAAAGATTCTTGCAATGTTCCTGCAGCTTCCCTCCCAATTACTGCTCCCTGCATCCCAACTGCTGCTCCAAGATAAGTGCCCTCTAAAGACTAGGCCCAAATCCACACCACAATAGATTTATAGGCTTACCGGTTACTGTGCCCCTCCCTGCCTCCTAGCTTTTGCTGTAGGGATCCCAGCGGCTGCCCCATGCTGAGTGCCCTGTAAAAGTGTTGTTTCAGTGAAGTCACAGAGTGGTATCCTAATAGTATTATCACTTTGCAGGATCAGCAGGGCTGTTTCAGTGCCTAGGTCAATGCTAGCTAACCATAATCAAGGGCATCAAGGGTAAAAAGTCTAAAGAACTAATTATCAGATACAGATCATTTTCTATTAAATGACAAGAGAGTTTAAAAGCTGAAAGTACTCTTTCTGTTCCACTGCCAAAGAATTACTCCATTGGGTTGACTGCATCATGCACAATTGATTAATTATACTTATTTTATGGGCTTTTTAGTTATGACTTTGCAGGTCTCACATCTGTACATTAATTCTATTCGCATATACTCATCTGAGCTGCTGCTAATGGTAATTGTCAGACATGGCTTACTGATATGCTTTCTTCTGAGTTAGAAGGCTGTAGATTCACTTTAGAAACATGAGCACATAATCTGGTCCGACACTTCCGTGCACTACTGAGGGAATCCTGCACATCCAGAGGTGTCACCTAAAACAAGTGCCTCTCTACTATCTCAAGGAACATATAGGTTCCAATGGCATGATTCCATAGTTACCCGCTAATATTTATCACTGATCCAATGTTACATATGAAAAGAAAGGTCACTTCATTATCATGGTGCAGAGCTGGATGAACACAGCAGGTCAAGCAGCATCAGAGGAGCAGGAAAGCTGCCATTTTGGGTCAAGACTCATCTTCAGAAATGGGGGAGGGGAAGGGAGTCTGAAATAAATAGGGAGAGAGGGGGAGGCAAATAGAAGATGGATAGAGGAGAAGATAGGTGGAGAGGAGATAGACAGGTCAAAGAGGCAGGGTTGGAACCAGTGAAGGCAAATGTAGGTGGGGAGGTAGGGAGGGGATAGGTCAGTCCAGAGAGGACGGGTAGGTCAAGGAGGCGGGATGAGGTTTGTGGGTAAGAGACAGGGGTGGGGCTTGAGGTGGGAGGAATGGTTAGGGAGGCGGGGAGTCCTTAGGCTGGTTTTGGGTTGTGGTAGAGGAAGGGGAGATTTTGAAGATTGTGAAGTTAACATTGATACCCTCGGGTTGCAGGGTTCTCAAGCGAAATATGAGATGCTGTTCCTGCCAGCTTTCAAGTGGTGTCATTGTGGCAATGCAGGAGGCCCAAGATGGACACGCCGTCCAAGGAGTGGGAGAGGGAGTTGAAATGGTTTGCGACTGGGAGGTGTAGTTGTTTGTTGCGAACTGAGCGTGCGTTCTGCAAAGCAGTCCCCAAGCCTCTGCTTCCACGATGTAGAGGAGGCCACAACAGGAACAGCAGATACATTATACCACATTAGCAGAGGTGCATTGCCAGTGCTATTGTAAAGCCCCCCCATTTGATTGACAGTCTCTTATATGTTAGCTGATTGTAAGCCTGTTGCTGTGATTCCCTGTGATTGCTGTCACAGCCTCAGGACGTCAGGAGAGCATGATGGTAAGATCCCAGGCTCAGTGTCTGACCTCACGTGTGATGAGTGGCCATGTGTGTGTGTGCTAGAGAAGGATTATCAGTGTCCGTGGAACTTTACACCACAGCCAGCACCTTGGTAAGCATGCGAGTGAAAGCGAGCTCCCGGAAATAAAATGCTGTACAAAATGAGCCAACTCTAAAAAGCGACCCCCCCCCCCCCACCCCCCCCCCCCCCCCCCCCCCACCCCACCGCTTTATATCTCTTAGTCAGCAGTCTCACATAATGCATGGTCCCCAAAACAATACTGGAAATCTTTGTGAACAAAGTGAGGCTGGCCACTCGCTCTGAAGGGTATCAAAAATAACTACAAATCAACTGACTGTGACATTTGTCATCTGACATCAAGCACAAGCTTTAAACAAGGACCCTTTATTTTTGTTAATAAAGTAATCATGGATGGCAATCAACTTTGAACTATATAACATGGACTGCAAACCAGTCCTTACTGTTGGCAATGAAGAGACCCTCTCTGTCTGTCTGTCTCTCTCTCTCTCTCTTTCTCTGTTCCCTGGAAAAGCCTAAAGGGCAATAAATCTCAAATATCGTCCACCCATTTCCTAGTGGACTTAAGTGTATGACTTGATAACTAACCATAACTCAGGACTAATTGGCACTAAATTGGAAATCTGTCTCAGAGAGGCCACAACTAACATGCAGCAATGTGAAATATCACACTGATAGAGCAAAGGGGTGAGGACAAGTCAAGAGGAAGGAACAGCAACAGCTTTCGTAGCTGATTGCACAGAGTCCCTCAACTCAAAGAAGACAAACATCCACTGAAGTAAGTTAGGAAAGGAATTTGTATAGAGATGATAGGAAGAACATTTTACCACCAAAAGACACAGCTTTCAGATCCTTGACAAAAAAGCAAAGGGTGAGATGACGGGCATTTCTTTGCTGCTCCGAGTTCTGTAACCCGGAACGCACTGCCTCAATGATCAGTGCAAGTAGATTCAATTTCCAAACAAGAAATTGGGTAAGTATGTAGAGGAAACAAAATTATTGAATGCTGGAGAAAAAGCAGGTAATGGGATCAATTGGAAAGGTTTCTCAGAAGGCTGACTCTGGGATGATGGGATGAATGGCCTCCTTCTACACTGCATAAGTAACTGTGTGTGTGTTTGCATTGGGCTTTGAGTATGTGTGTGTATCTGAATGTGTGTGTATCTGAATGTGTGTTTATGTGTGTATGCCTGTATGTGTAAATGTGCCTATGTGAGTGTATATGTGTATTCGTGTGTGTTTGTGTGTGTGTGTTGGTGTGTGTGCACATTTGAGTTGGTTTTTCTGTGTCTGTGTTTATCTGTGTGTATCTGTGTATATGTGTGCGTGTGTGCACATTTGTGCTGGTTTTTCTGTGTGTGTATGTATCTGTGTATATACGTGTATACGTATACGTGTATGTATATCTGTTTGTGTGTGTTTCCTGGGGAGCTATGTGTTTTTTAGATTAGATTAGATTCCCTACAGTGTGGAAGCAGGCCCTTCGGCCCAACGAGCCCACATCGCCCCTTGAAGCATCCCATCCAGACCCATCCCCCATAACCCACACACCCCTGAACACTACAGGCAATTTAGCATGGTCGATCCACCTAGCCTGCACATCTTTGGGTTTAGCTTCCCAATGAGTTACAATGATATCTCCTTTAAAGGAGATTGTGTTAGATTACTAAGACTCAAGTACACCAAAGAGGACAGCCCCAGCAAACATGTCCAAACTGCCTCTGCTGTACCAATTATATACTTCTTACCCATAAAGGCTGTTAAAGTTTCCCAAGATCATGTTCCCCTGTGTATGCATGAAATAAGTTGCCAGCATTAGCTCAAGAAGCTGATTTAAGATGTATGATTTGATGCTCTCAAGTCATATTTGGTCATCCTGACTCTATTCCCACAGAGCCTCTCCATGAGAACCACTCTTAGGCCTGCCCCCCGCCCCGTTACTCAGGAGGCTGCACAATCTGTCACAGTTCCTTTTCCTGCTGAAAGGTATTCATTGAACTGGTGGCTCTGGTAAAGGAAGGCAGACTTCCGATCTCAATCACTCCCTTTCCCTTCAGCCAAGTGCCAGGACCTCATAGCTCTTCCTGTGAGCTTGATGCATTGTTTTAATGTATCTGAATCAGTTGGGTTTTGCCTTTTCCGAAGGAATTGCTCAGAATGAGGTGGCACATCTTGTACAACTGCAACAATGTGGTTCATTTCTCTTTCCATTTAACTTCGAAAGTGTGAGTTGGTTTCATATATTTCCCAATAAGCTACATTTATATGGCAACCTATTGCAGCAAAATGGCTTAAGGCGTTTCACCAGAGTGTAATCATTCACAAATCAACGCTGAGTCAAAGATGTTGGGACATGTGACCTAAAGTTCAAAGAGGCAGTTCTTAAGGAGTGGAGAGAACTAAATTAGTGGAGGGCTTTAGAAAGGGCCATTCAAGGCTGAGGAGCTTGACGTTGAGATGTCAATGGAAGGGAGATTGGAGTGGGAGATGCACAAGCATTAGAGGAGCAGAGTCATTTCAGAGGGCTGGAGGATGCCACAGGGTAATGGGGTGCAAATATTTAAACATGAGGGTGGAAGGTTTAGAAGTGGATATGGAAGCTCAGCTTCTGTTATATTATTTTGATATTTGCGAGTTTTCTATCAGCATTGATCACTCACACAGAGTATAAATGATGGGGGAATGTCTGCCATGTCTGAGCAACCTGAGCTATGGTGACATTTGTGGCAGGATCAGACAATAAACCCACTGAGGTCCATCTCAATATCAGGAGATTTCCACAAGTGATGTGACCAGCTTCTCATCAGACAGCCACCAACTAAGATGGAGTCATTGCCTGTTAAACTTGCTAATGGACCAGCTTCTCTCATTAATCTTCAGCTTGCTACTTTGGCAAACTCAGCAAACAAGCTAGGAGTAAGGGAATTTCCCATGGAGAACTGAGCAGTTACCTGGCAGACTCAGCTCATGCCTTGATCCAAATGATCTCCAAGTGGTTGGAAATTGAGCAGCAATATCTCAGGGCAAGAGCCGTGGGTACTGGCCACACTTGCCCCACACCAAATGGCATTGGCATCTGACATGTGCCAATTTCTAAGAACCCTCATTGACATATCTCCAATCCACTTACAGGATGCTTCAATCTGCACCTTGGGCTGCACTGAGAACTATCACTGTAATGTTGCAGCAAGGGCACTGCACTCAGTGATGTGTACCTTGTTCATGGGTATGACCAGGCTGTATCTTCAAGCTCTCAGCTCGCTGCCACAGAACCCACTCCCTCTAAACCTACTTGGATGCTCACAGCATCCCTGCCATGCCTTACCTTGCCCTTTTTCATCCTGCCCCTTCAGCCAGAAATACCAATGCTCATATTCCTTCTGCCACGCTTTGTTGTTTAATCATCACAAAGGAAGGGAGCATGGTTATAGAGTCACAGAGTCACACACCATGGAAATCGGCCCTTTGATCCAACCAGTCCATGCTGACCATAATCCCAAACCGACCATAGTACCACCTGCCTGCTCTTGGACCATATGCTGCCAAACATTTCTTGATCATGTACTTATCTAAATGTCTTTTTAACATTGTAACTGTACCCACATCCACCACTTCCTCTGGAATTTCATTCCACATACAAACCACTCTCTGTGTAAAACAAATTTCCCTTGATGCCTCTTATAAATCTTTCTCCACTCACCTTGAAAATATGTTCCCTTAAAAATCCCCACCCTAGGGAAAATTCCTTTGCCGTTAACCATATCTATAATCTCATGATTTTATAAACCTCAGTAAGGTTACCCCTCAACCAAACGGGTGAGGAGTCAGGAAACCCATTAACTGTCTTTTGCCCTATGAGGTTTAACTTCTTTCTGGAACTGGAGAGAGGCAGGTTTTAAGGGAGGTGAAAGTGGGTGGAACAGTTGTTGTTTTAGGTGAAGGAGGGGGTTATCAGGCAGAACAGAGGGCATGCGACCTTAATGGTGTTGGGATTCGGGTGGGTTACAGTGAGTGCAGACAATATTAAGAGTGGCAGAGCATCATCCTTGCTAAGATGTGGGTACAGTCGCAGAGAAAGAGCAGGGGTAAGATCTTGGAGAGAAAATAGTGGTACTCACAACGATGGAGTTGAGAGGGTCATTGACATTCTTCCTACATTGCCATGCATTTCCACCAAACAGCTGAGACTGCTTTAACCCAAGATGGCAACTTCAGGGCGCGCTGGCATGATCCAGCATATTGAGCTCCACCATAAACCCCTGGGGGAGGAGGATGTCCCGTGACTGTACATTCTGTCCAGCAGGGCCTCCAGGAATGTGACCCACACAGCAGGAGTCTGATTTCCCCTCATCTGTCATATCTGAGGTAAATGTTTGTGCAATGGAAGCCAGAGAATTCCAAGATACCCGCTGAGTGGGAATTGTGCTGGGAACAGTGCATGGCGAAATGGAGCGAGAATCAGATATAGGGACAGGACAGGCAATTAATGAAGATAGTTTGGTCAGATGTAGCAAAAAAAATTGTTTGGCCACATGGCCGAAATCTGTCAAAGCAAAACTCAACACAATTCAGATTTAGCCAAAACAAATGCAAGATTTAAACTCAGACATCATTTTGATTACAAAATGTGAGGCTGGATGAACACAGCAGGCCCAGCAGCATCTCAGGAGCACAAAAGCTGACGTTTCGGGCCTAGACCCTTCATCAGAGAGGGGGATGGGGTGAGGGTTCTGGAATAAATAGGGAGAGAGGGGGAGGCGGACCGAAGATGGAGAGAAAAGAAGACAGGTGGAGAGAGTATAGGTGGGGAGCCCCCGTCATAACCGCCCAAAGAAGATCCCCCTCGTTCTCACACACCACCCCACCAACCTCCGGATACAACGCATCATCCTCCGACACTTCCGCCATCTACAATCCGACCCCACCACCCAAGACATTTTTCATCCCCACCACTGTCTGCTTTCCGGAGAGACCACTCTCTCCATGACGCCCTTGTTCGCTCCACACTGCCCTCCAACCCCACCACACCCGGCACCTTCCCCTGCAACCGCAGGAAATGCTACACTTGGCCCCATACCTCCTTCCTCACCCCTATCCCAGGCCCCAAGATGACATTCCACATTAAGCAGAGGTTCACCTGCACATCTGCCAATGTGGTATACTGCATCCACTGTACCCGGTGTGGCTTCCTCTACATTGGGGAAACCAAGCGGAGGCTTGGAGACCGCTTTGCAGAACACCTCCGCTCAGTTCGCAACAAACAACTGCACCTCCCAGTCGCAAACCATTTCCACTCCCCCTCCCATTCTTTAGATGGCATGTCCATCATGGGCCTCCTGCAGTGCCACAATGATGCCACCTGAAGGTTGCAGGAACAGCAACTCATATTCCGCCTGGGAGCCCTGCAGCCTAATGGTATCAATGTGGACTTCACCAGCTTCAACATCTCCCCTTCCCCCACCGCATCCCAAAACCAGCCCAGTTCGTCCCCTCCCCCCACTGCACCACACAACCAGCCCAGCTCTTCCCCTCCACCCACTGCATCCCAAAACCAGTCCAACCTGTCTCTGCCTCCCTAACCTGTTCTTCCTCTCACCCATCCCTTCCTACCACCCCAAGCCGCAGTCCCATCTACCTACTAACCTCATCCCACCTCCTTGACCGGTCCGTCTTCCCTGGACTGACCTATCCCCACCCTACCTCCCCACCTATACTCTCTCCACCTATCTTCTTTTCTTTCCATCTTCGGTCCGCCTCCCCCTCTCTCCCTATTTATTCCAGAACCCTCACCCCATCCCCCTCTCTGATGAAGGGTCTAGGCCCGAAACGTCAGCTTTTGTGCTCCTGAGATGCTGCTTGGCCTGCTGTGTTCATCCAGCCTCACATTTTATTATCTTGGATTCTCCAGCATCTGCAGTTCCCATTATCTCTGATATCATTTTGATTACAACGTTTTGAACTTATTATGAGAGACTTTCTTCTTCTCTTTCCTCTATCACTTTTTCTGCCTCTTCCACCATCAGCTATTGACTTGTCACCGTGGTGTTTCCGCACATTCTGATAATCAAGGCAATGAGAATCGTTTTGGTTTTGAGCAATGTCCTGGAACAAGTACAATGGACTGAATGACTTTTTTTCTGTGTTGTGAACCAGTAAGGTTTGTCCAAGAACATAAGAGGTCCCAGATTAGCAGACCACATGAACAGTATTAGTGGACCCAGCTCCATCCTTCATTCATGTTTGTACACATACACTTCCAGCAAGTGTTTGTTGAACAAAAGAAAGATTCAACAAGCAATCAGAAGAATTTTACAGGACAGCAGGAGGCCATTCAGTATATCATACTTTTTGAAATAGCTATTCAACTAGTTATCACTCTCCTGCTCTTTCAAAAGAGTCATGTGACATTTTTCCTGTTTTATGTATCTACACAATTCCCTTTTGAAAGGTACTGTGCAATTTGAACATTGAACATAGAACTGTACAGCACAGGAACGGGCCCTTTGGCCCACAATGTGCCAACCTGATGCCATATTAAACTTATCCCTTCTGCCTGTCCTTGGCCCACATCCCTGCATTCCTTCCATATTCATGTGTTTATCTAAAAGTTCCTCAAACATCCCCATCTTATCTGCCTCCACCACCATCCCTGGCAGCGTGTTCCAGACTCCTACCACTCTCTGTGTAAAAAACTTGCCCCTCACATCTCCTTTGGACATTCCCCCTCTCATCTTAAATGCATGCCTCTTAGTATTAGACATTTCAACTCTGGGGAAAAAGGTTCTGACAGTCAACCCTATCTGTGCATCTCATAACTTTACAGACTTCTATCAAGTCTCCCCTCAGCCTCTGCTGTTCCAGAGAAAACAACCTGAGCTTTTCTAGACTCTCCTTATTGTTCATACCAGGCAGCATCCTAGTAAAGGATTGGTAATTATTTCCTAATGTTCTATAGATTCAGGATCAGTTCCTGCGGATTGGAGGGTGGCTAATGTTGTCCCACATTTCAAGAAAGGAGGGAGAGAGAAAACAGGGAATTATAGACTGGTTAGTCTGACGTCAGTGGTGGGAAAGATGCTGGAGTCAATTATAAAAGATGAAATTATGAATCATTTGGATAGCAGTAACAGGATAGGTCAGAGTCAGCATGGATTTACGAAGGGGAAATCGTGCTTGACTAATCTTCTGGAATTTTTTGAGGATGTAACTATGAAGATGGACAAGGGAGAGCCAGTGGATGTAGTGTACCTGGACTTTCAGAAAGCCTTTGATAAAATCCCACGTAGGAGATTAGTAAGCAAAATTAGGGCACATGGTATTGGGGGCAAAATACTGGCTTGGACTGAAAATTGACTGGCTGACAGGAAGCAAAGAGTAGTGATAAACGGGTCCCTTTCGGAATGGCAGGCAGTGACCAGTGGAGTACCACAAGGTTCGGTGCTGCGACCGCAGCTATTTACAATATACACTAATGATATAGATGAAGGCATTAAAAGTAATATTAGCAAATTTGCTGATGACACAAAGCTGGGTGGCAGGGTGAAATGTGAGGAAGATGTTATGAGAATACAGGGTGACTTGGACAGGCTAGGTGAGTGGGCGGATACATGGCAGATGCAGTTTAATGTGGATAAATGTGTGGTTAAACAGGAAGGCAGATTACTATCTAAATGGAGTCAAGTTAGGTAAAGGGGAAGTACGGCGAGATCTGGGTGTTCTTGTACATCAGTCAATGAAAGCAAGCTTGCAGCTACAGCAGGCAGTGAAGAAAGCTAATGGCATGCTGGCTTTCATAACAAGAGGAATTGAGTATAGGAGCAAAGAGGTCCTTCTGCAGTTGTACAGGGCCCTGGTGAGACCGCACCTGGAGTATTGTATGCAGTTTTGGTCTCCAAATTTGAGGAAGGGCATTCTGGCTATTGAGGGAGTGCAGCGTAGGTTCACGAGGTCAATTCCCAGAATGGCGGGACTATCATATGTTGAAAGATTGGAGCGACTGGGCTTGTATACACTTGAGTTTAGGAGGATGAGAGGGGATCTGATTGAGACATATAAGATAATTAAAGGATTGGACATTCTGGAGGCAGGAAGCATGTTTCCGCTGATGGGTGAGTCCAGAACCAGAGGACACAGTTTAAAAATAAGGGGTAGGCCATTTAGAACAGAGTTGAGGAGAAACTTCTTCACCCAGAGAGAGGTGGATATGTGGAATGCTCTGCCCCAGAGGGCAGTGGAGGCCAACTCTCTGGATACTTTCAGGAAAGAGATAGATAGTGCTCTTCAAGATAGTGGAATCAAGGATTATGGGGATAAGGCAGGAACAGGATACTGATTGTGGATGATCAGCCATGATCATAATGAATGGTGGTGGCGGCTCGAAGGGCCAAATGGCCTACTCTTGCACCTATTGTCTATTGTCTATTGTCTAAAGCTCTTCTGGACCCTCTCCAAAGCGCCCACAACTTTCTTGTCATATGGCAAACAGAACTGAACACAATTTGCTTCAATCATTCTTTCTGTTGAAGCATTCCATGTTTTAAAAACAAATTATGGGTACAAACAATTTTCCTCATCTTGCCGTTGGATTTTTTTTTGCCAACGGTCATAAATCCTCTTCAAATTGTTTCTCCCTCACCCTAACATATTCATTTTTTGCAAACTGATTGCTGCCTAGCAAATTACCTGAAATTCAGCTTTAATTATTCAAGTAGAACATAGAACATAGAACAGTACAGCACAGAACAGGCCCTTCAGCCCACAATGTTGTGCCGACCATTGATCCTCATGTATGCACCCTCAAATTTCTGTGACCATATACATGTCCAGCAGTCTCTTAAATGACCCCAATGACCTTGCTTCCACAACTGCTGCTGGCAACGCATTCCATGCTCTCACAACTCTCTGCGTAAAGAACCCGCCTCTGACATCCCCTCTATACTTTCCACCAACCAGCTTAAAACTATGACCCCTCGTGCTAGCCATTTCTGCCCTGGGAAATAGTCACTGGCTATCAACTCTATCTATGCCTCTCATTATCTTGTATACCTCAATTAGGTCCCCTCTCCTCCTCCTTTTCTCCAATGAAAAGAGACCAAGCTCAGTCAACCTCTCTTCATAAGATAAGCCCTCCAGTCCAGGCAGCATCCTGGTAAACCTCCTCTGAACCCTCTCCAAAGCATCCACATCTTTCCTATAATACGGCGCCCAGAACTGGACGCAGTATTCCAAGTGCGGTCTAACCAAAGTTTTATAGAGCTGCAACAAGATCTCACGACTCTTAAACTCAATCCCCCTGTTAATGAAAGCCAAAACACCATATGCTTTCTTAACAACCCTGTCCACTTGGGTGGCCATTTTAAGGGATCTATGTATCTGCACACCAAGATCCCTCTGTTCCTCCACGCTGCCAAGAATCCTATCCTTAATCCTGTACTCAGCTTTCAAATTCGACCTTCCAAAATGCATCACCTCGCATTTATCCAGGTTGAACTCCGTCTGCCACCTCTCAGCCCATCTCTGCATCCTGTCAATGTCCCGCTGCAGCCTACAACAGCCCTCTACACTGTCAACGACACCTCCGACCTTTGTGTCGTCTGCAAACTTGCTGACCCATCCTTCAATTCCCTCGTCCAAGTCATTAATAAAAATTACAAACAGTAGAGGCCCAAGGACAGAGCCCTGTGGAACTCCACTCACCACCGACTTCCAGGCAGAATATTTTCCTTCTACTACCACTCGCTGTCTTCTGTTGGCCAGCCAATTCTGTATCCAAGCAGCTAAGATCCCCTGTATCCCATTCCTCCTGACCTTCTGAATGAGCCTACCATGGGGAACCTTATCAACCTTATCACTTGGAATACTGCGTCCAGTTCTGGGCGCCCTATTATAGGAAAGATGTGGATGCTTTGGAGAGGGTTCAGAGGAGGTTTACCAGGATGCTGCCTGGACTGGAGGGCTTATCTTATGAAGAGAGGTTGACTGAGCTCGGTCTCTTTTCATTGGAGAAAAGGAGGAGGAGAGGGGACCTAATTGAGGTATACAAGATAATGAGAGGCATAGATAGAGTCGATAGCCAGAGACTATTTCCCAGGGCAGAAATGGCTAGCACGAGGGGTCATAGTTTTAAGCTGGTTGGTGGAAAGTATAGAGGGGATGTCAGAGGCAGGTTCTTTACGCAGAGAGTTGTGAGAGCATGGAATGCGTTGCCAGCAACAGTTGTGGAAGCAAGGTCATTGGGGTCATTTAAGAGACTGCTGGACATGCATATGGTCACAGAAATTTGAGGGTGCATCCATGAGGATCAATGGTCGGCACAACATTGTGGGCTGAAGGGCCTGTTCTGTGCTGTACTGTTCTATGTTCTATGTTCTAAATGCCTTACTGAAGTCCATATACACCACATCCACAGCTCGACCCTCATCAACCTTTCTAGTCACATCCTCAAAAAACTCGATAAGGTTTGTAAGGCATGACCTACCCCTCA
Source organism: Stegostoma tigrinum (assembly GCF_030684315.1). Classification (NCBI taxonomy): domain Eukaryota; kingdom Metazoa; phylum Chordata; class Chondrichthyes; order Orectolobiformes; family Stegostomatidae; genus Stegostoma; species Stegostoma tigrinum. Next base: position 13,422,040 of record NC_081365.1, on the reverse strand, counting down.
CAAAGCCGTGTTGACTGTATTTGATCAAGCCATGCTCTTCCAGATGGTCATAAATCTTATCCCTCAGAATCCTTTCTAACACTTTGCAGACGACAGACGTGAGACTTACCGGTCGATAATTGCCGGGGATTTCCCTATTTACTTTCTTGAAGAGAGGAATTACATTTGCCTCTCTCCAGTCCTCAGGTACGACTCCAGTGGAGAGCGAGGATGCAAAGATCTTCGCAAGTGGCGAAGCAATTGCATTTCTCGCTTCCCAAAGCAGCCGAGGACAAATCTGATCCGGGCCTGGCGACTTGTCAATCTTAATGTTTGACAAAATTTTCAGCACATCAGCTTCGTCTATCTCTATCCATTCCAGCATGCACACCTGCTCTTCAAAGGTTTCATTCACTACAAAGTTGGTTTCTTTCGTAAAGACAGAAGCAAAAAACTCATTTAGGGCTTCCCCTATCTCCTCAGGCTCCACACACAAGTTCCCTATGCTATCCCTGATCGGCCATACTCTTTCTTTGACCATTCTCTTACTCCTCACGTAAGTGTAAAATGCCTTTGTGTTTTCCCGGATTCCTTCTGCCAAGCCTTTCTCGTGCCCCCTCCTGGCTCTCCTCAGACCATTTTTGAGCTCCTTCCTTGCCTGCATGTAATCCTCTCTAGCTGAACTTGACCCTAGCTTCCTCCACCTTATGTAAGCTACCTTCTTCCTTTTCACTAGAAGCTCCACCGCTCTCGTCATCCAAGGTTCCTTTATCTTACCCCTTCTTGCCTGTCTCAGAGGGACATATTTACTCATCACTCCCAACAACTGTTCCTTAAACCGTCTCCACATGTCTATAGTTCCCTTACCATGGAACAACTGCTCCCAGTCCATGCTTCCTAACTCATGTCTAATCGCATCATAGTTTCCTCTTCCCCAATTAAATATCCTCCCATTCTGCCTAATCCTCTCCTTCTCCATAGCTATGTAGAATGTGAGGCAGTTATGGTCACTATCACCAAAATGCTCTCCCACCACAAGATCTGATACCTGCCCCGGCTCGTTTCCGAGCACCAAGTCTAGAATGGCCTCTCCCCTCGTCGGCCTGTCAACGTACTGCGTTAGGAAACCCTCCTGAAAACACCTTACAAAAACAGCTCCATTCAAATCTTCTGCTCGAAGGAGGTTCCAATCAATATTAGGAAAGTTAAAGTCACCCATTACAACAACCCTACTGCGTGCACACTTCTCCAAAATCTGTCGACCTATGCTTTCTTCAGTCTCCCTGCTGCTATTGGGGGGCCTGTAGTAAACCCCTAACGAGGTGACTACTCCCTTGCTGTTCCTAATTTCCACCCATACTGACTCAGTAGGCAGATCTTCCTCGACAAAGGAAGCTTCTGTAGCTGTGATACCCTCTCTGATTAGTAGTGCTACACCCCCTCCTCTTTTTCCCCCCTCCCTATTCTTTTTAAATGTTCTAAACCCTGGAACATCCAGCAACCATTCCTGCCCATGAGAAACCCATGTCTCTGTTATGGCCACAACATCATAGCACCAGGTACTGATCCATGCTCTAAGTTCATCACTTTTATTCCTGATACTCCTTGCATTAAAGCAAACACACTTTAACCGATCCCTTGGTTCCTTCCCAGGAAAATCCTTCCCACTAGCTGGTCTACCTCTTGCTACTGCCTCACCTGCATCAACGCTCACCTCTGGTATACAGCTCAGGTTCCCACCCCCCTGCCAAACTAGTTTAAACCCTCTCGAACTACTCGAGCAAACCTTCCACCCAGGACATTGGTCCCCTTCCAGTTCAGATGCAACCCGTCCTTCTTGTACAGGTCCCACCTTCCCCAGAAGGCATCCCAATTATCAACATATCTGAAGCCCTCCCTCCTACACCAGCTGCGTAGCCACGTGTTCAGCTGCGCCCGCTCCCTGTTCCTCACCTCGCTATCTCGTGGCACCGGTAGTAAACCAGAGAACACTACTCTGTTCGTCCTGCTCTGCAGCTTCCATCCTAACTCCCTGAAATCACTTTTTATATCCTCAAACCTATTTCTGGCTATATCATTTGTGCCAATATGTAACACGATTTCTGGCTGTTCGCCCTCCCCTTTTAGAACTTTATACACCCAATCGGAGACGTCCCGGACCCTGGCACCAGGGAGGCAACATACCTTCCGGGAATCCCGATCTTGCCCACAAAATCTCCTGTCGATTCCCCTAACTATCGAGTCCCCTACCACGAGTACTTTTCTATTCTGCCCCCTTCCCTTCTTTGCCACAGTGTCAGGCTCAGTGCCAGAGAACTGACTACTATGGCTTTCCTCTGGTAGGTCATCCCCCCCAGCAATATCCAAAACGGTATACTTATTGCTGAGGGGAATGCCCACAGGGGATCTCTGTACTGTCTGTCTGTCCCCTTTCCTCCCCCTAACTGTAACCCATCTATCCTCGTCCTGAGCCTTAGGAGTGACCAACTCCCGATAACTCCTCTCAATTACCCCCTCTGCCTCCCGAATGATCCGTAGTTCATCCAGCTCCAGCTCCATTTCCCTAACACGGTTTTCAAGGAGCTGTAGCTGGGTGCACTTCCCGCAGATGTAGCCAGCGGAGACGTGTGCCACATCTCCCAACTGCCACATTCTGCAGGAGGAGCAAGCAACTGCCCTAGCATCCATACCCCACTTATCTGAACACCCACTCAATACTAAAGCAGAAAGCTTACTTCAAGTAATAATAACAAATTATTACAACCCTTGATTCAATTTTGGGCCAACCTTCAACCTCTTGGTTGAGGTTCACAGCTATTGTAAACTGTCCTTAACCAATTTCCCACTTCCACCCTGTCTGCCTCTTTCCCTCTTCAACACCACTTTATTGAAAGGGCTCAGATCCCCTCACTGGCTGTTAGATTCCTGCATTGAATTACTTGATAAGGGTCAATTCTGGAGACACAGGGTATGAACTCTTGGTATAAAACTCCCGATAACCCTGCACACATTTAGAGAATTCACTCAACAAAAGGATGTTTGACACAGGAAGCTGAAATATTATACTACTACAGCCAACAGAGAATACAGAAGAATTTTTTTTAGCCAGTGTGGTCAGAATTTGGAAATTGCTAACACAAGTGGGATGTTTGATGAAAACATGAGGAAAAATAGAAGATATGTTAATGAAGTTAAAAGAAAAATGGCAAAGTTTATTTTTTTCCATTGCATCATTCTCATGCTTTCCACTGTCTTCCTTCACCTGAAGTGTCTCTGCAATCTTTCTGGACCATGCTTATGTCTCCCACATGACCTCTGATTTTGTTGCAATGGATGACCCTATCAGGAACAAGACAGTCCCAACAACATCACTCCAGAGATCATCAAAGCATAGAAGCCTCTCCACCATGTCACGGCAATGATCCACCAAGAAGCAAACTCCTGTAAAAACAAGAGATAACAAAGTGTAGATCTGGATGAACACAGCAGGCCAAGCAGCATTTTTGGAGCTTGCTGCTTGGCCTGCTGTGTTCATCCAGTTCTACACTTTATTAGCTCAGATTCTACAGCATCTGCAGTTCCTATTAGCTGCTGCAAAATCAACTTCAGTGGACTTAGTGACCAAATTGCTGAAAATTGTCTACCTCACAATGTCCTGCTTTCTCAAACCTCAAGGACCCAAAATTTCAGCGAAGGGGACAGAAAATGTTTCAAAGCCAGCCTTGAAGTTCTCCTTGCAGCCCAGCAGCATTGCCCTTAATGGCTGAGAGGAGCTTGCTATCAATCATTCAGTATGGCAGCAACCCGTCAATCAAGCTGTTTCAGGTTTGGAGTCTCAATAACTTAATGATAAAGCAGAGGTGTAACTGAGGAGGAAAAACAAGAAGGAAGCAAACCCTGCATTCGGGATCACACTACCTCAGGCAGCGCCCTGCCCCATGAGCCCAAAGATTTGCGAGCGGACAATTGACATGTTCGGTGACATGAAGACCCGCAGCAGAGACACACATCCTGAATAGATGCCATTCTCGAATCAAGAGACAGCTAATGACACTAAGAATAAGAAGGGTGTGAGGAAGCTTAGATAGTACTCAGGCATGGACCTGTTGTGCCCAATAGTTTATCCATGGTCTCTGTGCTGCAAGTTATATTGTGCCGTGATATAGTGTACCTGATGGTTTATTCTGAAACTGTTTGCATGGGTACATTATTATCCTGATTTGCACCCATCATCACTCCTTTTCTCCCTCACCGTTAACTAACAGCCCAAATTTAAAATTCCTGTCCTCAGTTTCAAATTCGGTGGCTCAGCGGTCAGCAATGCTGCCTGACAGCACCAGGGACCCGGGTCCAATTCCAGCTTTGGCTGATTGTCTGTGTGGTTTGCACATTCTCCCTGTGTCTGCGTGGGTTTTCTCTGGGTGTTCCAGTTTCCTCCTACAGTCCCAAGATGTTCAGGTCAGGTGGATTGGCCATGCTAAGTTGCCCTACATAGCCCAGGGATATACAAGCTATGTAAGTTAGCCATGGGAAGTGCAGTTGTTACGGCGATGGGGTGGGATGCTTTTCAGAGAGTCAGTGCAGACTCAAGGGTCAGAGGCTCGTACAGAATAGAAACAGATCCTTCAATCCAACTAGTCTACACTGGTCATGTTCCCAAACTAAACCAGTTCCACCTGCCTGAGTTTGGCCCATATCCTTTTAAACCTGCCACGTACTTGTCCAAATGTCTTTCAAATGTTGCAACTGTACCTGCCTGCACCACCTCCCAAGGCAGATTATTCCACACACTAACTATTCCCTGTATGAAAAGTTATCTTTCGTGTCCTGTTTAAATCTTTCTCCTTAAAAATACGACCCTAATTTTGAACTCCCCAACCATTGGGAAAAGACCTTTGTTGTTCATTTTATCAATGCACCTCATGATTTTATAAATTCTATAAGGTCATTCCTCAACCTGTCATGCTCCAGTGAAAAAAGTCTCAGCCTGTCCAGCTTAATTTTATATCTCAACCTTTCATTCCCGGCAACGTCCTGATAAATCTTTTGTGAACTCTCTCCAGTTTAGTAATATCCTTCCTATAATAGGGTGGCCAGAACTGGGCACAATACTTCAGAAGTGGTTTCACCAATGTTCTGTACAACCTCAACATGACATCGTAAGTCGTAGCCTCAAAGATGTGAGCAATGAAGGCAAGGGTGCTAAACAACTTTTTAACCCATGAGTTATGCGTCTGAACTTCCAGGTCTCTCTCTTCCATCCAGGGACCTACCAGTAATTGTATAAATCCTGAATAACAAAGTGTGGGGCTGGATGAACACAGCAGGCCAAGCAGCATCTTAGGAGCACAAAAGCTGACGTTTCAGGCCTAGACCCTTCATCAGAAAAGGGGGATGGGGAGACGATTCTGAAATAAATAGGGAGAGAGGGGGAGGTGGACCGAAGACGGATAGAGGAGAAGATAAGAAGGCTTTTGTTTGTTTTACCAAAATGCAACATCTTGCATTAATCAAAACTTAACTTCTTCTGCCATACCTCAGCCCATTGATCCAATTGCCAAGATTTCTTTGTAACCTTAGAAAACCTTCTTTGCTCTCCACTATACCACCAATTTTGATGTCATCGGCAAACTTACTAACCATGTCTCTTAATTTCTCATCCAAATCATTTATATAAATGACAAATAAAAGTGGACCCAGTACTAATCCTTGCGGAACACAACTGTTCACAGTCCACAAAAAACATTCCTCCATGACCCCCTCTCTATCCAGTTGGTGGGTTAACTCTGAACCCCATGTGATCTAACTTTACTAATTAGCCTACCAAGTGGAACCTTATCAAAGGTCTTTCTAAAGCCCAAGTAAACAATATCTACCACTCTTTCTTCATCAATCTTTTCAGTTCTTAACTCAAAAAACACAATCAAGTTTGTGAGACGTGATTTCCCTCGCACAAAACCATGCTGCCTGTCTCTAATCATTCCTTGGCTCTCCAAATGCATGTAACTCCTATCTTTTAGAATCACCTCCAGCAATTTACCCACCACCGGTAGGGAGTGCTGCCTGGTTTATTGTTCACCAGCTCCATGGTTCTTACACTTGGCTGATGTAATGGAATATGGTGTGGTGGAAAAATACAGGAGGTAGATGACTCAGAGGCAAAGAAAACTCTGATTTTGTTGAAAACCATTTATTTACAGGAAAACAGGAAAGTGAATATCAAACCCGAATACTACTGACTGAGACCTGTCTCACTGCTAACCTGAAGCCCCTGCAGTCAAGACTTGATACAGTGGGTGGGTGTTACTTATACGAATTGGGAAAAGAAAAAGTTTACCCGTTTCCCTTTCCTAAGGAGTGGCCTACACCGTTAGTGCCGAACCCCACTTTCCCCTGCCCAAGACTAGCCAGGCTGGGTTAGAGGCTCTTAATGACCTCCGGCTTACCCCTGGAGTGAAATGCAATGTGGGATAGTCTCTTGCCATAGCTGGAACTCCGCGATGGGCCACAAGTGTTGATAAGAGTCAGTCTCATGGTGCCCGTTGATGTGGTTAGGCGTGTTGGATATGACTGGTGAGTAACTTGGGTTTCTTTCCTCTCTTGGTGGTCTTTGCAAGCAGTTGTTGTGTTGGATCATGGTGGTGGATGTTGCTGGTGTTGCCCCGAGGGCTCTTCTTGGTGTGGAGTGTTCGCAGAGTCCTTGACTCGGAGCTGTCTGCAAGAACATTTTCTCTGGGTCAGTAAGTTAGACCGCTACCCTTTCCCCAGCACACCGCCCCAACCCCGACCCCCGGCGGCTTTAGCTCAAAAACCCCTTCATGAGTCAGGCCTGCTTTTTGCTCAGACTGGCAAACTCTTCTCACGAACCGTTCACACCAGGTGTGCACACCTCAGAGCACACACCTTGCTGGAATCAGGGCATGTTGCTGGTATCACAGAGCACAGTATTGGGATCAGTGTCTCCTGTTGTACCCAAACGCAGCCCCCTTATCTCCCACCAAATCCGGCTCCAACAGTTGAGCTGTTGCCCCTCCTCTTGGGGCTGAGTGAGCTTCCTGACCACTGGAGGAGGTGTGAACGGTTTTTCAATTGAGGTGAATGGTTTCAATGGTTTGGAATGTCCGGTGTTTCCCCTGGATGAGTGCTCATTAAATATTGAATTGCTGAGTGAATGTTCTTACATCCAAAGGTGAAGCAGGTTTACATGTAGCACAATGGTGTGGAATGTTCAGTATTTCTGTGCCTGAGCACTGGCTGGAAAATTGAATGGCTTTGACCCTCCATAGGCTCCAGAAGTTGTCGAAGTTGGTTATTCCCCGCAGTCTGGCTTCCATTGTTTAAGCTGGGGCATAAATGGGGATCTTCCTTTAGTTTCTGCAAGCTAATCCCTGTTCCGGACATCTGCTCCTGGGTTTGCATATTACCCAATCTGTCTTAACCAGCCTTTTCCTGGCTCAGTTCCAGCCCATGGTTTCTTGAGTCCAAAATTTCCACAAACTTCTATCTTCAAAGAGTTTTATTTCAGGATACGTCCATACACTGATGGAGATATTTGCCCCACATTACAACCAATATCAGACTTGATGGCCCGAATGGTCTGTGCCTGCACTGCCGGGATTCCATGATTTTATTCCTCCATTGCCTCATGCCTTCCTGTTTCTGTAATCTCCTTGGGTTCAACAGGAATGCAGTGTTTCTCCAACCTCGTACTTTTGTCAATTTCATTATCTTTATCAAACCCTCACTTGTAGCTGTGCAATGAGCCGCCCAGGCCCTAAGCTGCAAGTTGCCTGAAATAACTGCACAGAAGCCAGTATCCCATCGCCAAACTATCCTTTATTTACATGTACATTTTATATGGCCTGTGACCAGCCAGCTCAAAACCAGTCCCAGGAATCTCCTGTTTAAAGCTGTCAGCCAGGTGTTCCTCGATTAGCCCAGGTTAACAACCCCAATCAAGATCTGCAGAGCCAATGAGATCCACTTGAACATGGTTCCAATCACTACACCGTCCTTCAAAATTCTCCACCATTCTATAGCTCTATCTTTTCTTTTAACAATCCCTCTAAACATACCTCTTCAAATGAATTCTTCTGTACCAGGCTGAATAATATCTTCTTTTCTCTCCATCTTCCGTCCGCCTCCCTCTCTCTCCCTATTTATTCCAGAACCCTCTCCCCATCCCCCTCTCTGATGAAGGGTCTAGGCCCGAAACATCAGCTTTTGTGCTCCTGAGATGCTGCTTGGCCTGCTGTGTTCATCCAGCTTCACACTTTGTTATCTTGGATTCTCCAGCATCAGCAGTTCCCATTATCTCTGATCACAATTTTAACCTCACTGCAAAGCCTCTTCCAGGGACGCCTAACCTGAAGAAGTTGCCCCCCTCCCTCCGGACCAACCTCAGGGAATCTCTCTCCCACTGCAACTCTCTTGTAATCTCTTATCCCCTCCCTACCTCCCCACCTATACTCTCCTCTGCACCTATCTTCTTTTCTCTCCATCTTCGGTCCGCCTCACCCTCTCTCCCTATTTATTCCAGAACCCTCTCCCCACCCCCCCTCTCTGATGAAGGGTCTAGGCCCAAAACGTCAGCTTTTGTGCTCCTGAGATGCTGCTTGGCCTGCTGTGTTCTTCCAGCTTCACACTTAGTTATCTTGGATTCTCCAGCATCTGCAGTTCCCATTATCTCTGAATAACTTAATGCTTCTGTTTCAAATTGTGTCTCTTACTGTTCCAGTAAACTACTCTAAGCCCTAAACATATATATTGTTTCGGCCATGTCTCCCTCAAACACTTAGATGTAGCTGTGCATTGACTTCAAATGTTACATATAAAGGTTGATGATAAATTCTGTTCCTCAACATCTCAAATAAGGCTCGAGTCCTTTAAACACCATTAAACAGATCCCGCGCTGTTTACAAGAATGGGTTAAGACCCTCTGCTACACTTCTCTCAGTTCCTTCCTGCTCCTGCATAATTGATCACTCTTTCCAAAGGAATCTTGCATCACGCCACTGGAGCAGAGGAAGTGACCTAATCCAAGAGATAACTCTGCTGAGAATATCCAGAAAGTAAAGCCAGATCAAGGCACAGTTGATTTGCAGCAATTAATACATAATTCTTCCAGTACTGTTATAGAAGGCTCCAGATTTAAAGTCGATTAAGGACAGGAGAAGAAATCCTTTAAGTAGTACTTTGGCCAAATCTTCTCCCAATGTGTTTGTTCCATCAATGTTCTCAACCAAGGATGTGACTTCTTTGTATAGCCCCCTCATTTTTAGAAGTTTTGCTCTTGTATTCAAACATATCCGTGACCCACCCTTTTTCTGCAGCTGTACAATCCTCCAAGCTCTACACATCACCACGCCTACAGGTCTGGCTTCTTATCCATCCTGGTTGCCATCATTATCCATCAGGCCCTCCGTTGCTTGTGACCCCAGCTCAAAGGTTTTTGCTTTAAGGCCATAACACCATAGCTAAGAGCAGGAGTAGGCCATTCAGCCCCTCAAGCCTGCGCCACCATTCAATTACAGTCATGGTTGATCTCATCTCTGCCTCAACTCCACTCACTTGCCCGCTCTCCATAACCCATTGTGAATTAACTATCCATCTCCTCGTTAAATATATTTAATATCCCAGCATCAGGGCAGCATGGTTGCTCAGTGGTTGCCTCACAGCGCCAGGGACCCAAGTTCAGTTTCACCCTCGGGTGACTGTATGGAGTTTGCACGTGTTCTTCACATCTGCATGGGTTTCCTCCGAGTGCTCCGGTCTCCTCCCACAGCCCAAAGATGTGTAGGTTACAGGGATAGGGTAGGGGGCTGGGTCTGTGTGGCACGCTCTTTAGGGGGTCGGTGTGGATTAATGTGCTGTATGACCTGCTTCCACATTGTAGGGGTTCTATGATTCAACCACCACATTCTGGGTAGTGAATTCCATAGATGCATGATCCTTTGAGAGAAGCAATTTCTCCTCATTTCTGTTTTTACCTCTGTTACCCCTTATTCTAAAACTGTGATCTCTTGCTCTACATCAGGAAATATCCCCTCCATGCCTTTATCTATGTATTTAAATGCCTGAATGATATCTCCTATCTTACTTCTAAACTCCAGACAATATAAACCTGAACCACTCTATCTCTCTTCATCAGACATACCTACCCCCATATCTGGACTCAATCCAGTGAACATCTTCCAAACTACCTCCACTACAATTACAACCATCGTTTAGTCAGAAGAACAAAATTTTGCAGGACTCCAGGTACAGTGTCCCTAATGCCTTGTACACTTCCTTACTTTTATACTTTATTCCTTAAGCATTACAGGCAGTCTTCAGGTTGTGAATGGGTTTTGTTTAGTTATGGTCTTATGGCCTTAAAGAGAAAACCTTTGCGCTGGGGTCACAGGCAACGGAGGGCCTGATGGATAATTATGGAAACCAGGATGGATAAGAAGCCAGACTTGTAGGCGTGGTGATGCGTAGAGCTTGGAGGATTGTACAGCTGCAGAAAAAGGGTGGGTCACGGATATGTTTGAATACAAGAGCAAAACTTCTAAAAATGAGGGGGCTATACAAAGAAGTCACATCCTTGGTTGAGAACATTGATGGAACAAACACATTGACCTTCAAGTTGTTTTGTAGACAAATTGAAATACAATGCAGGGCAATATTAAATAGCTGTTTGTAAGTACGAGGAAACATTCATATGTCAGACCTCTAAAATTACGATTTTTATACCCCTGTATAAGGTTACCTTTGTGATCACAAACATTTGTAAATTGAAGACCTCTGTAAATGCCAAAATTCCGTGATAACCTCTCTAGCTCTATTTGTCCTCCAAAGTCACGAGGGATCTGGACAAAAAAGACAGAGACACACTGTGAGATAACAAGATGAAGAGCTAGATGAACACAGCAGCATCAGAGGAGCAGGAAAGCTGTCATTTCAGGCCTAGACTCTTCTTCAGAAATGGGGGAGGGGAAGGGGGTTCAGGAATAAATAGGGAGAAAGGGGGAGGCGGATAGAAGATGGATAGAGGAGAAGATAGGTGGAGAGGAGACAGACAAGTTAAAGGGGCGGGAATGGAGCCAGTAGAGGTGAGTGTAGGTGGGGAGGCAGGGAGGGGATAGGTCAGTCCGGGGAGGGCGGACATGTCAAGGGGGCAGGATGAGGTTAGTAGGTAGGAGATGGGGGTGGGACTTGAGGTGGGAGGAAGGGATAGGTGGGTTAGGGAGGTGGGGACGAGCTGGGCTGGTTTTGCGATGCGGTAGGGGGAGGGGAGATTTTGAAGCTTGTGAAGTCCACATTGATACCATTAGGCTGCACGGTTCCTAAGCGGAATATGAGGTGCTGTTCCTGCAACCTTTGGGTGGCATCATTGTGGCACTGTAGAAGGCCCAGGGTGGACATGTCATCTGCAGAATGGGAGGGGGAGTTGAAATGGTCCACAACTGGGAGGTGCAGTAGATTAGTGCTAACCGAGTGTCGGTGTTCTGCAAAGCCGTCCCCAAGCCACCACTTGGTTTCCCCAATGTAAAGAAGGCCACAACGGGAACAGCAGATGTAGGCCTGAAACGTCATCCTTCCTGCTTCTCTGATGCTGTTTGCCCTACTGAGTTCATCTAGCTCTACACCTTGTTATCCCAGATACTCCAGCATCTGCAGCTCCTACTATCTCAGAGAGAAACAGTTGCTGTTAACAAAAAGGTCGAAAAACTGGCTGTCAACAATTTAAAACAATTGAAGAAATTAAGCCACATTTTTATGCAGTGCGTGGTTTGGGTCTGGAATGCACTGCCTGAGTGTGGAGTTGAGGTATATCTCATTACGGTATTGTTATGAAGGTGCTTCCATTGCTGTTGTTTGAGGGCATTTGTTTAAGAAATTGTGAAAATTTGAAAGGGTTGCAGGGACAGTTTGGTGTGGACTAGATAGGCCATTTGGCCTGATTCCACAGCGTGGGGATTCTATTGTGATTCTTTGAAAGAGCATGAAATTCAGTTTTGAAAAAAGGTTGACTGGAGGATTATTTTGGACATTTTTGGAAAAAATAACACATACTGTAGCCATAAAATCAGAGAGGGGTGCAGAATAGGAAAAAGCCCTTTGTCTCATCAAGTATGTGCAGGTGAAAAACAACCACCATGATATTTTAATGCCATTTTTCAGTACTTGGCACTTAGCCTTGTGTGCCTTGGCATCATAAGTACACAGCTAAATACCTAAGCTGAGAATATATCACCCTTGCAGGCAGAGACAAATTGTTTGCTTACCTGAACGAAGATTAAAGTGCCAAAGCCTTATGGACCATTGAGCTGGTGATAATGGGAACTGCAGATGCTGGAGAATTCCAAGATAATAAAATGTGAGGCTGGATGAACACAGCAGGCCAAGCAGCATCTCAGGAGCACAAAAGCTGGCGTTTCAGGCCTAGACCCTTCATCAGAGATGGGGATGGGGTGAGGGTTCTGGAATAAATAGGGAGAGAGGGGGAGGCGGACCGAAGATGGAGAGAAAAGGAGATAGGTGGAGAGGAGAGTATAGGTGGGGAGGTAGGGAGGGGATAGGTCAGTCCATGGAAGACGGACAGGTCAAGGAGGTGGGATGAGGTTAGTAGGTCACTGCAGGAGGCCCATGATGGACATGTCATCTAAAGAATGGGAGGGGGAGTGGAAATGGTTTGCGACTGGGAGGTGCAGTTGTTTATTGCGAACCGAGCGGAGGTGTTCTGCAAAGCGGTCCCCAAAACTCTGCTTGGTTTCCCCAATGTAGAGGAAGCCACACCGGGTACAGTGGATGCAGTATACCACATTGGCAGCTGTGCAGGTGAACCTCAGCTTAAAATGGAAAGTCATCTTGGGGCCTGGGATACAGGTGAGAGGGGAGGTGTGGGGGCAAGTGTAGCATTTCCTGCGGTTGCAGGGGAAGGTGCCGGGTGTGGTGGGGTTGGAGGGCAGTGTGGAGCAAACAAGGGAGTCACGGAGAGAGCGGTCTCTCCGGAAAGCAGACAAGGGTGGGGATGGAAAAATGTCTTGGTGGTGGGGTCGGATTGTAGATGGCGGAAGTGTCGGAGGATGATGCGTTGTATCCAGAGGTTGGTGGGGTGGTGTGTGAGAACCAGGGGGATCCTCTTTGGGCGGTTGTGGTGGGGCCGGGGTGTGAGGGATGTGTTGCGGGAAATGCAGGAGACGCGGTCAAGGGCGTTCTCGACCACTGTGGGGGGAAAGTTGCGGTTCTTGAAGAACTTGGACATCTGGGATGTGCGGGAGTGGAATGCCTCATCGTGGGAGCTGATGTGGCGGAGGTGGAGGAATTGGGAATAGGGGATGGAATTTTTGCAGGAGGGTGGGTGGGAGGAGGTGTATTCTAGGTATCTGTGGGAGTCAGTGGGCTTGAAATGGACATCAGTTTCTAGCTGGTTACCTGAGATGGAGACTGAGAGGTCCAGGAAGGTGAGGGATGTGTTGGAGATGGCCCAGGTGAACTTGACGTTGGGGTGGAAGGTGTTGGTAAAGTGGATGAACTGTTTGAGCTCCTCTGGGGAGTAAGAGGCGGCACCGATACAGTCATCAATGTAACGGAGGAAGAGGTGGGGTTTGGGGCCTGTGTAAGTGCAGAAGAGGCAGTCACCTACAAAGAGGCAGGCGTAGCTGGGGCCCATGCGGGTGCCCATGACAACCCCCTTTGTCTGTAGGAAGTGGGAGGAATCGAAAGAGAAGTTGTTGAGGGTGAGGACAAGTTCGGCTAGCCAGATGAGGGTGTCGGTGGAGGGGGACTGGTCGGGCCTGCGGGACAGGAAGTGGAGGGCCTTGAGGTCATCTGCATGCGGAATACAGGTGTATAGGGACTGGACGTCCATGGTGAAAATTAGGTGTTGGGGGCCAGGGAATTGGAAGTTCTGGAGGAGGTGGAGGGTGTGGGTGGTGTCACGGACGTAGGTAGGGAGTTCCTGGACCAAAGGGGAGAAAATGGAGTCCAGATAGATGGAGATGAGTTCAGTGGGGCAGGAACAGGCTGAGACAATAGGTCGATTGGGGCAGGCAGGTTTGTGGATTTTGGGAAGGAGATAGAAACGGCCCGTGCGGGTTTGGGGAACAATGAGGTTGGAGGCTGTGGGTGGGAGGTCCCCTGAGGTGATGAGGTCATGAATGGTGTTGGAGATGATGGTTTGATGCTCGGGGGTGGGGTCATGACCGAGGGGGCGGTAGGAGAAGGTGTCGGAGAGTTGGCGTTTGGCCTTGGCGATGTAGAGGTCAGTGCGCCATACTACCACTGCGCCACCCTTGTCTGCGGGTTTGATGGTGAGGATGGAGTTGGAGCAGAGGGCTGCCCGTTCTGCGGGGGAGAGGTTGGAGTGGGTGAGAGGGGTGGAGAGGTTGAGGCGGTTAATGTCTCGACGGAACCCTGCAGCCCAATGGTATCAATGTGGACTTCACCAGCTTCAAAATCTCCCCTTCCCCCACCGCATCCCAAAACCAGCCCAGTTCGTCCCCTCCCCCCACTGCACCACACAACCAGCCCAGCTCTTCCCCTCCACCCACTGCATCCCAAAACCAGCCCAGCCTGTCTCTGCCTCCCTAACCTGTTCTTCCTCTCACCCATCCCTTCCTCCCACCCCAAACCGCACCTCCATCTCCTACCTACTAACCTCATCCCACCTCCTTGACCTGTCCGTCTTCCCTGGGCTGACCTATCCCCTCCCTACCTCCCCACCTATACTCTCCTCTCCACCTATCTTCTTTTCTCTCCATCTTCAGTCCGCCTCCCCCTCTCTCCCTATTTATTCCAGAACCCTCACCCCCATCCCCCTCTCTGATGAAGGGTCTAGGCCCGAAACGTCAGCTTTTGTGCTCCTGAGATGCTGCTGGGCCTACTGTGTTCATCCAGCCTCACACTTTATTATCTTGGACCATTGAGCTGCTGGAACTTGTTTCTAGAAAACTCACATAACGGGGTTTATGGCAGTCAGGAAATTTGTTTTTACTGTTCGGTCTGGACAGATCAGTTGGGTTGTCGCGTGATAACAGAGAAGTCACTGAACTCCATTAAAACCTTCCATTTGCACCAAAGGTCCTGGGCCTAGATTTCAGTAGAACACAACAACTCTGATTCCGTCAAAGGTAGTGAGAACTGCCGGTGCTGAAACCAGAGATAAAACAGTGTGGAGCCGGATGCATCAGAGGAGCAGAAAAGTTGACGTTTTGGGTCGGGGCCCTTCTTCAGAAATGGGGGAGCGGGAGGAGGGCTGGGAAATAAATAGAGAGAGGATGTGAGGAGCTGGGGATGGTAGGTGGGGTGGTGACAGGTGAATGCAGGTCGACAATGGTTGGGGTTAGTCAGTGAGGTGGGAGGAGCCAATAGGTGGGAGAGAAGATGGACAGGTTGTGTTGTCGCATTTGCTTCCAAGATGAGGCGTTCCAGTCCCGAACATCCCAGATGCCCTCTTATTTCAAGGACCACAACTACCGCTCTTCAGTGGTCAATAATGCTCTCAACTGCATCTCTTGCGTTTCCCGCACCCCAGCCTTCACATCCCCTACCCTAACAAAAAGCAAAGACAGAGTTCCCCTTGCCCTCACTTATCACCCCACCAATGTCTGTATCCAAAGTATCATTCACCACCACTTTTGGCACGTGCAATCCGACCCCACAACCAAAGATATGTTTCCCTTCCCACCCCTATTGGCCTTTCATTGGGACCACTCTCTCCATGACTCCCTCGTCCGCTCCATACTCCTCACTGGCGTCACCACCCCCGGCACCTTTCACTGCAACCGCAGGGAGTGATGCACCTGCTCCGATGCCTCCCCCCTTCACCTCCACTCAAGGCACCAAACAAATCTTTCACATCAGATAGAGGTTCACCTGAACATCCGCCAATGTGATCTATCGCATCCTCTGTTCCTGCTGTGGCCTCTTCTACATTGGTGAGACCAAGCGGAGGCTCAGAGACCGCTTTGTAGAGCACCTGCGGTCTATTCGAGACAAATAACAACACGTTCCGGTCGCGAACCATTTCAACTCCCCCATCCACTCCTTGGACCACATGTCCTTCCTGGGTCTCCTCCAGTGTCACAATGACGCCACCCAGAAACTGGAGGAGCAGCACCTCATATTCTGCCGCGGGAGCCTACAGCCTGATGTGGAGATTGCAGAGCCTTTGGTTTTGATCTTTATGTGGTCATTGTCTATAGGAATACTGCCAGAAGACTGGAAGATAGCAAATATTGTCCCCTTGTTCAAGAAGGGAAGTAGAGACAGCCCTGGTAATTATAGACCAGTGAGCCTTACCTCAGTTGTGTGTGAAATGTTGGAAAGGATTATAAGAGATAGGATTTATAATCATCTAGAAAGGAATAATTTGATTAGGAATAGTCAACACGGTTTTGTGAAGGGTAGGTCATACCTCACAAACCAATTTGAGTTCTTTGAGAAGGTGACCACAACAGGTGGATGAGGGTAAAACAGTTGATGAAGTGTATAAGGATTTCAGTAAAACATTTGATAAGGTTCCTGACAGTTGACTATTGCAGAAAATATGGAGGCATGGGATTAAGGGTGATTTAGCGGTTTAGATCAGAAATTGGCTAGCTCTAAGAAGACAGAGGGTGATGATCGATGGGAAATGTTCATTTTGGAGTTCAGTTGCTAGTGGTGTGCCGCAAGGATCTGTTTTGGGGCCACTGCTGTTTGTCATTTTTATAAATGGCCTGGATGAGGGCATATAGGATGGGTTAGTAAATTTGCGAATGACACTATAGTCGGTGGAGTTGTAGATAGTGCGAAAGGATGTTGCAGGTTACACAGAGACATAGATAAGCTGCCAAGCTGGGCTGAGAGGTGGCAAATGGAGATTGATGCAGAAAAGTGTGAGGTGATTCGTTTTGGAAGGAGTAACAGGAATAGAGTACTAATGGTAAGGTTCTTGGTAGTGTGGATGAGCAGAGAGATCTTGGTGTCCATGTGTACAGAACACTGAAAGTTGCCACCCAGGTTGATAGGGTTGTTAAGAAGGTGTACAGTGAGTTAGGTTTTATTGGTAGAGGGATTGAGTTTCGGAGCCATGAGGTCATGTTGCAGCTGTACAAAACTATGGTGTGGCCACACTTGGAGTATTGCGTACAGTTCTGGTCGCCGCATTATAGGAAGGATGTGGAAGCATTAGAAAGGGTGCAGAGGACATTTACCAGGATGTTGCTTGGTATGGAGAGAAGATCTTATGAGGAAAGGCTGAGGGGCTTGAGGCTGTTTTCGTCAGAGAGAAGGTTAAGAGGTGACTTAATAGAGGTATACACGATGATCTGTGGATTAGATAGGGTGGACAGTGAGAGTCTTTTTCCTCAGCTGGTGATGGCTAACATGAGGGGACATAGCTTTAATTTGAGGGGTGTGAGATATAGGACAGATGTCAGAGGTAGGTTCTTTACTCAGAGAGTAGTAATGGCGTGGAATGCCCTGCCTGCAACAGTGGTAGGCTCACCAAGTTTAGGGGCATGTAAATGGTCATCAGATAAACATAATGGAATAGTGTAGGTTAGATGGGCTTCAGATTGGTTTCACAGGTCGGTACAACATCGAGGGCTGAAGGGCCTGGACTGCGCTGTAATGTTCTATGTTCTGTGTTCTATGTTGTGACTGTACCAGCCTCCACCACTTTTTCCGGCAACTTGTTCCATACACTGTGAAAAGGTTACCCCTAGGGTCCTTTTTATGTCTTTCCTCTCTCATCTTAAATCTATATCCTCTAGTTTTGGACTCCCCACCCCAGGAAAAAGTTTTTGGCTATTCATCCTATGCATTCCCTTCAGAATTTTATAAACTTTTGTAAGGTCACGACGCTCCTGGGAGAAAAGCCCCAGCTATTCAACTTCTCCTTATAACTCACATCCTGCAGTCCCAGCAAATCCCTGTAAATCTTTTCTACACCCTGTAAAGTTTAACAACATCCTGGCAATAGAAAGGCAACCAGAATTGTACACAGCATTCTAAAAGTGGCCTAACCAATGCCCTGTACAAGAATAACATGAGACCCAACACCTGTGCTCAATGCTCTGACTAATGAAGGCAAGCAGGGTGAACACTTTCTTCACCACCCTGTCTACCTGTGACTTCACATTCACGGATATATGCTCTTCCACTGCTAGGTCCCTTTGTTCAGCAACACTCCCCAGAACTCCACCATAAACTGTATAAGTCCAGCCCTGGTAAGTCTCACTAAAATGCAACACTTCACATTTATTTAAATTAAACTCTCCTTGGCCTATTGGCACATCAGATGATCTAATCAAGGTCCTGTTGTACTCTGAGATGCTCTTCCTTCATGGTCTACTACACCAACTATTTTGGTGCCTCCTATATTCAAATCCAAATCAATTATATAGATGTCAATTAGCAGTGGATACAGTACCGACTGTGTGGCACACCACTGCTCACAGGCCTCCAGTCTGAAAAGCAATACTCGATCACCACCCTCTGTACCAGACCTTCAAGCCAAGTTTGTATCCATTTGTTTGCTCCCCCTGGATTTCTTGTGATCTAACTGTACTAACCAGACTACCATGCAGAACCTTGTTGAACACTTTGCTGGTCAATATAAACGACACATACCACTCTGTCTCTATCTGACGTCTTTGTCACTCTCTTCAAACAACTCAATCAAGTTAATGAGATTCTTCCATGTCGATTATCACTAATCAGTCTTTGCATTTTTAAATGTATTTGTACTTTCATATTTCAAAAAGTATACTAGTCACCTTTATATTTTTGTCAAATGAGTCTTGTTTTAAAATAAATTAATAGTTTTGTTGTTTATTAATAAAAGCAAAGCCTGGTTGACTGATTTCTCTTTGTATTCTGAGCAGTATAACTTATATACTTAGCCATAATGGTAACTGGGTCAACCATTCAAACCTGCCTTGTAACCAGGGAAGTAATGGCACTGGAAAAGGACTGTGAATTCCTCCAATTTTGCTGCGAAGAACCATCAAAAGATAATTGAATAATTATCAGAAGGAAAAAGGACTTGCACAGCTATGAGGTCAAGGCAAGGCAAGTAGGAATAGGTGAGTAGGTCTTGTCGAATCAGCATTGGCACAACAGGTTGAATGGCCTCTTTCACTGCTGCCAACATTCTATAGTTCTATAAGATTTACCTTTAAACCTACTCATACCCTCTTTTAATATCGCTTTACACTACATCTAATAGGACTAAATAGTGCAGCTTGCAGGAACAATTTTCCTGATGATGAGGGAGCCTTGAATCAAGGGTCACAGTCCAACGATACATGGTAGGCCATTCAGGACTGAGATGAGGAAAAATTTTGATTGATTGATTGATTTTTTGTCACATGTACTAAAATACAGTGAAAAGCTTTGTTTGTGAGCAGTACAGGCAGATCATATAAGCAAGTACATACAGATCAAAAAGGCTTAGACAGAGGCATATATGTAAAGGGTGTGCATTAGGCGAGATCAACATTAGCAAGATAACAATACCTGAACCTAGGGAGTCCATTCATCAGTCTAATAGAGGCCAGGAAGAAGTTGTTCCTGAACCTGCTGGTGCATGTGTTCAGGCTTCTGTATCTTTTGTGTCTCCTGCCTGACAAAAGAGCTTATAAGAGATCATTACTAGGGTGCAGTGGCTCTTTAATGATGCTGGCTGCCCTTCTGCAGCAGAGAGCTGTGTAAATAGAGTCCATGGATGCAAGAATGGCTTCTGCAATGGTCTGGGCTGCGCACACCACCTTCTGTAATTTTTTTAAGGTCCTGGGCAGAGCAGTTGCCATACCAGGCTATTATGCACCCGGACAGTATGCTTTCAATTGTGCCTCTGTAGAAGTTGGTGAGGGAATGGGCATGCTGAATTTCAACAGCCACCTGAGGATGATGAGGCATTGTTCTATCTTCTCGACCATCGTACCTATGTGGGACGTCCAGAATTTCTTCAGTAAGAGAGTGGTGAGCCTGTGGAATTCGCTGCCGCAGAAAGTGGTCAAGTCCAAAGCATGACTGATCTCAAAAAGGAGTTGGAGAGAACACTTGGGGCTAAAAGGATCAAAGGGTATGGTTAAAAAAAAAACAGGAATAGCCTATTCAGTTGGAAAATTAGCCATAATCATTGTGATTGGCAGTACAGGCTCAAAGGGCCAAATGGCCTACTCCTGCTTCTATTTTCTACGGTGCCAATTTGGGGCGGCACGGTGGCTCAGTGGTTAACACTGCAGCCTCATAGCGCCAGGGACCCAGGTTTGATTCCAGCCTCAGGTAACTGTCTGTGTGGAGTTTGCACATTCTCCCCGTGTCTGCGTGGGTTTCCTCCGGGTGCTCCAGTTTCTTCCCACAGTCCAAAGATATGCAGGCTGGGTGGATCAGCCGTGCTAAATTACCCATAGTGTTCAGGGGTGTGTGGGTTATGGGGGGATGGGTCTGGGTGGGATGCTTCAAAGGGCGGTGTGGACTTGTTGGGCCGAAGGGCCTGTTTCCACACTGTAGGGAATCTAACCTAATCTAAAAATATTGTTTGAAAACACTCCTGTGACGTGCCTCAGGGTATTTACTTGTTCAAAGATATGACATAAATGCAAGTAAAGGCTGATTTAACAGCAGGTTCCAGAGCTGCCCGTCTGAGGGTGATACAGCTTCAGAACTGTTACAAAACAACATCAAACAAATACCTTCTGATTTGGGAGCCTCTCCTTTGCTATCCCATGTGCAACTAATTAGGTGACAGAGCAGATGAAACTAAAAATGAATGTAAAACACATAATTTTAAAAATACAAAAGGAAAACAGAAAATGCTGGAAATTCTTCATGGGTTTGGTAACATCTGGTAAAGAATAATTAACATTTTGGGTGGGGACACTCCATCCGTTCTGACAAGGGTTTTAATAGAGCAGCTGAGGCTCTCTGAGTGAAAGTGGTGTGACTTTATTTCCTAGTTCCATGCGTGGAGCCGATCAGATGTTGTTATAGCCAGGGATTCAAAGGCAAACAAGAAGTTACTTATTTTCCTTGTACCAATTCTCCTGGAGAAATAATCGAGCACAATAGATACCTGGAAACGATTACATCAGTAATCTCATCAGATGACTTCATGAACTTCAGATGAGAAAAGCTTGAATAATTTGCTGGCTTTTTTCAGATTCCCAAGGTAATAGAATCATACTGTAGAGTTGGAGGCCATTCAGCTGACAGTGTCCATTCTGTCTCTTTGAAAGTTTTATCTAATTGGTTGAAATTTCCACATTGCACTCAAACTTTTTCATTCAGACGTTTTCCAATTCTCTTTGTTAAGTTGGTATTAAATCTGCCTTTCTTCTGGGAGTTTCTTTCTCTGATTACTTTATAATGGGTCCACTAATCACCAACCTTTCTGCAGCAGTTTCTGCTTGTGCACTCAATCAAAACTCACCATGATTTTTAACACCTGCCTTAACTCTCAAGAAACCCTCTCTATTCCAGAATAACACCTTATTTAACTCAACTTTCTTCTTTAATGAAGTATTTCATCCCAAGACCATTCTAGTCAATCCCGTCAACACTTTATTGAAGCTTTCCTCACAATATCAATTGGAGTGAAGAGGTGAAAGTGGCTGCCTGCAAGATACACAATGGAAATTCACCATGGCTCCTTCCACTGCACCCACCAACCATTTTTATTTACATTTGTTATGGATTAGGGACATCAATAGCCAGGCCAGGCCTTCCCTACTTGGCTCTTGATCTGCTGTGCCATTTCAGAGGGCAGTTAAAACTCAACCAGATTGCTGTAGGTGTGGAGTCACGCGTAGGCCAGACAAGGTCAGGACAGCAGAATTTTTTTCTGCAAAGGACATTAGTGAAGCAGATTGTTTTTTACAACAATTGATGTGATCACAATAGGGCTACTTCTAATTCCAAATATTTATTGAATTCATCATTGTCGAGACTAACGACAGAATTAGATGGGCTACTGCAATTGACAGTGATTGCATGGTCACTATTAGGCTTGTATTTTTTTAAATTCCATATTTTATTTTCTTATTGATTTCAAATTTCACCATTCCCCATCTGCCATGGTAGGATTTTAACCCATGGTCCCCGGAACAGATAGTGGTGGGTGCGTGGAATGCACTGCTGGTGGTAGTAGGGGAGTCAGATACATTAGGGATATTTCAGTGACTCTTGGACAGGCACATGGATGATAGTAAACTGAAGGGTATGCAAGTTAGTTTAACCTTAGAGTAAGATAATAGGTCGGCACAACATCGTGGGTGGAAGGGCCTGTACTGCGCTGTATTGTTCTATGTTCTATAACCCGGGAGGTTCTAGATTACTAAGCCAGTGACATTACTAATGTGCCACAGACTATCTCTACCCCAACCCCATCTCAAAGGATAAGGATAGCTGTTACATGGGAACACCACCAACTGTAAGATCCACTTCAAGCCACTCACCGTCCTGATGTGGAAATATATCACCGTTCCTTCACAGTCACAGGGTGAAAATCCTGAAATTCCCTCCCTAACAACATTGTGGGTCTACCTACAGCACATAAACCACAGCAGTTCCAGATACAAGCTCACCACCACCTTCTCAAGGGCAGCTAGAGATGGGCAATACGGGGGTTGGAGAGGGGAGCGGATGCAGACAGCGATATCCACTTTATAAGAATGAATGAAAAAGAAACCTCATGTTAGACTGACCATTTACCTTCACAAACCCACTCTAAGAGTTCTTTCAAGAAGTTTGCACATACACAAGAAAATTAATGTTTTAAGAAAGCAAAACTTGGCAGATTGAGACTTCATTCTAATGAGATAACAAGGTGTAGAGCTGGATGAACACAGCAGGCCAAGCAGCATCAGAGGAGCAGGAAGGCTGGCATTTCGGGCCTAGACCCTTCTTCAGAAATAGGAATTCTAATGGGATTCAGTTATAAAATCATTTGTGAAAATGACAATTGGGTCAAGTATTCTTTATCAGGAATTTAAATCCTTAGCCTTAAATCGATAGATTTGTTTGTTATATTGGGGATATACTGCATTGGGAAACAAGAGCAGAAAGTATTTTTAAAAATAAGAAGCAGCATGATTGCTGTATATTTTTCAGTCCACCCCCCTGCCAGTGGGGATGTACACAAGCTTCTTGAGGGCCATTACTGGCTTTAATATATTGGAATCTGTCTGGACACTCAGGCTTCTGGTAAGGTTGCATTTGGTAGCCAAATGCTCAGCTGTTGCTTGCACAGCTCAGCTCTGGAATCTAGTCTTCAGCAGATGTGCAGCATGTGTAACCACACAGAGTCTGACTAAAGCGCCCCTGTGCTGACATCTGCAAGAACTATTAACCAGGAACATCCAGCTTGCAAGGGGTTTCTCACAAGAACCAACTTTTCCAGAAAGACCATGGGATCTAATACCAACTTTCCACACCTCCATCAGCAAGAAGGAGAATCTTTTCATCCCTGATCACAAGTCACAAATAAAAGAGCATGTCTAATACCCATGGAGTTAATTGACTCAAATCTGACTGAGGTAATTGAGTTGACAGTGCAAGTCAGGGCGTCGTGTCTTTCCAATCCCATTTGTAAAATCATATCAGGAGCGAAATGCAATCCGTTAAAACTGGAGTCTGGGAAAGTCCCAGATGATTGGAAAATTGCTGTTGTAACTCCCTTGTTTAAGAAAGGATCAAGGCAAAAGATGGAAAATTATAGGCCGATTAGCCTAACCTCGGTAGTTGGTAAAATTCTAGAATCCATTGTCAAGGATGAGATTTCTAAATTCCTGGAAGTGCAGGGTCAGATTAGAACAAGTCAACATGGTTTTAGTAAGGGGAGGTCATGCCTGACAAACCTGTTAGAATTCTTTGAAGAGGTAACAAGTAGGTTAGACCAGGGAAACACAGTGGATGTTATCTATCCAGACCTCCAAAAGGCCTTTGAGAAGATGCCTCACGGGAGGCTGCTGAGCAAGGTGAGGACCCATGGTGTTCAAGGTGAGCTACTGGCTTGGATTGAGGATTGGCTGTCTGACAGAAGGCAGAGAGTTGGGATAAAAGTCTCTTTTTCGGAATGGCAACCAGTGACAAGTGGTGTCCCACAGGGTTCAGTGTTGGGGCCATAGCTGTTCACCTTATATACTAATGATCTGGATGAAGGGACTGTGGGCATTCTGGCGAAATTTGCCGATGACACAAAAATAGGTGGACAGGCAGGTAGTACTGAGGAGGTGGAGAGGCTGCAGAAATATTTAATCAGTTTAAGAGAGTGGTCCAGGAAATGGCTGATGAAATTCAATGTGAGTAAATGTGAGGCTTTGCACTTTGGAAAAAAGAATACAGGCATGGACTATTTTCTAATCTGTGAGAAAATTCGTAAAGCAGAAGCACAAAGGGATGTGGAAGTGTTGGTCCAGGATTCTCTAAAAGTTAATTTGCGGGTAGAATCCGTGATTAAGAAAGCGAATGTAATGTTGTCGTTTATCTCAAGAGGGTTGGAATATAAAAGCAGCGATGTGCTTCTGAGGCTTTATAAAGTTCCAATTAGACCCCATTTAGAATACTGTGTCAAATTTGGGGCCCCACACCTCAGGAAGGACATACTGGTCCTGGAGCATGTCCAGCAGAGATTCACACGGATGATCCCTGGAATGGAAGGTTTAACGTATGATGAACGGTTAAGGATCCTGGGATTGTACTCATTAGAGTTTAGAAGGTTGAAGGGAGATCTAGTAGAAACTTACAAGGTAATGTATGGCTTAGAAAGGGTGGACTCTAGGAGGTTGCTACCATTAGGCGGGGAGACTAGGACCCGTGGGCACAGCCTTAAAATTAGAGGGGGTAAATTTAAAACGGAAATGAGGAGACATTTCTTCAGCCAGAGAGTGGTGGGCTTGTGGAATTCATTGCCACGGAATGCAGTGGAGGCTGGGACCTTAGATGCCTTCAAGGCAGAGATCGATAAATTCTTGATCTCACCAGGATTCAAGGGCTACGGGGAGAGTGCAGGGAAGTGGAGTTGAAATGCCCATCAGCCATGATTTAAATGGTAGAGTGGACTCGATGGGCTGAATGGCCTTACTTCCACTCCTATGCCTTATGGTCTTATGGTCTTATATCACTAACGCTGTTTGCAGTTCTGGCTAGGAGCTCCCTCATAATATGAAATAATGCTATGGGAACATGAATGATGATTAGACACAGCCTCAGTATAATCTGAGATCAGTATTTCTGGCTGTGCGGCATCCTTTAGTACTGAGTTTGGGCATTGACTCAGATTACCAGCTTGTCCTCCTGACTTTGGCATGATCAAAGTCTTTAAGAAATAGAAAAATGGCATGAAGCTCAACTATTTCCTGTCCTCTTGACAGAAAGATATCCCTTTCTCACTCATCTAACCTTCTCATTACAACAAGAAATTGCAGAGATTTGTGAACGTAGCCCAGTCCATCATGAAAACCAGCCTTTCATCCATTGACTCTGTCTACGCTTGCTGCTGCCTCGGGAAAGCAGCCAACATCATCAAAGTATCTCCCACCCAGGTTCCATCGGGCAGAAGATACAGAAGTTGGAAAACACATATCACCAGGCTCGAGAACAGCTTCTTCCCTGCTGTTATCAGGCTTATGAACTGACCTCTCATATCAGAGTTGGTCTTTCTCTGCACCTTCTCTGTAGCTATAATGCTATATTCTGCATTTTGTTCTGGTACCCTGATGTACTTACATAATATATGATTTTTCTGGATAGCAATCAAAACAATGGTTTTCATTGTATCTCAGTACATGTCTCAATAATCAATCAAATCAAATCCAATCAAATCAAAGCCTTCATGTTAATAAAATGTGAGGCTGGATGAACACAGCAGGCCAAGCAGCATCTCAGGAGCACAAAAGCTGACGTTTCGGGCCTAGACCCTTCATCAGAGAGGGGGATGGGGAGAGGGAACTGGAATAAATAGGGAGAGAGGGGGAGGCAGACCGAAGATGGAGAGAAAAGAAGATAGGTGGAGAGAGTATAGGTGGGGAGGTAGGGAGGGGATAGGTCAGTCCAGGGAAGACAGACAGGTCAAGGAGGTGGGATGAGGTTAGTAAGTAGATGGGGGTGCGGCTTGGGATGGGAGGAAGGGATGGGTGAGAGGAAGAACAGGTTAGGGAGGCAGAGACAGGCTGGGCTGGTTTTGGGATGCAGTGGGTAGAGGGGAAGAGCTGGGCTGGTTGTGTGGTGCAGTGGGGGGAGGGGAGATTTTGAAACTGGTGAAGTCCACATTGATACCATTAGGCTGCAGGGCTCCCAGGCAGAATATGAGTTGCTGTCCCTGCAACCTTTGGTTGGCATCATTGTGGCACTGCAGGAGGCCCATGATGGACATGTCATCTAAAGAATGGGAGGGGGAGTGGAAATGGTTTGCGACTGGGAGGTGCAGTTGTTTGTTGCAAACTGAGCGGAGGTGTTCTGCAAAGCGGTCCCCAAGCCTCCGCTTGGTTTCCCCAATGTAGAGGAAGCCATACCGGGTACAGTGGATGCAGTATACCACATTGGCAGATGTGCAGGTGAACCTCTGCTTAATGTGGAATGTCATCTTGGGGCCTGCGATAGGGGTGAGGGAGGAGGTGTGGGGACAAGTGTAGCATTTCCTGCGGTTGCAGTGAAAGGTGCCGGTTGTGGTGGGGTTGGAGGACAGTGTGGAGCGAATAAGGGAGTCACGGAGAGAGTGGTCTCTCCGGAAAGCAGACAGGGGTGGGGATGGAAAAATGTCTTGGGTGTTGGGGTCGGATTGTAGATGGCGGAAGTGTCGGAGGATGATGCGTTGTATCCGGAGGTTGATGGGGTGGTGTGTGAGAACGAGGGGGATCCTCTTGGGGCGGTTGTGGCGGGGGCAGGGTGTGAGGGATGTGTTGCGGGAAATGCGGGAGACGCGGTCAAGGTCGTTCTCGAACACTGTGGGGGGAAAGTTGCGGTCCTTGAAGAACTTGGACATCTGGGATGTGCGGGAGTGGAATGCCTCATCGTGGGAACTGATGCGGCGGAGGTGGAGGAATTGGGAATAGGGGATGGAATTTTTGCAGGAGGGTGGGTGGGAGGAGGTGTATTCTAGGTAGCTGTGGGAGTCGGTGGGATTGAAATGGACATCAGTTACAAGCTGGTTGCCTGAGATGGAGACTGAGAGGTCCAGGAAGGTGAGGGATGTGCTGGAGATGGCCCAGGTGAACTGAAGGTTGGGGTGGAAGGTGTTGGTGAAGTGGATGAACTGTTCGAGCTCCTCTGGGGAGCAAGAGGCGGTGCCGATACAGTCATCAATGTAGCAGTGGAAGAGGTGGGGTTTGGGGCCTGTGTAGGTGCGGAAGAGGGACTGTTCCACGTAACCTACAAAGAGGCAGGCATAGCTGGGGCCCAAGCGGGTGCCCATGGCCACCCCCTTAGTCTGTAGGAAGTGGGAGGAGTCAAAAGAGAAGTTGTTGAGGGTGAGGACGAGTTCGGCTAGGCGGATGAGGGCTTTCATGTTGCTGGCTCTCTGTCATCATGGAGCTTCCCTGGCAGGCTAGTACCTGCTCAAAATCCAGTAGATTTGCCCTGTGCCTGCATTCCATGGAGCAACTTTCAAGCTAAAGAATTCTCAAGGAAGGCTGTGCATCCTGCTGATCCTTCCTTTCCAAAGGGAGAGTAAAAAGGTCATGCACCTTGCAAGCAAGATCTGATTACTTCCTCAATTTATACGTGGACTTGTAGATGATCTGGTGTGACAGGGTTTTTTTATTCATTCCCAGGATGAGAGCATTGCTGGCCAGGCAGCATTTATTGCCCATCCCTAATTGCCCAGAGGGCACTTAAGAGCCAACCACATTGCGGTGGGTCTGGAGTCACATGTAGGCCAGACCAGGTAAGGAATGCAGCTTCCTTCCCTAAGGGACATCAGTGAACCAAGTGAGCTTTTCTGACAATCAACAATGGATTCCAGGGCATCATTAGGTTCTTAATTCCAGATAGTTATTGAATTCAAGTTCCATCATCTTCCATAGGGGGATTCGAACTCGAGTCCCTAGAACTTTATCTGGGTCTTGCAAGTATTCAATATTCTGGGACAAAAGCAAGATGCTGAAAATCTGTAATGAAGTAAAAAATGCCACAGGTACATTAGTCAACTGGTCTAATTGTACCAGATTTGAGACCATTCATTGAAGCTGGCTCTGACCTTGACTTTAACTCTGTTTCTGTCTCTACAGATGCTGCCTGCGAGTAGGAACACTTTTTGGCCCAGAAACCTACATGCCTATGTAAAAAGTACATTCAGCTTGACTTTAACATGTAAATGAATCTCAGCAGCTCTATGCTAATTTTAACTTGGTCCAAACTCTTTTTTTTCCATGCGTAAATAATTAAATGTAGGAAAGTGATCTTGTTATCACACTGTTCACCATGTTCATGGTCAGTTAAGGAAAGCAGACTGTGATGGCAGTGCAACCTAAAAAGCAGAAATGAGACCAAAACAAAATGGCCCGAAAAAGCTCATCAGATCTGGCTACTCCTGTGGAGAGAGAAACAGAATTAAGATTTCACGTTGATGATCTTTCATTGGGACTGTAGCAAAATTTTCATTAGTACTCTGGTTTTGATGAAATAATAATTCTATTTAGCTCCACAGAGATGATCTATTGAGACTTCCCAGCCCTCTCTGTTCTTATTTCAGATTTCCAGCGTCTGCAGTATTCTGCTTTTATATTGGTAGAAACAGAACAAACCAAGTGTACGTGATTTCTGCCGGAGGCGATGTCACTAGTGATCGGGTACTCCTAAGGTGCTGCTTGGCCTGCTGCGTTCATCCAGCTCTACACCTTGTTGTCTCGGATTCTCCAACATCTGCAGTTCCTATTGTCTCGGGTACTGGATGATCGGGTTTTACTGGATTGCCTCCATTATTGCGTCTGTCTTTCCTTTTCATTCCTCGTTTCTGCTGCTGTTCCTTTCTTATTTGTTCACAGGACGTGGATGTCACTATTTGGGCCTTCAATTATTACCCTGGTGAAGGTGGTGCTAAGCTACCTTCTTGAACTACTGCAGTCCTTGGAGTGTGGGAGAGAGTACCAGGATTTTGACACATGACAGTGAAGGACGAAAATACACTCACAATTCAGGTTGGCATGTGGCTTGAAAGGGAACATACAGGTCATGGTGCTCCCATGTATCTGCTGTTCTGTTCTCTCTAAATGAAATTTGGAATGTGCTGTTGGAGGATCCTTGGTACAGTGTATATTGTAGATGGCACTCATTGCAGCTATGGAGTTTATGCAATAGACTGAGAATTAAAAGGGGAATAGTGTTTTGTTAATTCATCCATGGGATGAGGGCGTCACTGGCCAGGCCTGCATTCATTGCCCATCCCAAAATGCCCAGAGGGCAGTTAAGAGTCAGCCACATTGCTGTGGGCCTGGAGTCACATGTAAGCCAGTCCAGGTAAGGATGGCTGCTTTCTTCCCTAAAGGACATCAGTAAACCAAATTGTCTTTTTTCAATAATCAACAATGATTCATAGTAAATAAAAACTGAAAGAACTGCAGATGCTGTAAATCGGGAGCAAAAACAGAAGTTGCTGGAAAAGCTCAGCAGGCCTGGCAGCATCTGTGAAAGAAAAAACAGAGTTAACATTTCAGGTCCGGTGACCCTTCTTCACCTCCTGTTGTGAATGGTTTAATGGTCATCATTGGACAGTTACTTCCAGATTTTGTTTGTTTGTTTTTACTGAATTCAAATTCCACCACCTGTTGTGGCAGGATTCAAACCTCACTCCCCAGAAAATTACCAGGGTCTCTGGACTAACAGTCCTGCTGTAATACCACCAGACTATTGCTCCCCGCTGCCCCCCAGGTGGGCTGCTTTCTTCTGCATAGTGTCAAACTTCTTAAAAGTTGTTGGAAGAGAACTTATCTAGACAAGTGGAGAGTAGCCCATCACACTCCTGACTTGTGCCTTGTAAATGGTGAACAGGCTTGACAAAATGAGTACATGACTCATATCACCGCATATTCCTCAAGCATAAAATCTCAACAAGTGGCCGTCAACTGTAGCTGACAAAGGAAGTTAAGGGTTGTATAAAATAAAATGTAAATACTTACAAAGTGTGCAACAATAGTAATATATCTGTGGATTATGAAGTTTTCAGAATACAGCAAAGGAGGACCTGAAATCGATAAGCAAAAAGAATCTAAAAATTCCACAAGTACACATGGAAATATTTAACTACGATGAATGCTGGCCCGCTAAAAGCAGAGTCTATACAATATATAATGGGGAATAGAGAAATGCAAAGAACGTAAATGATTACCTTGTGTCTGGAACCCTGGAAGGATTGGAAAACAACGGTGACTCCAAGTTTACTGAGGGTAGAATGTGGGCATGCATTGGAATGGCTAGGTTTGAAGGCAACATTGAAACCTTCATTTGTGTCAAAACAGAAAAGTTGAGACGAGGTAGAGAAATACCCAGGGTTGGTATTTTGAGAGGAAGGGTAATGCCAATAGGACAGATGGCACGTCCAAGCAGAGAAAACCATCAATAATCTATAACTTGATTCTATACATAGCCCCGAGTGTCCAGTCATGTACTGGCAAGGTGGATAAGTCATAGGAAATACTGAGTTACAGGGTTGGTGTGGGATGTTGTTTGGAGGGCCGATCTGGACTCAATGGGTCAAATGGCCTGCTTCCACAGAGAATTAGACCTAACTTTTATTTTGAAGGGCATTGCTTAATCAGAAATAGTCAGCATGGGTTTTTTTTAGGCAAGGTTGCTACTTACAAAATTAATTAGATTTTTGAGGAAGTATCAAGGAGGACTGATGACAATAGGGCAGTGGATGTTGTCAACATGGTTTTTAGTAAGATCTTTGAGAAGTCCTCACCTGGCAGGCTGGTCAGAAAAATTAAAGCTCAAGGTACTGGGGAATGTGATGGGTT
Source organism: Stegostoma tigrinum (assembly GCF_030684315.1). Classification (NCBI taxonomy): domain Eukaryota; kingdom Metazoa; phylum Chordata; class Chondrichthyes; order Orectolobiformes; family Stegostomatidae; genus Stegostoma; species Stegostoma tigrinum. The sequence continues at coordinate 13,391,129 of NC_081365.1, read as the reverse complement.
AGGTGTTTCTAAAGTCTCAACAAGACTTCCTTGCTCCTATAATTCACACTACAGCTAATGAAGGTAAGTATCACGTATGCCTTTTTCACATCCTGTCTACTTGAGCTAGCACCTTCAGGAATCTATGGACACAAAGGTTCCTTTATTCGTTGGTACTCCCTAGGAACCTACCATCGATTGTATAAATTCTTCCCCTATTGTACCTCCCAAAATGCATCACCTCACCTTTATCAGGATTAAACTCCATCTGCCATTGCTCTGCCCAATTTACGGCTGATCAATATCGGTTCCGGTCACCGCACCATCAAAATGGTGTGTTTGCACTGGAGAGAGTACAGAGGAGATTCAGTAGGATGCTGCCGGTATGGAAAGCCTTAGTTATAAAAGCAGGCTGCATCGGCTGGGTCTTTTTTACCTTGGAGCAGACCAGGCTGATGTGGAATCTGATTGAGGTATACAACATTAGACAGAGTAGGTTGTGAAAATATCTTATCATTGGTAGGTGCGTCTAAAACAAGAAGGTGAGGAACAAGTGGTTTAGAGGAGATGTGAGGAAAGATTTGTAGGGTGGTAGGTACATGGAACATGCTGCCTGAGAGAGTGGTGGAACAAAGTTCTCGCACAACATTGAAGAAGCATCTGGATGAGTAAAATACTTAAAATGCCAGGACATTGTATCTTATGGACCAAGTGTTGATAAATGGGATTAGTGGAATAGAAGGCCATTTTCTATGCTGCATGGCTCTCTGAACCTATATGTAACATTGGATCAGTGACAGAAAATAAAAGGTCAAACAAATGTTTTTTGAACGGAAACTGATTTCCAATGGTGTTTTACAGATTTATTTTCTGGTCCCTTATTATTCATAGTGCATGTGAATGATTTACATTAAAATTTGGGACATATGATTGGAAAATTTGCAGATTTGCAGACAAATTTGGTCTGGTAGTGAAAAGGGTAGATTTTTGGCTGCAGGATGATATTAACAGTTTGTTCCATGACAATTTAAAATTAATCCACAGAAGTGAATTTGGGATGACAAATAAAACAAGAGAATACAAAGTAATCACAAAGATCTTGAAGGATGTAGATGAACTGAGAGACCAGAAGTGTATATTCATATCTCCCTGAAGGTATCTGGTCAAGTAAGCAAGGTGGTAGGGGAGACATATTGAATTTTTTTTCCCCTTTGGGTGAAATATCGAATACAAAACCAGGGGTGTAATATCAAAACTATATAAGACACTGATTAGGTTACAGCTGTAGTTTGCATACAGTTCTGTTCACCACATAACAGGAAAGATATCGCTTCTACCCAGAGTGTGCAGCATAGATTCATAAGAATATTGCAATGGTTTGAAAATTGCCAGTATGAAAATATCTTGGATAAGCTGAGGATGTTTTGCTTAGAAAAAAGGAGTCAGAAGAATTGCTTAATTGAAGCGTACAAAATAATGAGAGGCTTGGTCCGAATGGATACGGAAGCCTATGGGTGAGGTTAATGATTAGCGGGGATATGTAGCAAAACATTTTCACTCAGAGAGTGCCCAGGTTGAGGCTGAAATCCTCGACTCAATGAAAAGGAACCTGGACGTGTACCCAAACCTGTAACCTACAACACTGATTGAATGGCCATTTAATTTATTTTCAGCTAGTACAGACAGAATGGGCTGAATGGTCTCGTAATATGTCATTAGATATCTAAGGTTCTATGGCTGGTCACCTATCTAATGGGAATAGGTTTGAGGAAGTAGGCAGTGGGTCAACTGTTCAAAAAAGAACATGGAGAATATTACACAGATAGGAGGGGAACTAGAGAAAATTGCAGGAGAGAAGATGAGAGAGAATTTGACTCAGTGGGCTAGGGAAAAGGGAAGAACAGTTCAACAGGTCCTTTTAACTTAGTGATAAGTCCATGTGCTCCTTACACATCATTCTTTCACCTGATACCCTGAAATTAAGTAGGATGGGCAATTTAAAAAAAACTACATAAATTTTCTAAAATAAAACAAAGAGCCTATGGATGCTGGAGATCTGAAACAAACACAAACAGAACTTGCTAGAGAAACTCAGCCAGGCTGGCAACAGCTGTGCAGAGGGAAGCAGAGTTGATGCTTTGAGTCCAGCCACCCTTCTTCAGAACCTTTCCTCGGAAATTGTGTTTTCCTTTGCTGCCCACATCCCTTTGAAAAGAAATAAAAAGTATACAGTGACTTAATTGACCACAGCTGTACAATTTTGAAACGCAGCAGATATTTGTGAATTGAACAGTGTCTGTTTCAATTGGCTATTCTTAACAAAGAGGCCACCCACTATGCACATTTCAGCACATGCACTCCCATTGTATAAAACAGAATTGTATCAGGAGCTGTCTGTCCAGACTGAATTTATTGCTTTCAGAAAGACTGCAGAGAAAGAAAAACACTTTGAATATCTCTTGCCTTTCAGGAGATTTTCTCCCCACTGTCAAATGCTTGACCTCAGGCTTGTGATGTTCCACTGTGAAAAAAGAGAGGGAGTTCCCAGTCCTGACAACTGAGATATGAGGAGATGAAATAATGTCGAAGGAAACTTCAACCCAACAAAAAAAACTCCATGTTTGAATTTCAAGATCCAAATATTCTCACTAAGAATAAAAGAAAACATTCTTGAAGATACTTTTTTTGGGTGGAAATGTACATGTGCAATGATCAAAAACACCATACAAATGGATTTTTCAGCCAGCTGTGCAGTGCGTAACATCCATTGTTTTTACAAGCTCACAAGCTACATATCAAGATGGGAGGTCATTCAATCCATTTGGGCCTGCTTTCCAGATGGATTCTCTATAATTCTTCTCACTCCATCCATGATGCAACATCAATGTCTGAAGAAATCCACATTTCAGCTTTCCTTCATCAGTGTGAGAGCTGAGGTTCAATCAAAATGGCGGTCCAAAATGGCAGCACTTGAACAGAGTCGGGGCACAGGTGAAGAAAAACGGATGTGCCTGTGCTTCAGTCAAGACATAGCAACCTTACTCTTGACAAGAGGAGGCTGTGAACTAACACAGTTAATGACCTTAAGATTATAATGTGGTTTGACACAGTAGACATAGTGTTGTGTCTTGTGTTTCCCAGAAGTCTGAAACAATTACATTATTTGACACTGATAGTGGATCAAGTATATTTTCTTATATTTTAGGCAGAGTTAAAGATAAGCCAGCTAGAACTGAGATGAGGAGGAATTTCTTCTCTCAGAGAATGGTGAATTTTTGAAATTCTCTGCCCCAGAGGGTTGTGGAAGCTCTGTCATTGAGTTCAAGTGAGATAGCAATAGATTTGCATTTACTCATGATGTCAAGGCTTATCGGGATCCTGCAGGAAATCGGTGTTGAGATAAATCATCAGCCATGAACTAGACTGAGGGAACAAGGAACTACATGACCCACTCTTGATTCTATGTTCTTTGTGGACCAGACCAAACACTCTCAAAATGTATTAAGAATCCTAATTTATTTTATTTTATCGGTAAATGAAAGATGTTGCATTCCAGAAGCATCATGATTGGTCAAATTAGAACAAGAACAAAGAACAATGCAGCACAGCAACAGGCTTTTTGGCCCTCCAAGCCTGCGCCAACACATTTTACCCTTCAATATTAAAACTGGCTTCATTTACAGGATCTGTACCTCTCTATTCCGTTCCTATTCATGTATTTGTCCACGTGCTTCTGGAAAGCTGCTATTGTAACTGCTCCCATCCCCTCCTCTGGCAACGTGTTCCAGGCGCTCGCCACCCTTTGTGTGAAAAACTAGCTTTGTACATCTTTTTTAAACTTCCTCCCTCATACCTTGAACCTGTGTTCACCCAGTAATTGACCCCTCCATCCTAGGGAAAACCTCATACCTTCTGTACCATTCACAATCTTATAAACCTCTGTTAGGTCGTCCCTCAACCTCCTGCATTCCAATGAAACCAAACTCAGTTGAGTCAACCTTTCTTCATAGCTAAAATCCCCCATACCAGGCAACATCCTGGTAAATATTTTCTGTACCCTCTCCAAAGCATCCACATCCTTCTGGTAGTGTTGTGACCTGAACTGTACACAGTATTCCAAGTGTGGCCGAACTAACGTTTTATAAAACTGCAGTATAACGTGTCCATCCTTATACAGAATGCTCTGTCCATGCCTTGGGCCTTTTTTACTACCATACCTACCTGTGCCATTCCCTTCAGTGATCTGTGGACTTATACACCCAGATCCCTTCGTGTTTCAATATTCCTAAGGATTCTACCCTTCACTGGATACTTTCCACCTGCACTTGACCTTCCAAAATGTATCACCTCAAATTTGTCCAGATTAAACTCAATCTACCACTTTTCTGCCCATGCCTCCAACTGGTCTATATCCTGCTGTATCCTCTGACAATCCTCCTCACTACCTGTAACTCCACGAATCTTTGCATCGTTCACAAACTGACAAATTAGACCAACTACATTCTCCTCCAAATCATTTATGTAGATAACAAACAGCATCGGTCCAAGCACTGATCCCCGTGGAACACCACTAGTCACAACCCTCCATTCTGAAATGTATCCTTCCGGTGTTACTCTCTGTCTGCTATGACTAAGTTAGTTCTGTACCCACCTTGCCAGCTCACCCCGATACCATATGACTTCACCTTTCATACCAGCCTGGCATAAAGCACCTTGTCAAAGGCTTTACTGAAGTCCATGTAAAAAGCCAACTGCTTTTCCCTTAGCAATCATCTTTGTCACCTCCTCAGAAAAAAATCCATAAAGTTACTGAAGCATGACCTCTGTGGTAACAAACCATGTTGTCTATTGCTAATCAGTCCATTTCCTCCTAAATACTTGTAGATCTTGTCCCTGAGAATCTTTTCCAATAATTTCCCTACCACTAATATGATGCTTACAGGGCTATAATTTCCTGGATTATCCCTGGTGTCTTTTTTTAGAGAATGGGACTATATTCACTATTCTCCAGTCCTCTGGGACCACACCTGTGACCAAAGAGGATACAAAGATATCTGTGAATGCTCCAGCAGTTTGTTCTCTTGCTTCCCTCAATATTCTGAGATAGATCCCATCAGTACTGGGGGACTTATCTACCTTAATAATTTTTAAGACACACAACACCTCTTCCTTTCTAATAGCAACTTGGCTTAGAAACTCAACAGTCCCTTCTCTGAGATCATCCTCCACCAATTCCTTCGTTTTGGTGAATACCATCACAAATTATTCATTTAAGACCTCACCTACCTCTGCTAGCTCCACACATGGATTCCCTCCTTCGTCCATGAGTGGGCCAACCCTTACAAGTGGCTACCCTCTTGTTTTTTTTTATATGTGTATTAGAAGCCTTGGGGTTCTCCTTAATCCTGTTTGCTATCGACTTTTCATGACCCCTTTTAGCCCTCCTAATTCATTGCTTCTGTTCTTTCCCACTTTCCTTATATACTTGTAGGGTTTTCTCAGTTCCCATCCTCGTACACCATGCATTTGCTTCCTTTTACTTTTTGACCAAGGCCATAACATCCTGGACATCCAACGGTCACGTAACTTGTCATACCAATCCTGCGTTCTTGCAAGAATGTGCCACTCCTGAAATCTTATCAATTGCCATTTGACACACTCCCACATGTCCAACGTGGATTTACCCTCAAACAGCTACTTGACTTTAAGCGAAAGACATTTTATTTTTGTACACAATATTTAAAATGGGGACATAATGAAAATTTAAGAATTTCCTGAACTGTACCTCTATTGAATTGATAAACAAAATAATATTTTGTTACTCTAAAACCTTAGAAAATAATATTTTTATTAATTACCACTAACTAACCATTTCAATACAGTAATATCCCATAAACATGCCCTTGGCAAAGGCAAATAGATTGCCTCACAAGCAATTCTAGCAGCAGGAAGAGAACCCTAGCTTTGAGATCTAACAGAGAGGAATAAGACCTTCCATGTCTAGCTTCAAGACCTCGGCAACTGCTTAAACTAAAAATCCTGGTTCTGTGGGAGCTAAACCCCACCCATTCAGGCTTCTTCTTTTGTTACAATTTTTTTAAAAAGTCCCAAGGCCTCACAAGCGTTTTACTCTATTGGCTTTGAACAGGCCGTTCTACATTTCTGTCTCAGCCTTTCTTCATAAAAATGAATGAAATATACCTCTTAAAGCCTTAGTTTTGTTGCAGGTAGAAAGGCATAATGAAATATGATCAAAAATGACTGAAGGAACTCAGGTCTGGTAACCCTTCTTCAGTAGTCTGGTGAAGGGCGGTCAGAATATCTCACTCCAAATTTTATTTAGCAGCTTGGCAGTACAGAATTGCCAATTAAGGGGGAATGATGCCTTGGTGACAGCCCAACTTAGCTCCATAAAATTCAGCTTCCTGTATATCAAATTCACCAAACAAAGTTGATGTTGAGACGTCAAAAAAACCAAAGAGCTGCGGATGTTGAAAATCAGAAACATGAACAGAAAATTGCTGCAGAAATCCAGCAGATCTGGTAACATAGATTATGAGATGTACAGCATGGAAACAAACTCTTCTGTCTCACTCATCCATGCTGACCAGATATCCTAAATAAATCTAGTCCCATTTGCCAACATTTGGCCCATATCCCTCTCAACCCTTCCTATTAAATGTTCTGATTGTACTGTCCTCTGCCACTTCCTCTGGCAGCTCATTTCATGCACACACCATGCTCTGCATGAAAAATTTCCCCTTAGGTCCCTTTTAAATCTTGAAGGCAGCCTTGACTGAGGTGGTGACAGAAACTAGAAGATCCTTGCTCTAGTGTGACAAAAGGCTGAATGATCTGGTGTGTTCCACCAGGGCACATAAGACTATCTACAAAGCCTTCTGCTTCTATGTGTGTGAGTTAGGATTATAAGTTATCACTAGAGAAGAGTGACATACATAAGGTTGCAAACCAGTCATCAGTTGGTATCACTTCAATCAATATGTATTATTTCATTGGGACTGCCAATGTAGCACAATTGACACTGGTTTAGCTAGGGGTCACACTCAAAACATAACAAAAACCTACCATCTTCAGCAACTCCTGCACTCTTCAGCTCATTGACCTATTTCACAACCAAGAGAATATACGTGTTTGATACTTTTCATCAAGGCCTGCATGAGACAGGAACTCAAACACAAAAAATAGTTTTGGGCTAGACACCTCATAGGTACCTCTAGCACATACACTAAATAACGCCCTATTGCATTTCATTAACTGTAGTTTTTTCATTCATACTGAACCACCTTGCAATCATAAATCTTTAATATCCAACTTTCCTCATACCACATTCAATTTATTACCAAAGCACATTGACAAACACAACACTGAGAATTGACATCTCTTTCTGTACCTATCAATGCAGACATAGTGCTTATGTATCCATGTCAATGTCTCCTGATGCTTCTCTCCATTTGTGGGAGCTCCACATGCACAAAAGACTTGAATGTCCCTAGATTAGTGAAGTGAGGAAGAAGGGGGGAGTGCCTGAAATAAGGCTTCAATCCACTTCAATGCTTCAGTCATCAAACTGTCAGAAAAGCAAGGAGAACACACTAATGCTGAACAGGACAGGATATATCAATAGCCATGTGAGAAAGCCTCCACACAATGAGCCATACTCAAGCACCAATGTCTTAATGAAACCTTGGATAAGGGTGACACCTCATAACACAAACAGATTTAGTCTCTTTCTATGCAGCTTCTTGATCCCACTCCCAAGCTAGGACAAAATAAAAAAGAAGTCTCCTTCCATGAAGGATAATAGTGAACTAGTTGGGTTTTTCCCAACAACTGATAATGGTTTCATGGTTATCATTAGAACCCTGCTGGCATGAGTTTTACTGAATTCAAATTCCACCATCTGCCATGGCAGCATTCAAACCCAGGTCCCCAGACTATTGGCTAGGTCTCTGAATTAACAGTCTAATGATAATATCATCAGGGTATCGCCTTCCCCAAATTTGCCAAAGATACAAAGATACAGAGAGAATTAAGTTATTAACAGAGCACAACAGAGGTTACAAACAGATTGGTTATGAGATTGATGAAGATGTGGCAAATAGAGTATGATATAGGAAAACATGAAAGTGCCCCTTTTGCAGGAAGAATTAAGAAGAAAGCATATTATCTAAATGGTGAGAGAATTCAGAGTTTTGAGATGCAGTGCAATTTGGATGTCCTCGTACATAAATTACAGAGGAATGGTACACAGCTCCAGAAAGTAATAAGGGAAGCTAATAAAATGTTATTTATCAGAAGAGGCATTCAATACAAAAGTAGGGAGATTATGATTCAGTTATATGGGGCAATGCTGAAACCACAACTGGATACTGTGTTTAGTTATTGTTCACCTTATTTATAGAAGGATGTAAATGCATTGCAAGTATTGAGACAAGATTCACCAGGCTAATAGGGAGAATGGGTGGGTTTCCTTAGGAAGAAAGGTTGAAAAGACTAGGCTCACATCTGCCAAAGTATAGAAGAATGGGTGGTGACATATAAAATCTTGAGGGTCTTGATAAATCTAAATTTAAACAGGATATTTCATCTCACAGGAACGTTATGAGCGCAGAGGTTATCTTTTAAAAATCAGGGATTACCAACATAAAAGAGAAATGAGGTGATTTTTTTCTTTCCTTTCCATTGTTGTCAGTCTTTGGAGCTATCTTGCTGAAAAGATGGTGAAAGCGAAGTACTTGAATATGTTTAAGGCATTGGTGGAAAAATTGTTGTTAAGCGAGAGTGTAAAAAGTTATTGGGGTAATGAGAATGTGGAATTGAGAAGAAAATAAGGTTAGCCACAACCTTCTTAAATGGTCAAGCAGAGCTCTTCTGCTCCATGTTCACATGCTTGCAATTTAGAGCCTGATTAAACTTTTGTATTCATTGACAATATTTTATGTCATTTTGACAGAAGCCTACACTTTATGAGTAGATGCAGGAAAAAGGGTTCATGATGAGACCTTTCAGATTGACAGCTCTCAAACAGAAACGTCAAGTTAGTGATCTCTTCCAGCCTCTTGGAATCTTTCCAGAAAGATTTACCAGACAAACCAAAGACTTACAGTCGTCAAAAACTATTAAATAAAAATCTGAAAGAGCTGCGGATGCTGTAAATCAAGGACAAAAAGAGAAGTTGCTGGAAAATCTCAGCAGCATCGCTGGAGAAAACATCAGAGTTAACGTTTTGGGCCCAGTGACCCTTCCCCAGAGCTGTTCTGAACTATGCTGAGCTTTTCCAGCAACTTCTTGTTTTTGTAAAAGCTTCTGAGTGATGGACGTGAGTGCAATGCCATCTTCATGGGTAGACAAAACTTACAGGCTCCCAGGCACAATCTCATTGGTTGATGCAATCAATAGAACAACCAGATGGGGATGAGCTTGGGCCCAATATGAGACCCAGTGGCATCAGCTGTGGCTGTGTTGGCAAGGTTGGGCCCAAAGCAGACTCATGGCAGCAGCATAGAACTTGGTTCAGCGCAGTACCGGGCAGCATCCGTGATGTCTGCATTAGCGAGGCCCAGCAAGCGCTCATAGTGGCAGGGACATCTGTAGAAGTGCCAAAGAGTAGCGACCTTCATTCTAACAGTAAAGGCATAGCAAAGTGGACTCATACCTGGTCTCTGGGCCATGACAAAGCACTTATCAAGGGCGACTGTAAAGTTGGACACTTTTTCTTAATGTCTTCATCTTTTTTTGCCTTTATATGCTATGTTTTGGTTTATATTTCTGTATTTTAAAATAGCACTGGAGACTAGTGACCTTGGGACAACACTTTTCTCTGTATTTTTACAACAAGATACACATGACAATAAATAAATCAAATCAAACCAAATCAGAAAAAGCCACTGGCAGAGGCAATGCACCTGATACAACAATGAAGATTTGAGCACTGACCCAAACAGACGCAGCTCCAATAAAAGGCAATCGCATATTCCACCAGAAATGTAGACATGAAGTGATCAACAAACCAGCATCTGGCAATACACATACGAAGTGATAGAGTTTTGAACTGTCAAGCTCATGGGGAGAATCAATTTCATCACAATACCCGAAGCAGCTCCAAAAATTCAACACATCTCTCTTGAGAGAACTGATGACTACCCATTATTGGCTAAGTCTGACATGGGGAAAAAGCTAGCATATGACCACTGTGAATTCTGAAAATCATGTACCACAAACATGGGACGTCATGACAACTCATTGCAAACTTTCAGTTTTCTATTACATCCAGTTAGTTTTAAATTTTAGAAAGTATTCTAATAACTTTATGATCTGGACCTTACAACTCACTGTCCTCAGAAAAACAACTGGAAAATAATGTGCGTATTCATCAGGTTTTGGACATACATACTGGATGCTTAAATACAAATCCACCATGAAAAATGTGTCAGACAGCTGAAATTCACCCCAAATCCTTTTCTCTTGCAGAATTAACAAAATCTTTTACGGGCTATTGATTGCGTGAACTGCTTTCTCTAGCATAGTGTAAAGATTCTTGTTTGTTGTTGAAGCTGCTGAATGGACAGTCTGCCATCACACCACTAAGTTAGCTGCTTTTATTTTTTTAAAAATGATCACTCAGATCAGGTTTATTCTGGGACCTTACTTATCTTGCAAATGCAACAGCAGATACATAATCCTAACACTCTCAACCTATCAGTATTTGATAATAAGCAATCCATTCCCTTTTATCTTGTGTGTTTAATGCAAGAATTGACAATGAGGTAGACATGGGCAGTATAGTACAAGAAAGGGAATGAACTGTTTTGTTTGGCTGATGTATAGTGTATTAGGTGCAGCAGATGACAATGTGGTGTTTAGAGGTACTGTAACCCAGAACGGATAGAAGGGTATACATTCTCCTCACTTAGTGTGTTTAAAAAAGGGCTCCATTCTAAAATGAAGATGAGGACCATTTTATTCTCTCAGAAGAGCTTTGGTCGTTGGAATTCTCTTACCCAAGGTGAAACCTGGATTATTGAATGTGTTCAAGGCTGAGTTAAATGGATGGTTTTTTTTACAAAAAAAGAAATCAAAGGTTATGGCAGGCAGACAGGAAAGTGGAGTTGAGATCACAACCAGATCATCCACAAAAGCTGATCAAACGCCCAAATTTCTTATTCCTGCTATTGTGTTCTTATGTGTTCAGACTGATATCCAGTCTGGTCGCAAATGCTTACTTTGTGTTGAAATGACATTACTATTTGGTGTTTAAGAAGTCTATCAACAGCCAACACTAAGTGCTGATTTTCTGACGTCCTAATATTCGGCCCATTTAGAGTATTTGCTGAAATGTTGGATTTGGCTTCGACAACTGCCACACACGTGGCTGAAACAGTTTGTCTTGTAAATCTTATTAGCGTAGATTTTCAGATGTAGGGTGGGAGGTGCAAAACTTTTAATGGCTCTTTGGAAACCTCTTTCTGAACTTGGAAAGCCATCACTTGTCTGAGAAAGCGTCACACCCTTGGATGAAATGCAAAGAATAACAGATATTCAAGAGAAGCTGCAAGATCGTGGAACCCAAATAGTTTTAAAACGCCTGTTGAACTCAAAGAAGAGGGCAGTGGGAATATGGAATTCTTTCCCTGAGGAGGTTAGTGATTCTTGGAACATTTGAAGTTTTCAGAATTGAAATGACTAGAATTGTATGGGGAGGGTGTGTCAAAGGATTATGGGGTTGGGGCAAGTATGAAGAGTTGAGGCAGAGGTCAGATAAGATCCCAACCAATGGCAGAGCAAAACTGAATGGTTCACTCTTCCTTTCACGTTCTTTCACTGCCGTATGCAATCATCTTTTGCACCTGTTATTATCTTTTATAATTTCCATATTGTTCCGTTAGTCGGTAGCAATTTAATTAAATCCACCAAAACTAAATTAAAAAGGTTTGTTTTTGTGACTGCTGTCATTCACGTTGGATTCTCTGCCTTTAATGTACCCATAAGACTAAACTGATGGCTTAACATTACTGAGATAGTAGGAGCTGCCGATGCTGGAGAATCTGAGACAACAAGGTGTAGAGTTGGATGAACTCAGCAGGCCAAGCAGCATCAGAGGAGCAGGAAGGCTGACGTTTTGGGCCTAGACCTTTCTTCAGAAAAGGAAAATGAAAGACCCTTTATTTTCTGAGGAAGGGTCTAGACCCGAAACATCTTTCCTGCAGTTTTTCTGCTCTTCTGGTGCCGTTTGGCCTGCTGTGTTCATCCAGCTCTACACCTTGTTGTCTCAGCTTAACATTACTGTTGTATTGACAAGATCTTCCTTTTGGTAGACAATGCATGCAACTGAGTTGGTCAGAGATAACAGATAGGGATTCGAGGTTTTACACAACAGAAAAAGAGATCAGCAGAATTCAGGAAGATAGGTGTAAAGACTTCAACCCTAGTCACTATTAAGGCTTAGAGATGAGTAGGAATCAAGACTGCAGTAGTAATAAAATCATTCTATTGTATTAAGAATCAAGATGTCAGCGGAAGTCAGCATTTCAGGTTGGGGATCTGAGGAAGTTGATTTAATTTCATCAATGCTGTTACTTTCCTGTGACTGGTGAAAAAAAGTTTTGGAATCATTTGATTATGGGCTGAAAGAATGATCAATAAATCATCAGCCGCCATCCTGCTACCATTTTCAGGGGAATTTAGATAGTGTACCTGAATGGTTAAACTTATCTGACAATTTGAAGGAAATTTAAAAGAGCTGTATCACCCATATGACTATCCAGAGAAGGGACTATCTCATTCTAATGCTTGTGCTTTTGCTACTAGAGTTCTTTCTTGTTCTTGCTTTGTTTGCAGATTTAGTGGGGATGGGGGTGGTGAAGAAATTATAGTTTCATGTTGATTTTGGCGCTTTTAGATGAAATGATTTGAAAGCTCTTCCTGAATAATGTAAAGTGATTGCTTGTTTAGGCTGCTGCTTGACTGCTTTCTGCCCCCTTTTCCTTGATCCTTTCCTCCAGCCTTCAGACAAGACAATGGAAATTTAACAGATGACGACAGAAGGAAAGAGAGAAGGTGGGGTCAGGCCAGACCAGAGACTGAATTTGAGGTAAGGTACTAGAGAATTGTAAAGGAGAAAACAGTCCAAGCTGCTTAAAGCATTTTGATTTTTTTATACCAGTTTACTTATTTTGTACATTACTTAGACAAAGAAAAGATGTTACATAGAATTTGTTACAGGCTACTTTCTACACTCAATTTTCTTCTGTTATTGTTGAAAAATGTACATTTTTGCAAACTTTTTATCTTGTACTCACTTTTCAAGAATACCTAACCAAGTGGTAAATGAACATTGAAACTGGATGAGAGGTGAGTCCTAATTGGTTAGCAAGTGGTTGCTGGAAGCATTTCCATGGAGAATGCACAAATCAGTGATGATTGTCAGATAACTGCCAGGCTTTGTTTAAATATTAAGCTGGGGATTGTGTTTCTCATTGGCCAGGGCACCGGCATTGCCCTGAGAAATTAAAATAGGCTGTCACCTATTTTGCTGAGTTCGGTGGCTCATTGGCTAGCACTGGCTGCCACACAGTGCCTGGGGACCTGGATTTGATTCCAAGCTTGGGTGACAGCCTGTGTGGAATTTGCACTTTGTCTGCATGGTTTTGCTGTGGCTTCCCCCCCTCCCCCCCCCCACAGTCCAAAAACACGCAGGTTAGGTGGATTGGCCATGCTAAATTGCCCATAGTGTCCAGGGATGTGCTGGCTAGGTGGATTAGCCAATGGAAATGCAGAGATACAGGGATAGTATAAGGGGAATGGGCCAGGACGAGATGTTGTTCAGAAGGTCAGTGTGAATGCAATGGGCCAAAAGGCCGGCTTCTAATCTGTAAGAATTTTATGAGTTTTCCTTTATTGATCTGTCACTTGAGCAAATAAAATATTGTTTTCTGTTTGTGGAAAACTGTCCATAGGTAATTTTTCATCCAGTGTCACCTCTAAATTATGGCTTTGAAATAGTTTGGAGCCATGCCTGGTTTTCAAGCCCAACAATGCTACCTACACTTCCAGGATGTTATAGAAGCACACACTTAAAGCTGGGAATGCATCACCCACATTATTGGTCCACACTTGATATAAGCCTACAGGAGCCTGGAACCTTTTTGACATCTGTGTAAAGTTGCTTTGCTCTGAACCAAAGCATGCATTGCTGGATCATACTCTATCAAGAAAATCAAGTCTTAATGATATCTAACTAAAATAACTCCACAGAGGCCAATATCCCACTTCAAGTCACCCTTTATTTACACGCAGAGAGTCCTTGACTATAGTACTGCCTCATACAGGGTCAGCTGCCAGAGTGTCAGGAATCGCTGACACTCTCCTTTTTATATGTCACCCAGGGGTTCCTGATTGGACTAGGTTAACAGCCCCAATCAAGGAACACACACTCTGTGATGTCCCAGCTGGCTGATCTTGCTACTATTATTACACTACCAAACAATTTCTAACCAGAAAGCAAAATACTGCAGCTTCTGTAATGCTGTCATAAAAACTGGAAATGGTGGAAACTCTCAGCAAGTAAGGCTACATGTGGGAATCAGGGAAAATCAATGAGCACTTCCAAATGATAAAATTATTTCAGGACCAATTCAGACCACCAACTAAGCAGTGCATCCTTTAAATATCCTGATCTATGGAGCTGTGACAACTCAGAGTGTTGCTTTCCTTGCCTTCCATGCACCACTGCCCTTTCCTGAATTCTCAAACGTGCCCCCACTCACCTTGCCATTTGCCATCATATGCTCAATCTTCTTTTTGCTCAAGCTCTTCCTCTTCAAGTCTCCCTCTTCTATCAGTTGTCCTTGCTTGAAGTTGCCACCGTTCAAGCACTTACTTCAGGAAGTCCAAAACTTTTCCAGCAGTTTCCTATAACTGAAGTCCAAAGTTTGATATTAGATTTGCTCAATGTCAATTTCTTCAGGTCCACTTTCCAAAATTAACACACAGGTTAAGACTTGAGACATAGGCTTGTCCAAAGCCACCAATTTACACAGAATTAAAGTTGAGCCCATGACATGAAAGAACAATACAGTGTCAAAGTTATCTTGGATTCTCCAGCATCTGCAGTTCCCATTATCACAGTATCAAAGAAGATCATTTGGCAATCAAGTCTGCGCTGGTTTTTTTGGTAACCTTAGTGCGTTATTATTCCTCATATAACTGCAATGCCTCTGCTTTAGTCAATTCCTTTGAAGGCTGTTATTGAGTGCCCATCTACTGTCAAACTTGAAAGATAAGATTTAGTGATTTATTTGCAGCTTCAGTAGGTTGGTTTACAACATGAGTTAAATTGAGGTGTTTTATCTGCACTTGACTTACTCCAGTGAGGTTCAAGTGTATATTTGAAAGTAAAGAGTGATAAGTGTTATCTGTAAGGGAGAGCTAATGGAATAGCAACTGTTGAAGGGAAGCTTCAGAAACAGGTCTTTTTTTTAACCAACATAATTGTTCTTCTCATTTTTTTCATTGCAGTATGCAGTTCATAATCAAACACATTGCTAGAGGATAAAGGTCACCGGACACAAAACGTTAACTCTGTTTTCTCCTCCACACACGCTGCCAGACCTGCTGAGCTTTTCCAGCAACTTTGTTTTTGTTCCACATTGCTATAAGTAAGGAGTCAAATGTAGAACAGCCCAGGTGAGGACAAAAGATTTCTCTCAATGAAGGGCATAGTGAACCAGATGGGATTTTACAACATTCAACTGTGGATTCATGTTCAATATTAGATTAGCTTTAAATTCCAGATTATACTGAACTCAAACTTCACCATCTGCCTTGGTGGGATTTGTATTTTTTTTCTTCATCCATGGGATGTGGGCATCAGTGGCTGAGCATTTCTTGCCAATCCTGCCTGCTTTGACAAAATAACAGCGAGCTGACTTTTGCACTGCTGCAGTCCACGTACCATAGAAAGGCCCACAAAGCCCTTAGGAAGGGAGTTCTGGGATTTTAACCCAATCTTACTGAAGGAACAGTGATATATTTCCAAGTCAGGATGGTGAGTTGCTTAGAAGGGAAGTTGCACACAGTGGTGTTCATTTACATCAGCTGCCTTTATCATTCCAAATGGCTTTGGTTGTGAGACAAGAGGAACTGCAGATGCTGGAGAATCTGTGATAACAAGGTGTGGAGCTGGATGTACACAGCAGGCCAAGTAGTATCTTAGTAGCAGGAAGGCTGACATTTCGGGCCTAGACCCTTCATCAGAAATCGGGAGGGGAAGAGGGTTCTGAAATAAATAGGGAGAGAGGGGGAGGCAGATCGAAGATGGATAGAGGAGAAGATAGGTGGAGAGGAGACAGAAAAGTTAAAGTGGCGGGATGGAGCCAGTAAAGGTGAGTGTAGGTGCGGAGGTAGGGAGGAGATAGGTCAGTCCAGGGAGGATGGACAGGTCAAGGGGGCAGGATGAGGTTAGTAGGTTGGAAATGGGGGCGTGGCTTGAGGTGGGAGGAGGGGATAGGTGAGAGGAAGAACAGGTTAGGGAGGCGGGGACAAGCTGGGTTGATTTTTAGATGCGGTAGGGGGAGGGGAGATTTTGAAGCTTTAAAAGAGTTCATCCACTGTTAGCTGTGGTTGTGAGTTTGCAAAGTGCAGCCTAAGGCACTTTGATGAATTTTGAAGTGCATTTTGTAATTAGTACATGTTGCTGCTACTGAGCAACACTGATGGAGGGAATGGATGTGGCACGATAAGGGTAAAGTCACCAAAGTCTCAGAGGACCCATAAGGCTGCGCTCTTATTAGAGAGAGAGAAGGCCAATTGTGGATTTAACCATGAGCGTCACCACACCTTAAGTGATGACCAAGTTTGAGAAGACAGAGCCTCAGTCAGTGTGGGAATTGAATCCACGCTGCCCATTTACATTGCAAACCAGCCATCCAGCCAACTGATCTAACTGACCTGCAGCATATCAATCAAGCAGGATTGCTTCATCCTGGATTGTGTCAAGCTTGTCGAGAGCTTCTGGAGCTGTAATCATCTAGGCAAGTGAAGAGTTTTACTTCACACTCCTACCTTGTAGATGGAAGATAGGTTTTGGAGAGCCGTGAAATGAGTTACTCACTGCAAGATTCCTAGTCTCTGACCTGCTTTTGTAGCCACTGTATTTAAATGGCTTGGCTAGTTCAGTTTCTCATCAATGGCACTCCTCAGGGTGTTGAAAGAGATGGTATTGCCATTGAATGTCAAGGGGCAGTGGTAACATTTATTGTAGAGATGGCCATTGCCTGGCACTTGTGTGGCACGAATGCCACTTGCTGTTTACCAGCTCAAACCTGGATGGTGTCCATATTTTGCTGCATTTGAACCTTTGCACACTTGAACCCATGTCTGTGGAACATTAGTCTGGGGCTGCTGGATCACCAATCCAGATACCACCACAATGCCACCACCTTCCCTTAAGTCTGTGAATCTGGTCATTGTGTTTCCTTGTTTCCATGTGGTTCTATTATAACTGAATTTAAATATCTATCTTAAACCTTAATGCCGAACACAGTGCCAACTGATCACTGGGTAAAACTGTACTACAGATACTCCCATTCTGTTGTATATGGTCACTGCTGCCTTCTCACCAAAGCGGCATACATCACTCGCCTCTACAAACAATTCAAGCAGCTCTTAAGAATACTTGCACTGATCGATTCAAAAATTTCAGGGCCAAAATCCAAGAGACAATCAGTATCTTGGAAACACAGTCAGAGTTAATTATCATGTGCTTCAGAGAAGTTACAAAGGTCACAGGCCACCTTTGTGGTTCAGTTTCAAGCAATCTCATGAGTCGAAAAATATACACGGAAAATGGGTGACTTTCAAATCACTATCAACTCCCTTCGCATAAGTGCCCCTGAGTAACTGTTGAAAGAAACAAGTAAAGTCAGAATAGGACAGAGTGTTCCTGGCACCCAGGCAGGGGCCCTAGAGATTACACCACATGGGTTTGGCAACTAATGGAATCACAAGGCGGTAAACAAGTAACCTCACAGGAATTTTTCAGCGTTTATTCCTTCCTTTAGAGATTCAATGTGTTACGCATGAAGGAAGGTGGCATTTTGGCACATTCAATGCCATGGAACAGTGCAATAGCACACCACACTGCACTGTCTGACAAAAGAATAAAGAGTGGCGAGAAGCTTACAAACATTCCTTGCTTTCTTAGCATGCATAGAAACATAGAAGATAGAAGGAGGAGGAGGTCATTCAGCTCTTTGGGCCTGCTCCACCATCCTTCATGATCATGGCTAATCATCCAACTCAACAGCCTAATCCTGCTTTCTTCCCATAATCTTTGATCGCATTCATCCCAAGTGCTTACTCTAGCTACCTCTTGAATACATTCAATGTTGTGGCATCAACTGTGATAATGAATCCCACAGGCTCATTGCTCTTTGGGTGATGAAACATCTCCTCATCTCCATCCTAAATGGTGGAGTGGACTTGATGGGCCAAATGGCCTTACTTCCACTCCTATGCCAATGTCTTATGGTCTAAATGGCCTACCCTGAAGCTTCATACTGTGACCCTTGGTTCTGGACACACCCACTATCAGGAACATCCTCCCTGCAAATTCCCTGTCTAGTGCTGTTAGAATTGTATAAGTCTCTGTAAGATTCTCCCCATTCATCTGATCTCCAGCCGAAACAATCTCAACCTGGTCAATCTCCCCTCATATGTCAGGCCCACCTTCCTTGGAACCAGCCTGGGAAACCTTTGCTGCACTCCTTCCAGACCAAGTGCATCTTTCCTCAGAAAAGGAGACAAAAACTGCACACAATATTTTAGGTGTGGCCTTACCAAGGCCCTGAATAATTGTGATAACACATCCCTGCTCCTGTACTCAAAACCTCTCACAAAGAAGGCTAACATACCATCTCCCTTCCTTACTGCCTGCTGTTCCTGCATATTTACCTTCAGCGACTGGTGTACAAGGACACCCAGGTCCAGCTGCATATTCCTCTCCCAATTTACAGCCATTCAGGCAGTAAATCTGCCTTCTTCTTTTTGTTTACAAAGAGAGTAACCTCACACTTACCCAAATTATACTGCACCTGCCATTGATTTGCCTACTCACCCAATCTATTGGGATAATGCTGAAGATCTTTGTATCTTCATCACAGTTCAACCTCCCACCCAACTTGGTGTCATCTGCAGGCTTGGAGTAATTACATTTTTGCTCCTTCATCAAAATCATTAAAGCATGCAGTGAATAGCTGGGGTCCCAGCACTGATCCCTATGGCACCCCACTAATTGCCACCTGCCAATTTGAAAAGGACCCATTAATTCCTAGTCTTAGTTTCCTCTCTGCCAACCAGTTTCCTATCCATCTTAATACACTTCCCCCAATCCCATGCACTTTAATCGTGCACATTAATCTCTTTGTGGGACTTTTTGAAACACTTTCATCTCCAATCATCTCACAATCATCTCTATTTAACATTGCACAAGATAAAAACATTTCTCTGACAAGAAAGTTACAGCCAGCCTCAGGTAAAAAGTACTGACAACAATCTGAATTTTGTCTTTGGCATTCTTTTAAGTGTTGTCTCAGGAGAACAAATCCTACATAGGCCAAGTTTGCAATCATCCAAATGTTTATTTTTAAATTGAAACATAGCCAAGCATAGAACATAACAGGACAATTGTCATGCCCTACTCAGCCCTACACCACCAACCTCTTCTTGCGCTACCTTCCAGTAACTCAAATATCAGATATTGTTGCTTTACAAGTTCCATATTTTGTTTTTTTTTCATTAACAGGATGACAGTGTTGCTGGCTGGGCCAGCACTTGTTACCAGCACTTTTCTGCACCATTGTGCGTCTTCCTTCTGGGATGTAAGGGCTCTGCCCATATGTCATTAACTGTGCTCGAGCAGGAAACCCACTCACCCCAGGAGCCAGCCCTTGTATTCTCCAACAGTTAACAATCCTTGATTGCAACAAGATGTAAGTGTCATGAGCATTCCATCGACACAGGTGCTAATTTTATTTTCAACTCGTCATATTATAACATCTGGACTTTAATGGAGTGTTAATTCCATAAATAAAAGTGAGGGGGGGCATAGCTTACAGTTATGAAGGGAACTGAAATAGAATTAATGGTGCCTTTCAATCTGAACAAAAACAGCCTGCCTCTCTGACACTGCTGTACCCCAGTGTTGAACTTCATCAAGGTAAAATATATGATAAAATAGATCCTTAGTGAGTTCTATGATCCAGCAGTGAACTGGAAGCACATAGGAAATGAACAAGCGAAAGCAGGAAAAACGCAGCAGGTCTGGCAGCATTTGTAGAGGGAGAAACAAAATCCACTATGTCTTTGCTTTGTTAAGAACATATCGGAACAGGAGGAGCTCATTCAGTCTCTTGAACCTATCCAGTCATTCATGGCTGATCTGTGTGTTGACACTAACTTTTCATTTTTGTTCCTTACTTGATGTAACAAACATCTCACAAAAATAAGTTTTGAAATTTTCAACTGGTGTCAATTTTAAGGTGATACACTCTTGTTCTGGATTCCCACAAGAAGAAACAATTTATTCCTACCCACTCTATCAAACCCTTTAATCATCTTAAGTAACCTAATTGGTCATCCCTTAATCTTGCCTTCATTAAGCAGGGTGTAGAATATAGGAGCTAGGATGTCTTGTTATGATTTTATGAAACATTAGTTAGGTCATAGATGGAATGCTGTGTACAGTTCTGGTCGCCGTACGATCAGATGAATGTGTTTGCATTGGAGAGGGTGCAAAGGAGATTCACCAGGATGTTGCCTGGGGTGAAAAGTCACAGTTATGAGGAGAAATGTGATGGGCTGAGTTTGTTCCCTTAAGAGTAGAGGAGTCTGATTCAGAATGTGATTGCGATATACAAAATTATGAGAGGCATACACAGAGTAGACAGTGAGAATCTCTTCCCCATGGCAGACATATCTAAGTCCACAGTGTATAGATTTAAGGCGAGCAATAAATGGTTTAGAGGAGATCTGACAAAAAACACTTTCAGCCAGAGGGTGGTAGATATACGGAATACACTGACTGTCAGGGTGGTGGGAGACATGTTCTCTCACAAGATTTAAAAAGCATTTGGTTGAGCTTTTAAAATGCTGGGATGAGTCGGCAATGGATCAAGTACATGTAAATGGGATTATGTAGCTTGGTATTTATCAGCTCGCATGGATATGATGGGCCAAAGATTCTGTTTCTATGATGTATGACTCTCAGACTCTATGAGGAAAGGCTAGAAAAGGCAGGCAGGTATCCTCTGGAGTTTCGAAGAGTCAGATGTAACTTAATTGAAACTTTTGAGATCCTGAGGGAACTTGACTGGGTGGATTTGGAAAGGATTTTTCCTCTTTAGGGTGAATTTAAAATTAGGGGTTATAGTTTAAAAGTAAGAGTTTGCCTATTAAAGACACAGATTAGGCAAAAATAATACCCTCAGAGGTTTGTGAGTCCGGAATTCTCTGTCCCAAATGGCAGTGGATGCAGAACATTTAAATATTTTTTAAAGAAGACGTGGATAGATTCTTGATCACCAAGGGCATGAAAGATTACCAGGGAAACCCAGGAATGTAAATTTGAAGTTAGCATCAAATCAGCCCTGATCTTATCCAAAAACAAACTCAAAGAACAGGGTGGCCTACACTTGTTCATATGTTTACATGCTTAGATGAAAGCAAGTTCTTTCTTACTGTCGAGGAGAATCAGCCTGGTCCACATATCTTTAGTTCAGGCGAGGATATATTAAGTTCAGCAAAGAGGGTGTTTCTTAGCAAAGTACGAGGCCATAGAGTGAAGTCGAGTATTAATTGTTCTGAAGTATCTGTTGTAAATGGGTGCCAAACCTCTGGAGAATCAGTCATGGTCTGCAGCGGTCTTAACCGAATGTTAAACCTTGTACAAAATATATGCTCAGCCTTAATGCTCAAAAAGCACTGACAATCTACACTTTCATCAAAGGAGTGGTTACTCTCATTGGGAGAAAAACGACAAAGATTGAGTGGCTCAGTACTTCTCAATAGTTTGTCAACTCCTAGTAATCAAAACAAGAGATTATAGCCCAGGGATAAGATTTCTGGCCTTTTTACTTGCCTGTGTTCTCTTCTTATCCATGGTCCATCTCTCTCTTTGCTTATCCACAGACATGCATGTTTCAGACCCCAAAAATTATTAAAGCTTCCCCCTGAGGTGGTGTGTAGAGAAGATAAATTGACTGCAATAGAAAATATTTGCCAGATTATGATCTTGGGCCCTCGTGACCTAGTTAAAGCTTTTCTGATGAAAGATCTAGGCCCGAAACGTCAGCTTTTGTGCTCCTAAGATGCTGCTTGGCCTGTTGTGTTTGTCCAGCTCCACACTTTGTTATCTCGGATTCTCCAGCATCTGCAGTTCCCATTATCTCCACACTTTGCTCGTGGCCTAGTTTCAGGAGCAGTCCATGAAACCAGTGTCTGCATTTGATTCATGTTCCCACCCTCTGTCTCTACAAATGATGTACAAAGTATTGCACCACCAAAGGTTCAGCAAGTAGCTAGATCTGGCATTAAGACAAGCAACATTACCAAAGAGTCTGTAAAGATTACCTCAATAAAGTCATTCAGGGTACCAGTGGAAACTGGAAACAGTAAGTAATGAAGTTAGTCAGCAAGTTGATGATATCTCCTGCCAGGTAGGAAACAGGTTCTCAAGTTTCTTTTTCCTTTTTTTGTTTTATAATTGATCCGGGTGAGTGATGCTGTAACCCTCCACCCAGCTCTTCCTTCTCTACATCCTTAACTTTTAACCCCTCACAAGCCATTGGATTTTGTAATAGCCTTTATGAAAATAGCATTTAAAATTTATCAAGGATGACAAAGAATGCTTGATTATTGCTGAGAATGTATATATAGTTGAAGCTTTTTGCTTTGCCCATATCAGGACAATTCATAAGAAAATCAAAAAAGAGGAAAAATAATATTCATATTTCTCAAGTGCAGAGTGCTGGTTAGTTGCCAAGCTGACCTAATAAATTGTGGCATTACCATGGAGAATACATCCATTAATGCTGATTGACAGTTAACAACCAGACTTTGTTTAAATTTTAAACCAGGCAGCTTGATTCTGATTGCTCAAGGCATTGCCCTGAGAAATGAACAAGCAAATAGCTGTCACCTAGTTTGTTAAGTTGAAATTGGCAGAGTGCATATACATGTCCTTTTTGTCTGCAAAGAAGAGCGCCCTGTGCGTTAAGGTCTTTCTTCCAGTCCAAACAAGTGCACCACACAGCAGCTTGGTTGATAGTCCTCAATTGGTTGTCAACCTAATACTTTGCTCATAGAACATAGAACATAGAACGTAGAATGTAGAACATTACAGTGCAGAACAGGCCCTTTGGCCCTCGATATCGTGCCGACCTGTGAACTAATCTAAGCCATCATTATCCATATGCTTATCCAAGGACTCTTTAAATGCCCCTAATGTGGCTGAGTTAACTACATTGGCAGGCAGGGCGTTCCACGCCCTTACCACTCTCTGAGTAAAGAACCTGCCTCTGACATCTGTCTTAAATCTATCATCCCTCAATTTGTAGCTATGCCCCCTTGTACAAGCTGAAGTCACCATCCTCAGAAAAAGATTCTCACTGTCCACCCTATCTAATCCTCTGATCATCTTGTATGCCTCTATTAAATCCCTTCTTCACCTCCTTCTCTCCAATGAGAACAGACCCAAGTCCGTCAGCCTTTCTTCATAGGGCCTGCGCTCCAGACAAGGCAACATCCTGGTAAATCTCCTCTGCTAATTCATTCAGGATTCTCCAGCAAATGCTGTCTAATTGCAAACTCACATTGAACATTTGAACTGTGTCTAATATTTCACAATGTCTATAATTCTCAAACATGTTTTACTGGGCTCCATTCTGCACTTAAACTCAAGTTTGAAATGGAATAGTTAAATAAGCTTCAGTTCCTCAATGTCTTAGTTCAAAAATTAGGCAGCAAATTTGCTACCGGAATACAACAGTCATTTATTGTCACTTTTTTTAGAAAAACCCATCCATGCTGATCAGATCTCCTAAATTAATGTAGTCCTATTTGCCAGCATTTGGCCCATAATCTTATAGGCTCTTGCAATTCACATAAGCATCCAAATGCCTGTTAAATGTTGCAATTGTAACAGCCTCCACCAGTTGCCCCTTAGGTCCCATTAAATCTTTCCCCTGTCAACTTAAACATGTGCGCTATAGTTTTTAGCACCCCTACGCTGAGAAAAAGGTCCTTGGCTATTCAGCCTATCCATGCCCTTCATGATATTATAAACCTCACCCCTCAGTCTCTGATGCTCCGGGGAAAATAACCCCGGCCTATTCAGCTTCTCCCTTTAGCTCAATCCCTTGATCCCGAGCAACAGACTTGTAGATATTTACTGCACCCTTTCAAGTTTAAGAACATTTGGGGTGGCATGGGAAATGCAGGCTTACAGGGATAGGGGGAGTGAGTGGGATGTCCTTAGGAGGGTTGGTATGGACTTGATGGGCTGAATGGCCTGCTTTCACACTGCAGGGAACCTATGAACATCTTTCCTATAGCCGGGAGACAAGAAATGAATGCAGTATTCCAAAATTCATAACAGAAGGAATAGATAAGAAAAAAGAAATTTTAAAAATCAGACAAAATCCATCTTAGCTCAATTCACGGCTTCTGGGATGGGAAAAGACAGATCTATTTCAAGACTATCACGCTGGAGTGCTGGACTGGGCCTGTATGGTGTGTTATTGCCCTATCACAAGCCCTACACTAGTATATTCAGTTCCATATGCTATAACACTGCCCTTATCATCAGCCTTGTAAGAAAGCCCTCACTATTTGATCACCATACAAATTTGATGCTGAAATATGTTGCATCAAAATCATTCTGCAGGATAATGGCTACCCTGATCAGATCATTTTTTTTTGCTCTACGTCAAACAAACACATGAAAGGCCCAAGTGTGGCCAATCCTGGCCCTGAAAAATGTCCAGTCTACCTCAGATTACTCTGGGAGGGTAAAAGATCTCAAAAGTCTAAGAAAAAAGTGAACCTAGATTTTATTTTGTGCTACTATAAGGCAGTAACGATATCAGCTGTGTTCACCACCAACAGAATGCTGCCAAAAAGCCAAAAAGATGTTCTGCCTATCACATAAATGAGTAATGTGGAGCTTTTTGAATATTTGTGATTGTGTGATGATAGAGATGGGCCATACATCCCAAAGACTGACAGAAAATCTTGAACAGCATATCCCTTCCACTATTTGTAAAAAAATCAAGGTGGTTACCATATTCAGAGATAACGGGAGTTTCAGATCCTGGAGAACCCAAGATAACAAAGTGTGAAGGTGGATGAACACAGCAGGCCAAGCAGCATCTCAGGAGCACAAAAGCTGACGTTTCGGACCTAGACCCTTCATCCGAGGCCTGAAACATCAGCTTTTGTGCTCCTAAGATGCTGCTCAGCCTGCTGTGTTCATCCGGCTTCTTGGTTACCATATTCAAATTGCCTGCACTTGCAAAATGCACAACATAGGGTCTAACATTAGATGTAACCCACTGTTGGACAGCATCTGTTGGATGATCCTGAATTTGCAGACAGTTTAGGATTGTCAGCCAGACTCACAGTGTGGGACATTTGTGCCGACTGAAAGCTACACATATTAACAGACAGGCCCATGACCTTTGCAGACAGAAAGGACATGCGCACCCACTGCACATGTCCCAACTCAACAAATTAGGTGACATCTCTTATTTCTCAGGGAAATGTCCTGATCAATTGGAATCAAGCTGTTTAAAAAATTCAGCAAAATCACCTGATAACTAGTCAACCAACAATCATGACAGGAGGGTACAGGTGAGGAGGTAGGGAGGGGATAGGTCAGTCCATGGAAGACGGACAGGTCAAGGAGGCAGGATGAGGTGGTAGGTAGGAAATGGAGGTGCGGCTTGAGGTGGGAGGAAGGGATGGGTGAGAGGAAGAACAGGTTAGGGAGGCAGAGACAGGTTGGGCTGGTTGTGTGGTGCAGTGGGGGGAGGAGAAGAGCTGGGCTGGTTTTGGGATGCAGTGGGGGAACGGGGGATTTTGAAGCTGGTGAAGTCCACATTGATACCATATGGCTGCAGAGTTCCCAAGCGGAATATGAGTTGCTGTTCTTGCAACCTTCAGGTGGCATCATTGTGGCACTGCAGGAGGCCCATGATGGACATGTCATCTAAAGAATGGGAGGGGGAGTGGAAATGGTTTGCGACTGGGAGGTGCAGTTGTTTATTGCGAACCGAGCGGAGGTGTTCTGCAAAGCGGTCCCCAAGCCTCCTCTTGGTTTCCCCAATGTAGAGGAAGCCACACCGGGTGCAATGGATACAGTATACCACATTGGCAGATGTGCAGGTGAACCTCTGCTTGATATGGAAAGTCATCTTGGGGCCTGGGATACAGGTGAGGGAGGAGGTGTGGGGGCAAGTGTAGCATTTCCTGCGGTTGCAGGGGAAGGTGCCGGGTGTGGTGGGGTTGGAGGGGAGTGTGGAGCGGACAAGGGAGTGACGAAGAGAGTGGTCTCTCCAGAAAGCAGACAGGGGAGGGGATGGAAAAATATCTTGGGTGGTGGGGTCGGATTGTAGATGGCGGAAGTGTCGGAGGATGATGCGTTGCATCCGGAGGTTGGTGGGGTGATATGTGAGAACAAGGGGGATGCTCTGGGGACGGTTGTGGTGGGGGCGGGGTGTGAGGGATGTGTTGCGGGAAATGCGGGAAACACGGCCAAGGGCGTTCTCGACCACTGCGGGGGGAAATTTGCAGTCCACTTCACCAACACCTTCCACCCGAACCTCAAGTTCACCTGGGCCATCTCCAACACATCTCTCACCTTCCTGGACCTCTCAGTCTCCATCTCAGGGAACCAGCTAGAAACTGATGTCCATTTCAAGCCCACTGACTCTCACAGCTACCTAGAGTACACCTCCTCCCACCCACCCTCCTGCAAAAATTCCATCCCCTCTTCCCAATTCCTCCGCCTCCGCCGCATCTGCTCCCAGGATGAGGCATTCCACTCCCGCACATCCCAGATGTCCAAGTTCTTCAAGGACCGCAACTTTCCCCCCACAGTGGTCGAGAACGCCCTTGACCGCGTCACCCGCATTTCCTGCAACACATCCCTCACACCCCGCCCCCGCCACAACCGCCCAAAGAGGATCACCCTCGTTCTCACATACCACCCCACCAACCTCCAGATACAACGCATCATCTTCCGACACCTCTGCCATCTACAATCCGACCACACCACCCAAGACATTTTTCCATCCCCACCCTTGTTTGCCTTCCGGAGTGACCACTCTCTTCGCGACTCCCTCGTCCGCTCCACACTCCCCTCCAACCCCACCACACCCGGCACCTTCCCCTGAAACCGCAGGAAGTGCTACACTTGCCCCCACACCTCCTCCCTCACCTGTATCCCAGGCCCCTAGATGGCCTTCTATATTAAGTAGATGTTCACCTGCACATCTGCCAATGTGGTATACTGCATCCAGTGTACCCGGTGTGGCTTTCTCTACATTGGGGAAAGCAAGCGGAGGCTTGGGGACCGCTTTGCAGAACACCTCCGCTTGGTTCGCAACAAACAACTGCACCTCCCAGTCGCAAACCATTTTAACGCTCCCTCCCATTCCTAAGACAACATGTCCATCATGGGCCTCCTGCAGTGCCACAATGATGCCACCCGAAGGCTGCAGGAACAGCAACTCATATTCTGCTTGGGAACCCTGCAGCCCAATGGTATCAATGTGGACTTCACAAACTTCAAAATCTCCCATTCCCCCACTGCATCCCAAAACCAGCCCAGCTCGTCCCCTCCCCCCACTGCATCCCGAAACCAGTCCAGCCTGTCTCTGCTTCCCTAACCTGTTCTTCCTCTCACCCATCCCTTCCTCCCACCCCAAGCCGCACCTCCAATTCGCCTCCTTGACCTGTCCGTCTTACCTGGACTGACCTATCCCCTCCCTACCTCCTCACCTGTACTCTCCTCTCCACCTATCTTCTTTTTGCTCCATCTTCGGTCCGCCTCCCCCTCTCTCCCTATTTATTCCAGTTCCGTCTCCCGATCCCCCTCTCTGATGAAGGGTCTCGGCCCGAAACGTCAGCTTTTGTGCTCCTGAGATGCTGCTTGGCCTGCTGTGTTCATCCAGCTCCACACTTTGTTATCTTGGATTCTCCAGCATCTGCAGTTCCCATTATCACATCACAACCAACAATCATGAGGCTTTCTCTAGAGCAATGCCTTAACCAATCAGAGCCCACTTGCTAACTAACCAGCACTCTCCTCCATTATATCTCAAAAGTGTTTTTCCTTTTACTGGTATTCTTGCAAACTGTCTTGATAAGGGTAAGATGAAAAGCTTTGATAAAAATGTTTCTTTTTTCAGTAAAGCTAAAGTTCTGTAATTAGAATGATTGATCTCAAACTGGGCTGTAAACTCATTAAAGGTAGCATTAATCCAAAACAGGGCACCAAATGTTGGTACTGGCCTATAAATCTTATATTAAACTTCCTAAACTCAGTATGGTTATTATTCATTTTAAAAATGTACAGTATCATAGCAACAGCTGAACAGCTGTGTGTTCCCAAATTCAATTTACGCACTGCATGTCTCCAGCTCCAAATATTATTTACAAATTTTCTTTTAAATGCTTTTTAAAAACTTATACAGCTTTCGTAGTAAATGTGATGTAAGGAGAAGCTTTTTCACACAGCGAGCGGTTACATTAGGAAGGCACTGCAAGGAAGTATGCTGCAGACAGAGTCAATTGTGGCATTGAACAGGATTTTGGATAGAAACAATGAGCAAGGGTGTGGGGAAGATGTAGGAAATTGCAGCCAGTAATGATACTCGTTTGAAGAGCTGGTGCAGGCATGACGAACTGGATGGTCTCCCTCAGTGTTATAACATTTTTGTGAACAGAAAATAAGTCACTTGGGACATTGGAGGATATAAGCATGCTCCTGCAAGGCAGATCAATGGAAACCAGTACCAATTTTTGACGATCCCCAGTCCAATACCTCTGTGTCATTCCGTCTCGCAACATTGACCTTCTTCTCATTCTCTGCTCCCTCTGTGAACTATCCTTCAGTAACTTTCCTCTGTCCTCTCTCTGCATGCCCCTGGCTCAGCTTCCCTGCCTTGCAGGTCCATTCTATGTCTTTAAAAACCAGCTGCAGATCACTGTCTCTGACCATTTTTTGGCTCCACCTAAATCTCTGTCCTTCACATGGCAGTAATTAATGGCAGGAACATTCAGTAGTTGCAACTGCTGCCTGAGTACCCAATACTATTGCTTGTTGTAGATTTACTGCCATCATCCTCTTTCAGGGTAGGCATCAAGCAGGCCTGCTTGGTTTGGTGTAACAAAACAAAAAACACTTGATAGACTGACAAGAACAGACTCTTGTATTAAACAAAATTGTAACTATGACCATAGTTAAAGACATTGATAGAAAGGCTATATCCCAAGCTTTTGTTTCTTTCATGAGCTTCAGTGACTGGGTTTTAATTGCCCTGCAACTAAATGGCTAGCACAGGTTTGCAGTCACATGCAGACTAGACCAGCAAATTTTCACCCCTAAAGGCTATTGGTGAGCCAGGTAGGTTTTCATGACAATTGCTCATTTAATTGAATTTAAATTTCACCATCCATCATTGTGGGTCTCAAGCCTATGTCTCTAAAGAATTTATGAACAGACATTGAGTTACTAGATATGATCGCTGCACTAGCATCTCCTCTGTGATGAGTTTCACTCATGTGAGATCCGAAGCTGTTCTCCCGCCAAGACCATATGCCATCATCATAGTGGACAGTAGTTAAGATTTTTTCAGCATTAACTTTTTCAAACCTTTACACCCTTGTACAATGCCAATATCAGCTGCAAACTCCATTCCTTGCAAGTCAGCCAATAACACAGTTGGATTTTTCACATTAGTGTGGCACAATTCACCACTGGATGGTGAAAAGAAAGAACTATCTTACAAAAATATCATTTTGTGTATGATTCCTTAGAGAAAGAAGTTGGGCAATCAGGAATTGGCAGGGGTTTTGAATATATATTTTCCATCAGGCTTCCCAGCAGAAAGCCAGGAATGGTATTCCAAAATTAGTAAATAATCAAAGAACAAATGCTGGAAAAGAAATAAACACAATATTTAGCAGAAGAAGTGTTACAGAAACTAATGGGGCTAAAACTGATAAGTCCCAGGAACGAAAACAGAAATTCGGAACTGAAGAAGGGTCACTGGACACGAAACATTAACTCTGCTCTCTCTCCACAGATGCTACCAGACCTGTTGCGTTTTCCCAGCCATTTCTGCATTTATTTTTGATTTCCAGCATCTGCAGTTTTTTTTATATTAAGTTGCTGGACCTGATGGGATGCATCCTAGGAGATAAACAGAAGTAACTACAAAGATAGTCAATATATTTTAACCATCCTTCAAGAATCCTTATATTCTGGAAAAATCCCAGAGGATTCAAAAATTGCCATTATCATTTGGCAACATCAAAGGAGCAGGAAAGTTGACATCAACTTTTCTGCTCCTCTAATGCTGCCTGGCCTTCTGTGTTCCTCCAGCTCCACACTGTGTTATTTCTGACTCCAGCTTCAATAGTTCTTACTATCTCTGCCAATATAATACCTTTGTTTAAAAAGTTAAAAGTCAAAAATAGGTCGCTGTAAGTCAGTTAGCGTGATGATGGCTATTGGGAAAATGTTAGAATCTAATGTACAGGCAGTAACAGCAGAACATTTAGAAACCTATAGCATGATCAGGGAGACACAACACGGCTTCATGAAGGGAAATCATGCCCAACCAACTTATTGGACTTCTTTGAAGAGAAAACAAGCAGAATGCATTTGATAAAGTTGGATTCGATTGGAAATTCAGAGTATATTTGATAAAGTGCCGTGCATACTTAATAAGAGCTTACGACGTTGGAGGTATTATATTAGCATGGGCAGAGGTATAGCTAAGTAATAGAAGACCAAGAGTTGGAATAGAGGGGCGCCTTTAGGACAGCAACTTGTAACTTGTGCAGTGCACAGGTGTCAGCGCTGAGGCCACAAATATTTGCAATAAATCTTAATGACGTGGAAAAGTAAAGGGAACCTACTGTAGCAAGTTTGTGGACAACACAAAATAGCTGGGAAGGCAAGCAAATAAAAATGTAGCAGATGAATATAGAGTAGGTAATGTGGGAAAATATGAAGTTATGCACTTTGAAAGAAAACATAGAGAAGCTGAATGTTATTTCAGTGAAGAAAGGCTGCAAAAGCGACAAAACAGAGGGATTTCAGACTCATTGTCCATAAATCACAAAAATAAACTAGAAAACAAGCCTAGCATGTAATATGGAAGCCAAATGGAATGTTGGCCTTTATTTCAAAGGGAATAGAATATAAAAATAAGTAGATCTTGTTAAATCCATACAAGGCACTAGTTAGACCACAGCTGGAATTCTGTGTTCAATTTTGGGCCCCTTATATAAGGAAATATATATTTGTATTGGAGGCAGTCCAGAGAAGATTTATTAGGCTGATTATGGGGGACTGACTTATGAGGAGAGATTGAGTAGGTTGGGCCTGGACTCATTAGAGTTTAGAAAGAGAAATGATTTGTTTGAAACATATAATGTTCTTAGAATAGGTGCAGAGATGCCGTTTCCCCTTATGGGAGAGTCTAGCATAATCTCGGCATAAGGGGTCGTTCATTTAAGGCAGAAATGGAGAGATGCTTATTTTTTCTTAGGGTGCTGAATCTCTGGAATTCTTTACCATGGAAAGCTGTAGAGATGGGGTCATTAAGCACTTCCAAGGCTGACAGAGAACAATTTTTAATCAGTAAGGGAATCAAATGTTATTCAGAAAAGGCAGGAGAATGAAGTTCTGGATTATCAACCCAGCCATGATCTGATTGAATAGTAGAACAGACTTGATGGGCTGAATGACCTACTTCTGTTCCTATATCTTACAGCCTTGTGGAATCATATAGTTAAAATTCAAGTCTCACTTGCTCCAGAGGTGTGGCATGACCCATCTGAACACGTTGATGAGATTTTTCTTCCTTACTCCATGCATTCACAGGGCACTTGTGACACAGTGGTAGTGTCCCTAACTCTAAGCCAAGAGACTTGTGTACAGGTCCAGAGTATGTAGTAGCATCCCTGAACAGATTGATTAGAAAATATCTCCTACTTTTGCACTACACATGCAACTTGAGCCACTATTTTGACATAGTCTGACCCCATCTAACAGTTGCTTATTCCTTGTTCTATTGTATCTAGCTTTCTCAATGCTTTATGTACTTTGTTTGTCATTTTGAATGGTACACCCTTCTTCCCACCTTTCCCTGCCAGGCTTATTTAAACTCTCCTCATCGTCAGTAACATACTATCCTTGAACGATGTCCCAGCTCTGCTCGGGGACAATCTGGTAATCTACCAAATCCACATCCGAAGCTGGTCCCAGTGGATCAGGAAAAGCCCTTTCTCCTGTACCACTATTGTTCCAATTTGGAATGATTGAAAACTTAAATTGCATACAGGTGCTTCCCTCACCATGTTTTAAGAATGTTACTACTAGCAATTAGCTCCCTGTCAGATGAGCCCTTTGGTAACATATAACTCACTCGCGCTATTCCACTGAGTCTCCCAGTGCATGTGAAGCAAGTAAACCTGAGAGATGACATGAAAATAAATATTGGGTAAGTAGGTTCATAATACAGTTAATATGTTTTAGTTTAGATATTGCCTTCTTCAGCAAAGTTTCAATCTGCTGCGTTCCGCTAGCCTATTGTTGAATTGCACTGGTGCCTTCTCACTGAACTGTAACAAGGTCCTGACACTGTCCTAAATGTCAACTGAACATTGTTTGGTTACTTTGAAAAAGAGGTGATGTTTCAGTGCTTTTCAAAATCTTCAGTAGCACTGATGAGCCTGGCCAGGCTGAATGTTAACTATGGAGCAAATACCAGGAACCAAAAACTACCCCTCAGCAACTGAAGAGTAAGTAATTCCACTGGGAATTTTTAATGCTGAAGGACTGAGTTCCAGAATAAGTTCTTGGAGAGAACTATCAAGGGTTCAAGAACATAAGAATGTAGGGAATTGATTGATGAGTCATCCATTCTATTCCACAAGTCTGCACTGCCATTCAAAATGATCAAGATTGGTGTTCTACTTCAGTTCCTTTCCTTCCCATCTGCTCCTTAATCCTTTGAAAATCAAAATTCAGTCAAACTCAGTCTAAAGTAAAGACAACAATGGAGCATCATGGAGAATTACAAAGATTTACAGCCCTGAGTGAAGATATTTGTCTTCATTTCTGTCTTAAACTATTGATTCCTTTCAGCGTCCACCTCATCAAATGGTCAAAGAGTCATATATTTTAACAAGGCCAATCGTCATTCCTGTAAACTGTACAGGTCTGATTTCCTCAGTTCTCATTACAGGCCAACTGTAGCATTCAGGAAACAGAAGTAGTGAACCTGTATCAATGGTTCCCTTCAAACAGGAAGCAAATACTGTTCACAGTGGTTCAGGTTTTTTTTTATTGATTCCCAGGGTGACAGCCATCCACAATTGCCCAGAGGGCTGTTAAGAGTCAGCCACATTGTTGTGGGTCTGGAGTTACATGTATACCAGACCAGGTAAGGATGGAAGCTCCCCTCCTTATAGGACATTAGTGAACCAGATGTTTTTTCTGGCAATCAACAATTGATTCATGGTCATCATTATTCTCTTAATTCCAGATATTTTTGGTGGAATTCATCTGCTATAGAGGCTATAATCTCAAAAAAGTCCTTTAGAATTGCAACAACATTTCTTTATTCTTATACTCTAGCCTCCTTGCAATAAAAGGCAACATACTAATTACTTTCCTGTTTCATGCTGAACCTGTACACCAACTTTCTCTGTTCCTTAACTTGGAGGAGATAATATTGTTGAGTGTAGCTCGGGTACAGATTGACTATTATCTAGTTGAATGGCTTTTCCTGTTTCTGGCAATGAAGTCTCTGGTTTCAAGAGAGTTTGTTTATGTAGATAGAAGGAGGGAACCTGGATGGATAAGTGGGATGATAAAAAAAGAGGATCAGAGATAATGGGAACTGCAGATGCTGGAGAATTCCAAGATAATAAAATGTGAGGCTGGATGAACACAACAGGCCAAGCAGCATCTCAGGAGCACAAAAGCTGACGTTTCGGGCCTAGACCCTTCATCAGATGAAGGGTCTAGGCCCGAAACGTCAGCTTTTGTGCTCCTGAGATGCTGCTTGGCCTGCTGTGTTCATCCAGCCTCACATTTTATTATCTCTGATAAAAAAAGAGGGTCTGCCTTGATTGGCTTAAGAGCCCTTTCTTGATTTGAAAAGGTGATGTTTACAATTGTCCCTGACTCTGTTGGGCAAGTGTTCCTAATGCTGAATTAGCATGCAGAGCAAATGAGGAAATTACAAAGTCAGACCAATTCTTCCCCAGAGTTGACACAGCTCCAAAAATGTGAAAGCAAAAACCTAAAGCTAGGCATTTGACAAAAGTTTAGCAATGGACTGATATGATCCACAGGTGTAACAATATGTGATCACTTTTATTGTTAAAATACATAAGACAGAAATCTATTCAAAAAGGTCATGTTGAAATCACTGAAAGCTGCAATCTTTTATGTTGCCTCCCTCATTAATATTTTAATCCATTTTGCACATTTTCTGGATTTTTTTTCAGTTACCTCAGATAATTAAATGGTCAGGATGTGATACACAATGATGCCAATAGCATCAATTCAAATGCAATATCGGCACTGTCAGCTTCCTGTTGTCCTTCCTTGCAAAGTGGTGTCTATTGCTTATAGTACTTGTATCACTTATAGCATTTTGTTGGCTTCTCATCTGTAAGGATAGTACATGAACCAGGAAAGAAGGGACATAGGTAAGTAGATTTTATTTAGTCTAATAAAAGTACTCTCGAAGGTTTAATTTAAAGAGGCAATCCATGGCAGGAGCACTCAAAGTTTTAATAAACTTTGGTCTGGCCGATGTGGATAGCAGTTTCCTTCCTGAAAGGACATTAGTGAACCAGATGGGCTTTTCTGGAAATCAGCTATGGATTCATGGTTGTCATTAAATTCTGAATTCAAATTCCACCATCTGCCATTGTGGGATTTGAACCTGGGTCCCCAGAATGTTATTTGGATCTCTGGATTAACAGTCTGGCCATATTACCACTGGGCCACCTCCTCCCCCATGGATGCTCCATGGTGTCCCCAGCCACCACTCCAGCTCTGAAACTCGAGCTTCTAGTAGCTGTAGCTGCAGACTGTCCCTGGCCTGACACACGGAGCAAGAGGAGCAAACCAAGACTCTGAGCTCAACAACAACACCAACAAAAACAGAAGTTGCTGGAAAAACTTTATTTCAGCAAGGCGTTCGATAAGGTTCCCCACAATAGACTATTGTACAAAATGTGGAGGAATGGGATTGTGGGAGATATAGCAGTTTGGATCAGAAATTGGCTTGCTGAAAGAAGACAGAGGGTGGTGTTTGATGGGAAATGTTCATCCTGGAGACCAGTTACTAGTGGTGTACCACAAGGGTCGGTGTTGGGTCCACTGCTGTTTGTCATTTTTATAAATGACCTGGATGAGGGCATAGAAGGGTGGGTTAGTAAATTTAGTAAAGATGTTGTAGGTTACAGAGAGACATAGATAAGCTGCAGAGCTGGGCTGAGAGGTGGCAAATGGAGTTTAATGCGGACAAGTGTGAGGTGATGCACTTTGGCAGGAGTAACCAGAAAGCAAAGTGTGGGCTAATGGTAAGATTCTTGGTGATGTAGATGAGCAGAGAGATCTCGGTGCCCATGTACACAGATCCTTGAAAGTTGCCACCCAGGTTGACAGGGCTGTTAAGAAGGCAGACAGTGTTTTAGCTTTTACTAATAGAGGGATCGAGTTCCGGAACCAAGAGGTTATGGTGAAGCTGTACAAAACTCTGGTGCGACCACATTTGGAATATTGCGTACAGTTCTGGTCACCGCATTATAAGAAGGATGTGGAAGCTTTGGAAAGGGTGCAGAGGAGATTTACTAGGATGTTGCTTGGTATGGAGGGAAGGTCTTACAAGGAAAGGCTGAGGGACTTGAGGCTGTTTTCGTTAGAGAGAAGAAGGTTGAGAGGTGACTTAATTGAGACATATAAGATAATCAGAGGGTTAGATGGGGTGGATAGGAAGGCCCTCTTTGCTAGGATGGTGACGGCGAGCACGAGGGGGCATAGCTTTAAATTGAGGGGTGAAAGATATAGGACAGATGTCAGAGGTAGTTTCTTTACTCAGAGAGTAGTAAGGGTATGGAACGCTTTGCCTGCAACGGTAGTAGATTTGCCAACATTAAGTACATTTAAGTTGTCATTGGACAAGCATATGGAGGTATATGGAATAGTGTAGGTTAGATGGGCTTCAGATTGGTATGACAGGTCGGCACAACATTGAGGGCCAAAGGGCCTGTACTGTGATGTAATGTTCTATGTTCTATGTTCTATGTTCTATGTTCTAGGTCTGGCAGCATCTGTGAAAAAAAATCATCAGAGCTAATGTTTCAGATCCGGTGGCCCTTCCTCAGATCACTGGACCCAAAACGTTAACTCTGATTTTTTCTACGCAGATGTTGTCAGACCTGCTGAAATTTTCCAGCAACTTCTGCTTTCGTTCCTAATTTACAGCATCCGCAGTTCTTTCAGTTTTCACTAAAACTTTGAGTTCTCCTACCATGGATTACCTCTTTAAATTAAACCTTGGGGAGTACTTTTATTAGATTAAGAAAAATCCAGTTATCTTTGGCCCTTCTCTCCTGGCTCGTGTACTATCCTTACAGATTAGAAGCCAAAAAAGTGCTATAATCGATTAAAAGAACCATAAGCGATAGATACCTGTTAGTTAGAAGAGAAATGATAGGATATACCCGATGAATACGTTGCTGCAAAGATCGTGCCAAGGGGAGGGTTTCAGATTCCTGGGGTATTGGGACTGGTTCTGGGGGAGGTAGAACATGTACAAATTGGACGTGTTACAGCTGGGGAGGGATGGGATTCATGTCCTAGGGTGAATGTTTGCTAGAGCGTTTGGGAGGCTTTAAATTGATATGCCACGGTGATGCGAAGCCAAGTAAGGAGTCAGAGAAGGAGGGCAAAATCAAAATGTAGAAAAGGGCATAAGAAAAGTGATAGGCAGAGAATCCAAGGACAAAATTCAAGCAGGACTATTGAGAAAAATAAGGGCGAGAAGAAACAATGTTAAAAAGTCAAGCTTACAGATTTTGTGCCTTAATGCACATAGCATTTGCAAGAAAGCAATTGAAATAATCAAGAAGACAAATGTAAATGGGTACGATATAATTGGAATTACGGAGACATGGCTGCAGAATGACCAGGGATGGGAACTGAACGACCCAGGGTATTCAGTATTTTGGAAGGTCAGGCAAAAGGAAAAGGTGGCCGAGCAGCATTGTTGGCTAAAGAGGAAATTGGGCACAACAGTGAGAAAGGATATTAGCTTTCACATTGTGGAACTGTATGGGTAGAGTTGAGAAATACAAAAGGGCAAAAAACATTGGTGAGTGTCTCATATAGACCCCCAAAATGCAGTGGTGATGATGGAAATGGCATTAAACAAGAAAAAAAATGCAGTGATAAGGGAATGCTGAAGAGGAGGAATTCCTGGAGTGTATGTGGGATAGTTTTCTTGACCAATATGTGGAGGAACCAGCTAGCGAGCAGTCTATCTTAGGCTCAGTACTGTGTGATGAGAAAGGAATCATTACCAATCTAGCTGTGTGAGACGCCTTGGGGATGAGCGCCCATAACATGATAGCATTTTTTATCAAGATGCAGAGTGAGGTAATTGATTCAGAGACTAGGGTGCCGAATCTTAATGAAGGGAACTATGAAGATATGAGGCATTAGTTGGACTTGACAGATTGGGGAGAGTTACTGAAAAGGATGAGAGTGGATAGGCAATGACAAACATTCAAGGAACACATGGGGGAACTGCAGCAACTGTTTATTCCTGTCTGGCAAAAAAGCAAAATGGGTAAGTGGGTCAGTCCATGGTTTACAAAGGAAATTAAAGATAGTTACCAATCCAAGGAACAATCATACACATTGGCCAAGAAAACTAATATGTCTAAGGATTGGGAACAGTTTAGAATTCAGCAAAGAAAGACTAAGGGATTGAGTAAGAAGGGGAAAAAAAGAGTACAAAAGTAAGTTTGCAATGAAGATAAAGACTGGCACTAAGAATTTCTATAGGTACATGAAGAGAAAGAGATTGGAGAAGACAAATATAGGTCCCCTACAGACAGAAATGAGAAAATAATAGGGGACAAAGAAATGGCTGAGCAACTGAATATATACTTTAGTTTTGTGTTCACAAAAAAGCACACAAATCAAATACCAGAAATGTTAAAGAATGGAAGATTTAGTGACAGGGAAGAGTTGAGGGAGATCAATATTCGTAGAGAAATGGGGCGGGGAAAATTATTTGAAGATGGGATTGGAGATGGATAAATCCCTAGGGTCTGATAATCTACATCCCAGAGTACTTAAGGAAGCACCTCTGGAAATAGTGGATGCATTGATGATCATCTTCCAGAATTCTAGACTCTGGAACAGGCCTTCAGATTGGAAGGTAGCTGATATCACTCGAATATTCAAAAAGTGAGATAGAGGGAAAACAGGGATTTAAAGACCAGTCAGCCTCATATCAGTAGTGGGGAAAATTTATGAATCTATTATCAAGGACTTTATAGCAGAGCATTTCGAAAGCAGTGGCTGGATCAGACAGAGTTAGCTTAAATTAATGAAGGGCAAATCATGCTTGACAAATCTGTTAGAATTCTATGGAGATGTAACTGGTTGAGTTGGTAAGGGGAGAGGGCAGTCAATATGGTAGATTTGCACTTTCAAAAGCTTTTGACAAAGTCCCACATAAAAGATTATTGAGCATAATTAAAGTGCATGGGTTTTTGGGAAATATATTGAGATGGATAGGAAACTGGTTGGCAGAGAGGAAACAAAGAATTGAAATTAATGGGTCCTTTTCAAATTGGTAGGCAGTAA
The DNA here is from genome assembly GCF_030684315.1 of Stegostoma tigrinum. Classification (NCBI taxonomy): domain Eukaryota; kingdom Metazoa; phylum Chordata; class Chondrichthyes; order Orectolobiformes; family Stegostomatidae; genus Stegostoma; species Stegostoma tigrinum. The sequence continues at coordinate 13,351,936 of NC_081365.1, read as the reverse complement.
CTAGTGGGGTGCCACAGGGATCGGTGATGGGACTCCAGCTATCCACAAAACTTATCAATGATTTGGATGAGAGAACAAAATGTAACATCTTAAAGTTTGAAGACAATGCCAAGTTGGGTTGGGCGGTGAACTGTGACAAGGATACAGAGATCCTTTAGCACGATGTCGAAAGGTTGGGTGAGTGGGCAAATCAATGGCAGATGAAACATAATTTGGATAAATATGAGGTTATTCACTTTGGAAGCAAAAAGAAACAGGCAGATTACTCCCTGAATGGCTGTAAATTGGGAGAGGGGAGTGTGTAACAGGACCTGGGTGTCCTTGTGCACCAGTCACTGAAGATAAGCATGCAGGTGCAGCAAGCCGTAAAGAAGGCAAATGGTATGTTGGCCTTCATTGTGAGAGGTTTTGAGTACAGGAGCAGGGATGTGTTGTTGCAGTTGAACAGGGCCTTGGTGAGGCCACACCTAAAATATTGTGCGCAGTTTTGGTCTCCTTTTCTGAGGAAGGATGCGCTTGATCTCGAGGGAATGCAGTGAAGGTTTACCAGGCAAGATAAGAGCTATTGGCGCTATATTAAATGTTATTGTCATGGGGTAGCAGTAGGAAATTATCCAGGGTGCAAAATGGATAACTAATTCACAACTGTCTTTTCTGAGCCTGGTAATTATTGTTTAAATTACCCTAAATTTAAGTCCCAAAATTCTGGAATTATTTAAACAAAATGGATGAACAAAGATGGCCTAATAGTCTTCCTCATCCCTGTTTATCCTGCCTTAATAAACCCTTTGAATAACCACAAAAGTTTCCATCACAAAATTAAAATGTTGATCAAAATCAATGCACCTTTTCCACATTTGTGCTGTTAATATGTGAAATTACAGTAAGTCTCATATAAGTTGTGATTGCATTCCGAAAAATCACAACTGTTGTAGAATCATAATCCCTACTGTGTGGAAGCGGGCCATTTAGCCCATCGAGAATATACAGACCCTCCAAAGACCATCCCACCCAGACCGCACCCCGCCCCCCCCACACCCTATCCGTGTAACCCTGCTTTTCCTCTGGCTAATACGCTTAGCCTGCACATCCCTGGAGACCATTGACAATTTAGCACAGCCAATGTGCTTAACCTGCACATTGTTGTGCTATGGGGGGAAACCAGCGCACCAGGACAAAATCCATACAGGCATGGGGAGAATGTAAAACTCCACACGGTCAGTAGACCAAGCCTGGAACTGAACCCGGGTTCCAGGCACAGTGAGGAAGCAGTGCTAACCATTAACTTTAAGTGAAATAATTTTATGTGAAATGTTAGGACTGTAGTTAGGAACTTCCGTATCAGAAATAAAATTAAAATATTATACACATCTTATTGAAATACCTTACATTGCTAAATTCCTTTACCAGCAAGTTAAGTAGTTTTAAACATGAAATGTTTAAAAGTATAAAAGGAAAATATAACTTGCTTCTTATAATGTCTCCTCCTCAATTACAATCCTGCATAGTTCAGGAGTGGGGATACAACTGGAGGTTAGATGAAGAAACAGTCACAGGTCAGAGAACGGGGAGCAAAGGAGATTCCAATCAGGCCCGAAACGTCAGCTTTTGTGCTCCTGAGATGCTGCTTGGCCTGCTGTGTTCATCCAGCTCCACACTTTGTTATCTCTGATTCTCCAGCATCTGCAGTTCCCATTATCTCCAATCAGATCTTTACTGATTCCTACTATATTTGCATGCTTTATTTAAAATGATATGCTAGTGCTTGGGAGAAAGCTCAAGGTGAAAGTATGACAGTCATACTGCACCAACAATAAGCAACATTAAAAAAACTCACAACATTTGATGAGGTGACAGGCTGTAATAATTTGCCAATGTTAAAGTGAGACAATGCTAATTTAGATAACTTTACATGAGGGCGTAATGAGTTGAATGTATCATTCTATTTGGGGTAATGGAAAGAACCAACCAACCTGACAAATGTTTGGAAAAGCTGTTCTAATACTTCACAAACTCCTTAAAGTGGGGGAAATTCCAAAAGATAATTGATCCAATGTTAGAGTGCATGGTTTTCGTAGCAGCCCAGGAGGTATAAACACAGGCATGGACCAGTTAGACCAAATGACCTGTTTCCTTGTTCTGTGTATTCACTGTAATCCTATACAAACAACTGCTGAGAGTGTGTAAAAACCAACTGTGCAAAACCAAGTGAGTTCTGTAGCAGATCCTCATGGGAGCATTTTGCCAGCAGGCTGAGGATGTGTTAGTTTTTCATGAACTAATAATGATAAACTGCACAAGCAATAACAAAATAATTATAAAGTACATTAATTCTTACTTCAGCAGAAATGATTTCTCTGATGAAAGGCAGTGCTTACAGTCACTGATAAGGTAAAGTTGAATGTCCCGTCCTTAATTTAAAGCATTTTAACACAGAAGTGTAATTATCATGTTGCAGCTGTACAAAACTCTGGTGCAGCCGCACTTGGAGTATTGTGTACAGTTCTGGTCGCTGCATTATCATACAGTTCTGGTCATTGCATTATAGTAAGGATGTAGGAGCATTGGAAAGGGTGCAGAGGAGATTTACCAGGATGTTGCCTGGTATGGAGGGAAGGTGTTATGAGGAAAGGCTGAGGGCCTTGAGGCTGTTTTCGTTAGAAAGAAGAAGGTTAAGTGGTGACTTAATAGAGACAGACAAGATGATCAGAGGATTAGGTAGGGTGGACAGTGAGAGCCTTTTTCCTTGGGTGGAGATGGCTAGCATGAGGGGACATAGGTTTAAACTGAGGGGTGATAGATATAGGACAGATGTCAGAGGTAGGCTGTTTACTCAGAGAGTAGTAAAGGTGTGGAATGCCCTGCCTGCAACATTGGTAGACTCGACAACTTTAAGGGTATTTCATTGGATAAACATTTGGATGATAACAGAATAGTGTAGGTTAAATGGGCTTCAGATTGGTTTCACAGGTCGGCGCAACATCGAGGGCCGAAGGGCCTGCACTGCACTGTAATGTTCTATGTTCTATTATAGGACTCAAATCATGTCCAAAATGACTATTTTTTAATACATCCATGGGAACAGTGGCCAAAGGTATTTTCATTGTCTGTGCCTACTTTACCTGAGCCAATGGTGTTCATGGATATTCACAGCAGCACCTGATTTGTTCCAACAGAGTTATAACTGATTGGCTTGTTCTGCCACTTCACAGGGCAATAAGAGCCGACCATATATCTGGAACTGGAGCCGCATGGAGTGTGGACCAGGCGCAGGTGGCCGTTCCTTTTGCAAAGAATATCAATGATTGGGTTATGTCTTGAGAAATCTGGCACCTTTGGCAGTCAAGTTTCTTTTTATGCTAAATTAATTTAAAAACTTATCAAAGCTAAGCCTTTAACCTGCCACAATGGAATGTGTGTGTGTGTGTGTGTGTGTGTGTGTGTGTGTGTGTGTGTGTGTGTGTGTGTCTATGTGTGTGTGTGTGTCTGTGTGGTGTGTGGTGTGTGTGTGCGCGTGTGCGTGTGTGTGTGTTTGTGTGGTGTGTGATGTGTATGTGCACACGCACACATGAGTGTTGCATGTGTGTGCATGCAGACTTGTGTTCAAGTTCGTTACAACCAGCTCTGCAAAGCACTGCTCCCTCCATCCCCAGTTCTCTTCACTTGCAAATCTCATCCTGAAGCCAGCTCAATCGTCATTAGTCTCCAGCTTACTAGTCTGCTTTATTGAAAATGATATTTTGGAACATGTGAAAATGTTAAAGATAAATGCATGGCAGTCATAGCACAGCAAGACCAAGCCATTGCCTCTCTTGTAACCTGCAGACCCTTGTCATTGATCTTTTTCTAACCTCAGCTGAACTGAGAAGACAGAAAAGCCCTTTCAAAAGTAAAATAATTGGACTCACCAAAGTCCTGGTCAAGCCTTAAAAACTAAACAGTTATTGATTCTCCTGAATATTGAATGGGTATCTTCTGTTGAATAATGTTGGTAGAATTTGTTGGATAAGCAACACAAAACAATGTGCGTGATACTATGGTGACTGGCTGGCATTAGTCAGCAGCATTGTCAACATAACACAGTGAACTTCTCTTACCTGCATTGCTATAATCATCTACACTCTCGTTTATCATGGAGTTATACACACAGCCAACTATGACGCCATTCTGCCCATTTTATCTGTCACATATCCTTGACACAGGAAGCCAACTTTTCACTCCATTGCTACAACCCCATGGAATTGCAAAGATTCCTCTTCTAAGTATTTGCCAAATTCCTTTTGAAAATTCCTATTATTCTGCTTCCATCATTCTTTTTTAATACGTTCTGAATAATAACTATTGTAAAGCAGAAGTGGGAGGCTTATGTGACGCTGAGACAAAATGGTTCAGATGAGGCAATGGAGTTACAGATTAGCTAGGAAGGATTTAAAGAGAGAGTTAAGGTGAGCAAGGAGGGGGCATGAGCAGACATTAGCAGGTAGAATAAAGGAGAACCCTAAAGCTTTCTATCAGTATATGAGGAATAAGAGGATGACTAGGGTAGGAATAGGGCCAGTCAAAGACAGAAGTGGGAAGTTGTGTGTGGATCCTGTGGAGATCGGAGAGGTGCTAAACGAATATGTCTCGTCTTTTTTCACTCAGGAAAAGGAGAATACTGTAGAGGACAACACTGAGTTACGGGCTACTAGAATTGAAAGGTTTGAGGTTCGTAAGGAGCAGACGTTATCAATTCTAGAAGGTGTGAAGGTAGATAAATCACCTGGTTCAGATGGAATTTTTCCAAGGATTCTTTGGGAAGCTCAGGAGGAGGCGGCAGAGCCTTTGGCCTTGATCTTTGAGTCCTCATTGTCTACAGGTTTAGTAACAGAGGACTGGAGGATTGCAAATGTTGTGCCCTTGTTCAAGAAAGGCAGTAGAAATGACCCAGGCAATTATAGACCAGTAAGCCTTACGTCTGTTGTAGGAAAAGTTTTGGAAATGATTATAAGAGATAGAATTTATAATCATCTAGCAAGCAAAAATTTGATTAGAGATAGTCAACATGAATTCGCCAAGGGCAGGTCGTGTCTCACAAACCTCACTGAGTGTTTTGGGAAGGTGACCAAGCATGTGGATGAGTGTAGGGCAGTTGACGTGGTGTACATGGACTTCAGTAAAGCCTTTGATAAGGTTCCACACGGTAGGCTATTGGAGAAAACACGGAGGCACAAGATTGAGGGAGATTTAACAGTTTGGATTTGAAACTGGCTTTCTATAAGAAGGCAACGAGTGGTGGTTGATGGAAAGTATTCAGCCTGGAGTCAGGTCATTAGTGGTGTGGCTCAAGGATCTGTTTTGGGACCACTGCTGTTAGTCATTTTTATAAATGACTTGGACGCAGGCATAGATGGATGGGTTAGTAAGTTTGCAGATGACACTAAAGTCAGTGGAGTGGTGGACAGTGTGGAAGAATGTTGCAGGTTGCAGGGAGACTTGGATAAACTGCAGATTTGGGCTGAAAGGTGGCAAATGGAGTTCAATGTGGATAAATGTGAGGTGATTCACTTTGGGAAGAATAATAAGAAGGCAGAATACTGGGTCAATGGAAAGATTCTTGGTAGTATGGATGTGCAGAGGGAGCTTCGGGTCCATGTAGATAGATCCCTGAAAGTTGCCACCCAGGTTGATAGTGCTGTTCAGAAGGCTTACGATGTGTTAGGTTTTATTGGTAGAGGGATTGAGTTCCGGAACCGTGATGTCATGTTGCAACTTTACAAAACGCTAGTACGGCCTCATTTGGAATATTGCATGCAGTTCTGGTCGCACCATTACAGGAAGGAAGTGGAAGCATTGGAAAAGGTGCAGAGGAGATTTACCGGGATGTTGCCTGGTCTGAAGCGAAGGCCTTATGAAGAAAGGCTGAGGGACTTGTGCCTGTTCTCATTTGAGAGAAGAAGGTTAAGAGGGGATTTAATAGAGACATACAAGATGATTAGCAGATTAGATAGGATGGACAGTGAGAGTCTTTTTTTCCGAGGATGATGATGTCAGCTTGTACGAGGGGGCATAGCTATAAATTTAAGACAGACATCAGAGGCAGGTTCTTTACTCAGAGAGTGGTAAGGGCATGGAATGCCCTACCTGCCAAAGTGTTAGCTCAGCCACGTTAGGGGCATTTAACCAGTCCTTGGATAAGCAGATGGATGATGATGGGGTAGTGTAGGGGGAGGGGCTTAGATTAGTTCACAGGTCGGTGCAACATCAAGGGCCGAAGGGCCTGTTCTGCACTGTATTGTTCTATGTTCTATGTAACATGTCTCATTGAACTTGGCTACAGCCTTGGCAGGCTCGAGGAAAGAAGTGAACGCTTTAGTGAGAGTGCAGAATTGATTTACAGGAATTGTTCCAGAAATGAGAAATTGGGAATTTTATCCTTGCAGGGAAAGGTTTTTTGAGCAGTTTTGAAGATATTATGTGGGCTTGATCAAGTAGAAAAGGAAAAGTTGTTCCTGTGCATAAAAGAAAAAGATACAAGAGGGCATAAATTTAAACGGATGTGCAAATGAAACAAAGGTGATGTCAGAGAAAACTTTCAAACAGAAAGGTGTTATAATCTGGAATGCACTGCCTGGAAATGTGGTGGAGACAGGCTCAGTTGAGGCATCCCAAGAGGGCATTGGCTGATTATTTGGATAGAAATGGTGAGCAGGGATGCAGGGTAGAGGCAGAGATTGCTGGCGCAGGCATAGAACCAGCACAGACACAATGGGCTGAATAGCCTCCTTTTGTACATAACAAATCTGTGATGTGGATTCTTCAGGTTTACATGTAAACTGATGTCATATTTCTCGGCCAATGTTAAGCAACATTTATAAACAGTCTGCACACAATCGCAAGGCTTCAGAGGAGTATGTCTGAGCTGTGCGGGTTCCAACATCTTATAAAGGCAAATGTTATGTTGGCCTTGTAGCAACAAGAAGCAGAAGCATCTTTCTGCATTATACAAGGTGAGGCCACACATGGAGTATTGTGTGCGGTCTCCTTACCTGAAGAAGGATGTTCTTGTTTTGAGGAGTAAAGTGAATGTTTACCAGACTGATTCGAGACACCAGGTCAAATCGGTTAGGTTAATATTCACTGCAGTTCGGAAATAATGAGGGGGTATCTTATGGCAATCAGTAAAATTCTAACGGGGGGTGTACATGGTAAATACAAGTAGGATGTTCCTGATGGTGGGGCAGTTCACAATCAATGGATACAGGCTAAACCATTTAGGGCTGAGATGAGGAAAACTTGCTTCTCCCAGAGTGTGGTGAACCTGTAAAATTTGTTAACACGGAAAGCAGTTGATACCAAAACATGTGTGATTTCAGGAAGAGACCTGGTTCCACCATATCAAAGGATATGGCGCAAAAGCAGGAAGAGACTTTTGAGTCGGATGATCAGCTGTGATCATAACAAATAGCAGAGCAACCTCAAAGGGGTGGATGGTCTATCGTGCTCCTATTTTCTACATTTCTAAGCGAGCAGTAGGCTGACACATGGCTGCTGAGGAAACAATGACATCAAAACTTTCCTTCAAGACTCATTGACATGTTATTAAACTCTATCTTGACAAAAACATCAATCATGTATCTATCGTATCTGTCTGTTTTGGACAAAAACATGTATCAAGAAGCTATTATAACTGTTTATATTAAGCTCTATGACAACAGTAGTATCTCACTGAAAAAGAGGAAGATCATTATTTCCCATCTGGCTCTAATGTCAGTTACATTAACGTTACGTCATCTGACCTTTCTGCCAATGAAAACAGTTTCCCCTCAATTACACTAAAAATCCCTCAGAACTTTATGATATGTCTGAATGTTGACAAGAGACAAGGCCATAGGTCAGAAATGGGTGTGACTGCTTCAACACAGTTTGACTGGTTTGGTCATTGATTGTTACCAATACGCCAGAGAAAGGCATACAATCAGAATGAAGAGGTTAGAAGCCCGAATTCGAAGCAGGAAGCAAGAAGGAGACATTTCAAAAGAACTGGCATGAAACCTGTGCTCACGTTGAGGGGGGTGGGGAATATTGTTGAAGCATTGAGGATTTCAGAGGTTGGTTGGAGAGTCAGTGTGAGCCTTGATGCCCTTTCCAGCACAATCCTGCCAAATCATTCACCATTTAGCTGTTAGGGAGACGAATGTCTGGCCTTTCCGTGATCAAGGTAATGGATGGAGAAGACCTGCCCAGCGAGATCTGCAAGCCAGTCAGAGGCCAGAGTTTCTGGCATTCAGCAGCCTTACAGAGGAGGTTATGGATGTTCATAGATGACAACCTTCCATGTCGCAGAGGGCAGAGGATCCGGAATGACGAGAAATGATTTGTGAGGAGAGAGAGTCTTGGTTTAGGGGTGATGGGACAAGGAGGACTGCCTGATCAGAAGCAAGATGGGACAATACCTCCCAGTGAGCAACCTCCTGCCCTATGTTCAGTACTTTGATGATTAGAGCTGCTGCCTCACAGTACTAAGGACCCAGGCTTGATTCCAGTGTCTGAGCGACTGTCTGTGTGGGGTTTGCCTATTGTCCACGTATCTGCGGGGGTTTCCTCCCGGTGCTCCAGTTTCTTCCTACATTCCAAAGATGTACAGGTTAGGTGGATTGGCCATTCAGAATTGCCCATAGTGTCCAGGGATGTGTAGGCTAAGTGGATGAACCACGGTAAAGACGGGGTTACAGGGACAGGGTGGAGCAGGTGGATGATATTCAGAGGGTCAGTGCTAACGTGATAGCCCGAATGCCCTCTATCTTCTCTGTCAAGCTTCTTCGATTCTCTGATTCTGTTCTATGATTCTACTCTGTACATAAGACCCATGTTCCATTATCCACTAAGCTACCCATTCTGATTGACTAGTCAGGCATGCCTTATGGGCACAGGCCTGCTTGCAGCTGTATGGATTCCAGAACAGTGGGCTGATGCCTTTTTATGGCACATTATTGGCTACTTAAGGCCTCAATGGACAGAGAGAGGTCAACCATGCGTTTCCCTGTCAAGAACCTAAATCCACTGGAGATGAAAAGGCGGCAGACTTGGGTATAGCACCACTCCAAAAATTAGCTGCCCTTCCTGCCTCCAAGTTCACCAACTCTGGGGGTAGGAGATTTAACCATTGAAATTCATACCATCTCAGTATAAACCTGAGGTGTGAAATATAAAGCAGGTAACATAACATTTGAAAGACACCGTTGTCATCTTGTACGTAGAAGCTGTTGTGAGGAACAGCCATTTATCTCTTGGATTTAGACATAATTGAATGTCTAACTAATTGTTATTTGCATTTCTCAATAATATTATTGGCACCTGATCTTGGTTTCTATTGATTATAATGGCCCCTCACTCATTAGTACTGGAGTGTTAACAATATAGATAAATAGGCACTTCTAATCATTTTCCATTTACATACTGATTTTTACCCCGGATTGGAGTTGATTCTGAAATTAATCTTTATCAACACCAACACCAACTCCTCCCCTACAACTGTTATCAATCCTGCCCCAGCACCATAAGCAGTCTCACTCTTAAATCATAGTCTTTATTTACCTGGATCACTTTTAGTCCACTCCTAGACTACATCTATTTACACATCAGAGTGTGCTGTTTTGTACTATTACAATGCCAGCCTGCAGCATACAGCATGGATTGGGAGCACTTTAAAACCTAGAATATCAAAGTTAGAAATCCCTTATCATTTTCTAGTACATCTTAAAAACTGGTTGATTCGGGTATGAGGAGTAAAAATTCCAAAATGCTTTTAATGTAAGCACAGCTCTGAAACCTACCAGCTGTATGGCATAAAGTTAATTTGTTTTAGTTACAATGTCTCTTCCTTGGACTGTTAATTTGATTATTTTGGTTTAACTCGTTTTAAACAGTGGTCCAATATTAAAGAAAGCACTTACATTCAAGTAGCACATTTCAAAATCTTTTGGTGGCCTAAGACCATAATTTGTAGGAGGAGAATTAGGCTATTCAGCCCATTAGTCTGTTCCTGAGAGAATGGGCATGGAAGGAACTGTATACAGCAGGTCAGAAGTTTCTCTCTGTGTTTGATCATGGCTGACATGTTTCTCAACCCTATTCTCCTGCCTTCTCCCTACAACTTTTGATCCCCTGGCTAATCAAGAGCCTATCTACATTTGCTTTAAATATATACAACATCTTGTTCTCCGCAGCCCTCTGTGGCAACGAGTTCCCTACACTCACCACCTTCCTAATTGCAGTTCTAAAGGGTTGCCCCTTCACTCTGAGGCTGTGCCCTCAGATCCTAGTCTCTCCTATTGCCGGCACCTTCTCCTTAATGGCAGCCATTACACTCAACTGTGCACTCCCCTCTCACCTGCTCCGACTCCCCTGTAGCTCTGGTATGCTATTGGTATCTTCTACCATGAAGGCTGATTCAAAGTAGTTTCCATCATTTTTTTTCCCATTATTAATTCTCCCACCTCATTTTCCAATGGATCAATGCCTGCTCTTACTTCTCTTTTACTTTATATACATCTAAAAAAAAATCTTGCAATCTTCTTTTACTAGCTTACCCTTATATTTCTTCTCCCCCAGTATTGCTTTTTCAGTTAACCTCTAATAGTTTTTAAAAGCATCCCAATCCTCTGGCTACCAACCAATCTTCGCTTTCTCTTCATGCTGTCCCTGACTTCCCTTACATCCATAGTTGCCTCTTCCTCCCCTGAGTTTGTTTCAGTTTCTTCGAGATGAATTTCTGCTGTACCTCCCAAATTAACCCCAGAAACTCCTACTGATGATGCTCTCCACCAGGATCCCCTTCCAATCATCTCTAGTCAGCTCCTCCCTCAAGTCTTTGTAATTACTTCTTCTCAAATGTAATACTGTTACATCTGATTCCAGCTTCATCCTCTCAGACTGCAAGGCGAATTGGATCATATTGTGATCACTGGCCCCTAAAAGTTTCTCACTTTAAGCTTCCTAATCAAATTCCAGAATTGTTTGTTTCCTCCTGAGTTCTACCACAAGCTATTCCAAAAAAAGCCTGATTCATTAGCTGTAGCTAATGAAGTACTTTTTTGTGTAGTCATTAGTTTAGTACTACAAATACACCAAGTTTCCAAAATCAGCATAGAGATAATGACTAAAGCATCTGATTTAAAGATGATATTGTTTGGGGATTAAACATCTCCCAGCACACAAGGTAAAACAGTCCTGCTCTTCTTCAAACTAATCTAATGTTCTTTTACATCAGACCGTGTAGTGCTCTGTCTGTTCTGCGCTGTGGAGTCACTTTGGATTTTGTGCACAAGTTCCTGAAGTAAGTGCTAAGTCTTAGCACAAAGAGAATTGTATGAGAAGTGTGCGAGCCTTGCCTGAATGAGATCACCCTGTGGGTGTTTCAGACTAGAAGAATCAATATTGGCAATTGTGTCCTGAGAGAATGGGCATGGAAGGAACTGTATACAGCAGGTCAGAAGTTTCTCTCTGTGTTACAATTGGCTGCTGCTCACAAAAGCAAAATATTTCAGTGTACAATTAGTACTCCACTGAAGAATGTTGGTGAGAAAACAGCATTCTTGTCAGCGGAGGATACAAAAACAGGTTTGTTACAGGCAGACACTGAATACAAATGAGATTTCCAAATTGTTCTGTGTCACTGAGATCAGGATCCTTAGGCCCACACCAACTTGAGGCAAACTGCAAGATAACAGGCCCTTTATTTGTTAGAATTTTTCAAGTATGGCTTTGTTCCAGCTCTCATTTCTTTCACGTGAGGTCAGAGCTGTTGATGAATTTCATCCATCTCATTTTGTTTTTATCTGTCACATGAATTCTTTCACTATGTAGTACAATATGACATTCCACAATGACCAGTAATATTCTTGCTAATAGAATCCCCACTTCCACCCTGCCAACCATTTTCATTTAAAATTGACTCCTATCAGTATGTTCTGTATTTTTGCTTTTAGAACATGCATGCAGGAATTAATTTGATCATTACGTGGAAGTAGTTATGATATTAGATTAGATTCCCTACAGTGTGGAAACAGGCCCGTTGGCCCAACAAGTCCACACTGCCCCTTGGAACATCCCACCCAGACCCAGACCCATCCCTCTATAACCCACACACCCCCGAACACTACAGGCAATTTAGCACAACCAACCCACTTAGCCTGCACAGCTTTGGACTGTGGGAGGAAACCGGAGCACCCGGAGGAAACCCATGCAGACACAGGGAGAATGTGCAAACTTCACACAGTTACCCGAGGCTGGAATCGAACCAGGTCCCTGGCACTGTGAGGCTGTAGTGCTAACCACCGAGCCACCATGCCGCCCCATACAGGTTCGTGATTGACAGTTTCCTACTAAGTAAAACAAGAGAACTATACCAGTCATAGACTTGTCGCAAGTACATTGCATTGACCATTTTACACAATGTAGTCAAAATCAAGTGCCATTGAGTGTTATGTTTAGCTGTAAGGTACCATGAGGAGAGGTGTTATAATAAGAAATGCTTTGAAGTCTTGAGTATTGATTTTTTTTAATTCATGCACAGGATAAGGGTGTTTCTGACTCTGCCAGCATTTATTGCCTCCCTGTAATGGCCTAAAGGGTAGTCCAGAGTCAACCACAATGTTGTGGGTCTAGAGTCACATGTAGGCCAGAACAGGTAAGGATGGCAGTTTCCTTCCCTAAAGGACAATAGTGAACGAGATGCATTTTTGCAGACAATCAGCAATGGATTCATGGTAGTCTTTAGATGAATTAATTCCAGCTTTACTTTTTTGAAAAAAATTCCGCCATCTGCTGTGGCAGGATTTGAACCTGGGTTTCTTGATTAAGAGTCTAGTAATAACACCACTAGACCATTACCTCCCCTGAATGGAATTGAATTGAAAATTGAAGTTTTACTTTGAGTCTCACAGTGTAACTATTACAGGCATCAGAGGATTAGAGTACTTCTGCTGGTATTGTCATGAGTTTACGTGAGCAGGATAATGATAGCCTTCAAGAAAATATAGTTAGACTGGTGAAACAAGCAGATGAAAATTAATGCACGAAGTATGAAGTGACATTTTTTGGTAGGGAGAATGAAGAGAGATGATATAATATAGAGGACACATTTTAAAAGTGGAGCAGAGGAGCCAGGGTGCACAAATCAATGCAAGTGGCAGGGCACATTGAGAAAGAGGTTAATGGGGCATATGAAATCCTGGGCTTTATAAATGGGAGCATTAGACATGAACTAGGAAGCTTTAGTGTGTCCAATTCTGGACACAAAAGGTGTTAAGGCTTTAGAGAGGGGTACAAAAAATGTATTTACAAGAATGCTTCCACAGATGAGAAACTTTATTTATGTGGACTGATTAACGAAGCTAAACTTATTTTATTTTAGAGAGTTTTTAATGGAAGTGAAGGGTACGCCACAATGCTTCAATGATGCTATAGGGTACATCATTGAATGTTGTAATGAGAATTTAGGGTATATCTGGAAGACTTTAGTGAGAATACAAGGTATCTCACAGTATGTCATAGTGAGGATATGAGTTTTACAGGGAATGTTATAGTGACAATGTATGTATTAGTAATGTTAGTTTCATACCTGAAGTGAGAGACAGCAGCTCTGACAAACCAGACCTCCATTACTACTGAACAAGATTTAGCATGCTGTGTCCAGTTCTGGACCCCCTGTTATATGAAGAATATTATTAAGCTGGAGACAGTTCAGAAGAGATATACTGGGATGTTGCTGGGAGTGGAATGTGTGCGTTATAAGGAGAGACTGGATGGGCTGGGACTTCTTTCACTGGTGTGTAGAAGGATTGAGTAATGATTTCATAGAGTTTTTTAAACCATAGGGGTGTGAATAAATAGAATAGCAAAGGCCATTTTCCTAAAGCGGGGATTTCAAAACTAGGGAGCATATTTTTAAGGTGAGAGGAGAATGTTTTGAAAAGGACATGAGGGCAAATTTTTTTGAGAGAGAATGGTCCATGTGCAGAATGAACTTCCAGAGGAAGTGGTGGATGTGGGTGCGTTACAACATTTAAAAGACATTTAGAAAGTACATGAATAAGAAACATTTGGAGGGACGTAGACCAAACGCAGGCAAGTGGGGCTAGTTTAGTTTGGGACTGTAGTCAGCATGGGCTGGTTGGATTGAAAGGTCTGCTTTCCATGCTGTATGACTCTCTGAGATCAAATACTCAAATCTTCTAGTGTGGCTTGAATCATTTTGCATGAGGGCCAAGATTACTGCCACGGAGACAAGATGACAATGTACATATGATCAAAATGACCTGGCTCCCCATTATATGAGAGCTTAGCACATTATGGTCAGAGCTGCCAGAACAGGAATGCACAATCCAGCAGCTGGCAGCTCCTCTCATCAATAACACAGGAATCATCACTAGCAGTTGTTATTTTTCACTCCTTAGATAAACACACCTCATTGGCCTCTATCATTTCCCCTACTCAAATCCAATCTAACAGCATCAGCCCCACATGTTTACAATGGAACTTTGGACATTTCCTGGCAGTATCTGTCTATGCTTGGTTTCCTTATTGTCCAAAGCTAACAATGTTTTTTGACTTTCTCTTTTTACAACTAGGGCAGAGAATTTTTTTTTGCTCGAGTTACTGATAGACAGTGCAGTTTCCTTCTCTCCCTTTACGGATTAAAATGTTTAAATGACTGTCAAATAAGCTAAAGCCTTTGTAGATGGAAATGAGCAATGCCAGTGTGTTAAGAATAACAATGTGCGCTGTCTGATGCAGAATTTCTATACTTTGATCCATTCCTTTTACAATTATGGACAGATCAAGATTTCAGAACTTGCTGGTTACCTCTGGACCTGTGCAAATCAGATGGGAGATGAGAGAATTTTAAAACTCTGAAGTAGAGTGAGAAGAGGTTCATGGCTTTCAAAATAACATTCTAAAAAGACATTAAGTCGTTTTGCTTATTCATGGGTCCTTTGTATATTTTATTAGATTTTTCCTTCTTTCTACCATTGGGAATTCTTCACCACTGTTGTGTTAGTTGATTGATTGATGATAGGTGTTAACCGATTCATTTTATATAAGATTGTCAAAGTCTTTTGCATCAGCACAGAAACAGGTCTTTTGGCCCAACTGCTGCTTGATCCAAGATAATAAAATGTGAGGCTGGATGAACACAGCAGGCCCAGCAGCATCTCAGGAGCACAAAAGCTGACGTTTCGGGCCTAGGCCCCTCATCTGCAGTTCCCATTATCACTGCTGCTTGATCCAGCTTGCTTTCCCACTTGGGTGGGGTGGTTAGCTGCTCCTGTTGGACCTAAAAGTGGAAAATCCTTGCCAAATTTTCAGGTCAATGATGAACCTTTACCTGGTGATGGACAGCGTATCATTAAGCTTGACCTTGTGTATTTACTAAGAGGGTCAAGGGTTATGGGGAAGAGGTAGGAAATTTAATTTTTGATTAGAACCCCTGCAGTGTGGAAACAGGCCCCTTGGCCCAACAAGTCAACACTGACACTTGGTACATCCCACCCAGACCTAGACCCACCCCCCTTTTATCCACCTAACATACAGCCCCCTGAACACTATGGGCAATCTAGCTTAGCCAATCCACCTAACCTGCACATCTTTGGACTGTGGGAGGAAACCGGAGCACCCAGAGGAAACCAACTCAGAAATAGGGAGAATGTACAAACTCCACACAGACAGTCGCCTGAGGGTGGGCTTGAACCCAGGTCCCTGGCTCTGTGAGGCAGCAGTGCTAACCACTGCGCCACCGTGTCACCCCAATTGGGGGATGATAATTATCAGATCACTTATTAAATGATGACAGAACAAACCTGATAGGTTCTATAGCACTGAACATATCACATTTCAGTGGACCAGAAGCAGTAGCCCTAATATTGTTTACATATGTTTTTGCACTTGTTATTCCAATGATGACCATGAAACCTCTCTCCATATATTGCCTGTCAAGGTCCCTCAGGATCTTCACTTATTATGTCAAGTAATTTCTTTATCTTCCAGTGGACACAAGCCCAGCCCATTCAATGTTTGCTTGTAAGACAACCCATCCAACCTACATTTTTGTCCTGTAAATCTTCTCAAAAGTGCCTCCTACATATTTGCATCCTTATTCAAATAGGAAAGCCAAAGCTATATGGTATTCTCAAAAGTTCTTAAAGACTGAAGCATAACCTCCCTACTGTTGTACTCAATTCCCCTAACTATAAACAATAATATTCTATTAGCTTTCCTAATTATTTGCTGTATCGACATCCTGACCTTTTGTGATTCATGCATACCATACACAAATCCTGCTGTGTCTCTGAATTCCAAAATCCCTAACCATTGAGTTAGTTCCTGCCAAAATGGACACTTTCACATTTCCCACTCATTTAAGATATCAATAACTTTTTGTAGTCTCCTCTTTACCTGCTTTTCTTTTTAGCAATTCAGGAATAAATAACAGCAGGACTACCAGGGACAATGCCACCATTTTGCTTTGAAATAGCAAGCTCTTTCATAACTACACTGTAACCCTGAGTTTTAACATCTCACCTGGAAGATGACGCATTGAACTCATGCAGTTGGTACTACGTTGCTATGCAAACCTAGATTATGTGCTTGTCATTTGGTGCAAAACTATCAACTGCTAAATCATGGCTGGAGTGCTGGAAGATGTCATCCATTGTTCTTAGCCCATAGAAAACATTGCACATGTTTTCAGCACAGGAGTGAGTACAAAATTGCTTGAGACTGCACAAAACAAATAATTTAATAGTGGGAAGCACAGTATGAAGAAAGAAAGGTGTGCTGGTTCCAATTAGTGACTCACGATTAGCCAATAATTAGTTAGCATCTCTGTAAACCTTTTAATGGAACTTAATACATTAATTTCAACATAACTATTACTCATTCCACTCATATTGTTTAAGTTAGAAATACAACCTGTATTAATATACCTGCTGGCTTGCTGTAGTCATTTGATCTCCACCATGATGTATTGACCATTTTGCAGGCTGTTTCAATAAAATTATAGCACAGATAAGACATGTCTTGAGAGCATCATGGTGTCAGGAGTGGAACTAGGATTGAGTGTTGAAGAGCTGTTAAAAAAGACTGACACTGACAGAAAGACATAAAGGAATGTTCCGAGTTGTGAAAGCTGCTATTAACAACTGATAGAATCCAAGAATTGAACAAAGGAACTGGCAACAGCTTAAAACACTGGGTAAGACACAAAGGCTGCAACTTTTCCTTTCCCAGGTCTGATTGAAAAGAAATGTAATATGAGGTGGAGCTGGCATTTTTTTCTTGTGCGATGGCAGAATTATATCTTGTGGTTAGTAAGTCACAACAGCTACACATGGCTATACTCTTAGCACAGTTGAGAAGAGATTATTTCAAAATGCATTCAGAGAACTATAGAAAATATAAACATATATCTATCTTCTTCCTAGGAACATTCAATAATTTGGCCTTAACTAGCTTCTGTGGTAAAGAATTCCGCAGGCTCACTGCTATCTGGGTGAAGACATTTCTCCTGTTTTCAGTCTTAAATGGCCTCATCTATATTCTTAGATTGTGATCCCTGAATCAGGACAGTCCAGTCATTGGGAATGTCAATCCTGCATTTGCCTCATTAGCTGCATTAGAATTTTCTTGGTTTTTGTGATGCGGCATGGCCCTTGCAGCTAAAGGGATCAAAGAGGAGAAAGCAGGCTTGGGGTTACTGAAATTGCATGATCAATCATGATCATTTTGAATGATGGTACAGGCTTGAAGGGCTGAATGGCCTACTCCTGCACCTATTTTCTGTTTCTACTTTTCTCGCCTTAGCCCACATTGTTCAGGTCCCTGTAAAATCCCACCTCATGTGCAAAGAAAGAAGCTGAAAGAAGCAAACTGCTAATGTGTGAGAACAGCTGTATGTAACTTGGAAAACTCAAAATGCACATGATAAATCATATAAATTCTTTTTTGTTGTTTGTACAAGGTTAACTAATGGTGACCGTGAAACCATTATGTTTGGGATAAAAATGTAAACTGTGCCAAAGTCATTGTCAGATGAGTTCTCCCATGAGGATGCCATCATACAGGTAGTTTCAATCATCAGTGCAGATAAGACTGTTCAAAAACACAAAGTTGCTGGAAAAGCTCAGCGGATCTAGCAGCATCTGGGAAGGAGAAAACAGAGTTAATGTTTCTGGTCCAGTGACCCTTCCTCAGAAGTTCTGAGGAAGGGTCACCGGACTGGAAATGTTAACTGTATTTTCTCCTGCACAGATGCTGCCAGACCTGCTGAGCTTTTCCAGTAATGTGGTTTTTGTTCCTGATTTACAGCATCTGCAGCTTTTTGGTTTTTATTCAGATAAGACTGTTGTCTTGGGAGCAACTAAAACATGGGCTGAAAAGGGTTGTGCCTTGTAGAATTTAGAAATCGTTAGTGACAAACTCTTTATTCTTCCATGGGATGAGTTGTTCATTCGCAATGTCAACATTCATTTCCCAACCCTAATTGTCCTTGAACTGATACATTTTCTAGGCCATTTCAGAGGGCAGATAAGAGTGAACCACACTGCGGTGGGTCTAGGGTCACATGTAGGTTGAGACCTGATAAAGGAAGAGGATCCCACTCCCTGAAGGACATGGGTGAACCACCGAGGGTTTTACAACAAATGACAGATGGGCAAATCTAGAACTAGGAATAATTGTTTAAAAATCAGATGTCACCCATTTAAGACAGAACTGAAGAGAATTTTGTTTTAATCACTGAGTTTTCTGAGTCTTTGGAACTCTCTTCCTCAAAGGACGGTGGAAGCAGAAGGTTTGAATCTTTTTAAGGTAGCAATAGTGATGTACTTACCTCGAAGTCTAGAATGTAGTATATTTCAATATATATCCAGAGATTAGAAGACTAAGTTTACCTCCATAACTAGAAACCAAGAGATACACAAATGCAGAAGATCTTGCTTCTGGTTTGGTTTGCTTCGTATAATCTTTGGATCTCTGTTTTAGGTAACTTGTGTCTCTACCTGTGACTGACAAAGATCAAACAACAGTGCATTTATTTTGCATTCATCTAATTACACTGTAATATATTCTACACTTATAGGTAAGTGCATCTCTCTCTCACTGAATCATGGAATAAGCTTGAAGAACCAAAAAGCCTACATTTGTTCTTAATTCACATGTTTGCATGGCACTTTTAATCTCTGTTTTTAGATCATTTCATAAGACTGTTACTGTCACCATTATTTCATGATACACATCTCTATCACGTTACCATAACCATTAAGCCATTACACTGAGCATGTTGACTTGCATGTCAAGAAATAATCAGTAGATTTATAAACAGAAATTGCTCAAGAAGCTCAGCAGGTCTGGCAACATCTGTGGGGAGAAAGCAGAAGTAAACATTTTGAGTCCGGTGACTTTTCATCAGTTCATCTTAGCCAGCCAGTAAAAGGTTAAAAGTTAAAAGATAAAACAGTCAAATCAGTTCAGCGAGTCAGTGGACAGACATTAATTAAAAAGTATTTGCTGCAATTAATTGTCAGAAGTCTACTTATATGCTCAAAAATACATTCTAGCATTTGTACTGTAATAGACCTTATACTGTCTGTGGGTCTCTGAACTGGTTCCATTGTATCACTGCCCAGCATTAATATGCCTTATCTTAAAAAGCATTCATGTTTGAAGAATAAGAATTGCTCTGTGCATTAGTATAGCTTTCTGACCGAACCTTATCTCTTTCTTCCTGTGCAAGTTCCAGAAAATTACTTCTGCAGCTGTCATATAAAAGCAACGTATACATACTTATTGAAAGTGCAAATGAAATTTGACACTTCAAGAAGTAAAATTACTTTTTGACTGAAGTGAGGGAAATGAAAGTTCTCTTGAACCTCCCCATGTGGCTGTTACCTTGATCCACACAGCGAAGCTGAGATCAGACTCCATCAACCATAGCAGATTCTTTCTTTGAATGAACTCCCTGAGGAAGCAGTTTCAATTCCAATTGACACCTGCAAAAGAACAAATTAGTTGCTGCAATAAGGAACCAACTGTAGCCTGTAAATATAAACACAAAAACAGATGATAGAATGCCATGGAGATAACTGCATTAGAAATTATTTTCTGGAGTTGGATTCATCTCCCCTTGAAAGGAGAAACTGTATAGAATTTCACTCAGGCAACTACGTTGTAATATTCATTGTTAGATGGAAAATGGCTTGTACTCAATTTTAAAAAATCCCACAACTGGCACTGTGGTAATAGTTGTACCGTGTGTGTGTGTGTGAGAGAGAGTGAGCCGTCCCTCAGCACATAGTCCTGGACCTTGGAGTGCGCCAGTCTGCAACACTCGGTCGGGGTCAGTTCTTTCAGCTGGCAGACCAGCAAGTTGTGGGCAGACCAAAGAGCATCTTTCACCGCATTGATGGTCCTCCAGGCGCAGTTGATGTTGGTCTTGGTGTGCGTCCCGGGAAACAGCCCGTACAGCACGGAGTCCCGCATCACGGAGCTGCTCGGGACGAACCTCGACAAATACCACTGCATCCCCCTCCAGACCTCCTGTGCATAGGCACACTCCAGAAGGAGGTGATCGACAGTCTCGTCCCCCCCCCACAGCCGCCTCGAGGGCAGTGTGCGGTGGCGCAGAGATTCCGGGCATGCATAAAGGATCTCACTGGCAGAGCCCCTCTCACCGCCAGCCAAGCAATGTCCTTGTGCTTGTTTGAAAGTTCTGGCGATGAGGCATTCTGCCAAACGACTTTGGCAGTCTGCGTGGGGAACCAAACGATGGGATCCACCCTCTCCTTTTCCCGAAGGGTCTCGAGGATACTACGTGCTGACCACTGCCTGACGGCCTTGTGGCCAAAGGTGTTGCCCTTCAAAAATTTGTCCATGAAGGACAGGTGGTACGGGACAGTCCAACTACTCGGAGCGTTCCGCAGCAACGAGGCCAGGCCCATCCTTCGCAACACCAGGGGCAGGTAGAACCTCAGTAAGTAGTGACACTTGGTGTTTGCGTACTGAGGATCTGCGCACAGCTTGATGCGGCCGCACACAAAGGTAGCCGTCAGGGCGAGGGTGGTGTTCGGTACGCCCTTTCCCCCATTTCCCAGGTCTTTGTGCATGGTGTCCCTGTGGACCCGGTCCATCCTCGACCCCCAAATGAAGTGGAAGATGTCCCGGGTGACCGCAGCGGCGCAGGTCCAGGGAATAGGCCAGGCTTCCGCCACATACAACAGTACCGAAAGCCCCTCGCAATTGACAACCAGGCTCTTACTCGCGATGGAGAGGGACCAGAGTGTCCACCTGCCCAGCTTCTGCTTCAGTTTGGTGATACGCTCCTCCCAAGTCTTAGTGCATGCCCCAGCTCCACCGAACCAAACACCCAGTACCTTCAGTTAGTCTGTCCTGACAGTGAAGGGGATGAAGGAGCGGTCGTCCCAGTTCCCAAAGAACATGGCCTCGCTCTTAACCCCATTGACTTTGGCACCCGAGGCCAGTTCAAACTGGCCGCAGATGTCCAACAGCCTACTCACCGATCAACGATCGGTGCAGAAGACGGCGACGTCATCCATGTACAGGGAGGTCTTGACCTGAAGGCCTCCGCTGCCTGGGATAGTCACGCCCTTCAGGCTCACGTCCTTCCTGATGGAGGAGGCAAAGGGCTCCGCACAGCACACGAACAAGGTAGGAGAGAGCGGGCAGCCCTGCCTGAGTCCAGATCTGACAGGAAAACTGTTCGATTCCCACCCGTTGATCGAGACTGCGCTAACAATGTTGGTGGAGAGCAGCCGGACCCAATTGCAGATGCCGTCCCCGAACCCCAATTTGGAGAGGACGTCCCTCATGTAAGCATGAGAGACCCTGTCGAAGGCCTTCTCCTGGTCCAGGCTGACGAGGCAGGTGTCCACCCGCCTGTCCTGCACATAGGCGATCATATCCCTGATGAGCGCGAGGCTATCAGCGATCTTCCTGCCCGGCACAGCGCAGGTTTGGTCAGGGTGAATCACCGACTCCAGGACAGACCTGACCCGGTTGCCTATGAGCTTGGCCAGGATTTTGTAGTCCACGTTCAATAGTGAAATGGGACGCCAATTCTTAATTTCTTCCCTCTCCCCCTTCCTCTTGTAAATGAGGGTGATGATGCCCTACCTCATGGACTTGCACATTTCCCCTGCCCGAAGCGCACTATCGTACACCTCCAGCAGGTCCTGGCCGACCAGGTCCCTAAGAGCGGAATACAGCTCGACCGGTAAGCCGATATTCCCGGGAGTCTTATTCCTCTCCAAGGACTTGAGGGCTCTGGTCAGCTCACCCAGGGATATCGGCCGGTCCAGACACTCCCTCGTGCCGTCATCTAAGACCTCCGTGATAGACGACAGGAACGACTCAGAGGCCATGCTGTCCATGGGCTTCGCGTCGTACAGTCCGGCATAGAAGGATCTGCTGATCCTCAAAATGTCGGGCTGAGACGACGTCACCGAGCCGTCGTCCTCCTTCAGCCGGCTAAGCACAGAGCTCTCTTTGTGCACCTTCTGAAAGAAGAAACGCGAACATGTCTCGTCCTGCTCCACGGAGCCGACCCTGGACCGGAAGATTATCCTAGAGGCCTCCGCGGCGAAGAGCGAGGCTTGCTGGCCCCTCACCTTGCGGAGGTCCTCCGTGACATCGACCCCCATCAACTGCAGAAGGAGCAGGTTCTGCACCCTTTACTGGAGTCGCGACAGCTTTCCCTGCCTCTCTCTCGCCTTCCAAACTTCCTTGAGGACAAAGAACCTCTTAATGTTCTCCTTCACCGTCTCCCACCAGTCGCCCGGAGACTCAAAGAGGGGTTTCACGGTTCGCCAACCGGCGTACTCCCTCTTAAGCTCCTCAACGTTCTCTGGGTCAACAGAGTCATGATGAGCTTCCACGTCCCCTAGCCGGCCTGCTGGTCACCCTGTAAGTGACAGTCGGCCAGCAGGAGGCAGTGGTCAGAGAAGAACACCGGCTCGACGCCGGTGGACTTGACCGAGAACGCCCGTGACACAAACAGGAAGTCTATCCTTGAGTGGATAGACCTGTCTGGCTGCGACCAGGTTTATCTCCGCTGCGCTCCATCTGCAGGGGTGCTGAAGACGTCGAGCAGCTTGGCGTCCTTCACCGTGCCCATCAGGAATCTGGACGTGACGTCCAGTTGTCTGCCCCCACCCGCTGTCCCCACGCCGGATCTTCCATCTACATCGATGATGCAGTTGAAGTCTCTGCCTAGGATGACCGGCCTGGACGTAGCCAGCATGGGTGGAAGCCGCTGCAGGACGGCCAACCGCTCACTCCGTACCGCTGGGGCGTACACTTTGATCAGCCTCAGGGGAGCGTTCCTGTAGGTGACATCAGCCACTAGGAGGCGCCTCCCCCCCCACCACCACCTCCTGAACTTGAGAGATGGTGAAGTTGCGCCCCCGCAGCAGAATAGCCAGGCACGAGAAGCGACAGTCATTACCCCCCAACCAGATCGAAAGCCCACAGGTCCAGGCGCCAGACCATTTCCCGTACCTGCCGAGGTGCGGTATCCCACACTCCTGCAGAAACAGGAGGTCCGCCTTGACGGTGGTCAGGTAGGCCAACGTGGACACACACCTTGCGGTAGACTTGACGCTGTGCACACTAACACTCGCAACTCATACCCCCATTGTGGGCAGTGACCGCAGTACCCTCCCCAAGTCCAAGGTCCAGCCCCTCCATCTGTCCCTTCATGCCCATTGCCCGGGCTAACTGCTGGACGCTGTCCGGGCTCAGGAAACCGTCCGTGCTGCCTTCCAGGTTGCATCCCCCTGTTGGGGGTACAGAGGCAGGAGAGTCTGGCTCTGGGTCAGGCTGGGGACGCGCTGTTTCCTCCTTCCCGCCTGGAAGTTCCGGGGGGCCCTCCAGGGCCACGGCGGCACGTGGCTGGGTGTCGGAGAGAGCCTCAGGGCGCCTCCCGTCACCTGGAAGCGGGGTGCTGCTTTCCTTCTCCCTTGAGATCTTTAGCTTCTGCTTTGGGCTGCAGTCACCCGGGCCATCTTCCACTTCATTTGGGGGTCGAGGATGAACCGGATCCGCAGGGACACCATGTACAAGGACCTGGAAAATGGGGGAAAGGGCATACCGAATGCCACCCTCGCCCTGACGGCTACCTTTGTGTGCGGCTGCATCAAGTTGTGTGTAGATCCTCAGTACGCAAACACCAGGTGTATCTACTTACTGAGGTTCCACCTGCCCCCGGTGTTGCGAAGGATGGGCCTGGCCTCGTTGCTGCGGAACGCTCCGAGTAGTTGGACCGTCCCGTACCACCTGTCCTTCGTGGGCAAATTTTTGAAAGGAAACACCTTTGACCACAAGGCCATCAGGCAGTGGTCAGCACGTAGTATCCTCGAGACCCTTCGGGAAAAGGAGAGGGTGGATCCCGTCGTTTGGTTCCCCACGCAGACTACCAAAGTCATTTGGCGGAATGCCTCATCGCCAGAACTTTCAAACAAGCACAAGAACATTGCTTGGCTGGCAGTGAGAGGGGCTCTGCCAGTGAGATCCTTTATGCATGGCCGGAATCTCTGCGCCACCGCACAATGCCCTCGAGGCAGCTGCGGGGGGGACGAGACTGTCGATCACCTCCTTCTGGAGTGTGCCTATGCACGGGAGGTCTGGAGGGGGATGCAGTGGTATTTGTCAAGGTTCATCTCGAGCAGCTCCGTGATGCGGGACTCCGTGCTCTATGGGCTGTTTCCCGGGACGCACACTGAGACCAACATCAACTGCGCCTGGCGGACCATCAATGTGGTGAAAGACACTCTTTGGTCTGCCCACAACTTGCTGGTCTGCCAGCTGAAAGAACTGACCCCAACCGAATGTTGCAGACTGGCGCACTCCAAGCTCCAGGACTACGTGCTGAGGGACGCGCTAAAGCTTGGGTCAGCCACCGCCAAGGCGCGGTGGGGAAAGACCACCGTATGAAACCCCTCGTCCAGAATAGAAAAAAGGGCCCTATCTGGTAACTGGGCCCAGCTAGCGCCTTCTCCAACTGGTCAGGGGGCCAACGGGAACTGTGCAGGGAGACAACTTCCGGGGTATTTTCTTTGCTTTGCTTTTTTCTTCTTTGTTTTTTTTCCTTTGGTTGGTGTACGTACCCCCGGGTAACCCAGAACGGCTTGCATGACTGGGTAGGTGTATAAATATGTTTTATTTTTTGTACATCTTATGAATAAAGTATATTTTTTCAAAAAAAAGGTGACAAAACGTCTGAAAACTAACCTTCCAGCTCAGAGAGCAAACTCAAATCCAGAACCTCGACCTGAGCTACAAATCTTCTCAAAACTCGCTACCTTCTAAATACAATTGCTAAAAGATCAGGTTAGAAGGTAGGAGTCCTGCAGTGAGTAACTCAACTTCCAACACTCCAGACCCTGCTCACCATCTGTAAGGTACAAATCAGGAGTGTGATGGAATACTCCCCTGTTGCCTAGATGGGTGTGTTTCCAATAACACTTAAGAATGTTGACACCATTCAGGATAAAGCAGCCTGTTTGACTGGCACCACATCCACAAGCATTCACTTGTTGTCTGATTCCTCTTCAAATAAGTTGCAGACAACTCCGACCAGAATGCTATGAACGAATTTGCCCAGGTGTCCCACAATACCAAAGCAGTCAAATCAATACAAACCCAAGCCAGTACCAAAGCAAAACATTCCCAATTTATTAGGAACAAAATTACAATAATTATTCAATATTAAACATACTATCCCTAATCCTATTTGGCCATTTACAATTCCAATACTTCCTGAATCTCTTGTAAATTTACACAGTTTTGCTGTCTCTGTGGTTCTGTCTCTGGGTTTGCAAAGCCTGTTTCTCCCTCCAGCTCTCTGGATGGTCAGCTGGTCTTTGCCTCTTGCCATTTCGGCCTCCTTGGAGGGCCTCAGGTGATTCCAAGAGCAGTTCCAATAGAGTGGTTTGCAGGTGAACTCTGTTTTTATACCTTTTAGATGGTTTTCTGAAACATCCTATAGTTCTGACCAATCAGGAAGACACTCTTAATAGTTTGAAGCAAGAGTCAATCATTTAGATGGCATGCTCCTGTCAAGTTTTTTTTATATAGCATGACCTGGTACCTTTCTGTCCGGGCTGCCCTTTGTTTAGTAGACAAGTTATCGGGGGCGCCTGTGCAGACCAAATGTTGCTTTTTATGTCATGCTGATGTTAATAGCACCTAACTACTGTGTTTGCACTGTGTCTGGTGTATGGGTTTTGTGATTTCGGAATTTCACTTGGCCAAAGTACCCAGCATCCTTTACTGTTTGGTAGAGTTGGCAATCTGTGTTTAAGCAGCGATGCTACACATTCTCTCCGCCGCCAATGCTCAAAAGCAACAGTACGTACAATCTACTAGGTGCAGCGCAGAAATTCACAATGTCTCCTTTGGCAAACCCATGATCACTTCAATCTAAGAGTGCAAAGGCAGCAGATAAATGAGACTGCCACCATCTACAAGTTCCCTCCAAACTCCTCACTATCCTGACTTGGAAATGTATTTCCATTCCTTCACTGTCAGTAGATCAGTATCCTGGAATTCCCTCTTCAAGGACAGTGTGGGCCTACCTGCAGCACATAGGTTGCAGCAGTTCAAGAAAGGACCTCCTCAAGGTCAACCTGGGGCGGCACAGTGTCACAGTGGTTAGCCCTGTTCCCTCACAGTGCCAGGGACCCGCGTTCAATTCCAGCCTCGGGTGACTGTCAGTGCAGGGTTTGCACATTCTCCCCATGTCTATATGGGTGGCCTCCAGGAGCTCTGTTTTCCTCCCATCATTCATAGGTGTGTAGGTTAGGTGGTTTGGGCTTGGTGAATGGCCCATAGTGTCCAGGGATAAATAGGTTAGGTGGGTTAGCCATGGGAAATGCAAGATTACAGGGATAAGATGAATCTTCAGAGAGACAGTGTGGACTTGTTGGGCTGAATGGTCTGTTTCCACACTGTAGGGATTCTGTGGGACTAGGGACAGGTGATAAATATTGACGCAGTCAGAGATGCCCACGCCCCATTATTGAACAAAAAAACACTTTCAGCTTCTGGTATCGGCATATGTTGCAATTGCAGGAATGCTGAAGTCATGACTAATACAAAATTATGGACGTTACAAATTGTTTCAGTCTTCCTTTGGTGTGTCATGCTATAAGTGTCCCCAGTAAAATGGAGACTGAGACTTTTCCACCAAATCTCATACCATATGGCGATGATATCATGAGCCTGACTTATAAAGGTATGTTGCATGCTATTTGTGAGACGCAGCACAAGAGCTGGACAGATGGATAGGGAATGGCATGACTACGCACACACATCAGGTCATTGAATTTGTGTCAGGTAGTTGGGTCCAAACTTATCAGCACAGAATTAGTTTGTTATCAGTTCCTAAACATTTTACAGAGTGAACATCACATCTCCCTCCTCCTGTCAAACTCCAACACCAATACCTCCAGCATCATAGCAGTGAAGTCAGGAACTCTCTGGCTCCATAAGACCATAAGACCATAAGACATAGGAGTGGAAGTAAGGCCATTCGGCCCATCAAGTCCACTCCGCCATTTAAATCATGGCTGATGGGCAATTCAACACCACTTCCCTGCACTCTCCCCGTAGCCCTTGATTCCTTTTGAGATCAAGAATTTGTCGATCTCTGCCTTGAAGGCATCCAACGTCCCATCCTCCACTGCACTCTGTGGCAATGAATTCCACAAGCCCACCACTCTCTGGCTGAAGAAACGTCGTCTCATTTCAGTTTTAAATTTACCCCCTCTAATTTTAAGGCTGTGCCCATGGGTCCTAGTCTCCCCACCTAACGGAAGCAACTTCCTAGCGTCCACCCCTTCTAAGCCATGCATTATCTTGTAAATTTCTATTAGATCTCCCCTCAACCTTCTGAACTCTAATGAGTACAATCCCAGGATCCTTAGCCGTTCATCATACCTTAAAGCTACCATTCCAGGGATCATCCATGTGAATCTCCGCTGGAATCGCTCCAGGGCTAGTATGTCCTTCCTGAGGTGTGGGGCCCACATTTGGACACAGTCCATTTGAGGAAGTCCCATAGATGCAACCAGCTATCCTCCAGAGAGCACCCTCCCTTTTTAGGGAAGTGGATCATGTGTACCATGTGCTGTGACTGCATACTGCTTGGCCTCTTTGCTAGGCACCGAGGCGGCCTGCTTGTACACACTATTATCCACCATTTTTCTCTCAAAAAGGCCACATTAAAGCACATGTATCATTTCACTAGAAACATATGGTTCAGATACCACAGCACGTAAAAATTAGACAAGCAAGAATTAAACTTACAGTAGTTCAGAAATGAGAGATGTTCAACCAGGTGTCATCACTCACAGTTAATATTTTGCAAGAAATGCTAAATGAATCCCCGGGACTCTCCAAATGTATTCAGTCTGCTCTCTCGCGGTATGGGAATGTTTTTTTCAGAAAATTAACATCTATCATCAGCTGAAGGTTTTCTCCAGTAAAGGGCTCCTGATCCTTTCAGGGTAAAACCGTAGATCCATTTAACAGAATAGGAACTAATTCAGTCCTGGGACTTCTGCAAAAAGAAAGTATTATTGGCCATTTCTTTTTCCCAGTTCTCCTCTGATGGATGCAAGTAATGGGCAATGGAACATTTTGCGATTTTTCATAATTAGTAACAGCATAAGGTCACATAGATTGCAAAGTGATGTCCAAAAGGGGGAGTCTAATCAATCCCTTAACATTATCCTTCTATGTAAATCTACAGCAACCACTCCCCTATCTAAGTAAGACCGAAGAATTGTGGATGCTGGAAATTAGAAACACAAACAGAAATTGCTGAAAAAAACCCAACAGGTCTATCAGCATCTGTGGAGAGAAAGCAGTGTTAATGATTTGGGCCCAGCGACCTTTCTTCAGAGCTCCAACATCTGACTTTTCCAACAGCCCCTCTCAAACCCATGACCTTCACCAATTTGAAAATAAAATTGAAGTTTGTATTTATGTAGCACCTTTCATGGCCATGGCAATTCCAAAGCACTTTACAGATAATGAAGTACTTTTGGAATGTAGTCACTCTTGTAATGTAAGACCATTTTGCTCAATGTAAGCAAAGAGAAACACAATAAAGACCAGAAATTGTTTTTTGTAATGGATTGAATGATAAATATTGGCCAGAACATTAGAGGTGTTTGCTCAACTCTTTATCAAAAGAGTACTATTTGGACCTTTTATATTCAATGAGCATGCAGATGAGGCCAGATTTAACTTCTGATCCAAAATACAACATCTCCGACAGTGCAGTACTCATTCAGCACTGCATAAGAGTGTCAAATTTGACTTTTGTTCTCAAGTCATGGAGATTGGTTTGAACCCAGAACCGTGTTGCTGAGAGGTTCAAGTGCGACTCACTGAGGCCCAGCAGAAGGGCAGTATCACATATAGGTACCCAGCCTGATCACACAATAATAAAACAAAGAGCTGCAGATGCTGAAAATCTGAAATCGCTTAAGAAACTCTCCAAGTATAAAACGACTCAATATCGAGTTCAATAATTTTAGAATCTGAACACCTTCTTCTATGTCTTTGACCCAACTCCATATCCTAGGCCCTGCTGTGACTTCAGCATAGCCAATCCATGTTCACTTACTTGTCGTGCCCATTCTCATGTTTCCTTTCTCCTGAACATATGATCATCCATACTTTTGTCTCCCTAAGTGCGTTCCCTTGCTTGGAACTCAATCTCCACCTATCCACTCACTCCTCCCCCACCTTCCCCAAAGACACACCGTCCTCAGCACATGGGCCACCTTTTCCTACCTACTATGAGTTCTGAAGAAGGATTACTGAACGTGAAATGCTAACTCTGTTTTCTCTCCACAGATGCTGCAAGACCTGCTGAGTCTCTCCAGTAATTTCTGCTTTTCTTTCTGGTTACACAATGTTCTGATTCAGACATAGATCACAATTCAGGAACAAAAAAAGAAGTTGCTGGAAATACTCAGCAGGACTGGCGGCATCTGTGACAAAAAAAACAGAGTTAACATTTTGTGTCTGGTGACCCTGCCTCAGATCTGGACCTGAAACATTAACTCTGATTTTTTTTTCTTCATTGATGCAGCCAGACCTGCTGAGCTTGTCCAGCAACTTCTGTTTTTGTTCGTGATTTACAGCATCTGCAGTTCTTTTGGTTTTTCTCGGTCACAGTTTCTTGACCATTGTTGGCCAAGATTCTGGACCAGTTTGCCTCTTTCCTGAAAGATTTAATTGGGTGTTACTAGCAAGGCTTGTATTTGGTGTACAATCCTCAACTGCTATTAACTTGCCTGGCCTACCAGGCCATTTCAGATGTCAAATAAGTATGAACCACATTGCAGTGGGCTGGAGTCACATGTAGGTCAGACCAGATAAGAACAGCATTTTCTTCCCTAAAGGACTTTAGTTAACTTGATAATAATTTCACAATTATTGATGATGGTCATTTATATAATTTTTACATTCTGGATTGATTAATACAATTTAAATTTCACCACCTGCCCTGGTGGGACTTGAACACATGTCTCCAGAGTATTAGCCTGAAATTCCAGATCACTAGCTGACTGACATTAACACGATACTTTTTCACCCCTAACAACACTCTTGAAACACCTCCAAATCACAACCTGCGGGGGTTAAAGAAGTACTCTAACCACCACCTTCTCAAGGGCAGCTACATATGGACAAGGCTTAGAGGGATGTAGAGATCTCATGTGGCTCGAAGGAATGGAGTTAACAGAGATTGGAGGCTGAGTGAGGCTGTGGTGAGATCAGACACATTAGCTCAGGTACATGAGTCGAAGATGTTTTGTGGGATATGGGACAATCACAGGCAAATGGGACCGGTCCTGTTTGGGAAACCGAGTTGGGCAAAAGTGCCTGTTTCCATGCTGTATGCCCCTATGGCTCTATAACTACTGATAAATCACTGCAGCTACAGCATCCGATGTACAAATGAACTGGACTTGAATGTGATACACCCTAAAATAACTTCATACAGAATCCAAAAGCTGGTATAATTTAAAATTTTACCATAATTGCAATACTATGGCAGCTATCTCATCTGGCATTCTATATGAAGTATGTACTTTAATGTAGAGTATTGTATGCAGTTCTGGAATCCACATTATAGGAGGGATGAAATAGCACTGAAGAAAGTGCAGTGGACATTTACCAGGATGTTGGGAAGTTATTTTGGAGAGTTTCAGTTATGTAGAGAGATTAGACAAATTGGAGTTGTTTTCCTTAGAGCAGGGGAGATTGAGAGGGGACATGATCGAGATGTGTAAAATTATTTGGGGTATCAAAAGGGTAGACAAGAAATAACTTTTCCTCTTGGTAGAGGGATCAATGTCTGGGGCCATGGATTTGAGGCAAATGGCAGAGGAGATATGAGGGTGGTAGGAAACTGGAACTCAATGTTTGGATGGGTGGGTTCAGGCAGAAATGCTCATAACATTTAAGAAGTATGCAGGCGTGCACTTACCATGCCAAGGCATTTAAGGCTACAGACCTAGTGCTGGAAAATGCGATTAGAATATTTACGTGGTGACAGCAAGAACTGCAGATGCTAGAGTCAGAGATGACACAGTATGGAGCTGGAGGAACACAGCAGGCCACGCAGCAACAGAGGAACAGGAAAGTTGATGTTTTGGTTCAGGACCCTTCTTCAGAAAGGAGATGATGTTTCCATTAATGGGGAATCTTAGGCAAAGAGACAGGGTCACAGATTACAGGGACATTCATTTAAGACTAAGATGCAGAGGTATTTCTTCTCTCAGGGAGTAGCAAATGTCTGGAATTCTCTACCTGAGACACTGGTGGAAGTTAGCTCACTGAAAATATTTAAAGCGGAGGTAGGTAGATTTCTTTTTTCAATATCGAATTAAGGACAATGAAGAGCTGTCTGAAGGAGGAACTGAGGTTTGAAGCAGATCAACAACGACAGGGCAAGATTAAAGGCTGAATGATCTACTCCTGCCCCTATTTCCTATGTTTTAGGTGCTTTGAACACAGTTTCAGTGTAAGCATTAGGCCAATGAGGACTGAGATCAGAAGCAATCTAGGTCATTGGGAAGGAGTTGAATCTTCTGAATTTTCTATTCAAGAGGGCTGTGCAAGCTCAGTCACACTTTGGTATATGCTAGACTGAAAAAGTTTGAGATATTAAAGATATTGCAGGACATAAGGATATTGTGGGAAATGGCACTGATTTCAAACATCATCTGTTTGAATGGTCTGGTAAGCTCAGGAAACTAATGGTCTTCTCTGACTCTTATTTTCTATGATACCTTTCGAGGTCTATCCCTTGTGTAGACAAGTGAATAAACATCGAGCCAAGTGCAGGTAACACTGCAGTTCTCCAATACCAGCATCTGCCTCCTGGGCAGTTGCCTGCCATTATAGAAAATAAAAAAACCAGCAAAAGGGACAAATTAAATTGAAGCCTTCAGCCATTCTTG
Organism: Stegostoma tigrinum; assembly: GCF_030684315.1. Lineage (NCBI taxonomy): Eukaryota > Metazoa > Chordata > Chondrichthyes > Orectolobiformes > Stegostomatidae > Stegostoma > Stegostoma tigrinum. Next base: position 13,319,399 of record NC_081365.1, on the reverse strand, counting down.
TTTATGCCTCATCAACCACTCTCCCCACTTCCCACTCAAGAATTGAAGAAGGGTCCTGACCCAAACCTCAACTTTCCTGCTCCTCTGATCCTGCCTGGCCTGCTGTGTTCCAACAGCTCTATACTGTGTTGTCTCTTGAATATTTGTGTGGTTGTTTTTGACCAGCGACAACATGATGGACCAAAGGGTCTTTTTCCGTGCGGAAGATCTCTATGACTTTATGCTTTGGTTCCCCATCAGCAAGTGGGGAGAGTGGTTCATGATCCAGCGACCAGGATGGGTGAAAGTTTCAAATTGAATTTGCTGTCAAACTTCTTGTGCTTGGTTGGAACTGCACCCATCCAGGCAAGTTAGCAGTATTCCATTGCACTCTTGACTTGTGTCTTGTCAATGGTAGACAGGCTTTGGGGAGTCAGGAAGTGACTCACTCACATTCCTAGCCTCTGACCTGTTCTTCTAGCCACTGTATTTATATGAGTAGTCCAGTTCTGTTTCTGGTCAATGATAACGCCCAGGATGTTGATACAGAGGAGTTCAGCGATACCGTCATCATTAAACATCAAGGAACAGTGGTTAGATTCTGTCTTGTTGTAGATGGCCATCACCTGGCATGTGTAGGACTCAAATGGCACCTGCCACTTGTCAGCCCAAACCTCAATATTGTCCAGGTCATGCTGCATTTGGACATGGATTATTTCAGTACCTGAGGAGCCGCGAATGGTGCTGAATACTATGCACTCATTAATGAACATTTCCAACCATTTGATGGAGGAAAGGTCATTGCTGAAGCAGGTGAAGATGGTTGAATATAGGATACTATCCCCAAGTGTTTGGTATTCGTTTTTGCTATGATACAATTTTTCTCCTACTGCCGGTGCCCTTGTCCACACTGGGAGCTAGGCCCTCATGGCTATTGAGTGAGCGCAGTTTATCTCTGGCTGGGGTGACATCTGTGCTGCTTCTAGAGTGTTTTTCCTTGTAGGACTATCACTCTCCAATCCCAACCCTCTGATCTCACCTTTAACCCCATGACAGCGGTTACGGTTAGCGGGGGGTGGGGAGAGGAGGTATTTTCCAGAGAATAGGTCCAATTTCACAAAGGGATGGAAAACCAGTGGAAAATAAAGCGTTGCCAAGTTTGTCCCGCGTTCCTGCCCAGATAGAACTGGGTCTGTGCCAGAAATAAGCTGGAATTTCTGAAGCTCAGATTTCTAACTATGAGCCCTGGAAAGTTTCACACATGAGCAAATGTTTTTCACTTTATTTTTGTGCTTTCTCTCATTCTCTGCCCAAAAAGCCTGCAGTCTGAAAGTTTGAAGAAAGTTGTCGGATTCCTGGCATCATTAATACACTGGAAAGCTTTGAAAATTGCAAAACCTTTTGGGGGGTGGGGCGGGGTGGGGGAGGGGTGCGGCGGTGAGGTGTGAATTGAGGAGGTCAGTGATTATTTGAAACTAGAGATTGTCTTCCAACAATGCCTTGAGTAACCCAGCAGGGTAAAATCTATCTCCTATTAACAATGGCTCAGCTGCAGGGGTCTGTGGATATATCGTGCAATATGGATTTTACACTGGAATGAGATAACTATTATTGCATTCATAAAGATTATTCCTACTGCGTACGATTGAAGTTCAAAAGATAATCCCAACTACAACAACAAATGTTCAATGATCTGAACCAAACGAGCATGTAGTGACGAAGAGAGGGAACTGTGGACATGGGCATAGTGGATGCGTCACTTGCCCAAACAAACATCTTTGACCTCGACTGACAGCGATTCAACCTCCTAATTAAGACAATTAACCACCCTCAACGTTGCTTCTTCATTTTAGGAGATTGTGGTTATTCTCCACTGATGGGTCCCTGCCCAATGTACAACCAAGGGTCACGGAGCATTGATTAATTGGATTTGATTTATTGTTGTATCCCTAGGCACAGTGAAAAGTAATACAGGCAGATCATTGCAAACAAGGTAGCACAGATCACAGGGATGCTTAGACAAATGGAGGCATACAAGGTACAATGCCTGCTGAATGCTGAGTGTGCTATTCTCAGTTAAGGAAAAGGCAGGAGACATTGGACAGTTTTGTAGGTCAAGGAATTTATCCAAATTGTCCAGCCCGAAGACTCCCACTTGAAGTTTAATGGAAAGTTGAGGGAGCAAAAGACAGGATTTGTCTGTGATGGTCTACACAGTTGAATAGCCTCCCAGTTCTCACATTTGAGGTTGCCATTTTAGGATCAGCCACTTGGTTGCAATTCAGATACTAGCTAGTAATCAAAGGGCTCCCCTGTTACATAAATCAGCCTCTTTGGCAATGCAGAGTTGAAAGCTCAACGCAATGGAGATACTTCAGCAGAATCAAAGCACGTTAGGTATCACTACTCCTCAGCGATGAATTCTCTTTCACCCTCCACAATCTTCGGTGTGTTCAGACCTGCCAGACACATTGGATAACCTCTGTAAACCCTGCTGTTGAATTTGCACCATTAAGAGATTTGCCCTTTGGGAGGAGATAAGGGGCATTTCTTCCTCTCTCCCACTGGAAATTTGCCTCAAGACATGTTTTCTGCTTGCCTTCACAGCTTGTGACTGACAATCCAAGCTGAGAGACTCAGTGCAAAAAGGCACCAATGTTTCCAGAGAACAGCTACCAATTCCTGAACCCTAAGGTCAGATTTCTAGAAGGGATTGTTTTTCTATTCACTCTTTGTCCTAAAGGTGCACAATCCTGAGGCTTTGGAAAGTAAACATTTATGTGACAATCCTCTTGCTCTGTCTCAAAATGTTTTACAACAATGAAGTACTATCTTAGTGGAGTTGTTCACAATAGCCATATATGAAAATACAAAAAACAAGCTACCATAACCAAAATTGAGACATTTTGGCTTATTTTATTATTTTAAGGGATTTGAGTGTCACTGCAGGTAGTTGCTCTTCTGTCGTTGCCAAAGGTGGTGGTAGGCCACCTCCATGAACAGCTGCAGACCAGACGCTGTAGATATGCCCACAGTGCTGTTTGGAAGGGAGTGCTGGGATTTTGGTTCAGTTGATGATGATGTTGGTTTCAGGATAAATCTTAGCATGACCATATGAAGGATTCTCCTGCTCTTCATTGTAATGCCATGGGGCCCTTTTAAATTCATTAGTGAGGGAAGATGGCAGCTTAAGCTTCTTGCATGAGTTATGCTGAACCATGGATACAGCCCTGTCTTCATGGATTTGGCCTACCATGAGCTCTGGCTACCAGGGTCCCGCACTGTAGAAGTTGCTCTCTTGGATTATACTGTTCTTACTCTGACCCTGCTGCATCTCTGTCTCCATCTTATCTAGAAGTGATTATTGCCAACTTCGATAAGAACCGTGAGAGTGAAGTAGGGGTGGGGGAATGATGTGGTGTGCTCCTCAGAGCTAGGGCCTGGAATGAGGGATCACAGCTGATATAACTTTGACAGAGTTCCACAGTGACAATTGGTGCCTTCAATTGAGAACTAACATTTCCCTGCCATTTCGTCAAGCCCTGGGCTAATGTTATCCAGGAGTTCAACAAAAAAGCCTCTTTTAACTACATACCAATCTACGGAATACAAATTAGAACATTTGAGGGCAAATCCTCTCTTCTTCCATGCCAATACTATACGGCTGCTTTAGCCAGAGTTACATTTGCCTTATTAATACATCCCAGACAGGAACCTCTGCGTCACATCTGAGAGGTGAGTATTTCCAACAGTGCAGCACCCCATTATTACCGCACTGTAAATCACAGTCGGGATTATCTACCTGGTCTTGCAGGGTGGATTATTTTAACTCAAAGGTGAAAATGCTATCCACTAAACTGCACTCATCGGAAAACTACGAACAAATTGAACCGGGGGATGCCAATGCATCAAGGTCAGCAAGATTCTTAAAACATTTTCAGACTAAACAAACACGGAGCTCTGAGATTCCCTGGAAGAAGAGTAAAGCAGAAATAAATATTCACACAACATCCTCCATCCGCCCTCTTGATAGGACTGAGATTTGAATCATTAGACTGGCCTATCCCTTTAGAGTGCAACAAAGCTGTTTGCAGATACTGACTATGCAGTCAGAATGACAAGATTTGGTTCAAAGTCACGTAGCAAACAAAGATGATTTATACACTGGCACCATTATTACTGGCTTAAATTTATTTTCATGATGAGGATATTGTATGAATTGGCAATAAAACATATTTATTTCTGTTCATTTACAAACTTGACACATTTTATGGTGTCGGTGTATTGACTGAAAGGTGACAGCATAAACATAGTGTCTATGGGCTGAAACATGCACACTTGCAGACAGAGCAGGGTTAAATCTCTTTCAGAATCTTTAGATGATTTTTCATGGCATGGCTAACAGTCAGTCGGATTTTCTTCTGGAAACAGGAATGTTTCTCCCATGTCTTCTTCTATGTGAGTGTCTTTCCTAATAAGATAAACGCTGGGAAGACTAATTGCTGCAAATAAACAATGAGGTCACCCAGGGTTTATGGAAACTTTGTCCCTGAAGCTTTACCCCCTTTACCAAGAAAATAAGGAACTCTGGTCTCTTCACTGCCCAATCTTCAGAAAATGAGGTTTACAGTTAGAGGTGGCTCAGGATCAACACAGATTTGCAAAAGAACTGAATACACCTGATCACAAAAAGTCTGAAGCTGTTAGAAGTGACATTATTTATTATATGGGTCTGTCACAGTTGTGTGTTAGCTACCAGCAACATGGATAGGAAATTGATGACATTTCCCCATACAATACTAAGGGATTATTGTATTGCTGGAGGTGTTGAATGAAATATACTATTGAAAGAAGAACAGGAAGGTCTTCCTAGTCCTCGGTCAATATAGATCTGTCCTCCAATTTAAACAGAACACATTAACTGGTCATTAGTTGCCATGGCTCAGTGGTTAGAATGCTCTTCTCTGAGTCAGAATGTTGTGGAATAAAGCCATGGGGCTGTGATACAGAGTGCTTTATGAATTGATGAAATGGAATGCAAGAGTTTTAAATGTTAAGGGTTAATCTTGTGTTATATCTGAGATTGTTTGCCTGCAACTTGACAATTTACTTCAAGCTACAGTATTACATCTTCTCTGACTGCCCAAGTCGAAAGTCTATTTAGGGCTTGAGAGTCTTATTAATCAAGCAAATCAAAGGCTCTGCTGCAGACGTCAACTAAGCAAGTAACAGGCTTAAGTGCTTTTTTGGACCTAATGCAGAAAGTGCTGGTGAAACTCAGCAGGTCAGCCAGCATCTGTGGAGAGAGAAACAGAGTTAAACTTTTGCATCGAATATGACTTTTCTTCAGAACTGTTTTTTATTTAAAGTGCCTGTTAAGAGGATGATCTGAGTCCCAGTAGTAAAACTTAGTGTCTATGTGCCCCATCATTGTTGTCCTGGTACAGAGTGGTCACACTGACAGCTTGGTGAAAGGACTTTTGTTATTCATTATTGGATGTAGGCAGCATTGAATCTGCCAGCATTTATTGCCCATTCCTTATTGCCTTTGAGCTGATAGACCATTTCAGAGGACAAATAAATGTCAGACATATCGCTGTGCTTCGGGAGCATACTTAGGCCGCAATAGATAGTGATGGTAGATTTTCTTCCCTAAAGGACATTAAGAACCAGCGGGGTTTTACAACAATTGACAATGTTATTTATTTGAGTTATTTGTGTTATTTATTTGTTGTCACGCACAAATAGATATCATGAAAAGTTTTTTGGCACCACAATTTGGCACCATTTTGTGTTACAAAAAGTAACAAAGTGTCCCAGGCCTCAAGGAGTCTCTGCTCTGGATACAGCCACAACAATCTCACTAAGATACCATGATTCAGACATACCACAGCCAAGAGTCCCCACGCTGCGCACCACCTCTAGAACGTAGAACAGTACAACACAGTACAGGCCTTTTGGCCCACAATGTTGTGCCAAACTTTTACCCAAAACCTAAGGCCTATCTAACTTCCACCCCAACCTTATATTATCGACCATATGCCTGTCTAATAGCTGCTTAAATGACCCTAATGATGCCGACTCCACTACCCTCTCCGGCAATGCATTCCACGCCCCGACCACTCTCTGAGTAAAGAACCTATCTCGGATGTATCCCCTATATCTACTTCCACTCACTCTGCCATAGAGACACACCACCTCCCACTGCCAGGAGTCCTAGCTCCAGACACATGGTCATCATTTTACTATCTTGTAGCTCTAGATTTGTTTTTAGCAAGCTCAAATTTCACCATTTGCTGTAGTGGGATTCAGAGCCATGTGGCAAGAATATCAGGCACTCAGATTACTGGTCAAGTGATATTACTACTGTACCACAACCTCTCCTCAAGATGTTCAGTGAGAAGGGGAGAGATGAGATTTTTTTTCCTGTGCTTTCTCAACTCGAGCCTGAATAAGAACAGAAATTGGAAGACTGCATTTAGAAAACATCTAATAGTGGCAAACCATTTTCAAGAAGCTAGCATAGGCTGAATGGTCAACTTGGAAAGTAAAGCCAGATGAGTATTTCTTCTGTCTAGTGTTGCAGGTAAAATTTGATCCTTAAAATAAAAGGAATAAGTGGACCTGGAGCAGTGGCCCTCTCTCTGTCTATCTCTCTCTCTCTTTCTCTCCTCCTCTTTCTCTCCCTCCCTCTATCTAACAGATTTTGCTGGGGGAGATGTTTTCTCAGGGGAGCACAGGAATAGGCGTATGCCATTCAGCCCGTCAAGACTGCTCCAACCTTTAATACAATCATGACTGATCAGATACTGCAAAGCCTTCTATGCACACTCTCCCCAAAACCCTTTATTCGATTGATAATCATAAACCTATCAACCTCTATTTAAACATACTCAAAGACTGAGCTTTCACAAACCTTTGAGTAGAGAATTCCAAAGATTTACAACTCTCATCGAAACAAAATTCTCATCTTGATCAGAAATGGCATTGCCCATTATTTTACCTTCTGGATACTGAATCAGGGAGAATATCTTACCTGCATTCAAGAGTTGATCATCTCTTGTGCTGTGAAAGCCCAGAAAACACAATGTGCCCAATCTGTCTTCATGGGACTGCCCCACCATCCCAGGAACAAGTCTGGCAAATCTTCATTGCACTTCCTCTGTGCAATAATATCCTTCCTGAGGTATGAAGACTAAAACTGTATGCAGTACTCCATGTGTGGGCTACACAAGTTCCTATATAATTGAAGCAAGATTTTACTATCCCTGTACTCAAATCCTTTTGCAATAAAGACAAAACATTACACTAACCTTCTTAATAACTTGATGGACCTCCATGTTGGCCTTCAGTGTTTCATCAACAACGATGCCCAAGTCCCTTTGCACATATGCACTTTCCAAATTCTCATCATTGAAGAACAACTTTGCACATCTGTTCTTCCTTCCAAAGTGGATAACCTCACATTTTTTTCACATTGTATTCCATCTACTGTGTTTCCACCCACTCAGTAAGCCTGTCCAAGTCTTCCTGGAACTGTTTTACATCTTCCTCACAGTACACATTCTTGATTGACATCTTATCATCTGCAAATTTGGAAATAATAATTTTAGTCCTCAACTCTGAATAACTGACCATAGGGGAATGCAACAAAAGCAAAGTACATGGCAACAGGAGTGGCTCAGCTGTAAAGGGCAGGGTAAAGAAAAGAAGAACACTGATAGGGGATTCAGTCAGAAAGGGAAGTGACAACCCTGCTATGCAATATGACACCAGCATGTTATATTGCCTCTCTGGAGCCAAAGTCAAGGAACTTTTTCAGCAGACGTAGGGTATTTGGAAGCAGAAACATAGGAACGTAGGAATTAGGAATGGGAGTAGACAATTCAGCCCTTCAAGCCCACTTGAGGGGAGGGAGAACAGTCAAAGGTCTTGGTCAATGTCAAGACGGATGACCTAAGTAAAAAGAGGGATGGGTCTTGCAAGCAAACTGTAAGTAGCTAAGAAATAAATTAAATAGCAGGCCCTCAAAGTATTAATCTCAGGATTACTCCCCGGCTGAATCACCCACTACAAATATCCTTTGGATTGTCATTGATCAGAAACTCAGCTGCACTTGCCACATTAACACAGTGACTGCAAGAGCATGTAGAGGCTAGGAATATTGCAGCAAGTAACTTACCTCCTGACTCCCCAAAGCCTATCCATCATCTACACGGCACAAGGCAGGAGTGCGATGGAATACTCCCCACTCGCCTGGATGGGTGCTGCTCCAGAAGTGTGATGTCATCCATGACAAGCAGACACCACCTCCAGAAACATCCCTAGCTCCGACCATTGCTCAGTAGCAGCAGTGTGTACTACCCATAAGGTGCGCTGCAGAAGTTCAACGAAAATTCTAAGACAGCACTTTCCAAATAAGAAGAATGGAAGGCCAATTGTAACAATGGATTTCTTTGTCTGGGGACCAGGCAGGCATTTCTGCAGCATGGATTAAAATCATCAATGGCATGAAACATTATGGGAGTAATATGCATAAGAAGATTTGAAGTGTTTGATCAGCCATGATTGTATTAAAATGTAGAGTGGTTTTGATGAGCTAACTGATATACTCCTGTTCTTTTATTCCTTTATGTTAAATCTCTAGATCACCTGAATTTGTAAATTTGGCAGTGAGAGAATGTGGTCTAGAGTGAGTGGAGGGAAACTGGGTGATTGGTAAATGTAATTATTCACACAAATGCGTAATGTTAGGAACAAATAAAATGCACAGCTAGAGAAGTTGTGAATGGATCTGAAAATGTCCAAAACAACATATACAAAGCACGCCATATAAGATCATGAGGGGCCTTTCATATGCGGAGGACATTTCCTTCTGTAGGAGAATCAAGAACTAGGAGTCACTGTTTAAAATGAAGGGACCATCCATTTCAAACAATGATGCAACACTGAGGCTGGTTGTTTTTTGGAAGAGGTGAAAGGCTTTTTTGAGGTAGATGGGGATATGGATTTGTGGTTACAGTCAGATCCCTATGATCTCCAGTGGCTGAGGAACAGAGTAGCCTATCCCTGTTCTTTCCTCACATATTCATCTATTCACTCAAGCGTCGGCCACTACCATTTGATTTGATTTGATTTGATTTAATATTGTCGCATATACCTAGGCACAGTGAAAAGTTTTGTTTTGCATGTAGCTCATAACATACAAAGATCATAGGGTGATTGAACAGAGTGAGGAATGCAGAGTTACAGCTGCTACACCCACAGAAAGCAAGATCAGCATCAGATTGGAAAGTTGACAGATCTATTCAGAAGTCTGATAACAGCAGGGAAGGAGCTGCTCCTGAACCTGTTGGTACATACATTTAAGCTTTTCAATCTTCTGCCTGACAGAAGAGGTTGGAAAAGTATATAACTGGGGTCAGAGGGGTTTCGTTGATGTTGGTTGCCTTTCCAAGGCAGCAAAAAGTGTAGGTGAAGTCAGTGGATGGAAGTTGTGACAACAGGTCACCACACCTGAAATATTAACTCTGAATTTTTCTTCACAGATGCTGCCAGACCTGTTGAGCGCACACAGCAACTTTGGCTTTTGCGTCAGTGGGTGGAAGGTTGGTTTGTGTGATGGACTGGGCTGCAGTCACAACTCTCTTTAGTTTCTTATGTCTCTGGGCAGAGCAGTTGCCATTCTGAATCGTCATGCATCCAAATACAACACTTTCTGTGATGTATCTGTAAAAGTGAGAGTCCTTGTGGACATGCCAAATTTCCTTAGCCTCCTGAGGAAAAAAATGGTGCCCTATGGACTAATGGGCTGAAAAGCTTAGGATCTCAAAGCAGTGATATATGATCTTCTTCAAAGTACCAATATCATTCCTATCAATATAGACTGCAAGTAATTGCTGGCATGCAAATATTTCTTTAAAAACACAAGAGGCTTCCCAATTTGGACCAGGGAGTGGCTTCCCAGAAAGGATAAAACACTACTAAAATTAAAGATAGAGGTATCCTAACCTGACCCATCTGGTAAATATCAAAATGGAGGCCCAGTACATGCATTTCCAAATTATTTTTGGTAGGTTTTCCCTCCAGGTTTCCTCAACCAAATATGACCAAACCTGACCATTCATAACCTGTAGTTCCCCACACTTAAAGGGGGAAATAAATAGAAACAGAAATTGGTGGAAAAACTCAGCAAGTCAGGCAGCATCTGTGGAGAGGAAGTAGTGTACACTTCAAGCCGCGTGACTCTTCTTCTTAAAATCTTCAAGAGCAGCAGCTGATACAGTGTAGTGAGCTTATATGTCCATACAGCATGTACCACATTCAAAATGTACCACAGCAACTCACTAAGGTCCTTCAATAGCATCTTTCAAACCTGCAACCAATAAGAACAGGATAGCAGATACGTGAAGTGGAGAATAGAAGAGAAAAGGAAGAGAGTTTCAGGAAGTCAACAAGACTGCTGAAGGCTTTGGTGAGAATGATGGATGTAGAACAATGTCAGAACTGCAAAACAAAACTGCAACAGGAAATATTCAATGGCAGAAATAAGTATTTTTGGAAGACCTTTGGCCTAAATCTGATTTATCAGAGAAAACTAATTGACCCTCCACCATTCGATAGAGGAATAGTTGATCTGATTGTGATGTTAACTCCACTTTCCTGTCTGCACCCTATTAGCCAAAGGAACAGAGCAATGTAATGTGTAACGGGATAGCAGTAAGTAAGGATCAACAAGAAGAGAGTAATTGGACAAGGTGATTGCTTACAAAACCATTTGGAATTTTCTAACATCTCTTTCAAAATTGAAAAACAAAGATTTTATTTTAAATCCAAACGCAGCTTATTTTGTAATCCCTTTACGAAGTTGTTGACTCATGCATTGTTACCATGCTACATTCATCTATTGGCGGATGTTAGTGGCTATGGAATGATAAGCTGTGAGCTAGGGAGGGGAATGTAGGTCAAAGATCCCTCTAGTTCTATTTTCCAGTGGCTACTAATGGAGAATATTTACTGATAGTCATGGGATGAAATGAGGATTGAAATGGTTTGGGTTGCTCTTCACAATTTAAGCTTCTACAGATGCCCACAGTCCCAGCTCATAAATGGATAAAAGTCATTTGAAAGGATAGTCAGCAAATAGTCAATGCCTCCAGGGGAGCGAGTTAATGGGACGAAATTTCTCATAGCAGCTCACTGCAAATTTGTGTTCAAATGCATATTTTCATGAGTTCAAGATTCATAGATTCAAAATCAACGGAGATGAATTGAAACTTCCTACAGACCCCACTTACAAGGAACAGAATGAGCTACAGCATCAACAGCTTGAATTTATAGAGCACCAGAACCTAGTAAAACATCAGAAGGTGTTTCAAAGGATTATTATCAAATAAAATTTGACACCAGCCATATAAAGGGATATTAGACTCATCAAGTGGCCACAAGCTTAGTCGAAGATGTAAGTTACAAGGCATGCTTTAAAGGATGAGAGAAATGGACAAAAGAAGAGATGGTTAGTGAAGGATTACTGAGGCCAGGGCCCAAGCAGCTCAAGGAGCTATTAAGTCAGACGTAACACAATTTTACTTTTTATTTATTTATTCAAGGGATGTCGGTCTCATTGGTTAGGCCAGCATGGCTATTGCCCATCTCTAAATACCCAAGAAGGTGACAGTGAGCCAATGACTTGAACTGCTGCTGTCCTGTTAGGAAAGAAATTCCAGGCATTTTGACCCAACTAAAGTGCATATTTCCAAGGCACGATCGCATGTGGCTTGGAGGAAGACATGCAAGTGATGGGTACTCCCATATATCTGCTATCCTTGCCCTTCTAGCTAGTAATGGCTGTGGGTTTGGAAGATACTGTCTAAGGAGCATTGGTGAGCAATGGTTAAAATTAACAGAGTTCAGAGATCCCAGAATGTTGTGGAGATCAATCAGGTAATGTTAAGGGAGTATGAAGAAAAAATGGCATCAGAAACTCAGATCAGCACTGAGTTAAATAGAATGCTGAGCTTTTGATCAGTCTCACTCAGATTAAGACAATGTCGAGGACGAGGGATGGAAGTAATTCCTAGTGAATGAAGTTTTGAATTGCATCCCAACTGACAAACAGGAATGGTCTGGGTTATGAGAGAATGGAGAGGTTTAAAAGGCATCCAGTCAAAAACTCATAATGAAAAATGTTTAAATGCACAAGATCAGAACAGAGAGATAGGATTGGTGTAGTTAACCTCAAAGGTGAGCTGGAAATGGTACAGCTTCTTGGCTGAATGGTCTTTGATTTTGAATTGTCATGGTTCTACAATGTGTTCTACAGCTCTTTTTAGAGGCCAATTAGCTCATTGGTCCGGGTGGCTGATATGCAACATAGAGTGATGCCAACAGCATGGGTTTAATTCCTGCACCAACTGAGATCATCAAAGGATATTCCTCCTCAACCTCCCCCCTTAACTGAGGTATGGTGACCTTTAGGTTAAGGTACAACCAGACATCTCTTTGTCTAATGGGAGAGTAGCTCATTCTGGTTAGAATATGGTGACATTGCCTCACCTTTTTATTCACCTGGCATGGAACATTCAGTATTTTACAAAGTAATTAATACTATGCAAGAAAAGTAAAGAAAAAAATGTGCTGTCTCTGTTTTAATGGCTCCACCATTGCTGGTTGTTTCTTTACCTACCTAGACACTGGTCTCAGGAATCCCTCACTTAATGTTTCTGCCTCTCTACATCCCCCTCATCTTTTAAACAGTCCCTAAAACTTCCCTCTTTGAATAAGTTTTTGGGTCTCTTGTACTGATATCTTTTTGTGTGGATGTTAGCCAAGAATCAATAGATAGCACTCTCCACTAGAGCTTGGTTTTAAGTTTAAGCTATGGCGATGTTCTAGTGTAGGACAACACAGCTGGCAGTGCTGGGTTTTGGATGATGCACTAAAATGCTGGCCCGCATACCATCTCAAATGGACATCAAAAGCTCCTTGGCATGATTCAAAGAGGAAAAGGGCTGTTTTTCCTGGTGCTGTGGCCAATAATTGCTCTCGACCAAACTAACCAAAATGGAGCAGCTGACCATTATCACATTGCTCTTTGCAGGACCTTGGCACAAATTGAATGTTCAGCTTCCCACGCTAAAATAGTGGCATCACTTCAAAAGAATGCTATTGGCTGTCAAGTGTATAAGAAGAGTCAAACATTATTTCTCGGTAGCACAGGCGGATAATCCCTGTTGCTTTCCTTTTTCTTTAAAAATATACGTGCTGTAACTGATGATGAATAAATTAGAAAGCATTCCACTCAAGGTTAAAAATATCAAATAAAATGTACCACGCCTGAAACCACACGCCAGATGAATTCAGATGCAACCTAGCCATCTCATTGCACTTGTACTGCAAGAGGCTGGGACAGACGACACATGTAGTACAGATGTGTTGATTGCTCAGCCTCACAGATTGCCAAACTGCTTTACTTTCATCCATCCTTTGGTCATTATTGGTGAGGGGAGCAAATCAATGACTCCACAGTTCCTAATATGAGCGTTCGTTAGCTCAGTTGGTTGGATAGCTTATTCATGCTGCCAACAGCCAACAATTCCTAACCTGACTGAAATGACAACAAAGGACGCTCCTCCTTAATCTCTCCCTTTACCTGAGGTCTGATGACCTCAGGTTACATGACCACCAATTGTGTCTCTCTCTAATGGGAGAGCACCCCTATGGCCTGATAGGACTATGATAACTTTATCCTTAGTCCCTAATAGCTGCCGACACAGCTCCTTTGACAACAACATTCAACTTGGAGACGGATGAATCCATCTTGTCCGTGTCAAGACGAAACTAAATTAATTAACGGCCAAAGGAAATAATGAAATGCCTTTCTTCCTGCCCACCTTGTACTGACTGTTCCTTCCCTAGATTTGTGATGAAGAATGCTCCAGAATAAACAGAAGTCACTGGCAGCAACTGAAGGTAAATATGAAAGCATACAAAGAAAATTCATGTTTCCATGTTACAGTTGAAGTGATGGGATTATAGAGCTTCACATTATACAACATTCGCATCATGTGTATAATGTTAATATGAAGAATTGAGACAACTTTATTTTAAAACAGATGTCAATTTATTTTCCATTGGCCCAGCAATTTTTTAACTGTCTTCTGAAGAGATGCAAAAAAACTATTTCAATAAATATCTTCATTCACTCTCCACTTTCAAGTATTTCCTCATCTCCTAACCCTTGAAATCTTTATCCGACTCATGTACTACTGTCCAATCTTTTCTTTTATATTAGTGTGATGCCAAATCAAGAAGATAGGAAGTCATCCTGGCTTTAGCTCTGTGGAATGAAGTGGAGCATGTTTCAGTGGGAGAACCTTTGGGATAGGGTAATCATAACATCTTTTTTAAATTTGTTATGGAAAAAGACAAGGAATTACAAAGCATAAAAATATGTAACTAGAAGAGAGCTAACATTTGAAAAGGAACCTAACCCTGGTGGTTGTTTCTGATCTGAAGGAAATTAAAGATTGGAAAAGGAAATTTTTTTAAATACCAGTAAATAAGTTTGGAGTAGAAAGCTAATCTAATGGTAACCATAAAACGATTATTGATTGCCATGAAAACCCATCTGGTTCCCCAATATCCTTTCAGGAAAGAGATCTAGCATCTGAGCAAGAGATAGTTGACTTCTAGCTCCATCTGGGCAATTAGGGATGAACAATAAATGCTTGCTTAGTTAGCAAAAGCACATCTTACATTTATTTTTAAAATTGCTCATGCTATTCCAATATTTAGGAGAGGTAGCAGAAGGATTCCAGAGATATAAACATCACTGAGACTAAAACCTTCTTGCTCTTGACAGTATTCTTCGGGAATGGCTACACCAAATCTTCAATGTTTCAGCTAGGGTTTGAAGACGTGGCTGAAAATTCATAAAAGGATTGGTTCACAGAAACCTTCATGGGCACGTCATATTCCTTTCACAGCAAGTGGGAGAGGTATGGAATGCCACTGGAAATGTGGTGGTGGCATATTCATTTGAGGTGTTCAAGAGAAAAGTAGATGATTATTTGAATAGAAGTAGCATACAAGATGGGGGGTGGTGCAAGTAGGAGATTGACACAAGTTAGTAATGATTGGTTGAAGTGTGGGTGCAGGCACAGTAGGCCAAATGACCTCCTTCTGCGCTGTAACAATTCTGTGATTCATGGAGGCAGGGGCTGTGTTGATGGATTAGATTTGTACTTTGTGTCTGCCTTCAGTAGAGAAGTGACTGTGGCCAATAAACATTGAAGGAGGAGAGAATAGTTGTGTTGGATAGGATGTCAATAGATAAAGATGATGTACTTAGAAGGGTGGCAGTCCTCAAAATAGAAAAATCATCCAAGGAGCCAGGTTCAATCCAGCTTGCGTTACTGAGGGAAATAAAGATGGAAGTTACGGAGACTGTAGTTTCAATTCCCCCTGGATATCGAAGTGGTGTTGACAGATAAAATGGAAGACAGTGTGAAGTGTGATGTGATATATTTGATAAAAGGATATTGACTTTGACTTGTAGGTAGATCATCATTAGGGAAAGTAGTGCATTGTCAGCCTTACCTATATCATATCTTTATCCAGTGGTAAGATGAGTTTAGATGGCAAGACATCAACCTGGACATAGTGGATGACTAGGATGTCCTCTATATCTCATTGAGGCCCCTACATTTCACAAGACAGTGCTGACCTGGCTTCAAGACAAACCTTAAACTGATCTGATCAGCTCAATTCACCAGAACCAGTTTTCATGTCCTGGAGTACACAACCTGCATGTCCCAGAAGTGGGAGACCCGACAAGTACCCTCACTTTATTTGGCCTGCCCATCAAAACAGTTTACTGAGATGCAGCTACTGTTATATCCTAATAGTTACTTGGGGCCAAAGATGAAAGCCAGGTGAAGTTGAGAACCAATGCAGAATGACCCACTCCAAAACATGCAAAGAGTTGACCATGAGAAGTGCTATCCTGTCCTTATACCCATATTAAGGGGTGATATGGGGCCCAATAAAAACTGGTGGCTACCTGCTGGCATTGCCATCCTGACAAGGAGCTCTATGACTCATACCTCCCAGCATAACCATCCACCAGCACTGAAAGAGATCTCTTACCCTGAGTAATGAGGACCACTTAACCCTCCCTTCTCCAAAGCCCAGCAGAGAGTGTCAGCTGTTCTTTGTTTTGTGGAACCAATTGCTGACAACTAATAATTGGGGTAGGGTACCATGCCTATCCTCTTTTTTGCTTTGGGCCTAAGCTCCTGTTTGGTCAATAGTGAGAGAGAATGGACTACCAATGTGTCTTATCAAAAGGGTGTCTTGACAACGGGAAGTAGTTTATCGCATCTTAGGAATGGATACAAGTTACACCAACTTGTTATACTTAATTGCGAAGACTATGGGAAGCCTAGGATGTCATATGTGGCCCCATTGTACTCCTGAACTGGAGTTCTCATACACCACCCAAAATTGAGTGGCCGCATCAGATCAAATGATGCTCAATGCAGTCTCTATCATTAACCCTTTCAGCACCATTACCATATACATCTCCTCCGAGATTTTATCCTCACTTTTAACATTTATGCATCGAGATGAGAAAATATTTTTATAACACAATAATTACATTTACTTTCAACTCTCCTGTCCATAAGGCTCTAGACTTCACAAATCTAGTCTCTCTGGAGATTTCACAATTCTTCCAGAACATGTTCTCTTTGGATTTGGTATATTAGTAAGTTTTAGCTTGAGGACTTTTGACCTCGATCCTGATCAGTAACAAATAAATCTTTTATTATTAGATCACTTTTTATCTCTTGGATGTCCTTCACAGAGGATGTTGTTATAACTGAGCCCAGTTGTTGGTCCAAAACCTTATCTGGAGGGCAGCTAATCCCTTCAGTTCCATGTACAAAAGACGTCTTCTCTGCTATGTCAGGTAGTTACCCAATTGTATCATTTTGGGGGGCATTTAGTCTCATAAACGTCCATCATGGAAGACAGCTGTTCTGTGAAACAAGTACATTGTTTCTTGCAATATATTTGATTTTCTGACCACGCATTTTCTTCTTTTGGACAGTGTCCTGTATCTGCGGACACTGGCCTGATTTCCATGGAATTGCATGCAGTTCGTCTTCATTTTGTGTAAGTAAGTCTCCACTTTCAAGCTGCTGATATACGTGTGTTGAAGTAAGCACTTTTCTTTCAGGGAAGGTGGTAAAAGACGGGGAGGTGTGGCACAGTTGGTCAAGGACAGCATTACAGTGGCGGAAACGGAGTCCCTTTTGATGAGGACTCATCTACTGAGGTAGTATGGGCTGACGTTAGAAATAGGAAAGGAGAAGTCACCCTGTAGGGAGTTTTCTATTGACCTCCCAAAAGTTCCAGAGATGTAGAGGAAAGGATTGTAAAAACGATTCTGGATAAGAATGAGAGAGACAGCGTAGTTGTTATGGGGTCTTTAACTTTCCAAATATTGACTGGAAATGCTATACTTTGAGTAATTTTGATGGGTCAGTTTTTGTCCAGAGTGTGCAGGATGGTTTCCTGACTCAGTATGTAGATTGGCCAACAAGAAGCGAGGCCACACTGGATTTGGTACTGGGTAATGAACCAGGCCAGGTGTTAGATTTGGAGGTAGGTGAGCACTTTGGTGATAGTGACCACAATACAGTTACGTTTACTTTAGTGATGGAAAGGGATAGGTATATACCGCAGGGCAAGAGTTATAGCTGGAGGAAAGGCAACTATGAGGTGATTAGGCAAGATTTCAGATGCACGGGATGGGGAAGGAAACTGCAGGGGCTGGGCATAATTGAAATGTTGAGCTTGTTCAAAGAGCAGCTCCTGTGTGTCCTTGATAAGTATGTACCTGTCAGGCAGGGGGGAAGTGGTCAAGCGAGGGAACCGTGCTTTACTAAAGACGTTGAATCTCTTGCCAAGAGGAAGAAGGAGGCTTATGTAAAGATGAGATGTGAAGACTCAGTTAGGGAGCTTGAGTGTTACAAGTTAGCCAGGAAGGATCTAAAGAGAGAACTAAGAGCCAGGAGGGGACATGAGAAGTCTTTAGCAGGTGGGATCAAGGAAAACCCTAAAGCTTTCTATTGGTATGTCCGGAATAAAAGAATGACGAGAGTAAGATTAGGGCCAGTAAAGGACAGCAGTGAGAAGTTGTGCAGTTTACAGAGGGACATAGATAATCTGCGGAGCTGGGCTGAGAGGTGGCAAATGGAGTTTAATGTGGAAAAGTGCAAGGTGATTCATTTTGGGAGGAGTAACAGGAATACAGAATACTGGGCTAACGGTAAGATTCTTGGTAGTGTGGATGAGCAGAGGGATCTCGGTGTCCATGTGCATAGATCCCTGAAAGTTGCCATCCAGGTTGATAGGGCTGTTAAGAAAGCATACAGTGTGTTAGGTTTTCTTGGTAGAGGGATTGAGTTTTGGAGCCATGAGGTCATGTTGCAGCTGGTGCGGCCACACTAGGAGTATTGCGTACAGTCCTGGTCGCTGCATTAGAGGAAGGATGTGGAAGCATTAGAAAGGGTGCAAAGGAGATTTACCAGGATGTTGCCTGGTATGGAGGGAAGGTGTTATGAGGAAAGGCTGAGGGACTTGAGGCTGTTTTCGTTAGAGAGAAGAAGGTTAAGAGGCGACTAAATAGAGGCATACAAGATGATCAGAGGATTAGATAGGGTGGACAGTGAGAGCATTTTTCCTCAGATGGTGATGGCTAGCATGAGGGTACGTAGATTTAAATTGAGGGGTGATAGATATAGAACAGATGTCAGAGGTAGGTTCTTTACTCAGAGAGTAGTAAGGGCGTGGAATACCCTGCCTGCAACAGGAGTAGACTCACGAACTTTAAGGGCGTTTAAATGGTCATTGGTTAAACATATGGTGATATGGAATAGTGTAGATTAGATGGGCTTCAGATTGGTTTCACAGGTCGGCGCAACATCGAGGGCTGAAGGGCCTGCACTGAGCTGTAATGTTCTATGTTCTATGTTCTGTGTACGCCTTCCTGGCAAACAAGATATTTGCACATTTTCAGTTGTGGTACTGAAGTCTTCTTACTTACTCAGCGTTATCTCTGTCACTGGTACTTATAATTCTTTCTTGAAAGACAAAGAATTTTTAAAAAATCACACTTAAGCTTTTATCAGTTCATCATCTAGTATCAAAGACAGATTTTTTAGCATCAATTTGTCCAGTGGGTTGCTTAGCTATCTGAGCGAATTCAGTTAATGAATCCTCAATGCAGTCAAGTGAGTGTGTTTATTCGTGTTCTCAATATTTGATTCTTCTGGCAAAATCTGTTGTTTTTTTTTCATTTGAAGGTTCTTTGATGATGATAAGAATGGAAAACATTTCCAGCAGTCCTGTAAAGTCTGCAGCTTGTTGTTGATGATGTGAAACAATTGTCTCATGCCAAAATCTTACAGGCAATTTCAAAAGATTGTTTCTTCTTTATTGAAGCCAAGAAAGCTCAGTGAAATACATTACCAGTTGCCCTCTCCTGTTTGGTTACTTTCTGAACCAGCTGTTCTCCTGGAACAAATTGAATTCCTTTTGCTAACGCAAGGTTATTGAGGTCAAGACATGTGGCAGACTCAAAAATTTAGAAGTGTTGATCATGAATTATTTACACATCTTCGGCTCTCTTACACTCTTTCTGTCGCCATGTTTACTGAGAGCATTTTTTAACTCTTGAGAGCAATTCCACCACACTTAGAATCCCTACAGAGTGGAAGGAAGCCTTTCAGCTCATTGAGACCACACTGACCCTCTGAAGAGCATCTCCCCTACCCTATCCCTGTAACCCTGTATTTCCCATGGCAAACACCCCCCCTAGCCTGTATATCCCTGGATACTGTGTGGCAATTTGGCATGGCCAATCCACCCAACCTGCGCAGCTTTGGTCTTTAGGAGAAAATCCCATGCAGATATAGGGAGAGTGTGCAAATACCACTCAAACATTTGCCCGAGAGTGGAATCAAGCCCAGATCCCTGACACTGTGAAGAAGCAGCACTAACCACTGAGCCACCACACCACACAGTTTTGCCTTTTCTGTTATGTTCAAGAGCCTTCATCCCACCCTTTCAGATCAGCAGCAAACTATCTACACTTGTGTCTCTTTAGTCTGTAACTATTCCTTTCGCCATGGAATTTGATCTGATAGAACAGTGACACTCATCCCTGTGTCAATAAAAAAAGTCATATGTCTGTCAGACTAAATTGGTTGAATCACCAATTTCCCTTGGGAATGCTTGGGTATCTTTATTGCGAGAGAGACTGGACAGGTTAGAGGAGTTTAGGGGAATGGAGTTTGGGGACAATCTCAAAGCACAACAACCTGTCCTAGATTTCCCATGTAAATGCGACCGTCAAGAAGGCACAACAATGCCTCTTCTTCCTCAGGATGTTCAGGAAATTTGGCATGTCCATAAGGGCCGTCACCAACTACTACAAATACACCAGTGAAAGCATATTGCCCAGGTGCATAACACCCTGGTATGGCAACAGTGTGCCCAGGACCTTAAGAAACTACAGAAGGTTGTGTGCACAGCCTAGACCATCACCGAAACCCAACTTCCATCCATGGACTCTATTTACATGGCTCACTGCCACAGAAAGGCAGCCAACATCATCAAAGACCCATCACACCCTTGTAATGATCTGCTATAACCTCTTCCATCAGGCAGAAGATATAGAAGCCTGAAAACATGCACAAGCAGATGCAGGAACTGCTTCTTTCCGGCTGTTTCAATACTGTTGAATGGACTGTAGCCTCAAATAATGTAATTTGCAATGTAACCTGTATGCGTGTAAGCCTTTTTTATCTGCACACCCTTTCCTTGTTGTGATCTGCCGATAACGCGCGGAAACAAAGCTTTTCATCATAGTTCAGTACATGCGACAATCAATCAATCAATTCAAGCAGATCTAGACAAGTGAATTCAGGAAAGGTGTTCCCAATGACCAGGACCAGGGGACATTATGTAAAGATGGGGTGTAGGCCAAAAAACTGAAAGAACTGAGCAGTACAGTTGCATTCAAAAACCTCATGGCTCCATTAGGGGTGGCACGGTGGCTCAGTGGTTAGCACTGCAGCCTCACAGCACCAGGGACCCGGGTTCGATTCCAGCCTCAGGTAACTGTCTGTCCAGAGTTTGCACATTCTCCCCTTGTCTGCATGGGTTTCCTCTGTGTGCTCCGGTTTCCTCCCACAGTCCAAAGATGTGCAGGTTAGGTGGATTGGACCATGCTAAATTGCCTGTCGTAGTCAAGGGTGTGTGGGTTATAGGGGGATGGGTCTGGGTGGGATGCTCCAAGGGGCGGTGTGGACTTGTTGGGCCGAAGGGCCTGTTTCCACACTGTAGGGAATCTAATCTAACTGCACATTCTGGAAATCAGAAACAAAAACAGAAATTGCTGGAAGAACTCAGATGGTCTGGCAGCATCTGTGGAGAGAAAGCAGAGTTAACATTTCAGGTTCAGTGACCCCCTTATCTGCAGCATGTCTCTCACAACATTTTTGCTGCAGCTCGACTCTTATGAGCTCAGAAATGGTTTTAGTCCCAAGGGATGTGAACAGGTTCTGTTTGTCAGTCCGTTTGCAAATCAATTTGTACATAATCTGGAAAACAATGCAAGATAATATTCAACAGCTGTCCATAAGCAGAAGAAATGTTTGTGTGCTCGATCTTTAAAATTACTGTCCTGTATGGAACTGTGTTTATAATTATGAGCATTTGTCATTTATACATGGGGACCCCGCTGTACCATTGATTGTAGATTCTGCCTTGTAAATTCTTGCTACGAGAGTTTCTTTTTTTTTGATTTGTGAGATGTGGGTGTCACTGTGTGGGCCAGCATTTCTTGTCCATCCCTAGCTGCCCTTGAGAAGGTGGTGGTGAACTGCCTTCTTGAACCACTGCAGTCCATCTGCTGTGGGTTAATGTGGGTTGACCCACAATGCCATTAGGGAGGGAATTCCAGGATTTTGACACGGCGTCAGTGAAGAAATGGTGATATATTTCCAAGTCAGGATGATGTGTGGCCTAAAGGAGAACCTGCAGCTGGTGGTGTTCCCTCGTATCTGCTGCCCTTGTCCTTCTAGATGGAAGTGGTCGTGATTTTGGAAGGTGCTGTCTGAGGATCTGTGGTGCCAATCAAGGAGGCTGCTTTTTCCTGGGTGGTGGCAAGCTGTTTTAGTGTTGTTGGTGCTGCTCTCAACCAGGCGAGTGGGGAGTATTCCATCACACTCCTGACTTGTGTCTTGTAGATAATGGACAGGCTTTGTGGAGCCAGTATTTTTAGCTTCTGGCTTGCTCTTGTAGCCGCTATACTATGAGGTGAGTCCAGTTGAATTTCTGGTCATTGATGACTTCCAGGATGTTGATATTGGGGGATTCAATTATATAGCGTCATCGAATGTCAAGGGGTGGTTGTTAGATTGTCTCTTATTGGTGGTAGTCATGGTCTGACATTCGTGTGGCGCAAATGTTACTTGCCACTTGTCAGCCAAGGCTGGACGTTATCCAGATCTTGTTGCATTTGAACACAGACTGCTTCAGAATCGTGAATGGTGTTTAACATTGTGCAAGCATCGGCAAACTTCCCCACTTCTGACCTTAGAAGGGATGTTCATTGATGAAGCAGTTGAAGATGGTTGGGCCTAAGACACTGTTTTGGATCACAGAGTGTATCCAAGCGGCTCTTTTCAGATACAGTTAAATATAGTTAAGAGAAAGCTCAACAACAGCAATTTGCTTAAATTCCAACATTTATTGAGTAATAATAAAAAGCTGAAAAAAAGAAAGGAACAATTATTAAGTTAATAAAAAGAATGGAAAAGAGAGGAAAAAGAAATAAGCTTCATGCCCTTGTACCTGTCAGGGACCCCTCGATCAACAGCTGATCTGGAGGCTGAGGTTATTCCTGGCACCGTTTGCGAATCCAGTCCAAGGTGAAGTCTAACTCTCGGGACGAAACTCTCTCTCTCTTATATGGTGTAACAAACAGCCACCACAGAGGAAGCAGATACAAAGACAAAACTGCTTGCTAGTACATAAAACAGCTTCAGAAGAACTTCTTCACCCTGTGAAAGAACGTTCACAGAGCTCAGTCAATGTCATGTACCTGTTGATTATCATCATTAACTTTTCCAGCCTATTTTCCCATCCTATACAGACACTACCCCGAGGAATGTCCTCAAGCTGAGATGACTGACCTGCATCAAACACGGCCATCTTCCTGTGTGTCAACCAGTGGAGAGTTTGCCCCCTGATACTCATTGATTCCAGATTTGTTAAGGCTCCTTTATGCCACAGTTGGTCAAATGCAGCCTTGATGTCAAGGGCTGTCACCCTCATTTCACCAGAACTCAGCTTTTTCATCCATGTTTGAACCAAGGCGGTAATGAGGCCAGGAGCTGTGCGGCCTTGGCGGGACCCAAACTGGGCATCACTGAGCAGGTTATTGCTGAGCGGGTGCTGCTTGATAGCACTGTCACTGACACCTTCCATCACGTTACTGATGATCAGGAATAGACTGATGGGGCGGTAATTGGCCAGGTTGGATTTGTCCTGCTTTTTATAAACAGGACATATCTAGGTAATTTTCCACATTGTCAGATAGATACCAGCGTTGTAACTGTACTGGAGCAGCTCGGCTAGGGGAGCGGCAACTTCTGGAGCATAGGTCTTCAGTACTATTGCCGTAATGTTGTCAGGGCCAGTAGCCTTTGTGTTTCTAACCGTTTCTTAATATCACGTGGAGTGAATCGAGTTTCTTCTGTTAAGACCTGGCACGTTCAGCACTTCTCTGCTGCTGATTGCCTGCAGGAGTAGGTTGCTCTAAATTGAGTCTGAAGACACTGAAGAATCTTCAGGCATGCTCCACTTGCCACCATGTTGTTTAAGGCATTTGATGTCGTAATATTCAAAACCGCTGGCTAACTGCTGAAAAGTGTAATTAGTGCGAGTAGTTCGGCTAAGCCTCATGGGCCAAACATCCTCTTCTTTGCTTAATGATTCTACAATTTTATGAGGCAGTTAAATTGAGTCCATATTCGCGACTGTCCATGTTGTATGAGTGGACGAATCAAGCCTCCACCACAATGTGCGATAATTTTGCTGCCACAATCCTCCCCAAATGGGCCTTCTTGTTCTACTGGGATAGAGGGGCAGCGCTCTTGGTCATACTAGAAATGCCTTTAAAATCGAACAAAAAGTGGTTCATTGAATATTAGCGAGTGGTTACAGCTTACATCGAAATGATGGATGCTGTTACAGGGATATGGATGTCAGCTCTCCCCTTCAAGAACCTAAGCTTTAAAGTCCATGAGATCTCCATGAGATATCATCATAGCAAGTGATGCTTATGGCTTGCCTCAGGATTAGCCCTTTCATACCCAAAGGCAACAGGGTCCTGCCTAGGTAATTCCGTACCTGTGGAATTGACTGCCCAACGAAGCAGTTGTATATTGTTGAACTCTCGTTCAATACTCGTTGAATGTAGTTTTAGGCCGATATGGTAGACCTTTGGTCAGTAAAGGAATTAAGGGTTATGGTGAGTGAGTAGATAAGTGGAACTGATCTTATTAAATGAAGGAGCAGGTTAGAGGGCCCGCACGACCTACTCCTGCTCCTGTTTCTTATGTTATTATCATGTTCTGATTACCGGAGACCCCACTTGCCTGTCTGGGAGGGATCCCATGGATTCTTTTCCCCCCTAAGTGCAGCTCTAGAAGTGATCACCATCCCAAATGGCATTACAGAGACTTCTGCGCTGCCTGCCAATTGGAGAGCCAGAAATTCTTGGTGCTTGTCCTCTTAAGGGATGGAAGGGGTGTCAACAGCCAATTAGCTGCCAGATGACACAATATGTCACATGGTGACTGAGTTGGTTCCTCCCCTACCTTTCAGGCTTGTCTGAGTCCCCGCCACACTGATAGATTTCAGGCCAATATGTTACTCAGTCACATTTTGGAATTAGGTACAATCTGAAAAATCACCAACCTTTCAAATACCACTGTAACATTGCAGACCCTAGAAATTAGACTGGAAAGAAATAGAATTTGAGTTCCTAATCTTTTATTTTAAGTACTTTCTGTTTACAGTAATTTGAAGGCAAAGAAACTTTCATGCAAACTAAATGTTCAGAAGTTATATGATAGTGTGAAATCATTCTTGACCTTGTATTAGTGTAGAATCAGTCACTGTAAGTCAAAAGCTCGATTTATATCTCTTCTAATTTTTATCTGTTCTGATTTTTATCTCAATCGAAATCAATGTGCTCCCAACCTGTTCTATATTATTGCACAAAGTCAAGACCCACCTTAATGGGATTACCAGTTTCCAACATAAATTGAAGTCTAATTAAACAGCTCTATCATGCTCAGAGTCGAACAAACGATAACAGAAATAAAGACTGGATGCTGTGAGGTTTAATCACTTCCAGTGAGTGAAAATCATTCCTGCTGCCATGATCATTATTTTCATTGAGCAAGGAAGGAACAGCACACAGTGTGAAGGCTTCAGTTCATTTTCCTACACAATTCTGCCAAACTATCCCTTTAAAGGCTGTAAAAACAAAATTAAAGTGCTGGAGAGGCTCGGCAGCATCTGGGAAGAGAAATCCTGAGCTCACATTTCATGTCAACATCACTCCTTTTTGGAACTGAAGTGAAAAAAAAGACTAGGTTTATACTCTGGGAAAAGGTGGGTAAGAGCATGCGGAATAGCAGGGAAGGTCAGGGAACGATTATATCGCAAGAGCAAAGTTATGGGTCACGAATATCACCGAACAAGAGACGAAGGGAATGATACTAGTTTTAGAGAAGAAAGATAAATCCAGAGAAGGTGTCAATAGCGGAATATATCAGAATAGCTCTGAAGAAATCACCACCGTATAATCAAGACATGGAGCACGCAGGAGGGCAGGAAAGGCAAGGCAAACAAAATGGAGAACAGAATCCATGCTCATGAATGTTACAACAACAAAAACTAAAACAGAAATTGCTGGAATAGCTCAGCAGCTCTGGCAGCATCTGTGGAGAGAAATCTGTGTTAACATTTTGGGTGCTATTACGCACAACGCATTGTTAGCTACTAATAGCCCCCATTAATAGCTATTTCCCCCTCCTAGCCAGATTGTTATCTATTCCTTTGTCTGTCCAACTGTTCTTCATAGAATCCTTACAGGGTGGAAACAGGCTCTTCAGCCCAACAAGTCCACACTGACCCTTGGTGCATCCCACTTAGACCCATCCACCATAACCCACTTAAGCTGCACACCCCTGAACATTACAGGCAATTTAGCATGGCCAATCCACCCAACCTGCACATCTTTGGGCTGTGGGAAGAAATCGGAGCACCCACACAGACACAGGTAAACTCCAGACAGACTGTTGCCCAAGGGTGGAATTGAACCCGGGCCACTGGTGCTGTGAGGCTGCAATGCTAACCACCAAGCACCATACTGCCCTAGTTCTCTATCTTTGGGCTCTATCCCCACCTATCGTTTACTCCTTACTCCCTTCCCCTATACTACCTTCTGCATGTAAACCGGCATTTTCCTAGCTACCACCGGTTCAGTGGTCACTTGACACAAAACATTAACTCTGATTTCTCTCCACAGGTGCTGCTGGACCTGCTGAGCTTTCCCAACAATTTCTGCTTTTGTTACTCTTGAATTTTATACTGAGCCTAGAAGTGCCGAAGTGGAAAATGAAGTGCTGTTCTTCCAGGTTGTATTGGGCTTCACCGGAGCACTGCAGTTGTCCTAGTTCAGAACCGTGAGCATGAAAGCAAGATGATGTATTGAAATGGCAAGTGGCTGGGAGGTCGGAATCTTACAGATTGCATGCTTGCAGATTGAGTGGAGGCATTCTGCAAAGTGGTTCCCCTGTTATGTATCTGGTCTCCCATTTGTAGAGGTGACAGTATTGTGAGTAGCGAATGCAATAGAACAGTCTAAAAGAAGTATATGCAAATCACTGTTTCATCTGGGAGGAGTGTCTGGGGACTTGGACTATGCAATGGGCCTAGTGATGGATATGATGAAGGAATGAGCATGGTGTCACAGGGACTTGTTCCCGTCAGAATGCTGACGGGATAGTGAGAGGAATATATTTTTCATGGTGGCATCATGCTGGATGTGGCAGGAACAGCATTGGATGATCCTTTGAATAAGAAGGCTGGTGGGATGGGATGTGCGAACAAGGAGAATCCTAACGCAGATGTGGGAGAGAGGGGAAGGAGTGAGGACAGAAGCGCTGGACAAGAGTCAGAATTGGGAGGAAGGTTCTCATGAGAAAGAAGGAAGACTTATCAGAAGTGCCTGTTGGAAAATGGCACAATTGGAACAAATATAACCGAGATGGAGAACCTGGGAGAACAGAATGGAAATCTTAAAGGAAGTAGGGTGTGAGGAAGTCTATTCGAGGGAGCTGTGGAAGTTTATGGAATTGTAATGAAGACTAGAGAACAGTTTTATTTCCAGAAATGGAGACTGAAATATCAGGGAAGGGAATGTTAATAAAAGGATCAGATCAAAGTGATAAAAGTTGGGAGGGAAGAATGGGCTTTTTTTGAGCTCCAGATGAGAGGAGGAAGCAGTACCATCAATAACTGGAAAAGTGATTGGAGGGAGAAATCCCATATAGGACTGAAACAAGGAATGTTCCACAAACCCACAAAAAGATAGATATGACTGAGACTCGGGTCGGTTGCCATAGTAACGTGTATTATGTTGAGGAAGTGAGACAGTCAAAGGAGAAATTGTTCACTGACAGGGCAAGCTTAGTTGGATGAAAGACACTGATGGTGAATGGAATTTAGTTGAAGTACCGAGCTCTCAGACTCTCTTGATGGGGGATGGAAGTGGGGAGAGTTTGGACATCGATATGGAAGAGGAAGCATTACACCCAAGAATGCTGAAGACTTAAAATGGCACAGGACATCAAGAACATCACGAATGCAGATGGGAAGAGACTGCACAAAATCTCAGAATCAGAAAACTGTCATAGTGCAGAGGGAACCATTCAACCCATTCTATCTACAACAGCCTCCTCAGCATTTTGATTTCATGTCAATCTCCTGCCTTTCTCCTGAAACCCTGAACATTACTTCCATATAATTAATTGTTCAATGCCCTCTTGGATACCTCAAATGAATCCCTGCCTCCACCACACTCCCAGTAGGAAAGGGGATAGCAAATAGAGTTAAAATAGGAAGAAATAAGTTCAGTGGAGGATGAACATGCTGAAACTATGGCACTGCCAGGTCAGTCCTGTCTACAGAGTTTGAGAAGAAAGTAAAAGCAGACTTTAGGCAGCTTGAGAACTAGTCATGAATGGAAAATAACAGATTTGAAACAACTTAAGATCAACGGGGAAGAAACCTGTAGTAAGTAATGCATCTCCTGACTCCCCTAAGCTTGGTCACCATCTCCAAGGAATGAGTCAGGATTGTGATAGAATACTCCCGACATGCCTGGAGAGGTGCAGCCCCAACAACACTTAAGAAGCTTGACACCGTCCAGAATAAAGCTGCCTGCTGGATTGGTATCACATCCACAACCATCCATTCTCTTCACCATTGAAGCTCGGTGGCAGCAGTGTGTACCATCTACAAGATGCACTGCAGAAATTCAACAAAGAACTTTAGATGGCAGCTTCCAAACCAATGACCATTTCCATCCAGAAAGACAAAGGTGGTAGGTACATGGAAACATTATCACCAATAGGTTCTCCTGCAACCTGCCCACCATCTTAACTGGGAAAGATATCGCTGTTCCATTAGTGTCCTGTGTCCAAATCTTGGAATTCAGCCTTAATAACATTGTGGATCTACCTACAGCATATGGACTGCAGTGGCTGAAGAAGGCAGCTCACTGCCAATTTCTGAAGGGCAACTAGAGATAGGCAATAAATGTTGGCCAAGTCAATGATGCCCACATTCCTTGAGAGATTAAAGAAAAGCTGGGCTGATAAAGATCGAGAGTGTGAATGTAGCAGTGAATGGCACTGAGTGTGAATCTCAGGATGCAGTAACAACAGCAGTTCAAGGAATGTTGTATGTCTCTGAGATACCCATGATCTGGGTGGAATCAAAAAATGAAGGAAGAACTTCAGTTGGAATCCACATGAGGTAAGTCAGGTCAGAGACAGCCACTTAGAAAAGAGAAATTAAAGCAGAAATAACACAGTGTGGAGCTGGAGGAACTCAGCAGGCCAGGCAGCATCAGAGGAGCAGGAAAGTTGATGTTTTGGGTCGGGACCTTTCTTCAGAAAGTTCCTCCAGCTCCACACTGTGTTATCTCTCACTCCAGCATCAGCAGTTCTTAGTATCTCTGAATAAAAACAGAAATTGCTGGAAAACCACAGCAGGCCTGGCAACATCTATAGTCCAGGTCTGAAGAACGGTCACTGGACAAAAAGTGTTAACTCTGCTTTCTCAACACAGATGCTGCCAGACCAGCTGAGATTTTCCAGCAATTTTGGTCTTTTTGTTTCAGACTTCCAGCATCGGTAGTTCTTTGTTTTATTTTTACTGAGAAACGGGATGTGACTGAGAAACCAAATCATGCCTTCTCACATAGATTATGTTTCTCTGGTGTTTGCACATTCTAACACCGTAGCAGCAATTAACTGAACCTAAAGGGGTAATACCTGAGAAAATCTGGTGAAACTAAGGACGTACTTCCCTCTGGAAATGTCAATTTGATATCACAAGAAAGAAGCTTGTACTGTGACAGAGATGACTATCCCAAGTTATGGAAAGTTAAAGTTCACATCCGTGACCACAGCAAGGTGAATGATATATCTGAAAGCTGAACACTAGCTCCAGAAGACAAAAATATCTGTCAGGGTGGCCAACAAAGACAGCTGCATATGACTTACTGCATCACTCACTGGACAAAATACAATTTAAACTGAAATCTGATATCCTGAGTGCTGAAAGTGCATGAAAAATAATAATTTGGGACATTTAAAATATGGCTTCAACTGGGACTCGATCTGATTTAAGTTGATGTACAAGGCTCTCTGTGGAAGCAAGTGATTGTCTTTTGGCCCTGGCTCAGCTCTCCAACCACTGGCCAAGCTCTTCAGAGACAGTGTATGAAAGCAGCTTTCAGTTCATTTGCTGCTTGCTAATTATTTTATTGGTCATCGAGAGACGATTGCTTTTGGCACGGTCGTGATGAATTTTCCCCTTTGCGCTGAGGTTTAACCTCAATTAGACAGGACTCCAAAGTTAACTATTATGGAGGTCCAATACAGCTTAGAAGATGCAACCACAATCATCGGCCTTAAATCTTTAGCATGCTGGTATAACATTTCCACTTCTTGCCCGAGCCATCAAAAGATCATCATGATTGAAACAGCGTAACTGGTGTTGAGTGTACTGTGACTGCTTACTGCATTTAATTTCGTTAACATTTCGGTGTGTTCCATGGTTGTGGAAAGCAGAAATCATTTCATATTAGACAGTAATTGCTCTTCTACTGCACAAGACAACAGTAATTTTACTTTAAATGTGCTTTCACTACTTAGTCACTACCCTCCCTATGCAGATTTCAGTACCAGCATTAACCCGGTGGGTAATATTCTCAATTCTGATTCAGAAACTTGTGTTTGACAACTCACAACAGAGATCTGACATGCAAACCCAGGTTGACACTTCAGTAGAGTACAGACAGTGTACTGCACTGTCCGTAATATCCAAAACAAATTAGCTGGTCATTACTTTTTGTGAAAGCTTACTGCACACAATTCGGCTCCTGTTTTTCCAACATTACAAATGATTGTACTTCAAAGGCATTTCATTGCCGAAAACACCTAAAGCTACCCTCATATCTTGAAAGGCCATGAAAGGCACTCTTTCTTTTCTAATCTTGTTGCACTGGTGTTCACCTTCACATAGACATTCCAGCCTCCTGGCTGGTCATTATAGCAACATGATATTATGGTGTCACTAAGTCCTGAGGCTGAGCTGGTCGACTGCACAAGGGTCAAAGTTGAGACACAGCTAACTTGTCAGGAAGGAGAGCAAAACCTCGGAAGTCAGGGAAACTGAGTGATCAGCCCATGAGTACATGTTGAGATCAGCATAGATTGGAGAATGAGGAGGTTGCTGCCTATGGTTCTGTAGCGCTGCATTGGCTGACTACAAAGCCAAACATCACATGACGCCAGGTTATAGTCCAACAGTTTTATTTGAAATCACAAGCTTTCAGAGTGCTGACCCTTCTTCAGGTGAAGTCTTTCACCCCTTCACCTGACAATGCAGCAGTGCTCCAAAAGTTTGTGAGTTCAGACAAACCTATTGGGCTATAATCTGGTGCCATGTGACTTTTGACCGTGTCAACCCTAGTCCAACACTGGCGCTTCCATGTCATGACTACCAAGAGGTTGTGTTGAGGAGGAAGGAGATACACAATCATCCATCGAACATCTAATGCGCTGCCACAGTCCTTCAGATTGCATCAGCTATGGCCTTTGCAATAATCTTGTTCGTGGCTTCTGCTGTCCTGTGGAGTTCACTATTCTGAACTACATGCAAGCTGATTGTTTAAAGCTTTTGCAATTGACACTGTGTAATCTCTTTGTATTGTCTACAACATTGATACACCTATGCATTGTGTTGAGGCCATCAATTCTGGCACGTGTAACATCAATTGTTGTCTCCAGTACAGTTTTGTTTAATATTATTATTTCAAAATAAACGTTCACTACCAGATGGCAAGAAGCATGACACCATATGAAGCAGGAGGGCAAGATCAGAGTATATGTTGAAAAGATCATTTTCCAAAATGGGATTTTGTGTCAGACTGTTTGACTGGGAACACAAGCATTTTGTGGATCAGAATGATTAAGTGGGTCATCGCCTTGCGCTCCAGATTTCAATTTTGATCCTTTCACTAGGTTAAGGGATCAGTCAACGTCAGAGCATAACGCTGAACAGCTACAACTTCAGCTCAAGGAGGAAAGTTAGTGGAACTGGCTAAGAGTGTGTAGTGCAGAATATAGATACTGTAATTAATAGTGTACATCAGAGAGCGAGGAGGAGTCACATTTTGCTGCAACATTAACTCTTTCACAATCATTACTTAGTTCAACACCCAGCAAACATAACTTGTTCCTCTCCCTCTTCATATAACCTCTCCTCATTGACAGGAGACCCAGTCTAATTGGAATTATTAAATCATAGTTACAGCCCAGGAAGAGGAAACACGTCTTCTTATATCCATCTTGCTCCTTGCAAAAGGATTTCAATAAGACCCACCCAACCATTTCAACTCCCCCTCCCATTCCTTAGAGGACATGTCCATTCTGGGCCTCCTGCAGTGCCATAATGATGCCACCCGTAGGTTACAGGAACAGCAACTCATATTCTGCTTCGGAACCCTGCAGCCCAATGGTATTAATGTGGATTTCACCAGCTTCAAAATCTCCCCTCCCCCCACTGCATCCCAAAACCAGCCCAGCTCGTCCCCACCTCCCTAACCTGTTCTTCCTCTTACCTATACCCTCCTCCCACCTCAAGCTGCACCTCCATTTCCTACCTACTAAACCCATCCCGCCCCCTTGATCTGTCTGTCCTCCCCGGACTGACCTATCCCCTCCCTACCTCCCCACCCATACTCTCCTCTCCACCTATCTTCTCCTCTATCGTCAGTCAGCCTCCCCCTCTCTCCCTATTTATTTCAGAATCCTCTCCCCATCCCCCTTTTCTGATGAAGGGTCTAGGCCCGAAGCGTCAGCTTTTGTGCTCCTAAGATGCTGCTTGGCCTGCTGTGTTCATCCAGCCACACACTTTGTTAAGTTGGATTCTCCAGCTTCTGCAGTTCCCATTATCTCTGATCTCTCATCTGCCCTTTCCCGTAGGCCTGCAAAACCTTTGTCTTCAATAGTTTGACTAATTTCCTTTTGCAAGCTTTGATAATCTACCTCAGTACAGATATAACTGAGTGCAATGGCACCCTGCTTCTTACTTGACTGAAAGTAATTACTGAAGGAATTTGTTCTACAGTATGAAGAAAACCTATGCCAAGACCCATATTCCAGGGCACCATGAAGATTAGATGGCAGTATGAGAGACAATGGGTTAAATGAAAAAGTAACAATTCAGTTTTGACTTGGATACACCTTTAAAAAGGAATAAATTACTCTTGTAATCTGAGTGCCACATCTAAAGACAGTGACCTCGTAATAGTTCTGATTCTCAACTTTCTGTAAATCAAAAGAAACTTCCGGAAAAATTTTTAAGTGTTTCTTGGCCTGAGGTTAACAAACACCTGCCTTTTCCCACAAGGGGACGAAATCAATCCTACAGCTTTGCCACGACTCCATCTGTCTCACATTTCACTCGTTAATCCACGCTTGGAGAGTGATAGACACAAGATGGTTCTGTTTACAATAGAAACTTTTATTGATGTTTTCTCTAAGGGGAATAGCTTCCGAAGGAGGTATTCTACATGTCAAGCAGTCATTTTTTTGCTCTGCGCTTTTTATGGTGCATGAAGGTTGTGCCTGTAAATACATTAGACATCCTCATTAAGAGCAAAGTGGAGATGCTGGTGTTGGATTGGGATGGACAAAGTCAGAAGTCACACGACACCAGGTTACAGTCCAACAGGTTTATTTAAAATCCCAAGCTTTCAAAGCACTGTCCCTTTGTCAGACGTGATTTACTTAACTGCAGCAGTTAAATAATACGCAGCCAGCCTCCTTTGCAGAAACTATAAAAAATAGACAATTTGCGGCTCCTACGGATTTCAGGCTCAATTTTGTTGAAGTTCCAAAATCCCAGCAAGAATCAGTTTGCAGGTGAAAATGCAAAGAGACTAATATTTAGGAAACCCACTGGCTTTGATATCAGGTGCAATTTCTCAGGAGACACATTAAAGGCTTTCTTTCCTCATGCGATGTTTAGGAATCCATCTGATCATTGGAGATTCGTCTTGGAGAATTTCCTTAGACCCTTTGTTTGACCTTGATTCCCAATGTCTCACACAATGGTACCAACCACTGATGGTTTGTAGTTTGGTAGGTTGCTTTTAGAAATCTTCCCATTAACAGTGTTTGGTTAACAGTGGTAGATAACTCACTGCAGAGGTTTAACAAGAGTAAGATAGAGTTTATCATATTGAATGAATAGGTACAAGTTACATCAGTTTAGCTAAGCAGGCTAATAAAAACTCAGGGCCAGGACAGGGGTTTTATCAGCTCACAATTACAGAGCTCAGGGCTCTAAGGACCAATTGTGCTTGGGTCAAGAGTGAAGCCACAGTCTCAGGCCATGAATTTGTCTTTGGGTCAGGGGTAGGCCCCTGTGCTTCAGCTGGGGTTAAGACCACTGCGCTCATGCCAGGCCCAGCCTGTTGTGTTTGGGTCAGGGGCCAGGACTGCTCTATGTGGTTTAAGGAGGGTGGGGGAGGGCCATGCATTTGAGTTGGAAGATGGGTTTCTTAGCTTGGGTTTGGGTGTGATGTTGGAGGTGGGGTAAGGCAAAGACCAGCATCAGGGAGTGTAACTTCTGTCCCTACAGTAAAAGAGATGACACATCTTTCTGCATCAGGGCAATGTGCTAGACTCCTGCTGCTCTACCTAAAGCCTGTGTGGCCTCGTCAGACAGAATGGAGCTAAATCCAACTGCAACATTAACCCTTTCAGAATCATTTACTTAATATAATACCCGGCGACCACAAACTGTTCTCTCTCCTCCAATAATTCCTCTGTAATAACAAGGGACCAAGCCTTATTTGAATCATTAAATAATGGATATGGCCCAGGAAGAATGTATAATTCCTGTTGTGCCTGGATTTCTTTTTGCAAAAGCAGCTCAGTAAGTCTTACCGTCTGCCCTTTCTCGTAAGCCTAAAAAATATTTTTCTTCAATAGTTTGCCTAATTTCCTGTTGGAAGTCAATAATCTGCCTCTGTGACACATTTGAGTACATTTCAATTTTTCACGCTTGCACCATAAAAAATGATTTTCCTCCTGGCATTATTGGCTGTTTTGTGTATCACTTTATGGTGGTAACCTAGATAACAAAGTGTGGAGCTGGATGAACAAGCAGGCAAAGCAGCATCTTAGGAACTCAAAAGATGCTGCTTGGCCTGCTGTGTTCATCCAGCTCCACACTTTGTTATCTTGGGTTCTCCAGCACCTGCAGTCCCCATTATCTCCCATTCTCACCTGTTGTGCTAATGGGAACATTTCCTCTCTACAGAATGTGTTTCGGCCCCTTATAGGTAGCAACATTTCTGGAGATCATTTTGGTTTCTTCATTCTAAGTATTCTAGCTGGTTTGGCCATCATTTTATTGCCTGTCCTTAATTGCCATTGAGAAGGTGGTACTGAATTGCAGAAGTCCATGTGTACGCAGTCCTGTGAGGTGACAAAAACCTTGCTGCAGAAAATTCATGCAGTCATAGAGCTCTACAACACAGAATTCAGCCCAGCATGTTCACACAGTCAATGAAATCCACCCAACCGTTTAAATCTCATTTTCCATCATTTAGCAGATAACCCTGGCATCCCAAGTGTACATCTAAATATTTCTTACCTGTTATGAGTGCTCAACATCAATAGTGTCAAGGACTCTGCAAACGAAGATCTACTCCGTCAGTGCTCTCACAGCAAACCAATGAACAGGAACCACAGAATTTCCATAGCTCCTTGTCTGCCTTAAGATCATCTCAAACAGAACCTGTAAGGAGGAGATTCATATTATCTCGAAGCAGGAAGCATCCAAACTAGTTTGATGAGAATGTCCAGAAGCCATTACATCACAAGTGCAATGCATTCCTGAACCAAAAAACACCAGCAAAACCCAACAGAATAAAAGCAAGTCTACCAATAAATTAAAGATGAGGTCCAACATAATACTCATAATTGAAAGGCTTACAATGTAGCTGGAACACTGAAACTCAGCAGACTAACACTTTTGGTATGAATACAAGCCCTTTCTCCTTCAGTTAGAAGGAGTAGAGCATGTCAGGGCACCTACAAAATGTCACAAGTGTGACCATATTATGAAATGAGATAAGACTGATTGTAGTCATTACAGAGGAGCCTGTCTCCCATCTTCCATAGAGATGACTTTGGAAAACCCATCCTCATTCCCTGCTTTCCAGTCACTGAAGAGCTCCTACTGAAGACACAGTGCCAATTTTTTCAATCAAGATGCACAGTGGACATTATCTTCACCATGAAAAGAATGTCCAGGAAAATTGCAGACAGCAGTGATAATCTCTATCCATAGCCTTCTCTAT
This sequence comes from Stegostoma tigrinum, assembly GCF_030684315.1. Taxonomy (NCBI): domain Eukaryota; kingdom Metazoa; phylum Chordata; class Chondrichthyes; order Orectolobiformes; family Stegostomatidae; genus Stegostoma; species Stegostoma tigrinum. The sequence goes on along the minus strand of NC_081365.1, from coordinate 13,283,095 downwards.
CCTCAAACAATCAACTAAGATGGACCTACACAAACCAGCAGAAATTCATTACCTTACAGGGGAGATGACAGCCTAGTGGTGTAATTGCTGGACTGTTAATCCAGCGGTTCAGATAATATTTTGGGCCCCTGGTTCGAATCTTACCATGGCAGATGATGGAATTTGAATTCAATAAAAGTCTGGAATAACTATGAATCCATTGTCAATTGTTGGTAAAACCCACTTTGTTAATTAATGCCCATTACAGCAGGAAACTGCCATTCTGCTTTAACATTACTACCTCCATGTGATGATTGACTTTAACTGCTGTCTGGGTATTTAGGGATGGGCAATAAATGCTGGCCTAGCCAGCAACACCCTAACCCTGTGAATAAATTTCTAAAACTTCTCCACCTGCTACTTGCTGAAATACAAACCACGATCCTGCCCATTAACCCAGCACGGGCTAAGCATGTGTGAAAACTAGGGTTAAGTCAGTTTGTGGCTTAACAGCCCGGATGCTGTTCCCCATCTTTCTTGCTGCTGCCCATAATTGTGATGCTTCTCACTGCAGTACAAGTGGGAAAATGTTCGGACTGTGTCAGCACCATCCTAAACCAAGACCACTTCAACCTCTGTCCTTCGGCTGTAATATGCAGATATGCTTACATCTCCAAACTATATCAATGCATTTACAGAGGTATATGAGGGAACACTCTCAAGGACAGCAATATAACCTGCTCTTCTGTTTGCATCGGGGACTTGGACAATATGCAGCAAGCAACTCGGATTCCTAGAGAAATATCACTGGAGATGATTCCATAAAATCTCACAAATTCAATGACAAAGAAGACACTTCAAAAATCAAAGATAATAAAGTGTGAAGCTGGATGAACACAGCAGGCCAAGCAGCATTCAAAAATCAGTGTGCTTTCTCAGGCCAACAATCCCAGTACTGAACCAATGGCTTCAGTCAATTAGCTGCATTAAGTGGACCTCATCATCTGTGTGCTCTCAAAACAAGCTCTCTCCTCCGAGCTTAGTCGGAGCAAGGGCAGCAAAGGAAGTATTTCAGATAAATCCTCAAAGCCTCCAAGAAAAATGCAATATCTGCACCAAATCATGGGAAACTCTCACTAAGGAGCATCCAAACCAGAGAAGAAAATTTGACAAAGGCATCAGCCATTATGAGCACCAGGATACCCAGGTGTAAACAGTGGAAGGAACATGTGAAATGCTGAGAATCTCACCCCTCACCCCAAAACGCCACTTCTCCTTATCTTTTACTCTACTTTCCTATCCTCACCTCCCAAATGCCATATCTTTAAATGAGCTTTTTTCTAACATGTGCCAGTTGTTGGAGTTTGCATGAGTAATCTTGCTGCTGATAAGGTGGTTAGCAGTGAAAAGTCATCTCATTCAAATAGAATTTTTGAATCACAGTAACAGTATGAAGGACATCCTATGCAGTATTATCATTCCACTCAAGCAAACCTGGCCACAAAATTATTGTATATCGTTTCTTACTTCTGCAGAAAGCAGCAAATTTCAGTGGGAACACTGCCTTGAATTGAAAACGTATGAGTCAGCCTTTTGAAGTGAAGACAATCCTCTTCTACTTAAATTTAAGAAAATGTGTGGTTTTTTTTGAAAAAATATTAGGATACTGTAGAAAGAGTGATTGTTGTAGTAATTATTAAATCTCCTGGGGAAACTCTCAAAAAAAATTGCATTGTTCTCAGCTGTGGGTACTTGGAGAGGTGCCAAGCCTAACCCATAATAATCAGCCACCACACCCCTGAATTAGCAACACTGCTGACATATGGCATAAAAAGCAAGCTCAGGGATCTTGAATCATTTTCCCATTTCCATTCTGTTGTGTGTGATATAGTCACACACAGTAGCCATGTTATTGCCTTTTCAGCTGTAGGGGCTTTTTGAGAAATGCAGTAAGTCTTTGGAACTACTTCTAAGAAAGAAAGAAATACATGTAGCTGTTTGGATTCCTAGAACTACAAGACTGACAAGATCCTAAAGATAATGACTGTATCTGACGATACAGTGTAAACAGTGTTTTCCAAAGATACAATGTGTGGTTTTTGAGCCTCATAGCTGGCTTATTTTTACCCAGTTTCCCTCTTTATTTTGCTGAAGTTGCCCACTTGTGTTGAGATATCTTGTCTTTCTCCAGCAATTGTTTGTGACGTGTGTGTGAGCGTTGTTGATTAAATTAGCTACAGTGTTGAAACAGGCCCTTCGGCCCAACAAGTCCACACCACCCCTTGAAACATCCCACCCAGGCCCAGGCCCATACCCCTGTAACCCACACACACCTGAACACTACAGGCAATTTAGCATGGCCATTCCACTTACCCTGCGTGTCTTTGGACTGTGGGAGGAAACTGGAGCACTCGGAGGAAACCCACACAGACATGAGGAGAATGTGCAAACTCCACATAGACAGTTACCCGAGGCTGGAATCGAACCCGGGTCCCTGGCGCTGTGAGGCTGCAGTGCTAACCACTGAGCCACCGTGCTGATAGTCAGGGCAGTGAGCTGTTTGAAGGTGTGAAAACAGTAAGATTTTCATTTAAGTGGAACTCCTTTCATCGTTTCACTCTGAAATGTTTCAAAGTTTTCACATCCAGTGAAATGATTGTGAAACACATGGCTGTCGAGCAAGAAAATGCAATCGGCATCAGATGCCAGTTACCAAAGGAGGAGCCCATGGAACTGAACTTTGAAACCCAAGCCAACAGTCAATCTCTGATATTGATAACCGCTGCCATACATTTTTGGAAACTTCAAGTAAAAGTACTAAACTTACTGCTGCATCTATTTTAGCCACACTGCACCCTGTTGGGGGTCGGTTTGCTCAGTTAGACAGTCATGAAATCACACAGCCTGGAAACAGACATTTCAGTCCATCTAGTCTATGACCATAATCCCAAACTAACCAGTCCCACCTAGCTGTGCTTTGCCCATGTCCTTCCAACCATTTCTTATTTATATACTTATCCAGATGTCTGTTGTAACTATACAAGCATCCATCACTTTCTCTGGACGTTCATTCCACACATGAACCACACCCTGTGTAAAACCATTGCCCCTCATGTCTTTTTTAAATATTTCTGCTCTCACCTTAAAAGTATGCCCCCCCGTCTTGAAATCCCTGACCCTAGGGAAAAGACATCTGCCATTGACCATATAAAGCTCTATACCATCGCCTCTCAACCTTAGTGAAATAAGTCCCAGCCTATCCAACCTCTCATTAAACCTCAAACCTTCCATTCCCAGCAAAATCCTAACAAATCTCTTCAGAAATCTCTCCAACTTCACCATCCTCTCCAGTTGGCTGGATGGCTGGTTTGTGATGTGAAGTGATATCAGCAGTGCAGGTAAAAATGACCATCGCACAGTCCTTGGGGAGACAAAGTCCCCACCTTCACATTGAGAATAAATTCCATCATGTTGTGTGACACTATCACTGTGCTAAAAGGGATAGGCTTCACACAGATTGAGCTAGTCAAGACTGAGCATCCATGGGGCGCTGTGGGTCATCAACAGCAGCAGAATTGTACTCCAGCACAATCTGTAACCTCATGGCCCGGCATGTTCCCCTACTCAAACATTACCATCAAGCCAGGGGATCAACTCTGATTCAATGAAGTGCAGGAAGTCCACTCTTACCTCGCTCCACTGCTGAGTATTATTATGGTTTAATATCTATCCCATGTTCCTGCTTCTTCTCCGTACAACCTGATATCTAAAAATGTAACAATCAAATACTCAATGACACAGCCTCCTCAGCCTTCTTCAGTACAGAATTACACAGATTGACCAGTTCTTTCAGTGAAGAACAGTTTCCTCATTTAAGCCTTAAGCCCTTGTCATGAGATTGTGACTCCTCGTTCAAAACTTCCTAACATAACAAAACATCTTCTCAGAATTTAGACTGACTAGCCCTCTTCGAATTTTTTATCTTTAAGTAAAATCCCCTCTCGTGCAAAACTCTAGTGACGGCTGGCCCAGTTGATTCAAGCTCCCTTCATACAACCATCCTGCCATCCATGGTATCAAACAAGTGAAGTTTCTCTGCACTCCTTCTGTGACAAGTATATCTACTCTTAGGTATGGAGAGTAAAACTGCACACAATACTCTAGTTGTGGTCTTAACAAGGCCTTGAGGAACAAGGCGATACAGCAGTTAAGTAAGTGAATGGAACTGGGATTTTACCTAAGAATACAGCTGCAGAAAGAAAATGTTGAAGTTTCATAAACGAGAGCTTGACTATGAATTGAGAATTCAGCTCTGAAGGAACTGAACCTGTTAACAGTGATTTCTCTCCGCAGATGCTGCCAGACCTGTTGAGTTTTCCCAGTAATTTCCCTTTTTTTATTATGGTTCAACTCTATTTGGATACCTTTGGTGAGGATGTCAAGGGCACTGAGGAGGCAAGGAGAAGATTTACTGAGAGATTATTTGTGACAGATTTAATGGGCCAGTTGGTCTCTCCCACCCAAAATGTGTCATGTTCTATATCTCAGAAATGAAGGCATTTAGTTCAAAGAAAATATTTGAGCAACGGGGATACTTTTCATGAAAATGTTTAATATAAGCATTCAAATTCTAAAAGACTTTGATAAGGTAAACTGGAAGAAATATATTTCTAGCGGTTAATGTGTCAGTAACTCCAGATCATCAAATCAAGTTTACCACCACAAGAATGCAGAGAGAGGTTAAGAGATATATGTTTGGTAGAGTGGAATGTGTAATTATTTGAAAAAATGAAAACCAAACTGGTTTAGTGAAAAGACAAGGGAATTGGAGTGATTCAATGGTTTCATTCAGTGTTTTGAGGGTCAACAGACCTAAATATCCAGTTGTTCCCTTTGGAATACATTGGGACAAAGCCCAATGGTATCCACAAACAAAGTGATAAACCCACCTCATATTGCAAACTTAATCCTATGGTCAGATTAGGCCACCAATTTTAAAAAGGTCTCCTCCCTACTTATCCAATGGAAGGTGGAGCAGCACTCTGTTGCAAATAACATCTTTAAACGTTACTACAAACTAAAGGCAAAGTTGCACCGCAGAGATAAAAGTCACACGATTATTGCAAGAAGCCTGGTGAGGCCCACCTCAGTGTCTGCAGCATCTCACTCCATCTTTTATCCTTTTGACAAGCAGTACAGTGGGTTTCTCACCTGGCAGCAGTGGTTTGCTAATTAAGGGGGACTTATCACGCGTTAAATGCATTGTTAATAGAGAAACTCACCTCATTAGTGTTCTGCTTCCTATCTTACCAAACTAAAAGCTAAAGGTTGAGAAACCAAAGCAGAAATTGCTCAGCGGGTCTGGCAGCATCTGTGGGGAGAAAGCAGAGTTAAAGTTTCAGGATCAGTAACCCTCCTTCAGGAAGGTTAAGAAAACAAGCCTTGGGAACCAGTTTGAGTACCTGGCAGATTCAGCTTGCTATGCACTTCGAAGGATATTTATGTTGCATACAACGAAACTGCCCTCAGGCACAGCCCAGGAGCATGAGCTGCATGTGACCCTTGTCTCTGGTTATTAGCCTGTGGCATCTTCCAACCCTTGACAGCCATCAAGGCACCTCTCTGATACACAGCCAGGCTGCTTAGGAAACAAAACCATCCAGCAACAAGCATTGATAGGCTGCTGCAAGGAGACTTTACACACAGGCTAGCAATTATCAACATTAATTGTGCTCTTTGTATTTCAGTGTCCTCCGAGCTTAAATTTAACATGTTGTTTTGAAACATAAACAAGACACACAAAATGCCCCAATCTCCACCCATTGACACCTTCAGTAACCCAGAAGGAAAAGAACAGCAAAAACGCTACACACTGGTCCAACTCATATACTTCAAAATGGAGCATCAATACAGCCAGCATTCATTTCCAAGAGTTAATGTTTTTGACTGTTTGCTTTCCCTCAGGCATCTGCTTATGAATTTCTTAGCCTGTAACTTCTAAGAATATTTTTATTTTTCCAAGAGCAGAGCTTGTTTTTTTTGGTATATCCAAAGGTTAAATGGTAATTGTTGAATTTTTAAAAAATCTCTGACTCATGATTTACAATTATGTTACTTCACATCACGTCTGTAAAATAACCACTGCAGTTCCTGGGTCAACGAGGTTGGTTCCCAAATCATTCATCCTATTGCGTTCACACAAAGTGAGATTCATCCAGCTTAGCTTGGCACCATTTCCAAGCCACCTAGCAATCGTTGACATTTCCAAATAACTTCCATGAGGTCTGGAAGATGCTACATAATATCAAAACCACACAAAAGAGGAAGAGCAGCTTTCTCACAAACTTCTCCTGCTGCTAGATGTTGTTTTTATTTCTTGCACAACAATGAGCTGTGATGTTCACTGTATGAGTTAACTCAAATATTTATACAGTCTATACCAAAACCATACGTTTTCCCACCATAATTCAGAAATGTTTCTTTCTCCATAACAGTGACTAACTCCTGCAATCCATTAACAACATGAAATAAATATCAATTAGATTTGTTAAGCGTCGGCTGGCTTGACAAAGTGATGCAATTCCACAAAAGCAAAACAGAGGATTGTTATCCCATAGGAGTCTACATGAGCCTCTTTGTGCCATGTCCACTTATCATACCAGTCAATTTCTCTGAACATATAGCTCAATCTTATTAAAGTTGACCCAAACAAACATGTGCCCAACCCAAACATAGAATTCCAGTGTGCCAGCTCACTTCCTATCCATCAAACTACTTAATTCTTTCAGACGGTTGCTCCTGACCTTAATTGGAACTCCCACATCTCCAATGTTACTAAAACTGCCTTGAAGATGTTTAGTTTTCTCATCTTAAATGTGCTCAACATGCTTTAAGCCTCTATAAAGAATGAGCAGATCCAAAATTAGTACATTACTCCCATAGTTCAGCATTTTCTGACTGTTTTCACACTTGAGCGGAAACTAGGAAAAAAAATTCTTAATACGAGATAAACAGTTTTTCTCTGACCTTTAGTCTTCAACCTGTTTCGGTGAAGCAACATCACGCTGCAGGGGCTTGTATTCAAATCCGTAAAAGATACTGCTGGGAGACAGGACCAGAAAGGGCCAAAGGAAGTTGCAAGATGATATTATTAAGACAATGGAATTGACACAAACATTGGCAGAAGAGATTTTTGGGCAGAATTTCACTTTCTTCAATTGTGAAAAACAGATGAATTCCACCAAAGTCAAGCAACACTGAGGTGAGATGCAAAATGTGCTGACAATTCACCTGTTTTACATTATCAACACAAGGTTAACATTTACCCCAATATCCTAAATCTTATGGAAGTAATGGGAATGGAGGTCTCTGCTGTTTGCTGCAGAGCCATCAAGGGCCCTCTGTCACTACTTTTCGTGAAGGCATGCTACTCAGGCACTTGCCAGGCCAATAGGTGGGTCTCACGCGCCCTCCTGCTCACCCTCTTCCAGGATCATGTACCATAAAGTCATAGAATCATACAGTCATACGGCACAGAAACAGACCCTTTGGTCCAACTGGTCCACATTGGCATTGCTTCTTAAACTACACCACTCACACTTCCTGTTTTTGGCATTTATTCCTCCAAACCTTTCCAATCATGTACTTTTCCAAATGACTTTTCAATGTTCTACGTATATCCACCACTCCCTGTGACAGTTCGTTCCACACACAAACCACTCTGTGTAAGAAAGTTGCCCTACATCCCGTGTCCTTTCCGTTCTCACCTTAAAAGATACCCCCTAGTTTTGAATTCCCCTGTCCGAGGAAATGAATCCTTTCTGTTTAGTTTATCTATGCACCTCACTATTTTATAAACCTTCATAAGGTCACCCTCAAACTCCTACCTTCGGTGAAAAAAATCCCAGCCTATCCAGGAGAGATAGTAAGAACTGCCAATGCTAGAGTCAGAGATCACACAGTGTGCAGCTGGAGGGACACAGAAGGCCAGGCAGCATCAAAGGAGCAGGAAAGCTGACGTTTCGGGTTGGGACTGAGTAGACCAAGAGATGTAGCATGCTTTCACATAAAGTAGTGGCACAAGGCTCTTGTTGGGTCTGCAGCAAAATCTGAAGAAGTGTCCCGACCTGAAACGCCAACTTTCCTGCTCCTCTGATGCTGCCCGGTCTGCTGTTTTCCTCCAGCTCCATGCTGTGTTATACAAACTATCCAACCTGCTTTCCATTCTGAGCAACTGCAGCCTCACTATGAACATAGTACCCAGGAACATAGCAAGTTTAAAAAGAGTGCAGAGAATGAGGTCAGGTTTCACTCTGAACACAGTTGCCAGGGAGTAAACAACTTTAAAAAGAAGGCAAAGAGCAGGGAACAGTTTCATTCTGACCATTGTGTGGATAAAGGTTGGGGGTGAAAGAAATCTAAGGGGAACATCGCAAGAAATCTGCAAGTTTTTTTTTGATTGGTGAGTACCTGCTTTTAGAAAGCGAGTCTAAGTAGTTGAAAACTAAAATAAAACAAATCATTTTTAAAGACATAGCAGCTACTTGGATTTCAGGAAGGAACACTGGCAAAAAAGAGGCAAAATTAAATCGAGTTAAAAAACAAACAAAACAATAAAGTAAAACCAAAGAAAAATAAAATGAAGTTACTTGTAAGTTTTTAGTGTAAGTTTATATTTATGCTAAAATAGTTACAAGATGCCAAGGCAGTGGGGGGAAGTGGAGTGTACCTCCTGCAGTATGTGTAAGCCATAGCCATACCCTGTCCCAGGCAAACATATCTGAAGGAAATGTCACCTGCTGCACAAGATTGAGCTCTCGGTTTTGGGACTCGCAGTGTGGCCGGTGTCCCTGTTGTCGTCCACAAGACAGAGACAACACAGGATAGAATGGTACAGGCAAAGAGGGAATAGGAGGCTCAGAAAACCCAATTAGGAAGTCTAAAAGGGTCCATAAAATTTCCCTGGCAAGTAGGATGAAGGAGAACCCCAATGCATTTTATACATATATTTGGATCAAGAGGGTAATGAGGAAAAGGATAGGTCCACTCAAGGACAAAAGAGGGAATTTATTCTTGGACCCAGAGGAAGTGAGTGAAGAAGCCATAGGCGAGGGCCCAAAAGACTGGAGAATAGCCAATATTGTTGCTTTGTTTAAGAAGCGCAACAAGGATATTCCAAGAAATTATATTCCAGTGAATTTTACAACAGTGATGCAGATGATGGGTGAGTGTAGGGCAGATGATGTAGTCAACGTGGACTTTACTAAAGAATTTGACAAGGTATCCCATGGGAGGCTAGTCCCGAAGATAAGTCTCGTGAGATCCACGGCAACCTGGCAAATCGAATACAAAATTGGCTTTGTCATAGAAGACAGGGGGTAGTTGTGGAGGGGAGTTTTTCTGACTGGAGGCCTATGACCAGTGGTGTTCAGTAAGGATCAGTGCTGGGGCCTCTGCTGTTTATAATTAACATAAATGATTTAAATGATAGTGTAGGTGGTCTGATTCATAAGCTTACAGAGTGCACAAAAATTGGCAGAGTTGTGGATTGTGTGGAGGATTATCAAAGCAGACAGCAAGATATAGATCAGCTGGAAAGTTGGGTGAAAAAATGGCAGATGATGTTTAATCGGGCCAAGTGTTAGGTAATGCATTTTGGGAGGTGAAATGCAAGAGCAATGTATACAGTTAATGAAAAGATCCTTAGGAACACTGATATTCAAGGTATCTTGGAGTGCAAAGTCCCTAGCTCCTGAAAAGTGGCAAAACAAGTGAATAATGTGGTTAAAAAAGCATACCGCATGCTTGTCTTCATTGGTCAGGGCATTGAGTATAAAAATTGGCAAGTCATGTTGCATTTGTGAAAGACTTCAGTCAGGCCATATTTGGAGTATTTATGCAGTTTTGGTCACTACACTATACAGTGCAAAAGGATCTAGGCTCGAAACATCAGCTTTCTGCTCCTAAGATGCTGCTGGGCCTGGTGTGTTCATCCAACTCCACACTTTGTTACCAGGGTGTTGCCTGGTTTGGTGTGGATTAGCTAAATGGAGAGGTTGGTCAAACTTAGATTATTTTCTCTGGAAGCCAGAGACTGAGGAGTAACCTGATAGAAATATGTAAAATTATGAGAGGCATGGATTAGGAGGACAGTCAGAATCTTTTCGTTTTCCCCAGAGTGGAAACATCAAAAGATTAGGGGCCATACATTTAAGGTGAGAGTGGAAAAGATGCACAAGGACTATTTTTTTACACAGTGTGTGGTAGTGCCTGGACCACCCTGACAGGGGAGGTGGTAGAATCAGACACATTAACAAAATTTAAGAGGCATTTAGACAGACACAAGAACAGGCAAAAAATATGGCCAAGTATGGATTAGAGGGTTATGGACCACACGCGATCAGATGTGAACAGTTTGTAATGGAATCATGGTCAGCACAGACATGGTGGGCCAAAGGGTCTGTTCCTATTCTGTACTGTTCTATGTTCTATGTTATCATACATGGCTGACAAGGGAAGTTAAGGGTTGTAAAGGATTAAAAGGAAAGACTTAAAAAAAGCCAGAAATAGTGACAAACTTGTCAGAATAGAAAATTTTCAGAATGCACCAAAGGAGATCCACAAAACTGATAATGCAAGGAATAATATGATACGCATGCAATTTACCAACAAAAAATAAAACTCAACTGTATAAACTTCCACAAGTATGTAATAAGGAAACTTTTGTCTAACATGAGTATGAGTTCATTGAAAGTAGAGTCCAGAAAAGTTACAATGGGAAGTAGAAAAATGGCAGAGAAGATAATTATTACTTTGTGTCTGTATTCCCTGAGGAAGAGGCAAGAACTGAAGATCCAAATGATGAGTGAAAATGAGTTGAAGGAAATTGGCATTAGTAGGCCAGTGGCACTGAAGAAATTATGGGTTTGAAAGTTGATGTGCTCCCAGAATCGATTAGTCTAAATCTCAGAGTGTTAAAGACATTCATTACAGAGATAGCTGATGCATTGGTAATCATATTCCAGAATTGCAGATCTTCTGGAGTGAGTTTATCCATTGTTCTTCTCTGTACTTCAAAACTGCTGCAGGTCACCCAATAGTTTTGTTCACTTCATACTTTGTGGGTACTGTTTTGGCATTCACAAAGCATTGGACTGTACAATCACAAGAATGGGCATCTTTTCAATCCTATCAGTTTTGGTGAAAATCATAGCAGTGGCATATTCCTTGCTTCCCTTTCCAAAATGATGTTTTTCATCTTTGAACTTTAAAGAGGGATCTGGCAAATGGCGAAGAAACCCATTTGGCATGGTTTAACTCCATTCTAATGGGTTGGCGCAGTCATATGATGAGGTTTCATGAGTTTGGCTGATCTGATTTTAACCATCTGGGCCATTGGCTTATAAGAGACATTCTTTTATTGGATTTCTTATTCTGCTAATAGAACTGGACAATGACTGCATGCAACTGGAGTTTTGAGTTATCCAAATTGACTTACTGTGACTTTGCTGTTTCAAAAGTAGCACCTGAAGTGGCTAAAACTATTAAAACATTAATAGAGCAGCACATTTATGAAGAGAAGTCTGGAATCAAAAGTTGAAGTATAATGGTGAAGCTGTGCAAAGATTTGCTAAGACTGCAGTTGGTGCACTGTGTGCAATTTTGGGATCTACTCTGTCAGAATGGTGTTAAAGTGATATAGAGAGTACAGCACATTTTATTTCCATGTTTTAAAATTCAAGTTACGTAAAAGATAATCGAAAAAATAAAAATCAAATAAGGAATTCTTATGAAATGTCTTTTCTCAGAGAGAAAGTGGCCTTTGCTACCCCATGGAATGGTTGGAGTATGTGTTTAATGTCATTATGGAAGCTGAATATAAGACCACAGACCAAAAGATATACGTGCAGAATTAGACCATGCAGTCCATCAAGTCTGCTACACCATTTGATCATGTCTGATATGTTTCCTAGCCCCACTCTCCTGCTTTCTCCATGCAACCTTTGCTCCCTGTGTAAATCAGAAACTTATCTATTTCTATTTTAATATATTCAAATGACTTGGCTTTACAGCCTTCTGTGAGAATGAGTTCCACAGATTCGCCACCCTCTGGCTAAAGAAATTCCTCCTCATTTCAGCTCTAAAGGGGCATCCACTCAGTCTGTGTTGGTGTTCTTGGGTCCTAGTCTCTCCTACTAGTGAAAACATCTTCTCTATGTCCACTCTATCCAGGCCTCTCAGAATTCTATAAGCTTTAATCATCCTGCTAAACTCCATTCAGTACAGAACCAGTGCCTTCAACTGCTTCTCTTTTGACAAACACTTCATCCCAGGGTCCAAACCTATCTACATTAATAGATAATAAAATGTGAGGCTGGATGAACACAGCAGGCCAAGCAGCATCTCAGGAGCACAAAAGCTGATGTTTCGGGCCTAGACCCTCCGAAACGTCAGCTTTTGTGCTCCTGAGATGCTGCTTGGCCTGCTGTGTTCATCCAGCCTCACATTTTATTATCTTGGAATCTCCAGCATCTGCAGTTCCCATTATCTCTATCTACATTAATCCCTTGTTTCAGCACAAAGCCTATAGCATTGAATGTTATGACACTTCAAGTGCTCTTCCAGGGTTTTTTTAAAGGTTGTGTGGTTTCCCATCTCATCTACCCTGCCAGGCAGATCGTTCCAGATCCTCACCACACTTTAAGTGAAAAGCTTCCTCCTCAAATCCCCGCTAAACTTTCATCTTTCCCCTTAAAATTACGCTCCACTCCCCACCGCTCTTTGTTACTGATCCTTCAACTAAGGGGAATAATGCTTTCTATTCTTTCCTTTCTCTTCTATTCAGTTCTGAGGAAGGCCCACTGCACCCAAAAGGTTAAAACTGTTTTTTTTCCTTTGCAGATGCTGCCAGACCTGCTGAGTTTTTCCAGCAATTTTGTTTTTGTTTCTGCTTTCTATTCACCTTGTGCATACCCCGATAATGTATACACCTCAGTCAGGTCCCCCCTCAGCTGGCTTGCTCAAAAGAAAAAAAAGTATAGTCTATCCAGACTCTCTTTGTAGGTAAAATTTCATCCTAGGCAATTCCCTGTTGAATCTCCTCTACAATCCCTCCAGTGCAATTCTACAGAAGAATCATACTGGACTCAAAACATGAAATCTGTTTTTCTCTCCACAAATACTGGCAGATCAGATGAATTTCAAAAGGTTATGTCAGGACACATCATTCTGGTTTACCGCTTCTCCAAAGTGTCTGTTAATCGTCTTTCACATCAATTATGCAATTAAAAACAGCTGTTGAGCACTAAAAGTTGTGTAGAAATAGAAATGAAAATTGGGGGAAATGTATGTGAATCAATATCATCTGTTTTAGCCTGTCTAGTAAAGTTGCCATTCATCACCAAGGGTTGCATCTTACCAGAAATTGGCTAAGTGTCATTTTTGGCAAGTATCATAGAGGGTTTCTCTCCATGACACTCTTGCAAGTTTTCTCATAGCTTTCTAAGCTTACTTCATTACTTATACACACCACCTTCTCTTTAGCACGCCACTCGCCATATTCTCCCCCTTGCCAAAAAGGGCTGCACAGGCCACTGCTAGGACCTCCCAGCATCCCTAGTGTCGGTGCCATCTTTAAAGGCCATTTGTGCACCCATCCAAGCATCGACAGTCCGTATTTGCCCCGCACAATTCCTGTCAATTGTCCCAGACGTATTGGCCAGAGTCAATATGCCACCCTGCTTTGTTTATGAGGACCTGAAGGCTCTGGTGGATTGGGATGGCGTGCAGTTACTGCCCGTGGAACATGCCCTGAGATGTTGGTTTCTGATGAAGAGATGGAGCAGAAAATGCTGAGCTGAATTTGTCATGTTTCTGCCCTGTCTGTCATGTCAAGGATTGTCACCATTTGGTTTCTATGCTAAAAAGCCACTCACTAGCAAGAATTTCACCATCTCACTATTCAACACTTGATTCGAAAACAAGCCTTTATGCTCCCGACGTCACAAAGCTGCTCACTGGCCGTTCAACGCAATTCTTCCAAATGTCCCATTATCATCAACATTTGGGGACTTGGAAGATGTATTTTGTTTGCTTGACAAAAACGTCACACAAGCATTGAATATTTCATAATATTGCCGAGTCAGACCGCAAAGGTCTCTGACTGGAAAATTACATCAATATATTACCCATCAGAAGGAAGAATTTTGACAAATGGAAGGATCATTTTCTCATAAATCAATTTATATTGAGAAATAAGAATGCAAAGTGAGCAGCTAAGTTGTTCTTCAGTAGTTTTATTAATTTGCATCAATGTATCAAGCAAAGCTATTTGTCTCGACTTCTCATTTCTTTTTTGGATGTGTTTGGATAAAGGACGATGAGCTCCAGATGGCGAGCAATGTATTATGGAGACACTTTTCAATTAATTTTGTAGACTTGCAACTATAATTTCTCAAAGACAGTAACATAACCCATCTGGCTACACAAGTGTGTTTCCTTGTGGACATTCTATGAAAGAATCTTTGAATAACAGAAAATTACCCCTCGCATAGAAGTTGAAAACCATTATGAATGCTTCTCACATTTAGGTTTTTATGGGTAGCAATTGATGAAAATTATATGGTAGTAAATTTCGCTTGGTGTCGAGTTGTTTGTGATAAGAATTCATGCGGGGAATCTGAGTGCCAACACCATGCATCAGTTCATGGCTGACGCATTTTCCTGTTTATTAATCACTCAGGACGTAGTCCAACAAGTTTATTTGAAAGCACAAGCTTTCGGAGCCTCAATCCTTCTTCCGGATTTAATAGATTAATATGTAAATATAAATCACCAAATTCTTTATCACATTCCCTCACACACACACTCTCTCTCCTCTCTCTCTCACACACACACACACACACACACACACACACACACACACACACACACACACACACACACACACACACACACACACACACACATCTATGGGATCAATTTGTATTTGCAGATACATTTTATTTTGTTCAAAAAGCACACACTTTATAGTCAATTTGGCATTTCACAGATTCCTACTTTCGAAATAAAACAAGTCTGACTGCAAACCAAAGCACAAACAGATTCTGAACAAGACCTCACAACTAACATATATTGTCTGACTGAAAAAGTCTCCTCTTATTTACACTGATAGAACCTTTGGTTCTTCTCAGGACAGTGACTTGTAAGGGATTCGGGGAATTGTATTTACATATTAATCAATTAAAACCTTCTAAATGATTGAAGACTTAATAGCATCTCAGGTTTTTTTTTATACGTCCTGATCAGTGGTGTGATCTTTTACTTATAAATTCTGTGTCAGATACTACCTCCCTCACCAACATCTGAAGGAGTAAGACTCCAAAAGTTTGTGTTTTCAAATAAACCTGTTGGATATAACCTGGTGTTGTGTGATTTCTGGCCTTGTCCACCCAGTCCAACACCGGCACCTCCACATCACAGGATGGAGTCAGATGTACCCAACTTCCCACCATGAACTTCCATTGCGCAAATCATAGCACAGGGAGCATTGCATTGTCTGTCCATTCACAGCAGCACTGGTGTTTAAATACTTTCATCCAAGTTGAGGGGCACAGGAAAAACACTGCAGGCTGAAATATTATCAATCACCCATTGTTGCAGATATACCAGGATGAATCAGCCTTTTAAAGTCAATTTTGCTCAATGGGTAATTTTTTTTTATCTTTGACTCAAAGGATTGAACATACAGATCTGACACTATAAGTAAGTAGGTGCTCCAGGGTGAAACTGAAGAGTATTAGATTGTCAGAAGAGCTGTCTTTCAGATGAGGCATGAAATGGTCATTAAAACAGTTCAGATAAACATTAAAAATCGAATAGCCAGTATTCTTCCCTAATGCAAGGGACATTTGCCTTATAATTGCAACAAAAAGTGTGCAACATTTGTATATGTAACCATATTCCTAAATTGTAAAGCAATTTTCTGTACATGAAATAGTTATCACAATCATAATATTGACATATTAATGTGGAGGTCTGCTATAACCTGGGTATTGGATGCATAAAGTGGAAACTTGTTATAGCTGTACTGTATTATTTTCGGACTGTCTTACTTTGAAAACTCCTGCTTTTAATCAGCAAAATTAAGATTCCAATGACGATTTCTTTTGGGAACCATGAAGCACAAGGGAATAAGTAAATTCATGGCGCATTGAACTATATTATTATCCACAATATATACTTCAAATAATTGGAAGACAGTTTTCATAGGGCTATGCAAAAGGACAGGATTAAGGGATTAACAGAGTTCCCTGTGTAGAGAGTTGACATGTAAATGATGGGCTGAATGGCTTCCTTCCGTGTGCTATAACCATTCCATAATTCCTTAAGTGCTTTAAGATGTTTCTGAGACATAATATAACATTATTTTTGATGCAAGTACTTATTTGGACTCAATGTAATAACTGTGCCAGTAACTGATTTGGACTGTATATACAACTAAATTCACTGCTGGCAGAGCAGTTTCATCAGCATTCATGCCAGCAATGCTGAAGATATTTAGCCTAAAATTAAAATGTTTAGATTGTTAACTAGGAAACAAAAGAAAACAGCTGTAGGACTGACAATAACGAGAAATATTAAAGAGCTCTGCCCCAATTTGGAAAAGGATGGAAAGTTCCATAAAGAATGTTTAACATTGCAATGTTTAAATATTCTACCAACGCTCATTCCAAACAAAATAACTTAGAATCAAACAAAACTTTCCTGCCTAAAAATCCTGTGATATAGTTTGTTTCAAAATTTACTGAGAGCATTAGAAACTATTTCAAATTGCATTTATCTTATTGTTTCAGTTCATTATATTTTTCCGTCCTTTGTTTCTCAGTGTATTTCCACCAGAATTGTTTCTATCGGAATTTTGGAATATCGATACATCAACACGTGAAATTCCTGTTTGTTTTTTAATTGAAGTGCTCATCCTTTTAAAATGAATTCATCAACATTGTTTAAATAGTAGCCAAATGACGTTCATACAAATATGTGATAAATTCAGCTGCGAACACCCAAAGTGGTAGATTTGAAGGCCTAATTCCCCATCTCTATCATTACTTCTACAACACAATGTCAGCCATACTTGAATTGGAAAATTAGACAGGGTCCAAGTTGTTTATGTGATCCCCTCAGCTGGTTTCAGATGCGTGAGGGGTTGGAGAGACATTTTTATACTGAGATACTTTTCTCCCTCATTAGCTGTGGGCTCTTTTCTATTTATTTGCCTTATAAGGAAGATTAAGTGAATGTGAGGTTTAGGGGTGAGGCTAGTCATGATATTCTTGCCATCTTGAGTGTGGGGCAGGTTTGATGCATCAACTAATATTTCCTTTCCCTCATTTTCAGACATTGATAACTTGCTGTTTCTTCAACTTTCTTATACTGAAAGCCAGACTGTAGTGAAAGCATCTCACTTTTGTGGTTCTAATGCACTTTCCAACTACCTACAACACCGATATGAAACCATGTAACTCCACCAGCAAGACCCCCAAATAAGTGGCAGAATTAATTTCTATGACTGTCCAAGCAAATATACCATGCTACAAGATAGTGGTATTTGATTTTGGAGAGTGCCTTCTCACACTGAAAACATCTCGAAGTACTTTCTACAACAAATTATTGTGTGATGGGCAGACACAGTGATGTAAGTTAATACAACAGCTATAGCATTGGTTGAGGAACGATTGTTGGTCCAGGCACCAGAAAAACTCTTCAAACATGCCAAGACTTGCTTAACACTCACATGAACCGCCAAAACAAGATGACAGGGCCAAAGTTGAAAGTCTCAGCCAAATGATAATGCATCCCAGTGCATCTACTCCATAATACAGTCTATCAATTCAGTTGGGAGTGTAAAGATCATGGAAAGGGACCGGTTAGGGGATGGGGAGATAAACCATTACATTCCGGCTCTGCAGTAACCAGAACAATCTATCTCACATCCCATGTGTTTGCAGGATAAGGAAGGATGAGGCTATCAAATTCCTGAGGATAACATGAGAAACATTCTGTACTAAGCTAAGAGAAGAGAGACTATCACTATTAACGTTACTGGTGTTAGATCAGAAGCAATGTGTCACTACAAACTATGCAGTTGTGCTTTTAACAAAAAAGTCCTCGATGTCTCCCATGCCTGCAGTTGGCTAGTCATTCTGAAGTGGATTTATTTTGGAAGGCCTGTTTAAACAATAA
The DNA here is from genome assembly GCF_030684315.1 of Stegostoma tigrinum. Taxonomy (NCBI): domain Eukaryota; kingdom Metazoa; phylum Chordata; class Chondrichthyes; order Orectolobiformes; family Stegostomatidae; genus Stegostoma; species Stegostoma tigrinum. The sequence goes on along the minus strand of NC_081365.1, from coordinate 13,264,873 downwards.
TATTTTGAATTCTTGCAGAAGGTGTTGTTGCGGGCTTTGTAGTCAGAATCCAAGAAGCTTTCCTTTGTGTACAATGAGGCGCTGTGAGCAGCAGGATTGCACTAAATAAAGACGCCTGCCAGTGAACATGGGGCAGCTGGGAAACAGGTGGGAGACTTTGTGGGAACTTGAATGAATGAAGCTGCTTCAGAATGCAGAGCTGCCGTTAAATGCATGCAAAATAAATATGCTTTGTAGGCACAGAATAATATTGTCTTTTTGAATGCCCTTATCAGCCACAGCAATGAGATGGTTCTGAACATTTAGGGATCATCACAGCCACAGCTCCACACTTCTCGGTAGGAAATGCACTTCATGGCAAGGGTCAATCTCCCTGCTGATAAAACAAAACAACAAATAAGCTTTTATTTGGCAAATTTCATTTGGGATGGGCTTGACATTAGAGCAGAATTTCAGTTCTGAGACTGAATTAAGCCGTGCGTAGAGCGGTTCAAGACCATTAAGAATGTGCCTTAAGAGTACCTCATAATTATGTCTAAAATTATACTGTATTCTGACACTTATAACCCTTAAAATTTATTTTTCACTTTTCCTTGTATTTTTTTCCCTAATGAAGCCAACTCACATGGAGTGAGCTCCAAATGGAGCTGCAAAACACGGAGTTGTGGATTGGTTGTGTATGTTACAATCCCACCAATTTCCTCTCTAGTCATTTCAGTGTGTTCTAATTACTCACAGGTTATACTACAGCAGCTGGCCAAGGCCTCGTCTGGCCACTTGCAATCTTTATCACCTATGACATAAGTAAGACCATTGGAAAATGTATAACCTCCAATTTTCCTCTCCCTGTTTAAGAAAGACAATCAATTACATATAAAAACAAATTACTGTGGATGCTGTAGATCGAAAACAAAACCAGTAAGTGCTGGCAAAAGTTGGAAGTTCTGGCAGCATCAGTGGAGTGAAAAACAGAGTCAGCATGTTGAGTCCCCCTTTTTCCTCCTGTTGAAAGGGTTTTGAAGTAGACTTATTTTGAACTTAAAGCATCAACGCTGTTTCTCTTTCCAGAGATGCTGCTGGGATGGTTGAGTGTTTTCAGCACTTCCTGTTTTGGCCATACACAAAGATTTAGATACAGCATTATGCATCCAATGTGGCAAGGAGACAGACCACAAGTCTACTACCAGGAATTGAACGCAAGCTTCTTGTGCTACTCTTTATCACAGACTAGCCACTTAACCATATGAACCAACAAAATCCTGAGCATGTATCTTACCCAAGACATTTTAAATATGAAAGTCATATTTATGACAAGAAGTGGAGACCTAATTAAATTTGCCCCTTTAAACTTTGTGGTATTGCTGGATTTCTAAGCCCTCAGGTTGGGCCCTCAAGCTCTTCTAAGCAAGATTCCATATAATTGCAAAACTGTGAATGAATTATACCGAGCCATGAACCAGGACCTTGGTGTAGAAGTCAGCAGCTGTGTCTTTGCTCAGTGAGGTACGAAATTGAGCTGATTCACTTGCTGAAGTTTCAGAAAGGTGATTTATATTTGCATTGATCCTGGCCAATAATCACAAAGTACAATGAATGTTACCTATATGTTGAGCCACCGTTAGATTTTAGATTTTATTTCATGTGTATTCAAGTACAGAAATGAATGGAATAGAATATCCTTTATTGTCACACATACTCTATTGTAGAAGTACAGAGGAAAGCTTTTACAATGGCTGCCTCTTATGGTACCATCTTAGGCACAAGTACCTGGGTACAAATCTTGGATACACCAGAGGAATAAAACAGTAGTTTCAAAAACAAATTAGAAATAAGACATGGTTAAAGGATTGACTTTGCATTAAGGTAGGAAATATCAAATGAACACTACATTGTAGCAGCTCAACGCAGGGCCTCTGCATGTGGTCTGATCATCCACACCAGAACCCAAACCAATAGCTGTCCCCACTCCACTCCAAGCCTTCAGTCAGCTCCGTGCCAGCACTCGGCTGCTACAAGGTAAGTTCCAGGACTGTCTCGCCCGTGCCGGTCTCTGCCCGGGACATGCCACCTGCACGTTGGTCTGGGATTCACTCCTCTTACACTGTTTTGGGGCTCACTGCCCATGCTGTTCTGGGGCTCTCAGCCCACATGCCATTCTGGGGCTCTCAGCCCACATGCCATTCTGGGGCTCACAGCCCACATGCTGTTCTGGGGCTCACAGCCCACATGCTGTTCCGCGGCTCTCAGCCAACATGCCATTCTAGGGCTCACCGCCCACATGCATTTCTGGGACTCTTAGGCCACATGCTGTCCTGGGGCTCTCAGCTGACATGCCACACTGGGACTCACAGCGCACATGCAGTTTTGGGGCTCACAGTTGCCTACCGTTGCTCCAAGATTCGTCTCTGGTGCTAAGAGAGAAGGAGGATAAAAGCAGAAAAAGTGCAGATGGAGCAGAGGAGCCCCAGCAGGAGTGTCCAACTCTACTACCATCTTGCTGGATACAGGAGCACAGAAAAAGTGTATGTCACTACGTATGGTGCCATTTTGGATCCCAAGGTACCTAGGTACTAAAAAGACTGAGGTACAAAGTAATAAGAGAAACAAGAGTGAAAACATTAAGCATTACTTCATGGAATAGTAGAAAAATAAACAAATAAGGTAATAGTTAACATTAAAGTCTTTTGTAGTTTAAACTAGGAAAATAAAGGAATAAGTTAAAAGTCCAACAGTCTTTGATGAGCACTCCATTTATGTCGCTCTCCAGGAGAGCGCAGCTGCCTGTTCTTGGTGCCTCCGTAGATACTGTTGCTGGTGCTGAAACTGCTTTCTGTCCAACCTCCTCCAGTAAAATGTACGGGCATGATTCACTCGCACGCCAAGCAGGGACATTACCATGAACCACTGGGAGTTCAGACTGGAGCCGACAGTGAGCTCCGGAGAAACCAGGCCAAAACCTGCCTTGGGGTCAGGGAACACCAAAAAGAGAGAAAACACCAAAAATAGGGGAGATAAAGAGAAATAAAGATGATAAAAGGAAAAGGAAATGAGAAATAAACAGAAGAGCAGAGGCGCTCCGATTGGAGGGTCCTACCCAGCCACCATCTTGACCATTATTTAATTTCTCTGTCTAACAAAAATATTTACTGGTTAACAGCAGTGCACATATGTATCAACAAATTGGCTCCAGGAAATAGTGAAGGTAACTGCATCTCTCTGCAGGTTTTTCACCCTTTTAGGAAAACAGATATGATAATACAACAAGAGAGGGAGACTGGAGGTTGGCTAACATAGTGCCATTATTTAAGAAAGGTGGTAAGGAAAAGCAAGGGAACTATTGACCAGTGAGCCTAGCATTGGTAATGGGCAAGTTGTTGAAGGGAATCTTGAGGGGCAGAATTTATATGTATTTGGAAAGGCAGGGACTATTTAGAGAGACAACATGGCTTTCTGCATGGAAATCATTTCTCACTGACTTAACTGAGTTTGTTAAAGCAGTAACGAAGAGGATTGATGAGGGCAGAGCAGTGGATGTGATGATATAGACGTCAGAAAGGCAAGGTTCCATGGGGTAGACTGGTAAGCAAGATTAGATCAGATGGAATATAGGGAGAACTAGATATTTCAATACAGAACTGGCTCAAAGGTAGAAGGCAGAGGGTGGGTCTGGATTGTTTTTCAGACTGGAGGCCTGTGACTAGCATTGTGCCACGAGGATCGGAGCTGTATCTGCCGCTTTTTGTCATTTATCTAAATATTGTAGATGTGAACACAGGAGATATGGCCATTAAGTTTGCAGATGACACCAAAATTGGAGGTGTAGTGGACCGTGAAGTAGGTTACCTCAGAGTGCAATGGGATATTAATCAGATGGGCCAATGGGCTGAGGAGTGGCAGATGGAGTTTAATTTAGATAAGTGTGAGATGTTGCATTTTGGAAAGGCAAACCAGGTAAGGACTTATACATTTAATAGTGAGGTCCTGGGGAGAGTTGCTGAACAAAGAGACCTTCATAGTTCTTTGAAAATGAATTCATAGGTAGACAGGATTGTGAAGAAGGCATTTACTATGCTTATCTTTATTGGTCAGTACTCTGAGTATAGGAGCTGGAAGATCATGTTGCAGCTGTTCAGGACATTAGTTAGACCACTTTTGGAATGCTGTGTGTAATTCTGGTCTCTGTGCTATGAGACTGATGTCATGAAACTTGAAAAGGCCCAGAAAGGATTTACAAGAATGTTACCAGGATTGGATCATTTGAGCTATAGGGAGAGGCTAAATAGGCTGGGGCTATTTTCCCTAGAGTGTTGGAGGCTAAGGGGTGGCCTTATAGAGGTTTATAAAATCATGAGGGGCATGGTTAGGATGAATAGACAAGGCCTTTTCCCTGGTGGGGGAGTCCAAAATTAGAGAGTATGGATTTAATGTGAGAGGAGAAAGAGGTAGAAGGGATCTAAGGGCAACTTTATCACGCAGAGGGAGGTGCATGTAATGAGATGCCAGAGGGTGGTGGAAGTTGGTACAGTTACAACATTTAAAAGGCATCTGGATGGGCACATGAAAGGAAAGATTTAGAGGGGAATGGGTCAAATGCTGGCAAATGGAACCAGACTTATTTAGGATATCTGGTCAGCATTGGGCCGAAGGGGCTGTTTCTATGACTCTAACACATCTGCCTAGGTCTGTGAATGATATAAACATAAAGTAGGTGGATTGGAGCATTGAAGTACTTTTAGCAAGTTATTTTGAGAAAGCCACAATCAAATAATCAGCTGGAAGAAATCTCAAAGATAACTTTCTGAATCCAGAGTTGGAACAGAGCCTGCTCAGTAGGAGATTATGGGAAACCGAGACAATGGACTGCAACATGAACTGTTCAATGAGGCAGCTGTGGGAATTGGCGATAGCACTCTGACAGACCAAGAAGGACCTAAGAGCTTGGAGCCTTTTGAGGTACATCATGAGATTAACGCTGAACTCTCTCCACTTCCGGCAGAGAGTCTCAGTTTTAATGCAGCCTCATATCACAAGACTAAATCAGCTTCACTTACAATGAACTACTTTTGGGTGAGGTATTGATTAGCATCCAGTTGTTGGTACACAGCAAGATCCCACAGTAAACAAAGTGGGTGGTTAGGTTAATAGGTTTTCTTTGGAGGTGAGGATGGAGCACGGAATGTTAGCCAAGACACTGAAGCAATCTGCAGCACTTGCTTTGAATGCTGTCAAGATGGATTTAACATCTTCCTGAGGCAGAGAGGTAAGGATTTGTTGTATCAGGTTCGGTTAACAGGTCATTGGTCTGACCCATTGACTCATTCTCTCTCCGCAGTTGCTAGCAGACCACACAATTTTGCTTTATCCTTGTTGTAAGATTTACTTAAGGCTTTGTATCTCCAGCAGTGTGCCATTTACCCAGTTCTGCTTTTAAGTGTCAGACCAGTTGCATTCTGATCTTGAGCTGGGCCACGATGCCACATCCTCTCGATTCAGAGTTATAGGTGTTATTGAAAGGCCTGTGATGTCGTTTAGTAGTCACTGCAACATTGAGTAAGGAATATGGGATTTTAGTCAGGTTTTGTAGTCCCAAACTCACTTGATATTACAGGTCATCTCTGAGGAAGTATTATACTGCAGAGATTCTGTCTTTTAGAGGTGATATTAAACTAATTAGTTCCGACCTGTCCCATAGTTCACATGGTAGATAAAGATATCACAATAGAAGGGAAAGGAATTTTCAGGATTATAATCTTACAATAACTGTCACCATAATTTTCCTTAATACCACCAGTAAAAATAATAAAATGTATTCATCCTGTTTAATAAACTTCTTCTGCATAAAGCAACTACTGTATTTCTCTACATAACAAACAATTGCCCTTCAAAGAAATTAATCTTTCATGAAGTACTTTGAAGATTTTCTGCAAAACATAAGTTTACTTCAGTCAGTGTGACAATCCAGAGTAACAATCTAGTCAGAGACAAATCAGAAGAATGTTGAAGGTTGCAGCTGACAGGATTAACTAAAGCCAAGTAGTTTTTTATCATTGTGCCCCACTTAGTAACCAAGAATTTACTTGATGCTGAGATTGCTATGTCATTCGTGCGCAGTTTCCTTCAAGCCTAAAGTGATCTAATAAGAATTCTATTGCACAATAGCTATGCACGTGCCTGATCAAACTAATCTTGTCAAGTAAACAATATGGGTTTAGTGCATTACTGCAACTATCTAGAGATTAGATGGTTATGAATTATGTTACTGCAGAGACTGTTAGAAGCTCATTAACTTCAGTCTGTCTTCTACAAGCTCCTTCTTAAATGACCGAGTCCTTGTGACATCATCCCACTGGTTGTTATTTATTTGCTCTCAACTATTAATCATTTAATTCTTTAATCCAGACTCATATACAACTTTAGTAAAGCCTTTGAAAAGATTCCACATAGTAGATTAACTAGTAAAGTTAGGTCACATGGGATTCAGGGAGAGCTTGCCAATTGGATACAAAATTGGCTTTACATTGGGAGACAGAGGGTAATGGTGGAGGGTTGTTTTTCAGACCGGAGGCCTGTGACCAGTCGTGTTCCAAAGGGATCAGTGCTGGGTCAACTTCTGTTTGTCATTTATATCAACAATTTGGATGAGAATTTAACAGCTAGTAAATTTATGGATGATACCAAAATTGGCTGTACAGTGGACAGTGAAGAAGGTTATTTAAGATTACAAAGAGATCTCAATCAATTGGGTCAATGGGCTGAGGAGTGGAAGATGGAGCAAATTTAGATAAATAGGAGATATTGTATTTCGGCAAAACAAGGGCAAGACTAATACAATGCATGGCCGGGCCTTGGGTAGTGTTGTATAACAGAGACCTACGAGTTCAAGTACATAATTATTTGAAATTTGTGAAACATGTAGACAGGGTAGCTTAGAAGGTGTTTAGCACACTTGCCTTCATTGCTCAGACGGTTGAATACAGACTTTGGGAGATCATGTTGATATTGTACAGGTTGGTAAGGTCTATTCTGTAGTACTGCGCAGTTTCTGGTCACCCTGCCATCAGAAGGATATAACTAAATTGGAGAGTGTTCAGAAAAGATTGACCAGGATGCTGCTGGGAATGGAGAGTTTGAGTTATAATGATAGGCTGGAAAGGCCTGGGCATTTTTCACTGGAGCGCTGGAAGTTGCAGAGTGATCCTATAGAGATTTATTAAATTATGAGGGGCATATTTATGAGGTGAATAGCAAAGATCTTTTCCAGAAGGTGGGGAAGTTCAAAACTAGGGCTATATTTTTAAAGTGAGAGGAGACATTTTAAAAAGGACATGAGGGGCAACTTTTTTTATACAGAGGCTGGTTTGTATGCGGAATGAACTGCTAGAAGGAGTTATGGTTGCAGGTACAGTTAGAACATTTAAAAGACACTTACATCAATAACACATGAATAAGAAAGTTCTGGAGGGATATGGGCCAAATGCAGGGAAGAGAGACTAGTATGTTTTGGGAATGTGGTTAGTGTGGACTAGTTGGACCAAACATTCTGTTTCTATGCTGTGTGACTCTATGACTCTGACTCGAGCAAAATTTCCCAATATACTTTGCAAGTATGAAGAAAAAATTTGGCTCTGAGCAATAAAAGGAGATGACCATCAACTTGGTTAAAGAGGTAAGATAGAAGGAGTCATATAAATACAGAGGCTACAAGAACGGATCAGAAACTCACTTCCTGGCTTGCCAAAACCTGTCCACGATTTACAAGGCACAAGTCAGGAGAGTGATAGAATACTCCCCACTTGCCTGGATGTGTGCAGCTCCATCAACACTGAAGAAGCTTGACACCATCCAGGACAAAGCAGCCTGTTTGATTGGCACTGTTTCCACAAGCATCCACTCCCTCCACCACCGATGCACATTAGTGTGTACTATCTACAAGATGCACAGCAGAAATTCACCAAAGATCATTAGACAGCACTTTCCAAATCTATGACCACTTCCAAAGTGCAGGACAAGGGCAGCAGAGACATGGGAACACTGACACCTGCAAGTTCCCTTCCAAGCCAGTCACCATTCTAACTTGGAAATGTATTGCTATTCCTTGATTGTCACTGGATTTAAACTCTGGAATTCCTTCCCTTAACTGTATTATTGTGGGTCTACCACAGTAATTCGAGAAGGCAGCTCACCACTGCTTTCTCCAGGGCACTGGAGACAAGTGATATATGCTGGCCCAGCCAGAGACACCTACTTTCCACAAGTGAATTAAACAAAATATAAAAGAGCCAAGGGAGAATTGCAGAACTTAGTAACCTGGGATCTGAAATCACAGTCGATAAGAAATAGGAAATGACCATGCATTGAGCCTTTAAGGACACCAGAGAGAACTTGTCAGAATCAGGGATGTTGAAGAGGCCAGCATCAGAGAAACAAGGATATCTCAGAGGGTTGAAGGGCTGCAGGAGGGTTACAAAAGTAGACTAATACAAGGTTGTGCATGATTTTGAAAAACAGTTAGAAAATTTAAAAACAAGATATTTTTCAACTGCAAGTAAATGCTAATGTTCTGAAGTGACAGTGGCACAAAGGACAGTCACTTCCCAGACATGCTGTCCCAAAGAAGCATTAGCAAAGCAAAGACAGCCTTTACAATTCAATTTTAAGCACTTTCAATGGAACTGAGTTGTTCTTTCTGCTTTAATATACATTTTCACATGCATGTTTGTAAACCACACAGTATTACTGATTACGTTACTTCCAGAAGAATTTGAAGCAGAGGATTACTATCCAAACCTTCCGGTGCACTGAGACTGACCATAGCTGTCCTCACTGCTGAAAACAGCTGCGGGGGAGCTACTAAATCCTCAAGCTGCTGTTCTCCATCAGGTTTTGTACTGCGCGTGGGAGATTGCATATTTCCTCACTTAAATAGGTAAAGCAGACCCGGCAGTTGGTGTAAGAGATGTTTCTACTTTCAATACCTTGCGTTGACTCCCTCACTCTGAGATTAATTTGATTGGAAAGGTACTGGCTGCCAGGAGTCAATGTCATAAAGAAGTTCAAAATGAACTCTGTACACAGCCAGCTGTGAATGCATTTAAAAATAAACTGAGACAAGGCTATGAGAAAGAAGCCAAACAGCATGCAGTAGCTAGTAATGAGTCTTCCATGCAAACAATGCAGCAACAGTTGGCTGGAAAATCGATGACTGAAAAGACCCTCCTGAAGAGAACACTGGTTAATTCGTTCATCAGGCCAAATTCTCCCTGATGTCGGAACGGCTTCAAGTTAAGTAACAACAGACAACTGAAGAAGTGCCATGCTCTATCATGTGGTCGCAATATTGCCAATGTTATTGGAATTAGATAGTAACATGTAGGAATATGTTAGTTCATTCCAATTCTGGTCAGCATTCATTCCCAAGTTACAGCACGAACTTCAATCACTCCCACATTTGAAAAACATCAATAAGGTAGCACTAGATGGTGAATGTCTCTCCCCTACTCATTGTCAGAAGCCACATGACACCAGGTTATAGTCCAAAAGATTTATTTGAAATCACAAGCTTTTGGAGTGCTGCTCCTTCATCACCTGAAGGTACATTGTTGAGCAGCCATATTATAAAGATCAGAAAAGAAAATATCTGTGTGGGTGTCATTTTTAAAAATTTTTAAAAATTCAATCACAGGATGTGGCTGGCTAAACTTACATTTATTCCCCATTCTTAGTTTCCCTTTAGATGTTGGTGGTGAGTTGCCTTCTGGAAACACTGAACTCTATTTGGTGCAGATAGACTCACAACGTCACTGGGGAGGGAGTCCAAGATTTTGGCCGAGCAGTCAATGTCGGAACAGTGATACATTTCCAAGTCGGGTTGGTGAGTGGCTTAAAGGGAACTTGATGGTAGTGCTGTTCCCATTTATCTAAGCCTTGTCCTTCCAAACAATAGAGATCACAGGTTTGAAAGATGCTGTCAAAAGAGTCTCAATGAATTTCTACATTGCATTTTAGAGATGCTTCACATTGTTGCTACTGAGCATCATCAATGGAAGGGCCAGATGTTTGTGGATATAGTGACAAACAAATGGACTGCCTTGTCCTGGTTCCTCAAGCTTATTGAGTATCATTAGCTATTGTACTAATCCAGGAAGGTGGAGATGATTCATGACTGATGCCTTTTAGATGGTGGACAGGCTGTAATAAGGCCAGGAGCTGAGTGGCTCTGACAGAACAAAACTGGACATCACTGAGCAGGTTTTAGCTGAGCAGGTGCTGTTTGATAGCACTGTTGATGACACCTTCCATCTCTATACTGATGAATGAGAGTAGACTGATGGCGGCAGCAAGTGGCTGCGTTGAATTTATCCTATTTTTGGTGTATAACACAATCCTGGGCAATTTTCCACATTGTTGGGTAGATGCCAGTGTTGTAACTATACTGGAACAGTTTGGCTAGGGAGCAGCAAGTTCTAGCGTACACATCTTTAGGACTATTGTCAGAATGTTGTCATGACCAATAGTATTTGCAGTACCCAGTGCCTCCAACCATTTCTTGACATCATGTGGATTAAATTGTGTTGGGTGGAGAATGGCATCAGTGATGCTGGATATCCCTGGACGAGGCTGAGATAGATCACTCACTCAGCACTTTTGGCTGAAGATTGCTGGAAAATGCGTCAGCTTTATCTTTTGCACTGATGTCTTGGGCTCGTCCATCATTGAAGACAGGAATGACGGTGGAGCCTCCTCCTCTAGTAGTTGTTTAATTGTGCACTGCCATTCATGACTGAATGTGGCAGGACTGCAGAGCTCAGATCTGATCCCTTGGTTATGGGATTAATCATCTCAGTCTATCACTTGCTGCTTGTGCTGGTTGATATGCAAGTCATCCTATTTGGTAGTTTTACTAAGTTGATGCCTCATCTTCAGGTATGCCTGGTGCTGCTCCTGACATGCCCTCCTGCACTCTCTATTAACCAATGTTGACCCCCTGGCTTGATGTTAATGGTTGAGTGGGGGTTATGCCGGGCCACGAGGTTTCAGATTGTGTTGGAGTACAATTCTGCTGTTGTTAATGTCTCACAACTCCTCATGGATGTTCTCTCTTGAGTTGCTGGATCTGTTTAAAATCTATCGCATTTAACATCGTGATAGTGCTAGATGTGTTCTCAATGTGAAGAGTGCTTGGTCTCCACATGGAAACAGAGGTGATCGATCTTACCAATACTGCCATTGACAGATGCATCTGCAAACAGCAGATTGGTCAGTATGAGGTCAAGAGTTTGTTTCCCTCTTGTTGTTTGGTTTCATTACCTGCTGCAGATCCAGTCTAGCAGCTATGTCCTTTAGGACACGTCTAGCTCAATCAATCGTGATACCCAGCCTCTCTTGCCGATCATCAAAATCACACAGTCAGGCGGTATGGTGGCTCAGTGGTTAGTACCACTATCTCACAGCACAAGAAATCCCAGTTCAATTCCATTGTCGGGTGGCTGCCAGTGAGGAGTTTGCATGTTCTCCCCACGTCATCCCGCAATTGAAAAATGTGCAGGCCAGGTGGATTTTCTGTGAGAAATTCAGGGTTACAGGGATATGGTATGGGGATGCTTTATGATGGGAGGGTTGCTGTGGACTTGATAAGCTGAATGGCCAGCTTCCCCAAGTGTAGAAATTCTGAGAGCTCACTCTGCATCCTTGACATCCACAGTGCTTCCCTCAAGTGTTGGCCAACATGGAGGAGCACTGATTCATCAGCCAAAGGAGGATCGTACAGCAGGAGTCTTCCTTGCCCTTGTTTGACATGATGCAATGAAGCCACATGGAATACAGTGTCAATGTTGAGGACTCCCAAGTCAGCTAACTCCTGGCTATACACCACTGTGGAATATGGCATTCCTAGGGTTGAGGATGGTATTGGTCTGGGACATTATGTATAAGGTAGAATTCCCTGAATATAGTGGTTTCAGGCTTTGAGGCAATTATTCAAATTTTGCATTACCCCTATCTGTTGACAAGGTGAACTTTGCCATTGTCATTTCCAGTGTGGCAGGTGGTTCTTCCAGTTCCATTACTTTTTCAAGAGATTTCCTTGTAGTTGATATAAACAATCATTTAATAAGTTATTTCAGAGGCCGGTAAGAGTCAATCACATTGCTGTGTATCTGGAGTCAGGCTGGCAGTTTTCCTTCACCGAAGGATATTAGCAAACTAGTTGGGTTTTACAACAATTAGAACATAGAACATAGAACATAGAACAGTACAGCACAGAACAGGCCCTTCAGCCCACAATGTTGTGCCGACCATTGATCCTCATGGATGCACCCTCAAATTTCTGTGACCATATGCATGTCCAGCAGTCTCTTAAATGACCCCAATGACCTTGCTTCCACAACTGCTGCTGGCAACGCATTCCATGCTCTCACAACTCTCTGCGTAAAGAACCTGCCTCTGACATCCCCTCTATACTTTCCACCAACCAGCTTAAAACTATGACCCCTCGTGCTAGCCATTTCTGCCCTGGGAAATAGTCTCTGGCTATCGACTATCTATGCCTCTCATTATCTTGTATACCTCAATTAGGTCCCCTCTCCTCCTCCTTTTCTCCAATGAAAAGAGACCGAGCTCAGTCAACCTCTCTTCATAAGATAAGCCCTCCAGTCCAGGCAGCATCCTGGTAAACCTCCTCTGAACCCTCTCCAAAGCATCCACATCTTTCCTATAATAGGGCGCCCAGAACTGGACGCAGTATTCCAAGTGCGGTCTAACCAAAGTTTTATAGAGTATAGTGTCAATGGATTTTTAATTCTATGTTTTTATTAAGTTCAATCAAACCTGCCATGGTTGTATTTAAACCTAGGTTCCCTAAAACATTCCATTAATCTCCAGATTACTAGCCCAGGAACAATAATATTATGCCACCTTCACCCCACTCACTGTACTGACAGAATGCTCCTTATCATGAGAGTCAGCCTCGATAATTCCTTCCTTAAGAGAAGTTAACTTAATAATATTCCATGGAATTTAAGATGTCATTGAAGCTGAGAATACAACATCCACATGAACTGATGGAACTTTGGCTTTAACATTTAAACTGTCCTTCCATTCTGGCCAATATACAGTGTAAACTCCTGTCAGGAAATGTGTAGTACCAGTGTGACATTTCTACTTCCCATCTCAAACATCCTTGAATCTACATTGACAACAACAGCTACTTTGTGTCTGAAATCAGCTTTGGTTGTCAACACTTAACCTCTGGGATCTGATCGATGATAAAAAAAGACACATTGTGAGTTGAGACAAGTATAGCAATACCAACCACTAAAGGATGACTTGCATATATATGATGCCACTCATAGCTAATACCTCGTACAGATAATGAAACACTTTTGAAGTGCAGTTATTGTTGCAATGTTAATAGTGGATTTTATACAAGCTTCATAGATGTTAGCTATGGTAATGTGACAGCTGGTGCTACTACGAGCGTGGAGGAAGGGGACAGCACTAAATTAATGCAGTCTCAGAGTCATAGAATTGTTTAGCATGGACACAAGTTCAACTTATCCATGCTGACCAGCTATTCTAAACCGATCTAGTCCCATTTCCCAGTATTTGTCCCATATTGCTCTAAACCTTTTGTATTCATGCACTCATCCAGGTGATCTTTAAATGTTTTAATTGTACCAGCCTCCACCACTTTGTCTGATAGCACATTCCATACATGCACCACCTTCTGTGTGAAACATTTGCCCCTTAGGTCCCTTTTAAATCTTTCCCCTTTCGCTTTCAACCTATTACCTCTAGTTTTGGATTCCCTCACACGAGGCAAAAGGCTTTGGTTGTTCACCCTACCCATGTCCCTCATGATTTTATAAACCTCTATAATGTCATGCCTAAGCCTTCAACACTGCAGGAAGAAAAGTCCCAGCCTATTCAACCCCTCCTTATAGCTCAAACCATCCAATCCCCGCAGATTAGTCAGAGAAAATCAGCCAAAGACCTGCACATCTGCCAATGTGGTATACTGCATCCACTGTACCCGGTGCGGCTTCCTCTACATTGGGGAAACCAAGCGGAGGCTTGGGGACCGCTTTGCAGAACACCTCCGCTCAGTTCGCAACAAACAACTGCACCTCCCAGTCGCAAACCATTTCCACTCCCTCTCCCATTCTCTAGATGACATGTCCATCATGGGCCTCCTGCACTGCCACAATGATGCCACCCGAAGGTTGCAGGAACAGCAACTCATATTCCGCCTGGGAACCCTGCAGCCTAATGGATCAATGTGGACTTCACCAGTTTCAAAATCTCCCCTTCCCCTACTGCATCCCTAAACCAGCCCAGTTCGTCCCCTCCCCCCACTGCACCACACAACCAGCCCAGCTCTTCCCCCCCACCCACTGCATCCCAAAACCAGTCCAACCTGTCTCTGCCTCCCTAACCGGTTCTTCCTCTCACCCATCCCTTCCTCCCACCCCAAGCCGCACCCCCAGCTACCTACTAACCTCATCCCACCTCCTTGACCTGTCCGTCTTCCCTGGACTGACCTATCCCCTCCCTATTACCCCACCTACACTCTCTCCACCTATCTTCTTTACTCTCCATCTTCGGTCCGCCTCCCCCTCTCTCCCTATTTATTCCAGTTCCCTCTCCCCATCCCCCTCTCTGATGAAGGGTCTAGGCCCAAAACGTCAGCTTTTGTGCTCCTGAGATGCTGCTTGGCCTGCTGTGTTCATCCAGCCTCACATTTTGTTATCTTGGAATTCTCCAGCATCTGCAGTTCCCATTATCTCTATCCCCAAAGACCAAGCCTTGGTTTGTTATCGAGGTAATTTTCTTCAAAAGTACTAATTTGTTAAACTGCATGAAGACCAAATTCTCATTTCTCATTCCTCTAATCATCAAGCAATCAGGCTTGGAGAGAAAAGCTGAAAAAAGCATCAAGGGTAAATGGCATTGTGAGTACAGTACTTTACCACAAGTGCGCTATGTCATAAAAAAGAACAAACCTGCGGGACAGGAAAATTTATGTACTAATTGTTTAAAGCAATGTAAAACCTTATTTTACTCTTTCGTTGGATATCTGTGTTAATCCTTAATTTATCAGGTCAGTACATCATGTTCAAGACATTAAGTCTCATGTGACCAAAATAATAGACAACATCATTTTGAAAAGAATAAAGCAAGCAAGATGCTTGAATTTAATGGAGCCTCCAATCCAACTAAATGTTGCCTGGAGGAAGAAGTTGGAGGAAGTGGAAATCTGTAGTATGTGCTGTCAGTTCCCCAGGGTCCTTTCTATCAGAATTAATTCTGCAATTTGGGAACCTTCCTGCATGTGGAAAATAAGAGTTGTACAATCATTCTTAATTGTCATCGCCATTCTATTTCGTAAGCCGGATCCAAGACAGAACTTTATGTAAATCTCGTCTCCCCCTTAAGGGCAATGTGTTATTCTTGCTTTGGCTTCAAAGTTCAGTCTAAAAGAAATATTTCATTTCAAAGTCTGGATTTTCATGCCAAAATGTCAGCTTTATGTCCAATTTATCACAACTGTAAACTCCAAGCAAAATTCCTCAGCTCAAGCCAAGTTGGGCAGTGCCGGGTTTTGGGGCACAGGACAACAAGGAGTGAGGTAAATAAAACATTCTAGGATAAACAATTTACTGAATTTTGTACCCCTCCACCTTGAAGAGTACCTGTCAATACTATCTCTTGCGTTCAGCTTCACTATATCGGGTCACTTTGTTCCTCAGTGAATAACAGCAACTGAAAGATGTATACATGTTCTTCTGCAGATCTAAGGATAATTTTTAAAAATAAAACAAATATAAGTAGAGATGAAAATATGCCCTGCATACTTCAAACATGGCTGCGTTGTTATTTCACTTTCATGAATGAATTGAGATCAGAACGCCATAGGATAATGCCAGGAAAAGTCTTACCTCCATCACAAGATTTTACCACAAAAACAAGGCCTGCATTAAGCTCTGTTGATGGGACCAACCAATTGTAGGTTGACTATCCTTTGGCCTTTCCACTATGTATTGTGGCCTGTCATTTAGTGGAGAGTGTACACAATATGTATGGTTAGACTCCAATTAGTACACAACTCAGGAGCATGTTTCAGATAAGTCAAGAAACCACGATAAGAGACACATAGATAGGGTTTAAAATTTCTCTGGAAAGTAAAAAGGTAAAGTTGCATTAGTCGTATAAGAAAATAGGGCTGCTGTCCCTTCAGAAAGAAAGAGAAAACTGGTGTTAGTTTAACCTGAGGGGAATTCTACATTGCAATCTCAGCTGGCGCAAGAATTGAGCCCACTCTGTTGACATCAATCTGCATCACAATCCAGACATTCAGCCAGATGAAATATGTTAAGTTTGGGAGAAAATGTGTAGGTGTAAAAGATAATCCACTTTCCTTTATCTTCTGATATGAGTATGGTTTACACTTGAGTGAATATGATGGAAATGTTTCTACTGTCTGAAATTTCCATCTAAGTTTGCACAATAAAATGAGTATCATAATTAAACATAATTATACATAACTATGCAGGTGATTTCTACGTGATTAGGGAATGATTGGTCCAGGAAGTCACAGGTAAGTAAAATGCTTGGGCTGGGGCGACTGTGAAAGGGGCAAATGATCATGTCAAACGTTATAAATGTTTTCAGATAGGCGCAAACATCTCAACCCATCGGCAGCTTGGCCAAGGCTGCAGAAAAAGGGAAGTAGGGATTCACAGGAAAGACTAACCAAACTAAAAGCAAAACACACAAGCATGTGTCAAAACAGAGCACAGGCACAGTGGACTTTTTGTTTCACGGCTGTTAAAGTGGAAGTGATGCTACATCTGGTGGTGGACAGTTTCCTTGGCATTATCCCCAAGGAAATGAAACGCAGCATGCCTGCAACACACTGGAGCCAAGTTTCAGCAGATTATTACCGTCACTGGATGTGCCAGCCCTACAGGACATAGTGACTGCTCAAGAAACTGCTGGCCTGCAGCCCTGTGGCTTTCCATCTTTAGCATTGACAGAGGCAATTTCATGAGAAAACTCTCAGGCAATCCGCTCAGTCTGTGGCCTCACCCATTAGGCAAAGCGGAACACATAAGAAACAATTATTCTAACCAGAAATAAAACAAAGAACTGCGGATGCTGTAAATCTGACAGAAAAACAGAAATTACCGGAGAAACTCAGCAGCTGTGTTCTGAGGAAGGACCACAGGGGACTTGAAACTTTAACTCCGAGATAGCAAGAACTGCCGATGCTGGAGTCAGAGACAACAGTGTAGAGCTGGAAGAACACAGCAGGCCAGGCAGCGCCAGAGGAGCAGGAAAGTTGACGTTTCAGGTCGGGATCCTTCTTTAGAAATGGGGGAGGGGTAAGGGAGCTGGGAAATAAATAGGGAAGGGAGGGATGGCACTGGGGAAGGTATGTGGGATGGTGACAGGGAGTGGAGATAGGGAGTGGAGGGGATTGGTCAGTGGAATGAGTGGTGTGGATGGGTGGGAGAGAAGATGGACAGGTTGTGTCTGGTCAAGGAGGCAGGGATAAGAGGGAGGCTTGGACGTGGCATGACACTGGGTTTGGGGGGGAATTTAAAACTGGTGAATGCCATGTTTACACTATTGGACTGTAGTCTCCTGAGGTGTTAACTCTGCTTTCTCTTCACAGATGTTGCCAGAGCTGCTGGGTTTCTCCAGCGATTTCTGCTCTTGTTTCAATCATTCTACCCACCCAGGCAGTTTCTTCAGCAGACCTTGATCCTGGGTCCCATACAGCCCCGTAGTCGAGTTTCAGTGGATTCGGATGTGGGTGTGATTAAAGCTTTATCGGCACATGCCATCTTTACCCACTTTGAAACTGAACACAGCTTCAGAATGTCAGGCATGCACGGATGGGCGTGGAAATCCTGTAGTTATGGCCTCTCACTCAGGCCTCACTGTGGACCCTACCTCCTGAGCCAGCAATCAGTGATTGCTGCAACTTTTCATCTTCTACATCACTATTGGTAGCTTCATAAAAGTAACAGCTTGTTCCACCAGGTATAACTGGCCTTACCTTTCATAAAATCTGATGAAGACTGAACTGGCCCTGAGAAAGTAACTTCACATTCACAGAATCTTGTTACATGAATAATCAGCAACATTTTTTAAACAGCACTTTTCATATTTTTGCTCAAAATCATTTTTTCAGAATACTTTAGCTTCTAGGTCCAATCCAAAGAGTTCAATTCATTGCTTGTAGGAAATTGCAGAATTGATCTTTTTGATACTGCCTGTCACCTGTAAAATTCCCTTCTAGCCATCAGTTGTGTTAAGAACTCAGCGATATTACGACAGCTCTACACCCCGATTTCCCATTCAAGACCATTGCAGTCAGTTACAGTATCAAATTCTCACTGAAGATTGCTACTTCCATGGGTCATCCAGAAGCAGCTTTGCTTCCTGCTGACCATTGTTACAGACCAGACCAAACCCCCTCAAAATATTCATAAGATAGTCTAGACCCTGACTTTTTTATATTTTAAAGGTAAAACTAAGGTGTAGCATTCCAGGTGCAATGCAACTGGTCAAATTACTGGATTTAAAGCAAACACACTTTGTTTACTCACTATAGTTAAGATACAACAAAAGGAAGAAGGAATTAGAACGATTTAATTCTATTGGAAAACTTAACAGAATAATAGACACCGTAACTATTACCATTAACTCTTCCAATATAGTAACATCCTATCAACACACCCTTGGCAAAAGGCAAATTCAGAAAACAGATTGTCTTACATGCAAGTCTGGCAGCCAAGAAGAAAAAAAAATCAAGAGAAAATTCTCAGAGAGTGTAGCAGCCAGGAGAGATTTACTGCTGTCTACAACCCTGCAGAGATCGCAGCAACAACGGCTGTTACTGAAAATCTAAAACATCTAATTGAAAATCCTGGCTCTATAAAAGCTTATCACATCCATTCAGGCTGTTTCTATTGTTATTATTTTTTAAAAAACTCAAGGTCTCACGATCTGTTTGTTCTAGTAGACCTGGTAGATTGTGCTTTACCTCTGCCTTAAAACATCTCTTCAAAAAAAAGGGACAAAATAACTTCAGTGAGGCATTTGATAAGGTTCCCCATGGCAGGCTGATGGAGAAAGTGAAGTCACATGGGGTCCAGGGTGTGCTAGCTAGATGGATAAAAAACTGGCTAGGCGACAGGAGACAGAGGGTAGTAGTAGAAGGGAGTTTCTCAAATTGGAGACCTGTGACCAGTGGCGTTCCACAGGGATCTGTGCTGGGACCACTGTTGTTTGTGATATATGTAAATGATCTGGAGGAAGGTGTAGGTGGTCGATCAGCAAGTTTGCTGATGACACTAAGATTGGTGGAGTAGCAGATAGTGAAGGGGACTGTCAGAGATTACAGCAGAATATAGATAGACTGGAGAGTTGGGCAAATAAATGGCAGATGGAGTTCAATCCAGGCAAATGCGAGGTGATGCATTTTGGAAGATCAAATTCAAGGGCGAACTATACAGTAAATGAAAAAGTCCTAGGGAAAATTGATGAACAGAGAGATCTGGGTGTTCAGGTCCATTGTTCCCTGAAGGTGACAATGCAGGTCAATAGTGTGGTCAAGAAGGCATATGGCATGCTTTCCTTCATTGGGCGTGGTATTGAGTACAAGAGTTGGCAGATCATGTTGCAGTTGTATAGGTCTTTGGTTCGGCCACATTTGGAGTACTGTGTACAGTTCTGGTCGCCATGTTACCAAAAGGATGTGGATACTTTGGAGAAGGTGCAGAGGAGGTTCACCAGGATGTTGCCTGGTATGGAGGGTGCTAGCTATGAAGAGAGGTTGAATAGATTAGGATTATTTTCATTAGAAAGATGGAGATTGAGGGGGGACCTGATTGAGGTCTACAAAATCATGAGGGGTATAGACTGGGTGGATAGCAAAAAGATTTTTCCCAGAGTGGGGGACTCAATTACTAGGGGTCATGAGATCAAAGTGAGAGGAGGAAAGTTTAAGGGAGATATGCGTGGAAAGTTCTTTACACGGAGGGTGGTGGGTGCCTGGAACGCGTTGCCAGTGGAGGTGGTAGACGCAGACACGTTAGCATCTTTTAAGATATATTTGAACAGGTACATGGATGGGCAGGGAGCAAATGGACACAGGCCGTTAGAAAATAGATGCCAGGTTAGACAGAGGATCTTGATCAGCGCAGGCTTGGAGGGATGAAGGGCCTGTTCTTGTGCTGTAGGTTTCTTTGTTTCTCTTTGTTAAAGCTGCAGTATTGTCATACTGTAATCTCCAGCAAATGTTTTTTCTCGAGGTAAGCTATTCAGATCTGCAAACAAAGGTACATCAAGTAATTCTCCAACTGTCAACATCCTTTATAAATTAACACAAAAAACAGTTTAGAGCTCAGCAGATCAGACAGCATCTGTTAAGGAGAATAGAACTAATGTTTCAGGTTGATGAACTTTCATCAGAACGATACATATTTCAGATTTCCACTATCCGCAGTTCTTGCTTTTTATGCTTGCTTCCCCACAAGACTTTCAAACACTTGGGAATTGTCAGCAGTTTTTAGGCTCCTCTGACCAACACTTAAGCCCGCAACTCTCAATTCCATTCATAATCAGGCATCCAATCAGTAAGAGGAAAGAAAGAACATGAAATAAAAATAAAAACTTCTCAACAGGTCAGACAGCATCTGGGGAGAGAAAATTGGGGTTAACAGGTGGAGGTTTACAATCACCTGTTCTGAAGAAGGGTCAATGGACCCAAAAGGTTAACTCTGTTTTCTCCTCCACAGATGCTACCAGACCTGCTGAGCTTTTCCAGCAACTTTGTTTTTGTTTCTGATTTACAGCATCCACAGTTCTTTTGGTTTTTATTTACAATCTCCTGTTAGCTGTCTTTCAGGTGATGGACCAGTAAAATGCACTGATGCCATTCAACCAATATAGAGTTTTACATAGTGAAGGCAAGATGCTGACCTGCCTCTTGCACAATTGGCTGATCTTCCCCTGCCTACCTCCCTTCACAAGAGTGGGCCTCACCTCTCCCTTCACCCTGAGAACCACATCTGCGCCTCCCCCAACACTTGCACCCCACCGTCCCCCCGCCAACAAATCCCCACTCCAATCCACTACCTGCTCATACTTTCATGATCCTAGAATCGAGATTTTCCAATCTGGTGACTGTTTGCCATCTCTGTTCTTGCCAAGCGTGCCCTTGCTCTGGCTGACCAGTTGGATTAGCTGGGAGTCCAACAAGGTGGGACCTCAGGCAGGGCCAGAGATTACACGTCTGCCAATCCTCGGAGCAGTAAATGGCTGTGGGATGGCGATGGCCAATGCTGGCTCCTCATGAGGCAGGGTAACAAAACACACCATCCAAAAAAATTCAGCCAAACATTCAGGCCCAATAGTCTGTTATTACTTTCCAATTTCCTGCATTTTCAGTATTTTACTATTACAAGGCAAAGCTCACATCTATGTGGTTCCTTTTACTTGGAACACTCCAAATTAATTTGCAATCACCTAAGCTCTGCTGATTTAGATATGCTCTAATCTACCTGATCTGGAGCAGGTGGGACTTGAACCCAGAACTCCTGATCCAGAAAAAACATAGGAAGCCTATTCTTAAAAATAATGCTACTTGTCTAAATGGTGACTGTATTCCACATATTATTTAAACATAGGGGTGAAAGCATCAACCTAATCTCAGGTTTTAATCACATTCTTAAACCTTGCTGAAAAAAATACATATATATTAGATCTTTGAACAAACAAAGAACAAAGAAAATTACAGCACAGGAACAGGCCCTTCGGCCCTCCAAGCCTGCGCCGATCAAGATGCTCTGTCTAACCTATCATCTATTTTCTAACGGTCTGTGTCCATTTGCTCCCTGCCCATCCATGTACCTGTCCAAATATATCTTAAAAGACACTAACGTGTCTGCATCTACCACCTCCGCTGGCAACGCGTTCCAGGCACCCACCACCCTCTGTGTAAAGAACTTTCCATGCATATCTCCCTTAAACTTTCCTCCTCTCACTTTGAACTCATGACCCCTAGTAATTGAGTCCCCCACTCTGGGAAAAAGCTTTTTGCTATCCAAACTGTCTATACCCCTCATGATTTTGTAGACCTCAATCAGGTCCCCCCTCAATCTCTGTCTTTCTAATGAAAATAATCCCAATCTACTCAACCTCTTTTCATAGCTAGCACCCTCCATACCAGGCAACATCCTGGTGAACCTCCTCTGCACATTCTCCAAAGTATCCACATCCTTTTTGTAATGTGGCGTCCAGAACTGTACACAGTACTCCAAATGTGGCCGAACCAAAGTCCTATACAACTGCAACATGATCTGCCAACTCTTGTACTCAATACCCCGCCCAATGAAGGAAAGCATGCCATATATCTTGACCACCTTATTGACCTGCGTTGTCACCTTCAGGGAACAATGGACATGAACACCCAGATATCTCTGTTCATCAATTTTCCCTAGGACTTTTCCATTTACTGTATAGTTCGCCCTTGAATTAGACCTTCCAAAATGCATCACCTCGCATTTGCCTGGATTGAACTCCATCTGCCATTTATCTGCCCAACTCTCCAGTCTGTCTATAGTCTGCTGTAATCTCTGACAGTCCCCTTCACTATCTGCTACTTTGGTTAGGAATGATTCAGTTTCAGTAAAACAGGTAAACCTATTTAAGCTTAAATCATTGTAAAATATTAAATTGACATTTCATTTTGTTTTGGAATTACCATTTTAGTTTTTAAAAAGTCTTCTCTCAAATTCTTTTTATCTGTAGGTATTAAGCCTTGCTGATAAATGCAACAAGTTACATTGAGAATATCACGCCATTGTTGAAAAAACAATTTAGGCAAAAGGCAAGTAACTACAGACCAGTTAGCTTAATATCTGTGGTCAGCGAAATGCTTGAGGCTATCATTGAGGAAGAAGGAGCGAAACATCTGGATGGAAAGGGTTCCATCAGGCAGATGCAGCATGGACTCAGGAAGGGGAGGTCATGTTTGACAAATTTGCTGGAGCTTGTTGAGGAAATAGCAATCGCGATGGATAGAGGGAAACAGGTGGACGTTGGATTTCCAGAAGGCATTCGAAAAGGTACCACATAAAAGACACAGCCATAAGATATGAATGCATGGAGTTGCGGGGAATGTATTAGCATGGACATTTAGGTGTACAAAATGATCAGAGGCATAGTTAGAGTGGACAGCCAGAGGCTTTTTCCTAAGATGGAGCTAACTATTACGAGAGGGCATAGTTTTAAAGTGTGGAGGTAGACAAAGGGGAGCCGTCAGAGGAAGGTTCTTTACTCAGAGAGTTGTAGGCCATGGAATGCATTGCTGGAGAGAGTAGCGGAGTCGGCCTCATTAGGGGCATTTAAGTGGCTATTAGATAGGCATATGGATGTTAGTATAAGTAGGGGTGGAAGTTAGATAGAACTTACATTTTGGGTAAAACTTTGGCGCAACATCATGGGCATCATGTGCTGTACTTCTATGAATAGACTGGTTAACCAACAGAAGGCAGAGAATTGGGATAAATGGGTGTTTCCCTGGTTGGAGATCAGTGGTAAGTGGAGTGCCGTAGAGGTCGGTGTTGGGCCCACAACTGTTAATGATATATATACATGCTTTGGAAGAGGAGACCAAGTGTAACGTATCTAAGTTTGCCAATGACACTAAACTGAGTGGAAAGGCAAATGGTGCAGAGGATGTGGTGAAGCTGCAGAGGGATGTAGATAGGTTAAGTGATTGGGCAAGGATCTGGCAGATGATATACAATGGTGGTAAATGTGAGATCATCCTCTTCGGAAATAAAAATAGTAAATCAGATTATTATTTAAATGGTGAAAGACTGCAGCATGCTGTTGTGCAGAGAGACTTAGAAGTGCTTGTACATGAATCGCTAAAAGTTAGTTTAAGGTGCAGCGGGTAATCAGGAAGGCAAACGGAATGTTGGCTTTCATGCTGGAGGGATTAAATTTAAGAGCGGGGAGGATTGGATGCAATTGTGCAAGGTGGTGGTGAGGCCGCACCTGGAATATTGTGTGCAGTTCTGGTCTCCATACTTAAGGAAGGATATACTGGCTCTGGAAGCAGTGCAGAGGAGGTTCACCAGGCTGATTCCGGAGATGAGAGGGTTACCCGATGAAGAGAGGTTGAGCCGCCTGGGACTGTACTCACTAGAATTTAAAAGAATTAGAGGTGATCTTTTCAAAATATGTAAAATTATGGAAGGGATAGATAAGATAGAGGCAAGCAAGTTGTTTCCACCGGTGGGAGAGATTAGGACCAGGGGACATAGCCTCAAGTTTAGGGGGAGTAGATTTAGGACAGAGATGAGCAGGAACTGCTTTTCCCGGACAGTGGTGAATCTATGAAATTCCCTGCCTGAGGAAGCGATAGAGGCAGCTTCATTAAATATATTTAAGACACAGTTGATCAGATTTTTGCATGGTAGGGGAATTGAGGGTTATGGGGATAATGCAGATGGGAGGAGCTGAGATAGATCGGATAGATCAGCCATGATCTTGTTGAATGGCAGAGCAGGCTCGAGGGGCCAAATGGCCTACTCCTGCTTTTGTCTGTAATGAACTTATAGGTTATTTCAAGAGGGTTGGAGTATAATAGTCAGGAAGTCTTCCTACAACAATACAAGGTACTCGTGATATACATCTGGAGTACCAAGAGCAGTTTTGGTCCCCTTATTTAAGGAAGGATATAATTTTATTGAAGGCAGCACTGTGTGTATTGACTTAGAGATCCCTGAAATGGACAGATTATCTTATGAGCAAAAGCTAAACAGGTTGGGACTCGGGTTTCCTTCAGGTTCTCCAGCTTCCTCCCACTGTCCAAAGATGTGCAGGTTAGGTGAATTGGCCATGCTAAAAAGAAATTGTCCCATAGAGTCAAGGGATATGCAGGCTGCGTGGATTAGCCAGAGTAAAATGTCCATGGATGGTCGCAGGGATAAGGAAATGGCTAGGTCTGGGAGGGATGCTCTTCACAGTATTAGTGCAGATTTGTTGGGCAGAATAGTCACTTGCCACACTGTAGGGATTTTGTGATTCTTAAGAGCTTGACAGACTAAATGCTGAAAGAATGTTTCATCTCTTGGGAGAATCTAGGATCAGAGGGCATTGTCTCGGAATTAAGAGGTGCCAATTTGAGACTGAGATTAGGTTGATTTCTTTTCTCATAGAGTTGTAGGTCTTTGGAAATGCTTGCCACAGAGAGTTGTGTGGGCACAGTCCTTGTATATATTTCAGGCTAAGATAGATAGATTTTTGACCAGTCGGAGAATCAAGGGTTATGGGGAAAGGGCAGGAAAACGGACGTAAGGAATATCTGATCAACCACTGTCCTGTTAAATGTTGGAACACACTAGAGGGGCCAAATGGCTTACTCCTTTGCTTATTTCTTATGGTCTAATGGTCTTATGGGGAATGGGTACCACACATTTCCTTCCTTGGAGAGCCTGGATATGGTTTTCAAAATGCTGTGCAACCACAGGGAGCATCACAACTGAACTCCAAAATTTTGCTAGATCCAACATCACAGGCACACTTGACTCAACAAGAATCTGTGAGTAGCAAGGA
Source organism: Stegostoma tigrinum (assembly GCF_030684315.1). Taxonomy (NCBI): domain Eukaryota; kingdom Metazoa; phylum Chordata; class Chondrichthyes; order Orectolobiformes; family Stegostomatidae; genus Stegostoma; species Stegostoma tigrinum. The sequence goes on along the minus strand of NC_081365.1, from coordinate 13,239,235 downwards.
ATAAGATGACTCTTCACCAAGGTTGATTGCAATATCTCAAATCTATGCAGATCAACTCTACACAGATTAAACCTCAGATCTACTTGCTTGTTAGCTCTTAAAGAATAATCACAGGAAGTTTTCAAGCAGAACACAGCTTTGTTTAAGTCCCAAACCAAAACAACTGTTCCTCTGATGCTGCCTGGCCTGCTCTATTCCTCCAGCTCCACACTGCATTGTCTCTGACTCCACCATCTGCAGTTCTTGCTATCCCTTTGTTTGTCCATTAATCGATTAGGGGAATATTTATAATATCCTCTCATTCCCAATTAACCGTAGCTATGATTGTTACATATGCACCACCATAATGCAAACTCCATGCCTCTTTGACATGTGAAGGGTATTGCCTGATCACCATATATGCCATCGTATTACCCACCCAGTGATTGTGCTGCCAGTCAACTGATTTGCAAGCATCCAGGGAATGATTACAAATTCATGACTGTCTGCTTCAAATCCCCTTGAGAAGCCTCTGATGCTAATAATGCTCTACCACGTGTCATGTCACATTAGTAATGGTGAGATGAAGCTCTATTTCCATTACAGCAGTTCTCCTCCTTCCATACCGACTTAATAGAGATTTAGTCCAGCTGTACAAAACAGTCCCACTAGAGAGGACAGCTTCAGAATTCATGTACCATGAACTGCTGTCTTAGATTCATGCCAACCTTTTGATAGTGACTCCCACTTCTAACCAGGCACTGGGCAGTAAAAGTCCAGACTTGCTTGTTGAAAACTCTGATGAAGGGTCTAGACCTGAAACGTCAGCGTTTGTGCTCCTGAGATGCTGCTGGGCCTGCTGTGTTCATCCAGCGTCACACTTTGTTATGTTGAAAACTTAATGTTTGTTGGCAACATTGGCCCGTGACATTGAACACAAGAGGATATCCAATGCATATCTTAAATGAGAATACTCACATTAGCTCTGTTAAATTAAAGTTACGTGACAGAGGGCTTAATTATATTTGGGGCCTGGTGTTCCTTAGCCTAAAAAGTTCTGGGCTAAGGAACACCAGGCCCCAAATATAATTAAGCCCTCTGTCACGTAAATTTAATTTAACAGAGCTAAAGTGAGTATTCTCATTTGAGATATGCATTGGATGTCCTCTTGTGTTCAATGTCACGGGCCAATGTTGCAAACAAACATCAAGTAATTCAACAAGTAAGAGTAAACTTTTACTGCCCAGTGCCTGGTTAGAAGTGGGAGTCGCTATCAAAAGGTTGGCATGAATTTAAGACGGCAGATCATATGTTGCCCTCTCTCATGAGACTGTTTTATACAGCTGGACTAATTCTCTATTAAATCAATATGGAAGGAAGAGAACTGCTTAATGGAAATAGAGCTTCATCTCACCATTACTAATGTGACATGGCAAGTGGTAGAGCATTATTAGCATCAGAGACTTCTCATGGGGATTTGAAACAGCCAATTATAAATTTGTAATCATTCCCTGCATGCTTCCAAATCAATTTCCCTGCAGCACAGTCACTGGGTGGGTAATATGATGGCATATATGGTGATCAGGCAATACCCTTCACAAGTCAAAGAGGCATGGAATTTGCATTATGATGGTGCATTTGTGACAATCATAGCTACGGTTAATCGGGAATGAGAGGACATTGTACATGTTTCTCTAATAGATTAATGGATAAATAAAGCTGTGTTCTTCTTGAGAGCTTCCTGTAATTATTCTTTTAGAGTTAACAAGCAAGTAGATCTAATGTTTAGTCTGTATTGAGTTGATCTGGACAGATTTGAGGTAATGCAATTAACCTTGGCGAAAAGTCATCTTATTTCTTGCTATTCACAGATTCTTGTTGAGTTATCTGTGCCTGTGATGTTGGATTTAGCAAAATTTTGGGCTCAGTTGGTGATGCTCCCTGTGGTTGCATAGCAATTTGAAAATCATATCCAGGACTATAAGCTAGTGCCATGTGATTTTTGTCCACCCCAGTCCAACACCAGCATGTCCACATCATGGGCCAGACAATGTACTGCAGAGTCTCCTTTCCATTTGAATTCTACCCCTCAATTATGTTCAGAGGATAGGACAACTTTCGGCCCACCTCTTTGAGTGAAGGAATCATACTTGGAAATTTCACTGACTACTCTTGATATTCCTGAAAGCTGACTTAAATGTCATTGTTACCACTGGAAATTTAAATGACAAAGTGTTATTGTGAATTAGATGAAGGAGGCCATTCAATTATTCAACCTAACCTACCGTTCAAAGAGATCATTGCTGATCTGTTCATGTTTCAAATTCCACGTTCACATTTATTCCTGATGCGCTTTCATCTCCCCATCTAATAAAATCTATCTCTGCCTTAAGAATATTCAATGACCACTAAATCAACCACCTTCTGAGGCAGAGTCCCAAAGGAACACAACTTTCCAAGAGGAAATAAAAACCATCGAGAGTAGGCAGGAAAGAGGAATTGAGGCTGAGATGAGATCAGCCAAAATCATATTAAATAAAGGAGCAGGCTTGAGGGGCTGAATGGACTACTTCAGCTCTTAGTTTGTAGAGTCAAAAGGTCATAAACCAGTGTTCATTGAAGATGGTAAATCCTTGGACATATGCCTAGCTGATCTGGTGCACACATATTGGGGAATCTTGAACAAAGTGTTCTAATTCTGACTTTCAGTGTGCATATCTGGCAGTGTATTGAGGCCTCAAGGCAAAGCTCAACATAAATCTCAGTAAACCTGACAAGAGGAGTGAAATACTCATCTTTAAAACCCATGACTATATCAACAAAACGCGCACCATCTCCAATGGCATGTCCAAATCTGTATCCAACGGATCTGCTACTCAGTGTAACTGTCCAGCCTTACTGAAAAGCAAGCTAGAAGAAAACATTTGCTGGGCTTGTATAAAAGCGGTCAATTGCTACATACAATAGGGTTTGTCCTCACAGCTCGCTGTCCCCATATATGTACAGACTGGGCAGAAAACATAAAACCCTTTATGTGCTGTCTTACACATGTCAACTTGTTCAGAAGCTAGCTCCTTCTCTTCTTCACTGCAGGTACAAGGGCCAAATGAACAGGAGGTAGCCTGATATGCTATAGCCTCCCCTCTGTTAGATCAGCCCCACCGATGAGAACGATGTCTCTGACAGCTCAGAGCTAATGCTCAGTGTTCAGAAACAGTGGACAGAAACACTCACCTCAGTGACCTGAGTGGGCAAAGGGAGACAACCTGGTACATACATCACTGTCATATATTCACAGCAATACTCGAGTTTCTAACACTAAGCGAAAAACTGAAAATTAGACATTCACTGAGCTTCACACAGATGAGGAAGCCCTGTATTCGATCATGAACAACATTTGCTCACGTAGAGGCAGGCAGAGGAAACATCAAATTGTGATACCAGAGGTCCCTCACTTGAGAAAAATGGGAGGAGAACAAACAGGTGCCTGAAAGAACACAGCAAGCCAGGCAGCACCCGGAGGAAAGGAACAGTCAATGCCCTGGGCAATACCCCTCCCCAGAGATGGATACGGCAGTAAGGGAGCTGCAGATGAAGTTGGGGGGTGGGATGGAGGCAGAATGGTGGCGGTTGGCAGACTCCGGTGGCAAGCACAACCCGATCGGTTGATGCAAGGGACGAATATCGCTGGTGGCTGGAAGGGAGGGCCAAAAGGCGGAATGGAAAGAACGAGGTGGGGCCAGAAGAGGAGCCGGGGGATTTGGTGGGGAGGCTGTTTGAACTTGGAGAGCTCAGTGTTGAGTCCTGCAGGCTGCAGGGTGCCCAGGCGGAAGACAAGGTGTCGTTCTTCAAATTTGCATTCCAAGTCACTATGACGCAGTAGGATGCAGAGGACAGACATGTCGGAGGGGGATTGCCAAATTGTTTGGTGAATTGCTCCAACCATTTCCAACAAGCCTTCCAATTACATGGTGAATGATCCTTCACTTTTTCAAAAACCATATTACACAGTTCTTTACAGACTGAAAGGGCACGTGGACATATGCTGTGCCTGTTTCAACTCAAAAAAATAGGTGACAGACACTCTCTGATTCATTTCTCAGGGCAATGGTGTGGCCATACAGAGTCAACCTTAATGTTGTAATATTTAACAAAGTCTAGCTGTTAACTGTGAGTCAGCAATAATTGCCCGTACCACATCACTTGTACCAAAACGTAGAGAAACACAGAGGAATAATTCAGTCCTGATAGCATCTGTTATGCTTCCTTCAGTAACCATTTCCCCCATTCAGGAGACGATGAAGGAAGCCTCACTCCTTGGCTACCAGAGCAGGATGCTGCCTTCAAAACTTTAAAGTGACTAAGACACCCTGTGTCAACAGTCTGTTTGTTCTTTGGTATCAGTTAGCCATCTTTATTTCTCAACAGTAATCTGTCGAATTAACTATTGTATCAGGTGAAAATGCTGCTTAATAAGCTCTTTATTATTAAAAAGGTATCTGAAAATTGTTTATAATTCATTAACTGCCCAGCCTCGTTACAATGGCACTGAGTATCATAATCTAATATCTCCGCAGATACTGTCTGACCTGTTAAGTTTTTCTAGTAGTTTCAGCTTTTACACAGAATCACAGAAGTGTCAAAATGGAGAGAGAGACATTTTGGCCCATTGTGTCTAGCAGACCATGTGTTTTTTTTCACTTCTATTCCATAGTTGAGTGTTTTGCTGCAGATGAAATTTTGGATTGGTTTCATCTTGTGTCTTCTGCAGCCAAACAACTCTGAGAGCCAAGGACCCATCCAAAAAAAATTTAATTTTCCTTCAACGAGAAAATGGAGTTGCAGCGGTCAACTTGTCAATCTTCTAACTCTCGCATGTTCACATGTCTGTCCAGTTCATATTACATACTTGGCAGAGCAAGGGAAAGCAACCAGATGTTCATCACCACCTGTTTCATGGCTGGCAATGGAAATGATACATGCATCTGTCCTGGAGTTGGTGCCTTGGTCCTTATGGTTATGACAGCTCCAACGGTACAAACAGCGCAATATAAGGATTTAAACTGATGAGTTCCCTAGGCAGCACCCACGATGAGGATGCCTTTTGAATCTGCGGGCTAAACAGCTTAGAGCTTGAAACAGTAATGCCTGCCATCCAGTTCCTCATCATCGTCTATGTTATAATTTCTGTGAAATCAATGTAACTTGCACTTAATCACAATAAGTTACATCTTGTAAACATGCAATAAGCTACATCTTGAGCTTCTTCTCGTGAGGCAAGTGAGTAGTTTTACTCTACCTCACTGGACCAAGCTGTAGATCCCAATCTAAAAGAAGGCGGTGTTAAAAAACTATTCAATTGTGAGCGATAGAGAAGGCAGCCTCATGCAGGTTGAGGATAGGGATTTCTCAGACAGCTGAGAGCATTCCTATTTTCATACATCTATTTTTCTAATGGTTCCCCAATGATATCCTAAATCTTAATGCACAATCCCTTCAATTTTCCAAAGTAGTTGCTGCTTCTGCCTGAATGTATGATTTGCAAAGCATAGACTAGCCATTGCAAATGGGAACAAAAATAGAGATTGCTGGAAAAGCTCAGCAGGTCTGTAGAGAGAAATCAGAGTTAATGTTTTGGAACAAGTTACCCTTCCCTCAGAATTGAGTCATTCGACCCAAAACATTAACTCTGATTTCTCTCCACAGACCTGCTGAGCTTTTCCAGCAAGCTCTATTTTTGTTTGTGATTTACAGCAGTTCTTCAAGTTTTAATTTAAAATAGAACTTTATTTTGGACATGTTTTGAACGCATATTTCCATTTCTCAACATGTTGAAATTATTGTACACTTTTCCATGAGCATTTTGAAGCAACCGAGTTTGATTTCAGGAATAAATGTACATATCTGTGGCTGTAAGTAAAATTTCAGAATTCTTTATTTGCTTTTCTGTTATGGAAGGAGTGTGTGCTATGACTGATTAAGGCCAAGAATGTTTCAATCAGACAAACAGCGCTGAGATATATTATTTTTCTTTGGCAACTGGCTGTGTTTTTCTGCAGTGTGCATGCTATTTTTCCCTGTGTTTATTTCTGATGTGCTGTCAGCAGCTATCCTACATCTACATTACCAATACAACATCTGCAAGTTTTGAGGCTGTACCTTAATGTTTTCTCTGAACTCAGACTCCACAACAGGTTTTTATACTCTTCTATATTTAGTATAAACCTGTAGTTTATAAATGGAACATATGGACAAGATGCAACAATCCAAGAACAACCTTAAAGTAAATATACAAGGTAATGTACTTGGAATTTACAGCACAGAAATAAGCCATTTCTCCCACCTGAATAGAAGCAAAATACTGCAGATACTGGAAATCAGGAACAAACACAGAGAATGCTGGAAAAAATTCTTAGCAGGTCTGACAGTATCTGTGGAAAGAGAAAAACAGAGTTAATGTTTCAAGTTCAGAATGACTCTTGTTTGGAATTGATCTGAACTTAACTAAATTTAATTGAAGCATGGTAGTTGCATGTTAGAAAAAAAATGTTGCAACTGATTGACAGGGGATTAAAAAGAGGGTAACCATGACCCATACCAGCCTGGTAACAATACTGGCTAATGATTTAGAAGTAATTTTGAAGTTGCCATATTCATTTGCTCACGTTGTCCATCTGGGTATGGGAGATCTGGCAGGTCCTGTCAAAGTAACCATGACATGATACTGCAGTACCTTCTATTTAGGAGCACTCAGTTTCCATCCATTGCCTTCAAATCACCCTGTCTTCAGCAAAAAGTTGGAATGAGAAACTGTGCAGATTAGCAGCAATGGATTTTGAAGCCCAAGTTTCAATAGATGGTACGGAGGACTTCAAGTTATACCGAAGAGTCTGGTTTCCCAAAAAGAAGAGCTGTTTTGTAAAGTTTTAAGTCCCAAAAGAGAATTCATGGCTGAGTTACTTATTAATAATCTATTAAGGAAATTCACTGAAGGCAGCTGTAAAATAGTGGGACAAGAGTTACTTAAATGAACTTCTGGATAGAGAAGGGATTGAAATGTGTGGGTAAAGTTCAATACTCAGTTTCATCAGCCAAAAAAGGATAGACAAGTTGGACCGAGCAATCTGTTCCTAATGATTTGCACATTGTCATTCATTGTTACATTTTAAAACAAAAATGTCACTTTATTTGTAAAATCAATAAAATATTCCAAAAATATTGAAATATTCGTTGTGATGTTTTAGTAAGGTATTTCATGCTATAATTATCAGTCTGTAGTGTAGAAGGACTATTATGGAATTACAGAACAGGGCAAGCAACATTAGCAAACAAAACATATAACCATTTCACTAAAACCTTTTGTGAGCAGTTTGCATGTGTTTGATTAGCTGTAAATTTGTAACATACTATCAATGTTTTTCTGAGGTTTTTTTGCGCGATTTTCTTTTTTAATATAACTTACCTGTTACACTTTTCAACCTTGACAGTCCCCTGATATTGGTTAGTGTGGAATTGCAATAGTGTGGGACCTCTGCAGAGTGAGGCAAAGGTGAAGTTAATTACATACTGACTTCTACGTGAAATTGGTTCAAAATGAAAAGTCAACTGGTGAATCCTTTCCAAGTTCAGCTTGTAGATGTAAATCGGATTAAGCAATGAGTGAAATAGCCTCTGAGATGTATGGACTTTTAATTAGCAAGGAAATCCAAAGTTATGGGGTAAAGGCAGGGAAGTGGAGTTGAGAATTATCAGATCAGACACCATCTTAATGAATAACAGAGAAGACTTGATGGGCTAAATGGCCTACTTCTGCTCTTATATCTTATGATCTAATGGGCCCATTTAGTTGGCATTTCAATAAGTAGAACAAGCCACAATTACTATTTGTATCAAAAGAATACCCCCAACATCTCTTAAACACAATTTTGTGGGTGAATTTTAATTCCCAAAGTATTTGCAGGGGGTTTATTCCCAAAATACTCCTGACCAATATTTATCCGTCAAAGAAAGGAAGAGCTGGTCATTTTCATTGTGCTTTATTTTATGGGAGCTTGCTGTTTGCAAATGGAGGGGTATGTGGCTTGTTTCTGATGTGACATTGGTGGTTGCATTCAAAAGTATTTCACTGGATGTGAAGCACTTTGGGATGCCCTGAAGATTGAGAGAGGACAGTATAAATCTAAATGTTTTTTTTATGATATCAGTTAGGACAGCTGCCCCAGTTAAGAACAGTAAGATTTTGTAAATTCTACTCTATAAAGCATGACTGGTAAGTACCTGCTCCACAAATTTCAAACTGATATGTAGGCATCAATGCACAGTCTGAATGATTCTCCTGCATGCAGCTAATAGAACCATTAAATCAGATAGAATATTTAATCTTGTAATTTCTGAAATCTTTGCAGGGCTCCAGTATCAAAGACTCAACAAATTATTTTACTTATTTTTCAAAAAGTGTTACACTTAAAGCCCAACGTGGACACTCACTACAGAATGAGAACTGTTTCTGTGATAATGGGAACTGCAGATGCTGGAGATTCCAAGATAATAAAATGTGAGGCTGGATGAACACAGCAGGCCAAGCAGCATCTCAGGAGCACAAAAGCTGACGTTTCGGGCCTAGACCCTTCATCAGAGAGAGATGTTTCTGTTTCTGTGATGATGCATTTATAATTCAATCATGAGCTGCCTGCTCAGTTTCACTTAAATGGGACTATTTTATAGTGTCTCTATATTTCAGTCTGATGAAGTCATTTCTTGTGGCATAATGAACAGTTTGTAAGCCAGCAAATTACTTTTGTTATCAATGTTCTATTTAAAACCTTCCAAAAGGCATTCAATCCAATGTTTTCACTGCACTCAAATCATCGTGTCTTTTAATCTGTGACAGTAATGTTCATCACTGAGTAACCTCAGCTGCAGCCAAAAAAAAAATTCCTGCTGCACATAGAAATCAACTGTACGGTGAGTGCAGTTTGGCCATGATTCTGACACCCAACAGGAGTCTCAAATAGGAGCTGGTCAACAGCACTGTGTAAGGATCATTCATTGATCTGTAATCTTCCCCAGGCTGGGGACAATTTGTAGTCAAAGGGTGGACTCAACATCCAATTAAATATGGTGGGACTAAACTCAACGCTGAAAAGACCAAAGGAAGACTTCCATCAGCAGAGTAAACAGTGAAGAAGAATTCTACCTGAAGGTTAGTGTAGTCCTCTCTCCAATCTCTTCAAGCAAAGAAATGCCCTTTGCAACCAGTCTGTCATCATGAGTGAATGGAAAGGGTTCCCCTCCCCCCCATTAAATATGCTGTAGCCAGGCAAACAAGATGGGCGCCTAAACCTGCCTGGCCCCCACAATCTACAACCAGGAGGCTGTAGTTTTAAACTAGATCAAATGTTAGTTAATTACACAACTATAGTGAAATTCACTAAGAGAAAAAAAGTGTTCATTTTTAGAAAAAAATACAAAGATTGTCGGCCAATATGGACAGAGGATAATGATGAAGATGCAAATATGAACGTGCTCATTATAGAAGGTCTATCGCTTATGTATGAATTGTCTTTCCAAAAGTTAAGGACGTTGAAAATTGGACATCAGCTTTCAGAAAATGTAATACTTCTGTGGATGAATTGTTCAAGGTTGTTTGTACAAGTGGACAGTAGGCTTTAAGAAAGAGAAAATGTTTCTTTTTCCTCACAAGTTCTGTGCTTATAGCACTTGAAGAATGCCTGGACTCTTTCACCAGAACTGTGGTTGGTGGTCAGACGGTCTTCTCTTTCTGGCAGAGAGCTTTTTCTGTCTGTCTGTCTGTCTCTGTCTCTCTCTCTCTCTCTCTGTCGATGTTGTCTCAAAGTCCTTTCTGGAGAGTTCTATTTTGAAATAGCGTGTTGCAGAGAGTGGAATATTCACAGTCACTGCACAACATGGGCATTAGCGCAAAAGATGGTAACATCACAGGAGATGGCCAATGAGGATCTTCTCAATGTCGAGAGCATCAGGAAATCTCCTGGTGCTTTGATAGCATCCTTAACTCTGGGTCAGAATCCTACATCTGAGATGAGATCCCATCTCAGGACTTGATGGAGAAAGAGTTTATGTCATAATGCGATTAAACAGGTTGATTTTCAATCTCTGTGTCAGGTGATAAGAGCAGGAGAACTTCTTAGCCAGCCAGATTCATGTGGTAAAGCCTGTAGTTTAAAAAAATCTCCATATATATGTTTTGGCCTCATTATGATTCCAAGGGGCTGAAACACTTCCTGATGCTCCTCTACACCAATGGACATTTGGGTGGTGTTCCACTTAGATGGTCTGTGAGGTAGCAAACCAAAGTAACATGGAAGTTTGTTATATTCTGGAGTAAAGATGTGCAGGAGATATGGGAATTGAGTTATAAAGGGGGGAAATTTGTCCTTTCATTAATTGGCCTCAGTTTGCTTTCATCTAAGGGGATGCCTTGAAAGGAAATAGTCACCGTCCACAGAGCTATGAAAATGTACCTCTTACCATTTCAGAATTGTAAGAGACCCGTGCAAAAGCCAAATGTTATGAACAGGCCCAGTATGGAATACAGAAATCAGAAACTACATAACTCCCTGAAGTATCTTATAACATGTGTCAGGAAATACAGGCCACAGATGCAATGATGACTCATGAGACCAATTTTGAGAAAGCACAGTTTTTAACCTCTGCAGATTTTGACTGGAAGTATTCATCAGTTCATCAACACTAATTTGCATAGCTTTGTTTCATAAAATATGATTTGCAATGAATGAAAATTGACCAATGAAATAGCAAATAATCATTAGAAAGAAAAGTTAAGGCAATAGGACAAAAAAGGATTTCTGTCATCTAGTTTCAGATCCAAGTTAGAAATTCAGAAATGACGAAAATGTGATTTTCTTTTTAAACCAATAATCAAAAATCACACACCACATATGCTTTGAGATTTTATAAGAGACTCCAGCCTTATCTGAAAGTATACTTCTACATTTTAAAAATCAAAAGAACTGCGGATTCTGTGAATCAGAGACAAAAATAGAAATTGTTGGAGAAGCTCAGTAGGCCTGGCAGCATCAGTGGAGAGAAATCAGAGTTAATGTTTCAGGTGAAGTGATCTTCCCTCAGAACTGATAGTAGCTAGGAAGATGTTGGTTTATATGCAGGAGATAAGGTGGAGGGAAAGGGTAAGGAGTAAATGATAGTGGGGATAGAGCCCAAAGAGGGAGAAGAACAGTTGGACTGACAAAGGAATGGATAATGATCTGGCTAGGAGGGTGAATAGCTGTAAATGAGAACAGTTAGTGTTTAACGATGCATGATTTGTAACAGCAGACTGTGTGATAAAAAGGCCTGATTGGTGAGGGTTGGGGTGAGTCTTCTTCATCTTGTTTACAAAAGAGTGAGTAATAACAAAAATAATTTAAGCCTTGACACCATTACATGCACATTACACAGCTGCTGATGTTGAGGTACATCACAACACATATTACAGTGTCCAAATTGCCTGCAAATAAACCTGAGCTACTAGGGACATCATTCCTGGTCACCTTGTATCTATGGTTCAGAATGCTAGAAACGGCTGAGTCTAGTCATTGCCACAGACTGTTCATTTCCCCATTTATCCTTGGTAATTAGCTGAGTGATAACACTCTGGCCAGAAGGTCAAACTCCAGCACCCTTACCCCAACCTCGAGGCTTTGGAGCTTCATTTTGGCTGCCACCGCAGTGCAATATTTAGATGAAATGTTGAATCTAGGCTCATTCTGCTAGTCAAGTAGACATTTGTGGACCTATTCAATTAAAAAGAGAATCCCAGCTGACATTTATCCTTTAGCCAATGCCACCAAAATCAGTTTAACTTTCCAAATTATCTCAATTGTTTTGTTTTGTACAAATGATTCATCCCTAACAACTAGCCCTAGCCCTAGTTCCAACCCTAACCCTAACCCTAAGCCTAAACCTAAGCCTAACACTAAACCTAACCCTAACGCTAAGCCTAATGCTAACCCTAAGCCCAATCCATTTTTTGTATCTGCAAAGCAACAGTGAGGATGGAACAGATATTTTTATTTGGTTGTGAAATACTTTGCGATGTCTGGAGAATTCGAAAGATACATAACTTGTGCAACTTTTTTCTCTTTTGACTCTACCTTAAAATCCAGCATGCCATGCCAGTGATCCAAAGAGACCATAAGTGTATGAGTGATTTTGAAATACCATTGGAGGGGCCCTTTAATGTACATTAAGCCTGTCCCCACCCAGGCAGTGTTTTATTCATTGGTAGGCTGTGACTATTGCTGGTAGGACCTGCATTTATATCCAACCATGAACCGCCCTTGAAATGTGAATTGTAAGCTACTTTCTAGAAGATTTGCAGTCTGCGAGATGTAAGCAATTCCAAAGTCTATTAGGTAGGGAGTTCCAAGATATTGGCATCACAAAAATGAGCAGCCATGTACCTCCAGGTCAGGCTACTCACTGTCACTTTCTCAAAGGCAACTAGGGATTGGCAATAAAAGCTGGCCCAGTCAGCAGCACTCATATGCCAGAGGTGAATTTTAGAAAAAAGATGGTGTGTGTCTTGGAGGGGGAGATACTTCTGAAATTTAGCTTTTTTAATGATGTTAAGTCCAAGGTTATGATGATTCGAGATCTGATGGCCGTGGTAGAACTCAAACTGCGCACCACGCCTATACTGAGTCAGTGCTGTGTGACAGTACTATTGAGTATCTCTTCCATCACGGTGCTGATGATGGAGGGTAGACTGATAGTGTGGTGATGCAGGAGGTTGGATGTGTCTGGTGTAGTTGTCAAACATATGCCAGTGTTGTTGCCTTACTAGAAAGGTTTGGCATCTTCTACAGCATGTCTGTAGCACAACACCTAGGATTTGTAAGGATCAATAGCACCTTCTGTCACAAGTGCCCTGAATCATTTTTAGATATCATGTGCAGTGAATTAGTTTGACTCAAGACTGTCATTTGTAATGCTGGAGTCCTCAGGAGGAAGTTGAAATGGATTGGAAATTAAAGATTCAGCATTTTCCTCTTACAATCACGTGCCCAGGCTCTGCCACCATTGAGAAGGAGCCTCATCCTTTCTTCAGATGGTTCATGGCCTCCCACCATTCACATAACACTGCAGAGCTTTAATCTGACCTATTGCTTACGGAATGGTATAACTCTGGATATTGCATGCTTCTTGCCCTGTTTGACATGCATAGAGTCCTGTATTGTAGCTTCAAATGATTGGTCTTGCTTTTGAGACCACTTTAGCACCCATCCGGGCTGGTGGATTGCTTTCATAAGAAAAGATAGGGAATTTGTTGGTGTAAGCCCAAAGTGATGCTGGTGGCTCCCAACACCTTAAATATGGGTTCTGAGCTGCAAGATCTGATATGAAACTATCCCATGTAACATCATGGTAGTGCACCACAGCACAGTGTAATGAGTCCTCAGTGTGAAGAAAGGGCTTTTTCACCTAAAGAATTGTGCAGTGGTTTCCCCAACCAATACAGTCATGGACAGATGCCTGAAAGAAAGATAGATTAATGAGGACAAGGTCAAGTAAGTTTTTTTTCACTGTATCAGTCCACTCACCGATGCCACAGTCCCATTGCAACAAACGAGTTATTTCTGAAACAGAGTTGGGGGTTGTGCATTGAGACCCTGCAGAATCCACAACATAGTACTCTCAGAAGGAACTGTTGTGATACCTGAAGATTCTGATGGGTAATTCCCTTCTGCTTCTCTCTGAAAATGACCAATTAAGTTCAAGAATTCAAAGGTTCCACTGCAGTTGAGTAAATAGTTATCTCGGAAAGATAGGCAATGAAAAACTTTATCCTACTCCTGGGTAACTATTACACTGAGTCCACATTCATCCCACACACACCCAACTATAAATTACCAGGATGTCACCCTGAATGGGAGGTTTGAGTTAAAAGGAGAGACTGGGATATTTTTCCACTGGAGCATAGGAGGATGAGGAGTGGCCTTACAGAGATTTATAAAATCACAAGGATAGATAAGGTGAATGGCAGGTGTCTTTTCCCTAGGGTGAGTATTTCAAGGCTTTGGGGTTTATTTTTAAGGCTAGAGGAGAAGGATTTAAAAAAGACATGGGGACATTTCTTTTACACAGAGAGTGGTTTGTGTGTGGAATGAACTTCCAGAGGAACTGATGGATGCAGGTACAGCTACAACATTTTAAAGGCATTTGGATAAGTTCATGAATGAGAAATGTTTGGGGGGATGTGGGCCAAGCGCAGGCAGGTGGGACTAGTTTACTTTGGGATTTTAGCCAGCACATACTGATTAGGATCTGTTTCTATGCTGTATGACTCTATAATTACACCTCCCGCAAACCTTTGTATCTCCTTGACACTGATCCAACAGAGCACCAAAGAAATGTGAATGCAGGAAATCAGAAACAAAAACAGAAATTGCTGGAAAGCCTCAGCAGGTCAGGCAGCATCTGTAGAGAGAAAACAGAGCTATTGTTTCATGTCGAATGAACCTTCTTCAGAACATCTTCTGATCCCTGTCTTGCCGTATGACCTGACAAACTCTACTACTTTCCCAGAACCCAGCATTGCTCCCTCACTCCTTCAGGACCTAACACACCCACCGTTGCTGAACCTGACACCTCCATTGTCTGGGGACTCAACAATTGCACCATCACGGGACCCACACACTCCCCTTCCCCACCCCCCATGACACAATACTTCCCCACCACCTCCTGTACCCCACCCACCAGACTCGATATCTCCTGCCTACACTGGCACCCCCTTTCCACCATGCACAATGCACACATTTTATTTTGCACCCTAACCACCTGATGGAAATTTCCAGTTCAATGCAGAGATGTTCCATGACAAAAAAGTAGCAAAGGGACATTCTGAGTGGGAATGCCATCCCTTGGAAAAGCTGTCCCGTTAAATCATCAGCTGATGGACAGCAATATATAATACTCAGCAGGAAGTTTCTTTGGCCACTAGACTCATCTGTGAAACAGTTCTCCCAATTTGGTTACAATTGTCTCCAGATGGCAGTGGGGAGTAATCTGAAGCAAGGAATAAGATGGGGCGTCCCTGTGTCATGTTCTGCTGCCTAGATCATTACTGGCTGGTCTATCTGAATGAAGTAGGATTATATAGAACCATTGAGATATGCAGCATAGAAACAGACCTTTCAGTCCAACACATCCAGGCCGACCAGATATCTTAAACAAATCTAGTTTTGATAGCATTTTGCCCATATCCCTCTAAACCCTTCCTATTCATATACCCATCCAGATGCCTTTTAAATGTTGGAATTGTACCCTTCTCACCATTTCCTCTGGCAGCTCCTCCCATATAGACACCATCTTCTGTGTGAAAAACTTCCACCCCTGAGGTCCGTTTAAAATTTTTTCCCTGTCACCTTAAAACCTATGCTTTCTAGTTTTGGGCCCAGCTACCCTGGGGAAAATTATCTAAATTAAGCTCCGTCTGCCAATCCTCAGCCTATTGGCCCATCAGATCAAGATCCTGTTGGACTCTGACGGAACCTTCTTCGCTGTCCACACCTCCAATTTTGGTGTCATCTGCAAACTTACTAAACATAACTGCTGTGTTCACATCCAAATCATTCATCTAAATCATTTATTTGAATAATTTACTTTGGATACATCACACTCCAAACACTGGCATGAGACATGTGAAAGCCTTGTTGGTGCATCCTTTGAGGTCTCAGTGACTTCCTCCTCACAGGTCGAGGTAGTGCTGAGAATTTCTGTCACAGGTCCCTTCTTAGCAGAGTTTCACTGGATGCCCACGGTGCCTCCATAAGTGAAGATGGGGAATTAGTTGAATGACGGCTTGCGCATATTAAACATAGAAATATAGAAAATAGAGCAGGAGCGGGCCATCCAGCTCTTCAAGATGCTCCAACGCTCAATAGTATGATGGATTGTTCAACTCAATATCCTGTTCCTACTTTCTCCCCATACCCTTTAATCCCTTCAACCACAAGATCTGACTGCTTCAAAAATCTTCAATGTTTTGGCCTTAACCACTTTCTGCGACAGAGAATTCCACAGGCTCACCACTGTTTAAGTGAAAAAATTTCTCCCCATCTCAGTCTTAAATGGTTCGCCAAATATCTTTAAATTGTGACTCCTGGTTCTCGACTCCCCAGTCATTAGGAGCAAGTTTCTATGAGATTCACACCACCCTCCCTTCATCCGTCAGTGCCACAATCCTAGGCTGATTTAGCTCCAGTGTTTATGGGAGAGTAGCACAGTGCCAACAATGAATAAGTGAGTAGGAAATGCAAAAAGCAGAAAATGGGAGTAGTTTGAGAGGATGAGGTAGGTGAGGGCCTTGAGAGGACACAACACCAAAAGTAGTCATTCATGAGCTTTGATCCAATGTGTGCAGTGTTTGAGTCTGACTGAGTGGTTGCCTGTGAGTGTAAAGTAGTAGAGAGAAGATGATTGTACCTACCCTTGCAGAGTACAGAAGATCTTTGACTACTTGCCCAAACTGCTGGACATTGTATTTCCGCTGGCACATTGTGCTGACCTGGGCTGTTACCAGAGTCCAGGCTGGCGAGTGTGAGCTCAAGTGGTGTAAAATTGGGCTTTAAGCCTGGTAATAGTAGCCATGAGCATCAAAAAACTCCCAGAACTGGCTAGCACTTCCACTGCCTCTTTCCATGCGATGCCACAAAAAGAACTGTATAATTAATGGGGTGAAGAGTAGAAGATTGTGTGAGAAAATTTGCCCAAGCTGTGATGAACCACGTAACATAAATCTTACTCAGTAAAAAACCTGAACTGAAAACGGGAACATTTCACCACTGAGATCATTTTCACAACAGGTTTACTTATTTGCTGCGTAAGGTAATGGTTCTGATTGTGTTCATGTTCTTGTTGCACTGAGCTCTCTCCTTTCTGTTATTACACACAGTTTGTCAGGTGGAGACAGTGAGTTTGACATTAAACTTTACAGGGAGCAGGTGAAATCGGTACAGCTCCCTAGAGCTCTATGAATTATGCCTGACTTGTAATGTAGTTGCTTTTCTTGCTGTCATGTAATAAACAATCCTGTTAACTAAGAACAGTGTCTCTTCTATAATGATTCTACATTGGTGTAACCTTGACCACTAGTATTTAGCCAGGCTCAAGACAAAGTATAGACAATGGAGGATTGGTGGAAGAATGTGGCGATGCTGTAGCTTAAAGAGGTTATTTTGTCCTGGTTTCTTTTAAAAGAGAGATTGAACGAGGTTAATGTGCTAGCTACTGAAGACCACTTAAGGAGACAGCTTGGGAGAGCTTGAGTTTTTTTAATGCAGCCTGAATGGGTGTGGCCTGCTCTTACAGATCAGGATTCCTGAGTAGCATCAGAAGCTTTTTTCCACACTGCAGAGATTCTATGATTCTATTGGGATCTCAACAGAATTGGAATCTTCAGTGAATGTCTCCTGACTGCTGCTCTCTCTGAATTTTGTCTTGATGTTTTCTTTCTTCCTGGATGGGAGAACTACACATGAGAATTTTTCTTGAATTTTCCTTTTTTTGCCAAGGGGTGTGTTTATGATGTGTTACGATATTGGAACAATTAATCAATAATAGTTACCGTATCTATTATTCTGTTTTTTCCAATAAGGTTAAGTTGTTCTAAATTCCTCTTTCAATGGTTGTATTTTAACCACAGTGCTTAAATAAGTTGTGTTTGTTAACATCGACTTGTTTGACCAGTTGCTTTACATTGGGAACAAACAATCTACATTTGCTTTTAAAATAAAAAAAGTTTAGGGTCTAAGTTACCCTCTTAAAATATTTTGAGCGGGCCTGATCTGGTCACTAACAAGAACTATTTCAAACAAGCCTTGGCAGATAGCATGAGTTGACGGTCACAACATCTGGGTCAATGACTTTTTGCCCACTTTATTCCCTAGATTTCCCAAAGGCACTGAGAATATGCAGCCATCATTCAGCAAGCCTCCCATGTGACCATATGTGAACCTGGACAGTGAATGGTAACAGACCATCCCAACTGAGTGGGAGTGTGATCCTGCCCACTTGTAATGCGCACACACACACACACTCACAAACACTCAGACATACATACACGCACACAGTTGCTCACTGTCACACACTCACACACACACACACACAATTTCAGAAAAAGAATTTTCAGGAAAGAATCCAAATAACTGATTTTATTTTATTCTTCACTTAAATGAAGTTGACTACAGCATTTCTATTGATACTCAAGCTATGAACAGGGAGCAATGACCTGAGACCAAATTTGGCACCAACTCTATTTTGCACAGTTCAGTTACAATGCTTAACCAGTAGACTCACCAAGGGAACTGTCAAATTTCATCAGTGAAACTATGTAACGCTACTCCGCACATGTTAGCCTAATCGAGATAGTAAGGTGCTGATATGAGGTCGACCCAGTTGGACTGAGTCCTGAGGAACAGCGCTTAAGATACATGGAAGTGATTGGAGTAACGTTTTGTGTGGAAGAAACCACTTTGAAAATTCCAGTAATAGGGCAGGAGCCTCTGCAAATAATAACAGCTGTGCAGATCAGGTCAACTGTTCCAGCAAGATGTTATAAAAACTCATTGCAAGTTCATTCTTCAAAAATTCCATGTCACCAACTATAATCCCTTATAATTCTGATCCATGATTCTTGGGCACTGGAATGCAGAAGTATGGTTGTTTTTGCTCCAGATTCATGCACTGGTGCACAATCTGAGACCAGTCTGACTCCTTGCACCATTCCTTTTCAAGACAGATATTTCACTCACACCCATGCTGAAATCAGAATTCAATACCGCCCATAGAGGCTGACATCACCCCATGAAAAATGAAGGGTGTTGAGCATTTCGCCTTTGGAAAAAGAATTTTTGCGATGAGGTCGTTGACGTTTTCAAGACTACGAAGGGTAGTGGCAGAGAATAAGTAGCGTGAATCATTTCTTGTGCTGAAGAGTTCTAAAAACAGGGTGCACAAATTTAAAACTAAGTAATCAAAGTTATGAAGTGAAGTCCAATGCATTGTGCTACCAGAAACACACCAGACAAGGCCTTTGAAATGAATTTTTAGATTGAGGAGAAGTGAAGTATAAGCAAGTGAGTAGATTTCAACAATGGAAAACTGATCATAGGTTCTTGGCTCAGTGGATGGCACTGATGCCTCACAGTGCCAGCGACCTGGGTTCGATTCCACCCTTGGGCAACGGTCCGTATGGAGTTTGCACATTCTCCCCATGTCTGTGTGGGATTCCACCAGGTGGCCTGGCTTCTTCCCAGAGTTCAAACATGTACTGGTTAGATGGACTAGCCATGCTAAATTGCCCATAGTGTCCAGGGGTGTGTAAGTTAGGTGGATTGGCCATGGGAAATATAGGGTGACAGGGAAAGAACGATGGGTCTGGGTGGAGTACTTTTCAGAGGAGCAATGTGAATTTGTTGGAGTGATTGGCCTGTTTCCACACTTTAGGTATTCTATGATCAGGTATATTTTTGTAACATAAACAGCAGGTATGGCAGCATCTGTAGAGAGAAGCAGTGCTAATGCTTGACATCCAACGTCATCATCCATCAAACTGTTTACCTATCCACTATCTCTCTCTCTCTCTCTGGGCACCATATCCATGTGCTCTACTCTCAAACACCTCCATCAACTCCAACTCCAACCCATCATCAGTTATCTTCAGTTCTGGACTCAAAATGATAACTCTGTTTTCTCTCTACAGATGCTTCCAGATCTGTTGAGTTCCTCTAGCATTTTCTGTTTTTGCTTCAGATTTCCAGCATCTGCAATTCTTGTTTATGTTTTGAACATGTTGATTTAATTTTGTTTTTGAATTGTGTGCATGACTACAAAGGCCACATTTATCGCACATTCTTAACTGTCTTGAAAAGATCAAGGTGAACTTTCTACTCAAACTATTGTTGTCCTTGGAGTGACAATGCTGCAAAAAACAGTACCGCACAGGAACAGGCCTTTTGGCCCACAAAGCCTGCACTGACCGAGGCTACCTTTCTAAACTAAGTACCTTTTTCCTCTACCCAGTCCGTATGCCCCCATTCCCTCCCCTATTCATGTATCTATCAAGATATCTCTTAAATGTCACTATTGTATTGGCCTCAAACACCTCATCTGGCAGCATATTTCAGGCACTCAGTATCCTCTTTGTTAAAAAAAAACTTGCTTTTCTCATCTCTTTTAAACGTACCCTCTTTTACCTTAACCCAATGCCCCCTAGTAATTGATATTTCTACTGTAGGAAAAAGACTCCAATTTTCCATTCTATCCATGCCTTGCATGATTTTGTAAACGTCTATCACACTATCCCAACATCGGGCTCCTCTCTGTATGATTGTTTGGATTGTATTCTCTGGATTTTGACATCTTATAAAGTCAAGGAATTAACTCTGATATAATATGAAACAAGAACTTGCATTTGTGCTGATCTCTTCCTAACCTCAGGTCATCACAAAGTACTTTACAGTCAATGAAAAATGTTCAGTGTTGTTAGTGTTGTGACATAGTAAACAGAACAGTCAATTCATGTATCCACAAACAGCATGAAATTATAACTAGATAGTTTGTTTTCTCGTTTTGATTGAAGGGATTTTGATTGATGAGAACATACTGCTCAGGCCATCATAGAGAACTCCCTTACTTGTCTTTGAAAAAGTGCCAGGAGATCTTTCATGACCATCTGAGAGGCATCAGATTAATGTCTCATTTAGAAGACAATACTGCTCTGAAGTGTCAATCTAGATTATGTGCTCAAGCCTCGAGAGTGGGACTTGAACCCTTAACCCAATGACACAGAAGCAATGGTGCTATTACTGCTTATGGGATGGACAAGCACTACACAGGCACCATTGTAACCCTAAATGAGAACCTCTAATTGTACATGAAAAGCCACGTAACCGCAATAAACCCTTTGAAAAGAAACAGCAGATGATGAGCCGGGCATAGCCAAGAATGGAATTGCCACACTGATCCTGACAAAACTCACTTACACTGAAACACAAGGAAGGGCAAAGAGAAAGTGGGGAGAGAGGAGAGAAAAGCGTACTTCAATCTGAAACTCCAGAATAATTAACCATTTTCTTGCCTCCCTTCTTAAACCCTGTCCTGTTGACATCTCACTGAACGTTCCGGCTAATATTTGTGTTTGAGGTGAAGTAGCCTGACTTATTTCGGCTGACATTTAGCCCTTGACCACAATCTGCTTATTACAAAAGTCCTCAGACAGCTCATATTAATTCATCCAGTTCATATGAAACACTAGACGGCTGTGATTTTCATATCAAACTGCCTCTTAAATAATTCCAGACAGTTTATTCAATCCAAATATTGATCTGTGAATGAAGAATGTGATGATAATTTTATCATCAGGCCTCAATTTTCTTTTCCTCTCCTTACAATTTAATTTAAAGTAGTTTTTTGATGGTACATCTTTTCATCCTTTCACCTGTTTAGGACACAACTCGGTACCTTCTTCAGAAAGTAACAGCCCAAGCTTTTCATGTGACCCTCATCCTCCCTGAAATGAAAGATGGATCTGGTGACCACACGGCCGACAAAGTTTTAATACTTCAGTGTGGCTGAATAAAATCGATCGACTGAACGAGAAAAAGGAAGTCTTTACAAAACAGCCTTTATCACATTGTAGGGATACAAACTGGACTGTGAGTTGCAATCCATCAATGGAATGTATAGTGATACAAGTGCATTTGTGAGTCAGCCTTTTAGTTCTGGATGAAGACCAAGAGAGTCCAGATTCAAAGGGATTTGCAATACTGGTAAATGTGATGTGAGAAAGAACATTTTCAAACAATGAATGGTTCAGGTATGGAATGGACCACCTGGAAATCTGGTAGAGGCAATCAAGTAGGATTTACATGACTACTTCAATAGAAACATTATGCACGGGTGTGGGCCAAAAGCAAGGAATGCTCATCGGAGAGCTAGTGCGGATACAATGGACCGAATGGCCTTCCTCTTAGCCAGAACAACTTCGTGATTCTATCCCATCATTCAAGAATCTCTGGGGTGGAACAAGACTCAAGATTGGACAAGAAAGCTATTTCAGAAACATTTCTAACATACAACAACTGTTTGCACCAGTATGTTTAATGTTTTACTCTATTTTCTTTTGTTTGACATCTTATTATATAATGCCTATACACATCATCGAGTCAAAAATAATAATGCCAAATGGAATTACTTTCATTTGAACATCGAGCAATATAGCACAGAAACAGGCCTTTCAGCCCACCATAGCTCTGCCGACCGTGATGTTATTCTAAACTAATCCCATCTCTCCACATGTGGTCCATGTCCCTCTAATCCTTACCTGTAAGTGCATCTGTCTAAATGCCACTAACAAATGCACATATATGATTGTCTATCATTGAACACTTTTCTGACTTTACAATTACAAACTTCTGACTTTCAAACATACGAACGTGGTCCCGTACAGAATCGTATTGTTAAAGAGCCGACATACAAACATTTCCTGTACTTTCAAACAATTCCTTTATGTTTGCATACAAATTGACTTGCCAAATCCAGACTTCTATGTGTAGAGTTGGAAGAACACAGCAGGTCAGGCAGCATCAGAGGAGCAGGAAAGTTAATGTTTCCAGTCGGGACTCTTCTTCAGAGATGCCCATCTCCTGCTTCCTGACCTGCTGTGTTCCTCCAACTCCACACTGTTTTGTCTCCGACTCCAGCATTTGCAGTTCTTACTAAGCCCCCAGTTTCATGTGTGACATGTTATACACAAGATACAAATTCCAACCAGTTTCAACTGAACTGAACTTTAAAGAAGTGTGGTAAACACAATTACGAAGTATGTCATAACTGTTAAATAATATTGGTGCACATATTCTAAACTCACAATCTTTACCACGTAGAAGTTTAAGGACAGCAGATACATTGAAACACCTGCAAGTTCCCCTCCAAACCTCTCACCATCCTGACTAGGAAATATATCGCTGTTCCCTCACTGATGTTGAGTCGACCTTCTAGAACTTCTTTCCTAGCTATCCTGCAGTTGTACCATGGACTGCAGCAATTCAAGGAGGTAGCTCAGTAAATATTCTCAAGGACAATTATGAGCGGGAAATAAATGCTGGCCCAACCAGCAATGCTCACAATCGATGCTTGAGTAACAAAATAAGTCAATGCACTTACATGAATTTTTAGGGATTTCCGTTAATCAATTATTCCCTTCTTAAACTCCATAATTACTGATGATGCTGACATCTCTTCATATAGCAAATGTGATATACTTCCATTTTGACTTCTCTATTTATTATGTATTGTACTTCCTTCGGCAGACTATTTGACACTCTTCATATGTCTTCATTTCAATTCTACGCACTGCATTGACTATATTTCCAGTTTGCTTGCTGAATCTTTTAAATTTATAAGGTGAGCTATATCAGCATGTAGGACCTCATCTGTTCACCGAGATGTCAGAAATACCTGAGTGTGAATGGTAAACACTATGCATTTTACATCAACACACTGCTACGCTATTTTACAATTTCACTCTCAAAAAGCAACAGAACTTGAACAAGTTGACAAGTATTCTAACTAGAAATTAGTTCTTCCATTTTCCACATTGGTTCCAAGTATCACACAGGAACAAATTAATAAAGCTGATGCTAGGAAAAGGGCAACTTGGTGGTAATTTGAACTACTCATCAAAAACACCCAGAGCTCTCAATGTAAAAGAGAGAAGTTCCTCTGACTTACAAAAAGATAGTTTATAGAATGGAAGTTAACCTCTGCCACCTGCAACAAAAACCTACAGTTATTTTATTGCCGCATGAAAACTGGTTACAGAGAATCTATTTACAACTTGCATTTAGATACCAACTTTAATAGTAAGATATCACAGTGCACCTCACAGCAGCATTATTCACTTGGAACTGGCAAACAGCTTGTTGAGCTTAACTGAGGTGAATTGAGTTTAGATAAAATATTAATTTCAGGAAGTCTAGTTTCTGGCAGGCACATTTAAATCACAAGATATTTAATCACAGTCAATACTATTATACATTGATTGAAATACACATATAATATAACATTTATTTTGAAAATTACAGCTCTTTTTAAAGTTGTTAAATAATCCTTAAAGATTCATTTTTGAAGTTAATTACTATAACTCTGCCCTAAGCCAATATTTGGTTCCATATTTTGAATGTTAATCGAATAATCTGAAGTACCTTTATATTCTTGCTTCCATAAAAATACCTTATTTACATTTCATTCGCCAAAAAACGTCAGGAAGCTATGTTCAAATAAGTCTTGTCTATCTTGCAAGGAAATCTCCAATTATGCTTAAAAGTCAATAATGGCTGAGAAATTCAAACTTTATCTCTGCCATCAAGGAAGATGATGGCTCTCATTTAGCCTCTGATTCCCTTTCAAGGCTCGAAATAGAAGTGTCTGGGCAGCATGCTTGGTAAGAGGTGAAACTGGCTGAGCTGACATGAATTGGAGTCCCCATCTCCTATCCAATATCACTGTCATTTCACCAGCAGCAAGGAAGTAAGCAGATGACATACATGCTCTCAGAAGAATGGAGGCCCTTCAGTGGAAATCCTTTATTAATCTCCTTGGGTGCCAGTTTAGGCAAGTTGGCTGGACAATTGGTTTGCGAAGCATTGTGATGCTAACAGTGTGGGTTCAATTCCCATTGAGGTTACCATGATGCACTCTCATTATTGGGATTGTACTATAGACGCCCCAGTGGTTAGCGGGAAATTAGGAAGCAATTTTGTAAGGAGATCTCAGTTATATATAAAAATAATAGGGTGGTAATGATAGAGAATATTAATTTTCCAAACATAGACTGGGACTACCACAGTGTTATGGGGTTGGATGGAAAGGAATTTGTAAGTGTATGCAAGAAAATTTCCTGATTCAGTATGTGGACATTTCTACTGGAGAAGGAGCAAAGCTTGACCTGATCTTGGGAAATAAGGCAAGACAGGTGACTGAGTCATCAGTGGGGAGCACTCTGAGCCAGTGATCATAATTCAGTTAGTTTCAAAATAGTGATGGAAAAGAATAGAATATCTAAAACTTACTCTAAATTAGAGTAAGGCCAATTTTAACAGAATTAGGCAAGAACTTTCAAAAGTTTATTGGGGGTGGACATTTGCAAGTAATGGGACAACTGGGAAGTGGGAGCCCTTCAGAAATGCGATAACAAGAGTCTATAGACAGTATATTCCTGTTAGAGCGAAGGGCAAGGCTGGTAGGTGTAAGGAATGCTGGATAATTAGAGAGGTTGAAGTTTAGGCCTAGAAAAAGAAGGAAACATATGTCAGGTATAGACAGCAGGGATTGAGTAAATCCCTAAAAGAGTATAAAGGCTGTTAATTATAATTATTAGTGAAATCAAGAAGGCAAAAGGGGGCCATGAGATTGTTTTGGCAAATAGGGTTAAGGGGAATCCAAAGGGATTCTATAAATATGTTAAGGACGAAAGGGTAACTAGGGAGAGAGTAGGGCCCTTTAAATATTGCCAAGGCCACCTACGTGAGGAACCGCAGGAGATGGGGGAAATACTAAACAAGTATTTTGCATCTTTACTGTGGAGAAGGATGTGGAAATTAGGAAACTTGGTGAAATAAATAGCAACATCTTGAAAAATGTCCATATTACAGAGGAGGAGGTGATAGACACGTAAAGGTGGATAAATCCCCGATACCTGATCAGGTCTACCACAGAACTTTGTAGAAAGCTGGGTAAGTGATTTCTGGGCCTGTTGCTGAGATACTTGTATCATCAGTAACCTCAGGTGAAGTGCTAGAAGACTGGAGTTTGTCTAATGTGGTGCCACTATTTAAGAAAGGTGGTAAGGAAAAACTACAAAACTATATACCAGTGAGCCTGACATCAGTGGTGGGCAAGGTGCTGGAGGGAATCCTGAGAGACAGGATTTAAATGTATTCGGAAAGACAGGGATTGATTAGGAATAGTCAACATGGCTTTGTGTGTGGCAAATCATCTCTCACAAGCTTGACTGAGTTTTTTGAAGAAATGACGAAGAGGATTCATGAAGACAAAGCAGTGGACATGATTTATGTAGACTTTAGTAAGGTGTTTGACAATGTTTAGCATGGTAGCCTGGTTAGCGAGGTTAGATTACATGGAATAGAGGGCGAACAACCCATTTGGGTATGGAACTGGCTCGAAGGAGAAGACAGAGGGTGTTGATGGAGGGTTGCTTTTCAGATAGGAAGCCCGTGTCCGGTGGTGTGTCACAAGGATCGGTGCTAGGTTCACTGCTTTTTGACATTTACATAAACGATTTAGATGTGAATATAGGAGGTGTGGTTAGTAGGTTTGCAGATGACACCAAAAATGGAGGTGTAAAGGACAGCAAAGTAGGTTACTTCAGAGTACAACGGGATCTTGATCAAACTGGCCAGTGGGCCAAGGAGCAGCAGATGGAGTTTAACTTAAATAAATGTGAGATGCTGTGTTTTGGAAAGGCAAATCAGGGTATCACCTAAACACTTAATAATAAGGTCTTGGGGAGGAAACAGTCAGGATTTGGAACAAAATGTCGTCTTTTGAAAACAGAGACTCAGTCTGGGATAATAAATATACCCTTTGCCACCTGATTTAACTGCAGGTTAAGATTTAGTTAATGCCACAGCAAAAGTCCAGGTAGTTGGAAAACTGGTCAGGATAAAAACAGATAATGAGGAAGTACTTAAAAAGTTGTCTGAGCTCAAAGTGAAATAAGAAAACAAATTAGGATGCAACCCCTTCCATATGGATGTATTTATTAACTCACCCAGAGCATCAGTTTCCAAAAGATGACATCTTGTTCCAAGTCTTGACCGTTTCTTCAACTAAACATTTACTATGTATATGTTTATAAAACAACAACAGTTGGAATAAAAAGGTCAGTAGTAAAGTAGATATAAAATTACCTGAAACACAGTTTAGTGGTCACTGGTAATAAAATGTGAGGCTGGATGAACACAGCAGGCCAAGCAGCATCTCAGGAGCACAAAAGCTGACGTTTCGGGCCTAGACCCTTCATCAGAGAGGGGGATGGGGGGAGGGAACTGGAATAAATAGGGAGAGAGGGGGAGGCGGACCGAAGATGGAGAGTAAAGAAGATAGGTGGAGAGGGTGTAAGTGGGGAGGTAGGGAGGGGATAGGTCAGTCCAGGGAAGACGGACAGGTCAAGGAGGTGGGATGAGGTTAGTAGGTAGCTGGGGGTGCGGCTTGGGGTGGGAGGAAGGGATGGGTGAGAGGAAGAACCGGTTAGGGAGGCAGAGACAGGTTGGACTGGTTTTGGGATGCAGTGGGTGGGGGGGAAGAGCTGGGCTGGTTGTGTGGTGCAGTGGGGGGAGGGGATGAACTGGGCTGGTTGAGGGATGCAGTAGGGGAAGGGGAGATTTTGAAACTGGTGAAGTCACAACCAGCCCAGCTCTTCCCCCCCACCCACTGCATCCCAAAACCAGTCCAACCTGTCTCTGCCTCCCTAACCGGTTCTTCCTCTCACCCATCCCTTCCTCCCACCCCAAGCCGCACCCCCAGCTACCTACTAACCTCATCCCACCTCCTTGACCTGTCCGTCTTCCCTGGACTGACCTATCCCCTCCCTACCTCCCCACTTACACCCTCTCCACCTATCTTCTTTACTCTCCATCTTCGGTCCGCCTCCCCCTCTCTCCCTATTTATTCCAGTTCCCTCCCCCCATCCCCCTCTCTGATGAAGGGTCTAGGCCCGAAACGTCAGCTTTTGTGCTCCTGAGATGCTGCTTGGCCTGCTGTGTTCATCCAGCCTCACATTTTATTATCTTGGAATCTCCAGCATCTGCAGTTCCCATTATCTCTTAGTGGTCACTGGGTAGTTTTAAAACTGGAGGAGCTTTGTAGTGAAGTTCCCCAGGCATTGGTATTTCTACCTATGTTATTCCTAATGTATATTAATAACCTGGATCTTTGTATGCATTGGACAATTTCAAAGTTTGCAGCTGACATGAAATTTGGAAGAATATTAAACTGTTTGTAGTACTGCAAAAGTCTTGTAAGTTGGTGGAGTGGGAGCACAGGTAGCAGGTGAGGTTCAATGTGAGGTGATGCATTTTTCTAGGGAGAACACTGAACAATAACATAAAATAGGCTGCACAAGTTGAAAGGCGTATAGGAACTGAGGAGCCTGGGTATATATGCGCATAGACTATTGAAGGTGGCAGGACAGGTAGAGAGGGCAGTAAAGAAAATGTACAATGTTCTTACCTTTATTAACAGGGGCTTCAAGTACTGGGACAAGAAGGTGATGTTGAATCTGTAGAAGCCACTTGTTAGGCCTGAGCTGGAATGTTGTGTGCAATACCACACGGTAGAAAGGATATGAAATCATTGGAGAATTGACGAAAGTTATGAGAATAGTTTAAAGGCATTGGGGTTATTCTCCTTGGAGAGATTTTCAAAATCATGAGCAGGGCAAATACAGTGGATAAGGACAAACTGTTCCTGGTTGTAAAGAAACAGAAATGAGAGAGTATAGTTGTAAAGTGATTTGCAAAAGGAGCAAATAAACTGTGAGATTTTTTTTCATGCAGAGTGTGTTGAGGGGAAGGAATGCACTGCCTGGAAGTGTGATGAAGCATTTTCACTTGAGGCATTCAAGGGGGCATTGTATGATTATTTGGATAGAAATAATATGAGGAAAAAGTAGGTGATTGACATTAGGCAATGAGACTCATTTGAAAAACTAATATAGACACAGTGGGCTGAATGGTCTCCTTCTGATTCATCCAGTAAAAACTGTATGCAAAGCGTGAATTCTCTAGTGACAGTTTTGTATGTAAAAAATTTTAAAAACTCATTCATTGATAAGTTTCCGCTAGGTTAAATAGAGTCTTTACTACAGGAAAGTAAAAGTGTCAATCATCCAGGCCCTTAAAGATTTCAATGGCTGAAACTACAAAGCACATGAAAGCGTTTAAATATATGTAAATAAACATTGTGATTTTGCTTGCAGAGATCAGACAGCCATCAAACAGGTTTTCAAGAGAGGAAAGGCTGTCTGGCTTTACAGCCAAATTCCCTTGCACATTCTTGCCCACTGTGATGTTCCTGATTCTATTTACAGCTAGTTCTCTGACTGCCGCATGGCACTCTCACCATTAATTTAGAATAGGCCTGCCCAAGGGACTCAGTTAGACACCCCAGGCTGACATTCCCAGTGCAGTATTAAAGGAGTGTGACACTTTAAGATGTACTGATTGTATAGACATGGCCTTCCCTCAAAGCTGAATGTAAAACAGCATTATTTTCAAAAGCAGGTATGTTCTCCTGATATCCTGGCCAACTTTATTCCTCAAACACCATCAACGCTGCTAGGTCAAAATCCTGGGTCTCCCTTCCTAACAGCACTGTTAGCGGCTCATTACTGCCTTCTTGAAAGCAATTAGGGATGGGCAAGTAATGTCAATGATGTCCATTTCCCATGGCATGAAAAAAGAAAATGCAAGAATTATTTGGCATTTTTAAAAGGCATTCCATGTGAGGAAAGATTCGGGCTTGCATATATTAGTATCCCCGATTGAACCATTTCTAGTTTCTAGCTTCTCTTAGAAGGCAGCCCACAATCTTTGATTTCAGACTACTTAAGCCAGATTCTAACTCTGAAGTTAGTTTATTTTTTCTAATTGATTACTCTCAGGTCCAATTGACGCTTTTTCTTTACTATGATGATTCAATTTCAAATGATATTCTGATGATCACAGTGATATATGCTCTGTCACTGAAATTTTTTCTATTTTATTCCAAAGAATGAGGTCCAGTCCTTGCTCTTTCTCTGTTGAGCTGGGAACATTTGAATCCAGTTGATGGATTGCCATAAATGAATGTTTCTTTTCATTGACAGAACATACATCTCTCCACAATTGCATTGAATTATTGAACAAAGCAGCACAGAAAAGAAAAGCCATTTGGTTCAAATCTCCTAATCTCTATGTCTAAGTCCTGTTCCATGGATGAGAGTTGTTACCATACCAAGTGGCCAGAGTGCCCAACTATCTATGTCACCAGGCCATGGGAAGGGTGTAAGGGAGGTTAGAGATAAGACAATTCTGTCACCAACCAGAAACTACAACTAGCGACACCTTTTGAAAATAAGGATTCTCCTATTTAAGACAAAGGTAAGGAAAAATTTGTTCTTTCAAAGTCTTCGGGCTCTATGGAATCCTCTTCCCCAGTGAATGATTGAGGAGGGAGTCATAGAATCCATACAATGTGGGAACAGGCCACTCAGTCCATCAAATCCACACTGACCCTCCTAAAAGAACACACCCAGACTCCTTCCCCTACCCTATACATGTAACCATGCAATTCCATGGCTAATCCACATCCCTGAACGCTACAGGCAATTTAACACGGCCCATCCACCCAGCCTGTGTATCTTTAAGCTAAGGGACAAAACTGGAGCACCCGGAGGAAACCCACACAGGCACAGGGAGAATGTGCAAACTCCACACAGACAGTCATCTGAGATTGGAATCAATCCTGGCACTGTGAGGCAGCAGTGCTGACCACTGAGCCACGTGCCAGTGATTTTGTTTAATATAGAAGGAGGTAGATTGTTCACTAAGAAAGATAACAAGGGATATTAGGGTAGAATGGAAAGTTCTTTGAAGCCACAATCAAAGCAGCCATGGTTTTATTGACTACAGAGCATGCTGTATGATCTTTGTCTGCTTCTAATTTGTATGTTCATATTTTCCAAAAGGACTGGGTGCCTTCACTAACTTATAGATTCCTTTCGTGATAGACCAATTACGCCCTCTTCTACTTTCCCTCCAGCTGAGAACAGCTGATAGGACAAACCATGAACGGAGATTTGAGTTTTCCTGCTCCTTTTGGCTCAATTACTCACCAAATAAACCTCAGAGGTACCTCAGCGTTAGTGTTTGATACAACACTTCAGTCCTTACTTTTCAAGAACTTGAGTGAAAACTATGTTCGTAAAAGTTACATAAGATCCAGTAACTGTTTCATTTGTATTTCAGTTCTTCCCACATTCTATTTAAATGATGCCAATGTTAAGAAAAATCCAGCTGTAGAAAAAACTGTGATGCTCAATTATACCTCTGTCATTAAGTGCAGTTACATTACAAAAACACAACTTTTCTTACACAATACTCCACAATGAATTACTATTAACCAAGGTTTCCTCAAGTTTACTGGTGTTCTAAACAATAAGGAAATTACCACTTAACAACAAATGCAGGGATTAACATTGCAGATAATGTTGTACAGAGAAATTAAAAGATTCATATAGCTACACGGTGAATAGCATTGATTCTGCTGAATAAACAGAAGCATAAAGCATTGAGCAGTGAGTAACTTTCACCCTGCTGAACAAGCAAGTGCATTTATGATTACATAGTAATTCTTACCCTGTAAACAAAACAAATCTGTACAGTTGCACAAGTGAGTAACCCTCATGCTGCTAAACAAACAACTGCATGTGTGATCACACAGTAACTCATACCCTGCTGAATAAACAGAAGATTTGCACAGATACATGGTGAGTAATCCTCACTCTGCTGCACAGACAGAAACTCTGCACATTCCTGATAAAAATGGGCTTTACTATCAAATTTTGGAAGTATTCTACATATCTCAGCTCCCAGTTCCTGATAATGAAGGGAGATTTCATAACTGCATGATACTGCTCTGACTGGATACTAATTCTAAATATTGGGGGTCAGTGATAAACGACCTGGACTACTCCCTGATGGCTTGTAAGGCATCCAGTCAGATTGTTTAAAGCATACAATTATGTTCATTTTGCAAAGAACATTGATTTGGTCATTTTTGAAGAATTGGGAATAGCACTGGTCTCAACAGTATAAATATAAACATTGAGGCACTGGGGAAATTGCAAAAAATTATTTACTGGGATGAGATCAAAGTAGAAAAGTTACCTATATCAGGAAGGGTTGAAAAACTGGGACTCTTCTTTAGGAAGAAAACTAAGGAGTGATCTTATGCCTTGAAAATTATGGCATTATAGGATGGGGTAGACCTGAAAACTACATGCTCACTTTCGGGGAACTCAGAAAGAGTTCTGAGATGGACAGATCTCTCTGTAAGGGGCTGAAGGGTTATGGAGAAAAGGCAGGAAACTGGGGTTGAGGATTGTCAGAGATAATGGGAACTGCAGATGCTGGAGAATTCCAAGATAATAAAATGTGAGGCTGGATGAACACAGCAGGCCAAGCAGCATCTCAGGAGCACAAAAGCTGACGTTTCGGGCCTAGACCCTTCATCTATGAAGGGTCTAGGCCCGAAACGTCAGCTTTTGTGCTCCTGAGATGCTGCTTGGCCTGCTGTGTTCATCCAGCCTCACATTTTATTATTATTGAGGATTATCAGATCAGTTATTGTGGCCATTGAAGGGTAGAGTAGTCTCAATAAGCTCAATAGGCTCCTCCATTCCCACGTCTTCTGGTCTTATAAAGGAAAATCAGAATAAATGTATATGGAAAAAGGAAGAGATGAATAAGTGAGCATGGTTAGAAGTGAGACGGGATGAGGCTCGTGCAGTTAATATATACAGGCACACGTCTGCTGGACCAAATGGCCTATTCCTACATTATATGTATTCACTCTGTAAGTGTAATCATGTGTAATTACACAAACTACTGGCTATCCTTTTTTATATAGGTAGTTTGCCCATTTAATGCTCATCGACAATTGTAAAAATTAAAAACTGCAACGCGCATCAGGATAAAACACAGACTACAATCAGACATCATCAGGATTGTCAATACTGGATGCAAGACTCCACAGAGAAAGTTTACTTCAGTGGATGAAGTTTGGTGCAGGAACCAGAGGAATGGCCCTGCCTGGGTAAGAGGCCTGGTTGATGCAAGGTCAGGTCCGGTGACGTGTAAATTTGCAACAGCCCTGAACAAGAACATGAACCATTCGAAAGCTATAAACTCAAAAAATGTGCCCGGCTCCTCAACGTCCTTTCTGACTGTTCCAGAACCCATGGGACTCACTCTCCATCAAGCGGTGAAGATGCTTCGGAATCTGAGATGGACAAGGCACATGTCACTGCCTCAATGCCTTTGCCACCTGAAAAGAAGAATACATTTCTTAGCGATACTCTGGGCACAAGAGGTGAACTACTGTGCAATACACATCGTCTGTATCAGAGACAGAGTTGGAGGAACCTACTCTGTGCAAAAACAGCCCAGGAGGAGCTACAAAAGTAAACTTGCCTATGTCCTTGGACCCAGAGTGGGAGGGATGTAGTGATTGTAATGAGGTTAGCCAGGTGGACCTCATAGAATATGAGTTTCCTGATTGGTGCTGTTAGTCTGGTCCAACCAGGGAGCCCTGGCTAACAGTTATCTGACATCCTGTTCAGCCTGAGAGCTGGCCCTGAGGGAGTTGGATCAGTGTCAAGGACTCTCCACATGTAAATAAAGGGTGATGTGGTGACAAGACACTAACCTCTGTGGAGCTATTTCATACAATGTGTTTTATAGAGAGTGAACAATGATCTTGCATTGCTATAGCATCTGATTGTGTTTTGGGAACGTCTCCACAGTCTTCCTACTGGATTGAGGGTGCCTCCAGCTGCCCCTTACCTCCAACTGCTCCTAAATCCTATCCCTGTTATCCTCACCCTGTGAAAAAATAATTTAAAAAATCAATTACCTGCTTGCCATTGGATCCCCTGAGGTGCAGGCCTCAAATTACAGTCTTTAGGACCTGGAAGCTACGTGTTTCTGATTGGCCAGCAGCATCTGGCAACCCAGGATGCCACTGCCAAGCCAGATCATAGGCTCAGAAAATCACCCACACTCCTCATGAGCTGATTGTCTCACAACGGGGCGAGCTGTCCTGGCCATGAGGGTTCTATGCTGGTTGCTATCCAACAGAGCCAAATCCACACTTTAAATTAAAATCAGGCTCTACCTTATGATTATTTTCTTCTCCTCATTCTTCGCAAACAAAGGGTCCATTCATGTTTCCATGCATTGCTTGCATCAGCAATTTCACTAACCAATGATCCCCCTGATCTCCAAAAAAAGTCTTAATCCTAATATTGAATTTCTACAAGACATCACCTCTCTCTCCTATCTGTCCTAGTCCGCACCATTTATGAACTGCATGGTTACACAGTTGTGAGCACTGCTGCCTCACAGGCCCAGGGGCCTGGGTTCACTTCCAGCCTTGGTTGATTGTGTGCGTGTGCATGTATGCATGTGTGCGTGTGCGCACGTGTGTGTGTGTGTGTGTGTGTGTGTGTGTGTGTGTGTGTGTGTGTGTGTGTGTGTGTGTGTGTGTGTGTGTGTGGAATTTGCACGTTCTTGTGTCAGTGTGGATTTCTGCCAGTGCTCTGGTCTCCTCCCACAGTCCACAGATGTGCAGGTTGGGTGGATAGGCCATGTTCAATTGTCCTGCGTTGTCAAGGGATGTGCAGACTAGGTGGGTTAGCTATGTGAGATACAGGGTTACAAGGATAGGGTGTAGGGGGCTCGTTCTGGATGGGAGGATCAGTGTAGGTTCAATGGGGTGAATGGCCTCTTTCTGTACTGTAGGGATTCTACGATTCTCTGCCAACTGTCACATTGGGCAATGTGTATCCATGCAGCCACTGACCTTTGAATCTCATGTTCAAATTTTCCAGCAAATCTGTTGTGATAAAGCAAGCAACTTTCGGAAGTTCAAACGCACAAAGTCAACTGTACTGCCTTCAATAACTCTCTTTCTTACTTCATCAAATCATTCAATGAGGTTCATTGGATGCCTTTAAGAAATCCATGCTGGTTGTCATTTAATAACATGTCAATTTTTCCCCAAGTAATAATTAGTTTTGTTCCAGATTATTGTGTCTAAGGGTTACCTACT
This sequence comes from Stegostoma tigrinum, assembly GCF_030684315.1. Classification (NCBI taxonomy): domain Eukaryota; kingdom Metazoa; phylum Chordata; class Chondrichthyes; order Orectolobiformes; family Stegostomatidae; genus Stegostoma; species Stegostoma tigrinum. Next base: position 13,204,297 of record NC_081365.1, on the reverse strand, counting down.
GCTGACACAAGGCTGACTGACCCCAACAGTAGTCAACCTCACCACTTTATTGGAGAGCATGTAACATTTACAAGCCTCAAATCTTTTGGCATGTGGATAGAAATTGCTGCTTTAGGTACTGCATAAGGCTCTAAATATTTTTGTTTTTCAAACTTTACTTGGAAAAACAGTGTCAATAAATGACAACCCATGTGGATTGGTTGAAGGAAAAGCATGTCATGTCAAACCTGATTGAATTTTTTAATGATGGTGCCAAAGTCAATTGATGAAGGCAACACATTTGAATTGAGTAAAATATTTAGTGCATATGGGTATTATTGGATCAATGTGACTCCAACACAACCCTCCTGGCACCTCTTTGAGAGGTGGAAAGTGAATAGAAATGTTAGATCTCAAACCAACTGAATTATGGGCTCTTATCATTCTCTATATAATCGCAAAACCTTAGATCCTCATTTTGTGTCAATCCTAGTTCAGTTGTTAGCATTCTTCCCTCTAAGTTACAAAGTTGTGTGTTCAAGCCCCACTCCAAATTTTCCAGTACAACATGAGGGGAATCTACACTAGAGTAGCCTCCTTTCAGGTGGGTCTTTAAACTGAGATCCCACCCATCATCTCAGGTGGGTCTTCCCAAAACTAAGGTTTTGCCAAAATAATTGGCATATATAATTGTTCTTTGTGAGATGCAGACTGATTAGCTGTTTGGGGGCACAACTGACTAAATGCATTACAATCACTGGCAATGAATAATATTGGTACCATCAGTCCCCATGGCTCCAGATAGGATGCCACAAATTGTTAGATTCCTGGATGATGATAGATGAATTGCTGCCACCTCTTTATTCACCTCTCTCCTCCTCAAATGGCAATGTGGTTAATTAAAAAGGACCCCTTCCCTTTTGAGTACCTTTCTCTGAGATTTTATGTTTAGAAAGGAGTCAATTTATCCAGACTCCTGAGTGAACAAAAGAGAGTGAGTTTATTAGTTACTAAATATGAAAAGAAATAATAGTGTAATACACATAGATAAGATTAAAAATGAGTAGTGAGTCAATAAATATGAAGCAATTTGCAGATTAGTCTTTATGGGTTACTTTTCAAATGTAAATATGAAATATTGATAGCTATGCAGTCAATTAAGATTCAAAAACAGAAATTGCTGGAAAAGTTCAGACCTAAAACATTGACTCTCATTTCTCTCCATAGATGCTGAGCATTTACAGCAATATCAGTTTTTGTTTCTGATTTTCAGCATCCACAATTCTTTCACTTTTTATTTGGTTAATTATGATTTTTGCAAATTCAATGAAATTCTTTTGCCCCATTTACTTTGGAATGGGTTTGCTGACTTATGAACAGCATTCAGGGTGAGATAGTCTTTTAACAGCAATGAAGGAGGGATGTGTAGACAGTTTTTGGACTGTGACTTTCACAACACATTAGTGCGCTAACCCAGCCTAGTACACGTAACAACATTAGCCCCAGAAACATACACGGGCTCATCGAGGCAAGTGTTGAAACCAGCTTTTAGCCATTGTCTTTGTGTGTTCTTGAAAGAAGAAAGAGCAAATATGTCTCTTACCCAGACGGCTGTATTTTCTCCCATCAAGTTCATTGTCCACAGGAAATTACGGGTCCATTTTTAGTGCATTCTCCCTTTGAAACTTCCCTGAACCATCAGGCGTGACATTCTAGGGTTCCTCTCTAGACGGCCACTGAATTTACACCCACAGCTAACTTTTTGCCATATTTCCCCTTTGAACAAAACACTTGTTGCAATTAAAAACCTAATTTTTCCGTAGGCAATCCAGGATTATAATCCATGGTCTTGACACTATGCACCTTAATTATATAACAAGCTTGCCTCATTTGTGTATATTCCCATAGGAATCTGTAAAACAATGAATTCCATCTCTTTGAGCTACAATTCCCTGAAAAGTCACCTATGGTTCTAACATCGCCTGAACAGGCAGTAATGGAAACAACTGGAGACCCACGCTACTCCCTGTTTGACCTGTGCTGTAGCCAAAAACATAGCAAAGTGGGAAAGTAGGCAACTATAAAAAGGTTTGGTCATCACCCAGGAACATCACTCTTATGTTATCCAAGATACAACACACAGCAATGAAACAGTGGTCTCCTTGGTTATGATGCTATGTTTTTCTACAAAGCAAACTCCAAATGGTGTAGGTTTGCAGTTTAACTGTGTTTCCTGCCCAAATAAACTAATTGCTTAAAATGCTTATGACATTAGTTTACCCCAATACTTCCATTCCGAATGTTTCCTGACACATGAACTCATTTGTCTGTGTTCCAGCACTGACAGCTGTGTGTGTAGACCAAGAGGGATTGAAAACATTCTTTTCCTAATGAATAATCCCACAGCAGTGAAAGATAAGCCTCTAACATCATTTGTTTGATATAAAATCATCACTTCATCACTGCTGGAAACCTCGGCCAGCAACCTCAATCTGATCCCACCGGGATTGCTATAGTACAGTGAGTGCCCATCTCCAACTCAACTCATTTCAACAAGACAGACAATCATTTGCCCCCTCACGCATCAACATGACTAAGTGCATACACACATACAAACACACACACATACATAAACACGCATACATACACATATAAACACACATACACACAAAAACACACACACACATACATATACACACGCAAACACATAAAAACAAGCACACACATATGAACACAAACACACACAAAAATGCAGACACACACACATATACACACACACTCAAACGTGCATGCAAACACAGACACACACACACAGCCGTAAACACATACACACACACAAACACACAGGCACTTGCACACAAACGCAGAAACACACACATACATAATGCAAACATCCACGCATACACAACGACAAACATGCAAACAAACACAGACACAAATACCTACATCACAGGCACACAAACACAGGCACATATACACAGATATGCACACATGAATGTGCACACACACACACATACACATGCAAATACACACACAAACCAATCACCAGTCACAGAGCAAAGTCTAGCTGAATCATATTTAAAGATAATTCCGGCCGATTTCAATGTGAGCTGAGATCAGCATAAGCCCCAACTCAACACATTTCTGTATCTTCAGACCCTATCTCAATATAGCTCCAGCCAAGTACAAAGTTACTTCAGCACAGGATTTGTTTAACATTTTAGCACAGTTCTACCAATATGAAACTATCTTTGGTTGGTTAGCTCAGTGTACTGGATGGTTAGATTCAGGTGCAGAATAAAGTGGAAAATAGTTTGTGTTCAGACTATACACCGACTGAGATATGATGTGGAGGTGCTGGTGTTGGACCGGGGTGGACAAGGTCGGAAGTCACACGACAACAGGTTATAGTTCAACAGGTTTATTTGAAATCACAAGCTTTTTGAGCACTGGACTTTCATCAGGTGGAATAGGGTGTGACTTGCCTGGTTGCAGCTGAGTGCCAGTGAGGAGGGGACTGAAGGCTAGACCAATGCGGGACAATTGCTGGGCTTGGGCCTGGTGCCACACATTGAGCTGCTGTTATCAGATTGTAGTTTAAGACCTTTTCACAAAGTTGTAACTACCCTTGTAAGTAATGCGCTTTCCTTTAATCCACTTTGTACAAGAACACAATAGTTTTTTACTCTGTAAGATTTGTACCAGGGCACTAATATCAAAGATGGTGCCATTAAAAGGCAGCCATTGTGAAACATTTCACTGTACTCCTATACTTCTGTACTGTAGCACAAGTGATAATGAAGGATATTGTATTCTATTAACAGCACCAATCCAAGAACTCATATTCTATGTGGTCCAGCTGGCTGACCTTATTACAATCACTACATCCCTCCCCCTCTAAGTCCAAGGACTAGGCCTGTTCTTTTTCTTGTAGTTTCTCCTGGGGCATTTTTACCGTCTCTACCTTGGTTATGGGCGGCGTCTAAGAGACTGTAGCCCACGTCTTGCAGCCAGAGGATCTCAGAAGAAATTTATTGTTCTCTTCGGACAGCAAAAGCATCGATGCTGCATCAGCCACTGTGTCCATCTCAGACTGTGAGCTTTCTCCAATGTTGGATGGAGGGTAAAAACCCATGGGTCCCAGGAGCCTTTCTGGCTGTTCCGAGGGGTCAGCTATATTTTGCTCCTTCCCAATTTGCAAGTTTGCAGCTTTCATGTGGTCTGTATGCTTGCTCAGGATCGCCTCATCCACCCAAACTTTGTATGTCACAGAACCTGACCTCATGTTGAAAATGTCTTTTATCCATGCAGGGCCATTCCTGTGGGTCCTAGACCACACATCATGCCTTGAAGTAAGCTATCTCTCACCTAGCAGAGACCTATGTCCTGCATTGGCATTCCTGGTGCTGTTTCACTCTCCTACGCAGGTCTAAGAAGATCAGATCTAACCTGGTGTGGAGTTTTCTCAACATTAGCAATGCTGGCTGGAACTATTCTGTTGTTGGCATAAGGGCTGGTCCAATAATCAAATAGGGACTGGGACAGTTGGTATTGAGTGAAGCTGTAGGCTGCTTCTTTAGGCTTGCCTTCAAGGTTTGGACTGTTCTTTCTTCCAGACCATTGAACAATGGATGGCATAAAGCTGTCCTTCTACGCCAAATGCTATTCTACTTGAGGAAACATTCAAATTCCCTGCTCGTAAATGATGGCCCATTGTTTGTGATCAAGACTTGCGGGAACCTCTGTACTGCAGAAGGTACCTGTAGTTTTTCTATCGTTGTCCCCGTGTCTAAAAAATAAACTCAATGCACGTCTAAAACTTTGAGAGGGCATCCACAAAGACTAAGAATGGTGGACCTATGAAAGCGCCAGCATAGTCAATGTGTAACTGAGCCCAGGGTTTACCTAGCCATTCCTATGAATGTAAAGGAGCTGCTGGTGGTAATTTTTGAACTTGTTGGCATCAAATCCTGGCCACCAGGCATAAATTCTCACCGACGTCTTCATTTTGGACACCCCTGGCTAACCCTGGTGAGGTTCAGTCAGAATCAGGCCACTCTTCCACCCCATAATAAAATGCCATCCTCTTATGGGATTAATCATGCCAGGGCCAGAAATGTTTCAGTTTCTGGTTGTGATGGCCCTTTTGTTTCTCCCATCACCAGCACCTGTTTTTGTTTTGCCAGGACCGGATCTTTTTGTATTCGCAGTCTGTATTGTCAGTGGTGACTGGAAGTGTATCCAGAAAGTGTAAAACCAGAATGGGCTGTTCTAATGGCAGTACCACCAGTGGTGTATCTGCCAGTAGACATGGCTCACAGCATAATCATTTGCTACTTGCAAGCAAATTTCTCAGGAACCATGTTTTTCTCTCATTGCCACTGAAATAACACCATTTAGGCCAATATCCCATCACTAAACCATCCGTTATTTATACGTGGGAAGTCCTTGACACTGATCCAGCTCCCTCAGAGTCAGGTCTCAGAGGGAACAGAACCTTTAATACTCCTGTCAGCCAGGGGTCCCTGATTGGGGCTATTAATCTGGTCCAATTGGGGAATAATTCTATGAGGTCCACCTGGCTGACCTCATTACAACCACTATGGAGAGAGGCTTCAGGAGAGCAGATACATAGTCTTATAAAGCAAAAGAATACAGTGGCATTGGAGGGCAACTATTTTGACAACAATACCAAGAATGGGACAGAAAGGGACGGTTTGTACAAGTATAAGATAATAGCTGTAAATGGAGTCAAAGGGGGGACAATGTGTAAAAAAGCAAATTTATTGGGTCTTTACCTGAATACCCATACTGTTCAGAACAAACTAAATGGATTTTTGGCAAAAATAGAGGCTGGTGCATGTGATCTCATAGCCACTTCAAGAAACTGTTACCAGGAGATCAAAGTTGGGAGCTAAATATTCGGGGATATATGACAGTTTGAAAGGACAGGCAGGAAGAGGGAAATGGTGAGATAGCTTTTTATAATTCATTCATGGGATGAGGAATCACTGGCTAGGCCAAAACATGTCACCTGTATCTAATTGCCCAGAGGGCCGTTTAACAGTTGGCCACATTGCTGTAGTTAGCATGTTGGCCTGTAGTCACATGTAGACCAGGCTTGGTAAGGATAACAGTTTCCTTCCCTAAAGAACATTCATGAACAAGATGGGTTTTTCCGATGATTATTAATGGAGTCATAGTCAGCATTAAACTCTTAATTCCAGATATTTTTATTAATTTCAATTCAATTTCATATTGGGATTTGAACTCAGGTCCCCGAGTCATTACCTTGATCTCAGGATTAATAATCTAGTGATAGTACCTGTAGGCCTTTGCCATCCCTAATTGGTTACACAAGATGGAATAAGAATGATAGCAAGAAATGGCCTTTTGGAATCCATATGATTTGAGGAGATAACTAGAGCATACATACGAAGAGATTATTCAAATAATGGGTGACTTTCATCTTCATATGATGTGGGAAAATCAAATTGGCAAATGAAGCCACAAGGAAGAATTCATAGAGTATATTCGGGACAATTTCCTGGAATAATGTGCTGTGGATCCAATCAGCAATCAGGCATTGTTGGATCTGATGAAGTGAAATAAGGCAGGTTAAATAAGTGATCTCAGAGTTGGACATCCCATGGGAAACAGCAACAAGAACATGGTAAAATTTAGCATTTAGTTTGCGAGTGAAATACTTGGACTGCAAACAACTGTGATCAACTTACATAAGGGTGATTACATCAGGATGAAGGCTGGAGTAGACTGGGAAAGGAGTTTAGCTGAAAAGACAGTTGAGGAACAATGTTGGATGTTTAATGAATTAGCTCATAACTCACAGCAAAGGGAATAAAGGACTCAAGCAAGGGGAAAAACCAACCTAGGCTACCAAGGAAGTAAAGGATGGTATCAAATTGAAAGAAAAAGTATAAACATGTCAAAGTTAAATGATAAAACTGAGGATTAGGAGTTTTCAAAAGATTGGCAAAAAATATAGAGAGGGAGAAATTAAACTCTGAGAGCAAACTAGCATGGACAGTAAAAGCTTCTTTAAAGAGATAAAATGGAAGAGAGTAATGAAGTGAGCACAATCCCTTCGGAGAACAAGACTAGGGAAGTAATGTTGGGGGACTAGAAAATGACAGAGGAGTTGAATTCATGCTTTGCCTTGTCTGCCACTCTGTCCTTAATACCTGTAAGGCTGGTAACGGCAGAAACCATCATAACATTTAAGAAGTATTGAGATGTGCACTTGCAATGCCAAGACATACAAGGCTTTGAGCCTAGTGCCAAAAAATTGGATTAGCTTTTGACCAAAGGGCCTTTTTGTCTGTGCTGCAGGTCTCTGAGACTGTATGAGCAAATAATAAAGGAGCCCAAGGGGTGAGGAAATAAACAGAATAATTATCACTAAACAAAACATACTAGAGAAGCTAATGTGGTACAGTGGCTCAGTGGTCTTCATCTGCAGGTGCCTACTAGATTACAACACCAAGAGGACACTGTAAGCCCCAATACACTGGCCACACTACCCTATATCAAGAACATAATCAGAACTGACAACAAGACTCCTATGACCACTAGGAATCATGGTAGCACACAGCCACACTATGACAAACACGCACAAGGGCCAAAGACACTACACCCATGACATGCAGGGTCAATATAGTTTACAAAATATCTTGCAATGACTGCAACAAACACAACATCAGTCTGATCAGAAGGAAACTAGCCGCTGGGATACATGAACACCTGCTAGCAGCAAAACAACATGATGAGCTTTCCCCTCATCTCAGCCCAGTTGGACAATGAAGGTCATCAATTTAACTAGGACAATGTGACCATACTTGGCTCAAACCAACTACAGACACACATGGGAATTCCTAGAGGCCTGGTTTTCAACCCATAATGCAATTAACAAATGTGGAATTAGGCCCCATATACAGACTCATGCAGAACAGAGCCAGAAATGACATAACTCAATTTAACAGACCGGATCATGTAAATATCAAGCAGTGTAGAATAACGTTGGTTCATTGGGACGCGCGCTGATGATGTTACCTAGCGTAACTTCTGTACGATAACCAGCCAGCTCAGTGAGAAAGCCAACAAACTCATCCACAACCTGAGCTACAAATCTTCATAAGAACCTGAAACTAAAAGCTATCCAGCAAGTTCATCAGGTAATAGGAAAGATTTTGTCTTTGTTTCAAAGGTTATAGAGTATAAATACCAGTAGGTCTTGCTAAAGTACTTACTAATACATCAGGAATACTGTGTATCGTGAGGACGCCTTATCTAAGGAAAAGTATATTGGCATTGGAGACAGCCAGTGAAAGTTCATTAGGTTGATTCCGAGCATGGAGACATTGTTTTAATGGGAGATGTCAAGAATTATCAGATCAGCCACAATTTCATTGAAAGGGGGAACAATCTCAAGGTGCTGAATGGTCTACTCCTGCTCTTATGTCTAATGGTCTTCTGGCTTTATGTTATCAGTTGCTTCAGTAAGCAGTAAATGTAGAAGTGTTCTGATCAAGGTAAGTAATGTCCAAGACCAGTGAAATGACATCTAAAACTTTGGACATTGCCAGTCAAACAGTAAATTCAGCTTCTCGGGACAAGTGCTGTGATCACCGGCCTTTCAGATCAGCAGGCCATCATCAGTACAGTTACACCGTTCAAATGTTTTCCAGCCAACCAATTAATTTGTCAATGTTTCCTTACTATACTCACACATTGTGGGTCCTGGTCGGTTACATACACCTCAAAAAACCCTATTAAAGCCAGAACTCTGATTTAAGATCTGATTAATTCATTATTTAAATATTCAAATGCATGACCCAGCAAACCATGAGGGTTTTCCACACCTCTCAATGTTGCTGAACCTAGAAGTGTATATGATCATGCTGTTTTTGACATGCTAGCATTTACGAAGTTTAATTCCCCTCTTTAATCTTAACGCAACTCTCCCTACCCACCATTCCTATTGTTCATTAATTTTCCAGCTACTGGGTAGCTAACTGAAAATGCTTATATTACACCATCATCCAAAGTTAAAATTGCCCCCTCTTAATGCAATGTGATTTTGTACAGAACAGGATCACGGTGTTTATGGGTATTAAATACCAAAGTTATGTCTTTTATACCAATTATTGAAGGTTTGATGTAACAGGTTCAAGTCCAATTTATTATCTCATCAAAGTTGTTTCTTGATCATTTTTACACATTTATTTACCTGTCTCTTCAATTGTGGGCCTTATTGAATTCAAAAGAAAATATCCAGTAGCAGATAGAAAGCAGATATATAAACATACTGAAGGGAAAGGATAATGTGGTTTGGTTGTACTCAGAAGCAGATTTGACAGGAGAAGAAAGGGAATTCTGAAATCTCTTGAAACAAGGCACCTCACATATTAAACTCAACAAATTTATAAGGAATTCCTCTGTCAGATTTTTTTTTAATTCTTTCAGGGGCTGTGAGCATCATTGGTTGGGCTGGAGAAGGTGGCGGTGAACTGCCTCCTTGAACCATAGCAGTAGCAGCAGGTAGACCTGCAAAGTTGTTATAGAGTAAAATTTATGATTTTGACCCAGCAACATTCAATGATGGCCATAGGTTTCCAAGCCAGGCTGGTGAGTGACTTGGAAGAGATCTTGCAGGTAGTGGTGTGCCCATGTATCTGCTGCCTTTGTCCTTCTGGATGTCAGTGGGTGTGAATTTGGAAAGTGTTGTCAAAGGAATTTCTGCAGTACATCTTGGTGCTGCTAATGTGTATTTTTGTGGAGATATTGAATGTTTGAGGATATTGTGCCAATCAAGCAAGCCGATTTGTCCCGAATGGTTTCAAGCTTCTTGACCGTTGCTGGAGCTGCACTCAGCCAGGCCGATGGAGAGTATTCTATCACATTCCTAACCTCTGACCTGCTCATGTAATCACAATTTTGTGTCTGGTCCAGTGCAGTCTCTAGACAGTGGTAAATTCCAGGAGAGATCATAGCAGCTTCAAAGGACAATGATTAGATTCTCTCTTGCTGGAAATATTCATTCATTGGCATGTGTACCACACAGGCTACTTGCCACTTGTCAGCCCAAGCCTGGATATTGTTTAAGTCTTGCTGCATTTGGTCATGGACTGCTTCGGTATCTGAGCAGTTGCAAATGGTAACTGAACATTGCCCAATCATTAGCAAGCATCTCCATGTCAGACCTGAAGAAGAAGGAAGGTCATTGACAAAGCAGCTGAAGATGGTTGTGCCTGGACGCCAAACAGAGGAATTCTTGTAGGTATGTCTTGGAGTTGAGATGACTGACCAACAAAGCTAAAATCATCATCTCTTGTGCCAGGTATGACTGCACCCCGCGGAAACTCGCTCCACTCCACCCACCCACCTCCAATTCCCATTGACTCAGCTTTGATAGGGTTCCTTGAGGCAACTCAGTCAAATGCAACCTTGATACCAAGGGCACTTACTCTCACCACCCCTGTTTCTTAAAGCAGCAAAGGGCATTTCTTAACAATAAATTTTAAAAGGGCGAGGCAGCATTGTAATGATGATTGGGCTCGTAATCCAGATCCCAATGGCAACATGAGTTCAGATCCAACCATAGCAGATGATGAAATTTTAATTCAATAAAATCTGAAATAAAAAGATGGCATTTTGGCAATCATGTAACCACTGTTGATTGTTGTGAGAAAGCAACTTGTTCCTACATATCCTTTAGGAAAGGAAATCTGCCATCCTTTGCGGGGCTGGTCTACATGTGACTCCAGTCTCACAGCATTGTGTTTGACTCTTAACTGGACCACAGCAGTTAGTTTGGGCAATAAATGCTGGTCTAACCAGCAATGCTCGCACCCAGTGAATGAGTAAATGAAAATGTTGGGAAACTAGTTTCAAGGCTTAGGCAGCAAATTTACAATTTGAAGATTTTTTTTTAAATCCCGACAGCATGGAAAAAGGCCCTTCGGACCAACAAGTCTACGCTGACCTTCAAAGCATCTCACACATACCCATCCTCCTATAACCCACCTAATCTACACATCCCTGAACACTACGGGCAATTTAGCATGGCCAATCCACCTAGTCTGCACATCTTTGGGGTCTGGGAGGAAACCGGAACAAACCCACGCAGACATGGGGGGAATATGCAAACTCCACACAGATAGTCGCCTGAGGGTGGAATCAAACCTGAGTCCCTGGTGCTGTGAGGTGACAGTGCTAACTACATGCTGCCTTAAAAGTTTCCAGAAGGTCCAATCAAGGTAGCAATGCAAAGGTTTCCTCCTTGTCGTTCAGTTTGAATTTTACTTCAGTCTGTGCACTTGTTCCTCAATTAGATAGATTTCAGGATGTTCCTCATTATGTGCAGTAAGTAATTGACCTTGGCACAACTACGCAGCTGGTATGAAAAGTCATCATAAGTTAATGAGATTTGGGCTATGGGGGTCTATTTATAGCCCTGTTCTCCTGTTAATGAGATCAGATGTGTAGATGTAAGGAGAAATTTCTGTTTAATATACTCCAAGAGAAATCTCTGAGATGTTATGTTCCTGTTGTTGAATCTGTATTGTACTAATGTATGATCTAAACACTAAAAATCTTTTAAACTGCATTCCAAACAAAGTACACAAGACAAAAGCTGTGCCTTGTTGATGCATGTGCTTAGACTGGTTACAAGAGAATTTTGTTGTTTGGAAGGGAATTTATGTCTCACTTCTAACCTCAAACATTCTTCTGCATCTCAACTTTTGCCTCCTGATTTATGGATTCTATCGTGAATATTTCTCTCATTCCTCTGAGATTTCAAATTCCCTGTCTTACTCGTTTCTCCTCTTCTTCCCTGCCATCCCAAATGTATCAACGTGACTCATTTCTTTCCATTCATGTGTAGTGGAGCTGATTTCTTCTAGCAAAACCAAATTGCAAAGAACAAGCTGACTTTTACTCATTCTTTCCCTGACCTCAAAACCCTGGAACCCCTTTCATCCCTCAGACCTCCCTTCCTCACACATTCCACTCACTTTATGGCCAAGCAGTATATTGACTTGATGACGGATCTCAACTCTGACTTACAGACATATTGAACTTTTAATTCCAACATGCTTATTAAAAAAGGACTGCTACAGCCAAAAGATGACTATGGAAATAAATTTAGCAGTTGCCTGGCAGAGTTCTGTGTGAACCAGAGAGTCAAACCAGCAAACAGTCAGGAAAACTTCAAACTGGAAGATTAAAAAGGTAGAGATATCAAATGTTGATTTACCCCACCATCCCTGCTTCTGTACAAAGCCACCTCCTGTTTAAATTTTACCCTCACATACATTTTCTCAGAAGGGATTGCAAAGTGACTGTAACCATTTGCCATCAGAGATAATGGGAACCGCAGATGCTGGAGAATCCAAGATAACAAAGTGTGGAGCTGGATGAACACAGCAGGCCAAGCAGCATCTCAGGAGCACAAAAGCTGACGTTTCAGGCCTAGACCCTTCATCAGAAAAGGGGGATGTGGAGTGAATTCTGAAACAAATAAGGAGACGGGGAGAGGCGGACCAAAGATGGGTAGAGGAGAAGATAGGTGGACAAGAGAGTTGCAGTGGGAGAGAGATCCCCTGAGGTTGGTCCGGAGGGAGGAGGGTAACTTCTTCAGGTTAGGCATCCTGGAAGAGGCTTCGCAGTGAGGTTAAAATTGTGATCAAAGATAATGGGAACTGCAGATGCTGGAGAATCCAAGATAACAAAGTGTGGAGCTGGATGAACACAACAGGCCAAGCAGCATCTTGGGAGCACAAAAACTGGTGTGTGTGTGTGTGTGTGTGTGTGTGTGTGTGTGTGTGTGTGTGTGTGTTAGTGACCTGACCTCCTCGTGTGTGGACTAGTGAGCTGTGAAATCACAGCTTGAATACAGCCATTAAACACCCCTGCTTTGCAGGTAAAACAAGAAATTAAACTCTCTTGCTTGGAGTGCAGACCGCAACATCAAAAGAAACCATGGCAAAAGAATTTCAATCAACACGCAAAAAACAAGTATCTTGCAAATAACAGCTCAGTTATCAAGGAGATAGTAAGAACTGCAGATACTGGAGCCAGTGTCAATTCAATATGGAGCTGGAGGAGCACAATAGATCAGGCAGCATCAGAGCAGGGAAATCGATGTTTCAGGTTTCCACCCTTCATCTCTCTTCCTGATGAAGGGTGTAAACCGAAACTTCAACATTCCTGCTCCTCTGATGCTGCCTGACCTGCTGTGTTCCTCTAACTCCACATTGACAACTGTTCAATTATCAACATCACTGCGACCAATACCATCCAACGTAACTGCCATAACAGTCTAATATCTAGTTTTCATGAAATACTCAGAGACTGATCTGTATATCTCTTTTTTTCTAACTTTTACCTCCTGTAGACACTTGCCTGTGTACAAGTGCATCACATTATTGTTTATTCTTGCATCTAGGAACTAATAAACTTACTCATTTACTAAACCAGAAGCATAATTAAATTGGCTAGTTTTAAAATATGTTCATTTGAATCTGGGTGAAATACATCTACAAGAAAAAGGATCTACTCCTATATTAACCTTGTTGCAAGCAACTAAGGGAGTGAGTGAATAAGGAAGGCGAGTTGGTTCATCTGCCCAAACACAGGAACTTAATGATTTGTGCTATCCCTTCTGGAACAATAATTAACTTGGGAAAATCAACTGGGAACTGGTCGCTACAATGTATCTCATAAGTGTCACATGATAGTGTCAGCTGTGGTTCAGTTGGTAACACTCCTGCCTCCACATCAGGGTAGTTATGGGTTCAAGCCCCTCACCAGACTGGAGAGTGGCAACACTAAGCTGACATTCTGGTGAAGTCCTGCTATGCTGGGAGCAGCTCAGTGGTTAGCACTGCTGCCTCACAGCGCCAGGGACCCGAGTTCAATTCCACATGGGCAACTGTCTATGTGGAGTTTGCACGTTCTCCCTGCGTCTGCGTGGGTTCCCTCTGGGTGCTCCAGTTTCCTCCCACAATCCAAAGATGCATAGGTTAGACATGTGGTCCAGTCATGCTAAATCGCTTCACAGCACCCAGGGTTGTGCAGGCTAAGCGAATTAGTCATGGGAAATGCAGGGTTACAGGATAGGGTCGGGAGCTCAGTCTGAGTGGGATGATCTTTGGAGGGGTGATGTGGAATTGATGGGCTGAATGGTTGCTTCCACTCTGAAGGAATTCTACATTTCTATGCTGGAAGCACTGCCCATTGGATGGGATGTTAAACTAAGAGTGTATCTGCCTTCTCCAGTGACGCTGAAAAAACCCACACCAACTAAAATTAAAGAATTAACTCCAGAATGCAGGCTAATATTTATTGCTCAGTCAAATAGATTGTTACAAAGACATTGTTGATAAATCTTACTGGGGTAGCACACCATAAATCAAGGGAGTGGAGTTTTATCAAATTTAAAGCTTTTTTCAAGTCCACACAGCACTGATTTTCAGACTAAAGTTGACAGAAAGAGATTAGATTTCCATACTAAAGAAGTATTATTAATTATTACTTGTAATTAGATTATAGCTACAGATAAACCACTGGCATATAACATCACTAATTAAAGCTCTATAAATCTTTATAAGCACCCCCTTACATGCATGCACACAGAGAACAACTAAGAAAAATAAATTATTGGCAGAGGTGGAAAAAGTTCACAGATCTTACTTCCCAGTTCTGATGTTGGGATGATCCTTCTCTGAGTAACCAACCCTCGGTGTTCAGATATCTTCCTCTAGGTGATTCCACTGGTTTGTAATTGACTCAATCGAAAAACAACTCTGACTTATCAATTCAAAAGACACAGTTCACAGCAACTACCGCGGGAAAGATAATTGATTTTCGTCAGGTTTTATCAGAGGTTTTGACTGCAGAAAGAGGAAGCTTCTGAATTGGGAGGCTTGTCTTCACACTTCATTTCATTGCTCTCTCTTTCTATGTATCTGTAACCTGTTTCCAATTCCAAACCGCTCAGCCAAACAAGAACCAATCATGTTGACTTGCAGAAGGACCCTGTCATTAATAACTGTTACTAGTCCACAGCCCAGTCAACTATTGTTGTTAACAAGAACAGCACACCCTCAGCTCAAATGTCTGCGATCTAAACTTCAATTACTTGCTTGCTCAAACAGTTGTTTACAATTTCTGCATGGGTATCAGTTTTCTTGCTTTCCAAACTGTAGCTACACATTCAAGCACTGGTTCTTAAAACAGTCTTTTATCATTTAATTCCACAGTTGTTAAAAACACAAAAATAAACAAAACACAGTCTTTACAGTTTTGAAGCTTGTTGTGCATAAATTAGTTTCTGTTTTCCTAAATTACAACAATGACATCACTTCAAAAAAATAAAGTTTTTGGAGATGCAGTGCTAAATATAAGATTTTGTTTTGATTCAATTTATACTTCTCTACCTTCCAGACATCAGAGCAATCTTTCTCTTCATTTGATCTCCATCCAAGTCTAAATGTATTCCTTTTTGCTGCTGGGCTTTCAAGTACAAATTGTTCCTTTGTTGTTCTTTTGTTGTTTCAGCCTTGATGATGTCTTTTTGTGCGAAAGCATGTGTCCTGATGTGACTGTGACAGTAACAGTGATCGCTTCAATGACTTTTATTGAAAGGTGAGGACGTTTAGAGAGCTTGTCCAAAGCAAAAAAAATCCAGCTCATTCATTTTATCCTTCTAGAGATACATTAAATTGGAGTGTCTAACTATTTGTTTTCACAACGTGATCCTTTCAGCACAATTTCAGCTTAGCTTAGCGTGGTATTTATAGTTTGAATGATAATGCTGCTGTTCCTCATTCCTGGATGGGTCTAAAGATCTATTTGTTTTATGTGACAGAGGAATAACTACAAGGGAGTCTTAACAAGAAGAGGCTCTTGTCTTACCCATGATGGAGTTTTTTTTTAAAACATGATTGCAATGAAGTGTAGGTTAAATTAATTAACTGGGTGTTGTTACGAAGATTATTGAGAGCCACTGAATTAAATACAGCATACAGGTGGATGAAGCTGAAAGAGGCGAAACTCCTCTGCTGGCATTGTTTCCTCCATGTTTGTGACAACTTTCCTCCCTGCAGCTCATTCATTAGGACATTGGGGCTCTATCTCTGTGCTCCCCACCACCTCAAACTGAGAAGAGGGCTGGAGAGCGGGTTTCTAACAGTCCAGCAAATGGCAGCAATGCGGCAGATAGACCTTGTGCAATAAGGTGGCTTCGATTGTATTAACTGGGTGTTCACCTCTGAGGAAACTGCAACTGATACACCATGCTGATCACTCTTAGGAAATGTGCTGATGCAACCCGCTACCTCTTTTTTTCTTGCACAAACTCCCCAAATAACTCAGTCCCAACACTCACCTCCATGCCCGCTCCCTGAGGCAACAAGAATTCAACTTCATGCATTGGTAATTCCTACATTCCCACTCCCAGGTTGAACTTGCTGTAGGAATGGGACAGCCACAGCGGCAATTGGGAACATAAGCAAATACACTTAAGATGAGTCAATGACATGTCCCCTGTGCCATCAGAAATCCGAATAATATCCAGGGGTGCCACTTCACTCATGCTATGTGGCAAATCCTGCTTGGGCATAACATGTCTCCACTTGGTGGAAGTAGGAGACACCTGCAGCTAAAGGCTAGAAAACAGTGACCATCATCTACAAACTAAAACTAGGCCTTCTTTTAAACAATATTTATAGATATCCACTGGATTGAGCTTAGAGAGACTGGGAGACTGGTGAAATAACATTAAGTGCCCAGGCAATGGTGAATGGAGTATGAAACTAACAGCTGTCCAAATGACCTTTAGTGCATGTTGCATTCAAGCTCCCTAGATATGTCCACTGGAGCTTTGGAGGTTGAGAAGAGACCATATGGAGGTTTATAAAATCATGTGGGTTATATGCATATAGGGTTAACTGTAGATGCCTTTTCCCTAGGGTGGCAGATTTCAAGTCATGGAGGTATATTTTTAAGATGAGAGGGGAGAAATTTAAAAAAGACATGGGGACTTTTTTTTACACAGAGGGTATTTTGCGTGGAGAATGAATGCAGTTACAATGTTTAAAAGACACTTAGATAAGTACATGAATAGGAAAGGTTTGGTGGGATATGGGCCAGGGCCAGGCAAGTGGGCCTAGTTTAGTTTGAAATTATGTTCAGCGTGGACTGGTTGGGCCAAAAGCTTTGTTTCTGCGCTGTACGATTCTATGACTCTATGGCTTTTGGAGGTACTGACCTGATGGGACAAATGACATTTTCTGTTTTGTATGATTCTATGATTCTCGACATGGCCCTCCATGTTAAATATTAAGCATGGTTTTAAGTGACAATGGAGTCTATAATGTCATATAATTCTACTTTCTTGATTGTAAATTAATATCTCCTAGAAAGCGGCATAATTCGATGAACATCATTCCTCAATTTTATCCATTGCATCGTTGTGTTTTTGTTGTTTCATGCAGTTAGTAGTATGATTATATGTGATATTAATTTTATGGTGATATTGCCCTTATCGACATGTCAGTACTATAGAATGGACCCACTGTCAGCATCAAACATTCAAAGTTCAGGTGTGGTGTGAATTGGAATACAGCTATCATTAATCTACTTCAACAATGAGCCTCACATCTTACTTCAGAACAATGACCCAAACTACACTAACATGACATTTTCTCATTTTCAGAAATGTCATCCTGTGACCTCCCTAAGTGAGGTTGACAAATTCATACTGGTGTCAAATTGGGAACAATTTTGCACTGTGGGCCTCACAGTCAGAAAGAAAGAAGAGTTCAACTTGAGTCACACAGAATTCCTTTGTCGACAAGTAGTAGGAAGGGACTCCCAATTCAAATAATTTGAACCATTGACTCCTGGGGTGAAAGAGCTTGTCCTATCCATTTGGATTATGCTGTATTGAAATGAGGTTTTGGTTGTCTTTATTTTTCCTTTAAATTTGTGCAGTAGCTCATCACAAAGAACTAGAAGTTCCCAACTAGTTATAAAAATGAATTCGAATGTGTATTCATACCAATTCTCTACAATATCACAAATAAATACTACCGCAAATAATTCTACTTTGAATTTATTTTCTCCCTTCTCTTTTGATAACATTAGAATTGTGATGTTGAGCTGCATAACATTAAAGAAATGAACTAGGTGCACAGAATAACACAATATATATTGCAATTGTAAATGGAGATTTTAAGAGAAGTATTAAATACACAATCTTGGTTTTAAGCAGATTAAACAGCATGATATTAAACAGATTAAACAGTGGCATTGAGGTATTAATCAGTGTGATATTATAGGTCTGGTACTGGCAAGACAATTACATTAAACGAGTTAAACACCATGGTAGCAAAGAAATTCAAAATTTTGATAGCCAAGGCATCAATCAGTTTGCTATTAAAAGTACCAGACATTTTGACATAAAATGGATGAAATTGTGCAATCATAGAAAGATTCTGGTTTAACCAGCAACTTAGTTGGACCACCCACATAAATATACAGTGGCTACTGGCATAGGTCAAAAGCTCAACATTCGGCCGTGAGTGACTCACCTGATTATTTACCACAATAAGACAAAAAGTGGAGTATAATAGAATAATCTTTAGTTTCTGATCTGAATACAAATCCATTAAGAGTGAAGAAGGTTAAGGCCTTTCTAGAAGAAATGATCCTCGATATGCACTTCATCTATTTTCTCAAGCATTCACTCCCTCTACCAGAGCAGTGTGTTTTCTCTGTGTGCCATCTTTAAGATGCAGTACGAGAAGTCATCAAGACAGCACCTCTAAACCCATGTCCTCTTCTATCTAGAAGCAGCCACCTGCAAGTTATTCTCCAAAACACACACCATCCCAACTTGCAACGTCGCTCTCCTTTCACGAGCACTGGCTAACAAATTTGGAACTCACTGTCTAACAAAATTATAAATATGTTAACCCCACATGGGGTCAGGGGTTCAGTTCAGGGTGGCCAATAAAATATTGTTTAAAATGTTAAATGTATGCTGTTACACAATGAGGCTTCTTGAGGATTAGTTCAATCAACCAGTTTCATTGGCTTATGGAATGTGTTCGGTTTCATTCAAACCAGGCAGTTATTTCAATCTTTTCCCAGATTGAGTTAACGCTTTGGTTGGGCCCAAACCTGTTTACATCCCCAAGATATTTATGTCAGCATGCCAGAAGTGGCATTGGGGGAATATGCAAAGTCAGCACATGTGAATATAAAAATAAGCAAATTAGAAGCAAGAGTGCACCAAATGGATGATTTGGTTGTGGCCTGAACTCCACATTCCTGCCTATCCCTTATAACCTTCGACTTACTTGTTCGAAAAGAATCTACCTACTACATAATTCTGCATCCAGCATTCTCTGAGAAGAGAGATTCAAACCTTGAAAGAAAACATCTCTCTTCATCACCATCTTGAATGGAAGGTCCCTTACTTTTAAGCTACATCCTGTCGTTTTGTTCTCAATTACAACGGGGAACATCATTTCAGCATGCATCTTGCCCAACACAAAGGGATTGTCTTATGATCAAAGACTACACAATTTGGAACTCTACCCATTGATATGTAGAAGAATGAGAGGTAATCTCAGTGAAACAGATAGGATTCTTAAGGGGCTTGATTGAGTAAACTTGGAACTTTGGAACACTTAGGAGGCAGCGATCATAATACGGTAGAGTTCAGTCTGCAGTTTGAAAGACAGAAAGCAAAATCAGATGTAATGGTATTACAGTTAGATAAAGGTAATTACAGGGGCATGAGAGAGGAATTGACGAAAATCGACTGGAAGCAGGGAAGTCAGTAGAGCAACAATGGCAGGAGTTTCTGGGTGTAATTGAGGACACAGGACAGAGGTTCATCCCAAAGAAAAGAAAGATTAGACAGCCATGGCTGACAAAGGAAGTCAGGAAATATATCAAAGAAAAAGAGACAGCCTATAAAGTGGCCAAGAGCACTGGGAAATCAGAAGATTGGGAAGGCTACAAAAACAAACAGAGGATAACAAAGAGAGCAATAAGGAAGGAGAGGATCAAATATGAAGTTAGGCTAGCTAGTAATATTAGAAATGATAGTAAAAGCTTCTTTCAATACATAAGAAACAAACAAGAGGCAAAAGTAGATATTGGGCTGCTCCAAATTGATGCTGGAAGGCTAGTGATGGGAGATAAGGAAATAGCTGAAGAACTTAATAAGTACTTTGTGTCAGTCTTCACAGTGGAAGACATGAGTAGTATGCCAACAATTAGGGAGAGTCAGGGGGCAGAGTTGAATATGGTACACATTACAAAAGAGAAAGTGCTAGAAAAGCTAAAAGGTCTAAAAATTGATAAATCTCCAGGTCCCAGTGGGCTACATCCTAGAGTTCTGAGGGAGGTGGCTGAGGAAATGGCGGAGGCTTTGGTCGTGATCTTTCAAAAGTCACTGGAGTCAGGGAAAGTCCCAGGTGATTGGAAAATTGCAGTTGTAACTCCCTTGCTTAAGAAAGGATCAAGGCAAAAGATGGAAAATTATAGGCCGGTTAGCCTAACCTCGGTAGTTGGTAAAATTCTAGAATCCATTGTCAAGGATGAGATTTCTAAATTCCTGGAAGTGCAGGGTCAGATTAGAACAAGTCAGCATGGATTTAGTAAGGGCAGGTCGTGCCTGACAAACCTGTTAGAATTCTTTGAAGAGGTAACAAGTATGTTAGACCAGGGAAACACAATGGATGTTATCTGTCTATACTTCCAAATGGCGTTTGATAAGGTACCCCACGGGAGGCTGCTGAGCAAGGTGAGGGCCCATGGTGTTCAAGGTGAGCTACTGACTTGGATTGAGGATTGGCTGTCTGACAGAAGGCAGAGAGTTGGGATAAAAGACTCTTTTTCGGAATGGCAACCGGTGACGAGTGATGTCCCGCAGAGTTCAGTGTTAATATACCTTGTATATTAATGATCTGGATGAAGGGACTGGAGGCATTCTGGCAAAGTTTGCCGATGATATGAAGATAGGTGGACAGGCAGGTAGTGCTGAGGAGGTGGGGAAGCTGCAGAAAGATTTAGACAGTTTAGGAGAGTGGTCCAGGAAATGGCTGATGAAATTCAATGTGAGTAAATATGAGGTTTTGCACTTTGGAAAAAAGAATACAGGCATGGGCTATTTTGAAAATGGTGAGAAAATTCGTAAGGCAGAAGTACAAAGGGATGTGGGAGTGTTGATCCAGGATTCTCCAAAAGTTAACTTGCAAGTAGAGTCCGTGATTAACAAAGCGAATGTAATGCTGTTGTTTATCTCAAGAGGGTTTGAATATAAAAGCAGCGCTGTGCTTCTGAGGCTTTATAAAGCTCTAGTTAGGCCCCATTTAGAATACTGTGTCCAATTTTGCGCCCCACACCTCAGGAAGGACATACTAGCCCTGGAACATGTCCAGCGGAGATTCACGCGGACGATCCCTGAAATGGTAGGTTTAACATATGATGAACGGCTAAGGATCCTGGGATTGTAATCATTATAGTTTAGAAGGTTGAGGGGAGATCTAATAGAAGCTTACAAGATAATGTATGGCTTAGAAGGGGTGGATGCTGGGAAGTTGTTTCCGTTAGCCAAGGAGACTAGGACCCGTGGGCACTGCCTTAAAATTAGAGGGGCTAAATTTAAGACTGAAATGAGACGACATTTCTTCAGCCAGAGAGTGGTGGGCTTGTGGAATTCATTGCCACGCAGTGCAGTGGAGGCCAGGACGTTGCATGCCTTCAAGGCAGAAATCGACAAATTCTTGATCTCACAAGGAATCAAGGGCTACGGTGAGAGTGTGGGGAAGTGGAGTTGAAATACCCATCAGCCATGATTGAAATGGTAGAGTGGACTTGATGGGCCGAATGGCCTTACTTTCATTCCTATGTCTTATGTTCTTATGGTCTTAAATGCAGAGAGGATATTTTACCATTTGGGAGAGTTTAGGACCACATGGTGCAGTCTCTGAATAAAACAGCACCAATTGAAGGCTGAGATGAGGAGAAAACTCTTCTCCTACAGTGTTGTGAGTCTTTGGAACTCCTTGCCACAGAGAGCTGTGGGCACACTGTCCTTGTGCATATCTAAGGTTGTGATAGATTCCTGATCAGTAGGGGAATCAGGGTTACAGGGAACAAAGTGAACATGAGGAATGTCAGATCAGACATGACCCTATTGAATTAGAGAGAAGGCTGAAGGAGCTGAAGTGCAACTCTTGTTCCTTTTACTTACAGTCTGGTCAAATCATGGAATCCCTACAGTGTGAAGCAGGCTATTTGGCCCTTCAAGTCTACACTGACCTTCCCCATCCAGACTTAGTCCCCACCCTATGTCTGTAACCCAGCATTCCCCATGGCGAATCCACCTAGACTGCTCACCCCTGGACACTATGAGCAATTTAGCATGGCCAATCCTCCTAACCTGGACATCTTTGGGCAGTTAGAGGAAACCATAGTACCCCAGAGGAGGTCCATGCAGATATAGGGAGCATATGAAAACTCTATACAGAGTCAACCGATGGTGGAATTAAACTCCAGGTCCCTGATGCTGTGAGGTAGCAGTGCTACCCACTGAGCCACTGTGCAACCGTGCCACAAATCTTCTCAAAATCCTATATATATATCTCAGTAAGAGACATTCTCAGTCTTCTAAATCACAATAATACAGACTCAACATGTCCAAACTTTCCTCAAAACATAACAACCCCCCTTTCCTTTCCAAGTGTCTACTGAGTGAACCTTCTGAAATGCTTCTGACGCATTTATATCCTTTCTTAGAAAAAGACAACAAAACCGTATACAGAACTCTAGATGTGGTGTCACCAACAGGACATACAATTGTCATAAACCGGCCTATTTTTGTGTTCTATTCCATCTACCATTCCACAATAAGGAAGACTCAATGAACTGTCTGATAAGTTCTAACTCATTCCCATATTTAGAGTGTAATATTAAGGAAATTAAATGGGATGGTATATAGAGCTTTATGTCAGTAATTACAGTACTATTACAAGGAGTTGTTCTATCAAATTGCATGATATTAAGCAAATTAAGCTGTGATATAAATTGAATTTTTCTTTAACTGTGCTGATAATTAATAGACTCAGCTTATATGGCAGAGTAGATGTCTGTTTGGCTGTACCCACATTCTGAATCTCAGAGTATTTCATTTGAGAAGCATAGTACCCCAGAACTAAAACTCTGAATATAGCCCTTGCGATACAATGGGGAAGATGGGAACCGTAAGTGACCATGGAAAATTTCGAAAATTATTCTCCACGGACAGCACTGGATCACTATGCTTATGTATAATCATTTTGTAACTATTTGAGTCAGCTTTACATAAATGAAATCAATTAAAGTAATGTCATTATATAATACAAAAATGCTTGCTGTAACTGAAATTCATTATATAACTGAAGGAAGATTGTGTTTAGCTTTACTTATGCGAAGAACTGTTTTATAAAAGCTCTTAAACGACAAATGATATGAATTTTTATTTAATACAAATGGATTGAATTCTATTTTTCAATTCCCTACCTGGTTCTTTAAGTCATAATTCGATGCAGTTCAGAGGCACAGAATTGAGGCTAATTCTAGTGCCGCGTGCTTTGAGTTTATTTTTATTCTGTGGTTGGTATGAAGACAACCCTAACTAGGTCAGAAGAGGAGTGTACAATCTGAACTCATCTGAATAATCTGATCTTTTGAGTGGCTCAGTGGTGAGCACTGCTACCTCAAAGCACCAAGGATCTGGGTTTGAGTCCACCCTCATGTGACTGTCTGTGTGGAGCTTGCACATTCTCCCTATGTCAGTATGGGCATTCTCTGGATGGTCTGATTTCCTCCCACAGTCCAACAGTGTGCGGGTTAGGTGGATTGGCCTTGCTAAATTGCCCATAGTGTCCAGGGATGTGCAGGCAAGATGAGCCAGCCATGGGAAATGCAGGATTACAGGGGTTAGGTGGAGGAATGAGGTTGGTTGTGAGGGCCAGTGTGGGCTTGATGGGTTAAATGGCCTGCTTGAACAGCACAGGGATTCTATGGTTCATACAAATACCAGGCCCAAACAAAGGAGCAACATAGTTTTCCATTCATTACTAGTACAACCCACTTATACTGTTGCTTTTGCAGCTGTTTGTCATTCTTAGTGTTTGTCACGTGCAGAATACAAAGTTTCACTTGGACTGTTTCATATGATGGAGGCATTTTCATTCTCCAGCTCTGTGTTGGTTTGATCCTAGATTATCCAAACTAATCTCATTCACTTTGGAAATAACAACGAAAAGAGGCCACTCGGCTGCCAGGGCCGAAAATGGAATGAGTGTTCAAATGGAGTAAGTGGTTAATAATAGGGGGCTGAGTTCACTTGCTGCAGAGTTAAAGATGTTTTATTTTAATAAGAACCCTAAAGAAACAAAAATGGGAATTTGTTCCATTCCTCAGGATTCACATTCCTTGCTTTGATGAGCAGAATATTCTCAGAAAAAAAATTGTTCAGCCTAAATTGAAGCCTATCAGCATCTCCCCTGCCATTTAATTAAAGTTTTACTTCAGTAAGCACATATTTAACATTTTATTTCATCATGCGGCTTTCAGGAAGTCCTTGTATACCAGGGGCTTTGGCACAACTACACAGCAAATATGAAAAGTGATTAAAAGGTAATAAGATTAACACTGTGGGAAGTGGAGCTCAGTATTGCTCTGATATACTATTAATAATATTGTGCACAGAGCTGTGACTAGGTTCCTTTCTGACAGAATAACGTCGTGAGCTAGTTTGTAAACATCTCAATATGACAATCTATTTCAAGCAATGAAATAAAGAATCAAATCATGGAATCATAGGATGGTTCTATTCTGGAAGGAAGTGCCTTCTGGCCCTCTGTAGGAGCAATTTAACAAGTCCTACTCCCTTACCTTTCTCCTGTAGCTGTGCACATTCTTCCTTGTCAGACGATGTGGAGTTGAAATGCCCATCAGTCATGATTTAAATGGCGGAGTGGACTCGATGGGCCGAATGGCCTTACTTCCACTCCTATGTCTTATAGACTTATGGTGATGATCATTTGAAAGATCTTCAATTAATCCTGCCTCCAGCAGACTCACTATCAAGTGTACTAAATAAAAACCAAAAGAACTGCGGATGCTGTACATCAGGAACAAAAACAAATCGCTGGAAAAGCTCAGCAGGTCTACCAGCATCTGTGGAGGAGAAAACAGAGTTAACATTTCGGGCCCGGTGACCCTTCCTCAGAACTGTTCCTCTGTTTTGAGAAAGGGTGACTGGGCCCGAAACATTAACTCTGTTTTCTCCTCCTTAGACGCTGCCAGACCTGCTGAGCTTTTCCAGCGATTTGTTTTTGTTCATTATCAAGTGTGTCACTCTGGTAGAACATTAGGCATTCTGTAGCCTGCTGTTTGAGAAGGTGTTTTTTTTATGAGCTTTCTGAACTTCATGAGGGTTGACCACAGCATAATTAAATTGCAATTAGCAATCATGCTGCAGACATCAATCAATCTCATGCAAAAACCTCATCTTAAAGTCACTGAGGAATGAGGACAATTTTCCACTCAATTAATTTTGGACTGGGATAATAGGGAAGTGACAGCAGTCAAGGTTAACAAATAGAAAACACCTTTGTAAATGTGACGGTTTTCAATAGGTCAGTAGAAAGGAATCAATGATTCGTTTTTTTTTCCAAGATGCTTTTCAAAGTCATCATGATTGAAAGAACAGTGCTGTACAAAGTGGTGCGATTTACCTTCAGTGTGTGCCATTGGACAATAACTGGTTTCAGACAAGGTTCTTATAGCTCAACTGTCACTTGCAAGGGAGAGACAGCAAGCTGCTAAAGATGTGTTAATGCATCTGTTTGTGTCAACATTTGCACATGTCAAACATGTACAGACCACAACATGTGAGTATTTGATGTCTATTCAAAATATTTTCCCATTTAATAACATTCTGTGAAGCAACTTGGAGCTTTTGTTCATGTTAAAGGCATTGCATTAATGTAAGTTCTTGTTGCTACTGAATAACAAAGAGAAAGTGTTCTCCCAAAAATGTGTTTTCTGCTGAAAGGTGCCCAGTTTCTGTTGAGTGCATTGTTGTTGAATTCCAAGCCCTCACCCCAGTGATCACTCTTTATGTGTGAACTTGCTGAACTAAGTGTAAGAAATCAATTAAGCCATTCAAAGTCCACATACACACACCCCAGGAGAGGCAGTTGGATAGTGACAAGGAATTGGCATACAAAGCGATTTTCTTTCATTTCCCTGAAAAGGCAGACTTTGGCACTGAAAGAAGATGTTAAAAGTACAAATGGAACAATCAACGTATGTTAGATGAAAGGACAAGGTAACATTTTGGGCGTGATTTTCACCAGAATTAAAACTGAAAGATAAGTTTGTCAAGTTGGGAGAAGTCTTTTGTAGCAACTGCAGAGGCTCAATTCAGAGAGAAGCTGTTTGAAAGCAAGATGATATTAATGATTTGGCAATGGAAACAGCAAAAAAGTAAGGCAATGAATAAGTTCACATCTAACAAAGAAAATGAACATGAAGCAAAAAAGATGGAGCAAATTGGGAAATATGGATTGCATTTGCAGGAATTTGGAACAGGAAACTGTTGGGTACCTAGATAATAAAGTGTGAAGCTGGATGAACACAGCAGGCCAAGCAGCATCTCAGGGGCACAGAAGCTGACGTTTCGGGCCGAGACCCTAAACACTTTTTCCCTGGTGTGCACTGATGTCTATGTTTGTCTTGATTCTCGACATGGTGCAATCCTAACTAGGGCTACTTCCAGCATAATGGAAACTCCAGTTGTACTGAGCAGCAACCAAGAGTCATAGAGTTGTACAACACAGAAACAAACCATTTGGTCCAACTCATCCTAGCTAACCAGATATCTTAAATTTATCTCGGCCCATTTGCAAGCATTTGGCCAACATCCCTTTAAATCTTTCCTAGTAATATACCCACCCAAATGCCTTTCAATCGTTGTAATTGTACCAGCCTCCACCACTTCCTCTGGCATATCATCAGCAGGAGAATTGGTCAAGTCCAATATGAGACTATTGTTGGACTGCATCTGTAGAAGATTATGAGAGAACCAACAAGACAAAAAACATAGATGACGTCACCCTCACCAATCTGCTCCCACATAGGCATCTGTTCATGACAGTTTTAGGAAGAATGATCATAGTACAGTCATTATGGTGTCAGGAAGTTTTATCTTTACTTTGAGAATGTCCTGCATCCTGTTGTGTGGCACAAACACCATGCTAAATAAAATAAACTTTAAAGAGATCTAACACCTCAAAACTGGTCATCCATGAAGTGTTGTGGGCCAT
Organism: Stegostoma tigrinum; assembly: GCF_030684315.1. Taxonomy (NCBI): domain Eukaryota; kingdom Metazoa; phylum Chordata; class Chondrichthyes; order Orectolobiformes; family Stegostomatidae; genus Stegostoma; species Stegostoma tigrinum. The sequence continues at coordinate 13,176,896 of NC_081365.1, read as the reverse complement.
CAGCAACAGCAGGACTGTGCTTCAAAACAATTTGCAACCTCAGGTCTGGCATACCCTCACTCATCATTACCAACAAGCCAAGGGATTCACCCTAGTAATGAAGAATACACAAAGGCATACCAGGAGGAGCACCAAGCATAGCTAAAAATTAGGTGCAACACTGGTGCAGCTATGATGCAGGACTGCTTGAGTGCCAAACAGTGTAAGTAGCAAATGGGAGAGTGAGCTAGGCAATGCCACAACCAATGGATCAGATCTGAGCTCTGAGTGCTGCCACATCCAGTCTTGAATGACGGTCGAGAATTAAACATAGAACGTAGAACAATGAACAGTACAGCACAGTACGGGCCCTTCGGCCCACGATGTTGTGCCGTGGAATAATCCTAATCCAAAAATGAAATAACCTACTCTACATTCCCCTCAATTCACTGCTGTCCATGTGCATGTCCAGCAGTCTCTTAAATGTTACTAATGACTCCGCTTCCACGACTACCACTGGTAAACTATTCCATGCGCTCCCAACTCTCTGGGTGAAGAACCTCCCTCTGACGTCTCCTCTATACCTTCCTCCTAACACCTTAAAACTATGACCCCTCATGGCAGCCAATCCTGCCCTGGGGAAAAGTCTCTGGCTATCGATTCTATCCATGCCTCTCATTACCTTGTACACCTCGATCAGGTCACCTCTCTTCCTCCTTCTCTCCAGAGAGAAAAGTCTGAGCTCAGTCAACCTCTCCTCATAAGACAAGCCCTCCAGTCCAGGCAGCATCCTGGTAAACCTCCTTTGCACCCTCTCCAAAGTCTCCACATCTTTCCTATAATAGGGCAACCAGAACTGGACACAATATTCCAAGTGTGGTCTCACCAGGGTTTTGTAGAGCTGCAGCATAACCTCGCAGCTCTTAAACTCGATCCCCCATTAATGAAAGCCAAAACACCATATGCTTTCTTAACAACCTTATCCGTCTGGGTGGCAACTTTGAGGGAGCTATGTACTTGAACACCAAGATCCCGCTGTTCCTCCACACTGCCAAGAATCTTGCCTTTAATCCTATATTCAGCACTTAAGTTCGACCTTCCAAAATGCATCACTTCGCATTTATCCAGGTTGAACTCCATCTGCCATTTCTCAGCCCAGCTCTGCGTTCTGTCAATGTCTCGCTGAAGCCTGCAATAGCCCTCGATACTATCAACAGCACCTCCAACCTTTGTGTCATCAGCAAACATACTAACCCACCCCTCATCCTCCTCATCCAAGTCATTTCTAAAAACTACAAAGAGCAGAGGCCCAAGAACAGAGCCCTGCGGGACACCACTCAGCACTGACCTCCAGGCAGAATACTTACCATCTGCAACCATTCTCTGCCTCCTGTCAGCCAACCAATTCTGAATCCAGACAGCCAAATCACCCTGTATCCCATACCTCCTGACTTGATGAATGATATCCCATACCTCCTGACTTTATGACATCTTACTGGAGGAGGGCACTTCACAACTATCCCCATCCTCAATAATGCATGAGCCCAGCATGTTGATGCAAAAGATAAGACCTCCACAGCCCTTTGCAACAACGTGTTCCATGGATTCACCAGCCTCTGTTGAAGAAATTCCTCATCGTCTCAGTTCTAAAAGATCATCCCTTCGCTCTGAGGCTGCGCCATCAGGTCCTAGTTTCTCCTACTAATGGAAGCATCTTTACCACATCCATTCTATCCCGGCCTTTCAGTATTCTATAAATTTCAATCAGGTACCACTAACCTAATCCTTCAAAGCTCTATCAAGTACAAATCCAGAGTGCTCAGTTGTTTCTCACATGACAAGCCCTTCATCCCCGTATCATTCTTATAAGCCTCCCTTAGATTCCCTTCAAAGCCAACACACCCTTCCTTAGATACAGGGCCCAAGACTACTCACAATATCCCAAAGGTAGTCCGACCAGACCCTTACATGTTGTACTTCCCTGCTCTTGTGTTCTAGCCCTGTTGAAATGAATGCTAACATCGTACTTGCTTTCCTAACTGCCAACTGAACTGTTAACCTTAAGAGAATCCTGAACGGAGACTCCCAAGTCCCTTTGTGCTTCGGATTTCCAAAGAGATTCCCCATTTAGGAAATACTTTACACCTCTATTTTTCCCAACAAAGTGCTTAACCTCACAATTTTCAATATTGTATTCTATCTGCTATTTCTTTGCTTACTTTCCTAGCCTGTCTAAATCTTTCTGCAGCCTCCTCTGTGGAACTCGACTACTCAATAGCTGCCATCCTGAAAAAGGTTGCCCCTTTATCCCTGTTGTCAGCCAATATTCCTCTAAAGCCTTCTCAGCCATGTACCAATCCAAATGTTTTTTCAATGTTGCTCTTGTACCTGACTCTACCACCTTCTCTGGCAGCCTATTCCATATACACACCACTCTCTGGATAAAGAATTTCCCTCCATGTCCTTCTTAAATCTATCTCCTCTCAGCCTAAACCCATGCCCACTAGTTTTCAATTCTCCATCCCTGGGAAAAAGACTATATGCATTCACTCTATCTATGCCCCTCGTGATTTTATACCACTTTATTTGTTCCCCATTACTACTTCTCCAACATCCTTTTCCAGTGATCCAATGTCCATTCATGCCTCTCTTTTGCCTTTTAGATATTTAAAACAACTCTTGCAATCTTATTTTGTATTACTACCAAGCTTACTCACATGTTCCATCTTCTCTCCCCTAATTTTTTTTTATTTATCTTCTGCTGGGCCCACCTTAGGTTTGTCATAGGTCCTATCCTGGTCTCCAGGCGGCTCGTGGTGGGTCCCAGCCTGGTCTCCCAGCAGCTCGTGGTGGGTCCCAGCCTGGTCTCCCAGCAGTTCACGATGGGTCCCCGCCTGGTCTCCCAGCAGCTCGTGGTGGGTCTCAGCCTGGTCTCCCTGCAGCTCGTGGTGGGTCCCAGCCTGGTCTCCCGGCAGCTCGTGGTGGGTCCCAGGCTGGTTTCTCAGTGGCTCATGGCAGTGTCTCGGCTCAGAATACAAGTGGATCCTGACCAGGCACTTTCCCAAGGCACCAGGAGAAAGTGAAAACTCAGCAGTTTCAGCAACATTGATAGAGTCTGCGGTAGCGGCATTGAGAACGTATCTATGGAGAGCAAGATAAGCAGAGGACCATTATAAGCTGTTGAGCTTTTAACTATTTCCTTTACTTTTCTGGTTTAAATGGCAGAAGTCTTTAACGTATTCCTTTATTTTTCTAATATTCTGTGAAGTAATGCTTAAATTTTTAATTTGTTTCTGTTACTACTTTGTACCTGAACTTTTCTTGTACCTAGATACCTAAGATGGCACCATGTGTGTGACATCATGCTCTTTTCACTGTACTCCAGTACTTCTGTATCTGTGTAAACGTGGCAATAAAAATTAAAATGTGAAATGTAAAATCCTCCAGATCTCCCCAGCATCATAGTTGTCAGTCTTCAATCAACTTGATTCACTCCATATGATATCAAGAAATGACTTGGAGGAACTGGATACTGTAAAAGCTGTAGGCCCTGACAACATTCCAGTAATAATACCATGCTTCAAAACATGCATCACAAACCAATCTCTTCAAATGAGAGTAAACCGGTTGATGTGGTGTATATGGATTTCAGCAAGGCGTTCGATAAGGTTCCCCACAGTAGGCTATTGTACAAAATGCAGAGGAATGGGATTGTGGGAGATATAGCAGTTTGGATCAGAAAGTGGCTTGCTGAAAGAAGACAGAGGGTGGTAGTTGATGGGAAATGTTCATCCTGGAGACCAGTTACTAGTGGTGTACCACATGGGTCGGTGTTGGGTCCTCTGCTGTTTGTCATTTTTATAAATGACGTGGATGAGGGCGTAGAAGGATCAGTTAGTAAATTTGCAGACAACACTAAGGTCGGTGGAGTTGTGGATAGTGACGAAGGATGCTGTAGGTTGCAGAGAGACATAGATAAGCTGCAGAGCTGGGCTGAGAGGTGGCAAATGGAGTTTAATGCAGACAAGTGTGAGGTGATGCACTTTGGTAGGAATAACCGGAAGGCAAAGTACTGGGCTAATGGTAAGACTCTTAGTAGTGAAGATGAGCAGAGAGATCTCGGTGTCCATGTACACAGATCCTTGAAAGTTGCCACTCAGGTTGACAGGGCTGTTAAGAAGGCATACAGTGTTTTAGCTTTCATTAATAGAGGGATCGAGTTCCGAAACCAAGAGGTTATGCTGCAGCTGTACAAAACTCTGGTGTGGCCGCACTTGGAGTATTACGTTCAGTTCTGGTCACTGCATTATAAGAAGGATGTGGAAGCTTTGGAAAGGGTGCAGAGGAGATTTACTAGGGTATTGCCTGGTATGGAGGGAAGGTCTTATGAGGAAAGGTTGAGGGACTTGAGGCTGTTTTCATCAGAGAGAAGAAGGTTGAGAGGTGACTTAATTGAAACATATAAAATAATCAGAGGGATAGATAGGGTGGATAGGGAGAGCCTTTTTCCTAGGATGGTGATGGCGAGCACGAGGGGTCATAGCTTTAAATTGAGGGGTGAAAGATATAGGACAGATGCCAGAGGTAGTTTCTTTACTCAGAGAGTAGTAAGGGAATGGAACGCTTTGCCTGCAACGGTAGTAGATTCGCCAACTTTAGGTACATTTAAGTCGTCATTGGATGAGCATATGGACGTACATGGAATAGTGTAGGTTAGATGGGCTTCAGATCAGCATGACAGGTCGGCACAACATCGAGGGCCGAAGGGACTGTACTGTGCTGTAATGTTCTTAGTTCTTCCAGTACAGATATAACACAGACAGCTACCCAACAATAGGAAAACTTAGCCCAAGTGTGTTCTGTATGTAAAAAGCAGAACAAATTCAACACGGCCAATTACCGCCCCATCAGTCTACTCTTGACCATCAGTAAAGAGATGAAAGATGTCATCAACAGTGCTACCAAGCAGCTCCTGCTCAGTAGTAACCTCCTCAGTGATGCCCTGTTTGAGTTCCGCCAGGGCCACTCAGCTCCTGGCCTCATTACAGCCTTGGTTCAAACATGGACACAAAAACTGAATTCCAGAGATGAGGTGAGAATAACTTCACTCGACATTGAGGTGCATTTAACCAAGTGTGGCATCAAGGACCCCCAGCAAATTTGGAGTCGATGGTTATTGGAGGAAAGCTCATGACGAGTTGCAGTCATTCCTGGCATATAGGAAGACAGTTGCGGTTGTTGGAGATCAGTTATCTCAGCTCCAAGACACCTCCTGGTGTTCCACAGTGTAACGTCCTCGGCATAATCAGCTTCAGCTGCTTCATCAATGATCTTCCCTCGATTATCAGATCAGAGTAGAAATGTTTGCAAATGGTACCACAATGTTCAACACAATTCATGAGACCTCAGTAACTGAGGCAGTTCACATTCAGACCCAGCAAGACCTGGGTAATACCTAGGCTTCGTTTGATAGGTGATAAGTAACATTCAGGCCATGTAAGTGCCTAGTAGTGACCATCTCAATAAGTGAGATCTAATCATTGCCCTTGGTGTCTTTTATTCATTCATGGGAAGTGGGCATCACTGGCTGGCCAGCATTTATTGCCCATCCCTAGTTAACCTTGAGAAGGTGGTAGTGAACCAGCTTCTTGAACCACTACATGCTGTGGGTAGACCCACAATGCCATGAGGGTGTTTGTCCCAGGATTTTGACCCAACACCGGTGAAGGAATGGCAATTTATTTCCAAGTCAGTATGGTGAGAAGCTTGGAGGGGAGCTTGTAGGTTGTGATGTTCACATGCATCTGCTCCCCTTGTCCTTCCAGATGGAAGTGGTCTTGGGTTTGTAAAGTGCTGTCTATGGATCTCACCATCAGTGACTTTTTTCCCTATTCATTATTGGGGTGTAGTCATTGTTGGTTTGGCAATTTATTGCACATCCCATGTCATGTCAACTTATGTATGCCTTATTCTTGCTGATGCTGATTACCTCTGGAGCATTTGACATATTTCCTGTCTTCTTCTGTTTATTTCCATGAATGTTACCTCATCTGAAACCCATGAACTTAACACTTACCAGAAGTCGATTGTGCGAGTTTTGGCCCCAATCTGCGAGCAATACTGTGTGAAGCTGAACTGAGATAGGGCAATAAACATTTGATAACTTTGAACTTCAAACACTTTGAAACTTACACTTTGAAATTCAGCAGTGAGAAAACAGAAAGTCCAGATGACTACTTAACCCATGGTTAACATTTCACAGTATTTTAAAATGAATACATTTAGGTGCACTAAGACCAACACTTTGCAAAATATGTTATCATGTGCTCACATAATCAATATCCAGTCATGGCAGGAATAAACATAAATAATGATATGCAACCACAGAATCACAAATTTTTTATGGGGCAGAAGGAGACCATTCAGCCCATTGTGTCTATGCCAGTTCTATTGTGTCGTACCAAATTCCAGTATTATCCCCATATCCCCACAGCCATCACAACCTAATACACAAAGTGCAATAAACTGCTTTCAACCACTGGTATCTCAACAACATAAGATTATTGATATGATAAATTAATATGTTGCATTCTGTATTTTTAGCATAATGATATGAAGATGTAAATAAGAAATGTGAATGGGTATATCATAATGCATGTGGGAAAAATCAAGGCAAGTGTTAAGTCTATGCAACATACTGGCTTGCGGTGATATGAAATCACAGGGAAAAACTTGCTCTGTTGATTATACGTTAGCAACATCATAACCTCAGCAGAAAACTTTTGACCATTATTTTTGGAACCTTAGGTGAGTCAATTTTGAATGTACTTACGAGCTCACTAGCCACTTGACAATATTCAACCAGAAATTTTATATCAAGTTCATGTTGTCACAAACACATAACAGACTGTCCTGCAGTCCTAGACAGTCCTAGACAGCAATTAGGAATGGATAATAAATACTGACCAGCCAGTGATGTCCAACATCCCGCAAATGAATACAATGAAAGAATTTAGAAAGTCAATTTTTAATTATAGCACAGCAATGCACCTGGTTATTCTCAACAGCAGTTGATGGCAAGAGGAATATAGCTTTTCTCTTTAGAACGACAAAGGGTGAGAGGTGACTTGATAAAGGTGTACCAAATGGTCAGAGGTATAGATAGAGTGGACAGCTAGAGACTTTTTCCTAGGGTGGAGGTAGCTATTAAGAGGGGGCACAGTTTTAAAGTGAGTGGAGGTAGATCTAGGGGAGACATCAGGTGTAGGCTCTTTACTCAGAGGGTGGTTGGGGCATGGAATGCATTGCCGGAGAGGGTAGTGGAGTCGGCCTCATTAGGGGCATTTAGCGGCTATTAGAAAGGCATATGGACGAAAGTAGAAGGTAGGAATGGAGTTAGATAGATCTTAGGATTAGGGTAAAAGTTCGGTACATCATTGTAGGCCAAAGGGCCTGTACTGTGCTGTAAGAAAACAACATTCTCAAACCCAAATGAACAAAATTGATTATTCAGCTGCAGGAGACTGCATGGGTCAGGGAAAGCGAGTCCATGAGGGTATTTTGAAAATTGGGATATGGATGTTAAAGGGAGGGAATGGAGATGGAGTAGGGTTAAACAGGTTTTCTCCAGCTTTGACTTTGGGAGTACCCAGCAAAGAATTAGACCTGTCATGCAAGGAAGTAACAAAGGTGTGGCAGAAGTAGTGTTGAGATAGGGACTCAGTTGGAAATGCATTGAAAGTAAATGTAACTGGTATTCATTTGTGGAAGGAGGTGCAAACCTTTGATACCTGATGCGTAAGGTTTTAAGATACGATATATGAGTAACATGACGAGACATAAACTGCTATAACCCTCCAAAGTCTGCACTCCCCCAGTTCTGCGCATCCCCAATTTGTATTTCCCCACCACTGGCAACTGTACCTTTGAATCCTGCTTCCTGAAACTCTGGCATGCTCGACCTGCATCTCTAACTCTCCCCATTTTTTTTGCAACATGCCTTAAAAACTATAATTTGATCATCTGCCTTAATATATTTTTATTGGGCTCAGTGTCAAATGTTGTCTGATAACATCTCTGTTTGGCACTTCACAACATGAATTTTGACTTTAAATGTAAGTAGCTGTCACGTGCAGCATGTTTTCATCTTTTTAAATCAACTTGGTCAGGAATACCATGATAGACCTCTAGAGCAGGTGGGACATGAACCTGGGCCTTCTGAATCAGAGGTATGGACTCTACCACTGTGCTGCAAGAGGCAGCAGTGCAGCATGTTTTGGAGGAGCAGGTCATTTGGGGCACATTTTTAATCGACCCACCCATGTGTGTTTTGATGCATCTCGAGAGCGGGTAGGACTTGAACCCAGGATGCTTAACTCAGAGGTAGGGATGCTATTCCAGTACCAGAAAAGGCTTCAGTGAAGTATGACTCAGAAGAGCAGGTCGTTAGAGATCTACGGTGCCTAAATACCTCCACTAGTAAACGTTTCCACTCCATATGTCCGGATCTGTTGTCCAGTAATTGCTAGAAAAGGATTACAGATCCATAATTGCTCCATACGTGACTGCCCATATGTCAAAGGCAAAGTGAATAGGTCCTGGCTGTTTTTCCACCCAACACTTTAAGAAGTGTTGCATTTTATGTGAACTCATGTTCAGACAGTTTAATGTAAGTCATACTAACCATTCTTTGCCAAGCTACAACATGATAATTTTGATCTCTTTAACAGCTGCTCAGCTGAGCATGAACCTAAATCAGGATCAGCGTGTAATTCAATCAGTAAGAAATTCAAGTCAGGTTTGGGTGAAAAATTAAAATTGTTTTGCAGAACAAAGTTCAAGTTAAGAGTAGCTACTAAAATGGAAATCAGAATTAGTGTGAAATTCAAATCTGGATTTCCCATAAAATTCAAATCCATCTTCAAAATAAATGTCATGGAAAATCAATGAGCCCAAACAATATGGAAATGGTTAGATTTGTGCCTTGCCTCTGAATATAAGATTTTCACAACACTACATTTTGTCAACTAAGTTGAAGTTTCTGCTTGGAAACTTTAGGTCTATATGATCCAGAACAACAATGTACTTACCTCCTGAGTCAATAGGGAAGCTATGAATGTTATTGACCGTTCTTTGCACGTACATGTTTATTTGCTTTTGGATCTCTCTGATTACAATAACAGCTCAGCTATCACTTGGCTACACACAGTTCTGCTTATTTTGATTTTACTTGCTGCACAGCATTGTTTTTGCCCCATTGCCAGAAATGAAGTTATCTTGTATTTTTTGTTGAATATAATGACAATTAAAAACTATAAATTGATTCATGAGCCCAATTACAAAATAACAAAAATCCTTTTTGTTTACTTTGCCGACTGTTAAGAGCCTCTTTAAAGAGGAATCATCCAACACGATTTCTGTTCTGTGTTATTGTGGAAAACTATTCTTCAAAGCAACTTTTAAAACAGAAACATTCAAATTAATAATATTTAATACATCAAAATGTCGATTATTTATTTAATTGCAGGCCATTTATTTTTAATATGAAGATAAATGTTTTACTTTTTTTATTTATTCATAGGATGTGGGCATCACTAGGAAAACCAGCATTTTGCCATCTTTAATTGCCATAGACTAGGAGATAGTGAGCCATCTTCTTGGCTAATGATGTCTTACTAAGCCATTTCAAAGGACAGTCAGGAGTCGGTCACACTGCTGTGAATCTGGGTTCAGGTAAGATTTCCTTCCTGAAAAGACATGAATGAACAAGTTGAGTTGTTATAATAGAGTAGCAGTTACATGGTCATGATTAAAGATGTTATCTTTTCATTTCAGATTTATTTAATTAACAGAATTTAAATTCGCCAGCTGACATGGTGAGATTTAACTTAAATATCTGGATCATTAGCCCAGCCTTTTGGACTACAATTCCAGTAACAAAACCACTATGCCACCATTCCTAATACATACATGTCTAATACACTAATTCCGCTTAAGAGGCTAAAGGATCAAGGTGCAGTTATGTGCAGAGGTGTGCTTTATGGGAGTAAGGAAGGTTTTTGCATGGTATTCGTGACAGATATTTTGTATTCCTTCACCCTACAATTGAAGTCAAGACAATATCCATCTATTTGTTCCATTAAAATCCAAAACCCCAAACAAATGCAAAATACAGTGGATGCTGGAGGTCTGAAGTAAGGTGCAATAGAAACTCAAAATGTCTGGCTACATTTGTGGAAATAAGGAACAAATTAACATTTTGCATGCAATTCAGCACTTCTTAGGACTGACGAAAGATAGATGGAAAAGTGATGGATTTTATGCTGTGGTCAAGGATGGGGAGGAACAAGAAGCAAAGATTTAGGAAAGGTGGCACTGAACGAAAAGCAAAGGGAATGGTAATTGTTGTAAGAAAGAAAGCTAACTCCAAAGTAGCTGTCAGTAGTAAGTGACAATAGCAGAAAATAAATCATCTTTGCTGAAAACAAAACCAAAACATGTCATCAAGTGGGGGAGAATCAAAATGAAGGATAAAGTCCCTGGTCTGAAGTTATTGAACTCAGTGTTGACTCTACGAGTCTGGTAAAAGACTGAACTGAAAAGCAGGTACTGTTCCTCCAGCCTGTGTTGGGCTTCACTGAAACACTGCAACAAGCCTAAGACGGAAATTAGAGCATGAGAGTCAAATACGATATTCAAATGGAAAAGAACTGGAGTTCTGGGTAATGTCTGTGCTCTGAATGAATGGGTGACATAAACCAGGCACCCAGTCAGGGTTTTGATTCCTCGGTGTAGAGTAGGCTGCATTGTGAGCTGCAATAAGAAACAAGTTTGAAGGAAGTACAAATAAATTGCTGGTTTACCTGGAAGGAGTATTTACAATATTGGATAGTGTGGATGGAGGAGATAGAATAGCAGGTGTTATACATCTCGTGACCATATGGGAAGGTACCATGGAATAGGGTTAAAATGTTGGGTGAGATAGATCAATGGACTAGGGTGTCACTGAGGTAGTGGTCTGTTTGGAGTGCTGATAGAGAGGGAGGAGAGATTAAAATGTGTTTTGTTCCTGTATCATGCGAGAGGCAACTAAAATAGGAAATCATGTTTTTTTGGTTGTTAGGAAAGGAATGCGAGGACAAGGGAAAGCCTATCCTGGTCCTAGGAGGGAGGGGAAAGTAGAGGGCAGAAATACAGGAAATCAGTTGAACTGAACTGAGGGCCCCATTGAGTTGAATGGGGTGGAGGGGGTAGGTTTGAAATTATAGTTGAGCATTTCAGAAGCACTGTTGTGAAAGGTATCATTGGGGCAGCACGGTGGCTCAGCGGTTATCACTGCTGCCTCACAGTACCAGGGACCTGGACTCAATTCCAGCATTGGGTGACTGCCTATGTTGAATCTGCACATTCTCCCTGTGTCTGCGTGGGTTTCCTCTGGGTGCTCCGGTTTCCTCCCACAGTCCAAAGATGTGCAGCGTAGGTGGATTGGCCAGTCTAAATTGCCCATAGTGTTCAGGGATGTGTAGATTAGGTGGGTTATAAGGGGGATGGGTCTGGGTGGGATGCTCCCAAGGGTCAGTGTGGACCTTTTGGGCCGAAGGTCCTGTTTCCACACTGTTGGGACTTTATGTCTATATATACAGCATTGAAACATATGTAACAGAGATGGAGAAACTGGACAAATGGAACGCTTGAAGCAGGCCATGAAGAAGTGCAGTTGTGGGAGATGTAGGTTTGCGATGAATATCTTTTAGACAGGCTTTCCCCAGAAATGGAAACAGAGAAGTCAAGGGAAAAAAGGGAAACATCAGTGACCTGCCAGGTGAAGGTGTGAGAACATACATGTTTTTTTTCTCTTTCTGTGCAAGAAGAGGAAGCAGCATTGATGATGACATCAATGTAAACACAAATGCGGGAGATACCCCCATGCATCATTCATGGAGCTGTGGGCACCGCTGACACCACCAGCATTTATTGCTCAGAAGGCAGTTGAGAGTCAACCACTTTCCCCAAAGGACATTAGTGAGCTAGACAGTCTTCTCCCTAGTGGTAAAGCCCTGGGGAATGTTGCCAAACAAAGAGAGCTAAGGGTGCAGATGCATTGTTCCTTGAAAGTGGAGTCACAGGTCGACAGGGTGGTGAAGAAGGTATTTGGCATGGTTGCCGTCATTGTTCAGGCCATTGAGTACAGTAGTTGGGACTTCATGTTGCAGCTGTACAGGACATTGGTGAAGCCACTTTTAGAGCACTGTATGCAATTCTGGTCATCCATCTTTCAGAAGGATGCTGTTAAACTTGAATAAGGGCCAAATGCAGGCAAGCATATAAAACCTGCAGCCACAGTAGAAGGCTAGAGTCTATGAATCATGCAACAAATAATTCATTTTCTGATACCCCAAGCCTGTCTACCATCTACTAAGCACAAGTCAGCAGTGTGACAGAATGCAGTCTACTTGCCTGGATGAGTGCACCTCCACCAACAGTCAAAAGACTTGATTCTATCCAGAACAAAGCAACTTGCTTAATTGGTATCCCATTCACCACATTCAACTTTCACTTTTACATCACTGACAACAGTGGCATTGGTATGTACCAGGTACAAAATATGCTAATGCAACTCACTAAAGCTGTTCCAACTTTATCTTTCAAACCTATCTCTAAAACTAGGAAAGCAGCAGATGCTTGGGAATACTGTCTCAGGCAATGTTCCCTCCCAAGATATACATAATCTTATCAGGAACTACTTGTCACTGTTACTTCACTGTGATTGGGTTAAGATCCTGAAACTCCCTTCCAAACAGTGTTACGGGTTGTCCCTATACCCCTCGGAATGCAGCAATCCAGAATGGCACCTTACCACACTTCTCCAGGGCTATTAGGGATGGGCAATGAGTGCCAGTGAAACCCACACCTGAGAGATAATTTGATGAAAATTATTATTCTACCTTCTTTACCATAAATCTCAACAGATTACAATCTTTCTTCTGTCCTCTGGGCTTTGATCTTTTCACATCTTAGTGATATCCTATTTCTCTTTAATAAGCGATGATGTTGATGATGTCAGGAGTCTGAAGGGAAAATGATACAGTTAACAGAAACTCAGGATCCAATGAGAAGTATTGCTGAGTATCTGAAACAAGGCTGCAGTCATCTATCTCTGCAGTCATTTTGTTTTTCTGTGCCCTCGTGTCTTATTGGTTCACTACCTTTTGCTTTCGGTTTTTGTTTTATTTTCACATCTTGTACATCTACAGCCATAGTTTGCAAATGGTCCAACATATTAATCCCTACCATATAGTTGTCCCTTCTTTACACATATCTTCTATTTGTCCTATTTAATGACAATACCATTATCCAGTTGAAACATGAATCCAAGGACCTATTTTACCTCTCAGGCAGGTTGAAAACTGGAAAAGATTCTATGATATTACTTTATAGATGAACAGGGCACCCTCCCCCATGCTCTGGCTAACATTTACCCAACAATTACCATCAGCAAATCATAGAATCCCTACAGTGCAGAAATAGGCCATTTGCGCCATCAAATCTGTTTCAACCCTCCAAAGAGCATCTCACACTATCCCTATAACCTGCATTTTCAATGGCTAATCCACCTGTCCTGTACAACCCTGCATGCCACAGGGCAGTTTAGCCAGGCCAATCCACCTAACCTGCACATCTTAAGATTGTGGGAAGAAACCAGAGCACCTGGATACAGACGCAGGAAGAATGTGTATACTCCACACAGTCACCCATTGCCGGAATCATCCCTCGTGCTGTGAGACAGCAGTGCTAGCCACTGAGCCAATGTGACACCCGAAATAGATTATTGTGTAATTGTCACAGGGCTGTTTGTGGGGGCTCGCTGTGCACAAACTGGTTTCAACATTTCCGCAGTACAGTACATCATAAAGTACCTTGGGACATCCTGCACTTAGAAACATGTGACAGAACTGCAGGGTTTTCCACCTTTCTTACAGCCTTCAATTAGGTGATGATTTCACCCCATACACTATAACCTGTTAGTTTATTGATTCTGAGTGCAATAATGCCCATTTCATGCTCTTTCATCTTCACAAGTCACAGTGAAACACAACATGAAATGTCCATTGCAACTGGTCGCAACTTGTATCAGTTCAAGTTTTGTATTTGGGTGAAAAGTCAATTTATTTGAAGTATTAATTTCAACCAAGTGAATGTTTAGAATGCTTCCAGACTACTTTTAAATATATCATCTTAGTAAGTGAACTGATTACTTCAAGTTAACACCAGACTGGACACAGTACCAAAAGTGTGGCTTAACCTGAGTTTTGTAAAGAATCAGCACAGCTTCCAGGTTTTTGCCCCATGTGTCACTGGTTATCAAGCCCAAAAACCCAATACACTTAATAATGTCTCTCTTTCTAGCCACCTACAATGGTCTGTGCACCAGTCCTCTGCTCTCTCTGTCCCCCCTGCATTCTTTTGAAATGAGGCAGTATCCATGGAGAGAAAGCAAGCTAATGTTTCGAGTCCAGATGACTCTTCATCAGAGCTGAGTCATCTAGGCTTGAAAGGTTAGCTTGCTTTCTCTCCATGGATCTTGCCTGACCTGCTGTGATCTCCAGCATTTTGTTTTTGTTTTTGTACAGATTCCAGCATCTGCAGTAATTTGCTCCTGCATTGAGTATAGGAGTTGGGACATCATATTGCTGCTTACACAAAACATTAGTGAGGCCACTTTTGGAATGCTGGGTTCAGTTCTGGTTGCATATCTATGGGAAGGATGTTGTTAAACTTGAAAGGGTTCAGAAAAGAATTACAAGGATGTTGTTAGAACTGGAGGGTTTGAGCTATAGGGAGAAGCTAAATAGGCTGGGAACTTTTTTGCCTGGAGTGTGAGAGGCTGAGGCTGACCTTACAGATGTTTATAAAATCATGAGGGACATGGATAGGGTGAATAGCCAGTCATTTTCCGAGGGTGCGAGTCCAAATGCAAATTTACGAAACAAATGCGAATCTTTTGTCCCTGGTCGATAATAATGCTCCATTTAAAAATATGAAAACTTCAGTTTCCTGGTGATCTCGAAGTCAGTTCCAGCACACAGCATTCCCAATGAACAAGTCGGTAATGAAATGAAAGAATCTGGTTTGGTTGAGTATTCCCGCTTGTTTCCCTGAAAGATCGTTCGCAATTAAATCATTTCAACACTTTCTCCAGAGGGAAAAATTCAAATGAAGGTGGTAAAAGAAAACAAAGAACTGCGGATTGCTGGAAATCCGAATCAAAAAAAGGGAAAGTGCTGGAGAAACCTAGCAGATATGACAGCATTAGAGCAACACCAGCATGGCACAGTGGTTGGCACTACCATCCCACAGTGCCAGGGACCTGGGCTTGATTCCAGCCTCAGGTGGCTTGTGTGCCGTTTGTTCGTTCTCCTCTTGTCTGTTTGGGTTTCCTTCGGGTGCTCCGGTTTCCTCTCACAGTGCAAAGATGTACGGGTCGGTTAGGTTGGCCTTGTTAATTTTGTTCATAGTGTTCAAGGATGTGGAGGCTCGGTGAGTTAACCATGGGAAATGCAGCGTTGTGGGGGTGGGGGGGGTGAGTGTTGGCGGACAGCATTTTGCTGTCCGTGGAGAGAGAAACGGAATTAATGTTCTGAGTCCAGTACAGAGTTCTCCATCTCCCCAGATGCTGCCAGGCCAACTAAATTCCTCCAGCACTTTCTGTTTTTGATTTGAATTAAGGCTACTGTCTTGGTTTTGCATTCGATTTGAAGTGCAATTACTGGTTTGTCATCTCGCTACTGTTCGGGTTGGGAATGACTGGCGCTCAATAAATGCACTCGCTCAGTTGGTTGGACAGCGCCTACGGTTTTATTAATCCAGCTCGACTCTTTCAATCTCCCGCCAGCATCCGCAGCCAGACTTCAGGCACACAAGGGAGGAAAAAAAACACAGCGTCAGCCAAAGGCGTTACTAGACTTTATTTGTGTAATGAAGCTTTTTTTATAGTCGGTTGTAGGAGCGCACTTGGAGAGATGCTCCCACCTGGAGAAGAGGAAAGAAGATCCCAGCCCCGTCCGTTTATTTCACTCTGTTTCAAAGCTCAGTAAAACGTATTCAGCAGTTACTTTCAACTTCTGAGATTTATTCAAATTAGGATCCGCGAACTGTAATTTGGTTGATAGCGTTTTCGCAAAGTCTGTTCGCAAAATCCGACTATTTCGTAATCAGTGCGGAGAAGTATTTTCAAAATGGTGTATTTACTTCCATATACACGAATGCATAGATGGACAGATCGATAGATAACATTGTTTAATATTTTGTCCAATCAGTCCAATTTTACTGCACAATATTAACCTGTGTCCCTCAGTTTCGATCTGTGAGGCTGCTCTCTACTGGAAGAGTGAGGACATGAAAATTATGCCTATGATTTAATACGATCTGAAATATTGCATGGGATTGTTAAAATTTCATTCTTCTGGGGACGTGGGCTTCGCTGGCAAGGCTAGTATTTGACGTCCCACTCTTAATGCTCCATTATGCATACAAAACAAACATCACTCTCAATTAAAGTGTGTGTTTTTCCCCTACATGAGTATAGAGATTGTTAGCAATAACAGAACCTTAAAGAATTGTCCGCTACGTACACAATGTGATTGTGTAAATAGAGCTCTGGGACGCTGCACTTGTCTCACATTTGACACGCAAAGTACAAATCCCTGCGTATCACACCGGGTTGGGGGGGGGGTACAAGTATGGTTAATACAATAATTAGCCAGGTGCGCGAATATTGTTTACACTTTTTCGAAACATTTTTTTGGAAAGTTGAAGCGACTCACAGCCGGAAACTGTTCATTCCTCACAGACTGTAAATGAAAGGTGTGATCTTAGGTGATTGCCCAAGGAGTGAGCTGAAGGAGTCAGTGGGGCGGTGTGGGGAGGAGAGAAGAAGTAATTTGTATCACTATTAGTAATGACTGTCCGGGTGCTCCGCTGCACTCCTGACTGCGCCAGCGCTGGCAACAGTTGAGTACCAAGATGACAATCTTTAGAGTAAATCCTGTGGCAGCGTGCGAACAAAACTATCCAGATAAGTGGGGATTCACTGCAACCCCTCCAATGTACATCAACTGGGATCATTCGGATTGGGATGCGCTCCGGGGTCTACAATGCAGTGTTACCTCCAACTCAGGGATCTGGGGTCAGGAACACCAGTGCCAATAGCGCCCCTAACTAACTCAAGCACAGGAAAGCGGCAAAAGAACTAAAATTGAGAGGTCTCCAACTATTTTCGCGGACACATCAGCATTGAATAAAGTGACCATAGTCCCTACCGACTGCTCTCTCTCATTAGCGGTTTAACCTGAAGGTCACCACACCTCAAGCAAGAGGTTGAGAATGAGAACCCTTCGTGGCAACCTCAGCCGGCAGTAGGGACTTGAACTCTTGAACTATGAGCCTCACAGAGCAGCCGTGTTGCTTACTGAGTCACGATAACCTCCGCGAAACAGAGCGGGCTATTAAAGTGACACTGTACTTTCAGCGGCTCAACGCCAGCTCTGAGTGTGCTGATGAGAAAAAAAAACGGCGATCCGAGCACTCATTCCCCACGAGGCTCCTTGTCCCTTCCGTCCCAAAACCCCCGTGGGATCCAGCCTTGGAAAAGATCCCAGAGAACCTGGAGATTTACGGTCAGCTCATGACGGGCAGGGTGAGCTGCCAGCTGGAAACCCACGCTAAAGAAAGCAGCGGACCCCGGACTCATTTCCCAACATTTTGACGCCACGGCCCCAGTGACGCTATGATTTAGTGACTAACACCAGGATACGGCCGTGGGATGTTGTGTGTGTGTGTTGGGGGGGGCGGGGGGTAGAGGGGGGAAGAAGGGGCGGTCTCACTGCCTTTAAGACGCAGCGGTGACGGATCTATTGCAGCCGACCCCGTTTTGAGAATTCGCTATAAATTCATTGTTAGACGGTCTCACATCTTAGATCTCCTCTACAGGGAAAGGGGGAGGGGGGCGGTTGGCAAAAGAACTTTGTTCCCCTGAAAAATAAATATTTTAACGCGTCTGACAATACAGAGCTCGGAAGTTTAGGAGAGTTTCATTATTTTCCTCATGTCTTTCTTGCATGCTTTTTTTGTACAACTCTTATTTTGAAACCTGGTGTGTTTGTTTGTTTGGTTTTTAATTTTCTCTCCTGCGCTGTCATTGTAAACATGGTGCTGTTTATTTTCCTGGCTGTCTGCAGCCTGTTGCAAACGATGGTGCAGTGTTTTGCACTTCAGGAGTCTGACCTACCTGAGCCGGGTCACCTCCAGCTCTCTCCCCTGCAGCGGGGGTGGCAGGCGAGGAAGGGGACGGTACAGAAGGTCGATCGCATTTACGCCGGGGATGGCAAGGTCGGCTACTTGGTGTACGCGGACGGCGAGAGGTTCCTGCTCGATTTGGAAAGGGACGAGACGCTCGGCTCCCCTGCCCCGGGCAGCCCAGCTCTGTCCCCTCTAGGTCAGGCTCCGAGCCCCCGCTGCCTGTACCGGGGCACGGTCAACTCCCAGCCGGTGTCGTTAGCTGCTTTCAACCTCTGCGGGGCTCTGCGAGGCTTTTTCGCGGTCGGCCGCTCCCGTTACACCGTCAGCCCTGTCTCCGGCTCCGGGAGCACGGGTCTCCTTCCTTTCGGTGCCGCCGCGGACCAAGTGCCGCACCTCTTCACCCGGGACCGTTTCAGTTTCCAGAGCCCGTCTCCAGAAGCCGGCCGCTGTGAGATCCGTAGCCCCGCCGGTCAGCCCGCTGCCCGGATCCCACAGACCCGGAGCTCCGGCCGCTCCAGGCGCTCGGTGTCCCGACTCCGGCACGTCGAGCTGCTGCTGGTGGCTGACAAATCCATGTCTCACAAGTACGGCGACAAGGTCCGCCACTACCTGCTCACACTGGCCTCCATCGCCTCCAAACTGTTCGGCCACGCCAGCATCGAGAACCCTGTCCGCCTGGCCGTAGTCAGGATCATAGTCCTCACCGAGAACGACCAAGGGCCGGTGATCAGCAAGAACGCGGCGAGCACCCTCCACAACTTCTGCAAGTGGCAACACAAGCAGAACCAAGTGGACCCGGACCATGCAGAACACTATGATGCTGCGATCCTCTTCACCCGGGAGGTAAGTCATTCAACTCACACACACACACACACACACACACACACATAGACTTAAAGATGAAATAGACGGATAGACGTAGAGATGAGATGGATAAGCAGATACGTAGATCAATGAGGTGGGTAGGCAAACGAATGTATCAATAGATAGAGATAAATATGAGATGGATGGGTAGATACAACGATGAGATGCACAGACTATATCAATAGATGGATATAAAGATAAGTTGGCAGACAGATGTAAAGATATGATAGACAGATCGATATGAAAATGAAATAGATATACCTATAGGTATGGTGAGGCCACACCTGGAATATTGTGTGCAGTTTTGGCCTCTATTTCTATGCTCTTGCTCTGGGGATGGAGAGCAACGAAGCTTTTCCAGGCTGATTCTGGGGATGGTGGGACTGACGTTTGAGGAGGGATTGACTTGGTTGGGATTGTTTTCACTGGGGTTCAGACGAATGAAGGGGGATCTCATGGAGACTTACAAAATTGTAACAGGACTGGATAGGGCAGATGCAGGGAGGATGTTCCCGACGGTGGTGGGTGTGTCCAGAACCAGGGGTCGGAGTATGAGGATTCCGGGTAGACAATTTTGGACGGAGATGAGGAGACATTTCTTCACCCAGAGAGTGGTGAGCCTGTGGAATTCGTTACCTCAGAAAGTAGTTGATGCCAAAACATTGAATGTATTCAAGAGGCGACCAGATATAGCACTTGGGGTGAATGGGATCAAAGGTTATGGGGAGAAAGCGGGAATTAGGTTTATTGAGTTGGACAATCAGCCATGATGGTGATGAACAGAAGAGCAGGCTTGACGGGCCGAATGGCCTCCCCGGCTGTTATTTTCTTTGTTTTTATGAGACTGTGGTGTGATCCAGCGTGGCCCTGATTAATTTTCGCCCAAAGAGCAGCGTTAGCCGCCGCCTGTCCACGTGATGATGTGTAAACCATCATCTCAAAGGTAGTGCTGATCCCCGGGAAGTGCTGTAAATCCTTTGCCTTTGAATTTGAAAAGCGCAGCTAAAATTTACGAATTGCATCTTGGGTGTTGTGTTCTTCGACTGAATCTTCAGTTGTAATTGATTCAGAAGGTTAGCGGTCGCTAGCAGTATCCCCCTGGCCTGGAAGCGGTGGTCAGATAGAGTTCGCGATGTTTGGAACTGTTCACGCTTTCTGCGGCGGATGTGCTTCCCTCACTTCTGCAGGAGGAATGAAGATGAAGTCAGCCTCCACCAATAGCCATCCAGTAAAATGTTTATCAACATAGAACTCTTGTGGCTTGCAAGCTAGGAGCATGTGCTCTCTAAATCTAAGCCTCCAGAAAAATTGTCTGCCAAGTTCCGCTGAGGACTTATCACAGGCATGTGACGCCTGTTTGACCATATTTTGCTGAGACAAGTAAGATTTTTCGTCCTCTGTGAATGAAAATAGGTTTGCCTAACTTTTTTTAACAACCTAAAAAAGGCAGTGCCACTTTAAGTAATCCTTATGCTAATTTCAACATCTTTGGACCAACCCGCAGCGAACACTTCGGGGTTGTTTTTATTCGTGGGAACTTCAGAAGCTGGAGTTTGCAAGTTCATTAAAACCCCGAAAGAACTGCGGAAGCTGGATATCAGTTCAAGTTCAATTGCAAGTTCAGTCTCGAGAGGAACACTTGCGAATACAAACTTTCCTAACATCACTCCTTCTGTAACCATACAACCGCAGGAAGCTTGTGGAGTTTAATTTTAGACTTGAAGAGAAATTTTCACGAGCTAAAGGTAGAGCGATTGGACAAGAGTGAGGGGGAGGGGGATGTAGCCCAAACCCTATTATTTTGACACGGAATTTTCCCCTTTTTTCAGTTCATTGCAACAAATCCAGGAATTGTCTAAACCCTGCTATCCCCCTTTCTACAGACAGTGTGTCTTTTTGTTAACCGTAACTGGACAGTTTATTTTTTAACTGACTTATTGACGCCTATTTAAAACTGACATGGAATCGTAGTTTCGATGCACGGGGAGTTAAATTTAAGATGATCTTACAAATCTGGTATTTTTCCCTCCTTTAATTATGGTTTGGTGACTGGATTTGTAACGCCATCGAAATTGGGCAGCTTTCCAAGCTTCTAGCTTTGCATTCAGAGGTGGTTTTCAGGATCAGCAGGGCCAACAGGAGTTTACATGTAATCGTTCAGGAATGGAAAATGCCTGACCTGAAGAGTCCTGTGCTGGTGTTTTTTATTTGTTCCTTTCAATCTCACCACCTTTCCTGGTTATTTGCGAGATGCTGTTGGTACGATTTTCCTATTGCAACTCAGTCAGGGACGTGTATGTGCCAGGCTATTCAGTGACAGTGGACAGCTGACTCACCAAACCCTGGTGGCTGTTTTTTTAAAATTTATTCGAGGGATGCAGGCCACTGCTGGCTAGCCCAGCATTTTTCGTCCATCCCTAATTGCCCAGAGGGCAGTTAAGAGTCAACCACATTGCTATGGGTCTGGAGGCATGTGTAGGCCAGACCAGGTAAAGGATGGCATGTTCCTTCCCTAAGTGACATTGGTGAACCAGATGGGTTCTGCCAACAATCCACAGTAGTTTCATGGTCATCATTAGACTCTTAATTCAAGATTCAAATTCCACCATCTACCATGGCAGGGGTTGAATCCAGGCCACCAGATGTTGCCAGGTATGGAAGGTTTGAGATATGAGGAAAGGCTGGATAGGCTAGGGTTTATTTTTTCACTGGCACATAGAGGGCTGAGAGGCAACCTGATAGAAGTTTTTAAAATAAGAGATAAAGGTAGAGTTAGTGGTTGTGTTTTCCCTAGGATGGGGAATTTCACTACTGGGGGCACATTTTTAAGGTGAGGAGGATAGATTTAACAAAGACCTGGAACTTTTTTGCACAGTGTGTGTTTTGCATGAGAAATGAACTTCCTAAGCAAGTGGTAGATATGGGTACAATTGCAACAGTGTGAAGACATTTGGATAAGTACGTGAATAGGAAAGGCTTGGAGTGATATGGGACAGGCACATGCATGTGGGACTAGTTTGTCTTGGGATTATTTCGGCACAGACTGGTGGGACCAAAGGGTTTGTTTCGGTGCTGTACAACTCCATGACTCTATTACTTGGGTCTACTGGATTAGTAATTTAGTAATCATACCATTGAGCCATTACCCCTTTTCAATGTGACTTGTTGGACACAGTCATCAAAAGAGGGCATTAATAGGTCTCCTTTTCCAAGTTTTGTGCACAGAACCCAATTGTGAACCAGAAAAAGATCAATTATAAGACCACAAGACATAGGAGCAGAAATTAAGCCATTTAGCCCATTGAGTCTCTCTGCCATTCAATCATGGTTGATAAGTTTCTCAACACCATTTTCCTGCATTCTCCCCGTAACCCTTGATCCCCTTGATAATCAAGATCCTAACTATCTCTGTCTTTAATATACCCAATGACCATGCCTCAACAGTCTTCTGTGGCAGTGAGTTCCATAGGTTCCACACTGCCTCACTGAAGATATTTCTCCTTATCTCCATTCTAAAAATTCTCCCCTTTACTCTAAGGCTGTGCCCTCGGGTCCTAGTCTCTCCTACCAATGGAAACATCTTCCCAACATCCACTCTGTCAAGGCCATTCAGTATTCTGTAAGTTTCAGTTAGATCCCCCTCATCCTTCTAAACTCAATCAAGTATAGACTCAGAACCCTCCAACGTTCCTCATATGTTAAGCTTTTCATTCCTGGGACCATTCCCATGAACCTCCTCTGAAATCACTCCATGGCCAGTATATCTTTCCTGAGATATGGGATCCAAAAGTGTGCACAATACTCCAAATATGGCCTGACCAGTGTTTTATAGAGCGTCAGAAGTACATCCCTGCTTTTATTTTCAAATCCCCTCAAAATAAATGCCAAAGTTGCATTTGCCTTCTTAACTACTGACACAACCTGCAAGTTTACCTTGAGAGAATCCTGGGCTAGAACTCTCAAGTCTCTTTGCACTTCAGACTTCTGAATTACTGGAAGATGGTTACCTCAGTCAGCTAGATACTATACGAGAGTGTGGTTCAGAATGCCATCAATAGCGTGGCTTAAATTTGTGCTTTGCTTGAGTTGGACTTGGGGCCTGTCTCTTACTCTGCTCCTGCGGCCACCACTGACCAAACTCTCCTTCAGGAAGGAACATCAGCAGAGAATGAGCCAAAGACCTGTCTTCCAGGCTGAATGTATGGTACCACATTGGCATAAGATTTGTTATCTTAATAGAGAGCAGCAATGAAGATTGAGACCCTTCTGTCGCTTAGCAGCCAATGAGTAGATGCTTATTGACGCTTAGTTAGTCTCCTTTGCTCCTTTGGAGTAAGTGTTCTCAGTCTGTAACCACTAGAACTGGAGAAAAGTTCCAATTTTGAGTAGCCATAGATTTTCACATACTAAATCTGCATGTGAGAAAATGTTGAAAAAAGCACAGAGAAAGAAATGATTTGCTCATAAAAGGACCACATTTATGAAGTCTTGAAAATGTGAATTGAGAGGCTTTTCCAGGTCGGCTTGAACAGACAGGATACACAACATGCCTTGTCACTTGGTAGGAAGTCATGCTATCACTTCTTGGGTGCAACTTCACCCACAGCGATTAGGTGGGGAAGCAATAGCGTAGTAATGATATTGCTGGGCTATTACTCTAGAGACCCAGATCATGTTCTCGAGACCTAGGTTCAAATCTACAATGGCTTTTGGATTCAACAAAATCTGGAATGGAGAATCTGGTGACCCATGCCAATTGCTCACTAATCCACACCCAGTGTAGTTGATTGCTACGTGCCTCGTGGGGCAATAAATGCCAGCCACATCCTGTGTGTCTATCTGTCTGCTTTTCTGTGTAACTAGTTTTTCGAACTTCATTGCTCCCTCAAGGCACAGCAGTGCTTTGAGTTCTTTTCCTCCCTTCAACAACTGCATTGAAATTGTGATTCATTGAGTATCTTAACCTTGTTTTACCAGAACTATTAACATAGCTCTTATTATGCATGGTATTGGGTGGCTCAGTGGTTAGCACTGCTGCCTCACAGCGCGTGGGACCCAGGTTCAGTTCAGCTTCAGGAGACTGCCTGTATGGTGTATGCACATTCTTGCTGTGTTTGCATGTGTTTCCTTCGGGTGCTCCAGTTTCCTCCCACAGTCCAAAGATATGCAGGTTAGGTGGATTAGCCATGCTAAATTGCCCATTGTGTCCAGGGATGTGTTGGTTAGGTGGATTAGCCATAGGAAATGCAGGGTTATGGGGTAGGATAGGGCTTGGTTCCGGGTGGGATGTCCCTCGGACCGTTGGTGTGGACTCGATGGGCTGAATGGCCTGCCTCTGCATTGCAGGGATTCTATGATTCTAGCAATAATAGCACTGAAATTTCCTCAGGGCCTCTGATCCACAACGTTTAAAAAATTGGAGTTCTTCCTCCCAATCTCTAGCTAATTATCCTCATCCACATCTCCTAGCCCACCCCCCACTCAAATGCTGCGCATATTGAAGTCAGTGGAATTCTAGATTGCGTGAGCTAGTTACAGCCACCACAACTGAGTAACATGTTAACACTCGTTGCTAAGACTGGAAACTGAAAACGGACATTCAGGATGAGGTACCAGAAGATTAACCTCTTCAATAAAAGTGTACATTCAACCCAGAATCAGGACGTGAGGGGATAAAACTGGAAAAAGGGCAAATAGATATTTGAAGGAGACTGTGTAACAAGCCAAGTGTGAATTGGGGGTGGGTAGAAATGTCTGGCAATTGCATTATCTTAAGACTTTCAAAACATCGCAGTCATTGTCATACTGAGTGAAGCTGAGGCATTTCTATTGCATGAGGCTTGTTTCAAACTTGGCAAGGCAGTGACTCTAAATCACAAAGATGTTATATAATAACTAAAACTGTAATATTTCATTCTAATGTGACCCATTACTTTAACTAACAGGGATTGTTTGATGTTGGCATCCACTCCTGAAGATCCCACTATCAGAATATAATGAGCTTAGCAGCAAATAGCAGCACCGATGATACTAAGTCACACTGAATCCTTATGTATTTCCATAATGAGTATAATATCCTCTTATACAGATCAAACTGTGGCCAACAGATTTTTCGTGACTCATCAGTGTCACCTGTAACACATTTGACTGATTAATTGTTCCATTTCACAGTTTTCTCAGGAGAAGAAACTGATACGAGTGGCACACAATATGAGCCTATAAATACCTCCCTATCTGCTCCTGGAGTTCAAAGCATGTTGAGCATAGATGACTTTATAAAAAAATTATTGAAGCTGTTTCTAGCCAGATTAGTCTCAGGTTGAAAGACTGTCAGATTCCCACTTTGTGCCAAGGCCCTCATGATTGGCAATTCAGTAACCCACAATTTATTACTTTCACATTATTTTTTTTCATTTATCAGGCAAAATTACCTTGTCGCATATTTCTCTGTTTACAACTTTAACGAAGTATCTTGTGTGGCCTTTCGTCAGAAGATAATATGCCTTTCATTGATAATGGGAACTGCAGATGCTGGAGATTCCAAGATAATAAAATGTGAGGCTGGATGAACACAGCAGGCCAAGCAGCATCTCATTGAAGCAGCTTATCCATGTCACATGTTATATTACAAGGAAATATAATCCTTAATTATACAGCTGCCTTCCTATCATGTGATATTTTATTTTTGGAACGTTTAAGAAAATGAAATGTAAATTCCGTGTTTCATAGTAGCGCTCTTTTGGAGAAAGGAGGCAGAGATAGAAAGGTTGGATCAGAAGTGAGAAGAGCAGGTCAAACCAGTCAGTGTACAGTGAGGTGATTGATGGAGGAGCTTGGTGATGGAGAGTGGTTGGACAGTTGTTTTTTTTTATCAATAACCATACTATGAATAGAAGAATTTATTTAGGGAACGCTCACTGTTGACAAGGTAACTATCAAATCCCACACCGGAACAAGACTGTGACTAATATTGAACATGTTTGTTTTTGTGTCGTACTATTGGGTAAATAATAAACAGGGAGCCTGTCTGTTACTTTGTGGCACATGTGCAGGTGTGTGTGTGTGTGTGTGTTTGAGAAAGTGTGTTCGAGTGTGTTTGTGTGTGCGTCTGTTTGTGTGTGTCTGTGTATATGTATGTGTGCGTGTCTGTGTGCGTGTGTGTCTATGTGTGTGTGTATATATATGTGTGTGTGCATGTGTGTTTGAGAAAGTGTGTGTGTGTGTGTGTGTGTGTGTGTGTGTGTGTGTGTGTGTGTGTACTTGAACAGAAATTTGTTTATTTGCCAAAACCTTTTGCAGCGACCAAAACAAAAATCATTCCAAGCTGTGAAACCCTGTACCTTTAAATGTAGGCAGCAATATAAACACTAACCAGCAAGAGCACCTGATTCTGGAAGCTGTGAACTAATGCCAGAGACCTGTGTGAAAACACAGCTCATTGCCTCCTTCCTTTAATATGTTTGTTTTTTTTATAATTATTATTTTTATGTCTCTGCAGTACTGTTTATCTCCCTCCTTTTTTTTCATAGTGCCACTAATGATCAGTTTGCATAGATTATGAGTACTGCCCCTCTTGGCTACCAGAAAATATTCTTCACCATCCGCAGATAGAGAAGAGCCCCAGCTCAATAAGTTAGGGCTGGAAACATATTCTCTAAGAGTGAAACAAATTATTTATTGGCAACCAGAGCCTAGACACGATGGCTCCGTGATTAGCACTGCTCACAGCAACAGGGGACTGGGCTAGATTCCAGGCTTGAGCACCTGTCGAAATGGAGTTGACACATTCTCCCCGTGTCCGCGTGGATTTTCTCTGTGTACTGTGGTTTCCTCCCGCAGTCTGTGGATGTGTGGGCTAGGTGGATTGATTAGGCTAAATTGCCCATAGTGTTCAGGGATATGCAGACCAGGTGGATTAGCCATAGCAAAGGCAGGGTTAGAGGGATCGGCCTGTGTGGGATGCTGTTCAGAGGGTTGGCATGGACTAAATGGCTGAGTTGGCCTGCTTCCACACTGTAGGGATTCTATGACAGTTTTGAACTATTCACTTAACCATTGCTTCTTGGTTTTACACTGACAGTGACATGCACAATGACCCGAAATAAAAGCCAAAAAAACTGTGGATGCTGTAAATCAGACACAAAAACAGAAGTTGCTGGAAAAGCTCAGCAGGTCTGGCAGCACCTGTGAAGGAAAAAACAGAGCTAACCTTTCGGGTCCAGTGACCCTACCTCAGAGCAGTTTAGAGGTTGTTACAAAACAACATGCATGGCAGTGAAATAGTTATTAAAATGAGCTGAAAGGACTGCGCATGCTGGAAATCAGATACAAAAACAGAAGTGGCTGGTAAAGCTCATCTGTGGAGAGAAATCAGAGTTAAGCTTTCGGGTATAGTGATCCTTCCTCAGAACAGAAATGTTTATTTCAAATGGATTAACACCTTCATTAATGTGTTCAGTGTATTTTCATAGACTAATGTTCTGAGAAGTTGCAAGAAAACGTTGAGGTGTGTCAAATACACAGAATATTCCTCAGAAAATCGAGCCTCAGCCAGTAGCTTCATCCATCGCTCAATAACCGAAACTTGTCAAGATTCATTAAGTGTCATTCTTCATCAGGAATACCAAATCACTGTTTTAGTTTTGTATTTGAGTCAACATTTTGTGATTTATTTAAAACTCCCAATTACTGAAGCCCCATGCCCCTCTATTTTCTGAAGGCAAAGGGGTGTAACAGCTTTGAATCTTACTGTGGATCCTCAAAAATGAAATGTGAAAAGTAGATAAAGACTCTTGTGTTTCCAGGAAATATGAGGCCATTGATAAACCAGCTTCTGACCATATCTGGTTCACTGCGTAATCTTTCATTCTTTGATTTATTTTATAAACTCTTACACTTCCCACTGAAAATGCTGAGTTGTACTGGGTACAGCTCTGTGGGCATCAGCCACTCTTAAAGATTTTATCAAGTGATTCTTTTTGTGATATGGCCATTACCAGGCTGCTCAATTCACACTTGGAGTATTGTGTACAGTTCTGGTCACCGCATTATAAGAAGGATGTGGAAGCTTTGGAAAGGGTGCAGAGGAGATTTACTAGGATGTTGCCTGGTATGGAGGGAAGGTCTTACGAGGAAAGGCTGAGGGACTTGAGGCTGTTTTCGTTAGAGAGAAGAAGGTTGAGAGGTGACTTAATTGAAACATATAAAATAATCAGAGGGTTAGATAGGGTGGATAGGGAAAGCCTTTTTCCTAGGATGGTGACGGCGAGCACGAGGGGTCATAGCTTTAAATTGAGGGGTGAAAGATATAGGACAGATGTCAGAGGTAGTTTCTTTACTCAGAGAGTAGTAAGGGAATGGAAAGCTTTGCCTGCAACGGTAGTAGATTCGCCAACTTTAGGTATATTTAAGTCATCATTGGATAAGCATATGGACGTACATGGAACAGTGTAGGTTAGATGGGCTTGAGATCGGTATGACAGGTCGGCACAACATCGAGGGCCGAAGGGCCTGTACTGTGCTGTAATGTTCTATGTTCTATGTTCTATGCGTGCTGCAACTGAAACTGATCCTTTACCTTCTTCTAATCACATACACAATCATCACAGAGCAGTCAGGTCACATAGACCAAATGAAATTAATGAAAGTGGGTGTGGGATAAAATAATGGTAAATGTTAACTCAATTTTGTCAATTTCTGAAAAGAACATTCACTGGGAACAACTATTTTTGCTGGACCTTGAAAATGTTTGTCTGGAGGGATATTAAAAATAGCAACTCTAGTCATGATGTTTGAAACATAGCCAATGCACAATCTAAAAATGCAAATCATGTTTGCGCTATAGTCAGAAAGGAAGGCAGTTATTCAATGTGGTGATTTTCTTACCTGAAATCTGAAATGTACCAGTAGCTACAATTACCTAAATTTATCTGTTTAGACCACAGCCCCAGGAGTACAAGCATAACAGACTGAAAAATGAGTCGGACTAGAGTTTTGTGTGACTGTTGTTCCAGACTATCCTTGGGCAATGGAATATGAGATCTGCTGATATCATTATAAATCATTGAAGCATTGTAATATAGTAAGTTTGTACAGTGTCTTAGCAGGAAGCCATATGGGGGCAAACTGAGGTGGACGGTGTGCATGAGGGGTGCTGCCGTTAGCTTTAAATGAAAGCAAAGATGTCAACAGTCAGCATGTGAAGGACAAAAGAAGTTGCTAGCCTCCACAATGCATTTAAAGTCACTCAAAATCGTAATGTGCAACTTGTACAAAAACATAAAATTGGTATAAACCGGCAGGTAAGGAAATCCATAGAAACGAGACCCACAGAAACAAAAGCCCAATCTTAATATAAGGTTACATCGAACTTCCCAACATTACTTCACTCTATCAGCTGTAGGTCAACTACTTTCAGATCAACACTCAATCCAGACACCTGAGCACAAACAATCTAAACTGACCCTTCATTGCATTACTGAGGTAGTTCCGCACCAATGTATGTGCCTCTTTCTAAATCAAAAACTAAGCTAAAGTTCTGTCTACAAACTTTATTGGATCTAAAACTACCCCATAGTGCTATAGTGGATAACAGCAAGGGAGTTACACCCAATTGCTAGACAATGTTTATCTCTTAATTACATAAGTGACTGGTTTGGAGCGAAGGTCTTATAAGGAAAGGCTGAGGGACTTGGGTCTGTTCTAATTGGAGAGAAGAAGCCTAAGAGGGGATTTAATAGAGACTTACAAGATGACCAGAGGATTAGATAGGGTGGGCAGTGAGAGTCTTTTTCCGAGGATGACGACGTCAGCTTTACAAGGGGGCATAGCAACAAATTGAGGGGTGATAGATTTAAGACAGATATCAGAGGCAAGTTCTTTACTCAGAGAGTGGTAAGGGCGTGGAACTACATTGCCTGCCAATGTAGTTAACGCAGCCACATTAGGGGCATTTAAATATTCCTTGGATAAGCATTTGGATGATGATGGAATAGTGTAGGGGAGGGGCTTAGATTAGTTCACAGGTCGGCACAACATCCGAAGGGCCGAAGAGCCTGTTCTGCGCTGTATTGTTCTATGTTCTATGTTCTATGAAAATAGATCAACCGATCACTTTCATATGATAATGTATGGGAGTGTTCTGTGAATGTGTTGGCTGCCACATTTCCTGCATTATAAGGTGACTACAGTTGAGAATTGTTTCATTGGTTCCAAAGTGCTTTGGAGCATCCTTGATGTGGTCGAGCAGGTGGACTGGAGTAGACACAGTCAGAGTTCACATGCCATCAAG
This sequence comes from Stegostoma tigrinum, assembly GCF_030684315.1. NCBI lineage: Eukaryota > Metazoa > Chordata > Chondrichthyes > Orectolobiformes > Stegostomatidae > Stegostoma > Stegostoma tigrinum. The sequence goes on along the minus strand of NC_081365.1, from coordinate 13,146,466 downwards.
TTATAGCACCTCACAATTGTAACTGCAGTGATGCACTTATTGCTTGGAAAATATTGCATTAATGGTCCACTGCCTTCATGTTCTGGTGTTTAGTTGATGAAAACTTTACCTCAAGTCTTAATCCCTTAGTCAGATATTAATTGTCGTTCTAGCATGCTGCGTTAATAATTTGAACATATAACAGCCATGCTTGTTTTAAGATTTTGAATCCGATATGTTTCTAACCTTTTTTATTTGCAGAATTTGTGTGGACATCATTCATGTGATACTTTGGGAATGGCAGATGTCGGAACCATCTGCTCTCCAGACCGCAGCTGTGCAATCATTGAAGACGATGGGCTCCATGCTGCATTTACAGTCGCTCATGAAATTGGTATGTAAATTTTCTTCAAAAAAATCAAGTTGTAAATTCAAGAGATAAGTAGAGTGAGGGATTGACCCCAATGAGTCGGCAGAGGACACAACAGAGTAGAATTTGGGCTAGAATTTGGCTCTATCATAGTCTAATCAAAAGAAGTGTCACCATGCAACCACCTCTATGTACTTACACGTGGCTCTAGAGAATAGAGTTGGGCAAGGTCTATAAGAACATAATATTTCATACTGATTTAAATGCCAGAAAATCCAAGCAAAAAAGTCTAAGGCCCAGGATGCCAGGCACCAATTCAGCTCTAAAAGGGGATCAAAGCAGTGGCTAAGTGATGCTTATTTGGGATTTTGGAATAAGTTTAGTTAACCAAGAGGTGCATTACATTCAAAATTATGAAATAATGTTTAAAGTAAGACAATGCTTATGTAATAATATAATTACTTCTGGTTGATCAAAGGACATCTCCTAGGACTGTCCCATGATGACTCCAAGTTTTGCGAAGAGTCATATGGCTTGACTGAAGACAAGCGGCTAATGTCTTCCATTCTGACTAGCATCGACTCCTCCAAACCATGGTCAAAGTGCACTTCTGCTACAGTAACAGAGTTCTTTGATGACGGTCATGGTAGGTATCCTCAAAATGAACTAACACCAATGTGTTATCTGTGTCCCTCCCATGTTTTAGTACTTCCTGTGTTTTAATAATAGTCATGTGTCAAAATTAGCTTAGGCCATTCCAATAGAGTGCAATCTCACTTCAATTATATTGTTTTTACCAAAGAGAACCAGTCCAACATGGCTCAGTCAGTCAATCATGGCACTGTCAGATGCAGGTCATTTATAAGTCTAGTTGGTACTCAGAAGTATAAGACTGTGGGTTCAAGTCCTATGCTAGGAACAAAGAAACTTTAGTAACATGGCCAAACTGGTTGAGAATCAACCTGTAAACTTTTCAACGCATTCCAAAAGCAGCTGGAAAGAGTAGGAGAGATTCCTGGTCAACTATGTGATGGAAACAATTTGGAACTTCTACCATAGCTATCTGTAGCTCCAAGCTGTGACATCCTTTTAAAAGCATATGTTGCTACTGCAACTCAGACTTGGTTGGAAGGCCAGTACAGATTGGATTGGTGTCAACAGTCCCTATTCTGGTTTGGGTGGATTTACAATCTCCGCTTCCCGCCTGTGGAGATCACAGCCCTGTGCTGCTTTCTAGCCAAAAATTTGAGGGGAGGAAGGAGAAAAGCTGGGAGGAGAATCCAAAGAAAGTATAAACTAAAATGAGCGCAGAATGTGGTGCGCTTCAATCATCATTGATTTGTTTCATTTACTGCAAAAATGCAAGGAGAAAGTAACTTCCCTTCATATGGAGCCTTTTTCCATCTTCAGACTATCTTAAAGTGATTCACAACCAATAAGTTGTTATTTAAATATAGTGAATGATATCACATGTTTAAATATGACAGCTAATTGCACACATCAGGGTCCTACAAATAAAAATGAAATGACTAGCCCAGTGCTCCCAAACCTTTTCTCACTTCGACCACATTGTGAGGTTTGAAAATTGTTCCGGCCTTCATGGGTAGGTTCTCATGGTGAGAGTAGAGTAAGGGGAGCTCTGGACGAAGCGCATGTTAGAGTAGATGCATATCTATTAACTTATCAGAGCCACATGGTGTCCAGAGCTTGGATCCCCAAAATTTCAACCCACTGGAATCACAATCTCACTTCGGGAAATCCTGGACTAACCTGTTAAGCAACGTTTTTGATAGTTCTTTTTGAGGAGGATTGTGGGCCTGAATACAGAGAGAATTGCAACCATCTTCATATGGCTTTTAGGAAGGCTTACCATCCACAGACAATGGAGATCTTTTCTTAATTTATCTAATCTGAACCATAGGAGTTAGGTGATGCAGTTCATTAGAACTTGGGGGATAGATTTGGGCATTCTAAATCAAATCCCTAGTGGATGTAGTTACAACTTGTATTTCAGCACAGATTGGTGCTAAATGAGCAGTTTGATTCATGACACCACAGAGATAGCTAAGCTGGAAAATAGAAACACTGCGATGTCACAAGGAGAGATGATAATCCAGGAGTGAAAACAGATGCCCATTGCAGACTAGAAGGATGCTATGGCCCTGTCCTGGAAGTGACTGATACTAACAGAATAGGAGGATGTTAGTTTTCATCACTTCAAAGGAATATTGTGAGTGTCAATATTACTAATTCTTGAATTGAGTAAGTCTTTTCATCTATTTGAAGAATAGTGAGGCACAGCAATGTTACTGACTGGATGATATTTATCTATTTAACCATTGAAACGTCAGTGAGATTTTGCTTCCTTTATTCTAATTATTGACAGTCTATCCTGATAGGCCTGGATCTCTCTAAGGGGTACAGTTCCCCAAAGTGCCTGTTCATGTGTACGTGAATGTGTCCCTGGTGGACTGATGATTCAGAGGCCCATCAGGTCTGGCAGCATCTGTAGAGAAAAACAGCTTTAACATTACAAATCCAGTGGCCTTTCACCAGAAAGGGAAAGAATGGAATTTATGCTGATGACAGGGTTTGGAGGCGGAGAAGCATAGTGAATAGAGTACATGGAGATGGAGCTCAGAGAGAGAGAAGAAAAGGGATAGGCAGACAAAGAGATAGCTGGGTGACAATTTAAGAGAGAGAGAAAGAGAGAAGTGTTTAAACAGAAGTCACTAGAGAAACTCAGCATCTATGGAGAGAAAGCAAAATTAATATCAAGTCCAGGAGTGTCCAGTTCTGTAGAAGAGTTACCGGACTCAAAACATTAACTCTGCTTTCTGTCCATGGATGCTGTTTTGACCTGCTGAGTTGCTCCAGCAGTTTCTGTTTTTATTTCAGACTCCAACATCCACAGCTCTTTGTTTTATTATATCTGACGTAATAGCTCGGTGGGGTGCTAACAAGAAGTGTGAATAGTTGAAAATGGGTTGGCTGTGTTGGGAATAGCCCATACAACATAGGACCTAGAGGTGTGAGCAGGAGGTTAACTGACAACAAAGCAATGTGGTTAACACTGAGCCACCCTCTGACATGGCCAAGCCAGATACTCATTTCAAGAGCAATTAGGAATGGACAACAATTGAAGATTTTACCAGAGGCACACCAACATCCCATGAAAAAGATTAGAAGATGCAATTACTGGCACAAGACTATTGTTAACAGTAGGAGAAAGAATCCAAGCTGATATTTTCCTTTTCTAATAGGTCAGTTGCATTGTCACTGACTGTACCAATCCTCCTGACCAGATAGCAGTGCTAGAAATTTACAAGTCTATCTTTTCACTGTCACACTAGTAAGCCATCAGGGAAGCTAGGTTTTGTTGGATTTGTCAGATTTTTCTAGATGCATGCATAGTTTTATTTTTATTTCACAGTATGCTGATTGTTCTCCCTTCTAGGGGATTGCCTCCTTGATCTCCCACAGAATCCCTTACATGTACCCGAGGAGCTTCCAGGCCAGAACTATGATGCTGTTCGTCAGTGCAAGCTGGCTTTTGGGCCAGAGTACACTGTGTGCCCAGGAATGGATGTCTGCTCCCGCCTGTGGTGTGCTGTCATCCGTCAGGGACAAATGGTGTGCATGACCAAGAAGCTTCCTGCTGTGGAGGGAACACCATGCGGAAAGGGGAGGATCTGTCTCCATGGGAAGTGTGTGGACAAAACCAAACGGAAGCATTACTTGGTGAGTAGGAGGTCTAAAGGTTACACTGATGATTAGACTGTGTGTGTCTGTGTGTGTGTGTTTGTGTCCATGTGTCTGCCTGTGTCACTGCTGTTGTGTGTTTGTGTGTGTTCATATGTCTGTCTGTGTATGTTTTGTGTCCACATGTCTATGTGTGTCTCAAATGTCATATTTGTGTCTGTGTGTGTAAGTCAATGTGCATTTGTTCCCAATGTTTGTTTGTGTGTATCTCATGTGTCATATGTGTGTCTGTGTGTCCGTGTGTGTGTGTGTGTGTGTGTGTGTGTCTTATGCGTGTCCGTATGTCTCTATATGTCCCTTTGTGTCGTGTGTGTGTGTGTGTGTGTGTGTGTGTGTGTGTGTGTGTGTGTGTGTGTGTGTGTGTGTGTGTGTAGGTCTGTCTGTGCCCGAGTGTATGAATATTTGTAGTGAAGATATGATCAGATGTAACCATGAGGTGTCCCATAGCTGAATAGACTGCTAACTTTATTTATCTGGGCTCAAATATCAAAAATGCATTCAGTGGTTTTGAAAGTTCATAAAGACAAGTTTCCACCTTCAGAAGAGGAAATGAGAAACAACATGGAGGGATTCCCACACCTCAAAGTAGTGCTCAATTTAGTTTAATTTCTACCATGATATATATGTATTTGAAAAATTGAAGGCAAATATCCCAGGCAGCGATTATCTGAGCAGCTGGTACCATTCCAGTGCCAGTCTGGAATCAAGAATGCAGCGAACAAAGATTCTGGTGCCCCATTCCAATGGAAATAAAACTAGCAAGTTACAGAACAACGTCCTGTTTCATTCCAATGTCGTAACGCAAAAGCTATTTTCCCACACATCCCTTTTGATGTTGGCTGCCAAACAGCAGTGGGTTTTCTCCTGTTCCTAAGGATAAAAAAAAGTCATCTGAATAGTTTAATAAAGAAACAGTTGCAAATTCTCAGTTCCCGGTCCTCATGATGCCTGGTCCTGTGGTTATCAGATCAGGTTCAGTTTCTTGTGGCCATGAAATTACACCATGGTTGACTGGCTTATGCATCTGGATGGATGCAAATGTCTTGTTCCATAGCAGGGAGCAAAGGTTCCTGTAGATGAATGCATTACTATCCTGTGATGTAATTTTAGGACCTACAAGTGCAATTGGATAGATTCATAGATTTCTAAGTGAGTATATTTTTTAAATGTTGACTTTATAGGTCCAAGTACCCCTATGGTCCAGTGGATAAATTAGCTCGTGGAAAATGAAGGGAAGCCTCGAGCCAGGCTTTCTGAGCATGTTTATCCCTGTTAAAAATAGATTGGGCTCAACTGAAATGCTCTCCCCTTAGAAACAGACAGACAATGTCGGCATGTGTGTTAAAAATTCCGTAATGCCAAGGTACTGGGGTGGTATGATGGCAACTGGTTGGGCCAGGAGCATTAGACTTGAACTTGAGTTCCACAACGTGGAGAACGTTGTCACGCTGGCTGTCTGTAAAACCATCTTGTATTAGCAAAGTTGAAAATTCTTGGATTCTTACTGACACACTGTTAACACTTCCAAGTGCAAACAGCTTTCTATGAGTTATATTTATTGCTGCTTGAATTACAGGCTTCAGCTCATGGAAACTGGGGGTCATGGGGTTCCTGGGGACAGTGTTCACGGACGTGTGGAGGGGGTGTGCAGTTCTCCCGTCGACATTGCAACAACCCTGCTCCCAGAAACAATGGCAAATACTGTGTGGGGAAACGTGCCATCCATCGATCCTGCAACGTGACACCATGCCCGCAAACTGGTACGTCTATCTTACAAAATACACCAATCAGGGACAGTGCTTTGGCTTGGTTTGCTCTCCTTTCCCTTTCATTCCTTCAGGCCCTCGCTCAACAGATTTAGAAAGCTGAAGTCAGATTGCTACATCTCACCCATGTAGCCTTTCTTAATGTTTAATGTCTTAATATCTGTGGGTTATTTGATTCAAAAGCTGAACTGAAACTATCCTCTATCCAATACCCTCACAAATGCCCTTTATAACAAAGTGGTGTAATCAAACACAGGATCCTGCTGTGGTTTTCAACTTCTTCCCTTCCCCACCCCTACACACACACCATGTCCCACACGTTCCAGCCCAGGGGCACTGAGGCCTATTACTGCTGCCTTGTTAATAAGGTCACACAAAACACAGGAATTGAATTTGGGACTTTTTGGTCTGCATGCTCACTGTAGGTGATGCCAATAGCCTTTAGATTAGCTGACAAGAATTAGAACATAGAACATAGAACGTAGAACATAGAACATAGAACAATGCAGCGCAGAACAGGCCCTTGAGCCCTCGATGTTGCACCAACCTGTGAACTAATCTAAGCCCCTCCCCTACACTATCGTGTCATCATCCATATGCTTATCCAAGGACCCTTTAAATGCCCCTAATGTGGCTGAGTTAACTACATTGGCAGGCAGGGCGTTCCACACCCTTACCACTCTCTGAGTAAAGAACCTGCCTCTGACATCTGTCTTAAGTCAATCATCCCTCAATTTGTAGCTATGCCCCCATGTACAAGCTAACATCATCATCCTCGGAAAAAGACTCTCACTGTCCATCCTATCTAATCCTCTGATCATCTTGTATGTCTCTATTAAATCTCCTCTTAGCTTCCTTCTCTCCAATGAGAACAGACCAAGCCCCTCAGCCTTTCTTCATAGGGCCTGCGCTCCAGACCAGGCAACATCCTGTAAATCTCCTCTGCACCTTTTCCAATGCTTCTACATCCTTCCTGTAATGGGGCAACCAGAACTGCACGCAATATTCCAAATGAGGCTGCACTAGCGTTTTCTACAGTTGCAGCATGACATCACAGCTCCGGAACTCAATCCCTCTACCAATAAAACCTAACACACCGTAAGCCTTCTTAACAGCACTAGCAACCTGGTTGGCAACTTTCAGGGATCTATGTACACGGACACCGAGATCCCTCTGCACATCCACACTACCAATTCTAATAACAAATATTCCTACTGAAGCACAAAAAAAATCAAACATAGAGAATATTGAAGAAATCAACAGGTCTGGTAACATCTGCAGAGAGAGAAACGGAATTAACGTTCTGACTCTGGTGCCACTTTTCTTCAGAAGTAAAAGGTCTTGGAAATTTTTTTTTAAAACTCCTTGGAAACTGGTAGTGATCCATGAAGCCATACCAATGGGTGGGAATTTCCCGTGAGCTGCTTCCCTCTGTCATCTCATTTTCTGGAAGTGCTGTGCTCAATCTTTGGTTTCTAGCGAGGTTTCCAGAGCAACTGGAGGAACTTAGTCCTGGAGGTACTCTGAGAAAGTCCCATTGTCTGCATGGGAAGGGGAAAGAAAATACACATAAAACATTTCAGCTGACTTACCTTTTAAGGTCTACAGTCAGTCCACTTGCAACATATTTGAATCGTCTCGACAATTTTTTTTATCCATTCATGTGATATGGGTCTCGCTGGTTCGACCAACATTTATTGCCCATTCCTGATTACCCAGAAGGCAGTTGAGAGTCAACCACATTGTTGTGGGCCTGGTGTAGGCTAGACTGTGTGAGGTTAGCAGGTGTCTTGCCCTAAGGGACATTAGTGAGCCAGATGGGTTTCTTTTTCCCTGACAATCAACAATGGCTTCACAGTCATCATGAGACTCTTAATTCCAGATATTTATTGAATTCAAATTCCGCTATCTGCCTTCACAGGATTCGAACCTGGATCCCCAGAACATCAGTTAGGTCTCAAGGATGATAGTCAAAACAATAATACTAACGATGTAGGTAGAGGATTTATAACTGTATTCATTAAGCATTCCAATACGGTAGTAGGTGCAACCAATCCTTGCTCTATAAACCCATGGTTTTATGACAGAAATCTGGACACCATTGAATAGCCAATTGTTTCCCTCTGTTCATTATCTAATAGCATATCGACTGGATTAAAAATCTTGGGAAGTGACACCATATTGAGTGAGCACAGAATATTATACAGTTTTCAACTTTATGACATCTGTTATGTCAGGCTGCATTTGCAGCACCTAATGTAGTGTGAAATAGTTAGAGGTGAGCAGTGCATAAAGTGGCCAGGATAAGACTGGCTCTAGCAAGTATTAAAAGATGGATTTCAGACTTGGCAAGCAGTTCTCAACAAAAGGAGTCTGACCATTGGACTGCGTGGAAGAAAAACAAAAGTACATCAAAGCTTTCAGAAATACCATCTTTAAATATGAATTAAATTGCTAACAGAGCTGACTTTCTGAACAAATTTACATTTGCAAATGAGTTAAGCCATGATGCACTTTGAAGATTTGCACAGCAAAAGGGTAAGGGAATGATGGATTGGCTCACTTCAGAGCCCTGAAGCTTGTTTGCACTTTTTTAAGCATTATTGGTGGCTCATGTTTTGAGACTGCAGTCAGATCCTATTGGTTTTGGCATCTAACCATATAATGTCTGATTATAAGATGCCAGAAAATTGAATTTTTTTCCAGCATACTGTTTGCATGACCGCACTTTATATTCTGGCCATTCAATCAAAAAAAATTGCATTTCCAAAACAGTGGAAAATATTAAAACTTAAACTATGTGTGCAGAGCAGTGAGTTGGAAGAATACCACACAGTGAGTGTGTGAGACATCATGAGGCCAATTTATTCATGGCACTCCAATAGGAGAATTATGTGTGGAATGAAGTGTATCAGGGTAGGAACGGAGCTCAGTAAGTTTAAAAGTAAAATTCAAATACCAGCGATTATTAGAAGATTTATTATGCAGAGGAAAAATAAGGGCAAGAAGGAAATTTAATACGCAGGAGAGCACATAGATGGTAGGAGAAATTCACTTATTAGAGAGACAGAGGATTATAAGGTTAGAAAGTGCAATATGGAATATACGTTAGGTGTAGGATCATAGAATCCCTACAATGTGGAAGCAAGCCATTCAGCCCAACGAGTCCACACTGACCCTCCAAACAGCATCCCACCCCAAACCTGTAACCCTGCATTTCCCATGGCTAACCCACATAAGCCTGCATATCCCTGAACACTACGGGCAATTTAGCATGGCCAATCCATCCATTCTGTTCATCTTTGGACTGTGAGAAGAAACTGGAGCACCCAAAGGAAATCCATACAGACATGGGGAAAATGTGCAAGCTCTGCACAAGGGTGGAGTTTACACATTCCACCCACTCCTGAGGGTGGAAACAAACCCACGTCCCTGGCACTGTGAGGTGGAAGTGTTAAGCACTGAGCCACCCTGTCTCCCTGAAACCATTATTGAAAAGAAAGCAGTCAGGTTAGAAGGAGAACAATCTTCAGAGGCTGCATAAACTTAGCAGACATCAACAGCATTGAGAGCGAAGGTGGAAATCATGCTAGGAGGTACATCCAGTGTCAGAAAACTGGAATCAAAAGAACTTATTGTTAGATGCGTGAACAAGATTCCATAGCAAATCCAGTATCGGTGGAGTGGATACAATTAAAAAGAGAAGCCTATAATGGAAATGGTAAAGGTAAGACTAAATGAAGTCCAGCATCTAGCCAAGAGGGAGAATAATTATTGCCCAAGACAGTTAGGCTAAAAAGGAAGACCAATAGAAAAACTTTCTTCATAATTTCCAAGGAGAGTATTTTTATACTTAATCCAACACCCTCCACTGGACCATACGAAGTTTACGGTGATCTGAGGGATTTATAAAACCATGAGAGGTATACATATGGTGAATGGCAGGTCTCTATTCCCGAGGAGGGGGGCTTTCAAGACCTGGGGGCATATATTCAGGGTGAGAGGTGAAAGATTTTAAAAAGGCATGAAGGGCAGTTCATTTACACAGAGATTGGTTTGTGTGTGGAATGAACTTCCAGAGGAAGTGGTGGATGTGGGTACAGTTACAATGTTTAAATGGCATTGGTATAAGTACATGAATAAAAAATGTTTGGTAGGATACAGGCCAAACGCAGGCAGGTGGGACTAGTTTAGTTTGGGATTACAGCTGGAATGGACTAGTTGGACAGAGGCGTCTGCTTCCGTGCTGAATGACTCTATGACTCAAGTCATTTCTCCCTATTTTACCTCACACCAGCACATTGCTGATGCAGTTAGTGAAAACCATTTAGTTAGTTTGTAAAGTATCTGCATTTAAAGACAAACTGCTCTGTCATAATGAATAAAACTAACAAATCCAATGCATAATTTTTTAAAAATCCTTCCATTCAAACAGGCAAATCTTTTCGACATGAACAATGTGAGGCGCGGAATGGGTACCAGACTGATGCCAAAGGAGTCAAAACGTATGTGGAATGGGTTCCAAAGTATGCTGGTGTGATCCCTGCGGATGTCTGTAAATTGACCTGTCGAGCAAAAGGAACAGGATATTATGTTGTGTTTTCTCAGAAGGTAAACATGTGAAGTTTGGATCATGACAAACTATATCCTTTCTGTCGTCAAGTTAAATTCAGTCTGAGTGTGCGTCTGTGTCTGAGAATTTGATTTGCATGAAAGAAATAACTAAAGGCAGCTTCAAACAAAAGCAGTCGAAATACAAGCACCATGAAGGTAATTTTAAAAATGGCACCAGTGAAAACAGGGAAGAATCATGGTATGGTTACAAGCCAGTCTACCTGGTGTGCCCATGCCAGCCCTATGTATGAGAAACTCAGCTAGTCCCATTTTCCCGTCCTTTCCCATAGCCCTGCAGCTTTTTTGTCATTTCAGGTTCTTGTCCAAATGCTTCTTGAATGCTCTGTTTGAACCTGCCTCCACTATGCCCTGAGGTTCTGAATTTCTGACCACCGACAGTGTAACACAGTTTTTCCTTGTGCTGCCACTGTTTCTATTGTCAATCACTTTAAATCAGTGCTCTCCAATTCTGAACCTCTCCTCTGATGTAGGGTCCAGGCCCGAAACGTCAGCTTTTGTGCTCCTGAGATGCTGCTGGGCCTGCTGTGTTCATCCAGCCTCACATTTTATTGTCTTGGATTCTCCAGCATCTGCAGTTCCCATTATTACTCCAATTCCCTCTGCCTGGTGCACATCATGATTTTAAACCTGTCTACCAAATCCGCTCTCAATGTTCTCTTTTGGAAAAGGAAATTAGTGTGCAATCATTTGGCTGGGAGTTAACATCCAAAATGACAGAAGATTTTCTCACGTTGAATTGTGTAGCAGAATTGCATATCTGTTTTATAAAGAGGTGATTTAATAAGGGACTTCTATTCCTTTGCACTGCCATTTCTTACCTATCCAAGCACAAAACATCTTTTTTTGTAAGTATTCTTGAAGTAAAAGTTTTGTTGAGGCAATATATGAAATAAGAACTGCCCACAGATTGACAGGGAGCATATTTTTACAGCATGTGCTATATGCAATTTAGAGACCGAAATGGTGTTAATGCGTTAATGTTTTGGCTCTCACCTGTAATTGAAGAAAGCATGTGTGGCTTAGCATTTTGCCAATAATTCTAGAAATTCCAATGTATCACTGCCATTTATGTAAAGTTTCTCAGGGTGGTTAGCATGTGCTTTGTTGAAAATAGGTTTGACACATTCCCTCCCTACCCTATGAAATTCTGATTAGTAACCACAGGTCAAATGATGTGCCCAAAATCAATACTAACTCTCAGTACTTTTGTGGACCTTTATCCTTATTTGCTGGTTGTGTCAAATGTGCCAAAATTCTTTGGTGTCCAATACATGGAGACGGCATAAAGAGTGACTGCAAATGGGTATTTTTGTACTCACTCTTCTCGCCAATTGCTGGTTTAGCTGAATATTCAAAAAATGAGAAAGTAGGAAACCAGCTTAAATACAAGGCAGTGCAAGAAAATATCTTGAAGAGATGTAAACTGTCTACTTCAGAGAAGGCAAGATAACAAGATGTGGAGCTGGATGAACACAGCAGGCCAAGCAGCATATTAGGAGCACAAAAGCTGATGTTTCGGGTCTAGACATTTCATCAGAAATGGGGGACGGGACGGGGGTTCTGGAATAAATAGGGAGAGAGGGGGAGGTGGAACAAAGACAGAGAGAGAAGATAGGTGGAGAGGAGACAGACAAGTTAAAGTGGCGGGGATGGAGCCAGTAAGTGTGAGTATAGGTGGGGAGGTAGGGAGTAGATAGGTCAGTCCAGGGAGTACGGACAGGTCAAGGGAGCAGGATGAAGTGAGTAGGTAGGAAATGGGGATGCAGCTAGACATGGGAGCAGGGGATAGGCGAGAGGAAGAACAGGTTAGGGAGGCAGGGATCAGCTGGACTGGTTTTGGGATGTGGTAGGGGTAGGGGAGATTTTGAAGCTGGTGAAATCCACATTGATAACATTGGGCTGCAGGGTTCCCAGGCGGAATATGAGTTGCTGTTCCTGCAACCTTCGAGTGGCATCATTGTAGCACTGCAGGAGGCCCAGTATGGACATGTCGTCTGAAGAATGGGAGGGGGAGTGGAAATGGTTCACGACTGGGAGGTGCAGTTGTTTGTTGTGAACCGAGCGGAGGTGTTCTGCAAAGCGGTCCCCAAGCCTCTGTTTGGTTTCCCCAATGTAGAGGAAGCCACAACAGTGACAGCAATGCAGTATACCACATTGGCAGATGCACAGGTGAACATCTGCTTGATGTGGAAAATCTTCTTGGGGTCTGGGACGGGGGGTGAGGGGGGAGGTGTGAGGGCAAGTGTAGCACTTTCTGCAGTTGCAGGGAAAAGTGCCGGGTGTGGTGGGGCTGGAGGGGAGTGTGGAGCGGACAAGAGAACCACGGGGAGAGTGGCCTCTCCGGAAAGCAGACAAGGGTGGGGAGGGAAAAGTGTCTTTGGTTGTGGGGTCGGATTGAGAATGGTGGAAGTGTCGGAGGATGATGTGTTGGATCCAGAGGTTGGTTGGGTGGTATGTGAGGATTACGGGGATTCTTTTTTGGTTGTTATTGCGGGGACGGGGTGTGAGGGATGAGTTGCGGGAAATGCAGGAGATACAGTCAAGCGCGTTCTCGACCACTGAGGAGGTGATGTTGTGGTTCTTGAAAAACGAGGACATCTAAGATGTACGGGAATGGAATGCCTCATCCTGGGTGGGAGGAGATGTATTCTAGGTAGCTGTAGGAGTCGGTGGGCTTGAAATGGATATCGGTTTCTAGATGGATGCCAGAGATTGACACAGAGAGGTCCAGGAAGGTGAGAGAGGTGTTAGAGATGGTCCAAGTGAACTTAAGGTTGGGATGGAAGGTGTTGGTGAAGTGGATGAACTGTTCGAGTTCCTCGTGGGAGCCCGAGGCGGCACCGATACAGTCATCAATGTACCGGAGGAAGAGGTGAGGATTGGGGCCAGTGTAGGTGCGGAAGAGGGACTGTTCCACATAACCTACAAAGAGGCAGCATAGCTGGGGCCCATGCAGGTGCCCATGGCCACCCCCTTAGTCTGTAGGAAGTAGGATGTCCTCCCTCCCACCTTCCTGCAAAAATGCCATCCCCTATTCCCAATTCCTTTGTCTCCACTGCATGTGCTCCCAGAATGAGGCTTTCCACTCCCGTACATCTCAGATGTCCTCGTTATTCAAGGACTGCAACTTCCCCCCCTCAGTGGTCGAGAACGCCCTTGACCGTGTCTCCTGCATTTCCTGCAACTCATCCCTCACACCCCATCCCCAGTGTGATTGTCACCTGCTACAAGCTATTTGACTGGGAGAGACTTCTACCCATCTTTCTCCCACTTATGTCAAACCCAATCTAACATTGGGATTAACAATTTCACAAATTCTTTGGCCATCTTCACTGCGTTGATATCAAAACTTACCACAGGCTCTACTTTAATATTCCTTAGCCTCAAAACTCTACCTACTCACAGTCTTTTTGCTACACTGAACAGGCTTTCAAACCAAAATATTTATCATTGCTTTTTGGTTTAGTTCCTTTTCACTCCTACTTTACAATCAGAGTGCGGTTCGACACAGCTCATATCTTGCTCCTTCACTTAGACTTCACATCAGCACTTGTAAAGCATCTACAACGATCACAGGTATAGCATGTGGAGATGTCTGCAGGGCCTAACTCTATTACAGAAAATAATTTTTGCAACTGGCTCTTTTAGCTTTGAGGCTTTCTTCTTCGACCGAACTTTTTTTAATTCAGCTTTTTTATTCAGCAGATGTTCGGCTTATGTCATATTATATGGTCAATAGTTGCATGACAAATGAATTAATACATTAACTGAACGTCATAGAGTTAGAATTTAAGAACAAAATATTTTGTAATGCATAGGAAAGCTCCCTTATCTAACAAAGAAGGCTGTTTGATATAAACTGTCAGTCTTTTGAATATATGACCTACATATGTGGTATTAATCATGGTTAAAATGTTTTTTTGTCCATGGTAAAACCTCTAACAATCATTTCTAATCAATCAGCTGTCTCCATGTTGGTTTGCCCCTTGAATTAGAATTCTTGCAAAGTATCCTGATGAATGCAAGACAAAAAGCTTCGGCAAAATGTATTATTTTTCTGTAATTCTCAAGTTGTGGACTACCCAACAACCATGAATGATGAGAAAACTAGCAGCTTCCTTTCTTGAACTGTATTTTGCTTTTTCTCCAGGTAATAGATGGAACGGAATGTCAGCCATATAGCAATTCAGTATGTGTGCGGGGACGCTGTGTCAGGACTGGCTGTGATGGTATAATTGGCTCCAAGCTGCAGTATGACAAGTGTGGGGTCTGTGGAGGAGATAGCTCCACCTGTGTGAAGATATCACGCAGTTTTACCAAGAAAAGGTAATTTGGACCAATATATTATGTCATTAAATGAGGTGAAAATTAGCGTCAATGACATTTTATGTGCCTTTCGTGTGTTTTGATATTAAATTTCCCTTTTGAAAGCATTAACATCAATGGCATCTTTCTCAGATCGTAGTTTATGAAATTAGAGGTCAATGATAGATGTTATTGCTGGGTACTGGAACATATTGCTAGTTCTATTTTATCTAAACTTCCTCTTACCTCTACCCTTAGTTAATTTCTGCATATTTAAATCAGCACCTGCAGATTTCTAAAACCCTTTCCAAGCTAGAGTTCTTCATGTATGTGCCTAGGCTGTGTCAGTTAGCAGTTATTTTGCAATGGAATAGGAGATGATTAACCGTGATCTTGTCCTAACCTAATATCTGTGCACGTGCATATTCCAACCATGCACAAGGCAGAATGATCCAAAGCAAAAGATCTAACTGTTCATTTTTTTCTGTCGGTGAAAAATTTACACTAACACTTGTGCTGGAAAACTCCCTTTAAATTTTAAACAGCGCTTTATTTAATTGGCATCTTAGCACTGAGTCAACTTTGGGAAACAAGATGGATGGGAAAATTAACAGGAAGGGATGTTAACAATCTGCTCAGTGGCTGCGTGGATCTGCTCCTTAGTGTTTAGTCAGAACCAATTGTAACTAGAACAGCTTTTCTTTCTGGGAAAGCAGCCTGTCAGTTTAACTTCCCAACAGACCCTAAACTCTCTTAAATTAAGGTTGAATGCTTGGATCAGACATCATCAAAAGTGCAGGAAAGTCAGTAGTTAGATGCACTTAAGATAAGTTAATGAGTGGTAATTGTCAGGAAGAGAGGAAATGCTCTTTACAAACCAGTCTCCAAATATTCCAGCCCTGTCCTTATAGCTTCCTATTGACCTACGTTCCCCCAGTTGTATTTCTTTACGTAATAGATACTTCAAGTGATTGCTGGAATGGACCAGATGGTGTGGCACTAAGATGTAGCACAGTTCAGAAGGCTACACAGTTACTTCATGTCCTGTGCTGAATTCACTGATCCCAATAGGGTGACAGTGAGATGCTAAATTTAGCCTCATCCGTGAAGCTTCAACAAATTTACCAGTGACATGGAGATCTGCCTGTAATTGGTGACATTTCATTTGTCATGGTATTTGCCTGACATTGTAATTTGACCAGTTGTAGTTTTCATTTCGGATAATGTTCTGCAACTTTGAAGCAGAAGTCACACTCCTGAGTAGTCTCTAGAGGTGCATCTTCTAATATTTGAACTCAGGATCTTCTGTTTACTAGGTAGGCGCTTGAGTTCACCAAGCAACAGCATCAGTTTTTTTTTCCTTCATTCACAAGATGAGGGTATCACTAGTAGGCAGCATTTATTGCCCATCCCTAATTGCCTCGAGGGCAGTTATGAATCAACCACATTGCAGTGGATCTGGGAGTCACATGTAGGTCAGATCAGATAAGGATGGCGGTTTCTTTCCCTAAAGGGTATTAGTGAACCAGATAGTCTTTTTTCCCAACAGTTGGCATTGGATTCATGGTCATCATTACATTCTTAATATTTAGTGAATTCAAATTCTACCATCTGCCATAGCGGGGGTTCAAACACAGGTCCCCAGAATATCACCTGGGTGTCTGGATTAACAGTCCAGCAATAATACTACTAGGTCATTGCTTCCCATCACTTGTTATGGAGGCCCACCTACTAAAACATAAATCCAGAACTGAGTCCAGCTGTTGTAAGTGTCACAGTCTGATAACCTGATAACTCACAATGAGTGCCCATATATAAACAGTGACCACTAGGTCATTGCCAACATTCCTTGAAGTGTCATCATAAGTAGCATGTGAGGACTGAGCAGATATACGGGCCTACTTAATGATCTGAGTCTGCAAAGTCACTGGGTATGTATGAGTATAGGTGTGCATCTGACAAGTACTGGGGATCGTGAAACTGTACGAGGGCTTAGATGATTGAGCCGGGCAGTAAAAGGGTTAAAGGATATTATAATGTCCGCAAGTCATTAAGGTGGTTCACAGTCATTGATGTAATTGTAAAAGGCTAGTGCACTATTTTGCAACGTCTGCAACATTAAGGCTAATTAAGGGAAGGGTTAAACACTGTTACACTCTGGGCAGGTCTGCCCTGGTGCATGTTGGCCAATACAACAGGTTATGGAACAGACAACTCCTATGGGTTGAATTTAAGGAAATTCCAGTGTTCAGTGGAATGCTATGAAAAATAAATGACAGCAGTTTCAAACTGGTCTCCACACTGTGGCAGACAGATTGATTGAAGCACCGAATCCCTTTCCGCCTGATTTCTAGTTTAAATGCAACAATTATTGAGACCACAAAGTCATCAAAGGCTGCAACATGCTCTGGTGCAATTCCAGTTTTGTCATGCTGAGATACATAAGGTTGAAAATTAAGAGACTTTCAACATAGAGCCACAGAGATGATAGTCTCCCATGTCTGAATGAAAGTCTGTCTAATGCTGTTAGAAATTCTGTTCACAAACACATGATCCAGATGTGCAGTCCAGCTGCAGCGTCTCACACTGCCTCATAGACAGACTGATGTTGGTCCGCTGACAGTCTCAAAAGCCAAGTGCTGCCAGCTGTTCAACACATTTAGTGTGCTCAGGTATAGAACAGCAGGTCAACTGACTCTCCCACTCTTCACTGGGGTACTCATGATCTTGACCATAAACCTTGCACTTATATAGAATGTCACAATGACTCCTGACATTTCTCTTGTTCTCCCTCAAGAGGGATAAAAGGAAAAGTGGATACATTTGAAGCTATCCCGACATTCACGGTGCACTGAAAGGCTTCTACTAAGACTATAGCTTTGAGACTACAGTGGGCTCACTGAATTTGTTGGCAGATTCTTGCTCACTATCTCCACAAGTCACCTATTTGTTTTAAATGAATGCATGCTTTAAAGTCTGATGAAGGGTCTAGGCCCGAAACGTCAGCTTTTGTGCTCCTGAGATGCTGCTGGGCCTGCTGTGTTCATCCAGCCTCACATTTTATTAGCATGCTTTAAAGTAACTGAGATCAGGAAAGGCTGGGACTTTTTTCTCTAGAGCATTGGAGGTTGTCAGGTGACCGTATAGAGGTTTATAAAAATATGAAGGGTATAGATAGGGTTAATGGTAGGTGTCCTTTTCCCATGGTAGGGGATTTCAAGACTAGGGGGCATATTTTCAACGCGAGAGGAAAGAGCCTTAAAAAAGACATGAGGACAAATATTTCACACAATGGGTGGTTCAAATGTGGAATGAACTTCCTGAGGAAGACCTGGACGTGGATACAGTTACAACTTTTAGAAGACATTTAGCTAAGTACATAAATAAGAAAGGTTTGGAGAGATATAGGCCAGGAGCAGGCTGGTGGGACTAGTTCAGTTTGGGATTATGTTTTGCATTGCTAGATGGACCGAAGAGTCTGTTTCGGTGCATATGACTCTACGACTCTATCAGGTAAGTATTTATGTAGTCATATCACATGCAGGAATTGTTCGGTTTTTAAGTTGTATATATTTATAGCTTTAGTTGAGAGCTATCACCATGGATATGAGTAGATGACACAGCTTTGATTGACAGGTTGCTCTAATTAAATAGATCTGAACCAAAGCAATATTAAATTGTATAGCTGTGCATCTGACTTGTAGAAAACACCAAAGCCCACATGTGTCTATTCCTCCACCCTTACATGAATGTTATTTTGAGAGAAATATATTATGACCATGTGAGAAGAGATAGGATGGTTGTCCTCTTCTCCAATTCCTCATTTGACTGCAAGTTGCTTACAAATGCAGAGAGTACTTTTTTACTGTTTCTGTGCTGTGATCATCCACACACACACTTGCTACTAAATAGATGCTTAAATACACTGCAAATAAATAGCCAAATGTAATGGCTTAATGATTACATGCTGCCTGGATATATTCCTTTTGTGGCTCGAGCCATATTGCCAAAATGATTGCGTCTAATGTTTTGTCTCCATTTAGTCGAGTTCCAAAGTGATTGTTTGGATGCTTTGCTAATGGCCTGAAAGCCCCCATTCATATTTCTTTAAGGCAATTTATCCTTGAGAGGCTTTGCTGATGGACTGCCTACAATTTCAGTGCCTCTGGAACAGGGATAGTAGCATGATGCCAATATTCAGCCATTTTTGTTTGTGACTTCAATCCTTGAATATGGCTTCAGCTTTTTTTAAAAGCTCAACTAGTGGGTTCCAATCAATAAGTTCATGGTGTCATTTTAAAAGGCATGGTTCAGCAATAAATAGCAAATCCTGAATACATTGTAGGAGAATAAGAAACACTGTAATATATTGTAAAAGAATAACAAACCCTCCATATATTGTCAAGAAACAGAAGAGTAAGAGAAATTGTAATGGAATGGTGCACCTAGCTTATGTTACAGCATAACAGACTTTGTGTGTATTGTAAGAGAATAGAAAAACCACGTATGTTTAACAGGAAAATGCAATCCCCATTTTGATTGTAGGCCTTCAAAAATTGCATAAATCTTAAAAAGCAAAGAGAAGACTGTACATATTGCAGAGAAATAGTAAACTCTTGGCAATAATATGATCAGTCTTGCAAACTTCATCTTAATTTTATTTTGTTCCTTTAGTGTGGGTTACAGAGAGGTAACAAGAATCCCTGCAGGAGCAACACATATCAAAGTGCGGCAGTACAAGCCAAAGGGTCAGCAGCGGTTCACTGCCTATTTAGCTGTTAAAAGGAAGAATGGGGATTATCTCTTCAATGGCAAGTACATGATCTCAACTTCAGAAACAATCATTGATCTAAATGGCACAGTGCTCAACTACAGTGGGTGGAGTCAGAAGGATGATCAAATGCATTCAATGGGTTATGGCCCTTTAAAGGAGCCACTGGTAATTCAGATCCTTGCCACTGATCCTGGGAAACCACTTGACGTGCGCTACAGCTATTTTATTCCTAGGAAACAATTGCCTTCAGCCAATGAAAATGCCATCAAGACTCTGGCTGCACAATCCAACCTTCCCAAGTGGGTAACAGGACCCTGGTTGTCATGTTCCAGAACCTGTGATACAGGCTGGCAGACCAGAACTGTTCAGTGCAAAAACGGATATGGGAAACTGATGAAGGGGTGCCGCCTGTCTCAAAGACCCTCAGCGTTTAAACAATGTTTTCTAAGAAAATGTTAATGCACTATTATTCAGTAAGTTTTTTTATTATGTCATTCTGTTTGTGTTGTCTTAATCTAAAATGAAAACATACTTGGAGAAAAGAAGGGAGAGGACTGCTAGCATGACTTGGCATAAAGCAGACACCACTGTCAGGTTGAGAACAATCAAAGCGAGTAAGTGCACATTGGTACTGCACAGTGGGAGAGCTTCAGATGCATTGCCCAAACTAGTGAGAATGGGAAAGTAGAAGATGACACCAACCTGCATGATGCCTACCTCAGAAGCATCCCTCACCTGTATGGAAATGAGATCTATGGTGCCACCCTTTCCAGAAATACAAGCTGGTGCATTGATCGTACAACTCGTCTGACCCTCCAAAGGAATCTGATGTCTGAGGATCCGGCACAAGCCTGCCTTGTGTTTCAGGATTTGTCTTGCTCTGCTTGCTTTTGACTGTTTAGTTGGACTCGGTGACTGATTCCACGGTGTTCAATTGTGATATTGCACAGAGCAGAGCATTCTCACTCGTTCATTCACTCCTGTGCACATGATGGTAAAGGAAGCCAGCTGGCTGGTGGAAGAGTTTCATGTATTCAAGAATAGAATGAAGAACAATTATGCCGATGAGCATGCAGCATTGTGTTGACCCTGGGAGGAACGTGTGCCACCGTGATTGCATTGTCTTGTTAATGATATTATCTCTCTACAATGATTAAATGGAAGAGCAGATTTGGGCCAAGTGGTCTAATTTCTGCTCCTGTGTCTTATGGTCCAATACCTAAAGGAGACGGTTAACAGTCTTAGTGGACTCTTGCATGAATCCTTGAATGAAGTATGATACAATTCCACACAGTAATAACAAATCTGAAGCAACACAAGAACAAAGAATAAAATAGCTGTGCCATTTGGAATTGTATGCACAAGGGGAAGCTGGTAAAATAATTCCATACAACTCTATACCCCGGATAGATTCAGGGCCAGACTGCCTTATTCTAATGCCCACCAGAAACTCTCAAGAAAAGTTTCTAGCCTGGGACCTTTCACTAAAATTCGAATATGTAACACAGAAATATGGATTTTGTGAAACATCCAAATTAATATCAGGTTACAACTTTCACTTGATTGACTATCCGATCAAAAGTTAAATCATACACCCTGACCCTACTAGTTACATTCCTTGTCTTTTGGATTAATATTGCAATAGGGCAAATGGAACCACAGAGGATAGAACAAGTTTGTGTTTTTTCGTCTGAAAGAGAAATGGTTTGCTTCGTGCACGTACTTTCACAGTACTGTATTCAAGCTATGACATAACCTGGCAGGAACAAGACTTTAATCATTAATGTGGTGCTTGCAACTGATACAGTTTAAGGTTGCCACTTGGGAATTAGGGGAAAAGAAAGGGAACTGACTCAGAGCCCAAGTTCTGATATTTGCTTTGCTCAGAATGTAAGCTCATCAGTTGCCTTGAAATCATCGCTAAGTAAATGTGCTGTAGCACAGGAGGCAGCTATTAAGGGGGATTTTAAAAAACTTATTTTCAAATGTACAGACTTCCTACAGCCATCCCAAAAAAATGTCTGCTCCAAGGCTGGAAAAATGACAATCTGAATCCAAAGGGAAAAATATCCTAACAAATCTGTGGATTTGCTGAAGGTTGGCTTCAGAGGTCAGTAGGTCATTCAGACAATGGGTTTACTGGCTGTTCCTGTGGATTCAGTGATTTTAGAAAAGAACAATTGGTGTTTTGCTTTAAACTGAGTTGAACCTTATTCATGATCCACTCACTCACAACTTAACCGCCTACAATTTCCACGCCAGCAAACCAGTGCTAGGATCTACCTGATCAGAAATTATATGCAGGGAGGAGAATGTGCAATTTTATAAATAAAGTGTTAATTTCCTAATTTCAGTCCCCAATCTCAAGTGAAGCTCAGTTATCAGGCCCATTCCAAATGGGTCAAATCTCACTGTCACCCTCCCCAGTGACTGTATTGTTATCCATTCTCAGGATGGGCTCATTGCTGCCAAAGCCACATTTTAAGCTACCCCTATTTGCCATAAGAGAATAGTGGTGCTGGCAGGTCTCCTATGTTTCCTTCAGCAGAGAAGTGTGCTATGTCACTCAAGAGTCAACCAATTTAGTGTGAAGTTGGAGTCATAACAGGCTATCTTGGGTAGTTAGAGATAGCTTCCTTCTCTGAAGTATGTTATTGATTTAATACATTTGTCAGATAGTCAAGCACCTTCATGGTCATGTGTGCCTACACCAACTTTACATTTTTCCATCTCTTATCAACTGAGCTCAAATTGGCAGACTATCAAGGGGAAATTTTGATCTCATTATTTGTTTTATTATTTCAGAAGCCTGTCATTAATAACCCACTAACATAACCACTCCACTAAATGCCCAAAGTAGTACTGAACGATACAAGCTGAAAAGTGTCAGTTTTAATCTTTAATTACATGTAAACAGCTGATCTCAGATCTCAGAACAGTCATGGATCAGAAAGGATCATTCAGTCCATTGGAGATCATCCCTCCTTGGGCACTCACCCTCCCAAGGCTACGCTCTAACTGCATGTTGAACTCTACTAATATATTCATATTCCTGGCAAGTTTTTCCAATCATGTACAAACCTGTATGCAAGGAATTTCTTCCTTAATTCAGCGTAGATATGAGTACAGGTCTCAATTCGCCCAGGCAAAGGAGGGAAAGTGTTGGCATTTAGAATCAGATTGAACCTAATTGAGTAAATGGCCTCAATAGATGGCACACTCAAAAATAATTTATTAGGGCAGGTTGGAATGAGTCAGTCACCCCCTCCCTGTCCTTCCTGCCTTCTGTAGTACAATGGCCTTACACACTTCCAGTATCACTAGTTGATTTTTGTGTGTGCCATTGCTGCAAATTATTACTTGGTTTATGTTACACTTTTGCCTGGTACAGCAGAAGGGAAACCAACACCTTCGTACACTGTTGATGGCAGTTTTCTCTGGATTAGGCTCCAATTTCAAACAATGATTCCGAAAACCATGAGGCACTAAGTGCCTTTTCATAAGACCCTGCCTAAATGGATTGAATTGTTAACCATTTTATTTTCCATGGAAACAGAATTCAAATATAACCTAATCAGAAGGCTCATTGGTATTTATGGTATGACCTAAAACCTTGATGTATGTTGCTCAGGTGTTGAGGCCTATTTCTGCTCTCAAAGGACAGTATGTGAAATAGAGCAAAGTATTCCTAAATGTCTCTTTACAGAGATGTGTCAACCAAAATACCACCTTTTCCTTTACTCGCTGTTTATACAAAGTTCATAACTTTTAGAATCTAAACTTTTTTAGTAATGACAGATTCAATTTTGAATTGGAAATCTCCCACAGTACAGCTAAATTTTAAAAAAAGATTGCCCCCAATCTGAACAGTAGTTACCTGGTCTCACTTAGGAATCCTGGAAGAGAAATTGGCTCAGCTTTCCCGGGATAAAGTCTGGAAATTCAACCAGAGTTCCAACTTCATTCAACAAAGTCCTCTGGGAGCTCTAATGCTTTGTTCATAGCTTTTGTATGGTCAGTGCTCAGATTCATATATAATGAATAGTCACTGACGTAAAATTTGGTTTAGAGGTGGTGTCAGTCAATAGGAACACCTTTCAGGACAGCAACCAGTTTGAAATTTTGGGGGACATTAGAAGGAGACAAAATCATTGACAATGAAAACAAGAAAATTCTGGAAAAAATAAACCTTGTCTGGCAACATCTATGAAGAGAGAAATTAATTAGCGTTTTGAGTCTCATACTGACTCTTCAGAACTGGATAGAGTTGGAAAATTGTTGTTAATAGAATCGTTGCATGCCGTAGACAGAGGAGGGGGGGGTGGAGGACCAAGTTAAACAGATTGTGAAAGTATTCAGGGCCAAAGACAAAGAGGTTGCTAATGGCAGTGATGGAAAGATAAAGATGTAAAAAGGGTTTAATGAAGATATAAAAAGAGGAGAATGGGTCCTCTCTGTCGGCAGCCTGTCTGGCTGTTAATCAGCCTGCAGATCCTTCCATTACTTCACACTATTCTCAAAGGGAAGAGTTTGAAGATACAATAACAACAATATCCAGAAGGTGTCTATTACTTTCAAGGAAGACAAGAAGGGAAGGGAAAAAGCTGAAAAGGACAGGAAAACAAATCAGCTATTGAAGGATTAGAATTTGACATTTTTAATGTTATTTCATTGCCAATACGTCAGGTATGCATTTGATTATTTAGCTTATTGTTACACAAAAGTCAAAATTATTTATTGTTTAACATTTAAACATTCATTTTCCTGTGGAAACTGTCTAATAATAGATTTGGCACATGTTATAATAGGGCAGCTCTAATCCCAGCAAAGACCATGTGATCCCAAGTAGGACAAAAAACTCCTTCTATTCTCAGGGGACAGTATAAACTACCAATTCCAAACCCGGTATGTTGGCCCAGATATGAGAAACAAGGTGAGATGATGGAAAAAGGGAAAGAGTACTATTGGTCTCCCTTTCGATCCTAAATTCACTCCTGAAGTGAACTGAGCTACACAAGAACAAAGAGATGCTTCTTGCCGACTGCATGGTCCTGGGAGAAGCCATAGAGTGGGTTGGGTTTGTCCATTCATTAAATTAAATGGTATTATTCTGAACTCTATCGTGTGTACCACCCTTATTCATTTACTCAGCTGGGCCAATGGAATCAAAATGACCAGAAATCCATTCGGAATCTTCAGTTCTATCATTGAACTGGGGAATTGAGGAGATAATCGTTTTCTACTATGTATAGATTTTAATTGGGTCTCCATTATGAGGGAGAAAACATTCCAATGTAAATTTAAATTGTGAAATTGTTTAAGGCACAGCACTGAAATAATTTATTTGTGTTAGTACAACTGGTGTGAATTTGATGTAACAGTTTTATTTATTGTTATTTAATGTGGAGAACACCCGCCATGCAATTTTTTTTGAAAAAAGAATTGCTACTGTGCTCTATTATACAACTGTTTAATTTATGCTTCACTCCTATTGTGAAAGTTCACTATATTTTTTAAATATGTATGTTTACGTAATATACAGCACTGGTTGCTTTGTGTACTGTTGCATTGTGCTCTTTCCATGTGTAATTATTCAGATGTTTGCATTCCTTATTAGGGAAGTTGTGCTTGTCTTTTTTAAGAAAAATTATTAATTGACTGAGACAACATGTCAAAAGCATTTTAATACTTGTTTTAAAAGACGTAGCAATTTTGTAATGCATATTAATCATGTCTCGTACAAAAATGCAAACATTTGCTGGATTACAGGGACAGGATAGGGGACTGGGACTAGCTGATTTATTCTCACAGAGTGCTGACACAGATCCAACAGGCTTCCTTCTGTGATGTAACCAGTCTGTAATTCTAAGAAGTACTTTTATCAATTATTTTAAGCACATCAGTAATATTCTGTAAC
Organism: Stegostoma tigrinum; assembly: GCF_030684315.1. Classification (NCBI taxonomy): domain Eukaryota; kingdom Metazoa; phylum Chordata; class Chondrichthyes; order Orectolobiformes; family Stegostomatidae; genus Stegostoma; species Stegostoma tigrinum. Next base: position 13,120,958 of record NC_081365.1, on the reverse strand, counting down.
ATACTGTAACAATAATCATGTCTGTATAACTAATGTTAAAATTCATTTTTGTAATGTGTGTAAATTATATATTCAAAATGCAATACCACATTCCATAATCAATACCGGTGTTGTTTTGTTTAATATTTGAATTTAAGAAAAAAATTTCAATATTCAATTTCCATTCAGAAGTTTAATTCTTTCCTCTATCACATCTATCTCAAGAACAGAGAAACATGAAATCTTTGCTTTAAAGTAATTATTTTAGTTGATAGAATTGAAGGAATATAGTAAAGACAAACGCTTCAACCCTTGTAAAGCTAATTATAAGATTTAACACAATGTGCATCTGTACATATGTGTCTATGTTTCTGTGAGCAGGACTTTCATTACCTCCTATTATAGATTATACCTGCCTCCTGCGGTTGATCTTGGAAAGTTAGTAGATAATTCCCTAAATTTTGTTCTTAACATGTACATTGCAATCGTGGTTCAAGCAAAGAACTGAAGAAAATAATTTTGTGAATATAAACTGGAAGTCATTTAGTTTGTCAAGAAAAGGTGAGAAAGAAACACATTCTATTTGTTTATGGTTTTCTTGAATTCAGAATGCAAAAAATCTACAAGAAATAGTGGAAGGCTGTGAACTCTGCAGCTAGTAACTCCTAATTTCCCAAAGCCTGTCCACCAACTAGAAATCAGGAGTTTGATGGAATACTCCTCACTTGCCTGAATGAATGCAACACTTAAGAAACTCAATACCATCCAGCACAAAGCCTGCTTCGCTGAACCCCATTCACCATTAATCACTTATTCCACCACCAACATGCAGTGTCAGTAGTGTGTACCATCTATAAGATGGACAGCAGCCACTCACCAGTGTTCCTTCAACAGCCTTCCAAACCCGCAACCACTAGCAACAGGAAGGACAAGGACAGTGAATGAATGGATACAAGTTTACACCCATGTTACACACCATCCAGACTTTATTGTTTTTTCACCCATGCTAGATCAAAATCCTGAAGATCTCCTTCCTAACTGCATTATGGATGCACAAGCACAAAACAGACTGCAACAGTTCAATAAGGCAGCTTACCACCTCAAGGGCAGTTAGGTCGGGCAGCAAATACTGATTTAGCTAGCACTGCCTCACCCCATGAAAATAAATAAAAGGAAGCTTCATTGGCAAAGATTAGTTTTTGGTAGTGAAAGTCAGAAGCTGATTTGTACATGGCAAAGTTCCACATAGATCAATTGTGAGATAACTCCCCAGGGGCCAGTATCCCATTACCAAGGCACCCTTTGTTTACACATGGAGCATCTGTAACACATCCAATTCCCTCAGAGCCAGCTCTGAAAGTGAACAGGCTGTCTAACAATTCTGTCCTTATCTGCTAACAAGGGCTCCCTGATTGAGCCAGATAAACAGACCAAGGAATTCATATTCTGTGAAGTCCACTTGTCTGACCTCGTTGCAATCATTACAAATTGGATATGTGGCTGGACAATCTGTTTCTCATGGTTTGAGGAATAAATGTTAGACCACCTGAGAATTCTTCTTTCTCATGGAAAGAAATGACATTTATTTCGCTACTTCTATTACTTCAAGTCATCTCAAATTAATCTCGATCAGTTAAATACTCTGAAATGCTGTTACTTCAGCCTTGGAAAGGGTAGCTGTTTGCACCCTGCGAAATTCCATGAACGATGATTTAAATGATCAGTTACTCATGATTCACCGATTTTAGTTGAGGGATAGTTGTTAATCTAGCCACCAGAATGACTCCTTTGCCCTAATCTGGGAACAGCTGCAACCTGCATTTAAGATGTAATTTAAAGTTGAGATCTGCATCGCTGCAATACAGCTCCATTAATGAAGTGCCAACTCAGATAATGCACTGAAACTAGCAGAATTTGACTTGAATCCATGATCTACTGACTCTAAGGCAGCATCTCATTATCTGTGCAAGCATTGAAGGCAAGTAGGCAGGGCACTCCTGCAAGTAGCTTTTTGGGTCAACCTCCCTGAAGTGTTTGTTGACTGGCAGTGTTGACGTGCCCAGCAATAGCCAGCCGCAAATTAAAATCAGTTACAGTGTTCACTTGGGAGAGAGCTGAAAATGTCAGTGGGAGCTTGCGGCTGGTGAAAGCGCAGCTCACCAAGACTGCTCATTGTCTGGTGCAACTGAGCCAGGGGATCAGTGTTGCCCCCTGTAAAATCTACCCACAATGCACCTGCAGCAATCAGAGGCCAGAACTGGAATAAAGGTGTCAAGCGTTTCCCATTGCATAAGGAGACATATTTATTTTCACTAACTTTAGAAGCCTTCAGAAGACATCTCCATCGCCAAGAACGCTCCATTTTGCCTACTCACATCAATAGCATGCAGCCATCCCAGTAGAGGTGCCAACTGTCTCCCATCTCCTGTGTTCCTTAGTGGGCTGAGGCTCAGCATGTTAATTGGCCACCTCTGGGAAAATTACACAGCCTGGTGGAACCTAAACATCATCATGGGCAGGTTCACTGTGAATTAAAAACAATGTTGGTAAAATTCCACCCAAAAATGAAACGCTGCTACTGAGCCAAGAGTGGTCTTCTTTATATCCACCAAAGAGAAAGTCAGGTCCTCAGTTCGTCATCTCATCTGAAAGACAGGCAGCTGCAGACATCCAGGGCTCTATACTAGAGCGAAGTGTGAACCCTGATTATGTGTTTAAGCTTTTTTTTTAAGTGGGTTTTTGAACCCTCAGCCTTTTGAATAAGTGACAGCCCTAATATTGAACCAAGACTTGTGCTGGAGCTGAACGCCGTAAGTTAAAGCAACTCTACAATGGTGCAGTACTTCCTGCAAACTTTTATCTATCAGAAAGTCTGGCAGAGAATCAAGAAGGAAGTAATTGAGGTTGTACAAATAACTCTAGTCGCATTATTTTCACAAGATTGGGAGTCATTGCTGAGGCATCTTGAGTCCTCATGTCTGCACCAAGATCTCTTGAATCAATATAGTGTGAATTTTAAGCAGAATAAAACTCCTTCTGTTCTCTCACAGCATACACCACAGAAGTGGCAATGTCCCTATCTGTGGCCAAAGGTTTAAGTTTCATCTGCTATGTCTTCTATCATAACATATCGAACATATTGATTAAAAATAACTACACCTTAGAAGTAACTTCCCCATTGGACCAGTATAATATTTGGCTTCTTGTTTCATTTTTCACATGGCCTTGATAACAATGGAAGGCTTTTTCAAGATCAAGGGCCATCATAGTTGAGCTTGTGTTGTCCCCACTTGACCTCCTCATAATGTTCACTTTCTGAAAAAGGGTTGCTGGGCAATGATCAAGAGAAGAAACTTAGATTTGCCAACTGATTGGTGCACATGACTGCTACTCCAGCTAAGCTCAGAAATAGTGAGGATGCACACCTGGGACATTTGACACGATGTGTATTTCTTGGGCAATGCCTCTATTCATCAGGCAAACAGGAGGATCATACTGAGGATCAGAAAAAGAAATATGTTGGATCATTTTCCCTGTCATATACTGAAAGATATTATGGAGTATCTTTCATGTAGCTTTCAGCAATTCCATATCACTGACTATCGTTGGGGTTCCCAACATGCAATACCCACTATGTTGAGCTGGAGAACTATCTAAACACATTGATATATTTGAATGTTCACTGGAGTCTCCAATGCTATGATGAATCAAGCTCCTATTCTGCATCAAGATGGAATCTCTGTCCATGTTATCAAAGCCCTAGTTTAGGGTCACTATGGCACTGGCCCACAGGCAGGCCAAACATACAACAGCTAGCAGAGCAGGCTGTAGCATCTCCCTTCAAGAGGAAGGGAATGTTATGAAGATGATGCTGTGGCCGAGTTATTATTGCATGCTTTCTAGCAGGCAGACATTTTGTTGAAGGTCTGAAACAAATGTGGCTGTCAAACATGCAGTGATGTGAGAACACAATAAGACTGAGACCCAGACAGCAACAACCAATTTTCACTACAGCAGCGACTAGTTGTCAGAATGCTTTTGGTTAAAGGTGGTGCCCAATTTAACAGCAGTGGATGGGGGTCTTGCATTTTGTGGGACTTCATTTTCCAAAGCTGTCATCGCTGTATAATACAGGTACATTCTATCTCTGTTAACTAGGATAGGACTTTGACATTTAACTTTGACAATCAAAAGGAGCTGAAATTTCCTAAATATCTTGCTGGGATTTAATTTTTCTTACTAGAATACTGGTTCCTGTTTTTATCAGCTACTTTTTTCCTCACATTTCATCATAACCTCTATTGTTTAACATATCATTTTTGTTTTGTTCCAGTTCTCAGAGCAATGACCTATCCCCAACCATCTGCAGTTGCTTCATCAATGATCTTCTCTCCATCATTTGGTCAGAAATGGGGATGTTTGCTGATGATTGCACAATATTAAGCCCCAGGTGCAAATCCTCACATCCTGAAACAGCTTTAATTCAAATATTGCAATACCTGGGTAATATTCAGGTGATGAGTGATAAGTAGCATTCAAATAATACTTATGTCATACAAATACCAGGCAATTTTTATATCCATCCAATCACTGCCCTTGGCATGGAAGACTCTTGATGATTCCCCACAATCAACATCATGATTTTGACCAGCAACTTAACTGAACCAGACATGTGAACATTGTGACTGCAACAGCAAGTCAGAGAATGGGAATTCTGCAGCAAGTAACTCATTTACTTCCTCCCCAAAGCCTGTCTGCCAACTACAAGGTACAAATCAGGAATGCAATGGAATACTTGCCATTTGCCTGGATGAATGCAGCTCTAGAATCATAGAACCATGCAAATGTACAGCATGGAAACAGACCTTTCAATCCAAATCATCCATGCCAACCAGATATCCAAAATGAATCAAGTCTCATTTATCAGTATTTTGCCTGTATCCCTCTAAACGCTTTCTATTCATATGCCCATCCAGATGCCTTTTAAATGTTATGATTGTACCAGCCTCCACCACTTCCTTTGGCAGCTCATTCCATACATGCACCACTCTCTGCATGAAAAAGTTGCCCATTAGGTCCCTTTTAAACCTTGCCCCTCTCACCTTAAACCTACTCATTCCAACCTTCACCCCAAGGAAAAAACTTTGTCTATTCACCGTATCCATGCCCCTCGTGATTTTATAAACTCTGACACCCCAGGGAAAATAGTCCCAGTGTATTCAACCTCTAGCAACATCCTTGTGAATTTTTTCTGAACACTTTCAAGTTCCACAACATCCATCCTATAGCAGTGAGAATTGCATGCATTATTCCAATAATGGTCTAACCAATGTCCACAACATGAACTCCCAATTCCTATACTTAATGCATTGAACAATAAAGGCAAGCATACCAAATGTCCTCTTCACTATTCTATCTACCTGTGACTTCACTTTCAAGGAACAATGAACGTGTACTCCAAGGTCTCTTTGCTCAGGAACACGCCCCAGAACCTTACCTGTGGTTCTATTTTCTATGTTCTATTACCATTAAGTGTGTAAGTCCTGCCCTGATTTGCCTTTCCAAACTGCTGCACCTCATATTTATCTAAATTAAACTCCATCTGCCACTCCTTGTCCCATTGGCCCATCTGATCAATATCCCATTGTATTCTGATGTTATCTTCTTTGCTATCCACTATACCTCCAATTTGGATGTCATCTGCAAACTTACTAACCATACATCCTATGTTCACATCCAAATCATTTATATAATTGATAAAATAGCAGAGGGCCCAGCACCAATCCTTGTGGCACACTTCTGGTCACAGGCCTCCAGTCTGAGCAGCAACCCTCCACCACCACCCTCTGCCTTCTATCTTCGAGCCAGTTCTGTATCAATATAGCTAGTTCTCCCTGTATTCCATGTGATCTAACCTTGCTAGACAGTGTGCATTGAGGAACCTTGTTGAACACCTTGCTGAAGTCCATATAGATCATGTCCCCTGCTTTGCCCTCAACAATCCTCTTTGTTGCTTCTTCAAAAAACTCAGTCAAGTTCGTGAGACAGGATTTCCCACATACAAAGCCATGTTGACTATCTCTAATTAGCTTAATTAGATGTTACAAAATTAGGAGATATCATTGATAGAGAGGAAGGTTATCTAAAATTACAGAGGGATCTTGATCAGATAGGATTGGCAAATACAATGCAATACAGATAATTGCGAGGTGTTGCACTTTGGAAAGTCAAACAAGGTAGGACTTATACAGTAAATGGTAAGGTCCTGAGGAGGGCTGTGGAACAGGGGACCAAGGAGTACAAGGACATGGTTAAAAGCATTGTCACAGGTGGACAGAGTGGTAAAGAAAACATTTAGCATGCTGGCCTTCATCAGCCAAGGTACTGAGTAGAGGAGTTGGGATATTATGTAACAGTTGTATAAGTCATTGGTGAGGCTGTGTTTGGAGTATCGTGTACAGTTTTGGTTGCCTATGCAAAAACGATTTATGAGGATGTGGCCAGGAGTTGTAGGGAGAGGTGTATAAAATCATGAGGGGCATTGATAGGATGAATGCATATAGTCTTTTACCCAGGGGTGGGGAATTGAAAACTAGAGAGCATAGATTTAAGGTGAGAAGGGAAAGATTTAAGGACCTGAGTGACAGCTTCTTCACACAGAAAGTGGCAGATATATGGAATGGCTGCTGGAGAAAGTGGTTGTGGCAGGTACAATAGCAACATTTGAAAAACATTTGGATTGGTGCACGCATGGAAAGGGTTTGGAGGGATATGGACTGAATTTGGTCAATTGGAACTAGCTGAGTGGGCACCATGGTCAGCATGGACCAGTATGGACCAAAGGGCCTGTTTTCACACTGTATTACTCTTTGACTCCATAACTTGCCCACCACCAATGTCAGGCTCACCGGTCTATAGTTCCCTGGCTTTTCCTTACCACCTTTTTTAAATAGTAACACCACATTAGCCAACATCCAGTCCTCTGGCACCTCATCTGTGGCTATCATTGATGCAAATATTTCAGCAAGGGGCCCAGCAATCATTTCACTAGCTTCCCATAGCATTCTAGGGTACACCTGATCAGGTTCTAGGAATTTATCCACTTTTATTCATTTTAAGACGGCCAGCACGTCCTCCGTTGTAACATGGACATTTTTCAAAAGGTCACCATTTATTTCCCCACATTCTCTATCTTTCATATCCTTTTCCATAGTAAACACTGATGCAAAATATTCATTTAATATCTCCCCAATCTACTGTGTTTCCACACATAGTTGGCCTTGCTGATATTTAAGGGGCCCTATTCTCTCCCTAGTTATCCTTTTGTCCTTAATGTATTTGTACAATCCCGTTCGATTCTCCTTAATCCTATTTGCCAAAGCTGTCTCATGTCCCCCTTTTACCCTCTTGAGTGTACTCTTACTGCCTTTATACTCTTTGAGGTATTCACTCAATTTCTGCTATTTAATTCTGACATATGCTTCCTTCTTATTCTTAAACAAAATCTCACTTTCTCTAGTCATCCAGCGCGACGGGTTTAATGGCTTTCAACAGAGCACTGCTGACAATTTCCCGTGGAATAAAATAGTTTCAACTTTAAAGCAACTATTTCTGATCATTGGAGTTAGTTTTAGCATTACACATTTATTATATTGTAAATCTACTAGCCCTCGACTTTAATTCTAAGCAGGCAATGGGTTGCAGAAATTAATGCCGCAGTGTGTAAGGAAGCAGGACTGGCTTTCGGAATTAATTCTGCATTTATCAACAGGCCTCACTTTTGCTGAGACCACCCCAAAAACATGGGCTTAACTTTTTCAGCTTCCTCTTTCTATTACGTGCCCATCAAGTTTTATCCTGTAAGAAAAACCACAGTGGCTTTTGTGCTTAGAAATGCTAAAATTGAGGTCAGGTTCCTGAAGTTTAGCACCATCTGAGACAAGGCAGTCCACTTGCTTGGTACGCGTCAATGTTCACTCCCTCCAAACCATGCACAGTGGCAGCATTGTGTGCCATGTCCCCCAAGATTTCTTGACAGTACTTTCTAATTCTACGGCCTCTTGCAGCTATAAAGTTTAGAGCAGCAGTTGCATAGGAACATTGTCACAGTCCAGTTCTCCTCAAAACTACACCAAATTCATCCGGAACTCATCCCCATTCTTTCACTGTTGCTGAGTCAAAGTCCTGGAGCTCCATTTTGAATAGCACTGTGGGTCTACCTACGCCATATGGACTGCAGCAGTTCAAGAAGGCAGCTCACCCCAACCTACTCTTAGACAACTTACAATGCACATAGTCAGCAACACCCACATCCCATGAATGAAATTGAAAATTAGAGTACAATATTCCCTGAAAACTATTGTCTCCATCATAAGTCCACAGTCCCATTTCACTGTATCTTTTCTTTATTTTGTTAAGTTTGGCTAGTCTAATGAACTGAGGAATGGTGTAGCATCTCAGTTGAATGCACATCCTGTTCGATGTGGGACTTATATCAGGTTCCAGGGAAACATGTGTGCAAGGCCTGTTATTAGCTGGAGAAGATAAACCTCTTACTTCCAATGTTTGAGGGCAGATGGTATTGCTGTGCTGCCAGCATAATGGGAGATCACCCCACAGCTTAAATGCAAGCACACAGAGAGGGACTAGGTGACTGTCAGGTAGTTAAGAAGGACAGGAATGCTTAGCTCCTTACAGTCGTATGGCAGGGAAAAAGACTCTTTAGTCCAACTCGTTTGTATTGACCAGACATCCAATCTGACCTCATCCCATTTGGCAGCATTTGGCCCATATCCCTCTAAACCTTTCCTGTTCATATACCCATCCAGATGCCTTTTAAATGTTGTAATTGTACCATCCTCCACCACTTCTTCTGGCAGCTCATTCCATACACGCACCACCCTCTGCATTTCTGTTTCTAATCAGTAGTCAGTTCTGAAGGTTGGTGATAGTTCTAGTTTGTCAGGGAATGCAATCAGAGTCATGTGTGTGGCACCCAGCTGCACAGCTGGAGAAGAGAAAGGTCAGGAAAATAATAGCACCAGGGGAGTCAATAGTTACGGGAAATAGCCAGATGTTTCCATTGTCACAGACATGATTCCAGGATAGTTAAGCATGTTACTGCAGAACATTCTGAAGGACAAGTCTGAAAATCTATTCGTCATGATCCATATCATTTTACCAACGAAAGAGTAGAAAGAGGTTATGTCAAGGTCTCGTTACTCGACTTTAGAAAACTAGGAAAGAGACAATAAAAGCAGGACCTCTTAGTTATAATCTCTGGATTGTTCCCAATGCATTCCGTTCATGAGTATGGTTATAACATATTTTATATGTTTTGACCAAGACACCTCTTCCTGTTCTGAACTCCAGCAGTTACAATTCTAACTTGTGCAAAGTTCCCTTATAAGATAACCAGCACACATTTCAGGTAAAAGTCTGATAAATCTTCTTTAAACTGCTTCCCATGCATTTACATCCATTCTTATGTATAGAGACCACACAATACTGTACACAATACTGCAAATGTGGTCTTACCAATGGCTTGAAACATAATCTTAATACTTCCGTATTTGGTTCCACTGGCATAGAAGGATAATATTCTATTTGTTTTTCTAATCATTTGCTTTGTCAACTTAACGACATTTTGGGGTTCATGTACCAACTCTGCCAGATCCCACTGCATTTCAGAGCTTTATGACCTCTCACCATTCAGATAATACGCTTCCATTTCATTCTTCTGTCTAAATGGATAATTTCACATTTTCACTTATTATGCTGACTTTCCAGATCATAGATGACAGAAATATTTTCCCACAATTTCGAGTGATATTTTGAGAAGGGGGAATTAAAGGAAATTAGTATTACTCAAAAATAAAGCACTAAAAAATTAACAGGGCTGAAATTAATGGGGCAGCGCAGTGACTCCGTGGTTAACGCTGCTGTCCCTCATAGTGTCAGGAACCAAGGTTCAATTCCCTTGACTGGCTGCCTGTGTGGAGTTTGCTCCATGTTTTCTCCATGTCTTTGTGAGTTTGAGCCAGGTGCTGTGGTTCCCTCCCACAGTCCAAAGATGTGTAGGTTAGGTGGATTGGCCATATTAAATTGCCTCATAGTCTCCAGGGGTATGTACGCTAAATGGATTAGGTGTGGGAAATGCAAGGTTACAGGGACAGGGCTGGGTCTAGCTGGGATGTTTCTTTGGAGGGTCAGTACAGACTCAGTGGGTCAAATCGCCTCATTCCACACTGTAGGGTTCCACGAAAACTGATAAATCCCCAGGGCCTGGTAATATAAAAGGAGATGGTTACAGAAATAATGGAATGTTTTGGTTGCCATTTTTTGAAATTCTGCAGATGTTGGAATCATCCCAGCAGACTGGAAGATGAAAAATATAATTCCGATATTTGAAAAAAGGAGGAAGTCAGAAAACAAGGAATTACAAACAAGTTAGTCTAACTTCAATAGTAGGGAAAGTACAAGAGTGTATCATAAAGAATGCTATAACAGGACATTTAGAAAACATCAATGGTGGGATCAGGCAAAGGTAATGTGAATTTATTAAAGGGAGATGGTGTTTGACAAACCTACTGGAGTTTTTTGAGGACATAACTAGTAGAATAGGAAAGGGAGAACTGGCGAATGTGGTGTATTTTCAGTAATGTTGTCAGTAATGTTCAGTGTGTTTTCAATAAAGTCCCACACAAGAGGTACTGTGCAAGATTATTGGGGTTTGATTGGGATGATATACTGGTATGGACTAGGAATTGGTTAGCAGCCTGAAAGAAAAGTCCAGAAATAAAAGTTTTTTCAGAGTGGAAAGTGGTGGCAGGTGTATTCCAGGGATCAGTACTTGGGCCACAATAATTCACAATATTGATCAACAATTTAGGTGAGGGAATCAATCATAATATTTCCAGGTTTGCTGATGACACATACGTAAGAGTCATTATGTGTGGTATGGAGGAGGTACAGGCACTTCGAGATAAATAAGGCAATTTGATGGGCTCGTGAAATGGTGGCCATGTGGCAGATGAAATCAAAATCAGAGAAGTATGAAGAGATACATTTTAGTTGGAAGAGAAAGAACAGCATTATAAATCAATGGATTAAATTCTGAAGTAGGTGCAGGTATAGAATGACCTGGGAATAGACTGTAGAGTGAATCAAATGATTAACTTAACAAATTAACTGAAGGAGAAAAACTGAAACTTGTTAACTTCAAGGTTCCACACTGGATTTGATGATGCCCTCCTGCTCCTTAAAGATCACCAGTCATAAGTGCTTCAAGTATTCCAGCAGAATGAATGCTCCCTCTCTAAGGAGACCTGGGGAATAATGCAAACATAGAAGGGAGATGGGTGGTCCAAAGAAATGAAAAATATAATTCCGATATTTGAAAAAAGGAGGAAGTCAGAAAACAAGGAATTACAAACAAGTTAGTCTAACTTCAGTAGTAGGGAAAGTACAAGAGTACAAGAAAGTACAAGATCCCCTCAGCAGGCCACTGCCTAGATCTCTTAATAGCAACCTAGGCAGGCCTGAGAGCAGACCTACCAGGAAGTCTTCCAATAGCCCCATTCCATCCACCCCCACCCTCCTCTGCATCATGTGATTAAAAATCAGGTGTAGAGCAAGAGTGAACCCAAAGGTTGAGAAGCAGCCCCAAACATAATAAAAGAAGGAAGGGAGATGGAAGATAGACTTCCCAATGCCACAAGAAACACGGCTTGCCTGGGAGCCTGTCAACTGACTCCACCTACAGTTGGTGGAGGACCCTCCACGCCAAATCCCAAATGGAGTGAGCTCTCCACTGGGAGACCCCTACTTACAAAAACCTGCAATGACTTGTGTGAATAGCTGACAAGGGGCAAGTAAGTAGAGGGCACCTGGGGATGTTTGTGCACCAATTATTGAAGCTGGCACGGCAGGTGGTGAAATAGGAAGGTGGCTTTTATATAGAGGCATAGAACATGAAAGCAAGGAAGTTATGGTGAACCATTTTAAGAAACGTTGTGGTCCAGCCTCAATTCGAGTTTTAAGGCCAATTCTACTCTCCACACTTTAAGAAGGGAGTGAAGGCTTTTGAAAGGATGTGAAAAGATTTACAAGAATGGTTGCAGAGTTGAGGACTTCAGTTACAAAAGTAGATTGGAGAATCTGAGTTTGCTTTCCTGTTAGAAGATAAGAGATTGAATAGAGGTGTCCAAAACCACGGGGTTGTGGACAAGGCAGATGCGGAGAAACTGTTCTCATCAACATAAAGGTCAAGACCCAGATTTAAAGTGATCAGCAAATGAACCAAAGTGATGAGAAGATATGATGATTTTTATCCAGAAAACAATTCTTGAAAAGATGTTGAGGCAGTTACAATCGTGGCTTTCAAGCATTGGTGGAGCACGTGAAGCGTAAAATGCTCTTGCAGAGAGTTAGCATGGGCTTCAACTGGCAGAATAGCCTGCTTCTGTACTGAGATTCTATAATTCCGTGGTCTTTGATTGATGGTCATTGTATGAATTTGTGATGCTAAGAACTGCCAATTTATGGTTGTGTACAGAGCTGCCACCATCCATATTTTCGCAGCCTACTTAGTTAAAAGAGGTTGCAGAAAACCAAAAAGGTGGTCCAACAAGGAGGTGTTCTAGTCTTAAACAAGGCATAGCATTTGAATGATGATGACTGAGTTCATGTTGTATACGTAAGACAGACATTGTTACTTAGATTATTGGGAGACTTAGAATAACAAAATTGTCCCCTTTGAAATACTTCACCTGCACTTCCCAGAATCTAGTCTACTGTATTTGCAGCTCACAGTGTGGTCCCCCTACACTGGGGAAACGAAGCACAGGCTTGGTGACCGCTTTGCAGAACATCTACGTTCTGCTCACAAGAAAGACCCTGAACTACCTGTTGCCTGCCACTTCAACACACCACCCCGTTCCCTGGCCGACATCTCTGTCTCTGGCTTGTTGCAGTGTTCCAGCGAAGGTCAATGTAAGCTGGAAGAACAGCACCTCATTTTCATGGTCATCATGCAATTCTCTATCCATATCAATGTTAATATCAGTCTCCCCATCAGCAGAATATGTTCCTTTATTTCCTCCATTTTTTACAGGTTTTCTGTTTAATACATGAGATAAACACTGATCCTCTCTATGGGTCTTAATCTTAAATGTGATATAATTCCCCGATCACTAGAATTGCTTGTAAATCAGGCAGAAGAATCCACTCCCCAGGTGAGTTTGTAAAGTGGGTGTTGGGGCCAAAATCTGTCCCCGTTCCATCAAAGCCAAAAACAATGCTGTAATTCAGCAATGTATTCTGAATAGTGAGCAATCTAGAATAGGATTGCTGGATTGGTGAGATATTTTCTAATCAACTTGTTCAAAGATATTATTACACACCTCTTGGGAAATTGGGACTTCAACACAAATCTCCTGTCTCAAATGCAAGGACGCTACCACTACACTACAAGACTCCTACATCCTAACAGTAGCGTGGTACCTTCGTTGTCTATATCCACAGTTTTCCCACTGTGATTGCAATGAGATTAGCCAGGGAGACCACATGGAATATGAGTTCCCTGATTTGGGCGGTGAACGTGGTGCAATCAGGGAGCCCTGGCTGACAGATATACCTAGCTCTGAGGAAGCTGGATCAGTGTCAGGACTTTCCACCTAATGCTTAAAATTTTCTTCAGGACCAGAGGTGGTGAGCCATTGTAATTGCTGCTGGTATGCAGACTGAAGACAGCAAGCATCCTGCAAGACCCAAACTGCGTAACAGAACTCATGGGCTAGTACCCACGAAAGTGCACATCCTGGAAAGTTCACCTATATCTGGTTTGGAACAGTTAAACTGGTTAGCAAAATCTAATCAGAGCCAATCAAAATAAATGTCTGGTTAAATGGTCGCCCAGTTTTAATGGAGGTCGATACTGGTGTTGCTGCTTCAGTGATCATAGAACCAGGCTCTAAAATAATTTGCTCTGGACTTCAAACCTGAAGTTTGCACAAGATCTCAGCCTGAGAAGCTATACTGGGGAACCATTACAGACTAAGGGGAGAACTTTGGTTCCAGTCTTTTATGAGAAGCAGCTGGTTCAGTTACTAGTGATTGCAGTAAAAGGCTCAAGCCCAAGCTTGATTGGGTGAAACTGGTTGAGAGAGATTCACCTTGATTGGTCAACCTTTTTCGATTAGAAACTGACCACCTGATGAAAGTCCTAATAAAATGCCTGGAAATTTTTCAGGAAGGACGCAGGCTTGGAGGGCCAAAGGGCCTGTTCCTGTGCTGTAATTCTTTTTGCTCTTTGTACTAACAAAGGTAACAAGGCCACCTTGCATGTTGACCAGGAAGCAATTCCACGATTCTGCAAGGCCTACCCAGTGCCATTTACTGGACAGAAAAAATAGAGGCAGAAAGCATGAATCTGGAAAGCGAAGGAATCATCAAACCTGTGCAGTTTGCAGAATGGGCAGCATCAGTTGTACTGATCAGATCGGTTCACATTTGATTTCAAACAAATGGCAAACTGCTCTTTACGGCTGGATAAATACCCAGTCCCTTGCATAAAAGTTTCATACGTAAAGCTGGCAGGGGGATTGTCCTCCACAAAGCTGGACATGAACCAGGCATACCTGCAATTGCAATTAGATGAGGATTCCCGGATGCATGCTACAGTTAACACTGTGAGGGTTCGTACTAACATAGCAGACTGCCATTTGGGATATCGTCACTCTGTGCAATTTTTCAACCGATGATGGAGAATATTTTACAAGATCTACCCCAGGTCACCATTTATCCAGATGACATGCTAATATCAGGGGAGGTCAATATGGAGTACTTAGAAAACCTGGGCCTTAGAACAAAGAACTGTAATGATGCCAAATTAAACATAACCCTTCTGCTTGCCTTTAGTGCTTATCCCTCTATTCCTTGTATATGCATTTACTTGTCTAAAAGTCTCCTCAATGCCCCTATCATATCTGCATCCACCACCAAGCCTGGCAGCATGTTCCAAACTCTTACCACTCTTTGCATAAAAATTGTGCCCCTCACATCTCCTTTGAACTTTCCCCCTCTCATTTCAAATGCATGCCCATGTTTCTCCAAAGTGGGCACCAGCCTTAGAATGGAAAAATGTGCCAGACTCCCCAAGTGACTTATTTGGGCAACAGGGACAACAGGGCCATTGGAAGATAAAGTGAAGGTGATCAAAGTGTCACAGTTCCCACATCACTGCTGGAACTTAGGTGTTTCATTGGGCTGGTGAATTATTACAAAAAGTTCATATTTAACCTGACCTCCATCCTGGCACCTTTACATCAACTCTCAACAAAGGATCAGCCTTGGAAATGGTCACCTAGCCATGCCATAGTCTTCAGGGAAGTGAAGAAACAGCTATCATCCTCTAAGGTGTTGGTACACTATGATCCCCAAAGAGATCTGGTATTGACATGTGATACCTGACCGTATGGGATTGGAATGGTATTAGCTCATAGGTAGCCCAATGGAGATGAATGCCCACTGGATGTGAGTTTGCTCGCTGAGCTGGGAGGTTGGTTTTCAGATGTTTCGTCAACATTCTAGGTAACATCATCAGTGAGCCTCCGGTGAAACGCTGGTGTTATGTCCCGCTTTCTATTTATGTGTTTAAGTTTCCTTGGGTTGGTGATGTTATTTCCTGCTCACTAGTACATGGATCCAGGACTTTTGCAAATGAAGAGCATAAACACACCCAGATGGAGAAGGAAGGTTTGGCGGTCATTTCAGGAATCAGGAAGTTCTGCCAGTACCTTTCTAGACATAAATTTGTAGCATTAATGGAGCACAAAGCCCTGCTAGATCTACTTAAAAAGGACAAGGCAGTGGAGACCGTAGCTTCAGGTTGAACTCAGCAGTGGACTCTAATACTGGGTACCTATAATTACAAGTTAGAACACCATTGGAAAGCCAAGCAGCAAATGTGGTTGCATTGAACCGCCTCCTGCTGGCAGATACACCCCCAGTGGTGCTAGCACTTTCTCTCACAACATCGGCAAAACTAACGAACTGATCATTGACTTCAGAAAGAAAGGAGGAGAACATGCTTCCACCTACTTCAATGCAGCTGAGGTTAAGAGGATAGACAGTGTCAAGTTCCCAGGAGTGGTGATCACTGACAACCTGTCCTGAACTTCCTATGTCATTATGACAGTCGAGAAGGCACAACAACACCTCTTCTTCCTCAGGCAGGTCAGGAAATTTGGCATGTCCATAAGGTCCCTCACCAACTTCCACAGATGCGCCATTGAAAGCATATTGTCCGAGTCCATAATGGCCTGGTATGGAAACTACTCCTCCCAGGACCATAAGAAACCACAGAAGGTGGGGTGCACAGCCCAGACCATCGCAGAAGTCAATTTTGTATCCACAATTTCACTTACACAGCTCGCTGCCATGGAAAGGCTTCCAATATCATCAAAAATCCTTCCCATCCTGGTAATGACCTCCTGCAACCTCTTCCTTCAGACAGAAGATACAGAAGCCTAAACACAAGCTCAAGCAGGTTCAGGCCATTATCAGACTGATGAATGGAATCTCTAGCTTCAAATAATGCACCTAGCGCACGCCTTGTGCAACTTAACCTGTATGCCTATGTCTAAGTCTTTTTACAACCTCTAATCTGTACACCCTTGCTTACTATGAGCTACCTGTACTGCTCGTTAACAATGCTTTTCACAGTACTTCGGTACATGTGACCTTAAATCAGTCAATCAATCGAGTCCATAGTAGTTTCAAATTTATTGGACACACCTCCAGTCACAGATAAACACAGAAAGATCCAGTCCTGGCAAAACTGAAACAGCTGGTGGTGTTGGGGAAACCAAAGGGCCACCACAACCAGGATTGGAATCTTTTTGGACCCAGAGAGACCAGATCACAGAAGAGATGGAATGTTACAATGGGGAGAAGAGTGATTGTCCTGAGCAAACATCACCACCAGACACTGGCTGAACTCCACCAGGGTCATCCAGGGATTTCCAAAATGAAGACGTTGGCAAGAAATTATGTTTGGTGGCCAGAATTGGATGCAGGCATAGCTGCATGGGTCAGATAGTGCCCAGAGTGCCAACAAGGGCAAACATTACTGCCGGCAGCTCCGCGTTGGGAGTGGGAAATAGTTGGGTAAACCGTGGCCTCGGTTACATGTTGACTTTGCAGGTCCTTTCATGGGCTCACTGTTCTGAGTCATTGTGGAAGCCCAATCAAAATGACTGGATGTGCATAGTTGTCAAAAATGGGGATGGCAATAGAAAATCATATGTATCTTTTGCAATCAGCAGTCCCATGAAAGTATCAGACACCAATAACAGGCCATTGTTTGCAAGCAGAGAATTTGAGCATTTCCTACAGTTAAACAGTATCTGTGATACAACAACAGCCCCACACTATCCATCATCCAATGGTCTAGCAGAAAGAGCAGTCCAAATTTTGAAGAGATAGTAAGAGCTGCCAATGCTGGAGTCTGAAATAACACGGTGGGGAGCTGGAGGAGCACAGCAGGCCGAGCAGCATCAGAGGAGCAGGAAAGCTGACGTTTCGGGTCAGGACCCTTCTTGAGAAACTTTGAAGGCAGGCTTTAAGAAACAGCTTCAGGGATAGTAGGAACTGCAGATGCTGGAGAATATGAGATAACAAGGTGTAGAGCTGGATGAACACAGCAGGCCACAGAAGGGTCTAGGCCCGAAACATCGGCCTTCCTGCTCCTCTGATGCTGCTTGTCCTGCTGTGTTCATCCAGCTCTACACCTAGTTATCTCTTAAAGAAACAGCTTAGAGCTTCACTAGATACCAAACGTCTCAGTTTCTCTTTGAATATGGGGCCACTTCTCATGCAACTGCTGGGATAGCTCCAGCAGAGTTGTTAATGAGGAGAAAATTCTGCACCAGGTTAAGTCTCATCTTCCCAGAGCTGGGGAAGAGTGTGAAATGGCATCAGGAACTCCAACGCCAGGCACAAGGCTCCTCTAAGCCTGAACAACAGTTTACTTCAGAGCACAAAGTTAAGTGCAGAACCCACAGAAATGGCCCTGCATGGGTGAGAGGCATAGTCAACATGAGGTCAGGTCCAGTGGCATATTAGGTTCAGGCAGATGTAACTATATGAAAGCTGCAAACTCGCAAACGGTATGGGAGTAAAACTTGTCCAGCTCGTTCACAGCCTTTCCAACTGTTCCAGAACGCACGGATTATCCTTCTCCGTCAAGTTTCCTTGGAGTCTGGGATGGACCTGGCAGATCGCACCACCTCAGATAACAAAGTGTGAAGCTGGATGAACACAGCAGGCCAAGCAGCATCTCAGGAGCACAAAAGCTGACGTTTCAGGCCCAGACCCTTCATCAGAGAGGGGGATGGGGTGAGGGTTCTGGAATAAATAAATGTGTTGTGCAACACATCCCTCACACCCCGCCACCGCCACAACCGCCCAAAGAGGATCCCCCTCGTTCTCACACACCACCCCACCAACTTCCAGATACAACGCATCATCCTCCGACACTTCCGCCATCTACAATCCAACCCCACCACCCAAGACGCTTTTCCATCCCAACCCTTGTCTGCTTTCCAGAGAGACCACTATCTCCGTGACCCCCTTGTTCGCTCCACACTGCCCTCCAACCCCACCACACCCGGCAGCTTCTCCTGCAACTGCAGGAAATGCTACACTTGCCCCCACACCTCCTCCCTCACCCCCATCCCAGGCCCCAAGATGACTTTCCACATTAAGCAGAGGTTCACCTGCACATCTGCCAATGTGGTATACTGTATCCACTGTACCCGGTGTGGCTTCCTCTACATTGGGGAAACCAAGCGGAGGCTTGGGGACCGCTTTGCAAAACACCTCTGCTCAGTTCGCAATAAACAACTGCACCTCCCAGTTGTGAACCATTTCCACTCCCCCTCCCATTCTTTATATGACGTGTCCATCATGGGCCTCCTGCAGCGCCACAATGATGCCACCAGAAGGTTGCAGGAACAGCAACTCATATTCTGCTTGGGAACCCTGCAGCCTAATGGTATCAATGTGGACTTCACCAGCTTCAAAATCTCCCCTTCCCCCACCGCATCCCACAACCAGCCCAGTTCATCCCCTCCCCCCACTGCATCCCAAAACCAGCCCAGCCTGTCTCTGCCTCCCTAACCTGTTCTTCCTCTCACCCATCCCTTCCTCCCACCCCAAGCCGCACCTCCATTTCCTACCTACTAACCTCATCCCACCTCCTTGACCTGTCCATCTTCCCTGGACTGACCTATCCCCTCCCTACCTCCCCACCTATACTCTCCTCTCCACCTATCTTCTTTTCTCTCCATCTACAGTCCGCCTCCCCCTGTCTCCCTATTTATTCCAGAACCCTCACCCCATCCCCCTCTCTGATGAAGGGTCTAGGCCCGAAACGTCAGCTTTTGTGCTCCTGAGATGCTGCTTGGCCTGCTGTGTTCATCCAGCTTCACATTTTATTATCTTGGATTCTCCAGCATCTGCAGTTCTCATTATCTCAGATCTCACCACCTTGATGCCTTTGATGCCTGAAGTGGAGAATGAAATACTTCCGAGACTCTCCTGAGTGCAATAGGTGAGCTACTGTGCATTACACACCGCGCATATCAGAGGCAGGATTGGAAGAACCCGACTTGGTGCCCCACAAGGGGCTATAATTAAAACAGCCAGCCGATGTCCTCAGACTCAGAGGTGGGGGGTGGTGGATGCGGAGTTTGTAATGATGTCAGCCAGGTGCACCTCATAGAATATGAGTTCCCCTGATTTGGACTGTTAATCTCATCCAATCGGGGAGCCCTGGCTGACAGACACAAACAGGAGTGTCAGACATCATGTTCTCTCTGAAAGCTGGCTCCAAGGGAGCTGGATCAGCGTTAAGGACTTCCCACGTGTAAATAAAGGATGACCTAGCAGGGGTACCAGCCCCTGTGAAGTTATTTCATTTCCCTTCATCAAATCATCTAGCGCACTTTTTTCATGTAATAATGTCCACCAGTAAATCACCCATGTTTTCCAATCAACTAATTTACATGCAAAGCCAATTCAGGGAATTGCAGACCGTTAAAGGTTATACAGAGTTAGCATGAGGGGTGGGCTCTGAATAAAAATGAGTTGGAAGGGGAGATAAGGTACTCCACAACAAATTGCTGGCTGATTAGTTCCCCTCTTTCCCTGAAGCAGTGGAGCTCAGATAAATTACTGCATCACTTCTTCACTGAAGTGAGCAAACATTTTCACTGAATTGAGATTGACCAGCTAACCATATCAGAACAGTGAACATGAAGCGCCACCTATTGGTTCTTAGATAATAAAATGTGAGGCTGGATGAACACAGCAGGCCAAGCAGCATCTCAGGAGCACAAAAGCTGACGTTTCGGGCCTGGGCCCTTCATCAGAGAGGGGGATGGGGAGAGGGAACTGGAATAAATAGGGAGAGAGGGGAAGGCGGACCGAAGATGGGGAGTAAAGAAGATAGGTGGAGAGAGTATAGGTGGGGAGGTAGCGAGGGGATAGGTCAGTCCAGGGAAGACGGACAGGTCAAGGAGGTGGGATGAGGTTAGTAGGTAGATGGGGGTGCGGCTTGGGGTGGGAGGAAGGGATGGGTGAGAGGAAGAACCGGTTAGGGAGGCAGAGATAGGTTGGACTGGTATTGGGATGCAGTGGGTGGGGGGGAAGAGCTGGGCTGGTTGTGTGGGGCAGTGGGGGGAGGGGACGAACTGGGCTGGTTTAGGGATGCAGTAGGGGAAGGGGAG